>NC_141716.1:14961227-16161227 GCF_971803275.1 Cyanistes caeruleus
GGTTTTTTGAAGAGGGGAGAACAATTTTCAAGATGAAGTTGCAGGGAAGCTCCCTGCTGAAAAATGTGAAGCTTCATCCATCCCACAAACCCCAGCTTGAAAAGACAACAGCACTGGCTTTCTGCACTCCAGAATTCATGTCCTGCATGGGAATTTAAGAGGAGGCTCAGCAGCTGCAAGAATCACAGCCTCATGGAATCATTTCTGTTGGGAAAAACCTTCACAAGCATTGAGCCCAAGCACTCACAAAAGGAGGTGTCACCTTCCCCTCCCTGATGCCCCAGCCACAAGCACTGAAGGACCAGGGGCCTGTTCCATTGGCTTCCAGCCCAAACCTAATCCCTGTGTCAATCATGGAAGCACAGCAAGAAAGGACCCGAGTTCCCACTCCTGCAGCCAGCGGCACTGATGGCATCTGCTCCATGTTGGCATCTGCTCCATGTTGGCATCTGCTCCGTGGCAGGAGGGACTCAGGGATGATCCTGCCCTGGGCTGTCACACTTTGGGTGGGCACTGCCCAACCTGCTCTGGAACTCCTCTTACACCCTCACTGGAGCCATGTCTGCATTTACTGTCCCAGCACCAGCCTGAATTCAGAAGCATATTGTCCCCTACCAGGTCTTGCAGGAGCTTGTTTATTTCCCTTTGCTTTGCGGTTCCTGGAAGCCTGAGCATTTCTTGACTCTGCTTTTCTGCCTGCATGAGCTGCTGAGCTGTCTCTTCCAGTTCCTTTCTCCTGAGAGCTCCCTCTGCTTCCAGCTCTTGTTGCAGGAATTTCACTTGTCCTGCAAACATCACCAACAGCAGGAGTCAGAGTCTTTGCTGACTTTACTGACCTCAGGCCTTTTCAGTGCCTCCAGCCCCACCACTCCTCAGAAGCCCTGTGGACAGAGGTGGCTTTACAGGGTGCTTAGCTTCTCTCAGCAGGGGCGGCACCACAAACAAAGCACACGAGGTCCTCACCTTCTACCACTGCCTTGGCCTGCGTGACTCTGAGCACTTGAGCCTCCAGATGGTTCCTGCTCATCTCCAGCTGAGATATCTGCTGCTGAGCAGCAGACAGGCTGGATTCCAGGCTCTCCTTTGCTGACCTACAAATTGCAAATACAGAGAGACATGAGCTGCTTGCTCCTGACACCCACAGCTGGTTATTCCAGGACAACGAGGCTCAAGATCCCCACACATCAGTAGGGAAAATGGATCACATGGAAACTCTTCCAGAGAAGGCACTTTTGTGCCATTTCCATAGCAAAGCAGGGCCCTCTGAGGGAGTGCCCTGGCCTTCCTTATGGCCTGGCACAGCACACACAGCCCAGCCCAACTTGACCTCAACAGCCAGAGCTTCACTTGCTGTTCCTGACCTATGACACTGGGGAGCTGTGCCCGGACAGGATGGGCTGATGAGCAAAGTCTCAGCCTCTGCTCACAGCCCTTCTGTCATCAGCACTTGCAAGCTGCTCTGCAGGGGGACAGGACAGTCTCTTGTCCTGCTCAACTCCTGACATTTTAATACTCTTGAAAATGGACATAAAGTTACATCATTTTCCAGACACCGTGTATTTAAGAGACTTCAGAACTACTTGGCATGATGCAGAAAAATCTCAAGGTCGTGGTAGCACTTGTAAAAAATACCAACACCCTAAATGCAGAGACTGCTGTTTAAACTCTTGCAAGGTCAAGGAGTAGGCTTGCCACCATTATTTTAGTATTGTTGGCTAAACAGGCAGTAGCCCAATTGGCTTGTCCTTCTTTACAGAGTGAGAGGGACCATGCAAAGGGACTTTGATTGGCTTGGCAGGTGGAGGCCCATCAAGAATTAGAAAGAATCCCCAGAGGTCGTTGAGGATTCCAAAGGGCTTTCCCTGCTGCTTTCTAACCAGCCCTAGCACCTGGCCCACACTTCTCAAGAGTAGGCTTGGAAGCAGAAAGCCTCAAGACTTTCAGCAGGAGCCTCTGGCTTCACCCAGAATCGCAGCGCACTACTCCCAACATCCCCAGGTAAGAGCCTGGAATGCTCAAGATGGAGCTTCAGTTCTGAAGATCAAGATCATGTCAAGCTACTTGGTAACAAACGAGGGATGTTCAATGCCCAGTATAAGGAACCAAACCTAAGAGAAACATGAGCTTGCACTCAACCTCTGCATGCTTTAACTACTACTCAAGTCAGGGCTGGGGGGCTTGCTTTTGACTTCCCACAGGAATGTGCTTGGCAGCACAAACAGGAGCCCAAGGCTGACGAGAGCTTTGTTGGCTTTAGATGTCAGAAAAATAACCTTCATATTGTGACTTTTTTTTCTTTTAAGACACTTCCATTTTATGTCCGTGGAATGTAAAAACATCTGAAAGGCTCTGCTCCCTGCCTTTACCTGGTCTCTGCCAGCTGCTTGGAAAGCTCTTGCCTCTGCTGCTCCATAGCTGCCAGTCGTCCCTTAAAGGCAGCCTTCTCCTGGCCCAGCAGCTCCTTCTCTCTGTGCACCTGGGCCAGTGGTTGCCCTTGGCCAGAGGATTGCTGTCGCAGCTGCTCCAGGGCCCTGCTCGATGACTCTTGCTCCTGGGAAACCTGGAAACAGGACAAGGTACACCTTGAGCCCTTCCTCAATGATGGTGTGTGCCATTTTGAGGCAGCTGTCCACAGCAGTGTCCCTGTCTTCTTCTGCCAGAAACAGCATCTGGGCTGATCTGGCTGGCACAACTCCCACTCCCACAGGTGCTGCCTAGCAATGAGGTGTCCAGAGCCATGGTGACATCATCCCTCCTTTGCTCCAGCAGATCCCTCTGAAGCTGCAATTCCTCCAGTGTCTGCCTCTTGACTTCCAGCTCGCTCTGCAATGAGGGGTCTTCTCCCTCCAGTGCAGCCTCCACTGTACAAGAAGGGCCAAGACAAGTTTTCAAGGGAAAGCCAGTCTCATTTCAAAAACCAACCTCCATCCTGTCCTGCTGCTGGGCCTTTTCCACCTGGGGTGACGTTTCCTTCTGCTGCTCGGTGTTCCTTTGACGCAGCCACAAGGCTCCTGGCTCTGGGATTCCCATGCATTGCTGCAGCTTTTCCCTGGACTTCTCAATGTTTTCACAGCAACTGCAGAGACAAGGCTCAGTCAGAAGAACAAAGAGGCCTCAAGAGTCACCGATCCCATTTCCAGCACTCCAGGCTGGAGCAGGGGGCAGTGGGCTAAGGAAGACCTTGCTCTTTCCCTCCCAAGGAAATCCTCCAGAGGCAAAGGGAAAGGAAGGCAGGATTTTGCCTTCCTTCAGTGAGAAGCAGTGGCTGGGCAGAGGCACGCAAAGAACAGAATTCAGGGAAGCGGTATGGTGAGAAGAAGGAGTCTTCTATTCCAACATGGCTGTGCATCTCCCACACAGCCTTAGGAGTCACAGTAGAGCATGAAAAACCCTGACAGGACGATGCTCAAGAGCCACACATGGTAGGGCAGGTGATTTCTTCACCCAGGAACCTCTGAACTCCCAGACCTGGAAGCAGATTGCATCTGGAATGCAAGAGGAGGAGGAGGAGGAGGAGGAAATGTTCACCCTCTGATTTCTTCTATCAGATCCTCCATCTGCTGATAGCGGCTTGTGACCGTTTGGGTTTCCTCGTCCATTTGACCAATATGTTCCTGCAAGCGCCCACAATTCCCTGAGACTTCCCGAAGCAATGCAAAGGGATCCTGTTTATCCGTGGATGTCAGAGTTGAGAGGATGCTGCCAGGATTGTCAGTGCAGACGATGGAATGGGCCATGCTGTCACTGTCGTCTGTCAGTGCCTGAAAGCCCACATCCAGCTGTTAGTCAGGCATTCTCTTCCTATTCCAAAGGACCACTGAGATGCCTCTTCTGATCCCACAAGAACCAGTGTCCATTCAGTTTCAAAATCCCAGCCAGCTCAGCACAGTTTACTCACCTCAGGGGCTCGGGAGGATTGTCCCTGGTGAGAAAGACCTCGAGCTCCCTGGAAGAGCACAGGGAAGAGCACACTCAGACTTCCCTGGGCATCCTATGCCAGGGCCCCAGCATCCTGACTGGGCAGAATTCCCTGCAAATATCCCATCCATCCCTGCCCTGTCTCAGTGGGAAGCCATTTTCCCTCATCCTGTCCTTGCAGGCCCCTGCCTTAAGTCGCTGTCCAGCTCTCTTGCAGGCCCTTCCTTCATGCATTGATAGGGGCTCTAAGATCACCCTGGAACCTTCTCCCACCTGGACAACCCCAACTCTTGCCTCCTTTGCCCTTGGCACAGGTGCTCCAGCCCTTGGAGCATCTTCCTGTTATCCCCGTGGCCTCCCCTAGGCCACTGGGGATCATCTCAGAAATGTCTGAGAGAAACCCCGGTTTGCCTCTGGGAAGCGCTGAGGCTGCACTGTAAATTAGGCTGAGGGGAAGGCGATGACCCTTGTTTGTGCCCATGGCCCCTCCCGTTGGACAATGATGGAGGAGGAGATGTGGCTGTGCTCTGGGATGGCCAGGTGCCCCCCATTCCCTCCCAGGCCTGTCCCCACAGCAAGCACCAAAGCTGCTGGAGCTCTGGAACAGCAACTGTTAAACCCTTGCTATTCCCAGAGGGAAGCCTTCCCTGAGGCACAGCCCAGGCCCACCCAGGCCCCTGCAGGGCTTGGCACAAGGAGAGCAGTGGCTTTCTCACGCACCCGTCGCATGTCCATCCGCTCCTTGGCACAAACAGTGTCCAAAGTGCAGTGTCCAAAGGCCCTTGGCCTTCGCAGGGTTTAACCCCAGTGTCCAAAGGCCCTTGGCCTTTGCCGGGTCCTAACCCAAATATTCAAACGTTCTTGGCCTTTGCAGGGTCACTAGCACACGATCAAAGTGCTGTTGGCCGTCGCAAGGTCCAAGCCCAAGCTGGGCAGCTGGGCAGGGACCTGGCTCATAACATGAGTTCCAAGTTGCTGCTCCAGGCAGCACCAGTTTTAAGGCTCAGCATTCTCAAGACCCACATGCTCTTCTGGGATGCGATTAGTTCCTGAGTCACAGGAATTCTCCTGTCTTCTCTGACTGTCCTAGTTTAGGGCAAATTAGGAAGGAAAACTCTAAATGGGGATTTCCACAGGGAAATGCCCCTCCCTACCAACTGGTTCAGGAAAAGGAAAAAAAGAAGAAAAAAAAAATTCCTTGGAGAGAAGTGGAAAAAGCTGTTTGTTTAACAGAAATTGAATGATATTAAATAATAAAACCTCTTGCCGTTCGATGGGAAGGCAAATCTAGGAAATAAAAGTCTTTTTCATGTGGTGTAGCTCGGCTCGCTCAGGTTCTTATCAGTCCCTCCGGCGCTGGAAAGTGCCGAGGCCCAGGCCCCGGTGGGCCACAGGCGTGAGCTCCCGGGGTTTGGCTGGGTGTTCAGTCCAGAGCAGGCTTGCACAGATCCAAGAAAATTGGAAAAAAAACAAAGGTCCAGGGAACTCCTCTGCCTCAGCTAGCTAAAACTAACTAAAAGCCAGAGAGAAGCTCTGTCCCGCTGTCTGTCTGTGCTGCCGACACCACAGTCCAGAAGCGGGATGTGTGGGAGTGATGTTTTTCCTTAACACACTGCACGCTTCTTCTTCCCCCTCTCTTGCTCTCAAAGCCAGTCTTAAAGGTGCACAACTTAATATATAACATAAACCAGACGATTTGGGATACCAGTATCATAAAGTCACCCCAGGACACTGACCAAGGGGAGATGTAAGAAAAATCCTAAAAAGGTTCTTGGTGTTTATAAATATTCACGGAAAGTAAAGCTTTGCCTTTAGGACAGCCACCTGAGGAGGAAAAATGGTGTTTCAGGGACTTTTCAAATTCCTACACAGAAATGCCTAGAGCTGCAGTGTTTAAGGCTCATTGTTGTAGTATGTTTATTCAGTTCTGTTAAAATTGTTAGTATTTCGTCTGTTTGATATGTTCCTGGTTGTCTCCCATTTACTGCTTTGGTTGGTTCCATTTGTCTGTTATGTAAACCCCTCCCAGTTTTTCTGAATGTTCCCCGTCAATCACCTTTACCCTGCCCCAGCTCCCCATCCATCCCTGTAAACCCCACCTCTCCTTCCAGCTCCTTCCATGTATGTCATCCCTTCCTCAAAACACTATTGGTTGTTATGTTGTATTCCCGCCTTCTTTGTATCCCCATTGGTCCCTGGTATTGTAACCTCCTCCCCTTACCCCTCCCTCCGCGAGCTCCCATTGGACCCTGGGCACTGTGGAGCCAGCCCAGAGCTCCGGGGTGGCCAAGAGCAGCGTCAGCTCATAAAATGGATTAAGAATCCTGAGACAGCCCCAAGTGCATGTTTTTCCTGCTCTGCTCTCTGTTTGCGAATATATCACTAGGTCTTCTAGGCAGAAGAAAAATCCTGCTGCTTACATCAAAGATTCCTCACTAGGAACAGACCTTCAAGAACCAAATGGGTCTGCTTGGAAGAGCTTTGGCAGGTGTTTTTTGCCCTCATCTTTGATAGTGTTTGTCTGTGTCCTAGGGAGGATTTCTGTGCCCCAGTTGACAGGAACTGCCTTCTGAGCAGGGCACAAATCCTCTGTGCACAAGAGCTGCACCTGCCTTCTCCAGGGCCTGTCTCTCCAGAGACTGATGGCCCAAGGATGTCCCTGCCAAGTTAAGATTCAGAGACTGATGCAGCTTCAAGTCTCTGCTTCCACAAGAGCAGCTTTGGGCTCCTTGAGCACAGCTGCAAAGGAGCAGGACAGCTCCTGGTGAAGGTCTGACAGCTCCTGGCTGGTCCTTGAACAGCTCTCAATGTAGTTCTGCTGGTGGTGCTGTCGGTCTCGGGCCAGCTGTGACTGCAGCAGGGACACCTGAAAGAGGCACAAGGCCCGGCTCAGACAAGCCCACGCTGGCAGCAGCATCCACAGCCCCACGGTACCGGCTGTCAGGGCAGACACAGCCTCGAGCTGCAGCCCTCACCAACACTCTGCCCTCGGGGAAGGGGAAAGGAACAGGCTCCCAGACTGGCCCTGAACAGAGCTCAGATGATCAACAAGTCCAGTCCAAGGCTGCCAAAGCCTTCCCACATACATCCCTCAGCCCCCACAGGTCTAGCAGAGCGAGTTCCAACAGCAGTGAGGAACCCAACTCTCATTTCCAAAGGACACATTTGGGCCACTGACCCCTTGCTCCACAGGCTGTGCATCAGCAGGAGGGCTACTGCTGCTCCCCTGAGCTGCTGGAGCTTCTTTCAGAAGTTGACCTATTTTGCTGCTCAGACTTGGAAACACTGAACGTAAAGGACTCTGGGGGGAACACTCTCCTAAAAGTTCTGATTCTTCTTCCTTCACGTTCCACCTGCACATTGGATGGGAGAAAGGTCACAGAAACCTGTCAGCAAACATGGAGCAAAAGAACCTCTGGACATCAATGCAAGATCTCTGCTCTGAGAGCCTGAATTGCACCAGACAACACTGGGGGCAAAAAGCTCTCGCTGGGGGCTGCGCAAGAGAGGCCAGGGTGTGTCCAGGGACACGGGGCCAGGGAGGGAGACAGTGCAGTGAAGGCACCTTTGAGAAAGCCATGGGCTGCCGCAAGAGACAGAACAAACAAAAGGCTGTGCCTGCAGCAGGGACAGGGAGAGGCAAGGAAACAAGCAGGGCACTGCAAAGCACTGCCTGGGCAAACGTGCTGTGCTCCAGAGGAGCCTGAGGCTCTGTGGAGGCACAGAAAGCCCATTTTACGTGCTCAAAAGTTCTCCTGGGCTCAGTGGTTCATTCAGGCATCATCTGCTGATGCAAGCGGTTGCTGAGGTTCCAGCCTGCTCTGTGAGACAAGTAACAGCTGCTCCTCTTGTGCTCCAACAGCCTGCTGGGGATTCAGAGGGGAGATGATTGCCTTATTTCAAACACCACAAGAGCTGTCCCTCAGAAATCTCCATCTTGGCAAGCATCCTCGAGGCACCAGTAGTGCAGCTGCTGCTGCTCAGATCTCTTGGTACAAAACTCTGCTGGGTTTAGTCCATCGCCCTGCTCACCTGCTCCATTCCCTCCCACACCAAATCCAAATCCCCACGTGTTGCCATGATCTTGTGTGAGCACAGGAGAAGCAGCTCCCCATGCCCAGCATTTGGCCTGCAGCTGATCTGAACAGCAAACTCCAGAGCTGTAGCAGTCATTCTGGGCATGCCAGGAAACAATCTGCCAGTCAATGGTCTCTGGCTGGGGCCAGGCAGACAGACAAGGCTGCCTGCTGCAGCTTGGGCTGCTTTGGCCAAGCAGGCCTGGACTCACAGGGATATAGAGTCCCACTTCTTTATGGGAAATATCACTGGAATCCTTCAGGGACATTGGAGTGGACTGAAGGTCAGTGCCTGTGCCTACCTGGAGATGAGACTGGCCCATGCAGTTGTCAGGAGATTTTCTCTGCAGGATTACAAAGTTTTTCTTCAGAGTCCCTTTGGCCATTTCGCTCTTCCTCAGTGCAGCACTCAGGAGTTGAGCATTCTCTGTCCCTTTGATTTCTTCTCTTCCTCTCTTCTTCAAGGCAGCAGCAGTCCCATGGTCCAACTCTTCTTGCATGTCTTCCCTCTCCACTTCCAATTCCTGGGTTATCTTCTTCCCTCTTTGGATGTCAGGTGCACCCATGTCCTTTTCCAGGTCTCTCAGCTGCTGGTGGTACAATTCCCGTTCATGCTGCCAAAACAGGGAGAAGAAGACTCATTCATTGCCTCCCTTGGTTTGCTTCTCATACCAGATCTGGACTCCTGCTGCAGGGGCAGGCACGTGCTGCCCCACTCTCTCTCTGCCTCTCGGGCTGCTGCAGACCTTGGCTGGGCCCCCCTTGACGCTGCCTCTTTCCCAGCTCGCTCAGCCCATCCCAGCTTCCTTTCTGCCTGTCCCCGACCTCTGGCAGCTCCACTCCCGTGTTCCTTTGGGCACGAGCTGCCAGAACTGCAGCCAGGATTTCAAGTCAATGCTAAGCAGGATTTAGGCAGTGCCATGAGGATGTGCTCTCCATCAGGAAGGAGGAGCAAACACCCTCAGCATTTCATTCCAAGGCCTTGGGGCAACAGGAGTGGTTTTCCAACACTCCTGTGTAGACTTTCCATGGCAGCATCCCCGAGAGCCCCACTGCCCTCTCTTGCAGCACCAATGGCCAGATCAGTCATTCCCTGCTGCCACTCAGGACGAGTTCTCCCCTTGCAGGCACACGTCCTGATCTTCATCAGCACCTGGCTTTCCTCTCTTCTCTCCCCACTGCCTGCTCTCACACGGCCAAGGCCAAACACCTTTCAATTAACAGCAACCTAGGTCTTCTCATCCCTCCTGCCAGCTCCAGATATTTAGAAATCTGAACATGGATTTGGACACCAGAAATTGCCCAAACCATGCAATGTCAATGGAGACAGTGTGGACATGGAGAACTAAAGCTTCCAGGGCACAGAACTCCAGCATGGAGGAAAATCAGCAGCCTCAGTGCTAACTGGCTTTGACATGGCTACAACATCATTTCCTCCTTGTTCAGAAGAATGCAATTAGGAAAGTTAAACTGGAAAAAGGTGCTCCTTAGAACTGGTAACACAAGGTGCAAACATAGCTAGGAAATGGCCCTTTGTGGCATCTGCCATTCTCACCAGCACATCCTTCCTTTCCTTCTCCTGGCTCTCCAGTTTCCTCTGCAGTGATGCCACCTCCTGACGAACAGTCACAGCCTCTTCCTTCAAGGCAGTTTCTAGAGAGGTCTTCTGCTGTTCTGCCCTCCATATTGCTGCAGGAGGTGTTATAAATACACTAGAAAAAGATATATAAGAAAAGGTTTTTATTAATTATAGCAAGCCAGCAATAAGCAAAGTCGGCGCCGGGCGGCAGGGAGGAGGAGGAGAAACCTCTTCTCCACGGAGCTGCCGCGCTTCCCGCTTCCCTGTTTGTCCTTTTATTCGTTTCGGCCTCCTGGTGATGTGGCTTTCTTCCGGCGTTTCTGAGCATGCGTCTCTGGTCATTAGATGATCCTTTTCTACCCTCTTGTGGTCGTAGAAGGGAGGCTTCAAGTCTTCCTCACTCCTGTTCCATTGACCTTTTCTCACTGTTTCTCTCTCCAAGTTTATCTTGTCCTAGTGTTCCAGGAATTTCTGCTAGGCTGTTATTAATTATGCCAACTTCAGCGAGTTAGTGGCCTTCAAACCCCTTTCTCAACTTTATATCTAAAGTACAATTTCGCAAAGCATTCTATCATATCTATATATTTAGGCGAACAAAAGAGTTTCTATCTATCACAAACCCCCCTTTTTCTATTTTTTTTACTTTTGTTCGCTGAATCTTTGTAGTTCTTTTCTACTTAATTCTAAATAATCTTCTGTTTCTTCTCCCTTTAAAGCTTCATATTTGGCATGTATTAACATAAGGTGTGCTGCTTCTAATCTGTTTTTTACGATATTAATAATTTTATTGAGAATGCAAAGGCCTAAAGTAAGTATTAAAATTAGTAAAATTAAGGGCCCCATTATGGTGGATAATAAAGTAGTTAACCAGGGGGAATAATTAAACCAAGATTCATACCAGTTTTGGTGCATTTCTTGTTCTTTTTTTCTCTTTTCCAGTCCTTCCTGTAATTTAGCCATGGTCTCTCTTACTATTCCACTTTTATTTACATATACACAACATTCTTCTTTAAGGGCAGCACAAAGGCCTCCTTGTCGTAAAAATAATAGATTTAATCCCCTTCTATTTTGTAAGGCCACTTCAGCCAGTGAGTCTAGGGAGTCTGTGAGATCTTTTATAGATTTATCAATCCTTCTTAAATCTTCATCTACTAAAATTCTAAGCTCTTTGAGCCCCTGGTGCTGATTTACTAAGGATGCTACACCTGTTCCCAATCCAGCCCCTCCTATGCCTAGCAATACAGCTACTGTTAGTGCTGTGAGGGGTTCTCGCTTCACTAAATGATGTTCTGGGTTTTGATATTGTGTATACACATATTCTTCAGAATGATAAATAATCCTGGGAACTATTATAACCTGTATGCAGAATTCATAGGTTTCATTAAAGGTTGTTATAGAAACACATGGAGTTACTCCTAAAGTGTTACAAACCCATTTAGTATTAGGTGCTGGAATCAGCCACTGAGCTGGCTTGCGAGGGTCATTAATCTGTATTTTTGTTTGGCATAAGTAGTTCTTATCTAGGGGCACATTTCCCACACATTTCCCTTTTCCAGTGACTCGAGATAAGGTTATTCCTGGAGTATTTTCCCTTCCCGATTTCCATAAGCAAGCAGCAGGATTGGTAGCATTCACTCTCTTTGGTTCTGCTATGGAACCTATGGCTTCATAAAAAGGTGGGTTAATGTTATAACATAACCAACATTCTCTAGTTAAATTTGGATGTGTATCATTTAATACTCTAAAGGTAGCTTGCAGAATTTTCCAAAGAGCTTCATTTCCATACTCTTGGGGTGTCTCTACCGTGGTTAATACTTGGGTGTTATTTTCTAATTTTTCTGAATGGTTATTCTGATCCCTTACTTTAGGGTCTTCTACTCCCCACACCACTGGATTTGGTCCAACAGATCCCGAGTCATGGGGAACCACCTCTTTCTTTATGAGTATATGCACCCCCCGATCCCTTCCGGGTTCCCATACTCTGAGACCCCAGGTTCTTCCCAATAACCACCCAGGATCTTGGGATTCTGTAATATTCTGTATATAGTGAAATTTACAAGTTCCAATATATGTTATCTCCCCTGAGGGGCCTATCCAGGGCTTTACACATCCGTGTGGACCCCCTTCGACCTTTAGATACTTATCTGGGTTCTGTACTTGCCATCCCATGGAAATTGTTTCACAGCCCCAATATTTACAGTAAAATTCTCCGGGATAATTACAATATCCTCTGCCTGGGTTAGAAGCTGGGCACATGTATAATACCTTATGACCAGGTGGGAAATAATTAATACCCTTCCACTTAATGAGAGAGTCTAGTGTAACTTGAAAGCTAGGGGCTCCAGAGGTAATTTGTGATTGAATAATAACCTGGTCTTCCCATCGAATTAAGGACCAGTTAAAGGGTTCATGTGTCTTACTTGAACAAAGGTTAAATGTGCTAATTAAAATTATAAATGTTACTGACCTTTTTAATGAGCATTGGTTTCCCTTGCTATAATAGAGGCTTTTCCTTTGTAAAATACTAATTTGGGCTTCCCATAAATTATTTTGCTGGGCTGTCTTATTCCCATTCTTGTGGCATTTCCAGGACCATGACCTTTTGGTCCCATGTATATTGGAGTGTTTCCCTCCACAGTTTATTACTCCTCTGCCTCTCCCGTCGTCGACCCGGTTGCCTCGGGCCACGGGGTGTACCATCTTCTCGGCAGCAAGAGTATTCTTCAGGAGGGAGATTACTCCTTTTTTTATTCTTTCTTTGTATATATTTTTCCCAATTTCTATGTTTTACTAAAGGGGTATCACACCTCAATTCCTGAAGCCTCCGTCTGCACAACCCAGCTACTATATTTACTACAAAAGGTGCAGATTCGTTTGGCTGGTAACAATAATACAAGGAATTGACTCCTTTTGAGTAAGTGGCCCACCACTTTTCTGATCCTTTTTCAAATTCCCCTGCCTGTGTTTTGGTTCTTAAGGCCCAATCAGTGAGTCTTCTCTGGGCAATGTAGCAAAATCTACACACCCCTCTCGGTGGGTAGCCTCTATGACAGTGGGTCCACCAATGTTCTTCACATACTATACATTTAAAACAAACAAAAGGGTAACAATTCTGGCATACAGCACAACCTATTTTAACATTTCTATTATATATTTCCTCACTACTAGATGGGGGTATCTTATATTCTATATAAAAGCCTTTATGGAGTTTACTATTCATAAGTCTCTATGCAGATTAATAATTTTCAGATATCATTTTTTTTTCCAGGATATTTGAAGTCTCAGGTCCCCAGCCGGGCTAACCACTTTCTAGTTATTAGTTTGTTTTTGGTGGCTCCACAGGTCCCTTAATTCGACTTGCATGTGTCCATCCTTTCTCTGCGGTTCGGATTGCAGAATCAGTTGTTAGTAAGACTTGATACGGTCCTTCCCACTTCGGTGTTAGGGGATTCTCTTTCCAACTTCTTATCAACACCCAATCTCCGGGTTGTACCTGATGTAATATAAAATCCAATGGTGGTCTTTGAGCTAGCATTCCTTTTTCCCATAATGCCTTCTTATACTTCATTAATTTTATTAAGTACTTATTGATATATTGGTCACTCACATTTGGATGTGTTTGAACTTCTTCTGTATTATAAGGCATCCCATATAACATCTCAAAAGGGGAAATTCCCAAATCTGCCCTTGGCTGAGTTCGAATATTTAGAAGGGCTAGTGGAACACATTTGACCCATGATAGTTTTGTTTCCATCACCAGTTTAGTAAGTTGTTTTTTTATTTCCCCATTCATTCTTTCTACTCTCCCAGAACTTTGAGGGTGCCAAGGGGTGTGTTGTTCCCACTTTATTCCTAATGCCTCCGACACCTCTTGGGTTATTTTTGATGTAAAATGGGGACCTTTGTCAGAATCTATTGTCTCTGGTACCCCATACCTGGGAATTATTTCTTCCAATAACACCTTTACAACTGTTCGTGAAGTTTCCCTAGATGTAGGGAAAGCTTCTACAAAATGGGTGAGATGATCCACTAGGACCAGGAGATATTTAAGTCTCCCTACCTTTGGTAGTTCTGTAAAGTCAATTTGAATATTTGCAAAAGGTCTTTTTGCCAAGGGTCTCCCTCCATAAGGTAATTTTCTAAGATTTTTCCTATTTGCTTTTAAACATGGGAGGCAGCTTCTAGTAATTTGCTTAGCTAAGTCTCGAATACCTTTGCTCATATACTTTGCTGCAAAATAGTCTATTAGTCCTTGTGCTCCCCAACGTGTCCTTTGATGTATTTTTTCTAATATTCTCTGAGCTATGGCTTTTGGTAGTACTTCCCGGCCATCTGGAAGGAACCATCTCCCCTCTGAGTTTTCTACCGCCCCTGTCTCTGGGAGTTTTAATCTCTCTTCCTCAGTAAATTTACTTCTTAAACCACTATCCTTATGTTCCATAATTTCTTCATGCCCCCCTTTTTCTTTTAGGACCATTGTCCGTAATGCCGCCCGTTTTGCCTCCTGATCTGCAGCATTATTTCCCCTACTCCTCAAGTCCATTCCCTTCTGATGTCCTTTCAAATGAACCACGGCCAACCTTTTGGGCCCTCTCAGGGCCTTTAATACTGCAATTATGAGTTTTTGATGGACTAAATCTTTCCCTTGGGAATTTATTAAACCTCTTTCTTCCCACAATTTACCAAACGTATGCACCACCCCATAACTATATCTGGAATCTGCATATATTGTCCCCTCCTTCCCTTCTAATAATTCCAATGCTCTTAATACTGCATACAATTCACAGGCTTGGGCTGACCAGGATTTATCTAATGGACCTGATTCTAGGACTTGCAAATCAGGTCCTCTTACTATGGCATAGCCTGTTTTCCTCTTTCCTTTTATTACTCTGGAGGACCCATCCACAAACAACTTTTCTCCGCTTTCTAATTCCTCTTCTTCTAAATCAGGTCTAATTTTGGTCTGTTCCTCAATTGTAGTTATACAATCACGTATCAGGGATTTTCCTTCGGGTTCTCCATACAAAAATGCAGCCGGATTTTGTAAAGTGGTGGTTTCTAATATTAAGTTTGGGGCCTCAACTAAAACTCCTTCATATTTTAAAAGTCTAGCATCTGAAATCCACTTATCCGCCTTTTGTTGTAACACACCCCGAATATTATGGGGGGACATTACCTTCAAATTGCTATTAAAGGTAATTTTCCTAGCTTCCTCTACCAGCAGGGCACATCCTGCTATTACTTGCAGACAAGTTGGCCAGCCCTTACTCACGGGGTCCAAAATCTTTGATAGATACCCTATCGGCTTCTTTTTCCCTGCCCACTCTTGAGTCAGGACTCCGAAGGCAATTCCATCCTCCACATTTACAAACAAATAAAAAGGTCTTCTTAAATCTGGGAGACTCAAGACAGGAGCATGAATTAAACTCTCTTTTAGCTCCTGAAATTTTTCTGTATCTTCTAAACTCCATTTCATTAATCCCTCTTGTGTCAATTTATGATACAAAAATTTAACTTTACCACTATAATTTTCAATCCACTGTCTACAGTATCCTGTTAATCCCAAGATTTGACGTACCTGTCTTTTATTTTTTGGAATTGGTAATGATAAAATTCCTTGTACTCTCTCAGGATCTATCTTTTTTTTTCCTTCCTTCAGATAATGACCTAAATATTTTACCTCTTTTTCAACGAATTGGAGCTTTGCTTTGGATACTTTCAATCCCTTTAAACTCAGAAAATTTAATAACTTAATACTTTCTCTCCTTACGTCTTCTTCTTCTTTCCCAGCTAAAAGTAAATCATCCACATATTGTATCAAGGTCACTCCCGGGTCTATTTGATAATCCTGTAAAACCTGTTCTAATGCTTGCCCAAATAAATTAGGGGATTCCGTGAATCCCTGGGGCAATACCGTCCATCTCAGTTGTTGTCTCCTCCCCGTATCTGGATCTTCCCATTCAAAAGCGAAATAATCTCGACTAGCCTCATCCAGAGGGCAGGCCCAGAATGCATCTTTTAAATCTATAACACTGTACCACAAACTGTCAGGCCCCAACTTGCTTAGTAACGTGTACGGATTTGCAACTACGGGGAACCGTGCTACTGGACGTTTGTTAATTTCTCTTAAATCTTGTACCAAACGATAAATCCCATCTGGCTTCTTTACTGGCAGTATGGGTGTGTTAAAAGGTGACATACATGGTTCTAATAGTCCCTTGCTTAACAATCTATCAATTTCTGGTTTCAACCCTCTTCGTCCCTCAAGTGACAAGGGATATTGTTTTATTCTGACTGGAATTTCTGGGTTTTTAATAGTGACCGAGAATGGGGTTATCTTCAGTTGTCCCACACTCTCAGGTGTATACCACACTTCTGGGTTTATTTTATCTTCATCTTCTACTCTTAAAGGACATAATCTTATTTTCCACTCCCTATCAACTACATCTAAATGTATTCCCAATTCAATAATTAAATCTCGTCCCAACAAATTATAATCTGCTTCTGGTACTAACAAATTTTCCCACCCCAATCTTTGACTCTGATTCTATTATCACATCTTTAATAACCCCCACTTCAAAGGGTTCCCCCTTTGCTCCCACTACCGTGGCAGTTTCTTTAGATATACTACATCCTGTAGGTAAAAACTGAATGGTTGATCTCTCAGCTCCAGTATCCACCAAGAAGGTTATTTCTTGGTGCTGGGGACCCACTTTTAGCTTTATCAAGGGCTCTTTCTGGTGGTCTTGGGTCCCTAAAAAGAAGAGCCCCTGACTCCCCTAGTCTTCTTTGAACATCTTTTCATCCTTAATCCTTACCCTACATTCTCTTTTAAAATGTCCTTTCTTTCCACAATAAAAACAAGTCTTAGCGTTTTGTTGTTCCTTTGAATCTCTAATTGGTCTCTGTTGTTTCCCTTTCCATGTTTGATCCCTACTCTCTCTCACAGCAGCCGCCATCATTTTAATCTGCCTCTTCTGAGCCTCCTCTTCCCTTCTAACATACACTTTTTGTGCTTCTGTCAAAAGTTCATCCAAACTTTTATCTTGCCACCCATCCAATTTTTCTATCTTCTTCCGAATATCCTCCCAGGCTTTTGCCACAAATTGTGTTTTAAGCAATGCTTGTCCCAATTGAGTATCTGGATTCATTCCAGAATATAATTGAAAATTTTTTCTTAGTCTCTCTAACCATTCTGTAGGAGTTTCATCTTTCCTCTGCCTCTCATTAAATGCTTTATTAATATTATGACCCCTTGGGACTGCCTCCCTAATTCCCTGGATTATAATAGTTCTTAAATCCTGCATGTGCACTCTATGGGCTGGATTCTGATGATCCCAATGGGGATTTTGGAGGGGCCACTTTACATCGGCCAGTGGTCCCTGGGCATGCTGAGCATCCCAGATACGCATTCCTTCCCTTCTAATCATGTTTCTCTCTTCTGCCGTAAATAAAATACTCAAAATGGATTGTAATTCTTCCCAAGTGTATATATTAGGTCCTAAGAATTGATCAACTCTTTCTGCAACCCCCAACGGATCTTCCAATAAATGCCCCATCTCCTTTTTAAAATCTCTGACATCCCCCGAATTAAGGGGGACAGATATAAACCCTATTCCAGCTTGGGGGCCACCCATTGGCATCTCTCTTAATGGGAATAGGTTCTCCTGTCTCCTTCTGAATCTGTTCCTGGTAACAGGCCCCACCTCTGGCAGGTCGAAATCCTCCTCCTCGAGATTCGGAGCGGGAGGAGGAGGGGCTCGTGGTGGCGGTGGTGGTGGTGGTGGTACAAACGGAGGTGGGGGGATTATCAAAGCATCTTCTTTTCGAGATTTCTTTTTCTTTCCCTTCCCCTCCCCCAAATTCTCTGTCAACCTAAATATAAAAGCCTCGGGATTCACTACCCAGATCTCTGCATAAGCACTTTCCTCTGGGTTAAAGGGAATCTTTTTTCTTACCCATGAATTTAACTTTTGTTTAACCCAATCTTCAGTTGATCCAAATACAGGCCAAAATACATTCCTTGAAATTTCCTTTCCTCCCCATACTTCTACAAAATAATGAATCATTTTTGCCTTATCCTTATTTTCTGTTCCGGGGAAATGCTCCCAATTCTCTAATATAAAACCCGACGGACTATCTCTAGGTACCGGTGGGAGTTTAATGGATACAGGGTGCTTGCTCTTCCCCTGTCCCATTCTTCCGGAGTGCCTGCAATCACACAGCCGCTTTCGCTTCCCCTCGTTTGTGGCCCAGGCCCTCGTGGGCCAATGGGAACCGCACTACTTGAGGGTCCAAACTCACTTGGGGAATCTGGCTGCCAGTCCCCCTCTCACACACACCCCACTCGCCACACTCCGGGACCCCGACCACGACCAAACGGCTCTCGTAATACTCACGCGTCCTGCGTCTTCGTCCGGACACTGTGCACAGATTTTAAGGGGTCGACCGGTCTCCCTTTTGCTTATTGCTTGGATCTTTTAGGTTCGTCGGTACAACTGAGGCAGAAAGCGGTCCTCCGGACCGCTAAATATTAAAGCGGGGGCGCCCACCGGTGGTACCGAGAATCCGTCCTGCAGATTGTATCTGAGTCACGGGCACCAAATTTGTTATAAATACACTAGAAAAAGATATATAAGAAAAGGTTTTTATTAATTATAGCAAGCCAGCAATAAGCAAAGTCGGCGCCGGGCGGCAGGGAGGAGGAGGAGAAACCTCTTCCCCACGGAGCTGCCGCGCTTCCCGCTTCCCTGTTTGTCCTTTTATTCGTTTCGGCCTCCTGGTGATGTGGCTTTCTTCCGGCGTTTCTGAGCATGCGTCTCTGGTCATTAGATGATCCTTTTCTACCCTCTTGTGGTTGTAGAAGGGAGGCTTCAAGTCTTCCTCACTCCTGTTCCATTGACCTTTTCTCACTGTTCTCTCTCCAAGTTTATCTTGTCCTAGTGTTCCAGGAATTTCTGCTAGGCTGTTATTAATTATGCCAACTTCAGCGAGTTAGTGGCCTTCAAACCCCTTTCTCAACTTTATATCTAAAGTACAATTTCGCAAAGCATTCTATCATATCTATATATTTAGGCGAACAAAAGAGTTTCTATCTATCACAAACCCCCCTTGTGCAGAGTGAACAATCCAAGAGAGACAAAGCAGCTGGGATGCCTGTGCAGCCCTGCTCCAGAGAGGCCAATAGCCTGGAGGCTTTGACAGGGCCTGAAATTTGGGGGAATTGAGCTGAGGCATCCAGCTTCAGCTGCTTAGCACAGACACAGCACCTGAAAGGCACCAGCTGTGTATGGGATCAGCCACAGCAGAGCCAGTTGGCACCGCCAGCCACAGCATCATCCTTGAGATAAACTTTGACTGGCGCCTGGATGGATAAGTCTCGTGCTGGTTGTTTTTCCTGTCTGCCATCTCTGGGCAAAGGCCTTTACCTCTGCATGGGATCAGAGATCCCCGCTGGTGGAACAGGATGGGGCAATGGATGGGAGAGAAGTTGTACCTTGCTGAGTTTCCTCCAACAGTGTCTGCAGCTCCTGTTTGCAGGCCTTGATTTGGTTGTTGTCAGCCTGAGCCATCCTCAGCTCCATCTCCATGGCCTCACAGTGTGTGGCCATGGCCTCTGCTCTTTCCTCAGAGCTCCGGAGCCTCAGACGCAGCTCAGACACCTCAGCCTGCAGCACATGCACAGCGTCCCTCAAGCTCTGTTCTCCTGCTCGGGACTTTTCCAGCTCCTGCAGCAGCTCCTTCTCTCGAGTGTCCTGCTGAGCTGCCTTCTCTGTCACTGCATCCTGCAGGGCCTGGATCTGGAAGATGGATTCAGAGAGCCTCAGGGACTGGGCTGCTCCTGAGGCAGCAGAGCGGGTAGTAGGGAGAGCATTGAAGGAGAAAAGACTTCAGGTAGAAATACACCAGAAACAGAAGGTGCAGTACCAAGGATTCCAGTGGAGACAAAGGTAGAGAAAACAGGGGAAGGGAGGCAAGGGGCACCCTTGAGGCTGCAGCTCTGAACACGGGCTGAACTGGCTGTGGTGGAAGTGCCCTGCCCAGCCTGCCATAGCCACGTCTGTGTCCCCACATTGCTCAGTGCCTGGCACAGGCACCAATCCTGTCAGGGACAGCACTGCTAACAGAGGGACAGAGAAGATCCAGAGGAGTGTGCTGCTGCTTCTGCTCCCAGATTTCCTGCTGGGACCCAGGAGAGAATGGGGGAAAACTTTGGCAGCAGACACCAGATCCAGCCTTGGCCTGAGGGTGCAGCAGCAGCAGCAGCAGGCCTGGGAAGAACACGGCAGCAGTGGATGCTGCTGGGAGGGGAAAGAGGTTGGGACTAGCATGCCAAAGGTGGTGTTGTGTGTCCCTGGAGAAGAGGATGGAGTGCCCAGCTTACCTGGGTGTTGAGCTGCTTCAGTTGTCGTGCACAAATTGAAGAGAGTTGTTCGGCCTGCTGAAGAGCAGAATGAAACTGAGACAGCTGATTGTTCAGCGCCTGGTTCCTTTCTTCCAGCAATCTGAGGCACAGGGTCTTTTCCTCCAGAGACAGAATCAGCCTAGAAAGGAAGCATGCAACTCATTACTGTATGCGATCACATTTTATAAATTCTTAAGATTTGCTCCACCTCGGAGAAAACTGCTCTGTCCCATGAGGCTCTGCAAACTGATGCTGCCTGGAGCAGGAACTTGGAACTCATGAGCTGGGTCCCTGCCCAGCTGCCCAGCAGGGTTGTGGGGACATGGGGGAGGCAGGGCTGGTGCCTGGGCCAGAAGGGAGCAGGGATGAGGCGAGAGCCGGGAAGGGCCTCTCCAACAGTCCCTGCAATGTTGGGACTCAGACCGTGGCAACCGTCAACAGTCCATGAAATGTTGGGGATTGCACCCTGGAAACAATCAACAGCTCTTGGCTATTTGGGTTTGGACCATGGAGCTGTCAACAGCTTGTGACCATTGGGGCTTGGACCTTGCAACGGCCAACAGCACTTTGATCGTGTTTGATCGCTATTGCCCCTGCAAAGGCCAAGAACCTTTGGAGATTGGGGTTTGGACCCTGCAAAGGCCAAGGGCCTTTAGATACTGGGGTTTGGACCCTGCAAAAGCAAACTCCATTGGACACTGAGGTTTAGACTTTGCAAATGCCAAGGCCTTTTAGGCACTGAGAGTTAAACCCTGCGAAGGCCAAGGGTGTTTGAACATTAAGGGTTAAACCCTGCGAAGGCCAAGGGCCTTTGGACACTGCACTTTGGACACTGTTTGTGCCAAGGAGCGGATGGACACGCGACGGGTGAGTGAGAAAGCCACTGCTCTCCTTGTGCCAAGCCCTGCAAGGGCCTGGGTGGGCCTGGGCTGTGCCTCAGGGAAGGCTTCCCTCTGGGAATAGCAAGGGTTTAACAGTTGCTGTTCCAGAGCTCCAGCAGCTTTGGTGCTTGCTGTGGGGACAGGCCTGGGAGGGAATGGGGGGCACCTGGCCATCCCAGAGCACAGCCACATCTCCTCCTCCATCCTTGTCCAACGGGAGGGGCCATGGGCACAAACAAGGGTCATCACCTTCCCCTCAGCCTAATTTACAGTGCAGCCTCAGCGCTTCCCAGAGGCAAACCGGGGTTTCTCTCAGTCATTTCTGAGATGATCCCCAGTGGCCTAGGGGAGGCCATGGGGATAACAGGAAGATGCTCCAAGGGCTGGAGCACCTGTGCCAAGGGCAAAGGAGGCAAGAGTTGGGGTTGTCCAGGTGGGAGAAGGTTCCAGGGTGATCTTAGAGCTCCTATCAATGCATGAAGGAAGGGCCTGCAAGAGAGCTGGACAGCGACTTAGGGCAGGGGACTGCAAGGACAGGACGAGGGAAAATGGCTTCCCACTGAGACAGGGCAGGGATGGATGGGATATTTGCAGGGAATTCTGCCCTGTCAGTGTGCTGGGGACCTGGGGCCCTGGCATAGGATGCCCAGGGAAGCTGTGGCTGCCACTGGATCCCTGGGAGTGTTCAAGGCCAGGTTGGATGGGTCTCTGGGCAACTCCCATTTTGGTGTCCTTAGAAATGATGAGACACATTCCAGCATGTTTGTTTGTGCTGCTGTCAAACTAGTGGGCTGAAAATATTCCCAAGGAGGGGAGGAAGAGCTCAGCTGGAATTGCTGCGCTCTGGGACAGTCTGGGAAGCACTTAGATGCGACTGGGCAGGCATGCAGTCTGAGTGTGCTCTTCCCTGTGCTCTTCCAGGGAGCTCGAGGTCTTTCTCACCAGGGACAATCCTCCCGAGCCCCTGAGGTGAGTAAACTGTGCTGAGCTGGCTGGGATTTTGAAACTGAATGGACACTGGTTCTTGTGGGATCAGAAGAGGCATCTCAGTGGTCCTTTGGAATAGGAAGAGAATGCCTGACTAAAAGCTGGATGTGGACTTTCAGGCACTGACAGACGACAGTGACAGCATGGCCCATTCCATCGTCTGCACTGACAATCCTGGCAGCATCCTCTCAACTCTGACATCCACGGATAAACAGGATCCCTTTGCATTGCTTCGGGAAGTCTCAGGGAATTGTGGGCCCTTGCAGGAACGTATTGGTCAAATGGACGAGGAAACCCAAACGGTCACAAGCCACTATCAGCAGATGGAGGATCTGACAGAAGAAATCAGAGGGTGAGCATTTCCTCCTCCTCTTCCTCCTCCTTCTCTTGAATTCCAGATGCAATCTGCTTCCAGGTCTGGGAGTTCAGAGGTTCCTGGGTGAAGAAATCACCTGCCCTACCATGTGTGGCTCTTGAGCATCGTCCTGTCAGGGTTTTTCATGCTCTACTGTGACTCCTAAGGCTGTGTGGGAGATGCACAGCCATGTTGGAATAGAAGACTCCTTCTTCTCACCATACCGCTTCCCTGAATTCTGTTCTTTGCGTGCCTCTGCCCAGCCACTGCTTCTCACTGAAGGAAGGCAAAATCCTGCCTTCCTTTCCCTTTGCCTCTGGAGGATTTCCTTGGGAGGGAAAGAGCAAGGTCTTCCTTAGCCCACTGCCCCCTGCTCCAGCCTGGAGTGCTGGAAATGGGATTGGTGACTCTTGAGGCCTCTTTGTTCTTCTGACTGAGCCTTGTCTCTGCAGTTGCTGTGAAAACATTGAGAAGTCCAGGGAAAAGCTGCAGCAATGCATGGGAATCCCAGAGCCAGGAGCCTTGTGGCTGCGTCAAAGGAACACCGAGCAGCAGAAGGAAACGTCACCCCAGGTGGAAATGGCCCAGCAGCAGGACAGGATGGAGGTTGGTTTTGGAAATGAGACTGGTTTTTCCCTTGAAAACTTGTCTTGGCCCTTCTTGTACAGTGGAGGCTGCACTGGAGGGAGAAGACCCCTCATTGCAGAGCGAGCTGGAAGTCAAGAGGCAGACACTGGAGGAATTGCAGCTTCAGAGGGATCTGCTGGAGCAAAAGAGGGATGATGTCACCATGGCTCTGGACACCTCATTGCTAGGCAGCACCTGTGGGAGTGGGAGTTGTGCCAGCCAGATCAGCCCAGATGCTGTTTCTGGCAGAAGAAGACAGGGACACTGCTGTGGACAGCTGCCTCAAGATGGCACACGCATTTTTTAGCCAGGGATATGGGTGTTTGTCAGCAAAGTGTTGCATGCTTCTACAAAATTTGTTGCTTTGGGCAGCCACAGAGCCTCTAAAACAGGGAATGGAGCTGGGGAAGGGTCTGGAGCACAGGTTTGACAAAGAGCAGCTGAGGGAGCTGGCGGGGCTCAGCCTGGAGAAAAGGAGGCTCAGGGGGCACCTTCTTGCTCTCTACAGCTTCCTGTGACAGGAAGGTGCAGCAGCTGAGGGTTGGGCTCTGCTCCCAGGGAGCAAGGGACAGGACACGAGGAAACTGCTCCAAGCTGTGCCAGGAGAGGTTTGGATTGGGCGTTACAGGATAGCTGCAAGAGAAGGGTTTGTTTCTGATGGTCCCTCTCAGACAGTCTCCGTTCTGGGGTATGTGGTAGGTTTGGCAAATACACAGCAGAGATTTTGCTTTTGGAGAAAAGAGCTCAAAAACACGGTTTGGTCATCTGGCTTGAATAGCAGCAAGGGCCATTAGACACCTTCTTTGTGTAAGACAAGTCAGTGGTATTGTTGGTGTGAATTGCTGCACCAAGACATCTGCATTGGCCACATCAGCCAGACTTCCATCAGTCACTAAATGTCTGCTCACCACAAGAGCCATTTCCCTGCCAAGCATCCCCTCGTTGCAGAGAGCTGCTCTGAACATGTGGAGAGGTGACACTTTGATGGGGGTTTTGTTCTAGAAGAGGAAGTCCTGTGTATTTTCCCTTCCTTCAGGGAGCAAAATTGCTTTCCCCAACCTTCCTGAAAATATCCAGGGCTTCAAAAGATCCTGATAGAAATTTTGTTTGCCAAGTGTCATTTGAGGAAGATGCAGTGTTTTTGGGTGACAACATGGAGTTTGGAGTAGGGATGTTTGTTGGCAAGGAGCTGTCAAGTCCCAGGCAAGGCAGCAGGGCCTGACACAGCAGCTCCAAGGTAACAGTGGCAGAGGCTTTTGCAGCCCAGGGTATCAGAGCTGCATAGGGCAGTGCTGTGAACCTTGGAGGCCAGAGCACAGGTGCTCCTTGTCCTCTGGCTGCCTGCGAGGTGGCACTGGCTGGCTCTGCACAGGGCTCCTGAGGAAGGGCTCAAGCTGTACCTTGTCCTGTTTCCAGGTTTCCCAGGAGCAAGAGTCATCAAGCAGGGCTCTGGAGCAGCTGCGCCAGCAATCCTCTGGCCAAGGGCACGCACTGGCCCAGGTGCGCAGAGAGAAGGAGCTGCTGGGCCAGGAGAAGGCTGCCCTTAAGGGAGGAATGGATAACATGGAACGGCACCGACAAGAGCTTTGCAAGCAGCTGGCAGAGACCAGGTAAAGGCAGGGAGCAGAGCCTTTCAGATGTTTTTACATTCCATGGAAAGAAAATGGAAATGTCTCCAAAAAAAGAGAAATATGCCACAATGTGAAGGTTATTTTTCTGACATCTAAAGCCAATAAAGCTCTCATGAGCCTTGGGCTCCTGTTTGTGCTGCCAAGCACATTCCTGTGGGAAGTCAAAAGCAAGCCACCCAGCCCTGAATAGTAGTTAAAGCATGCAGAGGTTGAGTGAAACCTCAAGTTTCTCTTGCGTTTGGTTCCTTTTTGTGAGCATCCCTGGTTCACTGAACATCCCTCGTTCCTTACCAAGTAGCTTGACATGATCTTGATCTTCAGAACTGAAGCCCCATCTTGAGCATTCCAGGCTCTTACCTGGGGACATTGGGAGTGTTTTGTTCTAGAAGGGGAAGTCCTGTATGTTTTCCCTTGTTGCTTGCTGCCATTGTGGGTGAAGCCAGAGGCTCCTGCTGAAAGTCTTGAGGCTTTCTGCTTCCAAGCCCGCTCTTGAGAAGTGTGGGCCAGGTGCTAGAGGTGGTTAGAGAGCAGCAGGGAAAGCCCTTTGGAATCCTCAACGACCTCTGGGGATTCTTGCTAATTGTTGATGGGCATCCACCTGCCAAGCCAATCAAAGTCCCTTTGCATGGTCCCTCTCACTCTGTAAAGAAGGACAAGCCAATTGGGCTACTGCCTGTTTAGCCAACAATACTAAAATAATGGTGGCAAGCCTACTCCTTGACCTTGCAAGAGTTTAAACAGCAGTCTCTGCATTCAGGTAGTTTTTGTTCAGACAAAAGGGTGTTGGTATTTTTTACAAGTGCTGCCATGACCATGAGATTTTACTGCATCATGCCAAGTAGTTCTGAAGTCTCTTAAATACATGGTGTCTGGAAGATGATGTAACTTTATGTCCATTTTCAAGAGCATTAAAAAGTCAGGAGTCAGCCAGAGCAAGAGTCTGTTCTGTCCCCCTGCAGAGCAGCTTGCAAGTGCTGATGACAGAAGGGATGTGAGCAGAGGCTGAGACTTTGCTCGTCAGCCCATCCTGTCCGGGCACAGCTCCCCAGTGTCATAGGTCAGGAACAGCAAGTGAAGCTTTGGCTGTTGAGGTCAAGTTGGGCTGGGCTGTGTGTGCTGTGCCAGGCCATAAGGAAGGCCAGGGCACTCCCTCAGAGGGCCCTGCTTTGCTATGGAAATGGCACAAAAGTGCCTTCTCTGGACGAGTTTCCATGTGACCCATTTTCCATAGTGATGTGTGGGGATCTTGAGCCTCGTTGTCCTGGAATAACCAGCTGTGAGTGTCAGGAGCAAGCAGCTCATGTCTCTCTGTATTTGCAATTTGTAGGTCAGCAAAAGGAGAGCCTGGAATCCAGCCTGTCTGCAGCTCAGCAGCAGATATCTCAGCTGGAGATGAGCAGGAACCATCTGGAGGCTCAAGTGCTCAGAGTCACGCAGGCCAAGGCAGTGGTAGAAGGTGAGGACCTCGTGTGCTTTGTTCGTGGTGCCGCCCCTGCCGAGAAAAGCTAAGCACCCTGTAAAGCCACCTCTGTCCACAGGGCTTCTGAGGAGTGGTGGGGCTGGAGGCATTGAAAGGGCCTGAGGTCAGTAAAGTCAGTAAAGACTCTGACTCCTGCTGTTGGTGATGTTTGCAGGACAAGTGAAATTCCTGCAACGAGAGCTGGAAGCAGAGAGAGCTGTCAGGACATTGTTTCTGGAATGCAGAAACCTCCCCTCCTCAGGCAAGTGAACGTGAAAGGCACCGTGCTGAGGTGCTGGAACAATTGCAAGAAGAGAAGGCAAAGAGAGACCGGGAACACGAGAAGGTGCTGCTTGAGCTGAGGCAGAAAGTTGCCACCCTGCAGGCCCAACAAGATGAACAAATTAGATTTGAAAAAGCCAAGCGACAGGTAATGGTTCTGAAGGGAGAACTGGTGTGATTTTTTGCAAGGCTGGAGCTGTGGAGATAGCAGGCTATGGGGGCTGTGTGGAGCATGTCCTCCATGTCCTCTCCATTGAATTTGGGCAGGTGAAAGGTGATCGGGTCTGTCTTTGGGACCAGGAATGAGCCCTCTCACAGGAAGCCAGGCAGAAACATCAGCTTTAAGTTGAGATTTTTGTGCTGCTCTTGTGTTCTGTTTTTCTAAGACATACCTCAGAGTTTCTTCACTGTTCTCTTACCACTCCCCTTCTGGTGTGTGCTGGTAGGTGTTCAGTGCCAAAGTGAGATTGTAGGACTTTTGTGGGCACAGGGAGTGTGAAGCAGAAATGCTGACAAGGATGAGAAAAATCTATTTAACGACTCATCTGGAGTATTTCTGAAGAGGAACCCAGAGATGTCTTCTGGGCTGTGTTTTAAGTCACTTCCTGGGCAGCTGTGGTTCCCCGGGGCAGACAGTGGCCCAGGGGAGCAGCAGCCAAGTGCTCTGAGGGCGCGTGAGCCCATCCGTCTTTGCCTCTTGCCACACAGATGTTGCAGGCAAGTGTGAAACCCTCTGCTCTTTGCTTCTGTGCAGGTGCTGCAGGAAGAGAAGAATGAGAAGAGGGCTTTAACAGAGACACTGCTCCAAACTCGGGGACAGCTCAGCCAAGCGTGCCAGCAGGTCCAGCAGCTCAGGCAGGCGGTGAAAGAGCAGCAAGAGAAGGGACAGGTAAGTCTGAGTAGGCAGGGAATGGAGTGCAGGGCAGGGACAAGGGCACAAAAGGCAGCTCCTGGGAGTGAGGAGGCAAGGGCTGCCTCAGGCTGTGGGAGCACAGAGCCTGGTAAGCTCCAGAGCTCAGCCACAGGAAGGAGGGCTTGCAGTGCAAGCAGAGCTGGGTTGAGAAGCCACAAGAAGTGGCTGAAGGAATGGGATTTGGAGACAGCAAGTGCAAAAATCTGAGCCTGAGGGCAGGTCCCAGGAAGTCACTGCATTTTGTAGCCAGACCATCAAGGCAAAGCTGCAAGCTGAGCTGCAGGAAGCTCACAATGAAATGCTGGCAGTGAAGAGGAGGCACAAGGAAGAACTTCAGGGCATCAGAGAGAGGAGATGAATGTCCTCCTTGAGCAGAGGGATGCTCTACAAAAGCAGGTGAGTGAAACAGCAGTGGCACTGCAGTCAGCCAGGGAGGACTCTGTGGCCTTCCTGCTTTTCCATGGCAGAGCAGCAGCTGATGGAGTGATCCCTGGGGCTGCCTCATGCTGTGGGGGCTCCATGGCAGCTGCTCTGAAGGACACTCAGTGCTCTGCTGAATCTCAGCTGCTGCCCCCTGGACAGCTGGGCCAGTCCTCTGGGCTATTGGCCAGCAACCATCAGCATGGACTCCTGCTGGCCTCTTCTTGCTAGCCTTGGTTTGGGAGGTGCTTTTTCAGGTGGGCCACTTAGAGATTTAACCTTAAGTTGTCCATCTCTATTGGGAATCTGCCGGTCCCAGGACAGGGAGAAAGGGAAAGTTTTCCTTTCTCATTCCTAAGTGCCTCTGCTGTGGCTGACAGTGGCAGGCTGTGGCTGTCGCCTCTGACTGCTTTGTTCTGTTTGACTGGAGGTGGAAGAGTTGACATCTCAGCTGGCAGCCTCCCGAGAGTTCCTGGAAAGCAGAGTCCAGAGAGCCCAGCAAGATGTGAGCGAGGCCCAGGCACAGTCAAGGCAGAAGCAATTGGAGGCTGAACACATCCAGAAGAGGCTGGAGGAGGCAGAACATCAGAAGAAGGAGCTCCAAGTGAAGCTGCAGAAACTGGAGAGGGAATGGAGTGAATGCAAAGAAGTGGCACTGGAAAATTTTGAATTGCAGGCTTCCGTGAATGTCCTAGAGAGGGAAAGAGACAGGTAAATGAAAGCCTGTGGGACTCTGCAATGTGGTGAATGCATTCCCTCTTTGCCATCTTTGCACCTACCTGGGGCTCTGGCAGCATTTCCTAAGTGGCAGATTCTGAACTCTCCATGAAGACACATCTCATTATCTGTATGTTGTGTTCATTCTCTAATATTTTAAGCCTTCACTTGGAGTTTTTCTGAAGACAAAGGCTTTTGGGGTAGCTCTTTCCCTCTAGGGAGTGTTGTGCTGTTAGGTTAGGTTAGGTTAGGTTAGGTTAGGTTAGGTTAGGTTAGGTTAGGTGGGTGTGTTAACAGTGCTGGAGCTGCAGTGTAAGGAGCTGGATACATCCATCAGCTCCACCTTGGCTGCTGTAACTTGAAGCCTTTGGGATCTGATCAGCCTGGCATCTGATGCCTTTGCTGGGCAGAACCTTCTTAAGGCCCTGAGTGCTGATCAAGCCCAGATTGCCCTGGGAGGCACCCAAGAAACAAGAATGTTTCTTGAAAGAAATTGGCCAGGAGACAAGACTCCTGTTTGATGCCTTTAATTAGGATTCAGCTCTTGGGGTGGGGGGCCCGAGGGCTTGTTTGCACCATGGCCGTTCCCACACTGGCAGCTCCAAGGAGGAGGCACAATTCAGCTTTGCAGCACACACTGCAGAGCTGGGGCTTCTGTCCTCATGAGAGTAGCCAGAAGGCCTGTTGTTCTGGCTCGTTGTCTAGGGGTGTCAGTCCTTTCCAGTCCTCTTAGGTCATGGTGATGCAGGAAGATGGTTTCTAAGCAGGCTTAGGTGATGCAGGGAGATGATCTTAGCTTGCTAGAATATGTTTCCTTGTCCTTTTATTCCTCTGTTAGCTCATTGTTTTGGTGTCTTGCATGCCTTAGTTTGCGTATTACTTGGTTGCACAGCTTCCTGGGAGTTTCTTTGTTCTAGTGTGGCACAGCAACCATGGGAGTTGTCTCCTTCTGTGGCATACCTTTCTAATGGGTTGCTTTTGTTAGTTTAATTTAGCCCCCATGGGAGCAGCTCTGTTACAGCAGTAGCAGGGAAGGAAGGGAAAGGTACAGGAATATCTCATAAGAACCTTTCAAACACTTCAGAACCTGGTACGTAATTAACATTACTAATAACCATCGGAGTAAACAAGGGGTACAAGGTTTACAAATGGGATAAGAACATTAACTGTATGTAACTAAACACAGTATTTTAACTGGGGTGGATTTCTTGAGAGATTTTATTCATGATATCTCTGGTGCATTGCTCCTGATAAAATGCCCCCCCCCCCCGCCCCGGTGCCTGGAGGGGCTCAAGCAGGGTCCCTGCCACCCTCCACACTCACAGGTGTTACTGACTGTGCAAAGAATGCAAGAAACCAGAGCAGGGTTAGGGGGGCTCCTCCAGCTGATCAAGTCAAGCCAGTCTTGAGTGCCACAGGATTCTTCTTCCAAGAAGAAGACAAAGGAAAGGCAGAGCACTCTTGCTTGCCTGGAGGTTTCTGCATCTTCCATCAGCTTGAGCTCCAAGCCTCTGTTGCCACTTCTGCCTTGGGCCTTTGTTCCTCCAGCTGAAAGTAGGATGTGTGCTGGTAAATCTCAGGGAACTTCCCAGACGTCCCCTGGCTGTAGGGTGCTGCTCCTCCTACCTGGACATACAAGATGGGGGAAGGAAACGTCTCTTCCATGTTGACCAAACCTCTTCCCCTTGGAGCCTGGTTAGTCAGAAGAAAATTCTTCCTCTTCCCTAATGTCTTCATTGCAGGACTTTGTTAGATTTGTATTCACTTTCCCAGCTCAAATAGAAGGTAGGCCATGAAGGCAGGAGCTCCCTGTTCTTTCAGGAACAAAAGCAGAGTGGACACATGCTGGGCTGTGACTGCAGGGGGAACAAACAGCCAAGTTGTTTAGACAAACCTCATTGGATAGAGCAGTTTTCTCTGAGGTGGTGCAAGTCCTAGGAGTTTATAAAATGTGATACCATTAGTAATGAGTTGCATGCTTCCCTTCTAGGCTGATTCTGTCTCTGGAGGAAAAGAGCATGGATCTCAGAATGCTGGAACAAAGGAACCTGGTGCTGAACAATCAGCTGTCTCAGTTTCATTCTGCTCTTCAGCAGGCCGAACTGGTCCCTTCGAGCCGTGCAGGACAACTGAAGCAGCTCAACACCCAGGTAAGCTGTGCACTCCATCCTCTTCTCCAGGGACACATAACACCACCTTTGGCATGCTAGTCCCAACCTCTTTCCCCTCCCAGCAGCATCCACATGTTCTTCCCAGGGCTGCTGCTGCTGCTGCACCCTCAGGCCAAGGCTGGATCTGGTGTCTGCTGCCAAAGTTTTCCCCCATTCTTTCCTGGGTCCCAGCAGGAAATCTGGGAGCAGAAGCAGCAGCACACTCCTCTGGAGCTTCTCTGTCCCTCTGTTAGCAGTGCTGTCCCTGACAGGATTGGTGCCTGTGCCAGGCACTGAGCAATGTGGGGACACAGACGTGGCTATGGCAGGCTGGGCAGGGCACTTCCACCACAGCCAGTTCAGCCCGTGTTCAGAGCTGCAGCCTCAAGGGTGCCCCTTGCCTCCCTTCCCCTGTTTTCTCTACCTTTGTCTCTACTGGATTCCTGGTTCTGCACCTTCTGTTTCTGGTGTATTTCTACCTGAAGTCATTTCTCCTTCAATGCTCTCCCTACTGCCCGCTCTGCTGCCTCAGGAGCAGCCCAGTCCCTGAGGCTCTCTGCATCCATCTTCCAGATCCAGGCCCTGCAGGATGCAGTGACAGAGAAGGCAGCTCAGCATGACACTCAAGAGAAAGAGCTGCTGCAGGAGCTGGAAAAGTCCCAAGCAGGAGAACAGAGCTTGAGGGACGCTGTGCATGTGCTGCAGGCTGAGGTGTCTGAGCTGCGTCTGAGGCTCCAAAGCTCTGAGGAAAGAGCAGAGGCCATGGCCACACACTGTGAGGCCATGGAGATGGAGCTGAGGATGGCTCAGGCTGACAACAACCAAATCAAGGCCTGCAATCAGGAGCTGCAGACACTGTTGGAGGAAACTCAGCAAGGTACAACTTCTCTCCCATCCATTGCCCCATCCTGTTCCACCAGCGGGGATCTCTGATCCCATGCAGAGGTAAAGGCCTTTGCCCAGAGATGGCAGACAGGAAAAACAACCAGCACGAGACTTCTCCATCTAGGCGCCAGTCAAAGTTTATCTCAAGGATGATGCTGTGGCTGGCGGTGCCAACTGGCTCTGCTGTGGCTGATCCCATACACAGCTGGTGCCTTTCAGGTGCTGTGTCTGTGCTAAGCAGCTGAAGCTGGATGCCTCAGCTCAATTCCCCCAAATTTCAGGCCCTGTCAAAGCCTCCAGGCTATTGGCCTCTCTGGAGCAGGGCTGCACAGGCATCCCAGCTGCTTTGTCTCTCTTGGATTGTTCACTCTGCACAAGGCCAAGAGCAAACACACTTTGCTATTCCTCTGAACCTTGCCCCTGCCATTCCTGCTTTTTTCTCTGCCTGGAAATTTCCTTCATTTCTCTCACTTTTGGAAGCTCTTGTGGGCTTAAGGCCTGGCAAACCACAGCAGGCAGAGAAGACAGTGCTGTTGTCTCTGCAGGGTGCCCATCAGATTACTTTGCTTTGCTTTCTCCCTTCCCTTTCCCCTTCCCTCCTGCAGCAATATGGAGGGCAGAAGAGCAGAAGACCTCTCTAGAAACTGCCTTGAAGGAAGAGGCTGTGACTGTTCGTCAGGAGGTGGCATCACTGCAGAGGAAACTGGAGAGTCAGGAGAAGGAAAGGAAGGATGTGCTGGTGAGAATGGCAGATGCCACAAAGGGCCATTTCCTAGCTATGTTTGCACCTTGTGTTACCAGTTCTAAGGTGTAATAAAGAATTAGGTAAATAAAAATTCGGAATAAGAAGTTTAAATAAAGTATGTATAATTATAACTAAATGTAAGTATGGAATAAGGAATTCTCCTCCCGGTCGAGATAGAATTCCTTTTCCAAAAACCACGAATTGCAAAAGAACCCCCCCCAGATAACAGGTTTCAACAGACTCATCAACTCAGAGGAAAAGACAGGACACAGGCCATCACAAGAACAAAAGAACCAGCCTAAAAGTCTACCTCCAGAGAAAGGCAACGCCCGGCCGATTTCGGCCGGAGACCATCAAGCAAGACAAAAGAGACGAGCCCCAGGAAGATGGTCGTTGCCAGAATCGAACACCACACCTGCCAAACCCATACTACAGAAACTCAATCAAGAAAGACAAAGAAGAGACTACTCCTCTGAGATATCCATCGGCACCAGCCCGGATCTCTCAATCCCGCTGTGATGAAATATGTTAAAATACATACAGACTCACTTTACATTTGAGGAGACTCTGCCCGGATACTTACTGACTCAATGTTCTAGGCCAGGAAATCCATTCACCCGACAATCAGGGACATTTGGTGAATGGAAACTGGTTGGAATTCTAGCCTGGGGACATAAAATCCCTATAAAAACCCAGGCCAGAGGACCCTCAGACGTGGATTTGGGAACACCTATACCTTGCGTATAGACCCTGTCCACCCAGCGCTGCGCTGTCCATTTATTGTGGTTTTTTTCCTCACTGTTTGTTGCTTTATTAATTTATAATAAATTAATTTTTGTTAATCTTTAATTTGCCGTTGCATTTATAACAGATTGGTGCCGTGACTCGGATCGGAAGAAACTGTGGGAGAATCTCGCTGTCCAGGGGGGTACCCCCGCTGATTTCAGCGGCCTGGGGAGCAGAGACCCTCCGCAGTTCGCTCCGATTGCCGAACCAAATTTAGGCTGAGGAAAAACCATAATAAAGAGGAACGGATCCAGAGAGCTCGGGAAGGCAGGAGCCTTCGGGAAAGCCGCGGCTTGGTAGCTCATAAAAAGTCATACGTGCACGAAGACGCCCTCGCAGGAAAATTGCTGTAAGTACTGTGAGGTTGAGCGGGTGATCGGGCGAGTTTGTGAGAGACGTGACCTGGTCACGAAGCGAGTGTGGACTTCAAGGCCGCGTTTCCATCCTCCCGCGAGGGAATTGGCCGGCCGCGAAGGAAGCGATTCTGTGTGAAAGTGTCTCTCTTTCCTTACTCGTAAAGCCTGAGGCTAAAGGGAGTCTCAGGGGACCGATCAAAGGGGGCTGAGAGAGGAAGGGACGTCCAGTCGAGCTCTGGAACTGGTAAACTCTCTCAGCCAAAAGATTTAGAAAGTCGGAACATCGAGAAAACCCCGGTACAGCTAACCGAGAGGTAAGTATTGGTGCGATCTAGGACTTTCAGACGAAGAAAAAGACGAACACAACGCAGAGCAGGTAAGAATCGTAAGAAAATGGGACAGAGAAAAAGTAAAACGCAGAAACTAGATAACGAGAAAAGTCCATCAGAAGAATCAAAGCAAATGCTAGACATCCCACCAGAGAGTCCTTTAGGGTGGATGTTGAGAAATTGGGAAATTTGTCCCGAGAGACGAGAAAAATCAAAGGCAAAAATGATTTACTACTGTGCCGAGATCTGGGGAGGACAAAAATTAAAAAAATGTCTCACTTGGCCAGTATTGAGAACATTTGATAAATGGACGTGCAGGGAATTACTCGCACACGTAAAGAAAAAAGTCTCGCCAGACGGCGAGGAGAAAGAGTATGCCAAACTCTAGTTAAATACCAGAGTGCGGCTGTTTCCAGTGAAACAGAAAAACGAACATAAGACAGAGACCTGGGAACCCCTGGATCACTTACCCCCTCCGTACCGCGGGCCAGTAGAGCCTCCGGTGATGGACCAAGTAGTACCATCAGCACCCGAGGGTTCCATGGGGCAACTAGCAGAGGCACGCTCCCCTCAACCACCGGGAGTAGTGCCAGAAACCCTCACTACCCCCCCACCTGCAGAAAACCCAGCCACCGCACCCTCTTTGGAGTCGGTGTTGACGCAAGGATGGGGCTTACCCCCTCCACAAATCCCGGTCCGGCCACCACAGCTGGGACCACCGAAAGTATCCGAAGGGAACCCTCTGAGTCACTTAGCTGCGGCAGACATCCCGCCAGCAATGAGAGGAAACCCTCCCGCAAACTCCAGTTCCCCTCCTGCAAGCAGGACTCGGTGGAAATCAAAAATAAGGAATGGAGAATGGGGAGAGACAGAAAGTGGGCACCGAATGTTCCCTCTCAGGGAAGTGCCAACCGCCCCCGGAGTAATTGGATTTGTAAACGTGCCCCTTAACTCAGGGGATGTACGAGCATTCAAAAAAGAAATGGGGCGACTGCTAGATGACCCATTTGGAGTGGCCGAAAGATTAGACGATTTTCTAGGGAGTAGTATTTACACCTACGAAGATCTCATGGCCATCCTGAGATCCCTGTTTAGCCAGGAAGAGAGAGAGATGATTAAACAGGCGGGCATCAGGGATTGGGAAAGGCGGCACCCGCAGGGAACACCCAGTGACCAAAAGTGGCCGAGCGTAAGCCCGAGTTGGAGCGCCCAGACCGAAGAAGGGAGAAGAAGCATGATGGATTTGAGGAATATCATCGTGCAAGGAATAAGAGAGGCGGTCCCCAGAAGACAGAACATTAGCAAAGTATTTGAGGAATGTCAGGGAAAAGAGGAATCCCCTACCGAATGGGTAGAAAGGCTGCGGAGAAGTCTGCAAATTTATTCCGGAACTGATCCCAGTTCTCCGGTGGGGGAGGTCCTGCTGAAAACGCAGTTTGTGGCTAAATCATGGGAGGACATTAGGAAGAAACTGGAGAAAATTGATAGATGGCAGGAGAAGAGTCTCCAAGAGCTTCTAAGGGAAGCTCAGAAGGTTTATATGAGGAGAGAAGACGAAAAACAGAAACTTCAAGCCAAAATATTAGTGGCTGCAGTAAAAGAAGTTCAAAAACACGAACAGAAACAGGGAAAGCCGATACCTAAAAAACAAAAAGGATCCCAAAAAGAGGAAACTCCTCCTCGAAAGGATCTTCCTGAGTGCTTCTACTGTAAGAAAGTAGGACACATAAAAAAGGATTGCAGGAAACGAATAAAAGATGAACAAATATTTAAAGAAGATTAGGGGGGTCTTGGGCTCTTCCAAATGGGGACAGTAACAGCAAAAGAGCCCTTGATAAAATTGAAGGTAGGTCCCCACCGCCAGGAAATGAGTTTCCTGGTTGATACCGGGGCTGAGAGAAGCACCCTGCAGAAATTGCCTATAGGGTGTGAAACGAGTAAAGAAAAAGTAATTGTAATTAGCGCAAAAGGAGATCCATTCAAAGTCTCGGTAATCAAGGAGGTGGAAATCGAGTCAGAAAATAAGATATGTTTAGGAAATTTGTTGCTTGTAGAAGAAGCCGACTACAACCTATTGGGAAGAGATATGATTATAGCTTTAGGAATAAATATCATTGTGAAAAATTCAGAATTAGTAGTGAAGGTGTTGCATTTAACTTCAAAAGATGAAAAGGAAATTGACCCCCGAGTATGGCACTCAAAGGGGGAAGTGGGAAAATTAGATATTGCTCCCATCAAAATTGAAATTGAGAATCCAGAGAATCCGATAAGGATCCGACAATACCCCATCCCCGCCGAAGAGAGGAAGAGTTTGAAATTAATAATTGACGAGCTGCTTAAAGGAAGCACGCTCGAGCCCTGCATGTCCCCACATAACACCCCCATCCTGGCAGTAAAGAAAGCCGATGGGAACTTCCGATTGGTTCAGGACTTGAGAGCTGTAAATGCTAGAACCCGAACCAGGTTTCCGGTAGTAGCAAATCCTTACACTTTACTAAACAGACTCTCACCAGAGGATGTATGGTATAGTGTAATTGATTTAAAAGATGCTTTCTGGACATGTCCTCTAGATGAAGGGAGTAGGGATTTTTTCGCTTTCCAGTGGGAGGACCCAGATACCAATCGAAATCAGCAATTGCGGTGGACGGTCCTTCCACAAGGATTCGTTGAATCTCCGAACTTGTTCAGACAAGCCTTAGAGCAGCTACTCACCCAATTCACTCCAGAGGAAGGGACAAAACTGTTACAATATGTAGACGATTTGCTAATCGCCGGGATCACGGAAGAGCAGGTGAAGAAATGTACCATTTCCCTGCTGAATTTTCTGGGACAAAAGGAGTTGAAAGTGTCTAAATCCAAGCTGCAATTCACTGAGCCCGAAGTAAAATATCTTGGACATTAGATATCACAAGGGAAAAAGAAATTAGATCCCGAGAGGGTGATGGGAATCCTTGAACTTCCTGCCCCACAAACCAAGAGACAAATTAGGCAAGTTTTAAAGCTCATGGGATATTGCAGACAGTGGATTGAGGGATACAGTGAAAAGGTGAAATTTCTGTATGAAAGGCTAAATACAGATCGATTAAAATGGACAGGGCAAGACGAAATTAAATTTCAAGAACTAAAGAATGCCCTTGTCACTGCTCCAGTTTTAACATTACCAGACATCAGAAAAGAGTTTCAACTGTTTGTCGACATAAGTGGACAAACAGCACAAGGAGTTTTAACCCAGGAATGGGCAGAAAAGAAGAAACCTATAGGGTTTTTGTCCAAAATCCTAGATCCAGTCAGTCGGGGCTGGCCCACGTGTCTGCAAGCAATTGTGGCAGTAGCACCGTTGGTTGGGGAAGCCAAAAAGGTAACGTTTGGAGCTCCCCTGATAGTTTATACTCCACATGATGTAAGAAATATCTTACAACAAAAAGCGGAGAAATGGTTGACCGATTCAAGGCTTCTGAAATATGAAGCCATGTTAATCAGTTCGCCAGGATTGGAATTAAGGACAACCTCTGCACAAAACCCTGCGCAATTTTTGTACGGGGAACCAACGGGAAAGCTACTACATAATTGTATTGAAACAGTAGAATTACAAACTAAAGTAAGACCCGATCTAGAGGATCAAGAATTAGAAGGAAGAGAAAAATGGTTTATCGATGGTTCCTCGAGAATGATGGAGGGAAAACGTAAATCGGGTTATGCCATCATAAATGGTATAACAGGACAGACTGTAGAATCGGGTCCCCTAAAAGCAAATTGGTCAGCACAGGCTTGTGAACTTTTTGCTCTCCTAAAAGCCCTCAAAGGCTTGAAGGGAAAAAGGGGAACCATCTATACCGATTCAAGATATGCATTTGGGATAATACATACCTTCGGGAAAATTTAGGAAGAAAGAGGTCTGATCAACACTAAAGGAAAAGGATTGGTACATGAGGAAATAATTAGACAAATTTTAGAAGCGGTCAGGGAGCCACTGGAGATATCTGTGGTTCATGTAAAAGGACACCAGACCGGACGACAATTCCATACAAGGGGAAACAATTTAGCGGATAAAGAGGCGAAAAGAGCGGCATTGTTAACCGTAAGTATTTCTGAGCTAGTCCCAAGGGAACCCCCAGAGGTTTCAGTGCTTCCTTCAGAAAAGGAGCAGGAAGACTTCAAAAAGGTAGGGGGACATTTCAAAGAAGGTAAATGGTGGTTACCTGACGGGAGGGAGTTGGTCCCGAAGGGAATAGCAAAAGGGATACTCAAAAGACTACATGCACAAACCCATTGGGGAACCAGGGCATTGGCTGAACAATTTTTAAAATTCTTCGGGTGTAAAAGAATCTTCGAGCTTGCAAAACAAGAGGTACAGAGATGTGTGATATGCCAAAAGGTAAACAGAGCGAATTTTCGGCAAACCAATTGGGGAGGTCGGCCAATCTCATATCGACCATTCGAAAGAATCCAAGTGGATTTCACGGAATTACCGAAAATTGGCAGAAATAAATATTTATTGGTTATAGTAAATAAATTGACACATTGGGTAGAGGCCTTTCCCAGAGCTAAGGCCACGGCTCAAACAGTGTCTAAAATTCTACTGGAGGAAATAATTCCTAAGTATGGTATTGTAAACCATATTGATTCGGATCAGGGTACACATTTCACCTCGAAAATTATCAAACAGTTGTCCGATGCGTTAGGGATCAGATGGCAATATCATACTCCTTGGCACCCTCAGAGCTCGGGGCAAGTGGAAAGAATGAATCAGACACTGAAGTCACAAATATCCAAATTGACAATTGAAACAAGAATGTCCTGGGTCAAATGTCTCCCCTTGGCATTGTTGAATATAAGAACCATGCCGAACTCAGAAACAGGACTATCCCCCTTTGAAATGTTGTATGGAATGCCGTACAAGCATGGTATGCCGGTTGAACATCCTCAAACAGAGGATGTTCAACTCCAACCTTATCTCATTTCTATAAATAAAAACTTACAGGAGTTAAGGAGAAGAGGATTGATTCCTCAAAGCAGCACGTTGGGATTTCCGATCCACCAAATTCAACCAGGGGACAAGGTATTGATCAAAGTGTAGAAAGAGCAACCCCTCAGTCCCCACTGGGAAGGACCATTCCTCGTCCTCCTGACTACAGACACCGCGGTTCGTACAGCTGAAAAGGGCTGGACACACTCTTCCCGAGTGAAGAAAGTTTCGGTTCGCGACTCCCCCGAGTGGAAAATTGTAACCCCTCCGGGAGATTTGAAAATCAAGCTTCAGTGGAACAACAAATGAGCAACGAAGACAGGATAAGTTGCACCAATTTTGAATGTTATTGCTTTCCTTTTGTACATTTTAAGTGTGCATATTGTAAACAAACGTGGGTGACTCATTGTTTAGGAGGGCAAAAACCGAGAGGGTTGTGTGCCGCGTGTTACAAAGAAGAATTAGAACAGACCAACCTTTTTCTAGCACTTGCTACCCGGGTGGGTATCTTGGAACTCGACTCTCCTGAGTGGTTCCGATTTTTTCAAAAAGGATTACGAGGCCATTTGGACTGTAAGGCGGAACCTCTAATAATAGAGTGCCGCCGGAACGTAAAGGTACCGTGCAGGAGCGGCACGATCAAGGCATCTCGGTGGGCAACCTTTAAAAGGAGGTTTGCCATCAGAACGTCAAGGGCCCCTGAAGACAGTCCTTGCTGCCGAGAAGATGGTTATCCCCGCCGTATGTTCCTATACGGGCGGAGGGAATGGCAGAGGGATGCGATTGTGGGGAATCCTGAACCTAGCCATGTGCTGGACCGAGAGAACGGGCCCCGAGGCGTCTCCGGGGACGACCTCCCTGGGGAAGTGTGAGCAGTGCCCAACTGTCTCGCGAACCGAGCCATGGATTGCCTGCCCTCCAGAGTTGCACGCAGGAGAATGTTGGGCAAACGGTACCCAAATAGACCTGTGTAAGCTGGAAAGAAAAATTTGGTGCTCCACCCCAGGGATAGGTACTGGAAAAAGGCAACCCCATAACACAGGAGAAAAAGAGGTCCAAGCGACCCACCTACGAAATAAGAGAGATATAGGAGGGGTTTCCCCAATCTCGGTCTGCGGGCAGTGTAATAAAACTGTCTGGATTGGAGGAAAGAAACAGTCAACGTTCATTGCGTACCACAGAGTCAACCCCTTGTGTTACAATAAAGCAAACTTAAAATATTGTGCCATGGGGGGGAAATTGTACTGGGAAGGGAAGAACCTGAAACATGAAACAAAAGTGTCATTCAGTAATGAACCGATAGTTTTAGATTTACTGAAAAATGACGATGATAGAGTGTGTCTGCAGTTTGATCAGGTGATCTGTTTCGCAAAAGACGAAGATGGTTCAGACCCCGAAAATAAAATAAAACAATTAACTCTTGAACTAAAAAGGCAGGAAATGGAAAATAAGAAAAAAAGACTCGAACAGGAGAGGTTAAACTCTCTCAGTGAACAATACGAACAACTAGAAAAACAATACGATAATTGGAAGCTACCTAGCCCTAATCAGAATCTATTCATAGATCTGATGCAGGAAATAGCTACCGAATTGAGATTGACTAACTGTTGGATATGTGGTGGCCTGAAATCAGCCGAAAGATGGCCATGGAAGGGAGAAGGATTAACCCCAGAACAATTACTTAAGTAGACAGGATTAAAATTATCCAAAACAACCCGGCGACCAGAGGGGTGGGTAATTGACAAGAGGATCATTGGAACTTTTTGTGTCAGTCGGGAAGGAAGGGAATTCACCGAGCTAGTTGGTTACACCCCGTGTGTAAAAACTCTCTCGGTAAATTCAGATAAAAAAACAAAAATTTGGCAGCCGGAATCACCCGAGGGCTATTGGAGCCAATCTCGGGAAAATAATTGCGAATGGATAGATCTAATTAGTCTATGTTGGAACAAACAGGACGGGGCAAATCCCTTCCATGCCTTTCTTGGCCTGAGGGAATATTGGGAGGACCCGGCAAAACTTAACAGAGATTAGAAGGCACCGGATGGGATTTACTGGATATGCGAGAAAAAAGCATACAGTGAATTGCCCAGAAATTGGAAAGGGTCATGCACACTCGGAATAATTCGGCCTTTCTTCTTTACACTACCTAAAGATGAAAGCAGGTCTTTAGGTGCTCCCCTCTTTGAAACCCTAGCCCGACAAAAGAGGGAATTGAAACGAGAACTACCAATAGCCGGAGGTAACCACCAGTGGAAGGGGGAGGAATGGCCCGCCGAAAGAATCATACAATATTATGGACCGGCAACATGGGCAAATGATGGCAGCTGGGGATACAGGACCCCAATCTACCTCCTTAATCGGCTCATTCGGTTACAGGCTGTGGTAGAAGTTGTTTCAAATCACACTTCAGAAGCCCTGGAACTCCTAGCAAAACAACATTCTCAGATGAGAGCTTTTGTCTACCAAAACAGACTCGCTCTCGACTATTTGCTAGCTGAGGAGGGAGGAGTGTGTGGCAGATATAACGAGTCAGAGTGTTGCATGGAGATAGATGACTTCGGAGAAACTATAAAGGGTCTAGCCGCTGAAATAAAGAAAGTAGCCCATGTACCCGTCCAGAAGTGGAATTCGATTCTCCAAGCCTCTTGGTGGGATCAAATTTTTGGGCAAGGGGCATGGTGGAAAAAGCTAGTATTCTTTATAGGATGTTCTATTGCCGGAGTCATCTTCCTACCCTGCCTGATTCCTTGTCTGATCAGACTGATACATTCTGTCGTTCAAGGAATGCAGATTGCCTCTCTCCCAATAGACCCAGAAAAGGCACAGGGAAACACTACCCTTCTTTCAAAAATCATGAAGTTAGAGGAAGAAAAAGAGAATAGAAATGCGGTTAAAGCATTGAGGGAATTTGAAAATAAACATATGTTGTCCACAGAAAATATAGAAGAATTAGACCAAGAGGAAAACGACATTATTTAACCTGATATTCCTCTGAAAAAGTATGAAAACACGAATTTTTAATGTGTTCAAATTATTAGGTGGGGGACTGTAATAAAGAATTAGGTAAATAAAAATTCGGAATAAGAAGTTTAAATAAAGTATGTATAATTATAACTAAATGTAAGTATGGAATAAGGAATTCTCCTCCCGGTCGAGATAGAATTCCTTTTCCAAAAACCACGAATTGCAAAAGAACCCCCCCCAGATAACAGGTTTCAACAGACTCATCAACTCAGAGGAAAAGACAGGACACAGGCCATCACAAGAACAAAAGAACCAGCCTAAAAGTCTACCACCAGAGAAAGGCAACGCCCGGCCGATTTCGGCCGGAGACCATCAAGCAAGACAAAAGAGACGAGCCCCAGGAAGATGGTCGTTGCCAGAATCGAACACCACACCTGCCAAACCCATACTACAGAAACTCAATCAAGAAAGACAAAGAAGAGACTACTCCTCTGAGATATCCATCGGCACCAGCCCGGATCTCTCAATCCCGCTGTGATGAAATATGTTAAAATACATACAGACTCACTTTACATTTGAGGAGACTCTGCCCGGATACTTACTGACTCAATGTTCTAGGCCAGGAAATCCATTCACCCGACAATCAGGGACATTTGGTGAATGGAAACTGGTTGGAATTCTAGCCTGGGGACATAAAATCCCTATAAAAACCCAGGCCAGAGGACCCTCAGACGTGGATTTGGGAACACCTATACCTTGCGTATAGACCCTGTCCACCCAGCGCTGCGCTGTCCATTTATTGTGGTTTTTTTCCTCACTGTTTGTTGCTTTATTAATTTATAATAAATTAATTTTTGTTAATCTTTAATTTGCCGTTGCATTTATAACATAAGGAGCACCTTTTTCCAGTTTAACTTTCCTAATTGCATTCTTCTGAACAAGGAGGAAATGATGTTGTAGCCATGTCAAAGCCAGTTAGCACTGAGGCTGCTGATTTTCCTCCATGCTGGAGTTCTGTGCCCTGGAAGCTTTAGTTCTCCATGTCCACACTGTCTCCATTGACATTGCATGGTTTGGGCAATTCCTTGCGTCCAAATCCATGTTCAGATTTCTAAATATCTGGAGCTGGCAGGAGGGATGAGAAGACCTAGGTTGCTGTTAATTGAAAGGTGTTTGGCCTTGGCCGTGTGAGAGCAGGCAGTGGGGAGAGAAGAGAGGAAAGCCAGGTGCTGATGAAGATCAGGACGTGTGCCTGCAAGGGGAGAACTCATCCTGAGTGGCAGCAGGGAATGACTGATCTGGCCATTGGTGCTGCAAGAGAGGGCAGTGGGGCTCTCGGGGGTGCTGCCATGGAGTCTACACAGGAGTGTTGGAAAACCACTCCTGTTGCCCCAAGGCCTTGGAATGAAATGCTGAGGGTGTTTGCTCCTCCTTCCTGATGGAGAGCACATCCTCATGGCACTGCCTAAATCCTGCTTAGCATTGACTTGAAATCCTGGCTGCAGTTCTGGCAGCTCGTGCCCAAAGGAACACGGGAGTGGAGCTGCCAGAGGTCGGGGACGGGCAGAAAGGAAGCTGGGATGGGCTGAGCGAGCTGGGAAAGAGGCAGCGTCAAGGGGGGCCCAGCCAAGGTCTGCAGCAGCCCGAGAGGCAGAGAGAGAGGGGGGCAGCACGTGCCTGCCCCTGCAGCAGGAGTCCAGATCTGGTATGAGAAGCAAACCAAGGGAGGCAATGAGTGAGTCTTCTTCTCCCTGTTTTGGAAGCATGAATGGGAATTGTACCACCAGCAGCTGAGAGACATGGAAAACAACATGGGTGCACCTGACATCCAAAGAGGGAAGAAGATAACCCAGGAATTGGAAGTGGAGAGGGAAGACATGCAAGAACAGTTGGACCACGGGACTGCTGCTGCCTTGAAGAAGAGAGGAAGAGAAGAAATCAAAGGGACAGAGAATGCTCAACTCCTGAGTGCTGCACTGAGGAAGAGTGAAATGGCCAAGGGGACTCTGAAGAAAAACTTTGTAATCCTGCAGAGAAAATCTCCTGACAACTGCATGGGCCAGTCTCATCTCCAGGTAGGCACAGGCACTGACCTTCAGTCCACTCCAATGTCCCTGAAGGATTCCAGTGATATTTCCCATAAAGAAGTGGGACTCTATATCCCTGTGAGTCCAGGCCTGCTTGGCCAAAGCAGCCCAAGCTGCGGCAGGCAGCCTTGTCTGTCTGCCTGGCCCCAGCCAGAGACCATTGACTGGCAGATTGTTTCCTGGCATGCCCAGAATGACTGCTACAGCTCTGGAGTTTGCTGTTCAGATCAGCTGCAGGCCAAATGCTGGGCATGGGGAGCTGCTTCTCCTGTGCTCACACAAGATCATGGCAACACGTGGGGATTTGGATTTCCTGTGGGAGGGAATGGAGCAGGTGAGCAGGGCGATGGACTAAACCCAGCAGAGTTTTGTACCAAGAGATCTGAGCAGCAGCAGCTGCACTGCTGGTGCCTCGAGGATGCTTGCCAAGATGGAGATTTCTGAGGGACAGCTCTTGTGGTGTTTGAAATAAGGCAATCATCTCCCCTCTGAATCCCCAGCAGGCTGTTGGAGCACAAGAGGAGCAGCTGTTACTTGTCTCACAGAGCAGGCTGGAACCTCAGCAACCGCTTGCATCAGTAGATGACGCCTGAATGAACCACTGAGCCCAGGAGAACTTCTGAGCACGTAAAATGGGCTTTCTGTGCCTCCACGGAGCCTCAGGCTCCTCTGGAGCACAGCACGTTTGCCCAGGCAGTGCTTTGCAGTGCCCTGCTTGTTTCCTTGCCTCTCCCTGTCCCTGCTGCAGGCACAGCCTTTTGTTTGTTCTGTCTCTTGCGGCAGCCCATGGCTTTCTCAAAGGTGCCTTCACTGCACTGTCTCCCTCCCTGGCCCCGTGTCCCTGGACACACCCTGGCCTCTCTTGCGCAGCCTCCAGCGAGAGCTTTTTGCCCCCAGTGTTGTCTGGTGCAATTCAGGCTCTCAGAGCAGAGATCTTGCATTGATGTCCAGAGGTTCTTTTGCTCCATGTTTGCTGACAGGTTTCTGTGACCTTTCTCCCATCCAATGTGCAGGTGGAACGTGAAGGAAGAAGAATCAGAACTTTTAGGAGAGTGTTCCCCCCAGAGTCCTTTACGTTCAGTGTCTCCAAGTCTGAGCAGCAAAATAGGTCAACTTCTGAAAGAAGCTCCAGCAGCTCAGGGGAGCAGCAGTAGCCCTCCTGCTGATGCACAGCCTGTGGAGCAAGGGGTCAGTGGCCCAAATGTGTCCTTTGGAAATGAGAGTTGGGTTCCTCACTGCTGTTGGAACTCGCTCTGCTAGACCTGTGGGGGCTGAGGGATGTACGTGGGAAGGGTTTGGCAGCCTTGGACTGGACTTGTTGATCATCTGAGCTCTGTTCAGGGCCAGTCTGGGAGCCTGTTCCTTTCCCCTTCCCCAAGGGCAGAGTGTTGGTGAGGGCTGCAGTTGGAGGCTGTGTCTGCCCTGACAGCCGGTACCGTGGGGCTGTGGATGCTGCTGCCAGCGTGGGCTTGTCTGAGCCGGGCCTTGTGCCTCTTTCAGGTGTCCCTGCTGCAGTCACAGCTGGCCCGAGACCGACAGCACCACCAGCAGAACTACATTGAGAGCTGTTCAAGGACCAGCCAGGAGCTGTCAGACCTTCACCAGGAGCTGTCCTGCTCCTTTGCAGCTGTGCTCAAGGAGCCCAAAGCTGCTCTTGTGGAAGCAGAGACTTGAAGCTGCATCAGTCTCTGAATCTTAACTTGGCAGGGACATCCTTGGGCCATCAGTCTCTGGAGAGACAGGCCCTGGAGAAGGCAGGTGCAGCTCTTGTGCACAGAGGATTTGTGCCCTGCTCAGAAGGCAGTTCCTGTCAACTGGGGCACAGAAATCCTCCCTAGGACACAGACAAACACTATCAAAGATGAGGGCAAAAAACACCTGCCAAAGCTCTTCCAAGCAGACCCATTTGGTTCTTGAAGGTCTGTTCCTAGTGAGGAATCTTTGATGTAAGCAGCAGGACTTCTGCCTAGAAGACCTAGTGATATATGCGCAAACAGAGAGCAGAGCAGGAAAAACATGCACTTGTGGCTGTCTCAGGATTCTTAATCCATTTTATGAGCTGACGCTGCTCTTGGCCGCCCCGGAGCTCTGGGCTGGCTCCACAGTGCCCAGGGTCCAATGGGAGCTCGCGGAGGGAGGGGTAAGGGGAGGAGGTTACAATACCAGGGACCAATGGGGATACAAAGAAGGCGGGAATACAACATAACAACCAATAGTGTTTTGAGGAAGGGATGACATACATGGAAGGAGCTGGAAGGAGAGGTGGGGTTTACAGGGATGGATGGGGAGCTGGGGCAGGGTAAAGGTGATTGACGGGGAACATTCAGAAAAACTGGGAGGGGTTTACATAACAGACAAATGGAACCAACCAAAGCAGTAAATGGGAGACAACCAGGAACATATCAAACAGACGAAATACTAACAATTTTAACAGAACTGAATAAACATACTACAACAATGAGCCTTAAACACTGCAGCTCTAGGCATTTCTGTGTAGGAATTTGAAAAGTCCCTGAAACACCATTTTTCCTCCTCAGGTGGCTGTCCTAAAGGCAAAGCTTTACTTTCCATGAATATTTATAAACACCAAGAACCTTTTTAGGATTTTTCTTACATTTCCCCTTGGTCAGTGTCCTGGGGTGACTTTATGATACTGGTATCCCAAATCGTCTGGTTTATGTTATATATTAAGTTGTGCACCTTTAAGACTGGCTTTGAGAGCAAGAGAGGGGGAAGAAGAAGCGTGCAGTGTGTTAAGGAAAAACATCACTCCCACACATCCCGCTTCTGGACTGTGGTGTCGGCAGCACAGACAGACAGCGGGACAGAGCTTCTCTCTGGCTTTTAGTTAGTTTTAGCTAGCTGAGGCAGAGGAGTTCCCTGGACCTTTGTTTTTTTTCCAATTTTTTTGGATCTGTACAAGCCTGCTCTGGACTGAACACCCAGCCAAACCCCGGGAGCTCACGCCTGTGGCCCACCGGGGCCTGGGCCTCGGCACTTTCCAGCGCCGGAGGGACTGATAAGAACCTGAGCGAGCCGAGCTACACCACATGAAAAAGACTTTTTCTTCCTAGATTTGCCATCCCATCGAACAGCAAGAGGTTTTATTATTTAATATTATTCAATTTCTGTTAAAAAAACAGCTTTTTCCACTTCTCTCCAAGGAATTTCTTTTTTTTTTCTTTTTTTCCTTTTCCTGAACCAGTTGGTAGGGAGGGGCATTTCCCTGTGGAAATCCCCATTTAGAGTTTTCCTTCCTAATTTGCCCTAAACTAGGACAGTCAGGGAAGACAGGAGAATTCCTGTGACTCAGGAACTAATCGCATCCCAGAAGAGCATGTGGGTCTTGAGAATGCTGAGCCTTAAAACTGGTGCTGCCTGGAGCAGCAACTTGGAACTCATGTTATGAGCCAGGTCCCTGCCCAGCTGCCCAGCTTGGGCTTGGACCTTGCGACGGCCAACAGCACTTTGATCGTGTGCTAGTGACCCTGCAAAGGCCAAGAACGTTTGAATATTTGGGTTAGGACCCGGCAAAGGCCAAGGGCCTTTGGACACTGGGGTTAAACCCTGCGAAGGCCAAGGGCCTTTGGACACTGCACTTTGGACATTGTTTGTGCCAAGGAGCGGATGGACACGCGACGGGTGAGTGAGAAAGCCACTGCTCTCCTTGTGCCAAGCCCTGCAGGGGCCTGGGTGGGCCTGGGCTGTGCCTCAGGGAAGGCTTCCCTCTGGGAATAGCAAGGGTTTAACAGTTGCTGTTCCAGAGCTCCAGCAGCTTTGGTGCTTGCTGTGGGGACAGGCCTGGGAGGGAATGGGGGGCACCTGGCCATCCCAGAGCACAGCCACATCTCCTCCTCCATCCTTGTCCAACGGGAGGGGCCATGGGCACAAACAAGGGTCATCGCCTTCCCCTCAGCCTAATTTACAGTTCAGCCTCAGCGCTTCCCAGAGCAAACCGGGGTTTCTCTCAGACATTTCTGAGATGATCCCCAGTGGCCTAGGGGAGGCCACGGGGATAACAGGAAGATGCTCCAAGGGCTGGAGCACCTGTGCCAAGGGCAAAGGAGGCAAGAGTTGGGGTTGTCCAGGTGGGAGAAGGTTCCAGGGTGATCTTAGAGCTCCTATCAATGCGTGAAGGAAGGGCCTGCAAGAGAGCTGGACAGTGACTTAAGGCAGGGGCCTGCAAGGACAGGACGAGGGAAAATGGCTTCCCACTGAGACAGGGCAGGGATGGATGGGCTATTTGCAGGGAATTCTGCCTTGTCAGGGTGCTGGGGCCCTGGCATAGGATGCCCAGGGAAGTCTGAGTGTGCTCTTCCCTGTGCTCTTCCAGGGAGCTCGAGGTCTTTCTCACCAGGGACAATCCTCCCGAGCCCCTGAGGTGAGTAAACTGTGCTGAGCTGGCTGGGATTTTGAAACTGAATGGACACTGGTTCTTGTGGGATCAGAAGAGGCATCTCAGTGGTCCTTTGGAATAGGAAGAGAATGCCTGACTAACAGCTGGATGTGGGCTTTCAGGCACTGACAGACGACAGTGACAGCATGGCCCATTTCGTCGTCTGCACTGACAATCCTGGCAGCATCCTCTCAACTCTGACATCCACGGATAAACAGGATCCCTTTGCATTGCTTCGGGAAGTCTCAGGGAATTGTGGGCGCTTGCAGGAACGTATTGGTCAAATGGACGAGGAAACCCAAACGGTCACAAGCCGCTATCAGCAGATGGAGGATCTGATAGAAGAAATCAGAGGGTGAACATTTCCTCCTCCTCCTCCTCCTCCTCTTGCATTCCAGATGCAATCTGCTTCCAGGTCTGGGAGTTCTGAGGTTCCTGGGTGAAGAAATCACCTGCCCTACCATGTGTGGCTCTTGAGCATCGTCCTGTCAGGGTTTTTCATGCTCTACTGTGACTCCTAAGGCTGTGTGGGAGATGCACAGCCATGTTGGAATAGAAGACTCCTTCTTCTCACCATACCGCTTCCCTGAATTCTGTTCTTTGCGTGCCTCTGCCCAGCCACTGCTTCTCACTGAAGGAAGGCAAAATCCTGCCTTCCTTTCCCTTTGCCTCTGGAGGATTTCCTAGGGAGGGAAAGAGCAAGGTCTTCCTTAGCCCACTGCCCCCTGCTCCAGCCTGGAGTGCTAGAAATGGGATCGGTGACTCTTGAGGCCTCTTTGTTCTTCTGACTGAGCCTTGTCTCTGCAGTTGCTGTGAAAACATTGAGAAGTCCAGGGAAAAGCTGCAGCAATGCATGGGAATCCCAGAGCCAGGAGCCTTGTGGCTGCGTCAAAGGAACACCGAGCAGCAGAAGGAAACGTCACCCCAGGTGGAAAAGGCCCAGCAGCAGGGCAGGATGGAGGTTGGTTTTTGAAATGAGACTGGCTTTCCCTTGAAAACTTGTCTTGGCCCTTCTTGTACAGTGGAGGCTGCACTGGAGGGAGAAGACCCCTCATTGCAGAGCGAGCTGTAAGTCAAGAGGCAGACACTGGAGGAATTGGAGCTTCAGAGGGATCTGCTGGAGCAAAGGAGGGATGATGTCACCATGGCTCTGGACACCTCATTGCTAGGCAGCACCTGTGGGAGTGGGAGTTGTGCCAGCCAGATCAGCCCAGATGCTGTTTCTGGCAGAAGAAGACAGGGACACTGCTGTGGACAGCTGCCTCAAAATGGCACACACCATCATTGAGGAAGGGCTCAAGGTGTACCTTGTCCTGTTTCCAGGTTTCCCAGGAGCAAGAGTCATCGAGCAGGGCCCTGGAGCAGCTGTGCCAGCAATCCTCTGGCCAAGGGCAACCACTGGCCCAGGTTCACAGAGAGAAGGAGCTGCTGGGCCAGGAGAAGGCTGCCTTTAAGGGACGACTGGCAGCTATGGAGCAGCAGAGGCAAGAGCTTTCCAAGCAGCTGGCAGAGACCAGGTAAAGGCAGGGAGCAGAGCCTTTCAGATGTTTTTACATTCCACAGACATAAAATGGAAGTGTCTCAAAAGAAAAAAAAGTCACAATATGAAGGTTATTTTTCTGACATCTAAAGCCAACAAAGCTCTCGTCAGCCTTGGGCTCCTGTTTGTGCTGCCAAGCACATTCCGTGGGAAGTCAAAAGCAAGCCACCCAGCCCTGAATTGAGTAGTAGTTAAAGCATGCAGAGGTTGAGTGAAACCTCAAGTTTCTCTTAGGTTTGGTTCCTTATGCTGGGCATTGAACATCCCTCGTTTGTTACCAAGTAGCTTGACATGATCTTGATCTTCAGAACTGAAGCTCCATCTTGAGCATTCCAGGCCCTTACCTGGGGATGTTGGGAGTAGTGCGCTGCGATTCTGGGTGAAGCCAGAGGCTCCTGCTGAAAGTCTTGAGGCTTTCTGCTTCCAAGCCTACTCTTGAGAAGTGTGGGCCAGGTGCTAGGGCTGGTTAGAAAGCAGCAGGGAAAGCCCTTTGGAATCCTCAACGACCTCTGGGGATTCTTTCTAATTCTTGATGGGCATCCACCTGCCAAGCCAATCAAAGTCCCTTTGCATGGTCCCTCTCACTCTGTAAAGAAGGACAAGCCAATTGGGCTACTGCCTGTTTAGCCAACAATACTAAAATAAAGGTGGCAAGCCTACTCCTTGACCTTGCAAGAGTTTAAACAGCAGTCTCTGCATTTAGGGTGTTGGTATTTCTTACAAGTGCTACCACGACCTTGAGATTTTTCTGCATCATGCCAAGTAGTTCTGAAGTCTCTTAAATACACGGTGTCTGGAAAATGATGTACCTTTATGTCCATTTTCAAGAGTATTAAAATGTCAGGAGTTGAGCAGGACAAGAGACTGTCCTGTCCCCCTGCAGAGCAGCTTGCAAGTGCTGATGACAGAAGGGCTGTGAGCAGAGGCTGAGACTTTGCTCATCAGCCCATCCTGTCCGGGCACAGCTCCCCAGTGTCATAGATCAGGAACAGCAAGTGAAGCTTTGGCTGTTGAGGTCAAGTTGGGCTGGGCTGTGTGTGCTGTGCCAGGCCATAAGGAAGGCCAGGGCACTCCCTCAGAGGGCCCTGCTTTGCTATGGAAATGGCACAAAAGTGCCTTCTCTGGAAGAGTTTCCATGTGATCCATTTTCCCTACTGATGTGTGGGGATCTTGAGACTCGTTGTCCTGGAATAACCAGCTGTGGGTGTCAGGAGCAAGCAGCTCATGTCTCTCTGTATTTGCAACTTGTAGGTCAGCAAAAGACATCCTGGAATCCAGCCTGTCTGCTGCTCAGCAGCAGATATCTCAGCTGGAGATGAGCAGGAACCATGTGGAGGCTCAAGTGCTCAGAGTCACGCAGGCCAAGGCAGTGGTAGAAGGTGAGGACCTCGTGTGCTTTGTTTGTGGTGCCGCCCCTGCCGAGAAAAGCTAAGCACCCTGTAAAGCCACCTCTGTCCACAGGGCTTCTGAGGAGTGGTGGGGCTGGAGGTCCTGAAAGGGCCTGAGGTCAGTAAAGTCAGCAAAGACTCTGACTCCTGCTGTTGGTGATGTTTGCAGGACAAGTGAAATTCCTGCAACAAGAGCTGGAAGCAGAGGGAGCTCTCAGGAGAAAGGAACTGGAAGAGACAGCTCAGCAGCTCATGCAGGCAGAAAAGCAGAGTCAAGAAATGCTCAGGCTTCCAGGAACCACAAAGCAAAGGGAAATAAACAAGCTCCTGCAAGACCTGGTAGGGGACAATATGCTTCTGAATTCAGGCTGGTGCTGGGACAGTAAATGCAGACATGGCTCCAGTGAGGGCGTAAGAGGAGTTCCAGAGCAGGTTGGGCAGTGCCCACCCAAAGTGTGACAGCCCAGGGCAGGATCATCCCTGAATCCCTCCTGCCACGGAGCAGATGCCAACATGGAGCAGATGCCAACATGGAGCAGATGCCATCAGTGCCGCTGGCTGCAGGAGCGGGAACTCGGGTCCTTTCTTGCTGTGCTTCCATGATTGACACAGGGATTAGGTTTGGGCTGGAAGCCAATGGAACAGGCCCCTGGTCCTTCAGTGCTTGTGGCTGGGGCATCAGGGAGGGGAAGGTGACACCTCCTTTTGTGAGTGCTTGGGCTCAATGCTTGTGAAGGTTTTTCCCAACAGAAATGATTCCATGAGGCTGTGATTCTTGCAGCTGCTGAGCCTCCTCTTAAATTCCCAGGCAGGACATGGTTTATGGAGTGCAGAAAGCCAGTGCTGTTGTCTTTTCAGGCTGGGGTTTGTGGGATGGATGAAGCTTCACATTTTTCAGCAGGGAGCTTCCCTGCAACTTCATCTTGAAAATTTTTCTCCCCTCTTCAAAAAACCTTTTTTGAAAAAAGACACCATGCAGAGTTACAAGAGATGGCTCCCACTCTCCTTGCACTGCCATGACGAGAACCAGCGTGTGGTTGATGTGAGGACTCAGCAGCTGCCGTGGCTCCCTGGCAGGGCGCTCGGCTGCCTCCTGCTCTGCTGCCTTGCAGGCTGCAGCTCCCTCCCGGTCTTGGCCCAGGGACGTGGGTCCTGTGCCCTGGGCTGTGGTGCCATCTCTGGGTCTCTGCTGCTCTCCAGGCCTCCCGGGAAACGCTGCTCTGTTCCGCCCGACTGCTGAAGAGGCAGGATCTCCAGCAGATGCTGCAGGTGGATCAGACCTGGAGGTTCTGCGAGGGCCTGGTAAGGGCGGGCTGGAAGCCCCAGCCCCAGGCTGGAGAAGCTCAGTGTGTGCGGCTGGCAGCTGTGCCCTGCGCAGTGCCGCACCCAGGGCCGCCAGCCTGTGCCCCACACGCTGCTCCCTTCCCTGGGCCCCGCGGGCTCTACTCCAGCCCCCTGTGGCCCCGAGCCGTGTGCCCATGGAGCCCCGGCACCGCTGGTCTGTCGGGCAGGCCAGCACCGCGGCTCCCCGAGCAGCAGCCGGCCCTCTGCCCCCTCCAGAGCCCGGCGCCAGCGGCTGCTGCCCGGTGCCTCAGGGCTGGGCGGGCACGGGAGGCCGGGGCTGGCCGCAGGCAGCAGTGCCCGGCCGAGGGGCAGAGCCCGCACCAACCCTTCCCTCCCGCCGCCCTCTGCAGCTGGCACAGGACAGGAGCCGAGCGGCTGAGCACCTGCACCGGGCCCTGCTGTACCTGGACAGCCCACAGGAGTCCCTGCGAGCGGCGGCCATCAGGTTCATTGGTGAGCCACGAACCGGGCTGGGCTCCCTCCCTGCCCCGCCGCAGCTCGGCCCCAGCCCCGGCTGCTGCCCCGGCCCTGGAGCCCCGGCTGCCCTCGGGGCTGCTGCTGCCGGCCTCTGGCAGCCGGGCCCTTGGGCTGAGTCAGGATGCGGCAAGGGCCGGGGCTGAGCCCTGCCGGGGCAGGAGGCCGTGTGGCCCCAGGGCTGGCAGCGCCGCTGGCAGGGAGCTGTGCTGCTGGGACCCTGACAGGCTCTGTGTTCCCAGGGATGGCCGGGTGGCACCTCCGGGGGAACAAACGAGAGCTCCAGAGCATCTGTCAGGGTGAGTGAGGGCAGCGGGCTGCCAGCCCCGGCTGCCAAGGGGAGCTGCAATCCCTGCCCCGGCTGCCGAGGGCTCTGCTCCCTGTGCGGACCAGGCCTGGTGTGGCCAGGGCACACACAGAGATTTCAGGGGCACGAGTGCCAATAGTGTCCAGTGGCTTTGGGCTGATCCCTTTGGTCCCTGCTCCCTCCTGGCCATGGCCAGAGCCACCTGCGTTGGCCCTTGCACGGGGCTCTCCTCGGGTCCCTGCAGATCCAGATCTGACCATGGAGATCTGTTCCTCTCTCTTGCAGCCCTTGATGACAAGGCACAGGACATCAGCCCTGCCATCAGAAGGCTGGCTCTGGAAACAGCCTTTGTCCTCCGGGCAGCTCCAGGCTCCATCTTGCAGAAGTGGCAAGATGGATTCTGCAGGGCACGCAAGAACCGCCCTTGTCTGTGGGCCCGTGGCTGGCTGTGCTGCTGGAGCTCTGAGGAGAGCTGAATTGAAAGGCTCTCTGTCTGCCGGGGCCATCTGAGCCGGGCAGGATTTTTCTTTAAGATGGTTTCTTTTTCCTTTTTCTTAGTTCTTCTTTAATATAGAAATATAGAAATATAGAAATACATAGAATATAGATATAGAATTATATATAGAAATATAGAATGTGTTCTCATACCCAGTGTCTCAGGTGCTTTCTCTGGTGCCCAGTGTGCGCAGGGCATAGGGGGAGAGGGGAAAAGGGTGCTTGTGCTCAGCAAGCTGCCCAGGAGTGCAGTGGGGAAGGGAAAATGGCCAGAAGGCCCTCGGCCTTTGGTGCTTCTGCTGAAGCCTTAATGCTGCCCACAGAGGAGCTGGGCAGGGGCTGGAGCTGTGGGGATCGCTGTGATTGTGGTGCCTGGAGATGGGCACGAGGCTTCTCCCAGGCAGGAAGCGCCGTCTGTGTCCTGCAGCCTGTGGGTTGCTGGCGGGATTGCTGAGGGCTCTGAGGCTCTCTCAATCCGGTTCCTCTGGAGCTCCATCGGGGCTGCGCCGCTGCCGGGCAGGTTGGCCGGGCTGGGGGAGACCAGAGGGGCTGGGGTGGAGGGAGGCCCAGAAGGAATGCGGTGCTGCAGAGGCCTTGATGGGACAAGGCAGTGGGAAGGCACAAGGGGCAGGTGTGAGGGAGGAGGTGGCAGGAGGTTCCAAGGGTACAGGAGGCCTCTGAGGGGCCGGGGTGGTGGAAGCACTGAGGTTTGGTCAACATGGAAGAGACATTTCCTTCCCCCATCTTGTATGTCCAGGTGGGAGGAGCAGCATCCTACAGCCAGGGGATGTCTGGCAAGTTCCCTGAGATTTACCAGCACCCATCCTACTTTCAGCTGGAGGAACAAAGGCCCAAGGCAGAAGTGGCAACAGAGGCTTGGAGCTCAAGCTGATGAAAGATGCAGAAACCTCCAGGCAAGCAAGAGTGCTCTGCCTTTCCTTTGTCTTCTTCTTGGAAGAAGAATCCTGTGGCAGTGAAGACTGGCTTGACTTGATCAGCTGGAGGAGCCCCCCTAACCTTGCTCTGGTTTCTTGCATTCTTTGCACAGTCAGTAACACCTCTGAGTGTGGAGGGTGGCAGGGACCCTGCTTGAGCCCCTCCAGGCACCAGGGGGGCATTTTATCAGGAACAATGCACCAGAGACATTCTTGTTTTTTGGGTGCCTCCCAGGGCAATCTGGGCTTGATCAGCACTCAGGGCCTTAAGAAGGTTCTGCCCAGCAAAGGCATCAGATGCCAGGCTGATCAGATCCCAAAGGCTTCAAGTTACAGCAGCCAAGGTGGAGCTGATGGATGTATCCAGCTCCTTACACTGCAGCTCCAGCACTGTTAACACACCCACCTAACCTAACCTAACCTAACCTAACCTAACCTAACCTAACAGCACAACACTCCCTAGAGGGAAAGAGCTACCCCAAAAGCCTGTCTTCAGAAAAACTCCAACTGAAGGCTTAAAATATTAGAGAATGAACACAACATACAGATAATGAGATGTGTCTTCATGGAGAGTTCAGAATCTGCCACTTAGGAAATGCTGCCAGAGCCCCAGGTAGGTGCAAAGATGGCAAAGAGGGAATGCATTCACCACATTGCAGAGTCCCACAGGCTTTCATTTACCTGTCTCTTTCCCTCTCTAGGACATTCACGGAAGCCTGCAATTCAAAATTTTCCAGTGCCACTTCTTTGCATTCACTCCATTCCCTCTCCAGTTTCTGCAGCTTCACTTGGAGCTCCTTCTTCTGATGTTCTGCCTCCTCCAGCCTCTTCTGGATGTGTTCAGCCTCCAATTGCTTCTGCCTTGACTGTGCCTGGGCCTCGCTCACATCTTGCTGGGCTCTCTGGACTCTGCTTTCCAGGAACTCTCGGGAGGCTGCCAGCTGAGATGTCAACTCTTCCACCTCCAGTCAAACAGAACAAAGCAGTCAGAGGCGACAGCCACAGCCTGCCACTGTCAGCCACAGCAGAGGCCATGAGGAAAGGGAAAGGACAACTTCCCATTTCTCCCTGTCCTGAAAGCACCAGATTCCCAATGGATATGGACAACTTGGTTAAGTCTCTAAGTGGCCCACCTGAAAAAGCACCTCCCAAACCAAGGCTAGCAAGTAGAGGCCAGCAGGAGTCCATGCTGATGGTTGCTGGCCAACAGCCCAGAGGACTGGCCCAGCTGTCCAGGGGGCAGCAGCTGAGATTCAGCAGAGCACTGAGTGTCCTTCAGAGCAGCTGCCATGGAGCCCCCACAGCATGAGGCAGCCCCAGGGATCACTCCATCAGCTGCTGCTCTGCCATGGAAAAGCAAGAAGGCCACAGAGTCTTCCCTGGCTGACTGCAGTGCCACTGCTGTTTCACTCACCTGCTTTTGTAGAGCGTCCCTCTGCTCAAGGAGGACATTCATCTCCTCTCTCTGATGCCCTGAAGTTCTTCCTTGTGCCTCCTCTTCACTGCCAGCATTTCATTGTGAGCTTCCTGCAGCTCAGCTTGCAGCTTTGCCTTGATGGTCTGGCAACAAAATGCAGAGCGACTTCCTGGGACCTGCCCTCAGGCTCAGATTTTTGCACTTGCTGTCTCCAAATCCCATTCCTTCAGCCACTTCTTGTGGCTTCTCAACCCAGCTCTGCTTGTACTGCAAGCCCTCCTTCCTGGGCCTGAGCTCTGGAGCTTACCAGGCTCTGTGCTCCCACAGCCTGAGGCAGCCCTTGCCTCCTCACTCCCAGGAGCTGCCTTTTGTGCCCTTGTCCCTGCCCTGCACTCCATTCCCTGCCTACTCAGACTTACCTGTCCCTTCTCTTGCTGCTCTTTCACCGCCTGCCTGAGCTGCTGGACCTGCTGGCACGCTTGGCTGAGCTGTCCCCGAGTTTGGAGCAGTGTCTCTGTTAAAGCCCTCTTCTCATTCTTCTCTTCCTGCAGCACCTGCACAGAAGCAAAGAGCAGAGGGTTTCACACTTGCCTGCAACATCTGTGTGGCAAGAGGCAAGGACGGATGGGCTCACGTGCCCTCAGAGCACTTGGCTGCTGCTCCCCTGGGCCACTGTCTGCCCCGGGGAGCCACAGCTGCCCACTAAATGACTTAAAACACAGCCCAGAAGACATCTCTGGGTTCCTCTTCAGAAATACTCCACATGAATCGTTAAATAGATTTTTCTCATCCTTGTCAGCATTTCTGACACCCTCCCTGTGCCCACAAAAGTCCTATGTTGTGGTTTTAATCCAATTACTAAGAAAATTACTTATTTCTTGCTGTGAGATATGGATTAGAACAAGAGCAAAACAGGCATAAAACTTAAAAGGAAAAAAAAAAACGTTTATTGACAAACTACAATAATAAGAACACCAGAATAAACTTCCAGAAAAACCTTTTCATCCCCTATCTACAAACTATTCCTTTGTTCACATGACAACAGAGACAAAAACTTTGGAACTTTGATGGTTAAAACAGTCCCATTTCTTGCTACAGTCTTTTCACCAGTCGTAGTAGAGAAACAGAAGTTTCTTCCTGTTAATTTATGGAGTTTCTCACAAGAAAACTATTTTTGTTATAGTTTTCCATTGCCCTAATGTTAGCTGCCCAGAGCTGCTATTATTAGAGCTCACTCCTCCCATTTTCACATCACTCTGAAGTGTGTATGGGCCATGAGTCTAGGGATAGCATTTTTAAGGATAAGTTATTCAAAGGCAAAAAAGTCTTCTTCATCTGTTTCTGTGAGCTTCACTAGAAAACAGTTTTCTCATTGCTTCTCAAGGCTTCAAATCTCCCAGCACTTCACTATACCATAATTACTCTACTTTTTACTCCAATTTACACTTTGAACCCTATTATTCCTCCCTAGATACTGTATCATGAATTAAAGGAGTTCTTTTCAGGACTTCATTGTCCATCTCCATAGTTTTAACAGAAAGATATTTCAGCTTAATGAAAGCATCTTCTTAATTCTCTACCTCTTCTGAAGCTTCTTTTCTTTCCTGTCACTGGTAGTTTATAAAGTCTCTTTTCATGTTGATCACTCTCTTTTTCTCTCTCTGGATAAAAAGATTAATCCGCAAGTCTCATCTGGGTAATGAAAGAGTTAAAATCTTGCCCAGGCTTTTGTAGATGGTTCGATGATCTCTGCCGAACAGGAGCTGGAGCCGTCTGCGATGGGAAGTTCTTCATAGCTGCTCTGGAGAGTGTGGTCGCTGTCTCTGCTTGCTGCAGGTCCAAAGCCTCTCTCCTTCTTCACTCAGCAGTTTCTAGTGAATTTAGTTACAGCAAAACCTGCAGCCGAGCCAGAGATCGGCCTGGCCCGGCCCGGGCCCGAGGAAAACCTTCCCCAGGCCCCCCCATCTCCCGGGCAGGAGACGCGGCAGGCCCGGCCCCGGCCCCGCCCGGCCGCATGGCCTGGGCAGGGAACGGGAGGCCTGGAGCTCCGCCACCCTTCCAGCCAGGAAACAAAGAGAACCCAGAGAGCTCTGCTTTTACACTTTAAGGTAGGGTTCACAAGTTGATCCCACTTTTCAATGGCCTAAACTGCTGTCAGTTCTCAGCAATGACCGATAATTGGTCAGGAGAAAAGACTCCAGGCAGTTCCCAGCAACTCCAACTCCCTTAAAGGTAAAGTAACTCCATGACACCCAGCTTGAGGAAATGAATGCAGAAGGAGGTGCAGAGTTGTTCAGAGAAGGTTTGGTGAAGATAAAACTAAGATAAAAAAGAGATTTGCTGCTTCTTTCTACCAAACTTCCAGTGTTTGGTGTGTTTGCAAAGCCCCTGCTTTGGTCAAGTGGCACATGACCATTTTCTCTCTCTCAAGATGGGTGCACAGGGGAAAGAGGTGCCTGTGTGGAAAATCTTGACATTTCCTGCAAAACAGTGAATTGCCTGGGTGTAAAAATAAACATCATAAACATAAACATAATATTATAATAGTTAATAATAATAATAATAATAATAATAATAATAATAATAATAATAGTAATGGCAGGGTGGAGGCAAGGGCTCCCTGCTTCTGCAGCAATGGGAGCACAAGCTTCTTGAACTGTAGAACTGGTGAGGACTCTGAAAAGCCTCTCCAGACCCCTGCAGCCAAAACATCTTTGAGACAGCAAGACAATAAAATTCCCTTTGAAAAGATCAAAGGGCAAAACTCCACTTAAAAATACTCAAAGTATTTTAGGGCATTTTTCTTTTAAATCTTTTTTCTTGCTCAAAACCATTCACTGAACCTCACCCTGAGCTGTTTCACGCCCTAGAAACATGGTTTTAGGGCAAACTCCCTGCAAATGACAATGTTTCACCCAGCTCTTGTTTTATAGCCAACGAGCATCAAATTTACAGATGCAGGAGGCACAAAGGTGCCTTATCCTGGTGCCAGGAGCTTGGAGCAAGAGGCCTGGGCTGTGCAGTCCCTGCTGTGAACAGCCCTGAAATGAGTGCAGGTTTCTATGACAGCCCCCAAATGGCAGATCTGGGCCTGTCATGCACAATCCCGTTTTCTGAACCTCCACCCCTGAATCTCATCACTCAGGTTTTGTTATCCGCATCCTATCCTGACACTGAAGATCTCAAGGAGATAAGGGCTCAGATGCTGCTGGTATTGGACACCAGCACCAGCTGCTCCCCGTCCTCATTCACTCTACATTAAAGACCAGAAAGATCTCATGAAGTCAGAAGAAAGAAAAAACCATGGATATGTCATCTGGGATTCCTGCTGTTTGCTGGTAATTAAGTTTGTCACAATCTTGACAGAGCTGGGAACGATGGAGGGAATCAGAAAGAAAAGGCAGAGGGAGGGAAAATATAATAAGAGTCACTCTGGAGCTTTTTCCTTCTGATTCTCTTGCCAAAGAAAATGATTAAAGAAAATAACGTTATCTCCATGGTGGTTGCTCTCCAGTTCCACTAGAGACAGGAATTCAGCCTAACAATTTGTCAATTTTCTCTCAAGCTCAGGTGTTGCTATATTTTATATATTAGTAAAGGCCTGTATGCACAAACCAGCCTTTGAAATAAGTCGTGATATTAAGGGCTGAAATCCTTGAAACTTGCCTGCAGAAGAGAGAGTAAAGCAAAACAATATCCTTGTGTACAAGGATAAGAATGTAAACCTGTGTGTGTTAGCCAGTAGTAACTTGCTCTGCCCACAGACCCTGTAGAACCCTATAAAAGGTGTGTTAATAATAGAAATAAACGGCATTCACAATTACTTCTGTGAAGACTGGTGAACAGCTCAGGGGTCTTTCAACATCTGGCGCCCGAACAGGGACACCCCTGCGGGCAGAGGGGCTTTGGAGTCAGCGGAGTGGATCTGGGCATTAGACGTCGCGGGCTTGGATCGGCACCGGATAGGCAGCCTGAGCGCGGTGAAACGCTGAGCGGTAGGACGTGGAAAGTCAGGCTGCTGGGGGGGGCCCAGGAAGGCAAGGGCGTGGTAGAAGGGTCGCAACCTTCCCCCTTGCGGGTGGCCGTCAGCATGGAGGCAGAGTTTGCGGCGGCAGATAAACTGCTTCTCTGCATCCTCGTTAAACGAGGCGAAGCAGCCCAGGAAAAGGACCTGGATATGCTCATTATATGGGCTAATTGTCATGGGCATTTGCAGTGCTCACACTGCTTTTTGCGGTGCAAGAACGGACTGGTATGTCGGCTCTGATATGGGAAATGGCAATTACAGAAAAGAGCAAGGACACTGTGTCTCTCGGTTGAACTTGGCAGATTGCAATTAATACCTTAAAAGACAGAAAAGTGAGATATGCTGAGGCTGTGAGCCCTGTAATTCTACCTGCGTCACAGCGGCAGATGCCTTTACCTCCCACTGCTGGACAAGCACTCCTATCTATGCTGCCCATGGAGAGAGGGAGGGAGAGTCAGAGAGAAGAAAATAAAGAAAAAAAAAAAAAAAGTTCCACAGCGAACGCTGAAACAACGAACAGAATCTGTTCAGTTATGGCAGGATGTGATACATCCAGAAATATTTGCTTCATTTTTGGAGTCACTTTTAGCATTACAATCTTATTAAAGTTCCATCTTTACCACCCTGGAAGAAAAGAAGCCAAATTTAGATTGGTTTCTACCCGAAGCAGGGGGACATGGGGGAGCACAGAGGTGGGCTCTGTGAGAACAAAGGCACCCTGGGGGCAGAAGCAGCGCAAGAAAAGTTCCAAGGCCACGCTGATAAGCTGCAATGATCGCTGTTGTTAGCACCTGGCCTGAGAGACTTTTCGTGTAACATCGCCTGCTTTTGTAAAATCGTGCCCTTTTTTCCTCTGTCAGAGAACAACATGAGAGATTGAGAGAAAAAACTGCATTTGTTAAAGTTAACTTTGTGAGGTTTTTCTTTCCCTTTCTCTCCGTTTTCCTCGCTGCGAGAGTATGTAGAGAATGTGAAGGAAGATAAGAGCAGAGCTGCAGCAGCAGCAGGGTGGGCAGCTCACCCCCCTGCTCCCTCTCTAAGAAGAAGCACCCAGATAATACCCAGTTTGTTAAAAAGTCATAATTTATTGGGTTTTCAAAATGTTTTTATATGCCATTGTAGAGTTAATTTTGTGTTTTAAGTAATTATGAGTTTATGTAATTGGAGTTTTTAAGATTTTACTAGAGAAGTTATTGTGATTCTTTGAACGTTTAAAAAAAAAAATAAAAAGAAAGAAAAAAAAGAAAAAAAAAGAAGAAAAAATAGAAAAAAAAAAAAAAAAAGAGTGAGAAAAAGTGTTTAAACATGGTGTGATTTACAGCTTCTAGGAAAACCTTCCAATTAATGATATCTACAGAAGAGATTTGTGGTTTAAAAAATAATTAGTTAAGAGAACTTTACTGTACAAGACAAAGTTAAGTTAAAGTATATATTATCTATTTGTTTGTTTTTTCCACAATTTTAATAAGGTAATTTTAATGTGAGTCCTTTTGTTATATAAAGCACATATAACTGCATATACACCAATTTGGATTTTGGGTTTTAGTTTAAGAATTGGACTTGATGTTTCTGAAAAAATGTAAATGTAGTACTTTTGAAAAGTGCTACAAAGCTGGATGGCAACTCACCAAATCCTGTGTTGTTGTGGTTTTTCTCTAGAAAAACTGCACTTTCAAATCCTAACCAATTTAAGCATATACTAAGCAAATTCCTGTTATGAATAAGTATTTTTAGTAACATTTGCAGTTATTGTGAGTTATTCTCAGAGCTAGATGACATAGAATTGTGATGTATTTGTTACATTCTTATAATCTTTATAGTGAATTCATGTTACTGTTATATTGTGTTTAAAAAGTATATATCAAACTTTTAGTTGCCTTTTTGTACTAACAGAATAATATTAAGTTATGATTTTATTTAATATAGATTAAGTGTTAATAGAATTAAGGATAGTTAAGTTTTATAATGTTTAGGCTTGAATGTTTTTAAGTTAAGTTTTCTAACTTAGATATTCTTTTAAGGTTAAGTTTGTTATTTCCTTTTATCATATATAATTATTGTTAGGTTTAAATATTGTTTAATTTAAATTGTTTTATGTTTTATTGGAGACACTTGTTTAAACTGAAAAGTATAGTTATTTTCCTAGAGATATGAAGACAGCCACAACTGAAACAGCAGTGATGGAACACTGGTGAACACCTGCTTGTGGATAGAAGGGAATGCAGTCTGTGACACCCTTGACTTCATCGGGAGTTCTATTGGTTGTTGCAATCTCTGCAGTTTTGTTTGTTATAGCTTTCTTATTTTTCAGTGTTTCCAGAATTTTAAGAAGATGTACCATTGCTGAGGATCAGCTGCCATAGGAGAGGCTTCAGATTAAACCAACTGCTGCATGGTTTAATTGGTCTGGTGCCTGAGGCTTCTGATCATTTGATTTGTACAAATGCATTTTAACAGTTTGCTGTGCTGTAAGCATCTCATGGCTGCTACTATTGAGAACCTTGTTCTAGAAATATGTTAAGAGGCATCTTTCCAGTTTAAAGCCAGGCCCTGGCCAAGCCTTGACTTTACCTGGAGGGAACGTTTGCCATCAGATCCAGATGTTTTCTGTCCCAAATCATTATTTGAGTCACTTTTTGACTCAGCAATTTGACCCTGTTGATATGACAGTTGGATCAGTTTTGAAGTGGGCTTGGAGAACCATTTCCGGAGGTGATTACCCAATCCTTCACTGATTGTTTTGTTTCTGTTTGTTTGCTAACGATGGGATGCTGGTGCAGTGTTTTAGTAATTAATAGTAGTTTTATATTACATATGTTATTAATAATGTTTATGATTTAATTGATTTTTAACCGGTATAAGTTCTTATTAATTGTGTATATGGTTTTGTGTTGCTGTTGATGTTTATAACAGAAGTACACCTCATTTTATTTTTTTTTAAGAAAACGGGGGAAATGGATGCCCTAAAAACATTTGATTAGTGTAATTCATTAACTTCAAGGAGAGAAGTGCCTGTGTTTTGTTGGCAGGTTCAAAAAGGTCACCTGTTCATCTGACCAGACTGTCTGTCTCTGAACACATGAGATCCAGTGAACAGAGATGTCATCACACAGCCTTGGTACTCCAGACATGGATCAGAAGTGGAGCTGTCAGGACACAGTTGTGTCTGAACACTACACAGACAGTTGCCAACAGAACTTTTATGTCGTTACTATGATGTTATGTCTCTACCAATTTTTCAGGTATCCTTTGTTTTAAGATTTAGAAGGATCTGAAGAAGAACTTGAACATCAAAACCCTCAGTCACCCATCAGCTGCCAGCTGACATCACGGGAGCAGTGAACGTTCCAGGACTGAATCGTGTTAGAGAAATTCTGTAGAAGATCTAAGAAGTGTAGAGACTCCATTTAACTGTATATAAAGCAAATTGTAGTTGTGTGTTTACCCTTTCAGCAAATTGCTTTCACGCTTAGACTACATATATACCAAAGCACGTGTGTTAAAAGTAGTTCTATAATAGGTTAAGATAGTTTAGCCTGTGTAGTAATTGTTATGTTAGTATAAAGTATAAGTATTCCCCCTTCAAGAGCTAGTGTAAGCATCTTTGAAAGTTCATTTAACGATTGGAGTTTTAGCTGTAAGTTTGCAAATATGGTGTCATTTGCATGGAACAAACTGCTTATGGTAATTGTGTTGTGTATAGTCCTGACTAACTGTCTGCTAACTAACATCCAAAAGAGGCAGAACATGTGGGTCACTCTGGCACATTGAACTGGCCAAAAGTCAGTGTGTCTAAGCCTAGCCACACCTAGAGATCCTTTCGCACCTGTCTCGTAGGAGTCCCTGAATGGGATCCTCCAGCATTTAAAGATTTAATTAGTAATGAGACTCGACTGAATCGATTGGCAATGTTGCAAGAGTGCAATTGCACTGTTGGCTTCACATTAAGACAACCTGAAGCCTGTTGGCAAGCAAAAAATTACCAAAGTTGTCAATGTTACAACCCTCAGAAGAATTAGATTTTTTAAGTTCCACCAATACCGCAGGTGGATGGATAATGTTTGAACCCCCGACAAAAAGTCATTCTAACAAAGTAATGTAGCCCTGAGCTGCAGTCAACCCTATAGCTGATCTCGTTACTACCACTGAAAGTAAAGCCTTTGTTCGTGGTGCAATCTCACAGGACAATTACCAAAGCGATTACCTAGTTCCATCTTCCTAATCTGTGGGGATAGGGCATGGAATGGGATTCCTGCTAGTCCACATGGAAGACCCTGTTATCTTGGGAAACATAACCTTGTTCCACCCAAGCTAACACCAATTGTTGAATATAGCTAGCAAAATGAAGAACATCAAACAGTCAAAGCGAAGCCTGAATGAATTAAAGTTTAGCCACCCTAAAAAGGCTCGCTTGCTGGACTAAGGAAGGATTGAACTTAACATCCACAATGTTAAGTGAGCTTTCAGCCAATGTGAGTAGTGTATGTCATGCAATATTATGAAATCGAGCTGCAATGGACCTTTTGCTCTTGGCACAGGGACGTGGTTGTGAGGAGTTTGAAGGCATGTGCTGCTTGGATCTTACTGATCATTCAGCTTCCATCCATAAGAACTGCAACAGCTACAGGATGGGTTACATGCCCTAAAAGAAGATAGTGACCCCACTGGAAGCTGGTTCGCCAGCTGGGGCAACACCGGATGGTTGAGGTCTCTTGTGCTAGAAGGGGGACGGACTTTACTTATAATGTTAATTGGGATGACAGTCTAAGTGGCATGATATCTTATCCAAAGCCTGGTTTGTGCAAAAAGAGAAAGGGGGAATTGTTGCTATATTTTATATATTAGTAAAGGCCTGTATGCACAAACCAGCCTTTGAAATAAGTCGTGATATTAAGGGCTGAAATCCTTGAAACTTGCCTGCAGAAGAGAGAGTAAAGCAAAACAATATCCTTGTGTACAAGGATAAGAATGTAAACCTGTGTGTGTTAGCCAATAGTAACTTGCTCTGCCCACAGACCCTGTAGAACCCTATAAAAGGTGTGTTAATAATAGAAATAAACGGCATTCACAATTACTTCTGTGAAGACTGGTGAACAGCTCGGGGGTCTTTCAACACTCAGGTAATGTCATTCCAATATTTACTGGGCTGCACACCGGTTCCTGGGGTTTCTGTCAATTCAAACCCAGGCTCTCCCTTTTTGTCTCTCCCTCTTTGTTGTTTTGTCCTAGTTTCAGCCTGTCTTTTACTTTGGGAGAGAAAACAAAGCTGAGCCCAGCTCGGCAGCAGTGTCCCAGTGTTGGGCTGAAGGGCACCTCAGAGGAAGGACTTGCCCATCCTCATCTTCCTGCAGGAAAAAGGCATCACTGGAGTTCATTTTCATCTCTTGCTGTGCTCACTGCAGCTCATTTGGGCTGGGAAAAGCTCTCAGATCATCAGACAGTGTGCAAGGATGCAGCAGAAGCAGGAGGTGTTGGCAGAGCTTCTTCTGGGTGCTGAGAGCTGCAGAGCCCAAACCAAGGGGCCACCACAGGCTTTGCCCTGCAGCATCCACAGAGCGCAAGAAGGGCTCTGCTGCTGGGGCTTCTCCAGTGGAGAGGAGTTTCTGGGCTGGAAAGACACATTTCCAGGGAAAACAGCAGCCTTGGTACCAGGAGTAGAGGATTCAGGGGTGAGGGGGGGTCATTGGGAAGCAGTTCTGGACTTGGCCTCATCCCTGCTCTGTCACAGCCCAGCTCTGGGGCTGCTGCTGGCACCTCCCTCTCCATGGGATCACTGGGAGGCCTGGAAAGGTTGGCTTCATGGTTGGATTGCATCTTAGAATCTCCTAGATCTTGGGATCTTTTCCAACCTAAAAATTTCTGTTATTTCTCCTTATGTTCCTTTGGTTTCCTGGACCAAATAATAATAATAATAATAATTTGCTCCTTATTTGAAAATACAAACCCTACCAAAATAACAGCAGGAAGTTGGAAGTATTCTCAAGGAAACAGGAGGAGAAATTGAGTCCATCTCACCTGTATCCTCAGAGCAAAACTTCAGAGGCATTTCCTGTGCATTCCCAACTTCATGGCCAGAGTTGGGGCAGGGTTTGAAAATGTGGACACCACAGGGCTGATGTGTGATGTGCACCTGGTGCTGCCCCACCTCCTCCCAAAGTGCTACATCTGCACAGGGCTCTCAGAGTGGACTTTGCAGAGGGCCATGAAAACAGATTTATTTTGGAATATTTTCACTTGCCATTACAATTTATCACCAGAAGCCAAGGCAAAGGAGTGGAGTTTATGAAAACATCAAGCAGGGAATGTGCCTGCAGGAAGCTGACAAATGGGACAGCCACACAGAGAGATGGTTTAGAATAATCCATTTTCATGCCAGCTCCAGTAAAGAGAACAGAGAAAGACTGAGCAGCATCCTTCCTTCTGACAACCTCCAGAGCATAACTGTGGCCCTCATCTGAAACCTTGCAGTGGCTCCTCAGAACATTTTTGAAAGACAAGGCAGTGTATTTTTCAATCTCTGTCTCAAGCAGGAAACTCAAAAGAGTTCCTTCTGCTGTGAAAAAATAAATGTTCCTCTATAAAAGAAGTAAATCCACATTTTTCAAACCCAGCCTCAACTCTGGCCATGGAGTTGGGAATACACAGAATAATGCCTTCTAAAGTTTTGCTCTGAGGCATTGGTGAGCTGGACTCAGTTTCTCCCTTTTTCCTTGGGAATGCTTTCACTTCCTTCCAGCACCTGCCAGGACGCAACAGGCTCCTCTGGGATGGGTCTTTGTAGGATAATGATGGGTTGCCATCATTAGGATGTCAGAGAAGTGGGGAGTGGCCTTTCCTCACTCAGCCTGGGTGTCCCTGCCCCAGTGAAGTGTCCCAACCTCCAATTTACCTGTGATGATGAAGAGAGCAGGAGGAAGAGAAGATCCCCTTGTAGTGATCCCACCTTTGGCTCTGTGCAGTGTCAGGTGCTCACAGGAGAGCGGATGGTTCAGGCCAACAGGAATTCCTCCACACTTGCACTGCACACACCAGAAATGGATTTTGTGTCCATCCAAACCATTGTCTTTGTTGCATCGTGGCAGCTGAGCTGTAAAGGGAGAACAAATGCCCAAAGTGCAGCCCTGCCCTGGGGAATCAGCTCCTAAATGCCCTGGATGCAGGTGTTTGGGGAAGGCTGGGGGGTCTGCAGTTTGGCCCTGTGGGACAGAGGGATGGAGTTCCCATGCCTGGGCAGTCCAGGGGAGGATGATCCAGAGCCTCATGGCTCTTGTCAAGTCTCTGTGTGAGGCAGATTTCCCCCAAGACCTCACTCCAGCCTTCCAGAAAGCAAATAGTTCTGTGTTCTGCTTCCCCAAACCTGTGTCTCCTCATCTGCTCCACCCTCTGAGTGCACTCACAGCCTGGCCAAAAAGAATTAAAAGTTTTTTGTGGCTGGCAATTCAAAAACTATGAAAGCTCACAGACAAATTCTGTGGGGTTGGTTGGAAAGACAGAGTGAGTTTTGGAGGGTCTTTGTTCTCTTTGCTCTTCATCTGCACAAGTCTTCACACTTTCCATTACAAGTCCCAGCCAGAGCTCCTGCTGGGGGAAGGAAAAGCTCCATAGCCATGAAGTGGAGCATTCCCTTCATTCCAGCAGCCCCTCATTGACCAGGAACTCCACAGGTCACCGTGAGGCAGTTCATTGCCAGATTTCAGCAGGAGTAATTCATAACCAGGAAAAGGCATCCCTGGGACTCCCAGAACTCCTGAATAGTTCATTATCCAAGGCACAATGCCTTCTGAGCATCCTCCTAGCAGGGAGGCTCCCATGTGGATACACCAAAATCCTCTCCAGCATTCCCCAGCAAGGAATCCCTCAGCTGGCATCTGCTCATTGCTGCAATAGCTGAAATTTAATTTGATCTTAATAATTAAACCTCCAAATAACAGCTTTCACATGCCAGCTGAACCATTAAATTCCAGGAGTGGATGCAAGCCTTTTTGCAGTGAGTGGAGTTTACTCATGTGGAAATTTCCTGGTGTGCTACTGGACTTGTTATTGATGCAAATTTTGTGGCACTGAATAAAAATGTTTCTTTTCCCTTTCAGACGACGATAGAATCCGTGAGTTGTTTGGTTGGGTTGGTTTGGGTATTTTTAATCCGCTTGGCACAAAGAAACTCCTCGTTGTTTGAGCTGTGCCTCAGTGCTGATGCACAGGACCTTTTCCAGAGCTGGTTTTAGAACTGGAGTCACTTTGCAGCAGCCTCAGCTGGAATCTGTGGGGGTAAAAATCAACAGTGGTGCCTCCAGAACCCCTCTGAGAGTCTTCTGCAGGGCCTTGTCCTGAGCCTCACCCTCCAGGACACACCAGCCAAGAAATGCAGTGGGACCACCATGGCACCAGCGCTCCCTGATAGACTCAACCACAGGAAATTACACCAGAGGGTGTGAAATATCAGATTTTCTCTTGTCCCTTGCTCTACTCAGTGCCCGTGGCTGTACAACACAGCCAAACATCCATCCCTGAGCTTGGCTCAGGAATCCTGGCAGCTTTGGAAAAAACCACTTTGCCACCACACGTGTAAGGCCAGCAGAAAGGCTTCCCCCGAGCAGCTCCTCCTGGATTCCAACCACAGACCTCTTCTTAAACCTAAATAATTTAAAAGGCACAAGCAAGACCTCTCTAGCTGCTCACACACCCATATCTGAGTATCTTTACTCACCGAAAAAGTGCACTCATGAAATTGTAATGTACATGTTAATTAATGTACATATTTTCTCTGTAAATTTTGCACAGCTGTAAGTGGCCAAATAAATAATGAATGCCGTGGAATAATTTATGTGAGCTCTGTTTCTTACTGCACATGTTTTAATTACCGATATGGACTCACCTCGATGAATTATTGAAAGTCAAAGAATAAATAATATTAAAATTAAAAAGTACACGAGAAGCAAAGTTCAAATAGATATTTAATTCTACTAACACGTTGTGATGTAATCCTTGCCCCATAATTGGCAGCAGGAGAGGAAATGTTCGTCCTGGCCAGCTTGAGCTCCGTTTCTTCTGGGGTTTTTTGTGCCTTTCAGTGTTGAAATTCATCAGCTGAAGCTACAGGGATGCTTTTCACCATTGGACCTTCAGAAGGAACTATGTTAGTTACATTAATTATGTCAATTCTTCCCTGTGAGGCTGCTGAGGCCCTGGCACAGGTTTCCTGTGGCTGCCCCTGGATGCCTGGAAATGTCCAAGGCCAGGCTGGATGGGGCTTGGAGCAGCCTGGGATAGGGGAAGGTGTCCAGGCTCCTTTGTGATGCCCCAACACCAACTCAGGCAATATCAGCAGCTTGTCACACTCAGATCCTCCAGCAGAGAATCCCACAGCACTCAGGGGTTAATTGGGGAAGCTCCAAAATTCCCACGTGGAGCTACAAATTGTCATCCAACTTTTACACAGTCAGCCAAAGGCCAGGGCTGTTCTGGGCCTCCAAATGCAGCTGTTGCACACTGTGAGCTGGTTTTGCAGCTGGGACCAGAGGTGAGGAACAGCTGGGGGAAGTGGCCAGTAATTAACGCTGCTGGTCATTAGCATGCTTGATTACTTACTGCTTATGCACTGCAGAGTAATTGTGTGCAATTTGCTGTCAACTGTGGGTTCCTCAAAGGTGCTGCCTTTGCAAGAACTGCCCTGGATGCTTTGCCCAGGGAGATGTTGGCAAAACTTGGGCAGAAGCTGTGCCTAAGGGGCTCCCTCAGGAGGTGTTGGACACACACTGATGTTTCCTGAGTGGATGGGCGCAGCCACTGCCCTCAGCCCAGCAGGAATCCTCCAGCCAGAACTGCTGCTGGCCTGTCCATCCTCCCCTCACTCAGTGCACCAGGATGGGTGTCACTGCTGGACACAAAATGAGTCACAGGGACACAGCTCGAGGTGTGGTGCAACAGAGTCCTTTATTCTCTCAGTATTTATAAGTTTTTGACCACCACCAGAGAATGGATAGTCAGGTCACCACCTTCCCAACCACACTGGCTGTGAGAGGTGTCCATCAAAAAGGCAAATGCTGGCTTGGAGATGCCAAGTCCAGATCCCTGCACTTGTGGGTGCATCCATGGGGATCAGGAGCTGCTTGCCCAGAAGGAGCTGGCCACCAAGCCCAGTCTCTTCTGAGGGACAAAATTCCCTCTCCCTGCTCACGGAGCCATCCCAGCCCAACACAGGATGGGAGGCACAAACACCAGGGCAATGAGACAGACTGGAAGTGACATTCTTAAATGGTGTCACTTCCAATTAGTCTTTGTGCCTGCAGAACGAGAAGAACTATTTTTAAGTTATGTTGGAGATTTGTTTTCGAGCTTTTCCAAGGTATAGCAAGCATTTTTCTCTCCAAGATGTCACAGCTTGCGCTTTTGAGCCTTTTTATGACTTGTCTTTGCTTCTTTTCCTTTTTTCTCTCTCCTGTCATATCCCAAACATTCACCAATTTTCCCCACAAAGACAGTATGCACTTGTGCTTTTTTATAAAGGGGTTTTCTATGGAACTTCTCAGTGAACAATTAATTCTTTGGCCAGCTCTGCAAATGGAAAATACTTGATTGAAGAGCAGCAATATGTGGACAACTCAAGAAATACACAAAATATCTTTAAGACAAATTAATTTTCAAACAAAGATGCAAAAATAAATTGCAATTTGCAAATACACTGAAGGTAAAATTCCCCACCAGAATGGGTTGGGTTGGAAGGGACCTTAGAGATCATCTCATTCCTCCCCCAGCCATGGGCAGGGACACCTCCCACTATCCCAGGCTGCTCCAAACCCTGTCCAGCCTGGCCTTGGGCACTTCCAGGGATCCAGGGGCAGCCCCAGCTGCTCTGGGCACCCTGTGCCAGGGCCTGCCCACCCTCACAGGGGAGAATTTCTTGTGTATTTCTGACTTAAATTTCCCCTCTTTCAGTTTGATCCCATCCCCCCTTGTCCTGTCACTGCAGCTCCTGAGGAAGGGTCACTCTCCCACTTCCCTGCAGCCCCTTCACACCCTGGGAAGGAGCTCTGAGGTCTCCTCACAACCTTCTCTTCTCCAGGTTCAGCTTTCCCAGCCTGTCCCCACAGGGAAGGAGCTCCAGTTCCCTTGCCAGCATCTCCTCCTGGTTCCTCGTGGGACACAACTGATGGAACTGCTCAGGCTGAGCTCGTGGGCAAGATCCCAGCAGCCCCAAACCTGGACAACCCCAGACACTGCAATTTAGACCCAAAATGCTCGGGATGGTGAGGCTGAACATGAGGCAGCACAGCCCACATCTCAGTCAACATCCAGCATTTTATTCTGGCCTAGATCCTCCACTGCTGACATCCCCTTTCTCACGTGTCCACCTGCAGGACTGAAAAAATCCTCTCTCCTGGCTGAGATTTCCTTGGCTTCCCCAGAGGGGAAGGAGATGGAAAACCAAAGCCCTGGAGAAGAGGGAGGTGGGAAACCATCCCTTTTTCACCACCTGGGAGCAACACAAAATTCTGCTGTTCCAAACAACACCTGGGGCTGTTTGCTGCAAAGGACGAGCACAACTCAGGGGCTGCTTAGCTCCAGACCAAAAATAAAGTCAAAAAAGCAAAGTCAAAATCCTTTCCAGGCTGTCCCCTGCCCCCTGGCCAGCCAGGTGACTGTCACTCAATACTGAATTCGTGCATCTCACAGGAACTTTGCCTCAAATGATAAATCAAGCAGGTTTTTTTAAAGCCCCACCTTATCACAGTCTCTCCTCCGGCACTTCCATGGGAAGGAATAATTATTTTGTGCTCACTGCATGTATAATGAATTTTCAGGCATACTTGTTTGATCTATCGCCTTGAAAATAAAAAATCCCATTAGTCTAACAAGCTCACCAATTATTTCCTGGGATCACTGAGCCTATTCCAGCAGAGAAAGTTGCATAAAATTGAAAGTGAACAGGGAACAGTGCAATATGTTGTTTTACAGGGTAAAACATTCTAAAGCAGTGTTTCACATTGTGTTTGGGGGCAGAGGAAAGAGAACTGGAAAGAGCAGCGAGCTTGGGTCTGCCTTAGCTGGGTGGAAATACCTGGGCAGGGAAGAAACATTTAAATTTGCCTGAATTTAGATATTAACTACTCTTGTAGTTAACTGCTCTGTCCAAGCCAGCTTTTGCAGGTTCCATGTTTTAAAAAAAGGCTTTTCCAGGACACCCATTCTCACTCATTTCAGATATTGAAACCCAGGCTGGTGAATGGCACTCCAGAAAAATCAGTGTCTCTCTCTCAGCTCCAAAGAAAGCCTGAATAACTTGCTCAGACACTGGAGGTACACAAAGTTGGATGATGCAGATTTCCTCTCCCCACCCAACCTCCCTCAGTCCCCATGAGCTCCTGGGGGCTGTGGGGACACCACTGAGCTCTCTCCAACCTCCAAATTAGTCCTGCTGCCCTCTGGGGTCACCACCTCTCTCCACTGTCGTGGCCAAAATAAAAAATAATTCAAATTGCTCCCAGGAGCTGCCTCAGCTTCAGCTGGAAGCTGAACCCAGCACACAAAGGGATTCATTCACTGAAGCCAGCAAGGGGCCAAATCCAAGGCAAAGATTCCCAAGTAAGTCTGCAGCTTGGAATAAGCTGGGGGTTGGCATGGACAGGACACAGCTTCAGTTTGAGCATCTGTGTCAAAGCAGCAGTAAAACCCCCAAAGTTGGTTATTGCTGGGGGTTTCCATCAGGATTACACCCAAATCTTGCTCCACATTTGGCAGCTCACAGATCAACACACTGAGGAAGCACCAGGAAAGAGGCTGGACGTGGCAGGGGTGGCTGCAGGGTTTCATCAGCCCTTTCCCTGCCACTCTGAGTGTTGGAAGGAGAACATATCTGAATTCAAAGCACAATTTAAATCTTGTTTGCTCTTTAGGGATGTTGAGAGATGTTTTTGCTGTGGTTCTGGAGGGGCGGCAGCAGCAAAGGCAGGCAGTGATTAGAGAAATGCCTAAAATTAACAATGTTATGCACACTGGCATTCCTGACTTCCAGCACTCCACACTGCACCCAGAAAGGTGGAAGTGGCTGCTCAAACACCCATGAAAATTACAAATTAGACAGAGCATGAAAACAGAACCATTTTGTGCTGGGGGATGGGGTCAGCAGCAAAAATGGACCTTCATGGACAGAGAGGATGATTTGACTTAATCTAACAGGATAATTGCAGGCCTGAAGAGTTTGGGGATTGAGAATGAAGAGTTTTGAGGGTTCCATGGCACCAAACCAAGCCCAGGGTTGTCCCCAAGATGCCAGCCCAGCCCTGGGAGAAGCCAGGGCCAGAGGCTGCAGGATCTTGTCTGGGTTCACCCAAACTGCTCCCTTCTCTTTCAGCACCAGCACATCCCCTTTTCCTGGGCCTTGGAGTATCCATCTGTGTTCCTGCCCCTCACCCTGTGCCTCCCTGCAGGTCACAGCTGCTCTTCTGCTCCTTGCAGCCTCCTCCTCCTCCTCCTCCTCACAGCACTGACACGGAGAGGTGTCCCCAGGTGGAACAGGACGTGCTGAAGTGCTCTGGCTGAACAGATCCCACCAGGAATCAGGGGCTGCAGAGCAACACCAGCACAAATGGGCTCTCTGGGGGCTGGTGCCATCCCTGCCCAGGTAAATGACCATGTGCAGAGTCAGACAAGTGTATTTCTATTACAAAAGGCTAAAAAACCTACCACCACCAAAAATCCCACACATTTTCTCCCTGTTCCTGTCTCTGGAAAAAGATCCACAGCTAAAAACAGAACAAGGGAGTCTTCAAAACAACCAGGAATGATGAGAGAAAGGGCACAAGTGGAGTAACTGAGGCATGAAAATGGAGTTTTAGCTTGTCACATTCAGTACTGCCTAGAGGGCCCTGGAAATACTGAACCCCCTGCCACCTATCTAAACTTTAGAGATCCATCCCAGCAGGGCCATGAGCCACTTCTGGCTAAGCTGAGGTCTGTCAAGCGCTCCTCAGGCACACAGGAGGACACCAGTGAAGGGTTTGGGCACCTCTGGTCACATCTGCTGAGGTGCAGGGTGCCCCACTCTTCCCAGCTGATTCCCAGCACCAGCAGCACATCACAACCTCCCAGCTCCGAGCCACAGGTGAGCAGGGCTGGAGTCTGCCTGCTCCAAGGAAAGGTTTTTCCCAGCTGCAGGAGACCCCAAGCCCAGCCTGTGTTTGCCAGCCCTCCTGGCCGTGAGTGAAGTGCTTTCCCTGGGGGAGCAGCACAGTTTGATTCTCCCTCCAGCTGCCTTGGCTGTCTCTTACTGACCCCTTCAGCCGCAGGGCTCTTCCTGGAGCACGTCCTGTGCATCAGGATTGTCTCCCCACACCTCCTGGCCAGCACTCCTCAAAGCCTGGCCACCCAGCACCTCTCCTGTCCTCCAGGACACAGCCTGCTGGGAACTGAGGGAGCTTCACCTGCTCACGTGGGATGGTCCAAATGGGATTTGTCCTGGACCCAAATCAGCCCAGGACTTTGCCCACATGGAAATTTCACTCCTTTGCAAAACAGAAGCACACTCTGACACTGAAGAGAAAAATTTGGCAGCCAAGCCTGCTTCTGCCAGGGATTAGCACTGGAGACCCTCGCACTGGGGATGGACACCTCCTTCATCCAGGAGCTTCAGATCAGGCCTCACCAGGGTCCAGAAGGTCACACAAGGACAAAACACTGAAGTGGAAGCAGAATTCCTGGGCACAGCCCTTCCCTGGGGACCCTGGGGGTGCTGGCTCAATAAAGCAGAAGGATTTTGGAAAAGTCTGCTACTGGCCCTGAAACTGGGCTGGCTGCTAAGGCTGGGAGCAGAGCAGGGTCACCAAGAAAAGGGGGCTGGAATGTTCTGAGGCAGGAAACTGCTCAGTGAAGCTGGGACAGGGAGGTGGGACACAGCCTGACACAGCCTGACACAGCCACGCAGCTCCTCTGCCCCAGGCAAGGGCTACACAGGGAATTTGGGAATTGCACACCGTGTGATTCCGCTGTGATGCTCCCAGGAGCCTCAGCCTGGGCTCCAAAGGAAAACTGCTGTTCCTGAGGAGCTCTTCAAGGACAGTCAGCAGTGGATGAAGGAGGCTCAGAGAACAGAGGGCAGCTGAGAGGCAGGGCCAGGGCTGGGGCTCATGGTGTGTCCTCAGAAGAAAAGGGAGACAAGATTTTCTCTCAGAGCTCAGGACCACTGGGAGCCTCTAAGGCATCACATTTAGGGACATCACAGAGAAGGAAAGGAACAGAGCTCTGGAAATTGGTCCACTTGGTCTTCACTTAAAAAAACAACACTGACAATAACTGGGGCTGAAGAGGAAAAATTATCACAGAAATGTTTGGAGTGGAAGGGACCTTAAAGTTCGTATTGTTCCTCCCCCAGCCATGGCAGGGACACCTTCCACTGTCCCAGGCTGCTCCAAGCCCTGTCCAGCCTGGCCTTGGACACTTCCAGGGATCCAGGGGCAGCCCCAGCTGCTCTGGGCACCCTGTGCCAGGGCCTGCCCACCCTGCCAAGGAACAATTCCTGCCCAATACCCCATCCAACCCACTCTCTGGCACTGGGAGCCATTCCCTGTGTCCTGTCCCTCCATCCCTTGTCCCCAGTCCCTCTCCAGCTCTCCTGGAGCTCCTTTAAGCACTGGAAGGGGCTCTGAGCTCTCCCTGGATCCTTCTCTTCATTTCTCCTGGCCCAAGCAGTTGCTCTGCCCACAGAAACTCCCAGAGCTCCTGCCTGGTCTCCAAGAAACACAGCTTTTCACCTTTCTTTCCCCTTTCAAAGCCTGTTTATCATTTGCTGTCTATTAGGCTGTCTTCCATCATCCAGCTTTATTCCTGCCTGTGAGTCCAGCTGGAAATCTCCACATTTACTCTTGCCCACCCAAGACCAGAACCCCAAAACCAGAGAGCCCAGCCCAGCCCTCCCGAGCTCTGCAGCAGACTTGGTTTAAATGCCAAGGTGAGGCTGTTGAATTCCGTCCCAGTTTCAGATATATTATCCCAAACCCAAAAGGTTTCTTGAATAAAACATGAAAATCCAGAATGCCATCTGTGCAATATCATTGGGCTAATTAAGTTGATATTAAATACAATTTGTTTTACCCAACTCCTACATTTTTCATTTTAAGCGAGTTACAGAATATTCTGGGTGAAATAAGTGTTAGAGAAACTGGTACTGGAAGCTCCAGCAGCTGAGCTGGAAACACCTGGGCTGCACATGAAGGGGGAGTCTCAGCAGAATCTTCCTGGAGCTCTTGTTAGCAAAAGAAAAATGACAAAGCATCCCTGGTAAAAGTGACCCTGCCCCCGTGGGGCTCTGTTTGGGAAGAGCCCTTTGGAGCCAAAAGAAAATGATGTTTTTCCAGGAGCAGCCCTGGGGTCTGACTGAGGGAAAGCTGCCTCAGCATCCCCACCAGCCTGTCCAGCCTCTGCCACTTTCCTGGGGGAAAAAATAAATAAATCTTGTAATCCAGAGGCAGAGCAAGCAGCCCTGGGCAGGTGACCCCAGCAGCTCTGCCCTGTGCCTTGCAAACCTCAATGAGAAACATCTCCATGGGCTGCCCAGCCACCCCCCAGCCCCATGGGGAGAGGTGCCAGCCCCCAAATCCACGCTGTCCCCAGATCCATGCTGTCCCCAGATCCACGCTGTCCCCAGATCCATGCTGTCCCCAGATCCATGCTGTCCCCAGATCCACGCTGTCCCCAGATCCATGCTGTCCCCAGATCCATGCTGTCCCCAGATCCATGCTGCCCTGGGGAATTCCGTGCCAGGAGGGCTCCAAGGGATGGCTGGGAGCTGCTGAGAGGGGACAGGACTGGTGGAATAACAATCTGTTGGTTTAAGGACCTGCACACATACCCAGAGCTGTGCAAAGGCAATTCCTACAGCCTGGGCCAGCAGCAGGAGGTCTGAGTGCCCCCAGGTCACCTTTCCAGGGCCAGCCAGCCCATCCAGACACCAGCTGCCCTTTCAGGAGAGGGAATATATCAATCATGCCCTTTGCTCTGACACAGGGGATGTGACATTCCTGCAAAGCACTCGCAGGTGAAGAGACTCTGGAAGCAACAGGCTGGAAAATCCTGCTTCTGCCAGAGACACCAACCCCTGCCCCTCTCACAGCTCTCTGGGGGAGAGAGATCTGCACCTCTCCATCAGCAGGGACACATGGAACACCTGCCCTAGCAGTCTCCATCCTCCCACTTCCCAGCCTGCATCCACAGGACTCATTGAAACACGTGCAGGAGATGCAGCAGTGCAACTGCCTGCTGCTTAACTTGAGGTGAGCAGTGGGATTTGCATCAAATGTATCCCAGTAAACCCCTGCCACAGGCTAAGGCTGCAGGCAGCCCTGAGCAGATGGTGATTTTCCCAGTGCCACCTCTGTATCCCAAGGGCCACACAATGGGTGTATCACATATCCCAAGGGTATCACAATGGATGTGCTCAGTGCAGGGAATGCCTGCAGGATGCAGCTCTCCTGCTAAAATCCAGGACAGCTCTAGGAAATACTAGACAAGCCAGAGTGCTGTGCTCTCACAACTTCATGGGAGGATGGAATTTTCCATGGTTTTGGACAAACACTGAAAATGATGAGAACTCGATATTCCCCACCTAAAAAAACCCCAACCAAACAAAAACCCCTCACCCAAAAACAACAACAACAACAACAACAACAACAACAACAATTCAGCTCTGCAGAACAAGTTGATTTGTTACAGCAATGGCAATTACTGTACACATTCCTGTGCACAGGCAGGTTCTGAGCAGGGTGAGTTTAACCTGCAGTGCTGCAGGACCTGCAGGAAAAGCCTCCCTGGTTATGCAGGGCTGGGACACACCTCCTCACCTTTTCCTTGTGGATCTAACAGGATTCAGGCTCCCAGCTGCCATCCCAGCCCCAGCTCTGTGTGCTGAGCCCATCCCAAGGATCCAGCCGGGATGTGATGGAGCCCAGCAGAGCCAGGAGGCAGCAGCACCTCTGGAGGCAGCGCCAGCTGTGCTGCCCTGCACGTGTCCCCAGGCTGTGCCCGGCTCCAGGGCACACAGCAGAGCTCCTGGAGCCACCACAGCTCCGTGGCACTGGTGTCTGCCCGGCTCTGCCGCGTGGGATCGCTGACAGGGACAGCAGGAAGGGTCCCTGCTCCTCGGCCACCACCCCTGCACAGTGGCTGGGAAGGGACCTGGGCTGCTGGACACGAGCCCAGGTGGGCAAGGAGAACAATCCTGGCTTGTATCCAAAACAGAGTGAGCAGGAGCAGCAGGACAGTGATTGTCCCCTGTGCTGGCACTGCTGGGGCACCCCCAGAGCTGGGCCCAGTTCTGGGCCCCTCACGAGAAAGGCACCGAGGGGCTGGAATGTCCAGAGGTGGGAATGGAGCTGGGGAAGGGTCTGGAGCCCCAGGAGGGGCTGAGGGAGCTGGAAAGGGGCTCAGCCTGGAGCAAAGGAGGCTCAGGGGGCCCTTCTGGCTCTGCACAATCCCTGCCAGGAGGGGACAGCCGGGGAGGTCGGGCTCTGCTCCCAGGGAACAGCGACAGGAGGAGAGGGAATGGCCTCAGGCTGGCCCAGGGGAGGCTCAGGGAGGAGATCTGGAAGGATTTCTTCATGGAAGAAATTGATTTCTTCATTGTCAGGCACTGGCAGGGGCTGCCCAGTGCAGTGGTGGAGTCCCCATCCCTGGAGGTGTCCAAGGAAGGTCTGGATGTGGCATTCAGAGCTCTGGGCTGGGGACAAGGTGGGCATTGGGCACAGGTTGGGCTCAGTGACCTTGGGGATCTTTTCCAGCCTCAGTGATCCTGGGATTCTGTGAAGGGGTGCTCACGTCAGGTACCTCAAACACAACCAGTGTTGGTTTCACCTGTGCTTTCCCTCCCTCCCAACACACCTCTGCTCCTGTGGCCTCTGGGAAGAGCAGGGATGTGCCTCAACTCCAGCAAATCCCAGCTGTCAAATGGATCTGGGGCAGCAGGGAGGCGGCACAAAGAGAACCCCAAGTCCAGCCACTCACAGCCAGGCCTGCCATGACTGCAGCTGGTGAGATGGGCACTCCTGGACACACAGCAGCCACTGGGACACTCCTCACCCCTCCATCCTACACAGAACTCCAAGTTCTTGCTGTCAAAGGGCTTTCTTTGCTATGGATAGAGGGGAAAAATGCAGAAAAACAATAAAAGAATAAAAGCCAACCTGAGGATGTCCAAGCAAGGGTTGATCTGACTGAGGCTCAGGACACTCTTGTCCCCCATGATTCCTCCCAAAACCTGCTGAGCTTTAAAAAGGACACTGAAATAGGCTCAGTTTTGTGCCAAAGTCTCTCACAGCCTCTCCAGCACCAAGTTTTAGTGGATCAGCCATCAGGATCCCCACCAGGCTTGTGGTGGTGCATATTTCTGGGAGTTACTTTGTTTCTCTGTGACGTGTCTTTCCCCTCCCCTCCCTGTCCCTGAAACGTTATCCCATGGCTTGGTGTTGTGTGTCCCCCCGCCCCTCTCCCGAGGTTTGAAAGAGTCCGGGAAAGAGGCACCCAGCCTCTTCTCTCTTCTGGAAGCTAGCCAGAATAAACATCCTGCGATCCCCCGGAGGGAGAAGCAGCACCTTTTTGGTCTTTTCTTGGTCTCGAAGGATCTCCCTGACCCCTCCATTCGACAGAGCTAGCTTGGATTTACTTCCGGGGGGCAAAGGGAAGGACTCTTCAGGTGGCGCCCATCGCGGGGGCTTTAGAACCCCTCCGGACGGCTGGAAAACACCCCATGGGTGTTTTAACAAGCCTAGGTACTGTCACCTACCTCGCAGTTTTTCTGACGGGGGTCGAGTTGGTAGCTCGGTGAGTACACGAGTGTCATGGGGTGGCTTTACTTTTAAGACAGCTTAGAAAGAGGGGAAGTTGAAGCTGCTGGTGGCTGATGGGAGTTTTTCCTCCTGACTAATTATCAGTCATTTCCAAGAATTGACAGCAGATCTGACCATTAAAAAGTGAATTCAACTGGTAAACACCCCCTTAAGAAGTACAGACAGAATTCTCTTATTCTCTTTGGTTTCCGGCTTCTGAAGAGGTAACAAGGCTCTGTCTTGGCCTCCTCGCCCCCTCTCCAGGCCGACAAGGCCGCGGGGTGGAGGGGGGGGGAGGGGGGAAGAGAAGCAGCCGAGCTTGGTTTTCAGTTTTTGCTGCTAGACTGAAACTTAACACCATGAACTCTTGCAGTTTTCCTAAAGCTTTTAATTCTTTTACTACCTGGATAAACATACAGATTACTCCTTTTCTCAGAAAGACAGAGAGAGACAATCAACATAAAGAAGACATCATAGAACCACCAAAAACAGTGAAGAAAAGAGTTAAGTTTAAATAAGAAAGAGAGAATAAGGAGATGCTTTACAGCTGAAATATCTTTCTGGTAAAGCTATGGAGATAGACAATAATAGTATAAAAAGATTCCTTTAATTCATGATGAGTGTTGGGAGGAATAGAGTATTCAAAGTGTAAGTTTTGAGCAAAAGAGAGAGAGTACTTGTGATACTGTGAGTTGCTGGAATTGAGTTGAGTGAAGATTTTGAAGCTTTGGGGGGCAAAGAGAAAACTGTTTTCCAGGAAGGCTCTCAGAAACAAATGAAGAAGACTTCTGCCTTTGAATGACTTATCCTTAAAAATAAAATCCCCAAGCTCAGTGACCCATACACACCTCGGAGAGATGTGAGATGGGAGGAGAAGATCTAATGACAGATTTCCGGGCAGCTGGCATTAGAGAAATAAAAAACTATGACAAAAATAGTTTTCTCGTGAGAAACTCCGTAAGCTAACAGAAAGAGACTTCTGTTTCTCTACAAAGACTGATGAAAAGACTGTAGCAAGAATTAAGACTGTTTTTAACCACCAAAGTCCTAAAATTATTTGTCTCTACGTTGTCATGTGTACAGAGAAATAGTTAAGATGTGAAAGATAAGGGGGTTTTCTGAAAGTTTATTCTGGTGTTCTTATTCTTGTAGTTTGTTAATAAACTGTCTTTATTCCTTTTAAGTTTTAAGCCTGTTTTGCTCTTGTTCTAATCCATATCTTACAACAAGAAATAAATAATTTTTTTAATTACTGGTTTAAAACCACGACAACGAGTCAACTCAGACCGAGAACCTTTTTTTTTTTTTTTTTCTTTTCTTTTCTTTGAACACCGCGCATCCTTCAGGAAACAGGTACTGGGGGGGTCGCGGGGGGTGTGGGAAATCCGGCGGTTGTTGTGGGGTTTTAGCGGGGCACGGTGGTGGTAGTGCCGGTGCCAGAGCCTCTCCCTGGTATCGGGACCAGCGGAATCCACGTGGAGTGGGGGAGGTGCACCGGCAGCAGGTCCTGGGCTCCGCGGTGGTTTCTAAACCCTGACCGCAGTTTGGATCTTTTCTGGTTTTTTCGGAGGTAAAAAAAAGGTTAGACCAGCCTGTGTAGTAAAGCCTTAAGATTGGCCATGGGTACTCTTTTGTCTACACAGGAAAGGAATAAATATTCCCTTATTAAGAATATTTTAAAGTCTGGAAATATCAATTTCTCAAAAAATAAGCTGAGGAAATTAGTAAAATGGTTTTTTTTGCATTTTCCGGATTTAAATGTTGATTCCCTGCCTGACTGGGACAAGGCTGGACAAGCCCTTACTATGCAAGTTGAATTGGGGGACAGCACAGCTGGCAAATACCTCCCCCTTTTCCTTTTAATTCGGAAAACCAGCCTACAGAGGCAAAAGCCTCTGGCTTGCTCTTCCCCTCACCTTCCCTCAGCACCTCCGTCAGAGGGCTTGTCCCAGGCATTACAGGCAGACAAAAACTGCCTGTACCCTTCCCTCCCCGCAGAAAACCCCGAAAAACATAGCTTTAAATCCTCCCTGCAAGGAGGAGAGAGCTCTGCTGAACTTACTCAAGAACATGTGCAGAGCCAAAATGGCGCCGGCCGCGTGTTACCTGGCCACATGGTGAATCCCCCTGTGTATCCCCTTTCTCCTACCCATAATCCCTCCCACCCACCGGTTCCTGCCCCCAACCCTTATCACAACCCCTTTGTTCCCCCTGACATTCCACCCTGCACCACCCGCCAGCCCTGCCTGGCCCCACCCTATGACCCTGTCCCCCGAGGCTGTAACCCTATCCCCTGTCCCTCCGGCCCCTGTCCCGTGGGGAGGAGGAACGGGGAGGGAGGGAGTTACACCCCTTGCTCCTGCAGAGGGGCAGGGGGAGGGGTGTCCCGGCCCTGCTCCCCGATGGGAGGCTGCGAGCCTCCCGGGCCCGGCATGGGGGGTTGCGGGCTCTCTCCTGGCTCCTGCAGGGGTGGGGCTGAGTCTTTCCACAGACCCGATGAGGGAATGAAACCCCCGGGACCCGGCATGGGGGTGTGCGGGACCCCAGGGCCCGGCATGGGGGTGAGGGCCCCCCCGCCCAGCTCCTGTGGGGGCGGGGCTGGGGGCGGGGATGGGGTGGGAGCTGGGGGCGGGGCTGGGGGCTGGGCCGAGTGGGGGGCGAGGGGCGGAGCCCTTCCCAGTTCCCACGGTCCGGGGGGCGGGCCCGAGACCGAGCAGGGAGGTGAGGTTGCCTCACCACATTCCAAAGGCGGGTGTGGTTGCGCTGCTGCAAATTGCCCTGATGGCCCCGGGGGACGCCCCGGGGAATGGAAGGGTGAATCCTCTCAGCCTGCTCCCAGTGTGGAGCCACATGGTGCCCCTGGGGGATGGGGGAATGCGAGCCTTCTCGATATCCGGGCAGGACAAGCCTCCCCCCCCTGCCGGTTCAATGCAACTCCTGGGAATGGAGAACAAAATGGTTGTGACTCAGCCTTTTTCCCTACTGCTGCTCCGGTGACTTTTACTGGAACAAGACCTCAGAATCAGCATTACAAGCTGTTTTCACACCAAGACAAAAAGGAAATTTGCAAAGTACAAAGAGAATTTGGCCGTAATAGTGAAATATTTAAAAGCATTGTTAAAACAACATTAACCTCAAATGATTTAGTTCCTACAGATATTAAAGATCTTTTTAGGTGTTTGCTTACACCATCTGAATTTGAATTATGCGAAAACACATGGAAGCGATTTCTAAAAAACATACTGGTGGAATTATTAAAAACTAATCACCAATATGTAGATTTATTAAATAATCCTATTACTTTAGAGCATTTATGTGGTGAAGGAGTATGGGAAAACCTGAGGACCAAACTAGGGCATTGCCAAAAGCTGTGATAGATAAAATCACTACAGCTGCAGAAAAGGCTTTCACACAGCTACCTACAGCTGACACTAAGGGCAGTTATATTAATGTAAAACAAATGCCCTCAGAAGGATTCCTGCAATTCTTAGACCGATTAAGAGAACAAGTCTCCCGTCAGGTAGAAGGCCCTGTAGTACAGACAGAGTTAGTCAAGGAACTTGCTCAGAGAAATGCTAATGAATCTTGCCCTAGAATTATTTTAGGTTTGCCTGTGGATCCCCCTCCGACCCTTGCACAGATGTCAGCAGCCTGTGCAAGGAAAGCAGAGATGTTTTTGCAGGAAAAGAGACCTCCCTGGACCACCCCAAGATCTGTTGCTGCAGTTTCATCTGAGACAAGGAATGAACAGATGACATCTGACCAGCAACAGGGAATTTGTTTTTACTGCAGAAAACTGGGACATTTTGCTAAAAACTGTCCTTTAAAACAACAGAAACACACGGATACCAGCTTGCCAAAAAACTTACATCACAGCGCTTATCCACTCAGCGTGCAGACATAAATGAAGTGGAAACGAATCTCTGTCCTTTAATAAAAAGGGGGAAGGGGGGTGAAAAACTGCAAAAATATAATTGTGAAAAACGTTTGCCTAATAAGGTCTGGCAACCGCAAAAGCGATTCAGACTTATAACTTCTAAAGCTTTTTGTTTCAGATCTGACTGCTGGACTGTCGTGGGAGTAGATTTGCAGGATAATTCACAAGACCTGGCTGGACTGGATAGCAGGTATTTTGTTATTGGAGACACAGCACACACACCAATAGAGATTGAGGTGGCTCCCATGGGTGGCTCCCATGACAATTAAGGGAGACCTAACACACCTCATTCTCTTAGCTAGGTGCCCCCAACCACCTTACTATATAGATAAAGGGCAGGTAATAGCCCAGGTAATCCCTGTTCCAACAGAAGTCCCAGTAGATGACAAAGCACCAGGAGTCTACTGGGCAGAAGTAGTGGGTGAAAACAAGCCCATTATGGGATGTAACTTAACACATAAATCAGAACATCTCCATGTAGAAGGGTTAATTGACACTGGGGCAGATGTGACCATCATACCGGAAAAGGTGTGGCCCTCACACTGGGAACTACAACCAGTGGCAGGAAAAATACAGGGTGTTGGAGGGATGAAACTGGCAAAAATTGCTAGAGATATCGTCCAGATCGAAGGTCCGGACGGTAGGATAGCTAGTGTCCGACCTTTTGTAATTGACTACAAGTGCCCCTTGTGGGGGAGAGATACCATGTCTCAGTGGGGGGTGAAACTCACTATTCCTGAGACACCTCAGGATCTTTGATAGAGGCCACTGTAGAGCGTCCTGTCCAAAAATTATCTTGGCTAGATAATGATCCAATTTGGGTGAACCAGTGGCCTCTCAGCAAACAAAAACTTGGGGCGCTAGAAAAATTAGTGGAAGAAGAATTGGCTAAGGGACACATAGTAGAAACAACCAGCCCTCGGAATTCCCCGGTGTTTGTAATAAAAAAGCCAGGGAAAGATAAATGGCGTCTCCTTCAAGATTTAAGAGAAATAAACAAAAAAATACAAGACATGGGATCTCTCCAACCAGGAATGCCCTCCCCAACCATGCTACCACAAGATTGGCTACTAGCAGTACTGGATATTAAAGATTGCTTTTTTCAAATTCCCCTGCATCCAGAGGATGCACCAAGGTTTGCCTTTTCCATTCCTACCATTAACAGGGAAGCTCCAATGAAACGGTACCACTGGACAGTATTACCTCAGAGGATGAAAGCCAGCCCCTTCATCTGCCAGTGGTATGTGGGGTCATTGCTGTCCTAAGTGCGTGCTGAAAAGAGAGAGACTATCATTTTGCATTATATGGACGATATTTTAATATGCTGTCCCAATAACAACATACTGAAAGATACCCTTGACCTAGTGGTTAAAGTTTTAGCCTCTGCTGGATTCCAATTGCAGGAAGACAAAGTTCAAAGGATGCCACCTTGGAAATACCTGGGCCTGGAAATTACAGCATGGACTGTTGTTCCACAAAAATTGGAAATTATTGGTAATCCTAAAACTCTAGCAGATCTCCATTTCCTATGCGGGTCACTAAACTGGGTCAGACCCTGGCTAGGTCTCACCAATGAGGACCTGGGCCCCCTACTCAATTGATTAAAAGGGGAGAGAGAGTTACTGTCTCCTAGGAAGCTGACTCCAGAAGCAAAAACTGTAATTGAAAAGGCACAAAGGACCTTGACAGAAAGACAGGCACACCGCTTCAAACCTGAGCTGCCTTTCAAATTTATTGTCCTGGGGAAATTGCCACATCTACATGGGTTAATATTCCAGTGGGCCGAGGGGCAGAGGGACCCACTCTTAATAATAGAATGGGTTTTCTTCTCTTATCAAAGACCCAGGACTATCACCAAGCCACAAGAGCTGATGGCTCAGCTGATTCAAAAGGCCAGAGTAAGGGTGCAAGAACTGGCAGGTTGTGACTTTATGTATATTCACCTCCCAGTCAGGCTCTCTGGAGAAGGCAAAAACTCCCCTGAGAGACTGACCAAAGAGATGTTTGAGCATCTGCTGCAGAGCAATGCTAACCTCCAGTTAGCTCTGGACAGCTATAGTGGGCAAATTTCAGTTCATGCACCATCACACAAATTGTTTCGTGAGGAATTCCATCTCATTCCTCATGAGAAAAGGAGCCGGAGGCCACTCAAGGCTCTCACAGTGTTCACTGATGCATCTGGGACATCCCACAAGTCGGTGATGACTTGGAGAAATCCACAGACTCAGCTTTGGGAAGCTGATGTTGAGTTTGTAGAGGGGTCACCCCAGATAGCTGAACTAGCTGCGGTCGTGAGAGCCTTTGAAAAATTTTCAGAACCAATTAATTTAGTTACTGACTCAGCCTGCGTAGCAGGAGTGGTGTCCAGAGCGGAACAGGCAGTTCTCAAGGACATTGAGAACGAGCATCTCTTTAGATTGCTTTCAAAACTGATTTACTTGGTCTCGAATAGAGAACAACCTTTCTATGTGATGCATATAAGATCGCACACCCCATTGCAAGGTGAAATCGCTGAGGGGAACCGGAAGGCTGATTCCCTTGCTGCCCCAGCCGAAAAGGTATGTCTCCCTGATGTGTTTCAGCAGGCAAAAATAAGTCACCAGCAATATCATCAAAATGTGCCAGGACTGATTCGTCAGTTCCAGCTGACACGGAATCAGGCCAAAGCCATCGTGGCTACCTGTCCCAATTGTCAGCTTCAGGCAGTGCCATCATTAGGCATCGGGGTTAATCCCAGAGGCTTTAAGAGCTGTGAGGTGTGGCAAACAGATATCACTCACATTCCCAGTTTTGGTCGCCTTAAGTATGTACATGTGAGTATTGATACATACTCAGGAGTGGTGTATGCCTCTGCTCATGCAGGAGAAAAGTCTGTGCATGCTAAACAACACTTAGTACAGGCCTTTTCTGTATTGGGAATCCCTAAAGAAATTAAAATAGATAATGGCCCAGCATATAAATCCAAGGAGTTCCTGGAATTTGTCCAGCAGTGGGGAGTGGAACATAAAACTGGCATCCCCCACTCCCCCACAGGTCAAGCTGTAATCGAGCGTACACACCAGACGCTCAAACAAGTCCTAGCCAGGCAAGGTAGCAAAGCAGTGTGGATGTCTCCCCAGCAGAAACTCTGTAAAGCTCTGTTTACTAATAATTTCCTAAACTGCTCATTTGAAAACATGAATCCTCCTGTAACTCGGCATTTTAACAGTGGTGATCAGTTTAAATTGTCACAGCATCCACCGGTGTTAATCAGGGACCCTGAAACTTGGCAAACCAAGGGTCCCTATGAACTTGTCACCTGGGGGCGAGGTTATGCGTGTGTATCCACCCCTTCAGGCCCCCGATGGATCCCTCAGAAATGGGTAAAACCTTTTGTTCCAAAGAATCCAGCACCAGCAAGAAGAGAAGAGAAGCAAGTGGCTGTCACTTCCAAGAGAAGACGCCGCTGAAGAGAGCAAGAAGAAACCTCTCTAGCCTCTGACCTGCATACTATAACTGTGAATATGTTTTAAAGAATGTCTGTTTCCTTTTTTTTAGAAATAACCTACCTCTTACTCAAATCCATGATGAGCCTTAACCCTGCTGTCATCCTGCTCGCACTGAGCAGCCTGACAGCAGCCTGGATCGTCCCACAGCCACACCAGAACATCTGGGTGACCCTGGCACAAACACTCCAACAGGAAAACATATGTCTATCGACTGCAGCAGCAAAAAACCCTATGTCTACCTGCCTGGTAGGAATTCCCTTGCAGCATGATGAATTCACACACAGCTTTAGTACACTGACTCCTGAGGCAGATAATAAACTACACAGCACTCATGTAGAAGCAGAGTTAAGAAACCCAGTAGAAGAGTGGCTGCCCCATTTTCCTAAGGCAACCCAGGAACCCCAGGAGTTAGAGCTACTGGGTTCCTCCCCAGCATCATACTGTGTACACTTTAGGGTCAGTCCTCCAACTCATAAAGAAACATTCCACCATATAGTACAACATCGAGAAGAGTTCACAGCAAAAAGGTGGTGCCGTGTACTAAGCTACATCAAAGTGCACTCTTCAGCTCATACACATCCCAAAAGCCTCCCCAAAGGACTGTTCCTCATTTGTTGGGACCGTGCATGGGCAGGAATTCCATCCCGTCTCCTCGGAGGGCCGTGTACCATAGGGCGTCTATCACTGTTAGCGCCCAAGCAAACATTAATTGGCGAGTGGACCCATAAAAACAATTTGACAAAAAGAATTCAAAAGAGAAGTGCTACAAAATTAGATGATGAAAATTGTGACTCAGAGATTTTCCATTGGTCAAAATCAAAAAAGGATTGCTGCATCCATTTTCCTTCCCTGGGTAGCTGCAGCTAAGGCTCTAGGTGAATTGGGACACCTAGAATGCTGGGTGGTAAAACAAGCGAATTTAACATCTAATGCCATAAGTGCCCTCCTAGAAGATGAGGAAATTACCAGGCAGGCGACACTTCAAAACCGTGCTGCAATAGACTTTCTCCTGTTGCTCCACGGGCACGAGTGCCAGGAGTTCGAGGGTCTTTGCTGTATGGATCTAACATCGAAAGCTCCTAACATCCATGCCACGCTCCGAGAGATGAAAAGCATGATCAGACAAGTCAAGCAAGAAGCAGATGACTGGTTCAATGGACTGTTTAAAAACTGGGGACTCTCGGGGTGGTGGGCTTCAGTAGTGAAAACTATTCTGTCACTGCTAGTCATTGTTTTGCTGACGGTGTTAGTGTTTGGAGTGCTAAGCAAAATACTGTACAGAAGCATAGTTAAGCTAATCTCAGCTACCTCAGACGTCAACCATATAGAGTTGGCAGACCAGAGTAACCCTCACCAGCCTGCAAATGGGGATTGGTGGGCCACTTCGGGTCAGTAAGTAGTATAAGCTCATTACCTTTCATTCAATTACATATATCAAAGTAGGGGCAGATGTGGTGGTGCATATTTCTGGGAGTTACTTTGTTTCTCTGTGACGTGTCTTTCCCCTCCCCTCCCTGTCCCTGAAACGTTATCCCATGGCTTGGTGTTGTGTGTCCCCCCGCCCCTCTCCCGAGGTTTGAAAGAGTCTGGGAAAGAGGCACCCAGCCTCTTCTCTCTTCTGGAAGCTAGCCAGAATAAACATCCTCCGATCCCCTGGAGGGAGAAGCAGCACCTTTTTGGTCTTTTCTTGGTCTCGAAGGATCTCCCTGACCCCTCCATTCGACAGAGCTAGCTTGGATTTACTTTGGGGGCAAAGGGAAGATCTCTTCACAGGCTGAGTGAGAACTCCTGCATTCCCTGGCACCCTGAATTCCAAGGCCAAAGCCAAACAAAACAAGCAGAGCAAACCCTGCTCCTTCCCCTTCCCCCTCCCAGCCAGGTGGGCAAGGCAAACCATTCCTGCTGAAATACAGCTCTCAATTGGAAAGGGCCCCAAGATTGTGTCCCCTGAACGAGAAAGCTGACAAGAGGGGGAAAATATTACTAAAAATAAAATACATCCATCACTCCACAAATTATACTCCAATACGTCCTTCAGGCAGGAAGGTCCCTGCTTGGTGCTGTATTCTCTTTCTTTGGGATTTGCTTTCTTTAGGGAACACATGGATTGCAGCAGCTGAGTGGATCATTTAAGTGGATCCTGCACATAACAGACACAAAATGTGTGTGGGGCATCGCTGTGAGGTGTTCTGGGAGGGATGGGATCGTTCCAGAGCATCTCTGGGCTCATTTCTGCAGCACAACACACTGAGAAAACCAGCAAGGGCTGGGGAGCACTGGGAGAAACCCCTGAGCCACTTTCCTTCCTCCTCCCTCCCTGCAGAGGATGCTCCTTCCTCATCCTCTGAGCCACAGGGCTTTTCCCTCCATTGTCATTCCTTCTCTTCAGCTGCATCCCAGTGCTTGTGTTTGGATTTGATACTGGGAATGAAAAATCAAAGCTTTCCTGGTGTTCCAGGAAAGGGATCCTCACAGGGATCAGCCAGGTCTGACACAGCATCCTCGAGTTAAAGCTCCAAATAAGATCTGTTCTTACCTCTGCTTTTTACATCCAGGTAACTTTTCCTTTTCCATTTCCAACTTTTACTATTTAAAGGTGAAACCTTCTGTGGTTTGTGTCTGCCTGAACTGTTTGAGAAGGAAAATGGTTTGAAGAATATTGTGTCTTTTTTGGGGTATTTTTGGGAATTGAAAGATGCTTTCCCCAGTGATTTGAAAGGAAAATAAGCATAGATGCATTTTTCAGAACTGGAATAACACCAGTTTAAAAAAAAAACAAACAAAAGCACAATCAACAGTTTCAAGTGAAACACTTGAAAATCAGATTAATAAATCAGGTCACTTCTGAGCAGGAGCAGCTGATCTCTGTCCCTTCAGTCAGCTTCTGTGTGATGCTTTTCTTTGCTTCTTTCTGTAGAGGAGCCAAACTAATTCCTTTCCCCTCCACTCCCCTTCTGGCACCGGTGGAAAATCTTCTCCCATCCCTGCTGGAGTGCTCTGCAGGAGGCTGGTGTGGCTTTGTCAGGGGTAAAAGCAGTCTGAGGAAGGTGCAAAGTGGGAGCCTGGGAAAGGATGGAAGGTCTGCAGCCTCTGTGCTGTGTAAAATGCTGCAAAAACTGCCCTGAAGACTGACCAAAGCCCCCCTCCCCTCTGTTAAACACAGATTTCTGTCAGGAATGAGGGCTCTGCCCTCAGCTCAGCACTTGGGGACTCCCCATGGAGCCACCCCAAGCATGCAGAGGGCACTGGCACTCCATGGGATGAGGTTTGTGTGGATACAGACCCCAACAACAGCAACCAGAGCTCCCTTCTTGGGTTCCATAAAGCAGATTTAGCTCCTAACCCATCTCTAATATGTCTGCTCCTCGTAGCCAGATGAATAAGGAACAAATATAAATCACAAGGAATTTATCTGATGATGGCAAGGAGAGAAAGGGATGAATAATTTATTTGACGGATATTATTCATCCATCCATGGAGCCAGCCAAGTAATGAAAACATTTATTCACAAATCACTCTGTTGACAATCGAAAACTTTGTACAAGAAGTAATTCATATGTATGATTTGACTCCTGGAAAACCCAAACTAGAGAGCTGACCTTGCTGAGGAGCAGGAAGTGCTAAAGCTGGGCTTATCTTAGACCCACCCCACGATTTCCATCTTTTTCCATCTCTGGGACTACACAAAACAGATTTCCAGCTCTGAACTATGGAAAACCTGACTTTCACCCACAGCCGCCACCAAAAATCATTAAAACATGGCACATGACTTTCCCATGAAGGCAGAGATGCTCTTCCCACCAACCAAGCCCCACTCCAGAGTGCAGGAGCTCCCTCCATAAATAAACCACTAGAAAAGCCTAAAAATAACTGTTTATTTTTCTTTCAGAGGACATTCAGCTGCTTTCCAAGCTCTGGGCAGTTTATTCCATTATCAGAACTCCTTCCTCCATCCCATCTTGGAGCTTCCAGACTGTTTAAATAACCCAAAGTGTCCATATTCCCTCTAAGTAACAGGAACAACAGTCAAGCCAAGTCAGAGCTGCCACAGATGGAAATATGCTATTTATGGCCCCCTGAATTTCAGTCACTAGTATATGGCCTCAGCTCCTCTAAAAAGGATCACAAATCTACACAAAGTCCCCACGTGCAGCTCTGTGCTTTTGGGTCCTCCAAGATATTTAAAATCCCATGGAGATGGAGTGCTCCCTATTGACCATCCAAACACAAAGAAACACACATTATCCCAACATGACTATGGAATAAATCACCATCTGCTTCCAAGAAGGTGAGGAGGAAGAATTCCTGCAGCCACAGCTCTGGAGCTGGTGAAGCAGAAAACTCGTCATGGTTCAATTAATCTCACAAAAAGAATCAAAATCATGGCTGCCTCTCTGAAATAGATGCAAATCTCCATTCCCCTCTGGTGAGTGAGGCAGGGCTGGCAATCCTGTCTGAGCAGGTTGCTTATGAGATTTTAGTGCTTGTGGGAAAGCACAAGGGCACAATCCTGGGCATCTGGCATTTGCAAGGTGCTGTCTCCTCCCAGCTGAGGGCAGGAGAATGAACAGAAAAGCTCAGGCAGGGCAGACAGCTGGGGGCTCTTTGTAACAGACCCTGAAGACCTAAATTTGGGGGGAGAAAGGTGGGAGGGATTAGAGAAGCCTAGGATGATTTAGGACACAGAACCAAGCTTCACACTTAATTCCCAGCAAAAGCTCAATAAAGGCAGATGTGCTCACAATTAAGAAACTGCTCTTGGAATCTCAGACTGGTTTGGGTTGGGAGGGACCTTAAAGGTCACCCAGTCCCACCCCTGCCATGGCAGGGACACCTTCCACTGTCCCAGCTGCTCCAAGCCCTGTCCAGACTGGCCTTGGACACTTCCAGGGATCCAGGGGCAGCCCCAGCTGCTCTGGGCACCCTGTGCCAGGGCCTGCCCACCCAGAGTAAAAGATTTCTTTGCCATTATCCAATCTAAGTTTGTCCTCCTTCAGTTTAGAACCATTCCCCTTGTCCTGACACTGTCTGCCCATATGAAAAGCCTCTCTTCCTCTGTTTCATAGGCCACTTCAGGCATGGGAAGTGGCTCTGAGGACTCCCCAAAACCTTCTCTTCTCCAGGCTGAACCTCCCCAGCTCTCCAGGTCTGTCTCTACACATCAGAGGTGCTCCAGCCCTCCCTCATCCCTACCTCCACCTGCAGCAGGATGGGATCTGAGCAGCAGGACCTCCGCCAAAGTCCCAGCCCAGGCACTCAGCTTTTGGTCCAAATTCAAAAACCCCTCTGTCTCTTGCTCCCCAGCAGCCAAAGGGAGATCACCCGGAGGGACCATCCCCTGCTCAGAGCCAGCTCCAGGGGTGACCAGCCCTCACCCCAAAGAGCAGCTCCCTCCTCCCCCATCCTCAGCCAGGGCATAGTTCCCATGAAAGTTTTCAGTGGCCCACAAAAACAGCCACAAAATCAGCAAAGTTTCATCTAAAAAATAACCCAGAGCTGGGCTTGGAGCCTTCCCTGGAAGCAGAGCTTTGGTTGAGACACAATTCCCTGTGGAATTCCCATGGGGAGTCTCTGATCAATTAGAGAACAAAAGCTGCTTTATCCAGCCCTGCTCTCCTGCTGAGGGGCCATACTGAATACCAGACAGTATCTCCTTAAACCAGAGAGATTCCCCATTCCAGCAGCAGATATCTGGGCAGCCTCTGTACAGCGCAACACCTTTCCCTAATATATCATGCTTCCATTTCTAGAGCCCTTCAGTAGCACTGTACTCAGAAGAGCTACAAAAATAATCACAGTCAATATTCTGGAGTCTTAACAGAGGCTTTAGTACCATTTATAAGTGGAATTTGTAGTAAACCACTCCTGCCTGGAGAGCAGGATCTCACTGAGAGCCCAAGAACTTCAGAAGTATTGAAAAGCTCCACCACAACCATTCACCTGCTGCATTTTAAATTTTGAATTTTCATTCATTCTCCCCTAATTACCAAACCCAGCCCTTCCTCTTAGCTCCAATTAAACCTCCATAGGCGTCTTCTAAGCCAGATTTAAGGGAAATTTGAACCACAAGAATTTGCCAGCAAATTTTATTTAAAGAAGCAAAGAAGTCTCTACCCTCAAGTAAATGTCTCCAGATTCAGCCAGCAGCAGGAGAGCTGAGGGCAAGGTCTGCTAGCACTTCTCTGTCCTCATTCCCAGGAGGATGGGATGGGATGCTCCTGCCTCAAGCATGGGGCTGACCAAAGGGATGGAAGAGGAAAAGAGGAGTTGGTATTTCACATTTTTGAGACTTTTTTTTTTGTTTGTTTTGCAGGCAGCCAAGCCAGCCTGAAGGCACCAAACAACATCAGCTAAAGGCATCCTGAGGGTTTTGCTGGGATGGGCAGGGTGGTCACTGATGTGCAGGTCACGTCCAGCAGCTCCCTGTGTCCAGTGCTGGGCAGGAGCAGGAGCTGGGCACTGAGGAGAGCCAGCTGTCCTGGAGCTCCATCTAGTGCAAGGCACCCTGGATTTATCCTGTCTCCACATCTGGGGAAGCTCCTGGAGCCACAGGATTTCCAGAGACTTTGCGCTTCACGATTCCCCCCATTTGCAGCTGTTGCTGCTGCTGGTGACACCATAAAAACACAGTTCAGGTGCATTTACAGCCAGGAAGGTACCAAAAGGACAGGGATTCTCTCTTCTTTTAAATCCTCTGGTTAGTTTTCAACTTGGAAGTACTTGGGGCTGCAAAAAGTGTTGTTCACAAGCTCTGCAACCTCTGAAAGAGCAGAGCAGCAGCAGGGCTCAGGTGGCTCAAACACAGCTCTGGTTTTCAGAAGGATTCCGACTTTTCACGTCTTGACTCCTCCATTGTCTTTGAAAGCCTCCACCACACCAGAAGGGCTCAGAGCTTCAGAAAAAGGTGGTTTCCCCTGAAAATCTTGCTGGGAGCTGCCAGCAAACAGGGAACCACACCATGAGCGTGAGAGGGTGAGCTCCTGGTTTTATTTTAAACACCAGTATCAAAAAGGGGGGAGAAAACATAAAAATAAAGAGGCCTATTTGGAAAAACAGAAATGTTAATTTTCAAAGGAATTACAGAAAAAATGGGGTAAGATCTTTCTCATTGCTTTTTCGCCAGATACACTGAGCTGGACACAGAGACTGAGGATTTCTCTCCCCAGTGAAAATCCTTTTCCTAAAGCCCCTCTGCCATCCATGGCCACCACAACAGCCCCAGATCCCAGTGTTCTCCCCTCCTCCTGCACAGCTGCTCCTCAGGGAAGCCAAGACTTTGTGCATCTCATTATATTTTTAACCACACCCGCTATTCAGGCACTTTCAACTCCTGAGAGGGAGGGGGGATTTAAACAAAGAGAGATGTGTAAATACCTGAATAAAGACATGAATGATTAACAGAAAAAACTGTTAATAACTGTTAATTGTTTCCATGCCAATTGCCAAGATGCAGTAGAGGCTACAAGGGATTTCCAGCTATTAACAGGTGAGGAGGCAGTGGTGTTCAATGAAGGTCAAAGAGTGATTTATACAATGTGCTACAACACTTCTGCTCACTTTTTTATTAAATGTCTCTGCAGTGCTATTCCCTGGGAATTCCTGTTTTACACAACTTAAAACTGCTCAGCTTTCCATGAAATCACAGGATCATTAAGGTTGGAAAAGCCCTCTAAGATCATCAAGTCCAAATTTTAACCAAACACCAGCATTCCCACTAAACTGTATTGCCACGTGCCACGAATACTTGGCTTTTGAACACTTCCAGGGATGGTGACAACAACATCTGTGGCCAAAATGTGATGGTTTGGAGCCAACAGTGGGATATCCCCTAATGCACAACTCCTGCTGGAGAAATCTCAGGGAAACTCCATGCTGCCAGGCTTGGGAGTTTGAAAACTCTCAAAACCAAAAAAGAAATCAAAGCACAAATGTGTTTGTTCCTTGGAATAAAATACCTGTGGTTTCCCATGCTGGCTGCAGCCCCCCATCCCAGGGGATTCTCCGTTTTGTGTGGGCCCATCAGCTGCTGGTTTAATTTGGCCGTGAGTTCCACATGTCTCACAAAACCCTCTTTAAACAACTTCCAGAAATGCTTTTATTCCGAGGATGTTCTGACTTGAATGCATCTGATTCATCCCCCCCCCCCCGAAAATGACCCTTTTACAGCACAGCCTGAGCAGCTGAAGGGAAGCAGAGTTGTTCTCTCCCTGCTATCACAATCAAGTTGTTTGGTATAAAATGTGGCTGAGGAGTGAATCCATAATGTTCCTGGCCATGTAAGGAAACTGCTATTACCAGGAGGAAAATGCAGGTAGTAACTCTGCGGGTTTTTCTCCACTGGAACTGTAATTAATGTGGATGCTGTGCACTAAGTACAGGGAGAAATACAGACTTCAGAGCAGTGAAAATGCATCTCATTAACACCGGAACTACTGTATCGTCCAAATGCATTATGTTCAGCAAGGAAAAGCTGGGTAATTGAATTCCCACCAAAGCACAGTTCATCTGCATCAAACAGCACCATGCTCATCGTGCAGCTCCTTCGGGCTGCTGCTGGAAATGAGGATTAATTAGGATACCTGCTCGTTACTCACAGAGCAGGCACACACACTGTGGTCAGGCTTGGGGCTGTAGTGAGAGGCTCTGCTCAAACCCCAGCCAGGCAGAGCAAGGCAACTCCAAAACTTTGGATCTTCTTGCACTCAAGATGCACCAAGAGTCAACATTTTTTTTGTCCGTGAAGAAAAAGCTGGCAAAAAACCCCAACAATTCACAGGAAGACACCTCTGCTGCATAAATATTTCAGTAATAACTAATAAGTGATTTATGGAATTGGTTTTGAATTATTCTAGGCTGGATTGGCTCGAGTGGCAGGGATGTGCACAAATCATTCCATGCACAGCACCCCCCAATCCCAACATGCGGCTAATGAACCCTCCGGAGCCAAACACACTCCTCCTTCAGGAAGAACCCACTGATCTGCAGCATTTTAATGGGTAAATTATTATTAATTTAAATAAATACATGAAAAACTCCCAAATACATCAGAGGAGAGAGTTTGGGAAGGGGAAGGAGGCATCCAGACAGAAACAGCAGAGAGGGTTTGGAGGTTTGGAGCTGGAAATCTGTGCTTTGAGCAGTCTTTCAGTCAGATCCAAGTGGGACTAATCCATCCCTTTGCTGCAGAACCTCCCATCCATGAGCCCCAGCACTGGGGTGTGTAAGGGCAGCAGGAGCTCGTTAAATGCATTTTAACTCATTATCATCATGTATTCTCCCTTTTCCTCCCCTGTCACATGTTCACCAGAGCCCCAGCACACGGCTCTCTGGTATCCCACCGACACAACTTCCAGGCTGAGAAACCCCTGCAAAGCCAAACCCCAGAGTTATTCTGGGCACAGGCATCTTGGGCTAAAGCAGCACACGGAGAGGAGGTCACCCCATCTCATCTTGGGGTCCTGGTATGATTTTCCTCCACATTCACCCCAGACCCTGATCCCCCCCAAAGCCCCCCACAGTGAGAAGGGGCCAGCCCCCTCAGCATGCCCTTTGGGTGTCATTTTGGGCTGTAGGGGAGGCAGTGGGAGCAATCCATCACCCTCAACCTTTGGAAAACCAGTGACTGCTGGGATATCATTTTAAGCTGCCACTTGGGTGAATTTTACTCCCTAGAGGTGCAAAGGATGCTGAGCTCTGGCTCATTCTGGCTCCCTAAGGTGGGACATGATCCCATCACTCCCAAGACCTCACTGTGCTCACCAGTGCCTCAGCTCCCATGCAGCCTGGCACACCCCATTACTTCAGTGCTTCAAATCCCATTATTCAGCTCTAAGGAGGAAATCATTTTAATTAAGGAAATTAAAAATGTATTTGCTTTGGAATTTTAAGTAGGTGTTAATTTGAAGGGATGAAAAAGAGCCGTGCAGCCTGCTTGTGTGAGGAGCAGCAGGGGATGGGGATGGAGGAGGGGAAGGGCCCTCTGCAGCACCTGGGGTCCCTGGGGAGCAGGGGCAGGGCACTAAGGCAGGAGCAGCAAAAGGCAGAGCCACCTCCCAGCTAAGGAGGGCTCCTGCTGATTCCATTCCTGCAGGAGAGTGGAGCCAGGTGGGAGTCAGGCTTTTCTCCCAACAAGTGACAAAAGGAGTAGGGCCTCCAGTTACACCAGGGGAAGTTTAGGTTGGATGTTAGGGAAAATTTCTTCATGGAAAGGGCTGTCAAACACTGGAACAGCTGCCCAGGGCAGTGGTGGATCCTCCATCCCTGGAGGAATTTCAAACCCCTGTTGATGTGGCACTTGGGAACATGGTTTAGTTTAGCAGTGCTGGGAGAACAGCTGGCAGTCAATGATCATAGAGCACTTTTCCAACCTTAATGATTCCACAGATCTATGAAATACAGCAAAAAAGGTGTTGGAAAATCCTTCAGAGAAGCTCTGAAGCCGTGAGGCCACAAGGAGGGACAAGAATATTGCCAAGCTGGCCCTGGTCCCTGTTACCGCTGAAGATCAATAGATCACGCGGACACAGGTTGAGGTGTGGTGAAGAAAGAGCAGAGTTTATTTTTCCTCCCAGGATTTATAGGCTTCTTACCATGGCCAGGCATTGGATGCTCAGGATAACACTTTCTCACTGCACTGGCCATGAGAAATGCCCATCAGAAGACGTGTAACAGAAAGAATGTACACATATCTATGTTTACAGTTACTGTCCTGGGAAAGTCCTTAGAAAACTATGTTAGCAAGCTCAGAAGCTGAGTTTTCAGGGTGACAGGTCCCCATGGGCTGCAGTGTCCTCTCATGTCCCCTGGTCCCCAAGGGCTGAGGTTCACCTGGAGGTGCCAGGTCCTGCTTCCATTCCCTCCTTCACTTGTTGCTAGTCTCCAACACCACAAGACTCCATCAGCAGTGTCCCAGGCTTTCCACAGGTGCCACCAACCCACTGGGAGCTCAGCTGAGTGCCAGTGCCACGGGGGGTGGGGGGGGTGGCTTTTGGCCAGAAGGAAGGAGATGCTTCTCACTTTGTGTCCTTGCAGCAGAGACAGCCCAGAGAAGGCTGCAATGCAAGGCTCAGCTTAATGCAGCAGGGTAAGAGTCCTATCAAAACCAGCAGCTAATTAGTTAAGTAATACCCAGTGTTATTAATGCTGCAGCTCTGCCATCACCCATGTATTTATAATAACAGTGTTCCCACTGTACTAGCATTAATCATAATGGATTTACTAAGAAATTAAGGGGGAAGGGATATTATCTCTCTCGGGAACGGCACTTGACAGCAGCCCTATTTACTGTGTGGATTTGGATTGGTTTAATTCTCAATGTCTCGCTCATTAATCTGCTTTTCCAACAGCCCCTCACAAACACCCCTCTGGAAGCACAACCACAGGAGGAGGGAGGCAGGACAAGCACAGCCGGCTGAGGGGGGCTCAGGCAGAGCAGCCCCAGGGAATCCTGGCACAGGGTCAGCACAACCACCAGGGCTGTCTCATGGGGTGTGAGGGCACGGTCCTCTCCTGCCTTGGTGGGCAGTGTGCACGTCTGGGCATCACCCTCTTCTCCAGCCAATCTGCTATTCTCAGCTCCATGCTTAAAAACTCCTTAGCTTTACCTGGTGAGCAAGGAATAGTCAGCATCTCTTCCCAACATTTATAACAAGAGCTCAAAGGTTTTATTGAAACTTGTTTTCCCATATGCCTTTCTCTTCATCAGGCTTCTGGCTCGGGACACTTGGACCAAGAGCAGCTTGTCCAAGCCAGGGAATGCAGTGAGACACCCACAAAGCTCAGGCCCACCAGCCTAACCAGAACCTATTGAGCTTTCACCAATGGGTTTTTACCAATCAGACAGCTTTTCACTGTCTGATGAAAATGAAAGATTAATGTATGTCCTGAAAGTCAGATGATCTGAGTAAAATTAAATCCTGATGAAAATCAAAGCTTGGTAAAAATTAAAGCCTGAAGTCCAAAGTGATCCAGTGATTTTTACCAGGAGTACGGCTTTCCTTGGTTAGTTTACAGCTGTGAGGAAAGACAGAGACATTTTATCACAGCTTGCATTAAACCCCTCTGATGCCTTGCCTGGGAGAGTGGAAGTGGCCTGGAAGCTGTGCACCTGTCAGCAGGAAAACAAGCTGGAGGAAAAAGGCTCCCAAATCCCAGAAAGCCCTGGAGCCTCCTGGGCTGGTGTCCCCATCAGGGGCAGCTGGCTGTCCTCAGCCAAGGAAACACTGGGATTCCACTGGATTTATTGTACCTATCCATTGCATCACACAAAGGATCTGAGGACACCTGGCTAATTTTTTCACCCCAAGTTCTTGATACACAAATAAACACACTTCCCCCTTTTCTTTGTCCATTTAATATTTTTTTCTTTCTATTTTCTGCTTGAGGAGAGGGCTGGGCTGAGATTCATGAGTGTTCAGGAACACCCCCATGTCCAGCCCCCAGCCAGGGAGGCCGCAGTGAAGCCTCCTCAAGGTCTTCTCTCCTCCTGGCTGAGCAGCCCCAGCTCTCTCAGCCTTTCCTCAGAGCAGAGGGGCTCCAGCCTGCGGCATCTCTGGGGCCTCCACTGCCTTGCCTCCAACAGCTCCAGCTCCTTCTGTGCTCAGGACCCCAGAGCTGGGGCAGGGGTGAGCCCGGGAGGGGCTGCAGCTTCATGGGCACCAGCAGGGAATTTTGTGTTATCCCTGGAGAGGAACTAAATGCACTCTGGTGTTGAGGGATAAAATGAAAGGAATCAAGCCTGCCCTGGGCAGGGTTGCCACCAGCACCAGCATTTCCTTGTGCAGTCTGAAGGGATCTGTCAGGGGCAGATCCCAGGGCTCCCCTTGCTCCGGCCCCCAGCCCAAAGCAGCTGCAAGGATGGCAGGGCTGGGCTGTGGGTCCGTGCCCAGCTCAGTTCGGAGCTCCCTGTGCCACCACAAGCACAGGCTCCAAAGCAAACCCTGCCCATGGGGACACTGCAGCCGTGCAACACTGGCACCCTGCAGCTGAGGACGAGCCTGCAGCACCTTGGGGTACCCACACAGCCCAGACTGTCCCCAAGGCTTCCTGGAGCCTGAGCCCAGGCTCAGAGGCCCCAGGGCTCCCTTCTGGGGAGCTCCAGAGGAACCGAATAGAGAGAGCCTCGGAGCCCTCAGCAATCCCGCCAGGAACCCACGGGCTGCAGGACACAGACGGCGCTTCCTGCCTGGGAGAAGCCTCGTGCCCATCTCCAGGCACCACAATCACAGCGATCCCCACAGCTCCAGCCCCTGCCCAGCTCCTCTGTGGGCAGCGTTAAGGCTTCAGCAGAAGCACCAAAGGCCGAGGGCCTTCTGGCCATTTTCCCTTCCCCACTGCACGCCTGGGCAGCTTGCTGAGCACAAGCACCCTTTTCCCCTCTCCCCCTATGCCCTGCGCACACTGGGCACCAGAGAAAGCACCTGAGACACAGGGTATGAGAACACATTCTATATTTCTATATAAAAATCTATATCTATATTCTATATATTTCTAATTCTATATTTCTATATTAAAGAAGAACAAAGAAGGAAAAAAAAAACCATCTTAAAGAAAATTCCTGCCCGGCTCAGATGGCCCCGGCAGACAGAGAGCCTCTCAATTTAGCTCTCCTCAGAGCTCCAGCAGCACAGCCAGCCACGGGCCCACAGACAAGGGCGGTTCTTGCGTGCCCTGCGGAATCCATCTTGCCACTTCTGCAAGATGGAGCCTGGAGCTGCCCGGAGGACAAAGGCTGTTTCCAGAGCCAGCCTTCTGATGGCAGGGCTGATGTCCTGTGCCTTGTCATCAAGGGCTGCAAGAGAGAGGAACAGATCTCCATGGTCAGATCTGGATCTGCAGGGACCCGAGGAGAGCCCCGTGCAAGGGCCAACCCAGGTGGCTCTGGCCATGGCCAGGAGGGAGCAGGGACCAAAGGGATCAGCCCAAAGCCACTGGACACTATTGGCACTCGTGCCCCTGAAATCTCTGTGTGTGCCCTGGCCACACCAGGCCTGGTCCGCACAGGGAGCAGAGCCCTGGGCAGCCGGGGCAGGGATTGCAGCTCTCCTTGGCAGCCGGGGCTGGCAGCCCGCTGCCCTCACTCACCCTGACAGATGCTCTGGAGCTCTCGTTTGTTCCCCCGGAGGTGCCACCCGGCCATCCCTGGGAACACAGAGCCTGTCAGGGTCCCAGCAGCACAGCTCCCTGCCAGCGGCGCTGCCAGCCCTGGGGCCACACGGCCTCCTGCCCCGGCAGGGCTCAGCCCCGGCCCTTGCCGCATCCTGACTCAGCCCAAGGGCCCGGCTGCCAGAGGCCGGCAGCAGCAGCCCCGAGGGCAGCCGGGGCTCCAGGGCCGGGGCAGCAGCCGGGGCTGGGGCCGAGCTGCGGCGGGGCAGGGAGGGAGCCCAGCCCGGTTCGTGGCTCACCAATGAACCTGATGGCCGCCGCTCGCAGGGACTCCTGTGGGCTGTCCAGGTACAGCAGGGCCCGGTGCAGGTGCTCAGCCGCTCGGCTCCTGTCCTGTGCCAGCTGCAGAGAGCGGCGGGAGGGAAGGGTTGGTGCGGGCTCTGCCCCTCGGCCGGGCACTGCTGCCTGCGGCCAGCCCCGGCCTCCCGTGCCCGCCCAGCCCTGAGGCACCGGGCAGCAGCCGCTGGCGCCGGGCTCTGGAGGGGGCAGAGGGCCGGCTGCTGCCCGGGGAGCCGCGCTGCTGGCCTGCCCGACAGACCGGCTGTGCCGGGGCTCCATGGGCACACGGCTCGGGGCCACAGGGGGCTGGAGTAGAGCCCGCGGGGCCCAGGGAAGGGAGCAGCGTGTGGGGCACAGGCTGGCGGCCCTGGGTGCGGCACTGCGCAGGGCACAGCTGCCAGCCGCACACACTGAGCTTCTCCAGCCTGGGGCTGGGGCTTCCAGCCCGCCCTTACCAGGCCCTCGCCGAACCTCCAGGTCTGATCCACCCGCAGCATCTGCTGGAGATCCTTCCTCTTCAGGAATCGGGCGGAACAGAGCAGCGTTTCCCGGGAGGCCTGGAGAGCAGCAGAGACCCAGAGATGGCACCACAGCCCAGGGCACAGGACCCACGTCCCTGGACCAAGACCGGGAGGGAGCTGCAGCCTGCGAGGCAGCAGAGCAGGAGGCAGCCGAGCGCCCTGCCAGGGAGCCACGGCAGCTGCCGAGTCCTCACATCAACCACGCGCTGGTTCTCGTCATGGCAGTGCAAGGAGAGTGGGAGCAGGCTCTGCTGCACGTGGGACTTCAGGGCCTTTTTCCCCTCCTTTGGTACTAAATCCATCATCTCTTGGAAGATGAACATGGAGCACAGCTGCACCTGGCTATCGTCCTGTACGAAAGGAAGAAAGAAAGACCTCAGCATCAGCTGCTTCAGGCCCACCTGGGCACAGGCCTGCAAATGCCCAGGGCACAATGCCCAGGCAGCAGCCATGGCTGGAGACACAGAGCCTTACATTGTCAAAGAGCGGCAGGAGCGCCTCAGCCAGCTGCAGGCCGAGGGGGATGGTTATCGGGCCACCATTGTACAGGAACAAACGGCTGAGGAGAGCGATGCTCATCCCAAGCACATGGCTGTCATTTTCCCACAGGAGCTCCACGAGCCTTTCATGCAGGCTCCACATTCTTTTGGCCTGTGTGGAACACAAGTATGTGAAATGCCACCCTGCTGCCACAGGGCCCAGAGGCCAAAGGCCTGTGCCAAAGGCCTGGGGCAGGAGGCAAGAGGCAGGAGGCAGGAGAGCTGGCAGCAGCTGCCTCAGTGCCCAAAGGCCAACCAAGCGCAAGCCACTGCCTTCCCCAGCCCCACGCCGGCAGCCGCTGCCCCCTTCTCACCATGGAGGAATTCTTGCCGAGCACCACAAGGCCTCTGAGTGCCAAGCGACGCCTCTCCCTGCACTCGCTCTGCAGTTTGCTTGATGCGATCTCCAGGACGCTGTCACGGTATTCACTCGAGTCCAGGCACTCCAACATCTGAAGGGCACAGGCCGGTGATGGGGCAGCAGCGCACAGGGCTGGGCCCAGGCAGCAGCACAGGGCGTGGGCACCGTCCCGGGCGGCTGCGGCACCGAGAGGGCAGAGAGCTGGGAGACAGCTCAGCGAGACAGCGCTGCCCTTCAGGCTCACCTCCACAAGGAACGCCATGGCGGCCAAATCCCCGTGTGCCGTGTCTTTGCTGAGCAGCCCGAGCAGGTAGAATGCAATCGCAGAACACAAGGGCAGGGACACGTGACGCATTGCTCTGACGGGAGGAAAAAGGAACCAAGACCCTGAGCCAGCAGGACAAACCTCTCCATGGACTGACTCCCAGGAGGAGCTTGGCCCTTCTCCACCACCCTGCAAGGGGACCCAGGCCCTTTGGGAAGCAGCTGCTCTTGGGCACCCTCCTCTCCCAGGCTTGTGCAGTGTCCTTGGCCATCCCTTGGTGACAAGGCCCTCTGGCCCCTGACCATGGGGACTGTGTGGGGCACCCCAGGCACAGGGCACAAACGCTGTTTGGTGGCTGCTCACCTGGCCAGCACACCCACAGCACAGTGGTGCGTGCCAGCACACAGCAGCGTGTCCCAGCCACACTCGTCTTCCACTGCCGCCACCACATCCTCATAGTGCAGTCGGCAGAGCAGGGCCTTCAGGGTCTGCACTGCAAACCTGTGTGCACAGCAAAGCCCAGGTGATGCTGGGAGCACGGGCTGCTGCCCTGGGGACATGGCAGGGACAGGAGGACTGGCATGGAGCACCTGTTGGGGCTGATGGCAAGGCCGTGTTGCTGCTGGCATCTCTTCCAGAAGGTATCGACCTTCTCTGGCAGATCCAATGTGCTGAAGAGCACTTGCAAGAGCAGATGCACCAAGAGACGGGGGAAATACACTGTCACTGCATGTGGGACACAGGGCAGCTGGAGTATCTTCCATATCACCACAGTTGCCTGCGAAGGACAGAGCAGCCTGAGTCAGTGCTCAGTGCTCAGGTGTCCATGTGGCAGGGCCCGAGCGTGGCAGGGAGAGGCCAGTGGAGATGTAGGGACAGCAGCCGGCCTGGTGGCCCTGGAGCTGCTCCTAGGCCAGGTTTGAGCCCAGTGCCTGATGCAGGGAGATGCCATGGGAGGAGGGAGGATGGAGACCTGAGGGACAGGTGACCTTGGGTCAAAGGTCAGTTGCAGAAACTCACAGCCAGGGCAAGGACAGCCGTGTGGTCCCCGTCGGAGGTGCACATGCTGAGCTCTGGCCAGGTGCCCAGCACATCCAGAAGTATCAGCATGGCCGGCTCTGCAGCCCTGCACGAGCACATGATGCTCTTCCACATGGTGGTAGCAGCTCTGTGGGGACAGAGTTCTGTGTCAGGGGGGTCTGGGACACATCCCCGTGGCCTGGGCAGCAGCAGGGAGCTGAGCTGGCTGCCAGCCCTGCCTCTGCCCACTGCCCCTCTGTGGCAGCCCAGCCCTGTGGGGACTGGCCCCTGCGGGCAGCAGGCTCGGGGGCTGCTGTGCCAGGGCTGACAAAGGGAGGAGCCACAGGGCCCTGGAATCCTCTGTTTGTCAGACACCTGGGCCAGGCTGTGCAGGGGGATGGCCTGAGCCCTCTGGGCACGTGGGCCCTGTACCTGTCACACCATGGGGCCACACGCAGGAGAGCCATCACCACGTCAGCAGGCTGTGCCTCTGTCATATCCAGAAGGGGCCTGTACAGATTGTACTCAGGAAACTCATTAGCCTTGAGCCACTGGTGGATGAACCTCACCATGGGGAGCACCTGGAGAAGGCACAGGGAAACTTGGAAAGCTGCCAGCAGGAGTAATGTGCCCAGCTTCCCAGAGAAGTGCTTCCCTTCCCACCGCACTGCCACGGCCTCAAAGGCTTGCAGTGAGCAGCTGGCGTGGCCAAGCAATTCCTGGGAGGATCGAAGCCAGGCCACAGGCTGCTTACTTGCTTGGGATTGGAAGGACCCTCCTCCACAAGCATGTCCAGCAGGGCAGCACTGGCCTTGGTTTTGAAGATGGGAGAGTATGCTCTGACCACAGTGCCCATGGCACTGGTCTCTTCCTCCCGAATTCTCTTCATGAATTTGCAAATCATCTGCAGCAGAAGGGCAAGAAATGAGGGACATTGCATGGAGTGCTCCAAGCGTGGTGCTGGGCTGAGCAGGAGAGGGGATGGCTGCAGGTACCTGCGCTGTTGTGCGGAAGAGGCCACGGCTGCGTTCCTGCTCTCGAGTGCGCTCCATGGCTGCTCCTGGCAAAGAGCGAGCGCAGCTTGAGCTGAGGGGCTGCGGGAGAGGCTGGAGAACACAGCCCAGCCCTGCACTCCCCAGGCAGGGACAGCCCCAGGAGGCCCCAGGGCACAGAGTACAGCTCCAGGGCGTCTGCCCCAGCCCCACTTCTGTCCTGTCCATGGGCGTGTCCCCGGGGGATGGGATGGGATGGGATGGGATGGGATGGGATGGGATGGGATGGGACGAGGCCAAGCTGGCTGCAGGCCCAGGTCTGCCGCTCACCCTGCTGCGGTGGCTGGAATTGCTCCAGCTCTCCATGCTGCTGTGCTGGGGCAGTCCCAGGGCCTTCTTTCTCCTCCTTCACCCAGGTCATCTTGGGGACACTCGGAGGTCTCTGCTCAACATCACTGCCTGGATTCATGGCTACTTGCAGCAGAGGTGGCTCAGAAAAGGTCTGAGTTGGCAAGTCCTGCAGCTGTGCCTGGAAGGCACCTGCAGGAGTGAAGTCTTGGCAAGGCTGCAGGACAGCCAGTCCTGCACTTGGGTCTCAGGGGCTCGTGCCACAAGGACAGGAGACTCGTCGTCAAGGACCGTGGTGAGGAAATGCCACGGTCTGGGCTCGAGCACACCCGAGAAGTGTGGTGCTTCACCTCACCAGAAGTGAAGCCTCGGGAAGGCTGCAGGTCACCGAGTGCTGTGGTCTGGCCTCGAGGTGACCTGCAGGAGTAACGCCTCAGAAAGGCTCTGGGTCAGCAAGGAATGAGTGCGCTGTGCGGGGGCTCCTCACAGCACCACTCTGTCCCGTCCTGCCCTGTCACGTGCACCAGGCACTGTGGTGTGGCTGTGTCACCGCCAACACTAATGTCACCCCATGTCACAAAGGGCCCTTGGACACCCTGTCCCGTTCCATTCCACGGTTACCATGCTGCACCGTGTCACCAAGGACCGTTGCACACGCTGCCCCCTGCCCTGGGGCTCCACCCAGCCCGGCCAAAGTGGCCCAGCTTGGAAGCAATGCCTTGGCCCAAGTGTCTCAGACAGCCCAACAGGATCTTTAGGAACAGCTCAAACCATCAGCAAAGGCTGCCCTGCTCTGTGGGCTCAGGGCAGCAGAAGGAGCCCCCTGGGCTGCCGAGGCAGCCGTGGCGGGAAGGGCGCGGGGCCCTCCACAGAAGCTGTCACGGCCTCCTTGGGACATGTCCCGCCTGGTGGCCATCCTAAACGTGGCGGTGTGACACAGACCAGGAACGTGTGGGCCAGGGCCCGAGTGCTGTTCTGACCCCACTGAAATCAGCAGGGGTGTCAGAATCCTTGCCAAAGCAGGCCTGCCACCCCCCGAGCCCTGGCAGCGCTGGTGCCCATCTCCTGCCCCAGAGACCTGTGCCCTGGGGGGGCTTCTGTGCCAGAGGGCAGCCAAAGCCAATGTGCATTGGGGGCTGTGCTCCATCCTACAGGGACTGTTGGCCAGAGCACCTGGAACAACTGGTGGCAACACTTGGGACGTGTCAGATGATGTTGCTCCTTCCTGGAATGTTGTTTTTCATGGAAGGGATTAGCAGTAGCACAAAAACACCAACAGCTACTGAATTTCGCTGGACAAAGAGACTCCACAGAGATGCTGTCTTGTATCCTTGTGCCTTTCTGTCTTTCTTGCATTTTGGAAGAAAAAGAATTGGCCCAGCCTCTGCTGCAGTTGCTGTGTGTCTGCCTGTGGCAGCTCATGTGCAAACACAGCTGGCGGCCTGCTGAGCACGGCAATGGACGGCCACAAACAGGGAGGTCCCCAGTGAACATCGAGGCAGACACCTGGGGAAGTGCAGAGCATAGGGATAACTGTGGGAACAGAAGCTGGTCTGTGTCTCTGATCATGGTGCTGATGCCCTAAAGCTGGGCAAGAAAACAGTACTCCATGGTATAAAGGCCTATAGAGCAGGTATTTATTTATTTGATGCCGGGAGGGAGTGGCATAGCTTCAGCACAAACTCACTCCTCCATTCTTCACACAGTACTACCTTTTATACATTTTTTTAACTTAATGTTCACATTATACTTTCCAAACCTTCATATTGCAACCTATTTCATAATCACATGCTAAATTTGCTGATTTCCAAAAAATTCTGCATTCACATACCCTTTTACAAAGTAATTAATTCTTTCTGCATCCAGCTTTTTGCATAGCTGAAGCATTATCTCACTGCCTCGGCACCAGCGTGCCTGGTGTCCAGCCTAGTGTCAAACTAGGACACTGCAATAAAATGGAACAAGGCAGTGTTGGTACCTCCAACACAACAGTGGCAGTAGAAAGCAGGGCTGTTGTTATCTCAAGCCAACCATTTGTGTATCCACTGGAGTCACAGAAGCACCTGGGCATTTCTGCAGCTCATTTAGGATCCAACTGGGAGGCTCCAACCAAAGCAGCAGGGCTGCAGTTGATTTGTGCCCTGCGCTAGGAACATGTGAAGCCACGGATGGCTGCTGAGGAGACGGGGCTGTGATGCTCGCGTGCAGCCAAGAGAGCAAGAGCAGCACCTTTCCAGGGTGTGAAGGGGCTACAGAGAAGTGGGAGAGTGACTCTTTGTCAGGAACTGTAGTGACAGGACAAGGGGAAATGGGTTCCAATGGGGAATAGGAGTGGATTTGATGTTAGGAAAATATTCTTTGGTGTCAGGGGGGTGAGGCCCTGGCCAGGCTGTGCAGAGAGGCATTAAAGGACAGGCTGAACAGGGCCCTGAGCAACCTGGGGAGGTGGGAGGTTACTCAGGGCTGAACAAGAGGACCTATAGGGTCCCACCCAAGCCAAACCATTCCAGGATTCCATCATTCCAGGCCCTAATGGAAGTGGTCCCAGGACTCCTGTAACATCACTGCCCCCAGAGTTGTGATGTCTCAGCCCGTGTTCCAGCAGCAGAAACGCAAGCAGGGCAGGATCCCCTCGCTTGGCTTTTGTCTCTTGAACAATCTGAGCACTGGCAATGCAAAGCAGAGGAGGGCCAGAGCTTTTGGGGGCTCCAAGCCCTTAATATCAGCCCCTGCAGCTGAAAAAGCTGCTCCCCAGATGCTGGCTCCAGCAATTCCCAAGGCCATAAAGGCCTTCAGAGCTTGAATGTGGATTTTGCATCCGTGTAGCCTGGTGCCAGCTCTCAGCCCAGGAGTCCCTGTGGCTGCAGCAGGAAGGGTGGCAGAAGGTTTCCTGCCTGCTTTGCATTGCTGCAGGGGCTGCTCCTGTCAGAGCCCCCTCTCTGCTGGTGACAGCTTTGCTCTTGGGGACACCGCTCTGCAGCAGCCCAGGAACACGAGCGGTGCCCAGTGCCGGGAGCGCCACCAGTGGTTCCCCCCTGTGCACGGGGACCCCAGCCCCAGGGTGGCTGTGCCAGCACCCCCAGGGACCTCCAGCCTCAGGAACCCAGGGCAAGGGGAAACCACAGCTGTGCAAATGCTGCCTGTGCCCAAAGCAAATGCAAAGACAGACAGCCTGTGACAAACAAGGACAATTTATTTACACAACAGCACCACCACCACCAATGAACTACAGAATGTATTTACGTTATAAGAATCTTCATAGCAACAATCTATAAAATGTATTTACAATGAAAGGACCTCTATAGCAATTGCAATCTAAGAAATGTATTTACATTAGAACCTAACTGCAGCCTATAGAACATATATACTGAAGGGACTGTGTCCATCATCTCTGTTATTCCTGCAAGAGAAGGAGGCATCTTGGCCACTCCAGCCCAGCCCTGAGGGCTGTTCCTGTGCATGCTCTGGTGCCGTTTCTGCTCTGTCCAGAGCCGCTTCAGCAGCAGCGACTCAGCAGCGCTGCTCGAGGAGACATCACCACCCTCCCCATGGAGGCAGAAGCTGTGCAGACACAGAGCTCTGTGTCAGGGGAGCCTCGGTCTCAGCACCGTGGCCTGGGCAGGCGCGGGGGCCCGGGCTGGCCGCCAGCCCTGCCTCTGCCCGCTGCCCTGGCAGCACCCAGTGGCTGTGCCCTGCCAGGGCCTCCTTGCCCTCCTTGTTGCCAGCCAGCCCAGCCTGGGCACCTCGGGGCTGCTGAGGCCCAGCCTCGAGGGCTTCTGCTGCAGGCATGGCAGTCTCTCAGGGGAAGCACCAGAGCAGCGGGTGATAGGAACAAGGTGACTGCCCGGGGGCTGCTCGTGGCCTCTGACACCCAATTCCTCAGTGCTTCCACCATCCCGGCCCCTCAGGGGCCTCCTGTGCCCTTGGAGCCTCCTGCCGCCTCCTCCCTCACACCTGCCCCTTTTGCCTTCCCACTGCCTTGTCCCATCAAGGCCTCTGCAGCACCGCATTCCTTCCAGGCCTCCCTCCACCCCAGCCCCTCTGGTCTCCCCCAGCCTGTCCAACCTGCCCGGCAGCGGCGCAGCCCCGATGGAGCTCCAGAGGAACCGGATTGAGAGAGCCTCAGAGCCCTCAGCAATCCCGCCAGCAACCCACGGGCTGCAGGACACAGATGGCGCTTCCTGGCTGGGAGAAGCCTCGTGCCCATCTCCAGGCACCACAATCACAGCGATCCCCACAGCTCCAGCCCCTGCCCAGCTCCTCTGTGGGCAGCGTTAAGGCTTCAGCAGAAGCACCAAAGGCCGAGGGCCTTCTGGCCATTTTCCCTTCCCCACTGCACGCCTGGGCAGCTTGCTGAGCACAAGCACCCTTTTCCCCTCTCCCCCTATGCCCTGCGCACACTGGGCACCAGAGAAAGCACCTGAGACACTGGGTATGAGAACACATTCTATATTTCTATATATAATTCTATATCTATGTTCTATATATTTCTATATTTCTATTTTAAAGAACAAAAAAGAAGAAGGATAAAAAAAACCATCTTAAAGAAAAATCCTGCCTGGCTCAGATGGCCCCGGCAGACAGAGAGCCTCTCAATTCAGCTCTCCTCAGAGCTCCAGCAGCACAGCCAGCCACGGGCCCACAGACAAGGGCGGTTCTTGCGTGCCCTGCGGAATCCATCTTGCCACTTCTGCAAGATGGAGCCTGGAGCTGCCCGGAGGACAAAGGCTGTTTCCAGAGCCAGCCTTCTGATGGCAGGGCTGATGTCCTGTGCCTTGTCATCAAGGGCTGCAAGAGAGAGGAACAGAGCCATGGTCAGATCTGGATCTGCAGGGACCCAAGGAGAGCCCCGTGCAAGGGCCAACGCAGGTGGTTCTGGCCATGGCCAGGAGGGAGCAGGGACCAAAGGGATCAGCCCAAAGCCACTGGACACTATTGGCACTCGTGCCCCTGAAATCTCTGTGTGTGCCCTGGCCACACCAGGCCTGGTCCGCACAGGGAGCAGAGCCCTCGGCAGCCGGGGCAGGGATTGCAGCTCCCCTTGGCAGCCGGGGCTGGCAGCCCGCTGCCCTCACTCACCCTGACAGATGCTCTGGAGCTCTCGTTTGTTCCCCCGGAGGTGCTGCCCGGCCATCCCTGGGAACACAGAGCCTGTCAGGGTCCCAGCAGCACAGCTCCCTGCCAGCGGCGCTGCCAGCCCTGGGGCCACACGGCCTCCTGCCCCGGCAGGGCTCAGCCCCGGCCCTTGCCGCATCCTGACTCAGCCCAAGGGCCCGGCTGCCAGAGGCCGGCAGCAGCAGCCCCGAGGGCAGCCGGGGCTCCAGGGCCGGGGCAGCAGCCGGGGCTGGGGCCGAGCTGCGGCGGGGCAGGGAGGGAGCCCAGCCCGGTTCGTGGCTCACCAATGAACCTGATGGCCGCCGCTCGCAGGGACTCCTGTGGGCTGTCCAGGTACAGCAGGGCCCGGTGCAGGTGCTCAGCCGCTCGGCTCCTGTCCTGTGCCAGCTGCAGAGGGCGGCGGGAGGGAAGGGTTGGTGCGGGCTCTGCCCCTCGGCCGGGCACTGCTGCCTGCGGCCAGCCCCGGCCTCCCGTGCCCGCCCAGCCCTGAGGCACCGGGCAGCAGCCGCTGGCGCCGGGCTCTGGAGGGGGCAGAGGGCCGGCTGCTGCCCGGGGAGCCGCGCTGCTGCCCTGCCCGACAGAGCAGCGGTGCCGGGGCTCCATGGGCACACGGCTCGGGGCCACAGGGGGCTGGAGTAGAGCCCGCGGGGCCCAGGGAAGGGAGCAGCGTGTGGGGCACAGGCTGGCGGCCCTGGGTGCGGCACTGGGCAGGGCACAGCTGCCAGCCGCACACACTGAGCTTCTCCAGCCTGGGGCTGGGGCTTCCAGCCCGCCCTTACCAAGCCCTCGCCGAACCTCCAGGTCTGATCCACCCGCAGCATCTGCTGGAGATCCTTCCTCTTCAGGAATCGGGCGGAACAGAGCAGCGTTTCCCGGGAGGCCTGGAGAGCAGCAGAGACCCAGAGATGGCACCACAGCCCAGGGCACAGGACCCACGTCCCTGGACCAAGACCGGGAGGGAGCTGCAGCCTGCGAGGCAGCAGAGCAGGAGGCAGCCGAGCGCCCTGCCAGGGAGCCACGGCAGCTGCCGAGTCCTCACATCAACCACGCGCTGGTTCTCGTCATGGCAGTGCAAGGAGAGTGGGAGCCATCTCTTGTAACTCTGCATGGTGTCTTTCTTCAAAAAAGGTTTTTTGAAGAGGGGAGAACAATTTTCAAGATGAAGTTGCAGGGAAGCTCCCTGCTGAAAAATGTGAAGCTTCATCCATCCCACAAACCCCAGCTTCAAAAGACAACAGCACTGGCTTTCTGCACTCCAGAAACCATGTCCTGTCTGGGAATTTAAGAGGAGGCTCAGCAGCTGCAAGAATCACAGCCTCATGGAATCATTTCTGTTGGGAAAAACCTTCACAAGCATTGAGCCCAAGCACTCACAAAAGGAGGTGTCACCTTCCCCTCCCTGATGCCCCAGCCACAAGCACTGAAGGACCAGGGGCCTGTTCCATTGGCTTCCAGCCCAAACCTAATCCCTGTGTCAATCATGGAAGCACAGCAAGAAAGGACCCGAGTTCCCGCTCCTGCAGCCAGCGGCACTGATGGCATCTGCTCCATGTTGGCATCTACTCCATGTTGGCATCTGCTGCATGATGACATCTGCTCCGTGTCAGGAGGGACTCAGGGATGATCCTGCCCTGGGCTGTCACACTTTGGGTGGGCACTGCCCAACCTGCTCTGGAACTCCTCTTACGCCCTCACTGGAGCCGTGGCTGCATTTACTGTCCCAGCACCAGCCTGAATTCAGAAGCATATTGTCCCCTACCAGGTCTTGCAGGAGCTTGTTTATTTCCCTTTGCTTTGCGGTTCCTGGAAGCCTGAGCATTTCTTGACTCTGCTTTTCTGCCTGCATGAGCTGCTGAGCTGTCTCTTCCAGTTCCTTTCTCCTGAGAGCTCCCTCTGCTTCCAGCTCTTGTTGCAGGAATTTCACTTGTCCTGCAAACATCACCAACAGCAGGAGTCAGAGTCTTTGCTGACTTTACTGACCTCAGGCCCTTTCAGGACCTCCAGCCCCACCACTCCTCAGAAGCCCTGTGGACAGAGGTGGCTTTACAGGGTGCTTAGCTTTTCTCGGCAGGGGCGGCACCACAGACAAAGCACACGAGGTCCTCACCTTCTACCACTGCCTTGGCCTGCGTGACTCTGAGCACTTGAGCCACCAGATGGTTCCTGCTCATCTCCAGCTGAGATATCTGCTGCTGAGCAGCAGACAGGCTGGATTCCAGGCTCTCCTTTTGCTGACCTACAAATTGCAAATACAGAGAGACATGAGCTGCTTGCTCCTGACACCCACAGCTGGTTATTCCAGGACAATGAGGCTCAAGATCCCCACACATCAGTAGGGAAAATGGATCACATGGAAACTCTTCCAGAGAAGGCACTTTTGTGCCATTTCCATAGCAAAGCAGGGCCCTCTGAGGGAGTGCCCTGGCCTTCCTTATGGCCTGGCACAGCACACACAGCCCAGCCCAACTTGACCTCAACAGCCAAAGCTTCACTTGCTGTTCCTGACCTATGACACTGGGGAGCTCTGCCCGGACAGGATGGGCTGACGAGCAAAGTCTCAGCCTCTGCTCACAGCCCTTCTTTCATCAGCACTTGCAAGCTGCTCTGCAGGGGGACAGGACAGACTCTTGTCCTGCCCAACTCCTGACATTTTAATACTCTTGAAAATGGACAGAAAGGTACATCATTTTCCAGACACCGTGTATTTAAGAGACTTCAGAACTACTTGGCACGATGCAGAAAAATCTCAAGGTCGTGGTAGCACTTGTCAGAAATACCAACACCCTAAATGCAGAGACTGCTGTTTAAACTCTTGCAAGGTCAAGGAGTAGGCTTGCCACCATTATTTTAGTATTGTTGGCTAAACAGGCAGTAGCCCAATTGGCTTGTCCTTCTTTACAGAGTGAGAGGGACTGTGTAAATGGACTTTGATTGGCTTGGCAGGTGGATGCCCATCAACAATTAGAAAGAATCCCCAGAGGTCGTTGAGGATTCCAAAGGGCTTTCCCTGCTGCTTTCTAACCAGCCCTAGCACCTGGCCCACACTTCTCAAGAGTAGGCTTGGAAGCAGAAAGCCTCAAGACTTTCAGCAGGAGCCTCTGGCTTCACCCACAATGGCAGCAAGCAACAAGGGAAAACATACAGGACTTCCCCTTCTAGAACAAAACACTCCCAATGTCCCCAGGTAAGAGCCTGGAATGCTCAAGATGGAGCTTCAGTTCTGAAGATCAAGATCATGTCAAGCTACTTGGTAACAAACGAGGGATGTTCAATGCCCAGCATAAGGAACCAAACCTAAGAGAAACATGAGCTTGCACTCAACCTCTGCATGCTTTAACTACTACTCAATTCAGGGCTGGGTGGCTTGCTTTTGACTTCCCACAGGAATGTGCTTGGCAGCACAAACAGGAGCCCAAAGCTGACGAGAGCTTTGTTGGCTTTAGATGTCAGAAAAATAACCTTCATATTGTGACTTTTTTTTTTTTTGAGACACTACCATTTTATGTCTGTGGAATGTAAAAACACCTGAAAGGCTCTGCTCCCTGCCTTTACCTGGTCTCTGCCATCTGCTTGCAAAGCTCTTGCCTCTGCTGCTCCATAGCTGCCAGTCGTCCCTTAAAGGCAGCCTTCTCCTGGCCCAGCAGCTCCTTCTCTCTGTGCACCTGGGCCAGTGGTTGCCCTTGGCCAGAGGATTGCTGGCGCAGCTGCTCCAGGGCCCTGCTCGATGACTCTTGCTCCTGGGAAACCTGGAAACAGGACAAGGTACACCTTGAGCCCTTCCTCAATGATGGTGTGTGCCATTTTGAGGCAGCTGTCCACAGCAGTGTCCCTGTCTTCTTCTGCCAGAAACAGCATCTGGGCTGATCTGGCTGGCACAACTCCCACTCCCACAGGTGCTGCCTAGCAATGAGGTGTCCAGAGCCATGGTGACATCATCCCTCCTTTGCTCCAGCAGATCCCTCTGAAGCTGCAATTCCTCCAGTGTCTGCCTCTTGACTTCCAGCTCGCTCTGCAATGAGGGGTCTTCTCCCTCCAGTGCAGCCTCCACTGTACAAGAAGGGCCAAGACAAGTATTCAAGGGAAAGCCAGTCTCATTTCAAAAACCAACCTCCATCCTGTCCTGCTGCTGGGCCTTTTCCACCTGGGGTGACGTTTCCTTCTGCTGCTCGGTGTTCCTTTGATGCAGCCACAAGGCTCCTGGCTCTGGGATTCCCATGCATTGCTGCAGCTTTTCCCTGGACTTCTCAATGTTTTCACAGCAACTGCAGAGACAAGGCTCAGTCAGAAGAACAAAGAGGCCTCAAGAGTCACCAATCCCATTTCCAGCACTCCAGGCTGGAGCAGGGGGCAGTGGGCTAAGGAAGACCTTGCTCTTTCCCTACCAAGGAAATCCTCCAGAGGCAAAGGGAAAGGAAGGCAGGATTTTGCCTTCCTTCAGTGAGAAGCAGTGGCTGGGCAGAGGCACGCAAAGAACAGAATTCAGGGAAGCGGTATGGTGAGAAGAAGGAGTCTTCTATTCCAACATGGCTGTGCATCTCCCACACAGCCTTAGGAGTCACAGTAGAGCATGAAAAACCCTGACAGGACGATGCTCAAGAGCCACACATGGTAGGGCAGGTGATTTCTTCACCCAGGAACCTCAGAACTCCCAGACCTGGAAGCAGATTGCATCTGGAATGCAAGAGGAGGAGGAGGAGGAGGAGGAGGAGGAAATGTTCACCCTCTGATTTCTTCTATCAGATCCTCCATCTGCTGATAGCGGCTTGTGACCGTTTGGGTTTCCTCGTCCATTTGACCAATATGTTCCTGCAAGCGCCCACAATTCCCTGAGACTTCCCAAAGCAATGCAAAGGGATCCTGTTTATCCGTGGATGTCAGAGTTGAGAGGATGCTGCCAGGATTGTCAGTGCAGACGATGGAATGGGCCATGCTGTCACTGTCGTCTGTCAGTGCCTGAAAGCCCACATCCAGCTGTTAGTCAGGCATTCTCTTCCTATTCCAAAGGACCACTGAGATGCCTCTTCTGATCCCACAAGAACCACTGTCCATTCAGTTTCAAAATCCCAGCCAGCTCAGCACAGTTTACTCACCTCAGGGGCTCGGGAAGATTGTCCCTGGTGAGAAAGACCTCAAGCTCCCTGGAAGAGCACAGGGAAGAGCACACTCAGACTGCATGCCTGCCCAGTCACATCTAAGTGCTTCCCAGCCTGTCCCAGAGCGCAGCAATTCCAGCTGAGCTCTTCCTCCCCTCCTTGGGAATATTTTCAGCCCACTAGTTTGACAGCAGCACAAACAAACATGCTGGAATGTGTCTCATCATTTCTAAGGACACCAAAACAGGAGTTGCCCAGAGACCCATCCAACCTGGCCTTGAACACTCCCAGGGATCCAGTGGCAGCCACAGCTTCCCTGGGCATCCTATGCCAGGGCCCCAGGTCCCCAGCACCCTGACAGGACAGAATTCCCTGCAAATATCCCATCCATCCCTGCCCTGTCTCAGTGGGAAGCCATTTTCCCTCGTCCTGTCCTTGCAGGCCCCTGCCTTAAGTCGCTGTCCAGCTCTCTTGCAGGCCCTTCCTTCATGCATTGATAGGGGCTCTAAGATCACCCTGGAACCTTCTCCCACCTGGACAACCCCAACTCTTGCCTCCTTTGCCCTTGGCACAGGTGCTCCAGCCCTTGAAGCATCTTCCTGTTATCCCCATGGCCTCCCCTAGGCCACTGGGGATCATCTCAGAAATGTCTGAGAGAAACCCCGGTTTGCCTCTGGGAAGCACTGAGGCTGCACTGTAAATTAGGCTGAGGGGAAGGCGATGACCCTTGTTTGTGCCCATGGCCCCTCCCGTTGGACAAGGATGGAGGAGGAGATGTGGCTGTGCTCTGGGATGGCCAGGTGCCCCCCATTCCCTCCCAGGCCTGTCCCCACAGCAAGCACCAAAGCTGCTGGAGCTCTGGAACAGCAACTGTTAAACCCTTGCTATTCCCAGAGGGAAGCCTTCCCTGAGGCACAGCCCAGGCCCACCCAGGCCCCTGCAGGGCTTGGCACAAGGAGAGCAGTGGCTTTCTCACTCACCCGTCGCGTGTCCATCCGCTCCTTGGCACAAACAGTGTCCAAAGTGCAGTGTCCAAAGGCCCTTGGCCTTCGCAGGGTTTAACCCCAGTGTCCAAAGGCCCTTGGCCTTTGCCGGGTCCTAACCCAAATATTCAAACGTTCTTGGCCTTTGCAGGGTCACTAGCACACGATCAAAGTGCTGTTGGCCGTCACAAGGTCCAAGCCCAAGCTGGGCAGCTGGGCAGGGACCTGGCTCATAACATGAGTTCCAAGTTGCTGCTCCAGGCAGCACCAGTTTTAAGGCTCAGCATTCTCAAGACCCACATGCTCTTCTGGGATGCGATTAGTTCCTGAGTCACAGGAATTCTCCTGTCTTCTCTGACCAAGGGGAGATGTAAGAAAAATCCTAAAAAGGTTCTTGGTGTTTATAAATATTCATGGAAAGTAAAGCTTTGCCTTTAGGACAGCCACCTGAGGAGGAAAAATGGTGTTTCAGGGACTTTTCAAATTCCTACACAGAAATGCCTAGAGCTGCAGTGTTTAAGGCTCATTGTTGTAGTATGTTTATTCAGTTCTGTTAAAATTGTTAGTATTTCGTCTGTTTGATATGTTCCTGGTTGTCTCCCATTTACTGCTTTGGTTGGTTCCATTTGTCTGTTATGTAAACCCCTCCCAGTTTTTCTGAATGTTCCCCGTCAATCACCTTTACCCTGCCCCAGCTCCCCATCCATCCCTGTAAACCCCACCTCTCCTTCCAGCTCCTTCCATGTATGTCATCCCTTCCTCAAAACACTATTGGTTGTTATGTTGTATTCCCGCCTTCTTTGTATCCCCATTGGTCCCTGGTATTGTAACCTCCTCCCCTTACCCCTCCCTCCGCGAGCTCCCATTGGACCCTGGGCACTGTGGAGCCAGCCCAGAGCTCCGGGGCGGCCAAGAGCAGCGTCAGCTCATAAAATGGATTAAGAATCCTGAGACAGCCACAAGTGCATGTTTTTCCTGCTCTGCTTTCTGTTTGCGCATATATTACTAGGTCTTCTAGGCAGAAGAAAAGCCCTGCTGCTTACATCAAAGATTCCTCACTAGGAACAGACCTTCAAGAACCAAATGGGTCTGCTTGGAAGAGCTTTGGCAGGTGTTTTTTGCCCTCATCTTTGATAGTGTTTGTCTGTGTCCTAGGGAGGATTTCTGTGCCCCAGTTGACAGGAACTGCCTTCTGAGCAGGGCACAAATCCTCTGTGCACAAGAGCTGCACCTGCCTTCTCCAGGGCCTGTCTCTCCAGAGACCGATGGCCCAAGGATGTCCCTGCCAAGTTAAGATTCAGAGACTGATGCAGCTTCAAGTCTCTGCTTCCACAAGAGCAGCTTTGGGCTCCTTGAGCACAGCTGCAAAGGAGCAGGACAGCTCCTGGTGAAGGTCTGACAGCTCCTGGCTGGTCCTTGAACAGCTCTCAATGTAGTTCTGCTGGTGGTGCTGTCGGTCTTGGGCCAGCTGTGACTGCAGCAGGGACAGGGAGAGGCAAGGAAACAAGCAGGGCACTGCAAAGCACTGCCTGGGCAAACGTGCTGTGCTCCAGAGGAGCCTGAGGCTCCGTGGAGGCACAGAAAGCCCATTTTACGTGCTCAAAAGTTCTCCTGGGCTCAGTGGTTCATTCAGGCATCATCTGCTGATGCAAGCGGTTGCTGAGGTTCCAGCCTGCTCTGTGAGACAAGTAACAGCTGCTCCTCTTGTGCTCCAACAGCCTGCTGGGGATTCAGAGGGGAGATGATTGCCTTATTTCAAACACCACAAGAGCTGTCCCTCAGAAATCTCCATCTTGGCAAGCATCCTCGAGGCACCAGCAGTGCAGCTGCTGCTGCTCAGATCTCTTGGTACAAAACTCTGCTGGGTTTAGTCCATCGCCCTGCTCACCTGCTCCATTCCCTCCCACAGGAAATCCAAATCCCCACGTGTTGCCATGATCTTGTGTGAGCACAGGAGAAGCAGCTCCCCATGCCCAGCATTTGGCCTGCAGCTGATCTGAACAGCAAACTCCAGAGCTGTAGCAGTCATTCTGGGCATGCCAGGAAACAATCTGCCAGTCAATGGTCTCTGGCTGGGGCCAGGCAGACAGACAAGGCTGCCTGCCGCAGCCTGGGCTGCTTTGGCCAAGCAGGCCTGGACTCACAGGGATATAGAGTCCCACTTCTTTATGGGAAGTATCACTGGAATCCTTCAGGGACATTGGAGTGGACTGAAGGTCAGTGCCTGTGCCTACCTGGAGATGAGACTGGCCCATGCAGTTGTCAGGAGATTTTCTCTGCAGGATTACAAAGTTTTTCTTCAGAGTCCCTTTGGCCATTTCGCTCTTCCTCAGTGCAGCACTCAGGAGTTGAGCATTCTCTGTCCCTTTGATTTCTTCTCTTCCTCTCTTCTTCAAGGCAGCAGCAGTCCCATGGTCCAACTCTTCTTGCATGTCTTCCCTCTCCACTTCCAATTCCTGGGTTATCTTCTTCCCTCTTTGGATGTCAGGTGCACCCATGTCCTTTTCCAGGTCTCTCAGCTGCTGGTGGTACAATTCCCGTTCATGCTGCCAAAACAGGGAGAAGAAGACTCACTCATTGCCTCCCTTGGTTTGCTTCTCATACCAGATCTGGACTCCTGCTGCAGGGGCAGGCACGTGCTGCCCCCCTCTCTCTCTGCCTCTCGGGCTGCTGCAGACCTTGGCTGGGCCCCCCTTGACGCTGCCTCTTTCCCAGCTCGCTCAGCCCATCCCAGCTTCCTTTCTGCCCGTCCCCGACCTCTGGCAGCTCCACTCCCGTGTTCCTTTGGGCACGAGCTGCCAGAACTGCAGCCAGGATTTCAAGTCAATGCTAAGCAGGATTTAGGCAGTGCCATGAGGATGTGCTCTCCATCAGGAAGGAGGAGCAAACACCCTCAGCATTTCATTCCAAGGCCTTGGGGCAACAGGAGTGGTTTTCCAACACTCCTGTGTAGACTTTCCATGGCAGCGTCCCCGAGAGCCCCACTGCCCTCTCTTGCAGCACCAATGGCCAGATCAGTCATTCCCTGCTGCCACTCAGGACGAGTTCTCCCCTTGCAGGCACACGTCCTGATCTTCATCAGCACCTGGCTTTCCTCTCTTCTCTCCCCACTGCCTGCTCTCACACGGCCAAGGCCAAACACCTTTCAATTAACAGCAACCTAGGTCTTCTCATCCCTCCTGCCAGCTCCAGATATTTAGAAATCTGAACATGGATTTGGACACCAGAAATTGCCCAAACCATGCAATGTCAATGGAGACAGTGTGGACATGGAGAACTAAAGCTTCCAGGGCACAGAACTCCAGCATGGAGGAAAATCAGCAGCCTCAGTGCTAACTGGCTTTGGCATGACTACAACATCATTTCCTCCTTGTTCAGAAGAATGCAATTAGGAAAGTTAAACTGGAAAAAGGTGCTCCTTAGAACTGGTAACACAAGGTGCAAACATAGCTAGGAAATGGCCCTTTGTGGCATCTGCCATTCTCACCAGCACATCCTGCCTTTCCTTCTCCTGACTCTCCAGTTTCCTCTGCAGTGATGCCACCTCTGACGAACAGTCACAGCCTCTTCCTTCAAGGCAGTTTCTAGAGAGGTCTTCTGCTGTTCTGCCCTCCATATTGCTGCAGGAGGGAAGGGGAAAGAGAAGGGAGAAAGCAAAGCAAAGTAAACTGATGGGCACCCTGCAGAGACAACAGCACTGTCTTCTCTGCCTGCTGTGGTTTGCCAGGCCTTAAGCCCACAAGAGCTTCCAAAAGTGAGAGAAATGAAGGAAATTTCCAGGCAGAGAAAAAAGCAGGAATGGCAGGGGCAAGGTTCAGAGGAATAGCAAAGTGTGTTTGCTCTTGGCCTTGTGCTGAGTGAGCAATCCAAGAGAGACAAAGCAGCTGGGATGCCTGTGCAGCCCTGCTCCAGAGAGGCCAATAGCCTGGAGGCTTTGACAGGGCCTGAAATTTGGGGGAATTGAGCTGAGGCATCCAGCTTCAGCTGCTTAGCACAGACACAGCACCTGAAAGGCACCAGCTGTGTATGGGATCAGCCACAGCAGAGCCAGTTGGCACCGCCAGCCACAGCATCATCCTTGAGATAAACTTTGACTGGCGCCTGGATGGATAAGTCTCGTGCTGGTTGTTTTTCCTGTCTGCCATCTCTGGGCAAAGGCCTTTACCTCTGCATGGGATCAGAGATCCCCGCTGGTGGAACAGGATGGGGCAATGGATGGGAGAGAAGTTGTACCTTGCTGAGTTTCCTCCAACAGTGTCTGCAGCTCCTGATTGCAGGCCTTGATTTGGTTGTTGTCAGCCTGAGCCATCCTCAGCTCCATCTCCATGGCCTCACAGTGTGTGGCCATGGCCTCTGCTCTTTCCTCAGAGCTCTGGAGCCTCAGACGCAGCTCAGACATCTCAACCTGCAGCACATGCACAGCGTCCCTCAAGCTCTGTTCTCCTGCTCGGGACTTTTCCAGCTCCTGCAGCAGCTCCTTCTCTCGAGTGTCCTGCTGAGCTGCCTTCTCTGTCACTGCATCCTGCAGGGCCTGGATCTGGAAGATGGATGCAGAGAGCCTCAGGGACTGGGCTGCTCCTGAGGCAGCAGAGCGGGCAGTAGGGAGAGCATTGAAGGAGAAAAGACTTCAGGCAGAAATACACCAGAAACAGAAGGTGCAGAACCAGGAATCCAGTAGAGACAAAGGTAGAGAAAACAGGGGAAGGGAGGCAAGGGGCACCCTTGAGGCTGCAGCTCTGAACACGGGCTGAACTGGCTGTGGTGGAAGTGCCCTGCCCAGCCTGCCATAGCCACGTCTGTGTCCCCACATTGCTCAGTGCCTGGCACAGGCACCAATCCTGTCAGGGACAGCACTGCTAACAGAGGGACAGAGAAGCTCCAGAGGAGTGTGCTGCTGCTTCTGCTCCCAGATTTCCTGCTGGGACCCAGGAAAGAATGGGGGAAAACTTTGGCAGCAGACACCAGATCCAGCCTTGGCCTGAGGGTGCAGCAGCAGCAGCAGGCCTGGGAAGAACATGTGGATGCTGCTGGGAGGGGAAAGAGGTTGGGACTAGCATGCCAAAGGTGGTGTTGTGTGTCCCTGGAGAAGAGGATGGAGTGCCCAGCTTACCTGGGTGTTGAGCTGCTGCAGTTGTCCTGCACAAATTGAAGAGAGTTGTTCGGCCTGCTGAAGAGCAGAATGAAACTGAGACAGCTCATTGTTCAGCACCTGGTTCCTTTGTTCCAGCATTCTGAGATCCATGCTCTTTTCCTCCAGAGACAGAATCAGCCTAGAAGGGAAGCATGCAACTCATTACTAATGGTATCACATTTTATAAACTCCTAGGACTTGCACCACCTCAGAGAAAACTGCTCTGTCCAATGAGGAATGTCTAAACAACTTGGCTGTTTGTTCCCCCTGCAGTCACAGCCCAGCATGTGCCCACTCTGCTTTTGTTCCTGAAAGAACAGGGAGTTCCTGCCTTCATGGCCTACCTTCTATTTGAGCTGGGAAAGTGAATACAAACCTAACAAAGTCCTGCAATGAAGACATTAGGGAAGAGGAAGAATTTTCTTCTGACTAACCAGGCTCCAAGGGGAAGAGGTTTGGTCAACATGGAAGAGACGTTTCCTTCCCCCATCTTGTATGTCCAGGTGGGAGGAGCAGCACCCTACAGCCAGGGGACGTCTGGGAAGTTCCCTGAGATTTACCAGCACCCATCCTACTTTCAGCTGGAGGAACAAAGGCCCAAGGCAGAAGTGGCAACAGAGGCTTGGAGCTCAAGCTGATGGAAGATGCAGAAACCTCCAGGCAAGCAAGAGTGCTCTGCCTTTCCTTTGTCTTCTTCTTGGAAGAAGAATCCTGTGGCACTGAAGACTGGCTTGACTTGATCAGCTGGAGGAGCCCCCCTAACCTTGCTCTGGTTTCTTGCATTCTTTGCACAGTCAGTAACACCTGTGAGTGTGGAGGGTGGCAGGGACCCTGCTTGAGCCCCTCCAGGCACCGGGGCGGGGGGGGGGGGGGCATTTTATCAGGAGCAATGCACCGGAGATATCATGAATAAAATCTCTCAAGAAATCCACCCCAGTTAAAATACTGTGTTTAGTTACATACAGTTAATGTTCTTATCCCATTTGTAAACCTTGTACCCCTTGTTTACTCCGATGGTTATTAGTAATGTTAATTACGTACCAGCTTCTGAAGTGTTTTAAAGGTTCTTATGAGATATTCCTGTACCTTTCCCTTCCTTCCCTGCTACTACTGTAACAGAGCTGCTCCCATGGGGGCTAAATTAAACTAACAAAAGCAACCCATTAGAAAGGTATGCCACAGAAGGAGACAACTCCCATGGTTGCTGTGCCACACTAGAACAAAGAAACTCCCAGGAAGCTGTGCAACCAAGTAATACGCAAACTAAGGCATGCAAGACACCAAAACAATGAGCTAACAGAGGAATAAAAGGACAAGGAAACATATTCTAGCAAGCTGAGATCATCTCCCTGCATCACCTAAGCCTGCTTAGAAACCATCTTCCTGCATCACCATGACCTAAGAGGACTGGAAAGGACTGACACCCCTAGACAACGAGCCAGAACAACAGGCCTTCTGGCTACTCTCATGAGGATGGAAGCCCCAGCTCTGCAGTGTGTGCTGCAAAGCTGAATTGTGCCTCCTCCTTGGAGCTGCCAGCGTGGGAACGGCCATGGTGCAAACAAGCCCTCGGGCCCCCCACCCCAAGAGCTGAATCCTAATTAAAGGCATCAAACAGGAGTCTTGTCTCCTGGCCAATTTCTTTCAAGAAACATTCTTGTTTCTTGGGTGCCTCCCAGGGCAATCTGGGCTTGATCAGCACTCAGGGCCTTAAGAAGGTTCTGCCCAGCAAAGGCATCAGATGCCAGGCTGATCAGATCCCAAAGGCTTCAAGTTACAGCAGCCAAGGTGGAGCTGATGGATGTATCCAGCTCCTTACACTGCAGCTCCAGCACTGTTAACACACCCACCTAACCTAACCTAACCTAACCTAACCTAACCTAACCTAACCTAACCTAACAGCACAACACTCCCTAGAGGGAAAGAGCTACCCCAAAAGCCTTTGTCTTCAGAAAAACTCCAAGTGAAGGCTTAAAATATTAGAGAATGAACACAACATACAGATAATGAGATGTGTCTTCATGGAGAGTTCAGAATCTGCCACTTAGGAAATGCTGCCAGAGCCCCAGGTAGGTGCAAAGATGGCAAAGAGGGAATGCATTCACCACATTGCAGAGTCCCACAGGCTTTCATTTACCTGTCTCTTTCCCTCTCTAGGACATTCACGGAAGCCTGCAATTCAAAATTTTCCAGTGCCACTTCTTTGCATTCACTCCATTCCCTCTCCAGTTTCTGCAGCTTCACTTGGAGCTCCTTCTTCTGATGTTCTGCCTCCTCCAGCCTCTTCTGGATGTGTTCAGCCTCCAATTGCTTCTGCCTTGACTGTGCCTGGGCCTCGCTCACATCTTGCTGGGCTCTCTGGACTCTGCTTTCCAGGAACTCTCGGGAGGCTGCCAGCTGAGATGTCAACTCTTCCACCTCCAGTCAAACAGAACAAAGCAGTCAGAGGCGACAGCCACAGCCTGCCACTGTCAGCCACAGCAGAGGCACTTAGGAATGAGAAAGGAAAACTTTCCCTTTCTCCCTGTCCTGGGACTGGCAGATTCCCAATAGAGATGGACAACTTAAGGTTAAATCTCTAAGTGGCCCACCTGAAAAAGCACCTCCCAAACCAAGGCTAGCAAGAAGAGGCCAGCAGGAGTCCATGCTGATGGTTGCTGGCCAACAGCCCAGAGGACTGGCCCAGCTGTCCAGGGGACAGCAGCTGAGATTCAGCAGAGCACTGAGTGTCCTTCAGAGCAGCTGCCATGGAGCCCCCACAGCATGAGGCAGCCCCAGGGATCACTCCATCAGCTGCTGCTCTGCCATGGAAAAGCAAGAAGGCCACAGAGTCCTCCCTGGCTGACTGCAGGGCCACTGCTGTTTCACTCACTTGCTTTTGTAGAGCATCCCTCTGCTCAAGGAGGACATTCATCTCCTCTCTCTGATGCCCTGAAGTTCTTCCTTGTGCCTCCTCTGCACTGCCAGCATTTCATTGTGAGCTTCCTGCAGCTCAGCTTGCAGCTTTGCCTTGATGGTCTGGCTACAAAATGCAGAGTGACTTCCTGGGACCTGCCCTCAGGCTCAGATTTTTGCACTTGCTGTCTCCAAACCCCATTCCTTCAGCCACTTCTTGTGGCTTCTCAACCCAGCTCTGCTTGCACTGCAAGCCCTCCTTCCTGGGCCTGAGCTCTGGAGCTTACCAGGCTCTGTGCTCCCACAGCCTGAGGCAGCCCTTGCCCCTCACTCCCAGGAGCTGCCTTTTGTGCCCCTGTCCCTGCCCTGCACTCCATTCCCTGCCTACTCAGACTTACCTGTCCCTTCTCTTGCTGCTCTTTCACCGCCTGCCTGAGCTGCTGGACCTGCTGGCACGCTTGGCTGAGCTGTCCCCGAGTTTGGAGCAGTGTCTCTGTTAAAGCCCTCTTCTCATTCTGCTCTTCCTGCAGCACCTGCACAGAAGCAAAGAGCAGAGGGTTTCACACTTGCCTGCAACATCTGTGTGGCAAGAGGCAAAGACGGATGGGCTCACGCGCCCTCAGAGCACTTGGCTGCTGCTCCCCTGGGCCACTGTCTGCCCCGGGGAGCCACAGCTGCCCAGGAAGTGACTTAAAACACAGCCAAGAAGACATCTCTGGGTTCCTCTTCAGAAATACTCCAGATGAGTCGTTAAATAGATTTTTCTCATCCTTGTCAGCATTTCTGCTTCACACTCCCTGTGCCCACAAAAGTCCTACAATCTCACTTTGGCACTGAACACCTACCAGCACACACCAGAAGGGGAGTGGTAAGAGAACAGTGAAGAAACTCTGAGGTATGTCTTAGAAAAACAGAACACAAGAGCAGCACAAAAATCTCAACTTAAAGCTGATGTTTCTGCCTGGCTTCCTGTGAGAGGGCTCATTCCTGGTCCCAAAGACAGACCCGATCACCTTTCACCTGCCCAAATTCAATGGAGAGGACATGGAGGACATGCTCCACACAGCCCCCATAGCCTGCTATCTCCACAGCTCCAGCCTTGCAAAAAATCACACCAGTTCTCCCTTCAGAACCATTACCTGTCGCTTGGCTTTTTCAAATCTAATTTGTTCATCTTGTTGGGCCTGCAGGGTGGCAAATTTCTGCCTCAGCTCAAGCAGCACCTTCTCGTGTTCCCGCTCTCTCTTTGCCTTCTCTTCTTGCCATTGTTCCAGCATCTCAGCACGGTGCCTTTCACGTTCACTTGCCTGAGGAGGGGAGGTTTCTGCACTCCAGAAACAATGTCCTGACAGCTCCCTCTGCTTCCAGCTCTTGTTGCAGGAATTTCACTTGTCCTGCAAACATCACCAACAGCAGGAGTCAGTCTTTACTGACTTTACTGACCTCAGGCCCTTTCAGTGCCCCCAGCCCCACCACTCCTCAGAAGCCCTGTGGACAGAGGTGGCTTTACAGGGTGCTTAGCTTTTCTCGGCAGGGGCGGCACCACAAACAAAGCACACGAGGTCCTCACCTTCTACCACTGCCTTGGCCTGTGTGACTCTGAGCACTTGAGCCTCCACATGGTTCCTGCTCATCTCCAGCTGAGATATCTGCTGCTGAGCAGCAGACAGGCTGGATTCCAGGCTCTCCTTTTGCTGACCTACAAATTGCAAATACAGAGAGACATGAGCTGCTTGCTCCTGACACCCACAGCTGGTTATTCCAGGACAACGAGGCTCAAGATCCCCACACATCAGTATGGAAAATGGATCACATGGAAACTCTTCCAGAGAAGGCACTTTTGTGCCATTTCCATAGCAAAGCAGGGCCCTCTGAGGGAGTGCCCTGGCCTTCCTTATGGCCTGGCACAGCACACACAGCCCAGCCCAACTTGACCTCAACAGCCAAAGCTTCACTTGCTGTTCCTGACCTATGACACTGGGGAGCTGTGCCCGGACAGGATGGGCTGACGAGCAAAGTCTCAGCCTCTGCTCACAGCCCTTCTGTCATCAGCACTTGCAAGCTGCTCTGCAGGGGGACAGAACAGACTCTTGCTCTGGCTGACTCCTGACTTTTTAATGCTCTTGAAAATGGACATAAAGTTACATCATTTTCCAGACACCATGTATTTAAGAGACTTCAGAACTACTTGGCATGATGCAGTAAAATCTCATGGTCATGGCAGCACTTGTAAAAAATACCAACACCCTTTTGTCTGAACAAAAACTACCTGAATGCAGAGACTGCTGTTTAAACTCTTGCAAGGTCAAGGAGTAGGCTTGCCACCTTTATTTTAGTATTGTTGGCTAAACAGGCAGTAGCCCAATTGGCTTGTACTTCTTTACAGAGTGAGAGGGACCATGCAAAGGGACCTCGGTGGGTTTGGCAGGTGGATGCCCATCAACAATTAGCAAGAATCCCCAGAGGTCGTTGAGGATTCCAAAGGGTTTTCCCTGCTGCTTTCTAACCACCTCTAGCACCTGGCCCACACTTCTCAAGAGCGGGCTTGGAAGCAGAAAGCCTCAAGACTTTCAGCAGGAGCCTCTGGCTTCACCCACAATGGCAGCAAGCAACAAGGGAAAACATACAGGACTTCCCCTTCTAGAACAAAACACTCCCAATGTCCCCAGGTAAGAGCCTGGAATGCTGAAGATGCAGCTTCAGTTCTGAAGATCAGGATCTTGTGAAGGTACTTGGTAAGGAATGAGGGATGTTCAGTGAACCAGGGATGCTCACAAAAAGGAACCAAACGCAAGAGAAACTTGAGGTTTCACTCAACCTCTGCATGCTTTAACTACTACTCAATTCAGGACTAGGTGGCTTGCTTTTGACTTCCCACAGGAATGTGCTTGGCAGCACAAACAGGAGCCCAAGGCTCATGAGAGCTTTATTGGCTTTAGATGTCAGAAAAATAACCTTCACATTGTGGCATATTTCTCTTTTTTTGGAGACATTTCCATTTTCTTTCCATGGAATGTAAAAACATCTGAAAGGCTCTGCTCCCTGCCATTACCTGGTCTCTGCCAGCTGCTTGCAAAGCTCTTGTCGGTGCCATTCCATGTTATCCATTCCTCCCTTAAGGGCAGCCTTCTCCTGGCCCAGCAGCTCCTTCTCTCTGCACACCTGGGCCAGTGCGTGCCCTTGGCCAGAGGATTGCTGGCGCAGCTGCTCCAGAGCCCTGCTCGATGACTCTTGCTCCTGGGAAACCTGGAAACAGGACAAGGTACAGCTTGAGCCCTTCCTCAGGAGCCCTGTGCAGAGCCAGCCAGTGCCACCTCGCAGGCAGCCAGAGGACAAGGAGCACCTGTGCTCTGGCCTCCAAGGTTCACAGCACTGCCCTATGCAGCTCTGATACCCTGGGCTGCAAAAGCCTCTGCCACTGTTACCTTGGAGCTGCTGTGTCAGGCCCTGCTGCCTTGCCTGGGACTTGACAGCTCCTTGCCAACAAACATCCCTACTCCAAACTCCATGTTGTCACCCAAAAACACTGCATCTTCCTCAAATGACACTTGGCAAACAAAATTTCTATCAGGATCTTTTGAAGCCCTGGATATTTTCAGGAAGGTTGGGGAAAGCAATTTTGCTCCCTGAAGGAAGGGAAAATACACAGGACTTCCTCTTCTAGAACAAAACCCCCATCAAAGTGTCACCTCTCCACATGTTCAGAGCAGCTCTCTGCAACGAGGGGATGCTTGGCAGGGAAATGGCTCTTGTGGTGAGCAGACATTTAGTGACTGATGGAAGTCTGGCTGATGTGGCCAATGCAGATGTCTTGGTGCAGCAATTCACACCAACAATACCACTGACTTGTCTTACACAAAGAAGGTGTCTAATGGCCCTTGCTGCTAGTCAAGCCAGATGACCAAACCGTGTTTTTGAGCTCTTTTCTTCAAAAGCAAAATCTCTGCTGTGTATTTGCTAAACCTACCACATACCCCAGAACGGAGACTGTCTGAGAGGGACCATCAGAAACAAACCCTTCTCTTGCAGCTATCCTGTAACGCCCAATCCAAACCTCTCCTGGCACAGCTTGGAGCCGTTTCCTCGTGTCCTGTCCCTTGCTCCCTGGGAGCAGAGCCCAACCCTCAGCTGCTGCACCTTCCTGTCACAGGAAGCTGTAGAGAGCAAGAAGGTGCCCCCTGAGCCTCCTTTTCTCCAGGCTGAGCCCCACCAGCTCCCTCAGCTGCTCCTTGTCAAACCTGTGCTCCAGACCTTTCCCCAGCTCCATTCCCTGTTTTAGAGGCTCTGTGGCTGCCCAAAGCAACAAATTTTGCAGAAGCATGCAACACATTGCTGACAAACACCCATATCCCTGGCTAAAAAATGCGTATGCCATTTTGAGGCAGCTGTCCACAGCAGTGTCCCTGTCTTCTTCTGCCAGAAACAGCATCTGGGCTGATCTGGCTGGCACAACTCCCACTCCCACAGGTGCTGCCTAGCAATGAGGTGTCCAGAGCCATGGTGACATCATCCCTCTTTTGCTCCAGCAGATCCCTCTGAAGCTGCAATTCCTCCAGTGTCTGCCTCTTGACTTCCAGCTCGCTCTGCAATGAGGGGTCTTCTCCCTCCAGTGCAGCCTCCACTGTACAAGAAGGGCCAAGACAAGTTTTCAAGGGAAAACCAGTCTCATTTCCAAAACCAACCTCCGTCCTGTCCTGCTACTGGTCCTTTTCCACCTGGGGTGACGTTTCCTTCTGCTGCTCGGTGTTCCTTTGATGCAGCCACAAGGCTCCTGGCTCTGGGATTCCCATGCATTGCTGCAGCTTTTCCCTGGACTTCTCAACATTTTTGCAGCAACTGCAGAGACAAGGCTCAGTCAGAAGAACAAAGAGGCCTCAAGAGTCACCAATCCCATTTCCAGCACTCCAGGCTGGAGCAGGGGGCAGTGGGCTAAGGAAGACCTTGCTCTTTCCCTACCAAGGAAATCCTCCAGAGGCAAAGGGAAAGGAAGGCAGGATTTTGCCTTCCTTCAGTGAGAAGCCGTGGCTGGGCAGAGGCACGCAAAGAACAGAATTCAGGGAAGTGGTATGGTGAGAAGAAGGAGTCTTCTATTCCAACATGGCTGTGCATCTCCCACACAGCCTTAGGAGTCACAGTAGAGCATGAAAAACTCTGACAGGACGATGCTCAAGGTAGGGCAGGTGATTTCTTCACCCAGGAACCTCTGAACTCCCAGACCTGGAAGCAGATTGCATCTGGAATGCAAGAGGAGGAGGAGGAGGAAATGTTCACCCTCTGATTTCTTCTATCAGATCCTCCATCTGCTGATAGCGGCTTGTGACTGTTTGAGTTTCCTCGTCCATTTGACCAATATGTTCCTGCAAGTGCCCACAATTCCCTGAGACTTCCCAAAGCAATGCAAAGGGATCCTGTTTATCCGTGGATGTCAGAGTTGAGAGGATGCTGCCAGGATTGTCAGTGCAGACGATGGAATGGGCCATGCTGTCACTGTCGTCTGTCAGTGCCTGAAAGCCCACATCCAGCTGTTAGTCAGGCATTCTCTTCCTATTCCAAAGGACCACTGAGATGCCTCTTCTGATCCCACAAGAACCAGTGTCCATTCAGTTTCAAAATCCCAGCCAGCTCAGCACAGTTTACTCACCTCAGGGGCTCGGGAAGACTGTCCCTGGTGAGAAAGACCTCGAGCTCCCTGGAAGAGCACAGGGAAGAGCACACTCAGACTGCATGCCTGCCCAGTCGCATCTAAGTGCTTCCCAGCCTGTCCCAGAGCGCAGCAATTCCAGCTGAGCTCTTCCTCCCCTCCTTGGGAATATTTTCAGCCCACTAGTTTGACAGCAGCACAAACAAACATGCTGGAATGTGTCTCATCATTTCTAAGGACACCAAAACAGGAGTTGCCCAGAGACCCATCCAACCTGGCCTTGAACACTCCCAGGGATCCAGTGGCAGCCACAGCTTCCCTGGGCATCCTATGCCAGGGCCCCAGGTCCCCAGCACCCTGACAGGGCAGAATTCCCTGCAAATAGCCCATCCATCCCTGCCCTGTCTCAGTGGGAAGCCATTTTCCCTCGTCCTGTCCTTGCAGGCCCCTGCCTTAAGTCGCTGTCCAGCTCTCTTGCAGGCCCTTCCTTCATGCATTGATAGGGGCTCTAAGATCACCCTGGAACCTTCTCCCACCTGGACAACCCCAACTCTTGCCTCCTTTGCCCTTGGCACAGGTGCTCCAGCCCTTGGAGCATCTTCCTGTTATCCCCATGGCCTCCCCTAGGCCACTGGGGATCATCTCAGAAATGTCTGAGAGAAACCCCGGTTTGCCTCTGGGAAGCGCTGAGGCTGCACTGTAAATTAGGCTGAGGGGAAGGTGATGACCCTTGTTTGTGCCCATGGCCCCTCCCGTTGGACAAGGATGGAGGAGGAGATGTGGCTGTGCTCTGGGATGGCCAGGTGCCCCCCATTCCCTCCCAGGCCTGTCCCCACAGCAAGCACCAAAGCTGCTGGAGCTCTGGAACAGCAACTGTTAAACCCTTGCTATTCCCAGAGGGAAGCCTTCCCTGAGGCACAGCCCAGGCCCACCCAGGCCCCTGCAGGGCTTGGCACAAGGAGAGCAGTGGCTTTCTCACTCACCCGTCGCGTGTCCATCCGCTCCTTGGCACAAACAGTGTCCAAAGTGCAGTGTCCAAAGGCCCTTGGCCTTCGCAGGGTTTAACCCTTTATGTTCAAACAACCTTGGCCTTCTCAGGGTTTAACGCTCAGTGCCTAAAGGGCCTTGGCATTTGCAAATTCTAAACCTCAGTGTCCAATGGAGTTTGACTTTGCAGGGTCCAAGCCCCAGTATCTAAAGGCCCTTGTCCTTTGCAGGGTCCAAACCCCAATCTCCAAAGGTTCTTGGCCTTTGCAGGGTCAATAGCGATCAAACACGATCAAAGTGCTGTTGGCCGTTGCAAGGTCCAAGCCCCAATGGTCACAAGCTGTTGACAGCTCCATGGTCCAAACCCAAATAGCCAAGAGCTGTTGATTGTTTCCAGGGTGCAATCCCCAACATTTCATGGACTGTTGACGGTTGCCACGGTCTGAGTCCCAACATTGCAGGGACTGTTGGAGAGGCCCTCCCCGGCTCTCGCCTCATCCCTGCTCCCTGCTGGCCCAGGCACCAGCCCTGCCTCCCCCATGTCCCCACAACCCTGCTGGGCAGCTGGGCAGGGACCCAGCTCATGAGTTCCAAGTTCCTGCACCAGGCAGCATCAGTTTGCAGAGCCTCATCGGACAGAGCAGTTTTCTCCGAGGTGGAGCAAATCTTAAGAATTTATAAAATGTGATCGCATATAGTAATGAGTTGCATGCTTCCTATCTAGGCTGATTCTGTCTCTGGAGGAAAAGAGCATGGATCTCAGAATGCTGGAACAAAGGAACCAGGTGCTGAACAATGAGCTGTCTCAGTTTCATTCTGCTCTTCAGCAGGCCGAACAACTCTCTTCAATTTGTGCAGGACAACTGCAGCAGCTCAACACCCAGGTAAGCTGTGCACTCCATCCTCTTCTCCAGGGACACACAACACCACCTTTGGCATGCTAGTCCCAACCTCTTTCCCCTCCCAGCAGCATCCACATGTTCTTCCCAGGCCTGCTGCTGCTGCTGCACCCTCAGGCCAAGGCTGGATCTGGTGTCTGCTGCCAAAGTTTTCCCCCATTCTTTCCTGGGTCCCAGCAGGAAATCTGGGAGCAGAAGCAGCAGCACACTCCTCTGGAGCTTCTCTGTCCCTCTGTTAGCAGTGCTGTCCCTGACAGGATTGGTGCCTGTGCCAGGCACTGAGCAATGTGGGGACACAGACGTGGCTATGGCAGGCTGGGCAGGGCACTTCCACCACAGCCAGTTCAGCCCGTGTTCAGAGCTGCAGCCTCAAGGGTGCCCCTTGCCTCCCTTCCCCTGTTTTCTCTACCTTTGTCTCTACTGGATTCCTGGTTCTGCACCTTCTGTTTCTGGTGTATTTCTACCTGAAGTCATTTCTCCTTCAATGCTCTCCCTACTGCCCGCTCTGCTGCCTCAGGAGCAGCCCAGTCCCTGAGGCTCTCTGCATCCATCTTCCAGATCCAGGCCCTGCAGGATGCAGTGACAGAGAAGGCAGCTCAGCAGGACACTCAAGAGAAGGAGCTGCTGCAGGAGCTGGCAAAGTCCCAAGCAGGAGAACAGAGCTTGAGGGACGCTGTGCATGTGCTGCAGGTTGAGATGTCTGAGCTGCGTCTGAGGCTCCAGAGCTCTGAGGAAAGAGCAGAGGCCATGGCCACACACTGTGAGGCCATGGAGATGGAGCTGAGGATGGCTCAGGCTGACAACAACCAAATCAAGGCCTGCAATCAGGAGCTGCAGACACTGTTGGAGGAAACTCAGCAAGGTACAACTTCTCTCCCATCCATTGCCCCATCCTGTTCCACCAGCGGGGATCTCTGATCCCATGCAGAGGTAAAGGCCTTTGCCCAGAGATGGCAGACAGGAAAAACAACCAGCACGAGACTTATCCATCCAGGCGCCAGTCAAAGTTTATCTCAAGGATGATGCTGTGGCTGGCGGTGCCAACTGGCTCTGCTGTGGCTGATCCCATACACAGCTGGTGCCTTTCAGGTGCTGTGTCTGTGCTAAGCAGCTGAAGCTGGATGCCTCAGCTCAATTCCCCCAAATTTCAGGCCCTGTCAAAGCCTCCAGGCTATTGGCCTCTCTGGAGCAGGGCTGCACAGGCATCCCAGCTGCTTTGTCTCTCTTGGATTGCTCACTCAGCACAAGGCCAAGAGCAAACACACTTTGCTATTCCTCTGAACCTTGCCCCTGCCATTCCTGCTTTTTTCTCTGCCTGGAAATTTCCTTCATTTCTCTCACTTTTGGAAGCTCTTGTGGGCTTAAGGCCTGGCAAACCACAGCAGGCAGAGAAGACAGTGCTGTTGTCTCTGCAGGGTGCCCATCAGTTTACTTTGCTTTGCTTTCTCCCTTCTCTTTCCCCTTCCCTCCTGCAGCAATATGGAGGGCAGAACAGCAGAAGACCTCTCTAGAAACTGCCTTGAAGGAAGAGGCTGTGACTGTTCGTCAGAGGTGGCATCACTGCAGAGGAAACTGGAGAGTCAGGAGAAGGAAAGGCAGGATGTGCTGGTGAGAATGGCAGATGCCACAAAGGGCCATTTCCTAGCTATGTTTGCACCTTGTGTTACCAGTTCTAAGGAGCACCTTTTTCCAGTTTAACTTTCCTAATTGCATTCTTCTGAACAAGGAGGAAATGATGTTGTAGTCATGCCAAAGCCAGTTAGCACTGAGGCTGCTGATTTTCCTCCATGCTGGAGTTCTGTGCCCTGGAAGCTTTAGTTCTCCATGTCCACACTGTCTCCATTGACATTGCATGGTTTGGGCAATTTCTGGTGTCCAAATCCATGTTCAGATTTCTAAATATCTGGAGCTGGCAGGAGGGATGAGAAGACCTAGGTTGCTGTTAATTGAAAGGTGTTTGGCCTTGGCCGTGTGAGAGCAGGCAGTGGGGAGAGAAGAGAGGAAAGCCAGGTGCTGATGAAGATCAGGACGTGTGCCTGCAAGGGGAGAACTCGTCCTGAGTGGCAGCAGGGAATGACTGATCTGGCCATTGGTGCTGCAAGAGAGGGCGGTGGGTCTCTCGGGGATGCTGCCATGGAAACTTTACACAGGAGTGTTGGAAAACCACTCCTGTTGCCCCAAGGCCTTGGAATGAAATGCTGAGGGTGTTTGCTCCTCCTTCCTGATGGAGAGCACATCCTCATGGCACTGCCTAAATCCTGCTTAGCATTGACTTGAAATCCTGGCTGCAGTTCTGGCAGCTCGTGCCCAAAGGAACACGGGAGTGGAGCTGCCAGAGGTCGGGGACGGGCAGAAAGGAAGCTGGGATGGGCTGAGCGAGCTGGGAAAGAGGCAGCGTCAAGGGGGGCCCAGCCAAGGTCTGCAGCAGCCCGAGAGGCAGAGAGAGAGGGGGGCAGCACGTGCCTGCCCCTGCAGCAGGAGTCCAGATCTGGTATGAGAAGCAAACCAAGGGAGGCAATGAGTGAGTCTTCTTCTCCCTGTTTTGGCAGCATGAACGGGAATTGTACCACCAGCAGCTGAGAGACCTGGAAAAGGACATGGGTGCACCTGACATCCAAAGAGGGAAGAAGATAACCCAGGAATTGGAAGTGGAGAGGGAAGACATGCAAGAAGAGTTGGACCATGGGACTGCTGCTGCCTTGAAGAAGAGAGGAAGAGAAGAAATCAAAGGGACAGAGAATGCTCAACTCCTGAGTGCTGCACTGAGGAAGAGCGAAATGGCCAAAGGGACCCTGAAGAAAAACTTTGTAATCCTGCAGAGAAAATCTCCTGACAACTGCATGGGCCAGTCTCATCTCCAGGTAGGCACAGGCACTGACCTTCAGTCCACTCCAATGTCCCTGAAGGATTCCAGTGATATTTCCCATAAAGAAGTGGGACTCTATATCCCTGTGAGTCCAGGCCTGCTTGGCCAAAGCAGCCCAGGCTGCGGCAGGCAGCCTTGTCTGTCTGCCTGGCCCCAGCCAGAGACCATTGACTGGCAGATTGTTTCCTGGCATGCCCAGAATGACTGCTACAGCTCTGGAGTTTGCTGTTCAGATCAGCTGCAGGCCAAATGCTGGGCATGGGGAGCTGCTTCTCCTGTGCTCACACAAGATCATGGCAACACGTGGGGATTTGGATTTGGTGTGGGAAGGAATGGAGCAGGTGAGCAGGGCGATGGACTAAACCCAGCAGAGTTTTGTACCAAGAGATCTGAGCAGCAGCAGCTGCACTGCTGGTGCCTCGAGGATGCTTGCCAAGATGGAGATTTCTGAGGGACAGCTCTTGTGGTGTTTGAAATAAGGCAATCATCTCCCCTCTGAATCCCCAGCAGGCTGTTGGAGCACAAGAGGAGCAGCTGTTACTTGTCTCACAGAGCAGGCTGGAACCTCAGCAACCGCTTGCATCAGTAGATGATGCCTGAATGAACCACTGAGCCCAGGAGAACTTTTGAGCACGTAAAATGGGCTTTCTGTGCCTCCACGGAGCCTCAGGCTCCTCTGGAGCACAGCACGTTTGCCCAGGCAGTGCTTTGCAGTGCCCTGCTTGTTTCCTTGCCTCTCCCTGTCCCTGCTGCAGGCACAGCCTTTTGTTTGTTCTGTCTCTTGCGGCAGCCCATGGCTTTCTCAAAGGTGCCTTCACTGCACTGTCTCCCTCCCTGGCCCCGTGTCCCTGGACACACCCTGGCCTCTCTTGCGCAGCCCCCAGCGAGAGCTTTTTGCCCCCAGTGTTGTCTGGTGCAATTCAGGCTCTCAGAGCAGAGATCTTGCATTGATGTCCAGAGGTTCTTTTGCTCCATGTTTGCTGACAGGTTTCTGTGACCTTTCTCCCATCCAATGTGCAGGTGGAACGTGAAGGAAGAAGAATCAGAACTTTTAGGAGAGTGTTCCCCCCAGAGTCCTTTACGTTCAGTGTTTCCAAGTCCGAGCAGCAAAATAGGTCAACTTCTGAAAGAAGCTCCAGCAGCTCAGGGGAGCAGCAGTAGCCCTCCTGCTGATGCACAGTCTGTGGAGCAAGGGGTCAGTGGCCCAAATGTGTCCTTTGGAAATGAGAGTTGGGTTCCTCACTGCTGTTGGAACTCGCTCTGCTAGACCTGTGGGGGCTGAGGGATGTACGTGGGAAGGGTTTGGCAGCCTTGGACTGGACTTGTTGATCATCTGAGCTCTGTTCAGGGCCAGTCTGGGAGCCTGTTCCTTTCCCCTTCCCCGAGGGCAGAGTGTTGGTGAGGGCTGCAGTTGGAGGCTGTGTCTGCCCTGACAGCCGGTACCGTGGGGCTGTGGATGCTGCTGCCAGCGTGGGCTTGTCTGAGCCGGGCCTTGTGCCTCTTTCAGGTGTCCCTGCTGCAGTCACAGCTGGCCCGAGACCGACAGCACCACCAGCAGAACTACATTGAGAGCTGTTCAAGGACCAGCCAGGAGCTGTCAGACCTTCACCAGGAGCTGTCCTGCTCCTTTGCAGCTGTGCTCAAGGAGCCCAAAGCTGCTCTTGTGGAAGCAGAGACTTGAAGCTGCATCAGTCTCTGAATCTTAACTTGGCAGGGACATCCTTGGGCCATCAGTCTCTGGAGAGACAGGCCCTGGAGAAGGCAGGTGCAGCTCTTGTGCACAGAGGATTTGTGCCCTGCTCAGAAGGCAGTTCCTGTCAACTGGGGCACAGAAATCCTCCCTAGGACACAGACAAACACTATCAAAGATGAGGGCAAAAAACACCTGCCAAAGCTCTTCCAAGCAGACCCATTTGGTTCTTGAAGGTCTGTTCCTAGTGAGGAATCTTTGATGTAAGCAGCAGGGCTTTTCTTCTGCCTAGAAGACCTAGTAATATATGCGCAAACAGAAAGCAGAGCAGGAAAAACATGCACTTGTGGCTGTCTCAGGATTCTTAATCCATTTTATGAGCTGACGCTGCTCTTGGCCGCCCCGGAGCTCTGGGCTGGCTCCACAGTGCCCAGGGTCCAATGGGAGCTCGCGGAGGGAGGGGTAAGGGGAGGAGGTTACAATACCAGGGACCAATGGGGATACAAAGAAGGCGGGAATACAACATAACAACCAATAGTGTTTTGAGGAAGGGATGACATACATGGAAGGAGCTGGAAGGAGAGGTGGGGTTTACAGGGATGGATGGGGAGCTGGGGCAGGGTAAAGGTGATTGACAGGGAACATTCAGAAAAACTGGGAGGGGTTTACATAACAGACAAATGGAACCAACCAAAGCAGTAAATGGGAGACAACCAGGAACATATCAAACAGATGAAATACTAACAATTTTAACAGAACTGAATAAACATACTACAACAGTGAGCCTTAAACACTGCAGCTCTAGGCATTTCTGTGTAGGAATTTGAAAAGTCCCTGAAACACCATTTTTCCTCCTCAGGTGGCTGTCCTAAAGGCAAAGCTTCACTTTCCATGAATATTTATAAACACCAAGAACCTTTTTAGGATTTTTCTTACATCTCCCCTTGGTCAGAGAAGACAGGAGAATTCCTGTGACTCAGGAACTAATCGCATCCCAGAAGAGCATGTGGGCCTTGAGAATGCTGAGCCTTAAAACTGGTGCTGCCTGGAGCAGCAACTTGGAACTCATGTTATGAGCCAGGTCCCTGCCCAGCTGCCCAGCTTGGGCTTGGACCTTGTGACGGCCAACAGCACTTTGATCGTGTGCTAGTGACCCTGCAAAGGCCAAGAACGTTTGAATATTTGGGTTAGGACCCGGCAAAGGCCAAGGGCCTTTGGACACTGGGGTTAAACCCTGCGAAGGCCAAGGGCCTTTGGACACTGCACTTTGGACACTGTTTGTGCCAAGGAGCGGATGGACACGCGACGGATGAGTGAGAAAGCCACTGCTCTCCTTGTGCCAAGCCCTGCAGGGGCCTGGGTGGGCCTGGGCTGTGCCTCAGGGAAGGCTTCCCTCTGGGAATAGCAAGGGTTTAACAGTTGCTGTTCCAGAGCTCCAGCAGCTTTGGTGCTTGCTGTGGGGACAGGCCTGGGAGGGAATGGGGGGCACCTGGCCATCCCAGAGCACAGCCACATCTCCTCCTCCATCCTTGTCCAACCGGAGGGGCCATGGGCACAAACAAGGGTCATCACCTTCCCCTCAGCCTAATTTACAGTGCAGCCTCAGCGCTTCCCAGAGGCAAACCGGGGTTTCTCTCAGACATTTCTGAGATGATCCCCAGTGGCCTAGGGGAGGCCATGGGGATAACAGGAAGATGCTCCAAGGGCTGGAGCACCTGTGCCAAGGGCAAAGGAGGCAAGAGTTGGGGTTGTCCAGGTGGGAGAAGGTTCCAGGGTGATCTTAGAGCCCCTATCAATGCATGAAGGAAGGGCCTGCAAGAGAGCTGGACAGCGACTTAAGGCAGGGGCCTGCAAGGACAGGATGAGGGAAAATGGCTTCCCACTAAGACAGGGCAGGGATGGATGGGATATTTGCAGGGAATTCTGCCCTGTCAGGGTGCTGGGGCCCTGGCATAGGATGCCCAGGGAAGTCTGAGTGTGCTCTTCCCTGTGCTCTTCCAGGGAGCTCGAGGTCTTTCTCACCAGGGACAATCGTCCCGAGCCCCTGAGGTGAGTAAACTGTGCTGAGCTGGCTGGGATTTTGAAACTGAATGGACACTGGTTCTTGTGGGATCAGAAGAGGCATCTCAGTGGTCCTTTGGAATAGGAAGAGAATGCCTGACTAACAGCTGGATGTGGGCTTTCAGGCACTGACAGACGACAGTGACAGCATGGCCCATTCCATCGTCTGCACTGACAATCCTGGCAGCATCCTCTCAACTCTGACATCCACGGATAAACAGGATCCCTTTGCATTGCTTCGGGAAGTCTCAGGGAATTGTGGGCGCTTGCAGGAACATATTGGTCAAATGGACGAGGAAACCCAAACGGTCACAAGCCGCTATCAGCAGATGGAGGATCTGATAGAAGAAATCAGAGGGTGAACATTTCCTCCTCCTCCTCCTCCTCCTTCTCTTGCATTCCAGATGCAATCTGCTTCCAGGTCTGGGAGTTCAGAGGTTCCTGGGTGAAGAAATCACCTGCCCTACCATGTGTGGCTCTTGAGCATCGTCCTGTCAGAGTTTTTCATGCTCTACTGTGACTCCTAAGGCTGTGTGGGAGATGCACAGCCATGTTGGAATAGAAGACTCCTTCTTCTCACCATACCGCTTCCCTGAATTCTGTTCTTTGCGTGCCCCTGCCCAGTCACTGCTTCTCACTGAAGGAAGGCAAAATCCTGCCTTCCTTTCCCTTTGCCTCTGGAGGATTTCCTAGGGAGGGAAAGAGCAAGGTCTTCCTTAGCCCACTGCCCCCTGCTCCAGCCTGGAGTGCTAGAAATGGGATCGGTGACTCTTGAGGCCTCTTTGTTCTTCTGACTGAGCCTTGTCTCTGCAGTTGCTGTGAAAACATTTAGAAGTCCCGGGAAAAGCTGCAGCAATGCATGGGAATCCCAGAGCCAGGAGCCTTGTGGCTGCGTCAAAGGAACACCGAGCAGCAGAAGGAAACGTCACCCCAGGTGGAAAAGGCCCAGCAGCAGGACAGGATGGAGGTTGGTTTTGGAAATGAGACTGGCTTTCCCTTGAAAACTTGTCTTGGCCCTTCTTGTACAGTGGAGGCTGCACTGGAGGGAGAAGACCCCTCATTGCAGAGCAAGCTGGAAGTCAAGAGGCAGACACTGGAGGAATTGCAGCTTCAGAGGGATCTGCTGGAGCAAAGGAGGGATGATGTCACCATGGCTCTGGACACCTCATTGCTAGGCAGCACCTGTGGGAGTGGGAGTTGTGCCAGCCACATCAGCCCAGATGCTGTTTCTGGCAGAAGAAGACAGGGACACTGCTGTGGACAGCTGCCTCAAAATGGCACACACCATCATTGAGGAAGGGCTCAAGGTGTACCTTGTCCTGTTTCCAGGTTTCCCAGGAGCAAGAGTCATTGAGCAGGGCCCTGGAGCAGCTGTGCCAGCAATCCTCTGGCCAAGGGCAACCACTGGCCCAGGTGCACAGAGAGAAGGAGCTGCTGGGCCAGGAGAAGGCTGTCTTTAAGGGACGACTGGCAGCTATGGAGCAGCAGAGGCAAGAGCTTTGCAAGCAGATGGCAGAGACCAGGTAAAGGCAGGGAGCAGAGCCTTTCAGATGTTTTTACATTCCACGGACATAAAATGGTAGTGTCTCAAAAAAAAAAAAAGTCACAATATGAAGGTTATTTTTCTGACATCTAAAGCCAATAAAGCTCTCGTCAGCCTTGGGCTCCTGTTTGTGCTGCCAAGCACATTCCTGTGGGAAGTCAAAAGCAAGCCACCCAGCCCTGAATTGAGTAGTAGTTAAAGCATGCAGAGGTTGAGTGAAACCTCAAGTTTCTCTTAGGTTTGGTTCCTTATGCTGGGCATTGAACATCCCTCGTTTGTTACCAAGTAGCTTGACATGATCTTGATCTTCAGAACTGAAGCTCCATCTTGAGCATTCCAGGCTCTTACCTGGGGATGTTGGGAGTAGTGCACTGCGATTCTGGGTGAAGCCAGAGGCTCCTGCTGAAAATCTTGAGGCTTTCTGCTTCCAAGCCTACTCTTGAGAAGTGTGGGCCAGGTGCTAGGGCTGGTTAGAAAGCAGCAGGGAAAGCCCTTTGGAATCCTCAACGACCTCTGGGGATTCTTTCTAATTGTTGATGGGCATCCACCTGCCAAGCCAATCAAAGTCCATTTACACAGTCCCTCTCACTCTGTAAAGAAGGACAAGCCAATTGGGCTACTGCCTGTTTAGCCAACAATACTAAAATAATGGTGGCAAGCCTACTCCTTGACCTTGCAAGAGTTTAAACAGCAGTCTCTGCATTTAGGGTGTTGGTATTTTTCACAAGTGCTACCACGACCTTGAGATTTTTCTGCATCATGCCAAGTAGTTCTGAAGTCTCTTAAATACACGGTGTCTGGAAAATGATGTACCTTTCTGTCCATTTTCAAGAGTATTAAAATGTCAGGAGTTGGGCAGGACAAGAGTCTGTCCTGTCCCCCTGCAGAGCAGCTTGCAAGTGCTGATGACAGAAGGGCTGTGAGCAGAGGCTGAGACTTTGCTCATCAGCCCATCCTGTCCGGGCACAGCTCCCCAGTGTCATAGATCAGGAACAGCAAGTGAAGCTTTGGCTGTTGAGGTCAAGTTGGGCTGGGCTGTGTGTGCTGTGCCAGGCCATAAGGAAGGCCAGGGCACTCCCTCAGAGGGCCCTGCTTTGCTATGGAAATGGCACAAAAGTGCCTTCTCTGGAAGAGTTTCCATGTGATCCATTTTCCATACTGATGTGTGGGGATCTTGAGCCTCGTTGTCCTGGAATAACCAGCTGTGGGTGTCAGGAGCAAGCAGCTCATGTCTCTCTGTATTTGCAATTTGTAGGTCAGCAAAAGGAGAGCCTGGAATCCAGCCTGTCTGCTGCTCAGCAGCAGATATCTCAGCTGGAGATGAGCAGGAACCATCTGGAGGCTCAAGTGCTCAGAGTCACGCAGGCCAAGGCAGTGGTAGAAGGTGAGGACCTCGTGTGCTTTGTTTGTGGTGCCGCCCCTGCCGAGAAAAGCTAAGCACCCTGTAAAGCCACCTCTGTCCACAGGGCTTCTGAGGAGTGGTGGGGCTGGAGGTCCTGAAAGGGCCTGAGGTCAGTAAAGTCAGCAAAGACTCTGACTCCTGCTGTTGGTGATGTTTGCAGGACAAGTGAAATTCCTGCAACAAGAGCTGGAAGCAGAGGGAGCTCTCAGGAGAAAGGAACTGGAAGAGACAGCTCAGCAGCTCATGCAGGCAGAAAAGCAGAGTCAAGAAATGCTCAGGCTTCCAGGAACCGCAAAGCAAAGGGAAATAAACAAGCTCCTGCAAGACCTGGTAGGGGACAATATGCTTCTGAATTCAGGCTGGTGCTGGGACAGTAAATGCAGCCATGGCTCCAGTGAGGGTGCAAGAGGAGTTCCAGAGCAGGTTGGGCAGTGCCCACCCAAAGTGTGACAGCCCAGGGCAGGATCATCCCTGAGTCCCTCCTGCCACGGAGCAGATGCCATCATGCAGCAGATGCCAACATGGAGCAGATGCCATCAGTGCCGCTGGCTGCAGGAGCGGGAACTTGGGTCCTTTCTTGCTGTGCTTCCATGATTGACACAGGGATTAGGTTTGGGCTGGAAGCCAATGGAACAGGCCCCTGGTCCTTCAGTGCTTGTGGCTGGGGCATCAGGGAGGGGAAGGTGACACCTCCTTTTGTGAGTGCTTGGGCTCAATGCTTGTGAAGGTTTTTCCCAACAGAAATGATTCCATGAGGCTGTGATTCTTGCAGCTGCTGAGCCTCCTCTTAAATTCCCAGACAGGACATGGTTTCTGGAGTGCAGAAAGCCAGTGCTGTTGTCTTTTGAAGCTGGGGTTTGTGGGATGGATGAAGCTTCACATTTTTCAGCAGGGAGCTTCCCTGCAACTTCATCTTGAAAATTGTTCTCCCCTCTTCAAAAAACCTTTTTTGAAGAAAGACACCATGCAGAGTTACAAGAGATGGCTCCCACTCTCCTTGCACTGCCATGACGAGAACCAGCGCGTGGTTGATGTGAGGACTCGGCAGCTGCCGTGGCTCCCTGGCAGGGCGCTCGGCTGCCTCCTGCTCTGCTGCCTCGCAGGCTGCAGCTCCCTCCTGGTCTTGGTCCAGGGACGTGGGTCCTGTGCCCTGGGCTGTGGTGCCATCTCTGGGTCTCTGCTGCTCTCCAGGCCTCCCGGGAAACGCTGCTCTGTTCCGCCCGATTCCTGAAGAGGAAGGATCTCCAGCAGATGCTGCGGGTGGATCAGACCTGGAGGTTCGGCGAGGGCTTGGTAAGGGCGGGCTGGAAGCCCCAGCCCCAGGCTGGAGAAGCTCAGTGTGTGCGGCTGGCAGCTGTGCCCTGCCTAGTGCCGCACCCAGGGCCGCCAGCCTGTGCCCCACACGCTGCTCCCTTCCCTGGGCCCCGCGGGCTCTACTCCAGCCCCCTGTGGCCCCGAGCCGTGTGCCCATGGAGCCCCGGCACAGCTGCTGTGTCGGGCAGGGCAGCAGCGCGGCTCCCCGGGCAGCAGCCGGCCCTCTGCCCCCTCCAGAGCCCGGCGCCAGCGGCTGCTGCCCGGTGCCTCAGGGCTGGGCGGGCACGGGAGGCCGGGGCTGGCCGCAGGCAGCAGTGCCCGGCCGAGGGGCAGAGCCCGCACCAACCCTTCCCTCCCGCCGCTCTCTGCAGCTGGCACAGGACAGGAGCCGAGCGGCTGAGCACCTGCACCGGGCCCTGCTGTACCTGGACAGCCCACAGGAGTCCCTGCGAACGGCGGCCATCAGGTTCATTGGTGAGCCACGAACCGGGCTGGGCTCCCTCCCTGCCCCGCCGCAGCTCGGCCCCAGCCCCGGCTGCTGCCCCGGCCCTGGAGCCCCGGCTGCCCTCGGGGCTGCTGCTGCCGGCCTCTGGCAGCCGGGCCCTTGGGCTGAGTCAGGATGCGGCAAGGGCCGGGGCTGAGCCCTGCCGGGGCAGGAGGCCGTGTGGCCCCAGGGCTGGCAGCGCCGCTGGCAGGGAGCTGTGCTGCTGGGACCCTGACAGGCTCTGTGTTCCCAGGGATGGCCGGGTGGCACCTCCGGGGGAACAAACGAGAGCTCCAGAGCATCTGTCAGGGTGAGTGAGGGCAGCGGGCTGCCAGCCCCGGCTGCCAAGGGGAGGTGCAATCCCTGCCCCGGCTGCCGAGGGCTCTGCTCCCTGTGCGGACCAGGCCTGGTGTGGCCAGGGCACACACAGAGATTTCAGGGGCACGAGTGCCAATAGTGTCCAGTGGCTTTGGGCTGATCCCTTTGGTCCCTGCTCCCTCCTGGCCATGGCCAGAGCCACCTGCGTTGGCCCTTGCACGGGGCTCTCCTTGGGTCCCTGCAGATCCAGATCTGACCATGGCTCTGTTCCTCTCTCTTGCAGCCCTTGATGACAAGGCACAGGACATCAGCCCTGCCATCAGAAGGCTGGCTCTGGAAACAGCCTTTGTCCTCCGGGCAGCTCCAGGCTCCATCTTGCAGAAGTGGCAAGATGGATTCCGCAGGGCACGCAAGAACCGCCCTTGTCTGTGGGCCCGTGGCTGGCTGTGCTGCTGGAGCTCTGAGGAGAGCTGAATTGAAAGGCTCTCTGTCTGCCGGGGCCATCTGAGCCGGGCAGGATTTTTCTTTAAGATGGTTTCTTTTTCCTTTTTCTTAGTTCTTCTTTAATATAGAAATATAGAAATATAGAAATACATAGAATATAGATATAGAATTATATATAGAAATATAGAATGTGCTCTCATACCCAGTGTCTCAGGTGCTTTCTCTGGTGCCCAGTGTGCGCAGGGCATAGGGGGAGAGGGGAAAAGGGTGCTTGTGCTCAGCAAGCTGCCCAGGAGTGCAGTGGAGAAGGGAAAATGGCCAGAAGGCCCTCGGCCTTTGGTGCTTCTGCTGAAGCCTTAACGCTGCCCACAGAGGAGCTGGGCAGGGGCTGGAGCTGTGGGGATCGCTGTGATTGTGGTGCCTGGAGATGGGCACGAGGCTTCTCCCAGCCAGGAAGCGCCGTCTGTGTCCTGCAGCCCGTGGGTTGCTGGCGGGATTGCTGAGGGCTCTGAGGCTCTCTCAATCCGGTTCCTCTGGAGCTCCATCGGGGCTGCGCCGCTGCCGGGCAGGTTGGCCGGGCTGGGGGAGACCAGAGGGGCTGGGGTGGAGGGACGCCTGGAAGGAATGCGGTGCTACAGAGGCCTTGATGGGACAAGGCAGTGGGAAGGCACAAGGGGCAGGTGTGAGGGAGGAGGTGGCAGGAGGCTCCAAGGGCACAGGAGGCCCCTGAGGGGCCGGGGTGGTGGAAGCACTGAGGAATTGGGTGTCAGAGGCCACGAGCAGCCCCCGGGCAGTCACCTTGTTCCTGTCACCCGCTGCTCTGGTGCTTCCCCTGAGAGACTGCCATGCCTGCAGCAGAAGCCCTCGAGGCTGGGCCTCAGCAGCCCCGAGGTGCCCAGGCTGGGCTGGCTGGGGACAAGGAGGGCAAGGAGGCCCTGGCAGGGCACAGCCACTGGGTGCTGCCAGGGCAGCGGGCAGAGGCAGGGCTGGCGGCCAGCCCGGGCCCCCGCGCCTGCCCAGGCCACGGTGCTGAGACCGAGGCTCCCCTGACACAGAGCTCTGTGTCTGCACAGCTTCTGCCTCCATGGGGAGGGTGGTGATGTCTCTAGAGCAGCGCTGCTGAGTCGCTGCTGCTGAATCGGCTCTGGACAGAGCAGAAACTGCACCAGAGCGTGCACAGGAACAGCCCTCAGGGCTGGGCTGGAGTGGCCAAGATGCCTCCTTCTCTTGCAGGAATAACAGAGATGATGGACACAGTCCCTTCAGTATATATGTTCTATAGGCTGCAGTTAGGTTCTAATGTAAATACATTTCTTAGATTGCAATTGCTATAGAGGTCCTTTCATTGTAAATACATTTTATAGATTGTTGCTATGAAGATTCTTATAACGTAAATACATTCTGTAGTTCATTGGTGGTGGTGGTGCTGTTGTGTAAATAAATTGTCCTTGTTTGTCACAGGCTGTCTGTCTTTGCATTTGCTTTGGGCACAGGCAGCATTTGCACAGCTGTGGTTTCCCCTTGCCCTGGGTTCCTGAGGCTGGAGGTCCCTGGGGGTGCTGGCACAGCCACCTTGGGGCTGGGGTCCCCGTGCACAGGGGGGAACCACTGGTGGCGCTCCCGGCACTGGGCACCGCTCGTGTTCCTGGGCTGCTGCAGAGCGGTGTCCCCAAGAGCAAAGCTGTCACCAGCAGAGAGGGGGCTCTGACAGGAGCAGCCCCTGCAGCAATGCAAAGCAGGCAGGAAACCTTCTGCCACCCTTCCTGCTGCAGCCACAGGAACTCCTGGGCTGAGAGCTGGCACCAAGCTACACGGATGCAAAATCCACATTCAGGCTCTGAAGGCCTTTATGGCCTTGGGAATTGCTGGAGCCAGCATCTGGGGAGCAGCTTTTTCAGCTGCAGGGGCTGATATTAAGGGCTTGGAGCCCCCAAAAGCTCTGGCCCTCCTCTGCTTTGCATTGCCAGTGCTCAGATTGTTCAAGAGACAAAAGCCAAGCGAGGGGATCCTGCCCTGCTTGCGTTTCTGCTGCTGGAACACGGGCTGAGACATCACAACTCTGGGGGCAGTGATGTTACAGGAGTCCTGGGACCACTTCCATTAGGGCCTGGAATGATGGAATCCTGGAATGGTTTGGCTTGGGTGGGACCCTATAGGTCCTCTTGTTCAGCCCTGAGTAACCTCCCACCTCCCCAGGTTGCTCAGGGCCCTGTTCAGCCTGTCCTTTAATGCCTCTCTGCACAGCCTGGCCAGGGCCTCACCCCCCTGACACCAAAGAATATTTTCCTAACATCAAATCCACTCCTATTCCCCATTGGAACCCATTTCCCCTTGTCCTGTCACTACAGTTCCTGACAAAGAGTCACTCTCCCACTTCTCTGTAGCCCCTTCACACCCTGGAAAGGTGCTGCTCTTGCTCTCTTGGCTGCACGCGAGCATCACAGCCCCGTCTCCTCAGCAGCCATCCGTGGCTTCACATGTTCCTAGCGCAGGGCACAAATCAACTGCAGCCCTGCTGCTTTGGTTGGAGCCTCCCAGTTGGATCCTAAATGAGCTGCAGAAATGCCCAGGTGCTTCTGTGACTCCAGTGGATACACAAATGGTTGGCTTGAGATAACAACAGCCCTGCTTTCTACTGCCACTGTTGTGTTGGAGGTACCAACACTGCCTTGTTCCATTTTATTGCAGTGTCCTAGTTTGACACTAGGCTGGACACCAGGCACGCTGGTGCCGAGGCAGTGAGATAATGCTTCAGCTATGCAAAAAGCTGGATGCAGAAAGAATTAATTACTTTGTAAAAGGGTATGTGAATGCAGAATTTTTTGGAAATCAGCAAATTTAGCATGTGATTATGAAATAGGTTGCAATATGAAGGTTTGGAAAGTATAATGTGAACATTAAGTTAAAAAAATGTATAAAAGGTAGTACTGTGTGAAGAATGGAGGAGTGAGTTTGTGCTGAAGCTATGCCACTCCCTCCCGGCATCAAATAAATAAATACCTGCTCTATAGGCCTTTATACCATGGAGTACTGTTTTCTTGCCCAGCTTTAGGGCATCAGCACCATGATCAGAGACACAGACCAGCTTCTGTTCCCACAGTTATCCCTATGCTCTGCACTTCCCCAGGTGTCTGCCTCGATGTTCACTGGGGACCTCCCTGTTTGTGGCCGTCCATTGCCGTGCTCAGCAGGCCGCCAGCTGTGTTTGCACATGAGCTGCCACAGGCAGACACACAGCAACTGCAGCAGAGGCTGGGCCAATTCTTTTTCTTCCAAAATGCAAGAAAGACAGAAAGGCACAAGGATACAAGACAGCATCTCTGTGGAGTCTCTTTGTCCAGCGAAATTCAGTAGCTGTTGGTGTTTTTGTGCTACTGCTAATCCCTTCCATGAAAAACAACATTCCAGGAAGGAGCAACATCATCTGACACATCCCAAGTGTTGCCACCAGTTGTTCCAGGTGCTCTGGCCAACAGTCCCTGTAGGATGGAGCAGAGCCCCCAATGCACGTTGGCTTTGGCTGCCCTCTGGCACAGAAGCCCCCCCAGGGCACAGGTCTCTGGGGCAGGAGATGGGCACCAGCGCTGCCAGGGCTCGGGGGGTGGCAGGCCTGCTTTGGCAAGGATTCTGACACCCCTGCTGATTTCAGTGGGGTCAGAACAGCACTCGGGCCCTGGCCCACACGTTCCTGGTCTGTGTCACACCGCCACGTTTAGGATGGCCACCAGGCGGGACATGTCCCAAGGAGGCCGTGACAGCTTCTGTGGAGGGCCCCGCGCCCTTCCCGCCACGGCTGCCTCGGCAGCCCAGGGGGCTCCTTCTGCTGCCCTGAGCCCACAGAGCAGGGCAGCCTTTGCTGATGGTTTGAGCTGTTCCTAAAGATCCTGTTGGGCTGTCTGAGACACTTGGGCCAAGGCATTGCTTCCAAGCTGGGCCACTTTGGCCGGGCTGGGTGGAGCCCCAGGGCAGGGGGCAGCGTGTGCAACGGCCCTTGGTGACACGGTGCAGCATGGTAACCGTGGAATGGAACGGGACAGGGTGTCCAAGGGCCCTTTGTGACATGGGGTGACATTAGTGTTGGCGGTGACACAGCCACACCACAGTGCCTGGTGCACGTGACAGGGCAGGACGGGACAGAGTGGTGCTGTGAGGAGCCCCCGCACGGCGCACTCATTCCTTGCTGACCCAGAGCCTTTCTGAGGCGTTACTCCTGCAGGTCACCTCGAGGCCAGACCACAGCACTCGGTGACCTGCAGCCTTCCCGAGGCTTCACTTCTGGTGAGGTGAAGCACCACACTTCTCAGGTGTGCTCGAGCCCAGACCGTGGCATTTCCTCACCACGGTCCTTGACGACGAGTCTCCTGTCCTTGTGGCACGAGCCCCTGAGACCCAAGTGCAGGACTGGCTGTCCTGCAGCCTTGCCAAGACTTCACTCCTGCAGGTGCCTTCCAGGCACAGCTGCAGGACTTGCCAACTCAGACCTTTTCTGAGCCACCTCTGCTGCAAGTAGCCATGAATCCAGGCAGTGATGTTGAGCAGAGACCTCCGAGTGTCCCCAAGATGACCTGGGTGAAGGAGGAGAAAGAAGGCCCTGGGACTGCCCCAGCACAGCAGCATGGAGAGCTGGAGCAATTCCAGCCACCGCAGCAGGGTGAGCGGCAGACCTGGGCCTGCAGGAGCTTGGCCTTGCCCCATCCCATCCCATCCCATCCCATCCCATCCCATCCCATCCCATCCCATCCCCCGGGGACACGCCCATGGACAGGACAGAAGTGGGGCTGGGGCAGACGCCCTGGAGCTGTACTCTGTGCCCTGGGGCCTCCTGGGGCTGTCCCTGCCTGGGGAGTGCAGGGCTGGGCTGTGTTCTCCGGCCTCTCCCGCAGCCCCTCAGCTCAAGCTGCGCTCGCTCTTTGCCAGGAGCAGCCATGGAGCGCACTCGAGAGCAGGAACGCAGCCGTGGCCTCTTCCGCACAACAGCGCAGGTACCTGCAGCCATCCCCCCCTGGGCTGGGCCTGCTGTCCCTGCTCAGCCCAGCACCACGCTTGGAGCATCCATACAATGTCCCTCATTTCTTGCCCTTCTGCTGCAGATGATTTGCAAATTCATGAAGAGAATTCGGGAGGAAGAGACCAGTGCCATGGGCACTGTGGTCAGAGCATACTCTCCCATCTTCAAAACCAAGGCCAGTGCTGCCCTGCTGGACATGCTTGTGGAGGAGGGTCCTTCCAATCCAAAGCAAGTAAGCAGCCTGTGGCCTGGCTTCGATCCTCCCAGGAATTGCTTGGCCACGCCAGCTGCTCACTGCGAGCCTTTGAGGCCGTGGCAGTGCGGTGGGAAGGGAAGCACTTCTCTGGGAAGCTGGGCACATTACTCCTGCTGGCAGCTTTCCAAGTTTCCCTGTGCCTTCTCCAGGTGCTCCCCATGGTGAGGTTCATCCACCAGTGGCTCAAGGCTAATGAGTTTCCTGAGTACAATCTGTGCAGGCCCCTTCTGGATCTGACAGAGGCACAGCCTGCTGACGTGGTGATGGCTCTCCTGCGTGTGGCCCCATGGTGTGACAGGTACAGGGCCCACGTGCCCAGAGGGCTCAGGGCATCCCCCTGCACAGCCTGGCCCAGGTGTCTGACAAACAGAGGATTCCAGGGCCCTGTGGCTCCTCCCTTTGTCAGCCCTGGCACAGCAGCCCCTGAGCCTGCTGCCCTCAGGGGCCAGTCCCCACAGGGCTGGGCTGCCACAGAGGGGCAGTGGGCAGAGGCAGGGCTGGCAGCCAGCTCAGCTCCCTGCTGCTGCCCAGGCCACGGGGATGTGTCCCAGACCCCCCTGACACAGAACTCTGTCCCCACAGAGCTGCTACCACCATGTGGAAGAGCATCATGTGCTCGTGCAGGGCTGCAGAGCCGGCCATGCTGATACTCCTGGATGTGCTGGGCACCTGGCCAGAGCTCAGCATGTGCACCTCCGACGGGGACCACACGGCTGTCCTTGCCCTGGCTGTGAGTTTCTGCAACTGACCTTTGACCCAAGGTGACCTCTCCCTCAGGTCTCCATCCTCCCTCCTCCCATGGCATCTCCCTGCCTCAGGCACTGGGCTCAAACCTGGCCTAGGAGCAGCTCCAGGGCCACCAGGCCGGCTGCTGTCCCTACATCTCCACTGGCCTCTCCCTGCCACGCTCGGGCCCTGCCACATGGACACCTGAGCACTGAGCACTGACTCAGGCTGCTCTGTCCTTCGCAGGCAACTGTGGTGATATGGAAGATACTCCAGCTGCCCTGTGTCCCACATGCAGTGACAGTGTATTTCCCCCGCCTCTTGGTGCATCTGCTCTTGCAAGTGCTCTTCAGCACATTGGATCTGCCAGAGAAGGTCGATACCTTCTGGAAGAGATGCCAGCAGCAACACGGCCTTGCCATCAGCCCCAACAGGTGCTCCATGCCAGTCCTCCTGTCCCTGCCATGTCCCCAGGGCAGCAGCCCGTGCTCCCAGCATCACCTGGGCTTTGCTGTGCACACAGGTTTGCAGTGCAGACCCTGAAGGCCCTGCTCTGCCGACTGCACTATGAGGATGTGGTGGCGGCAGTGGAAGACGAGTGTGGCTGGGACACGCTGCTGTGTGCTGGCACGCACCACTGTGCTGTGGGTGTGCTGGCCAGGTGAGCTGCCACCAAACAGCGCTTGTGCCCCGTGCCTGGGGTGCCCCACACAGTCCCCGTGGTCATGGGCCCCAGAGGGCATTGTCACCAAGGGATGGCCAAGGACACTGCACAAGCCTGGGAGAGGAGGGTGCCCAAGAGCAGCTGCTTCCCAAAGGGCCTGGGTCCCCTTGCAGGGTGGTGGAGAAGGGCCAAGCTCCTCCTGGGAGTCAGTCCATGGAGAGGTTTGTCCCGCTGGCTCAGGGTCTTGGTTCCTTTTTCCTCCCGTCAGAGCAATGCGTCACGTGTCCCTGCCCTTGTGTTCTGCGATTGCATTCTACCTGCTCGGGCTGCTCAGCAAAGACACGGCACACGGGGATTTGGCCGCCATGGCGTTCCTTGTGGAGGTGAGCCTGAAGGGCAGCGCTGTCTCGCTGAGCTGTCTCCCAGCTCTCTGCCCTCTCGGTGCCGCAGCCGCCCGGGACGGTGCCCACGCCCTGTGCTGCTGCCTGGGCCCAGCCCTGTGCGCTGCTGCCCCATCACCGGCCTATGCCCTTCAGATGTTGGAGTGCCTGGACTCGAGTGAATACCGTGACAGCGTCCTGGAGATCGCATCAAGCAAACTGCAGAGCGAGTGCAGGGAGAGGCGTCGCTTGGCACTCAGAGGCCTTGTGGTGCTCGGCAAGAATTCCTCCATGGTGAGAAGGGGGCAGCGGCTGCCGGCATGGGGCTGGGGAAGGCAGTGGCTTGCGCTTGGCTGGCCTTTGGGCACTGAGGCAGCTGCTGCCAGCTCTCCTGCCTCCTGCCTCTTGCCTCCTGCCCCAGGCCTTTGGCACAGGCCTTTGGCCTCTGGGCCCTGTGGCAGCAGGGTGGCATTTCACATACTTGTGTTCCACACAGGCCAAAAGAATGTGGAGCCTGCATGAAAGGCTCGTGGAGCTCCTGTGGGAAAATGACAGCCATGTGCTTGGGATGAGCATCGCTCTCCTCAGCCGTTTGTTCCTGTACAATGGTGGCCCGATAACCATCCCCCTCGGCCTGCAGCTGGCTGAGGCGCTCCTGCCGCTCTTTGACAATGTAAGGCTCTGTGTCTCCAGCCATGGCTGCTGCCTGGGCATTGTGCCCTGGGCATTTGCAGGCCTGTGCCCAGGTGGGCCTGAAGCAGCTGATGCTGAGGTCTTTATTTCTTCCTTTCGTACAGGACGATAGCCAGGTGCAGCTGTGCTCCATGTTCATCTTCCAAGAGATGATGGATTTAGTACCAAAGGAGGGGAAAAAGGCCCTGAAGTCCCACGTGCAGCAGAGCCTGCTCCCACTCTCCTTGCACTGCCATGACGAGAACCAGCGCGTGGTTGATGTGAGGACTCGGCAGCTGCCGTGGCTCCCTGGCAGGGCGCTCGGCTGCCTCCTGCTCTGCTGCCTCGCAGGCTGCAGCTCCCTCCCGGTCTTGGTCCAGGGACGTGGGTCCTGTGCCCTGGGCTGTGGTGCCATCTCTGGGTCTCTGCTGCTCTCCAGGCCTCCCGGGAAACGCTGCTCTGTTCCGCCCGATTCCTGAAGAGGAAGGATCTCCAGCAGATGCTGCGGGTGGATCAGACCTGGAGGTTCGGCGAGGGCTTGGTAAGGGCGGGCTGGAAGCCCCAGCCCCAGGCTGGAGAAGCTCAGTGTGTGCGGCTGGCAGCTGTGCCGTGCCCAGTGCCGCACCCAGGGCCGCCAGCCTGTGCCCCACACGCTGCTCCCTTCCCTGGGCCCCGCGGGCTCTACTCCAGCCCCCTGTGGCCCCGAGCCGTGTGCCCATGGAGCCCCGGCACAGCTGCTGTGTCGGGCAGGGCAGCAGCGCGGCTCCCCGGGCAGCAGCCGGCCCTCTGCCCCCTCCAGAGCCCGGCGCCAGCGGCTGCTGCCCGGTGCCTCAGGGCTGGGCGGGCACGGGAGGCCGGGGCTGGCCGCAGGCAGCAGTGCCCGGCCGAGGGGCAGAGCCCGCACCAACCCTTCCCTCCCGCCGCTCTCTGCAGCTGGCACAGGACAGGAGCCGAGCGGCTGAGCACCTGCACCGGGCCCTGCTGTACCTGGACAGCCCACAGGAGTCCCTGCGAGCGGCGGCCATCAGGTTCATTGGTGAGCCACGAACCGGGCTGGGCTCCCTCCCTGCCCTGCCGCAGCTCGGCCCCAACTCCGGCTGCTGCCCCGGCCCTGGAGCCCCGGCTGCCCTCGGGGCTGCTGCTGCCGGCCTCTGGCAGCCGGGCCCTTGGGCTGAGTCAGGATGCGGCAAGGGCCGGGGCTGAGCCCTGCCGGGGCAGGAGGCCGTGTGGCCCCAGGGCTGGCAGCGCCGCTGGCAGGGAGCTGTGCTGCTGGGACCCTGACAGGCTCTGTGTTCCCAGGGATGGCCGGGTGGCACCTCCGGGGGAACAAACGAGAGCTCCAGAGCATCTGTCAGGGTGAGTGAGGGCAGCGGGCTGCCAGCCCCGGCTGCCAAGGGGAGCTGCAATCCCTGCCCCGGCTGCCGAGGGCTCTGCTCCCTGTGCGGACCAGGCCTGGTGTGGCCAGGGCACACACAGAGATTTCAGGGGCACGAGTGCCAATAGTGTCCAGTGGCTTTGGGCTGATCCCTTTGGTCCCTGCTCCCTCCTGGCCATGGCCAGAGCCACCTGGGTTGGCCCTTGCACGGGGCTCTCCTTGGGTCCCTGCAGATCCAGATCTGACCATGGAGATCTGTTCCTCTCTCTTGCAGCCCTTGATGACAAGGCACAGGACATCAGCCCTGCCATCAGAAGGCTGGCTCTGGAAACAGCCTTTGTCCTCCGGGCAGCTCCAGGCTCCATCTTGCAGAAGTGGCAAGATGGATTCCGCAGGGCACGCAAGAACCGCCCTTGTCTGTGGGCCCGTGGCTGGCTGTGCTGCTGGAGCTCTGAGGAGAGCTAAATTGAGAGGCTCTCTGTCTGCCGGGGCCATCTGAGCCGGGCAGGAATTTTCTTTAAGATGGTTTTTTTTTTCCTTCTTCTTTGTTCTTCTTTAATATAGAAATATAGAATTAGAAATATATAGAATATAGATACAGAATTATATATAGAAATATAGAATGTGTTCTCATACCCAGTGTCTCAGGTGCTTTCTCTGGTGCCCAGTGTGCGCAGGGCATAGGGGGAGAGGGGAAAAGGGTGCTTGTGCTCAGCAAGCTGCCCAGGCGTGCAGTGGGGAAGGGAAAATGGCCAGAAGGCCCTCGGCCTTTGGTGCTTCTCCTGAAGCCTTAACACTGCCCACAGAGGAGCTGGGCAGGGGCTGGAGCTGTGGGGATCGCTGTGATTGTGGTGCCTGGAGATGGGCACGAGGCTTCTCCCAGGCAGGAAGCGCCGTCTGTGTCCTGCAGCCTGTGGGTTCCTGGCGGGATTGCTGAGGGCTCCGAGGCTCTCTCTATTCGTTTCCTCCGGAGCTCCCCAGAAGGGAGCCCTGGGGCCTCTGAGCCTGGGCTCAGGCTCCAGGAAGCCTTGGGGACAGTCTGGGCTGTGTGGGTACCCCAAGGTGCTGCAGGCTCGGCCTCAGCTGCAGGGTGCCAGTGTTGCACGGCTGCAGTGTCCCCATGGGCAGGGTTTGCTTTGGAGCCTGTGCTTGTGGTGGCACAGGGAGCTCCGAACTGAGCTGGGCACGGACCCGCAGCCCAGCCCTGCCATCCTTGCAGCTGCTTTGGGCTGGGGGCCGGAGCAAGGGGAGCCCTGGGATCTGCCCCTGACAGATCCCTTCAGACTGCACAAGGAAATGCTGGTGCTGGTGGCAACCCTGCCCAGGGCAGGCTTGATTCCTTTCATTTTATCCCTCAACACCAGAGTGCATTTAGTTCCTCTCCAGGGATAACACATAATTCCCTGCTGGTGCCCATGAAGCTGCAGCCCCTCCCGGGCTCACCCCTGCCCCAGCTCTGGGGTCCTGAGCACAGAAGGAGCTGGAGCTGTTGGAGGCAAGGCAGTGGAGGCCCCAGAGATGCCGCAGGCTGGAGCCCCTCTGCTCTGAGGAAAGGCTGAGAGAGCTGGGGCTGCTCAGCCAGGAGGAGAGAAGACCTTGAGGAGGCTTCACTGCGGCCTCCCTGGCTGGGGGCTGGACATGGGGGTGTTCCTGAACACTCATGAATCTCAGCCCAGCCCTCTCCTCAAGCAGAAAATAGAAAGAAAAAAATATTAAATGGACAAAGAAAAGGGGGAAGTGTGTTTATTTGTGTATCAAGAACTTGGGGTGAAAAAATTAGCCAGGTGTCCTCAGATCCTTTGTGTGATGCAATGGATAGGTACAATAAATCCAGTGGAATCCCAGTGTTTCCTTGGCTGAGGACAGCCAGCTGCCCCTGATGGGGACACCAGCCCAGGAGGCTCCAGGGCTTTCTGGGATTTGGGAGCCTTTTTCCTCCAGCTTGTTTTCCTGCTGACAGGTGCACAGCTTCCAGGCCACTTCCACTCTCCCAGGCAAGGCATCAGAGGGGTTTAATGCAAGCTGTGATAAAATGTCTCTGTCTTTCCTCACAGCTATAAACCAACCAAGGAAAGCCGTACTCCTGGTAAAAATCACTGGATCACTTTGGACTTCAGGCTTTAATTTTTACCAAGCTTTGATTTTCATCAGGATTTAATTTTACTCAGATCATCTGACTTTCAGGACATACATTAATCTTTCATTTTCATCAGACAGTGAAAAGCTGTCTGATTGGTAAAAACCCATTGGTGAAAGCTCAATGGGTTCTGGTTAGGCTGGTGGGCCTGAGCTTTGTGGGTGTCTCACTGCATTCCCTGGCTTGGACAAGCTGCTCTTGGTCCAAGTGTCCCGAGCCAGAAGCCTGATGAAGAGAAAGGCATATGGGAAAACAAGTTTCAATAAAACCTTTGAGCTCTTGTTATAAATGTTGGGAAGAGATGCTGACTATTCCTTGCTCACCAGGTAAAGCTAAGGAGTTTTTAAGCATGGAGCTGAGAATAGCAGATTGGCTGGAGAAGAGGGTGATGCCCAGACGTGCACACTGCCCACCAAGGCAGGAGAGGACCGTGCCCTCACACCCCATGAGACAGCCCTGGTGGTTGTGCTGACCCTGTGCCAGGATTCCCTGGGGCTGCTCTGCCTGAGCCCCCCTCAGCTGGCTGTGCTTGTCCTGCCTCCCTCCTCCTGTGGTTGTGCTCCCAGAGGGGTGTTTGTGAGGGGCTGTTGGAAAAGCAGATTAATGAGCGAGACATTGAGAATTAAACCAATCCAAATCCACACAGTAAATAGGGCTGCTGTCAAGTGCCGTTCCCGAGAGAGATAATATCCCTTCCCCCTTAATTTCTTAGTAAATCCATTATGATTAATGCTAGTACAGTGGGAACACTGTTATTATAAATACATGGGTGATGGCAGAGCTGCAGCATTAATAACACTGGGTATTACTTAACTTATTAGCTGCTGTTTTTGGTAGGACTCTTACCCTGCTGCATTAAGCTGAGCCTTGCATTGCAGCCTTCTCTGGGCTGTCTCTGCTGCAAGGACACAAAGTGAGAAGCATCTCCTTCCTTCTGGCCAAAAGCCACCCCCCGCCCCCCCGTGGCACTGGCACTCAGCTGAGCTCCCAGTGGGTTGGTGGCACCTGTGGAAAGCCTGGGACACTACTGATGGAGTCTTGTGGTGTTGGAGACTAGCAACAAGTGAAGGAGGGAATGGAAGCAGGACCTGGCACCTCCAGGTGAACCTCAGCCCTTGGGGACCAGGGGACATGAGAGGACACTGCAGCCCATGGGGACCTGTCGCCCTGAAAACTCAGCTTCTGAGCTTGCTAACATAGTTTTCTAAGGACTTTCCCAGGACAGTAACTGTAAACATAGATATGTGTACATTCTTTCTGTTACACGTCTTCTGATGGGCATTTCTCATGGCCAGTGCAGTGAGAAAGTGTTATCCTGAGCATCCAATGCCTGGCCATGGTAAGAAGCCTATAAATCCTGGGAGGAAAAATAAACTCTGCTCTTTCTTCACCACACCTCAACCTGTGTCCGCGTGATCTATTGATCTTCAGCGGTAACAGGGACCAGGGCCAGCTTGGCAATATTCTTGTCCCTCCTTGTGGCCTCACGGCTTCAGAGCTTCTCTGAAGGATTTTCCAACACCTTTTTTGCTGTATTTTGTTGGGAAGGTAGAATTAGAAAGAAATTATAAATATGGCTTTGTAGCCAGAAAGGCTAAGGAAGAAATACAAATGATAGCACGATTTGAATAATTCAAAGAAACCGGGCTGGTATGCCAGAACACATTCTTTCCTGCAATAAAACCAAGCTGAGACCCCTCATCCCAGCCTTATAAGGAAAGGTCTGAAGGACCCTGAGATAACTAAAAATATGCAAAAATAGCGATTTCTATAGGTTGTACACAAATGTTACTATATTAGTATACTTAGAAAGATTGGTTAGTAAAGGAATAGAATATTCAAAGGTATAGGTTATATAAGTAGTGGTATAGAAGAGCTCGCTTTCTCTCTCTCTCTCTCTCTCTCTCTCTCTCTCTCTCTCTCTCGCTCTCTCTCTCTCTCGCTCTCTCTCGCGCTCTCTCGCGCTCTCTCTTTTTCTGGCTCTCTCACTTCTGTTATGTTCTGTAACTCTCTTTCGTAGAAATCTTTAGTCTTAAACTCATGTATTCGTATCTTACCCTCTTTTGTATTGCTCTCCCTGAGCCCGCCTTGAGCTCTATCTGTTGGCTCATAGCAGGCTCTCTCTCTCTCTCTCTACCCCACGCCCTGAAATAAACTTCTAACACTTAACTCGATTATAGAGGTCTTTGCCGTGTCTCTGACTGTCCCCAGAAAGCGTCTCCTACAGTATTTCATAGATCTGTGGAATCATTAAGGTTGGAAAAGTGCTCTATGATCATTGACTGCCAGCTGTTCTCCCAGCACTGCTAAACTAAACCATGTTCCCAAGTGCCACATCAACAGGGGTTTGAAATTCCTCCAGGGATGGAGGATCCACCACTGCCCTGGGCAGCTGTTCCAGTGTTTGACAGCCCTTTCCATGAAGAAATTTTCCCTAACATCCAACCTAAACTTCCCCTGGTGTAACTGGAGGCCCTACTCCTTTTGTCACTTGTTGGGAGAAAAGCCTGACTCCCACCTGGCTCCACTCTCCTGCAGGAATGGAATCAGCAGGAGCCCTCCTTAGCTGGGAGGTGGCTCTGCCTTTTGCTGCTCCTGCCTTAGTGCCCTGCCCCTGCTCCCCAGGGACCCCAGGTGCTGCAGAGGGCCCTTCCCCTCCTCCATCCCCATCCCCTGCTGCTCCTCACACAAGCAGGCTGCACGGCTCTTTTTCATCCCTTCAAATTAACACCTACTTAAAATTCCAAAGCAAATACATTTTTAATTTCCTTAATTAAAATGATTTCCTCCTTAGAGCTGAATAATGGGATTTGAAGCACTGAAGTAATGGGGTGTGCCAGGCTGCATGGGAGCTGAGGCACTGGTGAGCACAGTGAGGTCTTGGGAGTGATGGGATCATGTCCCACCTTAGGGAGCCAGAATGAGCCAGAGCTCAGCATCCTTTGCACCTCTAGGGAGTAAAATTCACCCAAGTGGCAGCTTAAAATGATATCCCAGCAGTCACTGGTTTTCCAAAGGTTGAGGGTGATGGATTGCTCCCACTGCCTCCCCTACAGCCCAAAATGACACCCAAAGGGCATGCTGAGGGGGCTGGCCCCTTCTCACTGTGGGGGGCTTTGGGGGGGATCAGGGTCTGGGGTGAATGTGGAGGAAAATCATACCAGGACCCCAAGATGAGATGGGGTGACCTCCTCTCCGTGTGCTGCTTTAGCCCAAGATGCCTGTGCCCAGAATAACTCTGGGGTTTGGCTTTGCAGGGGTTTCTCAGCCTGGAAGTTGTGTCGGTGGGATACCAGAGAGCCGTGTGCTGGGGCTCTGGTGAACATGTGACAGGGGAGGAAAAGGGAGAATACATGATGATAATGAGTTAAAATGCATTTAACGAGCTCCTGCTGCCCTTACACACCCCAGTGCTGGGGCTCATGGATGGGAGGTTCTGCAGCAAAGGGATGGATTAGTCCCACTTGGATCTGACTGAAAGACTGCTCAAAGCACAGATTTCCAGCTCCAAACCTCCAAACCCTCTCTGCTGTTTCTGTCTGGATGCCTCCTTCCCCTTCCCAAACTCTCTCCTCTGATGTATTTGGGAGTTTTTCATGTATTTATTTAAATTAATAATAATTTACCCATTAAAATGCTGCAGATCAGTGGGTTCTTCCTGAAGGAGGAGTGTGTTTGGCTCCGGAGGGTTCATTAGCCGCATGTTGGGATTGGGAGGTGCTGTGCATGGAATGATTTATGCACATCCCTGCCACTCAAGCCAATCCAGCCTAGAATAATTCAAAACCAATTCCATAAATCACTTATTAGTTATTACTGAAATATTTATGCAGCAGAGGTGTCTTCCTGTGAATTGTTGGGGTTTTTTGCCAGCTTTTTCTTCACGGACAAAAAAAAAATGTTGACTCTTGGTGCATCTTGAGTGCAAGAAGATCCAAAGTTTTGGAGTTGCCTTGCTCTGCCTGGCTGGGGTTTGAGCAGAGCCTCTCACTACAGCCCCAAGCCTGACCACAGTGTGTGTGCCTGCTCTGTGAGTAACGAGCAGGTATCCTAATTAATCCTCATTTCCAGCAGCAGCCCGAAGGAGCTGCACGATGAGCATGGTGCTGTTTGATGCAGATGAACTGTGCTTTGGTGGGAATTCAATTACCCAGCTTTTCCTTGCTGAACATAATGCATTTGGACGATACAGTAGTTCCGGTGTTAATGAGATGCATTTTCACTGCTCTGAAGTCTGTATTTCTCCCTGTACTTAGTGCACAGCATCCACATTAATTACAGTTCCAGTGGAGAAAAACCCGCAGAGTTACTACCTGCATTTTCCTCCTGGTAATAGCAGTTTCCTTACATGGCCAGGAACATTATGGATTCACTCCTCAGCCACATTTTATACCAAACAACTTGATTGTGATAGCAGGGAGAGAACAACTCTGCTTCCCTTCAGCTGCTCAGGCTGTGCTGTAAAAGGGTCATTTTCGGGGGTGGGGGATGAATCAGATGCATTCAAGTCAGAACATCCTCGGAATAAAAGCATTTCTGGAAGTTGTTTAAAGAGGGTTTTGTGAGACATGTGGAACTCACGGCCAAATTAAACCAGCAGCTGATGGGCCCACACAAAACGGAGAATCCCCTGGGATTGGGGGGCTGCAGCCAGCATGGGAAACCACAGGTATTTTATTCCAAGGAACAAACACATTTGTGCTTTGATTTCTTTTTTGGTTTTGAGAGTTTTCAAACTCCCAAGCCTGGCAGCATGGAGTTTCCCTGAGATTTCTCCAGCAGGAGTTGTGCATTAGGGGATATCCCACTGTTGGCTCCAAACCATCACATTTTGGCCACAGATGTTGTTGTCACCATCCCTGGAAGTGTTCAAAAGCCAAGTATTCGTGGCACGTGGCAATACAGTTTAGTGGGAATGCTGGTGTTTGGTTAAAAATTGGACTTGATGATCTTAGAGGGCTTTTCCAACCTTAATGATCCTGTGATTTCATGGAAAGCTGAGCAGTTTTAAGTTGTGTAAAACAGGAATTCCCAGGGAATAGCACTGCAGAGACATTTAATAAAAAAGTGAGCAGAAGTGTTGTAGCACATTGTATAAATCACTCTTTGACCTTCATTGAACACCACTGCCTCCTCACCTGTTAATAGCTGGAAATCCCTTGTAGCCTCTACTGCATCTTGGCAATTGGCATGGAAACAATTAACAGTTATTGACAGTTATTTCTCTTAATCATTCATGTCTTTATTCAGGTATTTACACATCTCTCTTTGTTTAAATCTCCCCTCCCTCTCAGGAGTTGAAAGTGCCTGAATAGCGGGTGTGGTTAAAAATATAATGAGGTGCACAAAGTCTTGGCTTCCCTGAGGAGCAGCTGTGCAGGAGGAGGGAACACTGGGATCTGGGGCTGTTGTGGTGGCCATGGATGGCAGAGGGGCTTTAGGAAAAGGATTTTCACTGGGGAGAGAAATCCTCAGTCTCTGTGTCCAGCTCAGTGTATCTGGCGAAAAAGCAATGAGAAGGATCTTACCCCATTTTTTCTGTAATTCCTTTGAAAATTAACATTTCTGTTTTTCCAAATAGGCCTCTTTATTTTTATGTTTTCTCCCCCCTTTTTGATACTGGTGTTTAAAATAAAACCAGGAGCTCACCCTCTCACGCTCATGGTGTGGTTCCCTGTTTGCCGGCAGCTCCCAGCAAGATTTTCAGGGGAAACCACCTTTTTCTGAAGCTCTGAGCCCTTCTGGTGTGGTGGAGGCTTTCAAAGACAATGGAGGAGTCAAGACGTGAAAAGTCGGAATCCTTCTGAAAACCAGAGCTGTGTTTGAGCCACCTGAGCCCTGCTGCTGCTCTGCTCTTTCAGAGGTTGCAGAGCTTGTGAACAACACTTTTTGCAGCCCCAAGTACTTCCAAGTTGAAAACTAACCAGAGGATTTAAAAGAAGAGAGAATCCCTGTCCTTTTGGTACCTTCCTGGCTGTAAATGCACCTGAACTGTGTTTTTATGGTGTCACCAGCAGCAGCAACAGCTGCAAATGGGGGGAATCGTGAAGCGCAAAGTCTCTGGAAATCCTGTGGCTCCAGGAGCTTCCCCAGTTGTGGAGACAGGATAAATCCAGGGTGCCTTGCACTAGATGGAGCTCCAGGACAGCTGGCTCTCCTCAGTGCCCAGCTCCTGCTCCTGCCCAGCACTGGACACAGGGAGCTGCTGGACGTGACCTGCACATCAGTGACCACCCTGCCCATCCCAGCAAAACCCTCAGGATGCCTTTAGCTGATGTTGTTTGGTGCCTCCAGGCTGGCTTGGCTGCCTGCAAAACAAACAAAAAAAAAAGTCTCAAAAATGTGAAATACCAACTCCTCTTTTCCTCTTCCATCCCTTTGGTCAGCCCCATGCTTGAGGCAGGAGCATCCCATCCCATCCTCCTGGGAATGAGGACAGAGAAGTGCTAGCAGACCTTGCCCTCAGCTCTCCTGCTGCTGGCTGAATCTGGAGACATTTACTTGAGGGTAGAGACTTCTCTGCTTCTTTAAATAAAATTTGCTGGCAAATTCTTGTGGTTCAAATTTCCCTTAAATCTGGCTTAGAAGACGCCTATGGAGGTTTAATTGGAGCTAAGAGGAAGGGCTGGGTTTGGTAATTAGGGGAGAATGAATGAAAATTCAAAATTTAAAATGCAGCAGGTGAATGGTTGTGGTGGAGCTTTTCAATACTTCTGAAGTTCTTGGGCTCTCAGTGAGATCCTGCTCTCCAGGCAGGAGTGGTTTACTACAAATTCCACTTATAAATGGTACTAAAGCCTCTGTTAAGACTCCAGAATATTGACTGTGATTATTTTTGTAGCTCTTCTGAGTACAGTGCTACTGAAGGGCTCTAGAAATGGAAGCATGATATATTAGGGAAAGGTGTTGCGCTGTACAGAGGCTGCCCAGATATCTGCTGCTGGAATGGGGAATCTCTCTGGTTTAAGGAGATACTGTCTGGTATTCAGTATGGCCCCTCAGCAGGAGAGCAGGGCTGGATAAAGCAGCTTTTGTTCTCTAATTGATCAGAGACTCCCCATGGGAATTCCACAGGGAATTGTGTCTCAACCAAAGCTCTGCTTCCAGGGAAGGCTCCAAGCCCAGCTCTGGGTTATTTTTTAGATGAAACTTTGCTGATTTTGTGGCTGTTTTTGTGGGCCACTGAAAACTTTCATGGGAACTATGCCCTGGCTGAGGATGGGGGAGGAGGGAGCTGCTCTTTGGGGTGAGGGCTGGTCACCCCTGGAGCTGGCTCTGAGCAGGGGATGGTCCCTCCGGGTGATCTCCCTTTGGCTGCTGGGGAGCAAGAGACAGAGGGGTTTTTGAATTTGGACCAAAAGCTGAGTGCCTGGGCTGGGACTTTGGCTGAGGTCCTGCTGCTCAGATCCCATCCTGCTGCAGGTGGAGGTAGGGATGAGGGAGGGCTGGAGCACCTCTGATGTGTAGAGACAGACCTGGAGAGCTGGGGAGGTTCAGCCTGGAGAAGAGAAGGTTTTGGGGAGTCCTCAGAGCCACTTCCCATGCCTGAAGTGGCCTATGAAACAGAGGAAGAGAGGCTTTTCATATGGGCAGACAGTGTCAGGACAAGGGGAATGGTTCTAAACTGAAGGAGGACAAACTTAGATTGGATAATGGCAAAGAAATCTTTTACTCTGGGTGGGCAGGCCCTGGCACAGGGTGCCCAGAGCAGCTGGGGCTGCCCCTGGATCCCTGGAAGTGTCCAAGGCCAGTCTGGACAGGGCTTGGAGCAGCTGGGACAGTGGAAGGTGTCCCTGCCATGGCAGGGGTGGGACTGGGTGACCTTTAAGGTCCCTCCCAACCCAAACCAGTCTGAGATTCCAAGAGCAGTTTCTTAATTGTGAGCACATCTGCCTTTATTGAGCTTTTGCTGGGAATTAAGTGTGAAGCTTGGTTCTGTGTCCTAAATCATCCTAGGCTTCTCTAATCCCTCCCACCTTTCTCCCCCCAAATTTAGGTCTTCAGGGTCTGTTACAAAGAGCCCCCAGCTGTCTGCCCTGCCTGAGCTTTTCTGTTCATTCTCCTGCCCTCAGCTGGGAGGAGACAGCACCTTGCAAATGCCAGATGCCCAGGATTGTGCCCTTGTGCTTTCCCACAAGCACTAAAATCTCGTAAGCAACCTGCTCAGACAGGATTGCCAGCCCTGCCTCACTCACCAGAGGGGAATGGAGATTTGCATCTATTTCAGAGAGGCAGCCATGATTTTGATTCTTTTTGTGAGATTAATTGAACCATGACGAGTTTTCTGCTTCACCAGCTCCAGAGCTGTGGCTGCAGGAATTCTTCCTCCTCACCTTCTTGGAAGCAGATGGTGATTTATTCCATAGTCATGTTGGGATAATGTGTGTTTCTTTGTGTTTGGATGGTCAATAGGGAGCACTCCATCTCCACGGGATTTTAAATATCTTGGAGGACCCAAAAGCACAGAGCTGCACGTGGGGACTTTGTGTAGATTTGTGATCCTTTTTAGAGGAGCTGAGGCCATATACTAGTGACTGAAATTCAGGGGGCCATAAATAGCATATTTCCATCTGTAGCAGCTCTGACTTGGCTTGACTGTTGTTCCTGTTACTTAGAGGGAATATGAACACTTTGGGTTATTTAAACAGTCTGGAAGCTCTAAGATGGGATGGAGGAAGGAGTTCTGATAATGGAATAAACTGCCCAGAGCTTGGAAAGCAGCTGAATGTCCTCTGGAAGAAAAAGAAACAGTTATTTTTAGGCTTTTCTAGTGGTTTATTTATGGAGGGAGCTCCTGCACTCTGGAGTGGGGCTTGGTTGGTGGGAAGAGCATCTCTGCCTTCATGGGAAAGTCATGTGCCATGTTTTAATGATTTTTGGTGGCGGCTGTGGGTGAAAGTCAGGTTTTCCATAGTTCAGAGCTGGAAATCTGTTTTGTGTAGTCCCAGAGGTGGGAAAGAGATGGAAATCGTGGGGTGGGTCTAAGATAAGCCCAGCTTTAGCACTTCCTGCTCCTCAGCAAGGTCAGCTCTCTAGTTTGGGTTTTCCAGGAGTCAAATCATACATATGAATTACTTCTTGTACAAAGTTTTCGATTGTCAACAGAGTGATTTGTGAATAAATGTTTTCATTACTTGGCTGGCTCCATGGATGGATGAATAATATCCGTCAAATAAATTATTCATCCCTTTCTCTCCTTGCCATCATCAGATAAATTCCTTGTGATTTATATTTGTTCCTTATTCATCTGGCTACGAGGAGCAGACATATTAGAGATGGGTTAGGAGCTAAATCTGCTTTATGGAACCCAAGAAGGGAGCTCTGGTTGCTGTTGTTGGGGTCTGTATCCACACAAACCTCATCCCATGGAGTGCCAGTGCCCTCTGCATGCTTGGGGTGGCTCCATGGGGAGTCCCCAAGTGCTGAGCTGAGGGCAGAGCCCTCATTCCTGACAGAAATCTGTGTTTAACAGAGGGGAGGGGGGCTTTGGTCAGTCTTCAGGGCAGTTTTTGCAGCATTTTACACAGCACAGAGGCTGCAGACCTTCCATCCTTTCCCAGGCTCCCACTTTGCACCTTCCTCAGACTGCTTTTACCCCTGACAAAGCCACACCAGCCTCCTGCAGAGCACTCCAGCAGGGATGGGAGAAGATTTTCCACCGGTGCCAGAAGGGGAGTGGAGGGGAAAGGAATTAGTTTGGCTCCTCTACAGAAAGAAGCAAAGAAAAGCATCACACAGAAGCTGACTGAAGGGACAGAGATCAGCTGCTCCTGCTCAGAAGTGACCTGATTTATTAATCTGATTTTCAAGTGTTTCACTTGAAACTGTTGATTGTGCTTTTTTTGGTTTTTTTTTTAAACTGGTGTTATTCCAGTTCTGAAAAATGCATCTATGCTTATTTAGCTTTCAAATCACTGGGGAAAGCATCTTTCAATTCCCAAAAAAACCCCAAAAAAGACACAATATTCTTCAAACCATTTTCCTTCTCAAACAGTTCAGGCAGACACAAACCACAGAAGGTTTCACCTTTAAATAGTAAAAGTTGGAAATGGAAAAGGAAAAGTTACCTGGATGTGAAAAGCAGAGGTGTCATGGAGTTACTTTACCTTTAAGGGAGTTGGAGTTGCTGGGAAGTGTTTGGAGTCTTTTCTCCTGACCAATTATCGGTCATTGCTGGGAATGACAGCAGTTTAGGCCATTGAAAAGTGGGATCAACTTGTGAACCCTACCTTAAAGTGTAAAAGCAGAGCTCTCTGGGTTCTCTTTGTTTCCTGGCTGGAAGGGTGGCGGAGCTCCAGGCCTCCCGTCCCTGCCCAGGCCATGCGGCCGGGCGGGGCCGGGGCCGGGCCTGCCGCGTCTCCTGCCCGGGAGATGGGGGGCCTGGGGAAGGTTTTCCTCGGGCCCGGGCCGGGCCAGGCCGATCTCTGGCTCGGCTGCAGGTTTTGCTGTAACTAAATTCACTAGAAACTGCTGAGTGAAGAAGGAGAGAGGCTCTGGACCTGCAGCAAGCAGAGACAGCGACCACACTCTCCAGAGCAGCTATGAAGAACTTCCCATCGCAGACGGCTCCAGCTCCTGTTCGGCAGAGATCACCGAACCATCTACAAAAGCCTGGGCAAGATTTTAACTCTTTCATTACCCAGATGAGACTTGCGGATTAATCTTTTTATCCAGAGAGAGAAAAAGAGAGTGATCAACATGAAAAGAGACTTTATAAACTACCAGTGACAGGAAAGAAAAGAAGCTTCAAGGAAGGTAGAGAATTAAGAAGATGCTTTAATTAAGCTGAAATATCTCCCTGTTAAAACTATGGAGATGGACAATGAAGTCCTGAAAAGAACTCCTTTAATTCATGATATAGGATCTAGAGAGGAATAGTGTTCAAAGTGTAAATTTGAGTAAAGAGTAATTATAGTATAGTGAAGTACTGGGAGATTAAAAGCCTTGAGAGGCCATGAGAAAACTGTTGAGAGATTTGAAGCCCTGAGAGGCCATGAGAAAACTGTTTTCTGGTGAAGCTCACAGAAACAGATGAAGAAGACTTTTTTTTTCTTTTTTTGCCTTTGAATAACTTATCCTTAAAAATGCTATCTCTAGACGCATAGCCCATACACACCTCAGAGTGATGTGAGAATGGGAGGAGTGAACTCTAATAATAGCATCTCTGGACAGCTAACATTAGGGCAATAGAAAACTATAACAAAAATAGTTTTCTTGTGAGAAACTCCATAAATTAACAGGAAGAAACTTCTGTTTCTCTATAAAGATTGGTAAAAAGACTAGCAAGAATTGGGACTGTTTTAACCATCAGAGTTCCAGAGTTTTTGTCTCTGTTGTCATGTGAACAAGGGAATAGTGGGTAGATAGGGGATGGAAAGGTTTTTCTGGAAGTTTATTCTGGTGTTCTTATTATTGTGGTTTGTCAATAAACTTTCTTTTTTTTTTCCCCCTTTTAAGTTGTATGCCTGTTTTGCTCTTATTCTAATCCATATCTCACAGCAAGAAGTAAGTAATTTTCTTAGTTAGTGGTTTAAAACCACGACAAGAGGTAAGAACAGATCTTATTTGGAGCTTTAACTCGAGGATGCTGTGTCAGACCTGGCTGATCCCTGTGAGGATCCCTTTCCTGGAACACCAGGAAAGCTTTGATTTTTCATTCCCAGTATCAAATCCAAACACAAGCACTGGGATGCAGCTGAAGAGAAGGAATGACAATGGAGGGAAAAGCCCTGTGGCTCAGAGGATGAGGAAGGAGCATCCTCTGCAGGGAGGGAGGAGGAAGGAAAGTGGCTCAGGGGTTTCTCCCAGTGCTCCCCAGCCCTTGCTGGTGTTCTCAGTGTGTTGTGCTGCAGAAATGAGCCCAGAGATGCTCTGGAACGATCCCATCCCTCCCAGAACACCTCACAGCGATGCCCCACACACATTTTGTGTCTGTTATATGCAGGATCCACTTAAATGATCCACTCAGCTGCTGCAATCCATGTGTTCCCTAAAGAAAGCAAATCCCAAAGAAAGAGAATACAGCACCAAGCAGGGACCTTCCTGCCTGAAGGACATATTGGAGTATAATTTGTGGAGTGATTGATGTATTTTATTTTTAATAATATTTTCCCCCTCTTGTCAGCTTTCTCGTTCAGGGGACACATCAATCTTGGAGCCCTTTCCAATTGAGAGCTGTATTTCAGCAGGAATGGTTTGCCTTGCCCACCTGGCTGGGAGGGGGAAGGGGAAGGAGCAGGGTTTGCTCTGCTTGTTTTGTTTGGCTTTGGCCTTGGAATTCAGGGTGCCAGGGAATGCAGGAGTTCTCACTCAGCCTGGTGGGGATCCTGATGGCTGATCCACTAAAACTTGGTGCTGGAGAGGCTGTGAGAGACTTTGGCACAAAACTGAGCCTATTTCAGTGTCCTTTTTAAAGCTCAGCAGGTTTTGGGAGGAATCATGGGGGACAAGAGTGTCCTGAGCCTCAGTCAGATCAACCCTTGCTTGGACATCCTCAGGTTGGCTTTTATTCTTTTATTGTTTTTCTGCATTTTTCCCCTCTATCCATAGCAAAGAAAGCCCTTTGACAGCAAGAACTTGGAGTTCTGTGTAGGATGGAGGGGTGAGGAGTGTCCCAGTGGCTGCTGTGTGTCCAGGAGTGCCCATCTCACCAGCTGCAGTCATGGCAGGCCTGGCTGTGAGTGGCTGGACTTGGGGTTCTCTTTGTGCCGCCTCCCTGCTGCCCCAGATCCATTTGACAGCTGGGATTTGCTGGAGTTGAGGCACATCCCTGCTCTTCCCAGAGGCCACCGGAGCAGAGGTGTGTTGGGAGGGAGGGAAAGCACAGGTGAAACCAACACTGGTTGTGTTTGAGGTACCTGACGTGAGCACCCCTTCACAGAATCCCAGGATCACTGAGGCTGGAAAAGATCCCCAAGGTCACTGAGCCCAACCTGTGCCCAATGCCCACCTTGTCCCCAGCCCAGAGCTCTGAGTGCCACATCCAGAACTTCCTTGGACACCTCCAGGGATGGGGACTCCACCACTGCCCTGGGCAGCCCCTGCCAGTGCCTGACAATGAAGAAATCAATTTCTTCCATGAAGAAATCCTTCCAGATCTCCCCCCTGAGCCTCCCCTGGCCCAGCCTGAGGCCATTCCCTCTCCTCCTGTCGCTGTTCCCTGGGAGCAGAGCCCGACCTCCCCGGCTGTCCCCTCCTGGCAGGGATTGTGCAGAGCCAGAAGGGCCCCCTGAGCCTCCTTTGCTCCAGGCTGAGTCCCTTTCCAGCTCCCTCAGCCCCTCCTGGGGCTCCAGACCCTTCCCCAGCTCCATTCCCACCTCTGGACATTCCAGCCCCTCGGTGCCTTTCTCGTGAGGGGCCCAGAACTGGGCCCAGCTCTGGGGGTGCCCCAGCAGTGCCAGCACAGGGGACAATCACTGTCCTGCTGCTCCTGCTCACTCTGTTTTGGATACAAGCCAGGATTGTTCTCCTTGCCCACCTGGGCTCGTGTCCAGCAGCCCAGGTCCCTTCCCAGCCACTGTGCAGGGGTGGTGGCCGAGGAGCAGGGACCCTTCCTGCTGTCCCTGTCAGCGATCCCACGCGGCAGAGCCGGGCAGACACCGGTGCCACGGAGCTGTGGTGGCTCCAGGAGCTCTGCTGTGTGCCCTGGAGCCGGGCACAGCCTGGGGACACGTGCAGGGCAGCACAGCTGGCGCTGCCTCCAGAGGTGCTGCTGCCTCCTGGCTCTGCTGGGCTCCATCACATCCCGGCTGGATCCTTGGGATGGGCTCAGCACACAGAGCTGGGGCTGGGATGGCAGCTGGGAGCCTGAATCCTGTTAGATCCACAAGGAAAAGGTGAGGAGGTGTGTCCCAGCCCTGCATAACCAGGGAGGCTTTTCCTGCAGGTCCTGCAGCACTGCAGGTTAAACTCACCCTGCTCAGAACCTGCCTGTGCACAGGAATGTGTACAGTAATTGCCATTGCTGTAACAAATCAACTTGTTCTGCAGAGCTGAATTGTTGTTGTTGTTGTTGTTGTTGTTGTTGTTGTTGTTTTTGGGTGAGGGGTTTTTGTTTGGTTGGGTTTTTTTTAGGTGGGGAATATTGAGTTCTCATCATTTTCAGTGTTTGTCCAAAACCATGGAAAATTCCATCCTCCCATGAAGTTGTGAGAGCACAGCACTCTGGCTTGTCCAGTATTTCCTAGAGCTGTCCTGGATTTTAGCAGGAGAGCTGCATCCTGCAGGCATTCCCTGCACTGAGCACATCCATTGTGATACCCTTGGGATATGTGATACACCCATTGTGTGGCCCTTGGGATACAGAGGTGGCACTGGGAAAATCACCATCTGCTCAGGGCTGCCTGCAGCCTTAGCCTGTGGCAGGGGTTTACTGGGATACATTTGATGCAAATCCCACTGCTCACCTCAAGTTAAGCAGCAGGCAGTTGCACTGCTGCATCTCCTGCACGTGTTTCAATGAGTCCTGTGGATGCAGGCTGGGAAGTGGGAGGATGGAGACTGCTAGGGCAGGTGTTCCATGTGTCCCTGCTGATGGAGAGGTGCAGATCTCTGTCCCCCAGAGAGCTGTGAGAGGGGCAGGGGTTGGTGTCTCTGGCAGAAGCAGGATTTTCCAGCCTGTTGCTTCCAGAGTCTCTTCACCTGCGAGTGCTTTGCAGGAATGTCACATCCCCTGTGTCAGAGCAAAGGGCATGATTGATATATTCCCTCTCCTGAAAGGGCAGCTGGTGTCTGGATGGGCTGGCTGGCCCTGGAAAGGTGACCTGGGGGCACTCAGACCTCCTGCTGCTGGCCCAGGCTGTAGGAATTGCCTTTGCACAGCTCTGGGTATGTGTGCAGGTCCTTAAACCAACAGATTGTTATTCCACCAGTCCTGTCCCCTCTCAGCAGCTCCCAGCCATCCCTTGGTGCCCTCCTGGCACGGAATTCCCCAGGGCAGCATGGATCTGGGGACAGCATGGATCTGGGGACAGCATGGATCTGGGGACAGCGTGGATCTGGGGACAGCATGGATCTGGGGACAGCGTGGATCTGGGGACAGCGTGGATCTGGGGACAGCGTGGATTTGGGGGCTGGCACCTCTCCCCATGGGGCTGGGGGGTGGCTGGGCAGCCCATGGAGATGTTTCTCATTGAGGTTTGCAAGGCACAGGGCAGAGCTGCTGGGGTCACCTGCCCAGGGCTGCTTGCTCTGCCTCTGGATTACAAGATTTATTTATTTTTTCCCCCAGGAAAGTGGCAGAGGCTGGACAGGCTGGTGGGAATGCTGAGGCAGCTTTCCCTCAGTCAGACCCCAGGGCTGCTCCTGGAAAAACATCATTTTCTTTTGGCTCCAAAGGGCTCTTCCCAAACAGAGCCCCACGGGGGCAGGGTCACTTTTACCAGGGATGCTTTGTCATTTTTCTTTTGCTAACAAGAGCTCCAGGAAGATTCTGCTGAGACTCCCCCTTCATGTGCAGCCCAGGTGTTTCCAGCTCAGCTGCTGGAGCTTCCAGTACCAGTTTCTCTAACACTTATTTCACCCAGAATATTCTGTAACTCGCTTAAAATGAAAAATGTAGGAGTTGGGTAAAACAAATTGTATTTAATATCAACTTAATTAGCCCAATGATATTGCACAGATGGCATTCTGGATTTTCATGTTTTATTCAAGAAACCTTTTGGGTTTGGGATAATATATCTGAAACTGGGACGGAATTCAACAGCCTCACCTTGGCATTTAAACCAAGTCTGCTGCAGAGCTCGGGAGGGCTGGGCTGGGCTCTCTGGTTTTGGGGTTCTGGTCTTGGGTGGGCAAGAGTAAATGTGGAGATTTCCAGCTGGACTCACAGGCAGGAATAAAGCTGGATGATGGAAGACAGCCTAATAGACAGCAAATGATAAACAGGCTTTGAAAGGGGAAAGAAAGGTGAAAAGCTGTGTTTCTTGGAGACCAGGCAGGAGCTCTGGGAGTTTCTGTGGGCAGAGCAACTGCTTGGGCCAGGAGAAATGAAGAGAAGGATCCAGGGAGAGCTCAGAGCCCCTTCCAGTGCTTAAAGGGGCTCCAGGAGAGCTGGAGAGGGACTGGGGACAAGGGATGGAGGGACAGGACACAGGGAATGGCTCCCAGTGCCAGAGAGTGGGTTGGATGGGGTATTGGGCAGGAATTGTTCCTTGGCAGGGTGGGCAGGCCCTGGCACAGGGTGCCCAGAGCAGCTGGGGCTGCCCCTGGATCCCTGGAAGTGTCCAAGGCCAGGCTGGACGGGGCTTGGAGCAGCCTGGGACAGTGGAAGGTGTCCCTGCCATGGCTGGGGGAGGAACAATACGAACTTTAAGGTCCCTTCCACCCCAAACATTTCTGTGATAATTTTTCCTCTTCAGCCCCAGTTATTGTCAGTGTTGTTTTTTTAAGTGAAGACCAAGTGGACCAATTTCCAGAGCTCTGTTCCTTTCCTTCTCTGTGATGTCCCTAAAAAGTGATGCCTTAGAGGCTCCCAGTGGTCCTGAGCTCTGAGAGAAAATCTTGTCTCCCTTTTTTTCTGAGGACACACCATGAGCCCCAGCCCTGGCCCTGCCTCTCAGCTGCCCTCTGTTCTCTGAGCCTCCTTCATCCACTGCTGACTGTCCTTGAAGAGCTCCTCAGGAGCAGCAGTTTTCCTTTGGAGCCCAGGCTGAGGCTCCTGGGAGCATCACAGCGGGATCACACGGTGTGCAATTCCCAAATTCCCTGTGTAGCCCTTGCCTGGGGCAGAGGAGCTGCGTGGCTGTGTCAGGCTGTGTCAGGCTGTGTCCCACCTCCCTGTCCCAGCTTCACTGAGCAGTTTCCTGCCTCAGAACATTCCAGCCCCCTTTTCTTGGTGACCCTGCTCTGCTCCCAGCCTTAGCAGCCAGCCCAGTTTCAGGGCCAGTAGCAGACTTTTCCAAAATCCTTCTGCTTTATTGAGCCAGCACCCCCAGGGTCCCCAGGGAAGGGCTGTGCCCAGGAATTCTGCTTCCACTTCAGTGTTTTGTCCTTGTGTGACCTTCTGGACCCTGGTGAGGCCTGATCTGAAGCTCCTGGATGAAGGAGGTGTCCATCCCCAGTGCGAGGGTCTCCAGTGCTAATCCCTGGCAGAAGCAGGCTTGGCTGCCAAAATTTTCTCTTCAGTGTCAGAGTGTGCTTCTGTTTTGCAAAGGAGTGAAATTTCCATGTGGGCAAAGTCCTGGGCTGATTTGGGTCCAGGACAAATCCCATTTGGACCATCCCACGTGAGCAGGTGAAGCTCCCTCAGTTCCCAGCAGGCTGTGTCCTGGAGGACAGGAGAGGTGCTGGGTGGCCAGGCTTTGAGGAGTGCTGGCCAGGAGGTGTGGGGAGACAATCCTGATGCACAGGACGTGCTCCAGGAAGAGCCCTGCGGCTGAAGGGGTCAGTAAGAGACAGCCAAGGCAGCTGGAGGGAGAATCAAACTGTGCTGCTCCCCCAGGGAAAGCACTTCACTCACGGCCAGGAGGGCTGGCAAACACAGGCTGGGCTTGGGGTCTCCTGCAGCTGGGAAAAACCTTTCCTTGGAGCAGGCAGACTCCAGCCCTGCTCACCTGTGGCTCGGAGCTGGGAGGTTGTGATGTGCTGCTGGTGCTGGGAATCAGCTGGGAAGAGTGGGGCACCCTGCACCTCAGCAGATGTGACCAGAGGTGCCCAAACCCTTCACTGGTGTCCTCCTGTGTGCCTGAGGAGCGCTTGACAGACCTCAGCTTAGCCAGAAGTGGCTCATGGCCCTGCTGGGATGGATCTCTAAAGTTTACATAGGTGACAGGGGGTTCAGTATTTCCAGGGCCCTCTAGGCAGTACTGAATGTGACAAGCTAAAACTCCATTTTCATGCCTCAGTTACTCCACTTGTGCCCTTTCTTTCATCATTCCTGGTTGTTTTGAAGACTCCCTTGTTCTGTTTTTAGCTGTGGATCTTTTTCCAGAGACAGGAACAGGGAGAAAATGTGTGGGATTTTTGGTGGTGGTAGGTTTTTTAGCCTTTTGTAATAGAAATACACTTGTCTGACTCTGCACATGGTCATTTACCTGGGCAGGGATGGCACCAGCCCCCAGAGAGCCCATTTGTGCTGGTGTTGCTCTGCAGCCCCTGATTCCTGGTGGGATCTGTTCAGCCAGAGCACTTCAGCACGTCCTGTTCCACCTGGGGACACCTCTCCGTGTCAGTGCTGTGAGGAGGAGGAGGAGGAGGAGGAGGAGGCTGCAAGGAGCAGAAGAGCAGCTGTGACCTGCAGGGAGGCACAGGGTGAGGGGCAGGAACACAGATGGATACTCCAAGGCCCAGGAAAAGGGGATGTGCTGGTGCTGAAAGAGAAGGGAGCAGTTTGGGTGAACCCAGACAAGATCCTGCAGCCTCTGGCCCTGGCTTCTCCCAGGGCTGGGCTGGCATCTTGGGGACAACCCTGGGCTTGGTTTGGTGCCATGGAACCCTCAAAACTCTTCATTCTCAGTCCCCAAACTCTTCAGGCCTGCAATTATCCTGTTAGATTAAGTCAAATCATCCTCTCTGTCCATGAAGGTCCATTTTTGCTGCTGACCCCATCCCCCAGCACAAAATGGTTCTGTTTTCATGCTCTGTCTAATTTGTAATTTTCATGGGTGTTTGAGCAGCCACTTCCACCTTTCTGGGTGCAGTGTGGAGTGCTGGAAGTCAGGAATGCCAGTGTGTATAACATTGTTAATTTTAGGCATTTCTCTAATCACTGCCTGCCTTTGCTGCTGCCGCCCCTCCAGAACCACAGCAAAAACATCTCTCAACATCCCTAAAGAGCAAACAAGATTTAAATTGTGCTTTGAATTCAGATATGTTCTCCTTCCAACACTCAGAGTGGCAGGGAAAGGGCTGATGAAACCCTGCAGCCACCCCTGCCACGTCCAGCCTCTTTCCTGGTGCTTCCTCAGTGTGTTGATCTGTGAGCTGCCAAATGTGGAGCAAGATTTGGGTGTAATCCTGATGGAAACCCCCAGCAATAACCAACTTTGGGGGTTTTACTGCTGCTTTGACACAGATGCTCAAACTGAAGCTGTGTCCTGTCCATGCCAACCCCCAGCTTATTCCAAGCTGCAGACTTACTTGGGAATCTTTGCCTTGGATTTGGCCCCTTGCTGGCTTCAGTGAATGAATCCCTTTGTGTGCTGGGTTCAGCTTCCAGCTGAAGCTGAGGCAGCTCCTGGGAGCAATTTGAATTATTTTTTATTTTGGCCACGGCAGTGGAGAGAGGTGGTGACCCCAGAGGGCAGCAGGACTAATTTGGAGGTTGGAGAGAGCTCAGTGGTGTCCCCACAGCCCCCAGGAGCTCATGGGGACTGAGGGAGGTTGGGTGGGGAGAGGAAATCTGCATCATCCAACTTTGTGTACCTCCAGTGTCTGAGCAAGTTATTCAGGCTTTCTTTGGAGCTGAGAGAGAGAAACTGATTTTTCTGGAGTGCCATTCACCAGCCTGGGTTTCAATATCTGAAATGAGTGAGAATGGGTGTCCTGGAAAAGCCTTTTTTTAAAACATGGAACCTGCAAAAGCTGGCTTGGACAGAGCAGTTAACTACAAGAGTAGTTAATATCTAAATTCAGGCAACTTTAAATGTTTCTTCCCTGCCCAGGTATTTCCACGCAGCTAAGGCAGACCCAAGCTCGCTGCTCTTTCTAGTTCTCTTTCCTCTGCCCCCAAACACAATGTGAAACACTGCTTTAGAATGTTTTACCCTGTAAAACAACATATTGCACTGTTCCCTGTTCACTTTCAATTTTATGCAACTTTCTCTGCTGGAATAGGCTCAGTGATCCCAGGAAATAATTGGTGAGCTTGTTAGACTAATGGGATTTTTTATTTTCAAGGCGATAGATCAAACAAGTATGCCTGAAAATTCATTATACATGCAGTGAGCACAAAATAATTATTCCTTCCCATGGAAGTGCCGGAGGAGAGACTGTGATAAGGTGGGGCTTTAAAAAAACCTGCTTGATTTATCATTTGAGGCAAAGTTCCTGTGAGATGCACAAATTCAGTATTGAGTGACAGTCACCTGGCTGGCCAGGGGGCAGGGGACAGCCTGGAAAGGATTTTGACTTTGCTTTTTTGACTTTATTTTTGGTCTGGAGCTAAGCAGCCCCTGAGTTGTGCTCGTCCTTTTCAGCAAACAGCCCCAGGTGTTGTTTGGAACAGCAGAATTTTGTGTTGCTCCCAGGTGGTGAAAAAGGGATGGTTTCCCACCTCCCTCTTCTCCAGGGCTTTGGTTTTCCATCTCCTTCCCCTCTGGGGAAGCCAAGGAAATCTCAGCCAGGAGAGAGGATTTGTTCAGTCCTGCAGGTGGACACGTGAGAAAGGGGATGTCAGCAGTGGAGGATCTAGGCCAGAATAAAATGCTGGATATTGACTGAGATGTGGGCTGTGCTGCCTCATGTTCAGCCTCACCATCCCGAGCATTTTGGGTCTAAATTGCAGTGTCTGGGGTTGTCCTGGTTTGGGGCTGCTGGGATCTTGCCCACGAGCTCAGCCTGAGCAGTTCCATCAGTTGTGTCCCACGAGGAACCAGGAGGAGATGCTGGCAAGGGAACTGGAGCTCCTTCCCTGTGGGGACAGGCTGGGAAAGCTGAACCTGGAGAAGAGAAGGTTGTGAGGAGACCTCAGAGCTCCTTCCCAGGGTGTGAAGGGGCTGCAGGGAAGTGGGAGAGTGACCCTTCCTCAGGAGCTGCAGTGACAGGACAAGGGGGAATGGGATCAAACTGAAAGAGGGGAAATTTAAGTCAGAAATACACAAGAAATTCTCCCCTGTGAGGGTGGGCAGGCCCTGGCACAGGGTGCCCAGAGCAGCTGGGGCTGCCCCTGGATCCCTGGAAGTGGCCAAGGCCAGTCTGGACAGGGTTTGGAGCAGCCTGGGATAGTGGGAGGTGTCCCTGCCCATGGCTGGGGGAGGAATGAGATGATCTCTAAGGTCCCTTCCAACCCAACCCATTCTGGGGGGGAATTTTACCTTCAGTGTATTTGCAAATTGCAATTTATTTTTGCATCTTTGTTTGAAAATTAATTTGTCTTAAAGATATTTTGTGTGTTTCTTGAGTTGTCCACATATTGCTGCTCTTCAATCAAGTATTTTCCATTTGCAGAGCTGGCCAAAGAATTAATTGTTCACTGAGAAGTTCCATAGAAAACCCCTTTATAAAAAAGCACAAGTGGATACTGTCTTTGTGGGGAAAATTGGTGAATGTTTGGGATATGACAGGAGAGAGAAAAAAGGAAAAGAAGCAAAGACAAGTCATAAAAAGGATCAAAAGCGCAAGCTGTGACATCTTGGAGAGAAAAATGCTTGCTATACCTTGGAAAAGCTCGAAAACAAATCTCCAACATAACTTAAAAATAGTTCTTCTCGTTCTGCAGGCACAAAGACTAATTGGAAGTGACACCATTTAAGAATGTCACTTCCAGTCTGTCTCATTGCCCTGGTGTTTGTGCCTCCCATCCTGTGCTGGGCTGGGATGGCTCCGTGAGCAGGGAGAGGGAATTTTGTCCCTCAGAAGAGACTGGGCTTGGTGGCCAGCTCCTTCTGGGCAAGCAGCTCCTGATCCCCATGGATGCACCCACAAGTGCAGGGATCTGGACTTGGCATCTCCAAGCCAGCATTTGCCTTTTTGATGGACACCTCTCACAGCCAGTGTGGTTGGGAAGGTGGTGACCTGACTATCCATTCTCTGGTGGTGGTCAAAAACTTATAAATACTGAGAGAATAAAGGACTCTGTTGCACCACACCTCGAGCTGTGTCCCTGTGACTCATTTTGTGTCCAGCAGTGACACCCATCCTGGTGCACTGAGTGAGGGGAGGATGGACAGGCCAGCAGCAGTTCTGGCTGGAGGATTCCTGCTGGGCTGAGGGCAGTGGCTGCGCCCATCCACTCAGGAAACATCAGTGTGTGTCCAACACCTCCTGAGGGAGCCCCTTAGGCACAGCTTCTGCCCAAGTTTTGCCAACATCTCCCTGGGCAAAGCATCCAGGGCAGTTCTTGCAAAGGCAGCACCTTTGAGGAACCCACAGTTGACAGCAAATTGCACACAATTACTCTGCAGTGCATAAGCAGTAAGTAATCAAGCATGCTAATGACCAGCAGCGTTAATTACTGGCCACTTCCCCCAGCTGTTCCTCACCTCTGGTCCCAGCTGCAAAACCAGCTCACAGTGTGCAACAGCTGCATTTGGAGGCCCAGAACAGCCCTGGCCTTTGGCTGACTGTGTAAAAGTTGGATGACAATTTGTAGCTCCACGTGGGAATTTTGGAGCTTCCCCAATTAACCCCTGAGTGCTGTGGGATTCTCTGCTGGAGGATCTGAGTGTGACAAGCTGCTGATATTGCCTGAGTTGGTGCAGGGGCATCACAAAGGAGCCTGGACACCTTCCCCTATCCCAGGCTGCTCCAAGCCCCATCCAGCCTGGCCTTGGACATTTCCAGGCATCCAGGGGCAGCCACAGGAAACCTGTGCCAGGGCCTCAGCAGCCTCACAGGGAAGAATTGACATAATTAATGTAACTAACATAGTTCCTTCTGAAGGTCCAATGGTGAAAAGCATCTCTGTAGCTTCAGCTGATGAATTTCAACACTGAAAGGCACAAAAAACCCCAGAAGAAATGGAGCTCAAGCTGGCCAGGAGGAACATTTCCTCTCCTGCTGCCAATTATGGGGCAAGGATTACATCACAACGTGTTAGTAGAATTAAATATCTATTTGAACTTTGCTTCTCGTGTACTTTTTAATTTTAATATTATTTATTCTTTGACTTTCAATAATTCATCGAGATGCGTCCATATCGGTAATTAAAACATGTACAGTAAGAAACAGAGCTCACATAAATTATTCCACGACATTCATTATTTATTTGGCCACTTACAGCTGTGCAAAATTTACAGAGAAAATATGTACATTAATTAACATGTACATTACAATTTCATGAGTGCACTTTTTCGGTGAGTAAAGATACTCAGATATGGGTGGGGGAGCAGCTAGAGAGGTCTTGCTTGTGCCTTTTAAATTATTTAGGTTTAAGAAGAGGTCTGTGGTTGGAATCCAGGAGGAGCTGCTCGGGGGAAGCCTTTCTGCTGGCCTTACACGTGTGGTGGCAAAGTGGTTTTTTCCAAAGCTGCCAGGATTCCTGAGCCAAGCTCAGGGATGGATGTTTGGCTGTGTTGTACAGCCACGGGCACTGAGTAGAGCAAGGGACAAGAGAAAATCTGATATTTCACACCCTCTGGTGTAATTTCCTGTGGTTGAGTCTATCAGGGAGTGCTGGTGCCATGGTGGTCCCACTGCATTTCTTGGCTTGTGTGTCCTGGAGGGTGAGGCTCAGGACAAGGCCCTGCAGAAGACTCTCAGAGGGGTTCTGGAGGCACCACTGTTGATTTTTACCCCCACAGATTCCAGCTGAGGCTGCTGCAAAGTGACTCCAGTTCTAAAACCAGCTCTGGAAAAGGTCCTGTGCATCAGCACTGAGGCACAGCTCAAACAACGAGGAGTTTCTTTGTGCCAAGTGCATTAAAAATACCCAAACCAACCCAACCAAACAACTCACGGATTCTATCGTCGTCTGAAAGGGAAAAGAAACATTTTTATTCAGTGCCACAAAATTTGCATCAATAACAAGTCCAGTAGCACACCAGGAAATTTCCACATGAGTAAACTCCACTCACTGCAAAAAGGCTTGTATCCACTCCTGGAATTTAATGGTTCAGCTGGCATGTGAAAGCTGTTATTTGGAGGTTTAATTATTACGATCAAATTAAATTTCAGCTATTGCAGCAATGAGCAGATGCCAGCTGAGGGATTCCTTGCTGGGGAATGCTGGAGAGGATTTTGGTGTATCCACATGGGAGCCTCCCTGCTAGGAGGATGCTCAGAAGGCATTGTGCCTTGGATAATGAACTATTCAGGAGTTCTGGGAGTCCCAGGGATGCCTTTTCCTGGTTATGAATTACTCCTGGTGAAATCTGGCAATGAACTGCCTCACGGTGACCTGTGGAGTTCCTGGTCAATGAGGGGCTGCTGGAATGAAGGGAATGCTCCACTTCATGGCTATGGAGCTTTTCCTTCCCCCAGCAGGAGCTCTGGCTGGGACTTGTAATGGAAAGTGTGAAGACTTGTGCAGATGAAGAGCAAAGAGAACAAAGACCCTCCAAAACTCACTCTGTCTTTCCAACCAACCCCACAGAATTTGTCTGTGAGCTTTCATAGTTTTTGAATTGCCAGCCACAAAAAACTTTTAATTCTTTTTGGCCAGGCTGTGAGTGCACTCAGAGGGTGGAGCAGATGAGGAGACACAGGTTTGGGGAAGCAGAACACAGAACTATTTGCGTTCTGGAAGGCTGGAGTGAGGTCTTGGGGGAAATCTGCCTCACACAGAGACTTGACAAGAGCCATGAGGCTCTGGATCATCCTCCCCTGGACTGCCCAGGCATGGGAACTCCATCCCTCTGTCCCACAGGGCCAAACTGCAGACCCCCCAGCCTTCCCCAAACACCTGCATCCAGGGCATTTAGGAGCTGATTCCCCAGGGCAGGGCTGCCCTTGCCTCCACCCTGCCATCATTATTAGTATTAGTATTAGTATTAGTCATAGTATTAGTATTAGTATTAGTATTAGTGTTATTATTATTAACTATTATAATATTATGTTTATGTTTATGATGTTTATTTTTACACCCAGGCAATTCACTGTTTTGCAGGAAATGTCAAGATTTTCCACACAGGCACCTCTTTCCCCTGTGCACCCATCTTGAGAGAGAGAAAATGGTCATGTGCCACTTGACCAAAGCAGGGGCTTTGCAAACACACCAAACACTGGAAGTTTGGTAGAAAGAAGCAGCAAATCTCTTTTTTATCTTAGTTTTATCTTCACCAAACCTTCTCTGAACAACTCTGCACCTCCTTCTGCATTCATTTCCTCAAGCTGGGTGTCATGGAGTTACTTTACCTTTAAGGGAGTTGGAGTTGCTGGGAACTGCCTGGAGTCTTTTCTCCTGACCAATTATCGGTCATTGCTGAGAATTGACAGCAGTTTAGGCCATTGAAAAGTGGGATCAACTTGTGAACCCTACCTTAAAGTGTAAAAGCAGAGCTCTCTGGGCTCTCTTTGTTTCCTGGCTGGAAGGGTGGCGGAGCTCCAGGCCTCCCGTTCCCTGCCCAGGCCATGCGGCCGGGCGGGGCCGGGGCCGGGCCTGCCGCGTCTCCTGCCCGGGAGATGGGGGGGCCTGGGGAAGGTTTTCCTCGGGCCCGGGCCGGGCCAGGCCGATCTCTGGCTCGGCTGCAGGTTTTGCTGTAACTAAATTCACTAGAAACTGCTGAGTGAAGAAGGAGAGAGGCTTTGGACCTGCAGCAAGCAGAGACAGCGACCACACTCTCCAGAGCAGCTATGAAGAACTTCCCATCGCAGACGGCTCCAGCTCCTGTTCGGCAGAGATCATCGAACCATCTACAAAAGCCTGGGCAAGATTTTAACTCTTTCATTACCCAGATGAGACTTGCGGATTAATCTTTTTATCCAGAGAGAGAAAAAGAGAGTGATCAACATGAAAAGAGACTTTATAAACTACCAGTGACAGGAAAGAAAAGAAGCTTCAGAAGAGGTAGAGAATTAAGAAGATGCTTTCATTAAGCTGAAATATCTTTCTGTTAAAACTATGGAGATGGACAATGAAGTCCTGAAAAGAACTCCTTTAATTCATGATACAGTATCTAGGGAGGAATAATAGGGTTCAAAGTGTAAATTGGAGTAAAAAGTAGAGTAATTATGGTATAGTGAAGTGCTGGGAGATTTGAAGCCTTGAGAGGCAATGAGAAAACTGTTTTCTAGTGAAGCTCACAGAAACAGATGAAGAAGACTTTTTTGCCTTTGAATAACTTATCCTTAAAAATGCTATCCCTAGACTCATGGCCCATACACACTTCAGAGTGATGTGAAAATGGGAGGAGTGAACTCTAATAATAGCAGCTCTGGGCAGCTAACATTAGGGCAATGGAAAACTATAACAAAAATAGTTTTCTTGTGAGAAATTCCATAAATTAACAGGAAGAAACTTCTGTTTCTCTACTACGACTGGTGAAAAGACTGTAGCAAGAATTGGGACTGTTTTAACCATCAAAGTTCCAAAGTTTTTGTCTCTGTTGTCATGTGAACAAGGGAATAGTGGGTGAATAGGGGATGAAAAGGTTTTTCTGGAAGTTTATTCTGGTGTTCTTATTATTGTAGTTTGTCAATAAACGTTTTTTTTTTTTTTCCTTTTAAGTTTTATGCCTGTTTTGCTCTTGTTCTAATCCATATCTCACAGCAAGAAATAAGTAATTTTCTTAGTAATTGGATTAAAACCACGACATAGGACTTTTGTGGGCACAGGGAGTGTGAAGCAGAAATGCTGACAAGGATGAGAAAAATCTATTTAACGACTCATCTGGAGTATTTCTGAAGAGGAACCCAGAGATGTCTTCTGGGCTGTGTTTTAAGTCACTTCCTGGGCAGCTGTGGCTCCCCGGGGCAGACAGTGGCCCAGGGGAGCAGCAGCCAAGTGTTCTGAGGGCGCGTGAGCCCATCCGTCTTTGCCTCTTGCCACACAGATGTTGCAGACAAGTGTGAAACCCTCTGCTCCTTGCTTCTGTGCAGGTGCTGCAGGAAGAGCAGAATGAGAAGAGGGCTTTAACAGAGACACTGCTCCAAACTCGGGGACAGCTCAGCCAAGCGTGCCAGCAGGTCCAGCAGCTCAGGCAGGCGGTGAAAGAGCAGCAAGAGAAGGGACAGGTAAGTCTGAGTAGGCAGGGGATGGAGTGCAGGGCAGGGACAAGGGCACAAAAGGCAGCTCCTGGGAGTGAGGAGGCAAGGGCTGCCTCAGGCTGTGGGAGCACAGAGCCTGGTAAGCTCCAGAGCTCAGCCACAGGAAGGAGGGCTTGCAGTGCAAGCAGAGCTGCATTGAGAAGCCACAAGAAGTGGCTGAAGGAATGGGATTTGGAGACAGCAAGTGCAAAAATCTGAGCCTGAGGGCAGGTCCCAGGAAGTCACTCTGCATTTTGTAGCCAGACCATCAAGGCAAAGCTGCAAGCTGAGCTGCAGGAAGCTCACAATGAAATGCTTACAGTGCATAGAAGGCACAAGGAAGAACTCCAAGGCATCAGAGAGGAGATGAATGTCCTCCTTGAGATGAGGGAGGCTCTGCAAAGTGACAACAGCACTGTCTTCTCTGCCTGACTGGGTTTGCCTGGTCTTAAGCCCACAAAATCTTCCAAAGCTGACAGAAGTGAAGGAATCTTCCAAGCAGAGAAAAAAGCAGGAATGGCAGGGGCAAGGTTCGGAGGAATAGCAAAGTGTGTTTGCTCTTGGCCTTGTGCAGAGTGAGCAATCCAAGAGAGACAAAGCAGCTGGGATGCCTGTGCAGGATTCCAGGGCATTCCAGTGGAACCAAGGATTCCAGTGGAGACAAAGGTAGAGAAAACAGGGAAAGGGAGGCAAGGGGCACCCTTGAGGCTGCAGCTCTGAACACAGGCTGAACTGGCTGTGGTGGAAGTGCCCTGCCCAGCCTGCCATAGCCACGTCTGTGTCCCCACATTGCTCAGTGCCTGGCACAGGCACCAATCCTGTCAGGGACAGCACTGCTAACAGAGGGACAGAGAAGCTCCAGAGGAGTGTGCTGCTGCTTCTCCTCCCACATTTCCTGCTGGGACCCAGGAAAGAATGGGGGAAAACTTTGGCAGCAGACACCAGATCCAGCCTTGGCCTGAGGGTGCAGCAGCAGCAGCAGGCCTGGGAAGAACATGTGGATGCTGCTGGGAGGGGAAAGAGGTTGGGACTAGCATGCCAAAGGTGGTGTTATCTGTCCCTGGAGAAGAGGATGGAGTGCCCAGCTTACCTGGGTGTTGAGCTGCTTCAGTTGTCCTGCACAAATTGAAGAGAGTTGTTCGGCCTGCTGAAGAGCAGAATGAAACTGAGACAGCTCATTGTTCAGCACCTGGTTCCTTTGTTCCAGCATTCTGAGATCCATGCTCTTTTCCTCCAGAGACAGAATCAGCCTAGAAAGGAAGCATGCAACTCATTACTAATGGTATCACATTTTATAAACTCCTAGGACTTGAACCACCTCTGAGAAAACAGCTCTGTCCGATGAGGATTGTCTAAACAACTTGGCTGTTTGTTCCCCCTGCAGTCACAGCCCAGAATGTGCCCACTCTGCTTTTGTTCCTGAATGAACAGGGAGTTCCTGCCTTCATGGCCTAGCTTCTATTTGAGCTGGGAAAGTGAATACAAACCTAACAAAGTCCTGCAATGAAGACATTAGGGAAGAGGAAGAATTTTCTTCTGACTAACCAGGCTCCAAGGGGAAGAGGTTTGGTCAACATGGAAGAGACATTTCCTTCCCCCATCTTGTATGTCCAGGTGGGAGGAGCAGCACCCTACAGCCAGGGGTCGTCTGGCAAGTTCCCTGAGATTTACCAGCACCCATCCTACTTTCAGCTGGAGGAACAAAGGCCCAAGGCAGAAGTGGCAACAGAGGCTTGGAGCTCAAGCTGATGGAAGATGCAGAAACCTCCAGGCAAGCAAGAGTGCTCTGCCTTTCCTTTGTCTTCTTGGAAGAAGAATCCTGTGGCACTGAAGACTGGCTTGACTTGATCAGCTGGAGGAGCCCCCCTAACCCTGCTCTGGTTTCTTGCATTCTTTGCACAGTCAGTAACACCTGTGAGTGTGGAGGGTGGCAGGGACCCTGCTTGAGCCCCTCCAGGCACCGGGGCGGGGGGGGGGTGGGGTGCATTATTTCAGGAGCAATGCACCAGAGATATCATGAATAAAATCTCTCAAGAAATCCACCCCAGTTAAAATACTGTGTTTAGTTACGTACAGTTAACGTTCTTATCCCATTTGTAAACCTTGTACCCCTTGTTTACTCCGATGGTTATTAGTAATGTTAATTACGTACCAGCTTCTGAAGTGTTTTAAAGGTTCTTATGAGATATTCCTGTACCTTTCCCTTCCTTCCCTGCTACTACTGTAACAGAGCTGCTCCCATGGGGGCTAAATTAAACTAACAAAAGCAACCCATTAGAAAGGTATGCCACAGAAGGAGACAACTCCCATGGTTGCTGTGCCACACTAGAACAAAGAAACTCCCAGGAAGCTGTGCAACCAAGTAATACGCAAACTAAGGCATGCAAGACACCAAAACAATGAGCTAACAGAGGAATAAAAGGACAAGGAAACATATTCTAGCAAGCTAAGATCATCTCCCTGCATCACCTAAGGCTGCTTAGAAACCATCTTCCTGCATCACCATGACCTAAGAGGACTGGAAAGGACTGACACCCCTAGACAACGAGCCAGAACAACAGGCCTTCTGGCTACTCTCATGAGGACGGAAGCCCCAGCTCTGCAGTGTGTGCTGCAAAGCTGAATTGTGCCTCCTCCTTGGAGCTGCCAGTGTGGGAACGGCCATGGTGCAAACAAGCCCTCGGGCCCCCCACCCCAAGAGCTGAATCCTAATTAAAGGCAACAAACAGGAGTCTTGTCTCCTGGCCAATTTCTTTCAAGAAATATTCTTGTTTCTTGGGTGCCTCCCAGGGCAATCTGGGCTTGATCAGCACTCAGGGCCTTAAGAAGGTTCTGCCCAGCAAAGGCATCAGATGCCAGGCTGATCAGATCCCAAAGGCTTCAAGTTACAGCAGCCAAGGTGGAGCTGATGGATGTATCCAGCTCCTTACACTGCAGCTCCAGCACTGTTAACACACCCACCTAACCTAACCTAACCTAACCTAACTTAACCTAACCTAACCTAACCTAACCTAACCTAACAGCACAACACTCCCTAGAGGGAAAGAGCTACCCCAAAAGCCTTTGTCTTCAAAAAACTCCAACTGAAGACTTAAAATATTAGAGAATGAACACAACATACAGATAATGAGATGTGTCTTCATGGAGAGTTCAGAATCTGCCACTTAGGAAAAGCTGCCAGAGCCCCAGGTAGGTGCAAAGATGGCAAAGAGGGAATGCATTCACCACATTGCAGAGTCCCACAGGCTTTCATTTACCTGTCTCTTTCCCTCTCTAGGACATTCACGGAAGCCTACAATTCAAAATTTTCCAGTGCCACTTCTTTGCATTCACTCCATTCCCTCTCCAGTTTCTGCAGCTTCACTTGGAGCTCCTTCTTCTGATGTTCTGCCTCCTCCAGCCTCTTCTGGATGTGTTCAGCCTCCAATTGCTTCTGCCTTGACTGTGCCTGGGCCTCGCTCACATCTTGCTGGGCTCTCTGGACTCTGCTTTCCAGGAACTCTCGGGAGGCTGCCAGCTGAGATGTCAACTCTTCCACCTCCAGTCAAACAGAACAAAGCAGTCAGAGGCGACAGCCACAGCCTGCCTCTGTCAGCCACAGTAGAGGCACTTAGGAATGAGAAAGGAAAACTTTCCCTTTCTCCCTGTCCTGGGACTGGCAGATTCCCAATAGAGATGGACAACTTAAGGTTAAGTCTCTAAGTGGCCCACCTGAAAAAGCACCTCCCAAACCAAGGCTAGCAAGAAGAGGCCAGCAGGAGTCCATGCTGATGGTTGCTGGCCAACAGCCCAGAGGACTGGCCCAGCTGTCCAGGGGGCAGCAGCTGAGATTCAGCAGAGCACTGAGTGTCCTTCAGAGCAGCTGCCATGGAGCCCCCAGAGCATGAGGCAGCCCCAGGGATCACTCCATCAGCTGCTGCTCTGCCATGGAAAAGCAAGAAGGCCACAGAGTCCTCCCTGGGTGACTGCAGTGCCACTGCTGTTTCACTCACCTGCTTTTGTAGAGCATCCCTCTGCTCAAGGAGGACATTCATCTCCTCTCTCTGATGCCCTGAAGTTCTTCCTGTGCCTCCTCTACACTGCCAGCATTTCATTGCGAGCTTCCTGCAGCTCAGCCTGCAGCTTTGCCTTGATGGTCTGGCAACAAAATGCAGAGTGACTTCCTGGGACCTGCCCTCAGGCTCAGATTTTTGCACTTGCTGTCTCCAAATCCCATTCCTTCAGCCACTTCTTGTGGCTTCTCAACGCAGCTCTGCTTGCACTGCAAGCCCTCCTTCCTGGCCTGAGCTCTGGAGCTTACCAGGCTCTGTGCTCCAACAGCCTGAGGCAGCCCTTGCCTCCTCACTCCCAGGAGCTGCCTTTTGTGCCCTTGTCCCTGCCCTGCACTCCATTCCCTGCCTACTCAGACTTACCTGTCCCTTCTCTTGCTGCTCTTTCACCTCCTGCCTGAGCTGCTGGACCTGCTGGCACGCTTGGCTGAGCTGTCCCCGAGTTTGGAGCAGTGTCTCTGTTAAAGCCCTCTTCTCATTCTGCTCTTCCTGCAGCACCTGCACAGAAGCAAAGAGCAGAGGGTTTCACACTTGCCTGCAACATCTGTGTGGCAAGAGGCAAAGACGGATGGGCTCACACGCCCTCAGAGCACTTGGCTGCTGCTCCCCTGGGCCACTGTCTGCCCCGGGGAGCCACAGCTGCCCAGGAAGTGACTTAAAACACAGCCCAGAAGACATCTCTGGGTTCCTCTTCAGAAATGAAGTCCAGATGAGTCGTTAAATAGATTTTTCTCATCCTTGTCAACATTTCTGACACCCTCCCTGTGCCCACAAAAGTCCTATGTCGTGGTTTTAATCCAATTACTATGAAAATTACTTATTTCTTGTTGTGAGATATGGATTAGAACAAGAGCATAACAGGCATAAAACTTAAAAGGAAAAAAAAAAAAAAGTTTTTTGACAAACTACAATAATAAGAACACCAGAATAAACTTCCAGAAAAACCTTTTCATCCCCTATTCACCCACTATTCCCTTGTTCACATGACAACAGAGACAAAAACTTTGGAACTTTGATGGTTAAAACAGTCCCATTTCTTGCTACAGTCTTTTCACCAGTCGTAGTAGAGAAACAGAAGTTTCTTCCTGTTAATTTATGGAGTTTCTCACAAGAAAACTATTTTTGTTATAGTTTTCCATTGCCCTAATGTTAGCTGCCCAGAGCTGCTATTATTAGAGCTCACTCCTCCCATTTTCACATCACTCTGAAGTGTGTATGGGCCATGAGTCTAGGGATAGCATTTTTAAGGATAAGTTATTCAAAGGCAAAAAAGTCTTCTTCATCTGTTTCTGTGAGCTTCACTAGAAAACAGTTTTCTCATTGCCTCTCAAGGCTTCAAATCTCCCAGCACTTCACTATACCATAATTACTCTACTTTTTACTCCAATTTACACTTTGAACCCTATTATTCCTCCCTAGATACTGTATCATGAATTAAAGGAGTTCTTTTCAGGACTTCATTGTCCATCTCCATAGTTTTAACAGAAAGATATTTCAGCTTAATGAAAGCATCTTCTTAATTCTCTACCTCTTCTGAAGCTTCTTTTCTTTCCTGTCACTGGTAGTTTATAAAGTCTCTTTTCATGTTGATCACTCTCTTTTTCTCTCTCTGGATAAAAAGATTAATTCGCAAGTCTCATCTGGGTAATGAAAGAGTTAAAATCTTGCCCAGGCTTTTGTAGATGGTTCGGTGATCTCTGCCGAACAGGAGCTGGAGCCGTCTGCGATGGGAAGTTCTTCATAGCTGCTCTGGAGAGTGTGGTCGCTGTCTCTGCTTGCTGCAGGTCCAGAGCCTCTCTCCTTCTTCACTCAGCAGTTTCTAGTGAATTTAGTTACAGTAAAACCTGCAGCCGAGCCAGAGATCGGCCTGGCCCGGCCCGGGCCCGAGGAAAACCTTCCCCAGGCCCCCCATCTCCCGGGCAGGAGACGCGGCAGGCCCGGCCCCGGCCCCGCCCGGCCGCATGGCCTGGGCAGGGAACGGGAGGCCTGGAGCTCCGCCACCCTTCCAGCCAGGAAACAAAGAGAACCCAGAGAGCTCTGCTTTTACACTTTAAGGTAGGGTTCACAAGTTGATCCCACTTTTCAATGGCCTAAACTGCTGTCAATTCTCAGCAATGACCGATAATTGGTCAGGAGAAAAGACTCCAGGCAGTTCCCAGCAACTCCAACTCCCTTAAAGGTAAAGTAACTCCATGACACCCAGCTTGAGGAAATGAATGCAGAAGGAGGTGCAGAGTTGTTCAGAGAAGGTTTGGTGAAGATAAAACTAAGATAAAAAAGAGATTTGCTGCTTCTTTCTACCAAACTTCCAGTGTTTGGTGTGTTTGCAAAGCCCCTGCTTTGGTCAAGTGGCACATGACCATTTTCTCTCTCTCAAGATGGGTGCACAGGGGAAAGAGGTGCCTGTGTGGAAAATCTTGACATTTCCTGCAAAACAGTGAATTGCCTGGGTGTAAAAATAAACATCATAAACATAAACATAATATTATAATAGTTAATAATAATAACACTAATACTAATACTAATACTATGACTAATACTAATACTAATACTAATACTAATAATGATGGCAGGGTGGAGGCAAGGGCAGCCCTGCCCTGGGGAATCAGCTCCTAAATGCCCTGGATGCAGGTGTTTGGGGAAGGCTGGGGGGTCTGCAGTTTGGCCCTGTGGGACAGAGGGATGGAGTTCCCATGCCTGGGCAGTCCAGGGGAGGATGATCCAGAGCCTCATGGCTCTTGTCAAGTCTCTGTGTGAGGCAGATTTTCCCCAAGACCTCACTCCAGCCTTCCAGAAAGCAAATAGTTCTGTGTTCTGCTTCCCCAAACCTGTGTCTCCTCATCTGCTCCACCCTCTGAGTGCACTCACAGCCTGGCCAAAAAGAATTAAAAGTTTTTTGTGGCTGGCAATTCAAAAACTATGAAAGCTCACAGACAAATTCTGTGGGGTTGGTTGGAAAGACAGAGTGAGTTTTGGAGGGTCTTTGTTCTCTTTGCTCTTCATCTGCACAAGTCTTCACACTTTCCATTACAAGTCCCAGCCAGAGCTCCTGCTGGGGGAAGGAAAAGCTCCATAGCCATGAAGTGGAGCATTCCCTTCATTCCAGCAGCCCCTCATTGACCAGGAACTCCACAGGTCACCGTGAGGCAGTTCATTGCCAGATTTCACCAGGAGTAATTCATAACCAGGAAAAGGCATCCCTGGGACTCCCAGAACTCCTGAATAGTTCATTATCCAAGGCACAATGCCTTCTGAGCATCCTCCTAGCAGGGAGGCTCCCATGTGGATACACCAAAATCCTCTCCAGCATTCCCCAGCAAGGAATCCCTCAGCTGGCATCTGCTCATTGCTGCAATAGCTGAAATTTAATTTGATCGTAATAATTAAACCTCCAAATAACAGCTTTCACATGCCAGCTGAACCATTAAATTCCAGGAGTGGATGCAAGCCTTTTTGCAGTGAGTGGAGTTTACTCATGTGGAAATTTCCTGGTGTGCTACTGGACTTGTTATTGATGCAAATTTTGTGGCACTGAATAAAAATGTTTCTTTTCCCTTTCAGACGACGATAGAATCCGTGAGTTGTTTGGTTGGGTTGGTTTGGGTATTTTTAATCCGCTTGGCACAAAGAAACTCCTCGTTGTTTGAGCTGTGCCTCAGTGCTGATGCACAGGACCTTTTCCAGAGCTGGTTTTAGAACTGGAGTCACTTTGCAGCAGCCTCAGCTGGAATCTGTGGGGGTAAAAATCAACAGTGGTGCCTCCAGAACCCCTCTGAGAGTCTTCTGCAGGGCCTTGTCCTGAGCCTCACCCTCCAGGACACACAAGCCAAGAAATGCAGTGGGACCACCATGGCACCAGCACTCCCTGATAGACTCAACCACAGGAAATTACACCAGAGGGTGTGAAATATCAGATTTTCTCTTGTCCCTTGCTCTACTCAGTGCCCGTGGCTGTACAACACAGCCAAACATCCATCCCTGAGCTTGGCTCAGGAATCCTGGCAGCTTTGGAAAAAACCACTTTGCCACCACACGTGTAAGGCCAGCAGAAAGGCTTCCCCCGAGCAGCTCCTCCTGGATTCCAACCACAGACCTCTTCTTAAACCTAAATAATTTAAAAGGCACAAGCAAGACCTCTCTAGCTGCTCCCCCACCCATATCTGAGTATCTTTACTCACCGAAAAAGTGCACTCATGAAATTGTAATGTACATGTTAATTAATGTACATATTTTCTCTGTAAATTTTGCACAGCTGTAAGTGGCCAAATAAATAATGAATGCCGTGGAATAATTTATGTGAGCTCTGTTTCTTACTGTACATGTTTTAATTACCGATATGGACGCATCTCGATGAATTATTGAAAGTCAAAGAATAAATAATATTAAAATTAAAAAGTACACGAGAAGCAAAGTTCAAATAGATATTTAATTCTACTAACACGCTGTGATGTAATCCTTGCCCCATAATTGGCAGCAGGAGAGGAAATGTTCGTCCTGGCCAGCTTGAGCTCCATTTCTTCTGGGGTTTTTTGTGCCTTTCAGTGTTGAAATTCATCAGCTGAAGCTACAGGGATGCTTTTCACCATTGGACCTTCAGAAGGAACTATGTTAGTTACATTAATTATGTCAATTCTTCCCTGTGAGGCTGCTGAGGCCCTGGCACAGGTTTCCTGTGGCTGCCCCTGGATGCCTGGAAATGTCCAAGGCCAGGCTGGATGGGGCTTGGAGCAGCCTGGGATAGGGGAAGGTGTCCAGGCTCCTTTGTGATGCCCCAACACCAACTCAGGCAATATCAGCAGCTTGTCACACTCAGATCCTCCAGCAGAGAATCCCACAGCACTCAGGGGTTAATTGGGGAAGCTCCAAAATTCCCACGTGGAGCTACAAATTGTCATCCAACTTTTACACAGTCAGCCAAAGGCCAGGGCTGTTCTGGGCCTCCAAATGCAGCTGTTGCACACTGTGAGCTGGTTTTGCAGCTGGGACCAGAGGTGAGGAACAGCTGGGGGAAGTGGCCAGTAATTAACGCTGCTGGTCATTAGCATGCTTGATTACTTACTGCTTATGCACTGCAGAGTAATTGTGTGCAATTTGCTGTCAACTGTGGGTTCCTCAAAGGTGCTGCCTTTGCAAGAACTGCCCTGGATGCTTTGCCCAGGGAGATGTTGGCAAAACTTGGGCAGAAGCTGTGCCTAAGGGGCTCCCTCAGGAGGTGTTGGACACACACTGATGTTTCCTGAGTGAATGGGCGCAGCCACTGCCCTCAGCCCAGCAGGAATCCTCCAGCCAGAACTGCTGCTGGCCTGTCCATCCTCCCCTCACTCAGTGCACCAGGATGGGTGTCACTGCTGGACACAAAATGAGTCACAGGGACACAGCTCGAGGTGTGGTGCAACAGAGTCCTTTATTCTCTCAGTATTTATAAGTTTTTGACCACCACCAGAGAATGGATAGTCAGGTCACCACCTTCCCAACCACACTGGCTGTGAGAGGTGCCCATCAAAAAGGCAAATGCTGGCTTGGAGATGCCAAGTCCAGATCCCTGCACTTGTGGGTGCATCCATGGGGATCAGGAGCTGCTTGCCCAGAAGGAGCTGGCCACCAAGCCCAGTCTCTTCTGAGGGACAAAATTCCCTCTCCCTGCTCACGGAGCCATCCCAGCCCAGCACAGGATGGGAGGCACAAACACCAGGGCAATGAGACAGACTGGAAGTGACATTCTTAAATGGTGTCACTTCCAATTAGTCTTTGTGCCTGCAGAACGAGAAGAACTATTTTTAAGTTATGTTGGAGATTTGTTTTCGAGCTTTTCCAAGGTATAGCAAGCATTTTTCTCTCCAAGATGTCACAGCTTGCGCTTTTGAGCCTTTTTATGACTTGTCTTTGCTTCTTTTCCTTTTTTCTCTCTCCTGTCATATCCCAAACATTCACCAATTTTCCCCACAAAGACAGTATCCACTTGTGCTTTTTTATAAAGGGGTTTTCTATGGAACTTCTCAGTGAACAATTAATTCTTTGGCCAGCTCTGCAAATGGAAAATACTTGATTGAAGAGCAGCAATATGTGGACAACTCAAGAAACACACAAAATATCTTTAAGACAAATTAATTTTCAAACAAAGATGCAAAAATAAATTGCAATTTGCAAATACACTGAAGGTAAAATTCCCCCCCAGAATGGGTTGGGTTGGAAGGGACCTTAGAGATCATCTCATTCCTCCCCCAGCCATGGGCAGGGACACCTCCCACTATCCCAGGCTGCTCCAAACCCTGTCCAGACTGGCCTTGGCCACTTCCAGGGATCCAGGGGCAGCCCCAGCTGCTCTGGGCACCCTGTGCCAGGGCCTGCCCACCCTCACAGGGGAGAATTTCTTGTGTATTTCTGACTTAAATTTCCCCTCTTTCAGTTTGATCCCATTCCCCCTTGTCCTGTCACTGCAGCTCCTGAGGAAGAGTCACTCTCCCACTTCCCTGCAGCCCCTTCACACCCTGGGAAGGAGCTCTGAGGTCTCCTCACAACCTTCTCTTCTCCAGGTTCAGCTTTCCCAGCCTGTCCCCACAGGGAAGGAGCTCCAGTTCCCTTGCCAGCATCTCCTCCTGGTTCCTCGTGGGACACAACTGATGGAACTGCTCAGGCTGAGCTCGTGGGCAAGATCCCAGCAGCCCCAAACCAGGACAACCCCAGACACTGCAATTTAGACCCAAAATGCTCGGGATGGTGAGGCTGAACATGAGGCAGCACAGCCCACATCTCAGTCAACATCCAGCATTTTATTCTGGCCTAGATCCTCCACTGCTGACATCCCCTTTCTCACGTGTCCACCTGCAGGACTGAACAAATCCTCTCTCCTGGCTGAGATTTCCTTGGCTTCCCCAGAGGGGAAGGAGATGGCAAACCAAAGCCCTGGAGAAGAGGGAGGTGGGAAACCATCCCTTTTTCACCACCTGGGAGCAACACAAAATTCTGCTGTTCCAAACAACACCTGGGGCTGTTTGCTGAAAAGGACGAGCACAACTCAGGGGCTGCTTAGCTCCAGACCAAAAATAAAGTCAAAAAAGCAAAGTCAAAATCCTTTCCAGGCTGTCCCCTGCCCCCTGGCCAGCCAGGTGACTGTCACTCAATACTGAATTCGTGCATCTCACAGGAACTTTGCCTCAAATGATAAATCAAGCAGGTTTTTTTAAAGCCCCACCTTATCACAGTCTCTCCTCCGGCACTTCCATGGGAAGGAATAATTATTTTGTGCTCACTGCATGTATAATGAATTTTCAGGCATACTTGTTTGATCTATCGCCTTGAAAATAAAAAATCCCATTAGTCTAACAAGCTCACCAATTATTTCCTGGGATCACTGAGCCTATTCCAGCAGAGAAAGTTGCATAAAATTGAAAGTGAACAGGGAACAGTGCAATATGTTGTTTTACAGGGTAAAACATTCTAAAGCAGTGTTTCACATCGTGTTTGGGGGCAGAGGAAAGAGAACTGGAAAGAGCAGCGAGCTTGGGTCTGCCTTAGCTGGGTGGAAATACCTGGGCAGGGAAGAAACATTTAAATTTGCCTGAATTTAGATATTAACTACTCTTGTAGTTAACTGCTCTGTCCAAGCCAGCTTTTGCAGGTTCCATGTTTTAAAAAAAGGCTTTTCCAGGACACCCATTCTCACTCATTTCAGATATTGAAACCCAGGCTGGTGAATGGCACTCCAGAAAAATCAGTGTCTCTCTCTCAGCTCCAAAGAAAGCCTGAATAACTTGCTCAGACACTGGAGGTACACAAAGTTGGATGATGCAGATTTCCTCTCCCCACCCAACCTCCCTCAGTCCCCATGAGCTCCTGGGGGCTGTGGGGACACCACTGAGCTCTCTCCAACCTCCAAATTAGTCCTGCTGCCCTCTGGGGTCACCACCTCTCTCCACTGTCGTGGCCAAAATAAAAAATAATTCAAATTGCTCCCAGGAGCTGCCTCAGCTTCAGCTGGAAGCTGAACCCAGCACACAAAGGGATTCATTCACTGAAGCCAGCAAGGGGCCAAATCCAAGGCAAAGATTCCCAAGTAAGTCTGCAGCTTGGAATAAGCTGGGGGTTGGCATGGACAGGACACAGCTTCAGTTTGAGCATCTGTGTCAAAGCAGCAGTAAAACCCCCAAAGTTGGTTATTGCTGGGGGTTTCCATCAGGATTACACCCAAATCTTGCTCCACATTTGGCAGCTCACAGATCAACACACTGAGGAAGCACCAGGAAAGAGGCTGGACGTGGCAGGGGTGGCTGCAGGGTTTCATCAGCCCTTTCCCTGCCACTCTGAGTGTTGGAAGGAGAACATATCTGAATTCAAAGCACAATTTAAATCTTGTTTGCTCTTTAGGGATGTTGAGAGATGTTTTTGCTGTGGTTCTGGAGGGGCGGCAGCAGCAAAGGCAGGCAGTGATTAGAGAAATGCCTAAAATTAACAATGTTATACACACTGGCATTCCTGACTTCCAGCACTCCACACTGCACCCAGAAAGGTGGAAGTGGCTGCTCAAACACCCATGAAAATTACAAATTAGACAGAGCATGAAAACAGAACCATTTTGTGCTGGGGGATGGGGTCAGCAGCAAAAATGGACCTTCATGGACAGAGAGGATGATTTGACTTAATCTAACAGGATAATTGCAGGCCTGAAGAGTTTGGGGATTGAGAATGAAGAGTTTTGAGGGTTCCATGGCACCAAACCAAGCCCAGGGTTGTCCCCAAGATGCCAGCCCAGCCCTGGGAGAAGCCAGGGCCAGAGGCTGCAGGATCTTGTCTGGGTTCACCCAAACTGCTCCCTTCTCTTTCAGCACCAGCACATCCCCTTTTCCTGGGCCTTGGAGTATCCATCTGTGTTCCTGCCCCTCACCCTGTGCCTCCCTGCAGGTCACAGCTGCTCTTCTGCTCCTTGCAGCCTCCTCCTCCTCCTCCTCCTCCTCCTCACAGCACTGACACGGAGAGGTGTCCCCAGGTGGAACAGGACGTGCTGAAGTGCTCTGGCTGAACAGATCCCACCAGGAATCAGGGGCTGCAGAGCAACACCAGCACAAATGGGCTCTCTGGGGGCTGGTGCCATCCCTGCCCAGGTAAATGACCATGTGCAGAGTCAGACAAGTGTATTTCTATTACAAAAGGCTAAAAAACCTACCACCACCAAAAATCCCACACATTTTCTCCCTGTTCCTGTCTCTGGAAAAAGATCCACAGCTAAAAACAGAACAAGGGAGTCTTCAAAACAACCAGGAATGATGAAAGAAAGGGCACAAGTGGAGTAACTGAGGCATGAAAATGGAGTTTTAGCTTGTCACATTCAGTACTGCCTAGAGGGCCCTGGAAATACTGAACCCCCTGCCACCTATGTAAACTTTAGAGATCCATCCCAGCAGGGCCATGAGCCACTTCTGGCTAAGCTGAGGTCTGTCAAGCGCTCCTCAGGCACACAGGAGGACACCAGTGAAGGGTTTGGGCACCTCTGGTCACATCTGCTGAGGTGCAGGGTGCCCCACTCTTCCCAGCTGATTCCCAGCACCAGCAGCACATCACAACCTCCCAGCTCCGAGCCACAGGTGAGCAGGGCTGGAGTCTGCCTGCTCCAAGGAAAGGTTTTTCCCAGCTGCAGGAGACCCCAAGCCCAGCCTGTGTTTGCCAGCCCTCCTGGCCGTGAGTGAAGTGCTTTCCCTGGGGGAGCAGCACAGTTTGATTCTCCCTCCAGCTGCCTTGGCTGTCTCTTACTGACCCCTTCAGCCGCAGGGCTCTTCCTGGAGCACGTCCTGTGCATCAGGATTGTCTCCCCACACCTCCTGGCCAGCACTCCTCAAAGCCTGGCCACCCAGCACCTCTCCTGTCCTCCAGGACACAGCCTGCTGGGAACTGAGGGAGCTTCACCTGCTCACGTGGGATGGTCCAAATGGGATTTGTCCTGGACCCAAATCAGCCCAGGACTTTGCCCACATGGAAATTTCACTCCTTTGCAAAACAGAAGCACACTCTGACACTGAAGAGAAAATTTTGGCAGCCAAGCCTGCTTCTGCCAGGGATTAGCACTGGAGACCCTCGCACTGGGGATGGACACCTCCTTCATCCAGGAGCTTCAGATCAGGCCTCACCAGGGTCCAGAAGGTCACACAAGGACAAAACACTGAAGTGGAAGCAGAATTCCTGGGCACAGCCCTTCCCTGGGGACCCTGGGGGTGCTGGCTCAATAAAGCAGAAGGATTTTGGAAAAGTCTGCTACTGGCCCTGAAACTGGGCTGGCTGCTAAGGCTGGGAGCAGAGCAGGGTCACCAAGAAAAGGGGGCTGGAATGTTCTGAGGCAGGAAACTGCTCAGTGAAGCTGGGACAGGGAGGTGGGACACAGCCTGACACAGCCTGACACAGCCACGCAGCTCCTCTGCCCCAGGCAAGGGCTACACAGGGAATTTGGGAATTGCACACCGTGTGATCCCGCTGTGATGCTCCCAGGAGCCTCAGCCTGGGCTCCAAAGGAAAACTGCTGCTCCTGAGGAGCTCTTCAAGGACAGTCAGCAGTGGATGAAGGAGGCTCAGAGAACAGAGGGCAGCTGAGAGGCAGGGCCAGGGCTGGGGCTCATGGTGTGTCCTCAGAAAAAAAGGGAGACAAGATTTTCTCTCAGAGCTCAGGACCACTGGGAGCCTCTAAGGCATCACTTTTTAGGGACATCACAGAGAAGGAAAGGAACAGAGCTCTGGAAATTGGTCCACTTGGTCTTCACTTAAAAAAACAACACTGACAATAACTGGGGCTGAAGAGGAAAAATTATCACAGAAATGTTTGGGGTGGAAGGGACCTTAAAGTTCGTATTGTTCCTCCCCCAGCCATGGCAGGGACACCTTCCACTGTCCCAGGCTGCTCCAAGCCCCGTCCAGCCTGGCCTTGGACACTTCCAGGGATCCAGGGGCAGCCCCAGCTGCTCTGGGCACCCTGTGCCAGGGCCTGCCCACCCTGCCAAGGAACAATTCCTGCCCAATACCCCATCCAACCCACTCTCTGGCACTGGGAGCCATTCCCTGTGTCCTGTCCCTCCATCCCTTGTCCCCAGTCCCTCTCCAGCTCTCCTGGAGCCCCTTTAAGCACTGGAAGGGGCTCTGAGCTCTCCCTGGATCCTTCTCTTCATTTCTCCTGGCCCAAGCAGTTGCTCTGCCCACAGAAACTCCCAGAGCTCCTGCCTGGTCTCCAAGAAACACAGCTTTTCACCTTTCTTTCCCCTTTCAAAGCCTGTTTATCATTTGCTGTCTATTAGGCTGTCTTCCATCATCCAGCTTTATTCCTGCCTGTGAGTCCAGCTGGAAATCTCCACATTTACTCTTGCCCACCCAAGACCAGAACCCCAAAACCAGAGAGCCCAGCCCAGCCCTCCCGAGCTCTGCAGCAGACTTGGTTTAAATGCCAAGGTGAGGCTGTTGAATTCCGTCCCAGTTTCAGATATATTATCCCAAACCCAAAAGGTTTCTTGAATAAAACATGAAAATCCAGAATGCCATCTGTGCAATATCATTGGGCTAATTAAGTTGATATTAAATACAATTTGTTTTACCCAACTCCTACATTTTTCATTTTAAGCGAGTTACAGAATATTCTGGGTGAAATAAGTGTTAGAGAAACTGGTACTGGAAGCTCCAGCAGCTGAGCTGGAAACACCTGGGCTGCACATGAAGGGGGAGTCTCAGCAGAATCTTCCTGGAGCTCTTGTTAGCAAAAGAAAAATGACAAAGCATCCCTGGTAAAAGTGACCCTGCCCCCGTGGGGCTCTGTTTGGGAAGAGCCCTTTGGAGCCAAAAGAAAATGATGTTTTTCCAGGAGCAGCCCTGGGGTCTGACTGAGGGAAAGCTGCCTCAGCATCCCCACCAGCCTGTCCAGCCTCTGCCACTTTCCTGGGGGGAAAAAATAAATAAATCTTGTAATCCAGAGGCAGAGCAAGCAGCCCTGGGCAGGTGACCCCAGCAGCTCTGCCCTGTGCCTTGCAAACCTCAATGAGAAACATCTCCATGGGCTGTCCAGCCACCCCCCAGCCCCATGGGGAGAGGTGCCAGCCCCCAAATCCACGCTGTCCCCAGATCCATGCTGTCCCCAGATCCACGCTGTCCCCAGATCCATGCTGTCCCCAGATCCACGCTGTCCCCAGATCCATGCTGTCCCCAGATCCATGCTGTGCACAGATCCATGCTGTCCCCAGATCCATGCTGCCCTGGGGAATTCCGTGCCAGGAGGGCACCAAGGGATGGCTGGGAGCTGCTGAGAGGGGACAGGACTGGTGGAATAACAATCTGTTGGTTTAAGGACCTGCACACATACCCAGAGCTGTGCAAAGGCAATTCCTACAGCCTGGGCCAGCAGCAGGAGGTCTGAGTGCCCCCAGGTCACCTTTCCAGGGCCAGCCAGCCCATCCAGACACCAGCTGCCCTTTCAGGAGAGGGAATATATTAATCATGCCCTTTGCTCTGACACAGGGGATGTGACATTCCTGCAAAGCACTCGCAGGTGAAGAGACTCTGGAAGCAACAGGCTGGAAAATCCTGCTTCTGCCAGAGACACCAACCCCTGCCCCTCTCACAGCTCTCTGGGGGACAGAGATCTGCACCTCTCCATCAGCAGGGACACATGGAACACCTGCCCTAGCAGTCTCCATCCTCCCACTTCCCAGCCTGCATCCACAGGACTCATTGAAACACGTGCAGGAGATGCAGCAGTGCAACTGCCTGCTGCTTAACTTGAGGTGAGCAGTGGGATTTGCATCAAATGTATCCCAGTAAACCCCTGCCACAGGCTAAGGCTGCAGGCAGCCCTGAGCAGATGGTGATTTTCCCAGTGCCACCTCTGTATCCCAAGGGCCACACAATGGGTGTATCACATATCCCAAGGGTATCACAATGGATGTGCTCAGTGCAGGGAATGCCTGCAGGATGCAGCTCTCCTGCTAAAATCCAGGACAGCTCTAGGAAATACTGGACAAGCCAGAGTGCTGTGCTCTCACAACTTCATGGGAGGATGGAATTTTCCATGGTTTTGGACAAACACTGAAAATGATGAGAACTCGATATTCCCCACCTAAAAAAAACCCAACCAAACAAAAACCCCTCACCCAAAAACAACAACAACAACAACAACAACAATTCAGCTCTGCAGAACAAGTTGATTTGTTACAGCAATGGCAATTACTGTACACATTCCTGTGCACAGGCAGGTTCTGAGCAGGGTGAGTTTAACCTGCAGTGCTGCAGGACCTGCAGGAAAAGCCTCCCTGGTTATGCAGGGCTGGGACACACCTCCTCACCTTTTCCTTGTGGATCTAACAGGATTCAGGCTCCCAGCTGCCATCCCAGCCCCAGCTCTGTGTGCTGAGCCCATCCCAAGGATCCAGCCGGGATGTGATGGAGCCCAGCAGAGCCAGGAGGCAGCAGCACCTCTGGAGGCAGCGCCAGCTGTGCTGCCCTGCACGTGTCCCCAGGCTGTGCCCGGCTCCAGGGCACACAGCAGAGCTCCTGGAGCCACCACAGCTCCGTGGCACTGGTGTCTGCCCGGCTCTGCCGCGTGGGATCGCTGACAGGGACAGCAGGAAGGGTCCCTGCTCCTCGGCCACCACCCCTGCACAGTGGCTGGGAAGGGACCTGGGCTGCTGGACACGAGCCCAGGTGGGCAAGGAGAACAATCCTGGCTTGTATCCAAAACAGAGTGAGCAGGAGCAGCAGGACAGTGATTGTCCCCTGTGCTGGCACTGCTGGGGCACCCCCAGAGCTGGGCCCAGTTCTGGGCCCCTCACGAGAAAGGCACCGAGGGGCTGGAATGTCCAGAGGTGGGAATGGAGCTGGGGAAGGGTCTGGAGCCCCAGGAGGGGCTGAGGGAGCTGGAAAGGGGCTCAGCCTGGAGCAAAGGAGGCTCAGGGGGCCCTTCTGGCTCTGCACAATCCCTGCCAGGAGGGGACAGCCGGGGAGGTCGGGCTCTGCTCCCAGGGAACAGCGACAGGAAGAGAGGGAATGGCCTCAGGCTGGGCCAGGGGAGGCTCAGGGGGGAGATCTGGAAGGATTTCTTCATGGAAGAAATTGATTTCTTCATTGTCAGGCACTGGCAGGGGCTGCCCAGGGCAGTGGTGGAGTCCCCATCCCTGGAGGTGTCCAAGGAAGTTCTGGATGTGGCACTCAGAGCTCTGGGCTGGGGACAAGGTGGGCATTGGGCACAGGTTGGGCTCAGTGACCTTGGGGATCTTTTCCAGCCTCAGTGATCCTGGGATTCTGTGAAGGGGTGCTCACGTCAGGTACCTCAAACACAACCAGTGTTGGTTTCACCTGTGCTTTCCCTCCCTCCCAACACACCTCTGCTCCGGTGGCCTCTGGGAAGAGCAGGGATGTGCCTCAACTCCAGCAAATCCCAGCTGTCAAATGGATCTGGGGCAGCAGGGAGGCGGCACAAAGAGAACCCCAAGTCCAGCCACTCACAGCCAGGCCTGCCATGACTGCAGCTGGTGAGATGGGCACTCCTGGACACACAGCAGCCACTGGGACACTCCTCACCCCTCCATCCTACACAGAACTCCAAGTTCTTGCTGTCAAAGGGCTTTCTTTGCTATGGATAGAGGGGAAAAATGCAGAAAAACAATAAAAGAATAAAAGCCAACCTGAGGATGTCCAAGCAAGGGTTGATCTGACTGAGGCTCAGGACACTCTTGTCCCCCATGATTCCTCCCAAAACCTGCTGAGCTTTAAAAAGGACACTGAAATAGGCTCAGTTTTGTGCCAAAGTCTCTCACACCCTCTCCAGCACCAAGTTTTAGTGGATCAGCCATCAGGATCCCCACCAGGCTGAGTGAGAACTCCTGCATTCCCTGGCACCCTGAATTCCAAGGCCAAAGCCAAACAAAATAAGCAGAGCAAACCCTGCTCCTTCCCCTTCCCCCTCCCAGCCAGGTGGGCAAGGCAAACCATTCCTGCTGAAATACAGCTCTCAATTGGAAAGGGCTCCAAGATTGATGTGTCCCCTGAACGAGAAAGCTGACAAGAGGGGGAAAATATTATTAAAAATAAAATACATCAATCACTCCACAAATTATACTCCAATATGTCCTTCAGGCAGGAAGGTCCCTGCTTGGTGCTCTATTCTCTTTCTTTGGGATTTGCTTTCTTTAGGGAACACACGGATTGCAGCAGCTGAGTGGATCATTTAAGTGGATCCTGCATATAACAGACACAAAATGTGTGTGGGGCATCGCTGTGAGGTGTTCTGGGAGGGATGGGATCGTTCCAGAGCATCTCTGGGCTCATTTCTGCAGCACAACACACTGAGAACACCAGCAAGGGCTGGGGAGCACTGGGAGAAACCCCTGAGCCACTTTCCTTCCTCCTCCCTCCCTGCAGAGGATGCTCCTTCCTCATCCTCTGAGCCACAGGGCTTTTCCCTCCATTGTCATTCCTTCTCTTCAGCTGCATCCCAGTGCTTGTGTTTGGATTTGATACTGGGAATGAAAAATCAAAGCTTTCCTGGTGTTCCAGGAAAGGGATCCTCACAGGGATCAGCCAGGTCTGACACAGCATCCTCGAGTTAAAGCTCCAAATAAGATCTGTTCTTACCTCTGCTTTTCACATCCAGGTAACTTTTCCTTTTCCATTTCCAACTTTTACTATTTAAAGGTGAAACCTTCTGTGGTTTGTGTCTGCCTGAACTGTTTGAGAAGGAAAATGGTTTGAAGAATATTGTGTCTTTTTGGGGTTTTTTTGGGAATTGAAAGATGCTTTCCCCAGTGATTTGAAAGGAAAATAAGCATAGATGCATTTTTCAGAACTGGAATAACACCAGTTTAAGAAAAAAAAAACCAAAAAAAAGCACAATCAACAGTTTCAAGTGAAACACTTGAAAATCAGATTAATAAATCAGGTCACTTCTGAGCAGGAGCAGCTGATCTCTGTCCCTTCAGTCAGCTTCTGTGTGATGCTTTTCTTTGCTTCTTTCTGTAGAGGAGCCAAACTAATTCCTTTCCCCTCCACTCCCCTTCTGGCACCGGTGGAAAATCTTCTCCCATCCCTGCTGGAGTGCTCTGCAGGAGGCTGGTGTGGCTTTGTCAGGGGTAAAAGCAGTCTGAGGAAGGTGCAAAGTGGGAGCCTGGGAAAGGATGGAAGGTCTGCAGCCTCTGTGCTGTGTAAAATGCTGCAAAAACTGCCCTGAAGACTGACCAAAGCCCCCCTCCCCTCTGTTAAACACAGATTTCTGTCAGGAATGAGGGCTCTGCCCTCAGCTCAGCACTTGGGGACTCCCCATGGAGCCACCCCAAGCATGCAGAGGGCACTGGCACTCCATGGGATGAGGTTTGTGTGGATACAGACCCCAACAACAGCAACCAGAGCTCCCTTCTTGGGTTCCATAAAGCAGATTTAGCTCCTAACCCATCTCTAATATGTCTGCTCCTCGTAGCCAGATGAATAAGGAACAAATATAAATCACAAGGAATTTATCTGATGATGGCAAGGAGAGAAAGGGATGAATAATTTATTTGATGGATATTATTCATCCATCCATGGAGCCAGCCAAGTAATGAAAACATTTATTCACAAATCACTCTGTTGACAATCAAAAACTTTGTACAAGAAGTAATTCATATGTATGATTTGACTCCTGGAAAACCCAAACTGGAGAGCTGACCTTGCTGAGGAGCAGGAAGTGCTAAAGCTGGGCTTATCTTAGACCCACCCCATGATTTCCATCTCTTTCCCATCTCTGGGACTACACAAAACAGATTTCCAGCTCTGAACTATGGAAAACCTGACTTTCACCCACAGCCGCCACCAAAAATCATTAAAACATGGCACATGACTTTCCCATGAAGGCAGAGATGCTCTTCCCACCAACCAAGCCCCACTCCAGAGTGCAGGAGCTCCCTCCATAAATAAACCACTAGAAAAGCCTAAAAATAACTGTTTATTTTTCTTCCAGAGGACATTCAGCTGCTTTCCAAGCTCTGGGCAGTTTATTCCATTATCAGAACTCCTTCCTCCATCCCATCTTGGAGCTTCCAGACTGTTTAAATAACCCAAAGTGTCCATATTCCCTCTAAGTAACAGGAACAACAGTCAAGCCAAGTCAGAGCTGCCACAGATGGAAATATGCTATTTATGGCCCCCTGAATTTCAGTCACTAGTATATGGCCTCAGCTCCTCTAAAAAGGATCACAAATCTACACAAAGTCCCCAAGTGCAGCTCTGTGCTTTTGGGTCCTCCAAGATATTTAAAATCCCGTGGAGATGGAGTGCTCCCTATTGACCATCCAAACACAAAGAAACACACATTATCCCAACATGACTATGGAATAAATCACCATCTGCTTCCAAGAAGGTGAGGAGGAAGAATTCCTGCAGCCACAGCTCTGGAGCTGGTGAAGCAGAAAACTCGTCATGGTTCAATTAATCTCACAAAAAGAATCAAAATCATGGCTGCCTCTCTGAAATAGATGCAAATCTCCATTCCCCTCTGGTGAGTGAGGCAGGGCTGGCAATCCTGTCTGAGCAGGTTGCTTATGAGATTTTAGTGCTTGTGGGAAAGCACAAGGGCACAATCCTGGGCATCTGGCATTTGCAAGGTGCTGTCTCCTCCCAGCTGAGGGCAGGAGAATGAACAGAAAAGCTCAGGCAGGGCAGACAGCTGGGGGCTCTTTGTAACAGACCCTGAAGACCTAAATTTGGGGGGAGAAAGGTGGGAGGGATTAGAGAAGCGTGGGATGATTTAGGACACAGAGCCAAGCTTCACACTTAATTCCCAGCAAAAGCTCAATAAAGGCAGATGTGCTCACAATTAAGAAACTGCTCTTGGAATCTCAGACTGGTTTGGGTTGGGAGGGACCTTAAAGGTCACCCAGTCCCACCCCTGCCATGGCAGGGACACCTTCCACTGTCCCAGCTGCTCCAAGCCCTGTCCAGACTGGCCTTGGACACTTCCAGGGATCCAGGGGCAGCCCCAGCTGCTCTGGGCACCCTGTGCCAGGGCCTGCCCACCCAGAGTAAAAGATTTCTTTGCCATTATCCAATCTAAGTTTGTCCTCCTTCAGTTTAGAACCATTCCCCTTGTCCTGACACTGTCTGCCCATATGAAAAGCCTCTCTTCCTCTGTTTCATAGGCCACTTCAGGCATGGGAAGTGGCTCTGAGGACTCCCCAAAACCTTCTCTTCTCCAGGCTGAACCTCCCCAGCTCTCCAGGTCTGTCTCTACACATCAGAGGTGCTCCAGCCCTCCCTCATCCCTACCTCCACCTGCAGCAGGATGGGATCTGAGCAGCAGGACCTCAGCCAAAGTCCCAGCCCAGGCACTCAGCTTTTGGTCCAAATTCAAAAACCCCTCTGTCTCTTGCTCCCCAGCAGCCAAAGGGAGATCACCCGGAGGGACCATCCCCTGCTCAGAGCCAGCTCCAGGGGTGACCAGCCCTCACCCCAAAGAGCAGCTCCCTCCTCCCCCATCCTCAGCCAGGGCATAGTTCCCATGAAAGTTTTCAGTGGCCCACAAAAACAGCCACAAAATCAGCAAAGTTTCATCTAAAAAATAACCCAGAGCTGGGCTTGGAGCCTTCCCTGGAAGCAGAGCTTTGGTTGAGACACAATTCCCTGTGGAATTCCCATGGGGAGTCTCTGATCAATTAGAGAACAAAAGCTGCTTTATCCAGCCCTGCTCTCCTGCTGAGGGGCCATACTGAATACCAGACAGTATCTCCTTAAACCAGAGAGATTCCCCATTCCAGCAGCAGATATCTGGGCAGCCTCTGTACAGCCCAACACCTTTCCCTAATATATCATGCTTCCATTTCTAGAGCCCTTCAGTAGCACTGTACTCAGAAGAGCTACAAAAATAATCACAGTCAATATTCTGGAGTCTTAACAGAGGCTTTAGTACCATTTATAAGTGGAATTTGTAGTAAACCACTCCTGCCTGGAGAGCAGGATCTCACTGAGAGCCCAAGAACTTCAGAAGTATTGAAAAGCTCCACCACAACCATTCACCTGCTGCATTTTAAATTTTGAATTTTCATTCATTCTCCCCTAATTACCAAACCCAGCCCTTCCTCTTAGCTCCAATTAAACCTCCATAGGCGTCTTCTAAGCCAGATTTAAGGGAAATTTGAACCACAAGAATTTGCCAGCAAATTTTATTTAAAGAAGCAGAGAAGTCTCTACCCTCAAGTAAATGTCTCCAGATTCAGCCAGCAGCAGGAGAGCTGAGGGCAAGGTCTGCTAGCACTTCTCTGTCCTCATTCCCAGGAGGATGGGATGGGATGCTCCTGCCTCAAGCATGGGGCTGACCAAAGGGATGGAAGAGGAAAAGAGGAGTTGGTATTTCACATTTTTGAGACTTTTTTTTTTTGTTAGTTTTGCAGGCAGCCAAGCCAGCCTGGAGGCACCAAACAACATCAGCTAAAGGCATCCTGAGGGTTTTGCTGGGATGGGCAGGGTGGTCACTGATGTGCAGGTCACGTCCAGCAGCTCCCTGTGTCCAGTGCTGGGCAGGAGCAGGAGCTGGGCACTGAGGAGAGCCAGCTGTCCTGGAGCTCCATCTAGTGCAAGGCACCCTGGATTTATCCTGTCTCCACATCTGGGGAAGCTCCTGGAGCCACAGGATTTCCAGAGACTTTGCGCTTCACGATTCCCCCCATTTGCAGCTGTTGCTGCTGCTGGTGACACCATAAAAACACAGTTCAGGTGCATTTACAGCCAGGAAGGTACCAAAAGGACAGGGATTCTCTCTTCTTTTAAATCCTCTGGTTAGTTTTCAACTTGGAAGTACTTGGGGCTGCAAAAAGTGTTGTTCACAAGCTCTGCAACCTCTGAAAGAGCAGAGCAGCAGCAGGGCTCAGGTGGCTCAAACACAGCTCTGGTTTTCAGAAGGATTCCGACTTTTCACGTCTTGACTCCTCCATTGTCTTTGAAAGCCTCCACCACACCAGAAGGGCTCAGAGCTTCAGAAAAAGGTGGTTTCCCCTGAAAATCTTGCTGGGAGCTGCCGGCAAACAGGGAACCACACCATGAGCGTGAGAGGGTGAGCTCCTGGTTTTATTTTAAACACCAGTATCAAAAAGGGGGGAGAAAACATAAAAATAAAGAGGCCTATTTGGAAAAACAGAAATGTTAATTTTCAAAGGAATTACAGAAAAAATGGGGTAAGATCCTTCTCATTGCTTTTTCGCCAGATACACTGAGCTGGACACAGAGACTGAGGATTTCTCTCCCCAGTGAAAATCCTTTTCCTAAAGCCCCTCTGCCATCCATGGCCACCACAACAGCCCCAGATCCCAGTATTCTCCCCTCCTCCTGCACAGCTGCTCCTCAGGGAAGCCAAGACTTTGTGCACCTCATTATATTTTTAACCACACCCGCTATTCAGGCACTTTCAACTCCTGAGAGGGAGGGGAGATTTAAACAAAGACAGATGTGTAAATACCTGAATAAAGACATGAATGATTAACAGAAATAACTGTTAATAACTGTTAATTGTTTCCATGCCAATTGCCAAGATGCAGTAGAGGCTACAAGGGATTTCCAGCTATTAACAGGTGAGGAGGCAGTGGTGTTCAGTGAAGGTCAAAGAGTGATTTATACAATGTGCTACAACACTTCTGCTCACTTTTTTATTAAATGTCTCTGCAGTGCTATTCCCTGGGAATTCCTGTTTTGCACAATTTAAAACTGCTCAGCTTTCCATGAAATCACAGGATCATTAAGGTTGGAAAAGCCCTCTAAGATCATCAAGTCCAATTTTTAACCAAACACCAGCATTCCCACTAAACTGTATTGCCACGTGCCACGAATACTTGGCTTTTGAACACTTCCAGGGATGGTGACAACAACATCTGTGGCCAAAATGTGATGGTTTGGAGCCAACAGTGGGATATCCCCTAATGCACAACTCCTGCTGGAGAAATCTCAGGGAAACTCCATGCTGCCAGGCTTGGGAGTTTGAAAACTCTCAAAACCAAAAAAGAAATCAAAGCACAAATGTGTTTGTTCCTTGGAATAAAATACCTGTGGTTTCCCATGCTGGCTGCAGCCCCCAATCCCAGGGGATTCTCCGTTTTGTGTGGGCCCATCAGCTGCAGGTTTAATTTGGCCGTGAGTTCCACATGTCTCACAAAACCCTCTTTAAACAACTTCCAGAAATGCTTTTATTCCGAGGATGTTCTGACTTGAATGCATCTGATTCATCCCCCCCCCCCCCCCCCCAAATGACCCTTTTACAGCACAGCCTGAGCAGCTGAAGGGAAGCAGAGTTGTTCTCTCCCTGCTATCACAATCAAGTTGTTTGGTATAAAATGTGGCTGAGGAGTGAATCCATAATGTTCCTGGCCATGTAAGGAAACTGCTATTACCAGGAGGAAAATGCAGGTAGTAACTCTGCGGGTTTTTCTCCACTGGAACTGTAATTAATGTGGATGCTGTGCACTAAGTACAGGGAGAAATACAGACTTCAGAGCAGTGAAAATGCATCTCATTAACACCGGAACTACTGTATCGTCCAAATGCATTATGTTCAGCAAGGAAAAGCTGGGTAATTGAATTCCCACCAAAGCACAGTTCATCTGCATCAAACAGCACCATGCTCATCGTGCAGCTCCTTCGGGCTGCTGCTGGAAATGAGGATTAATTAGGATACCTGCTCGTTACTCACAGAGCAGGCACACACACTGTGGTCAGGCTTGGGGCTGTAGTGAGAGGCTCTGCTCAAACCCCAGCCAGGCAGAGCAAGGCAACTCCAAAACTTTGGATCTTCTTGCACTCAAGATGCACCAAGAGTCAACATTTTTTTTGTCCGTGAAGAAAAAGCTGGCAAAAAACCCCAACAATTCACAGGAAGACACCTCTGCTGCATAAATATTTCAGTAATAACTAATAAGTGATTTATGGAATTGGTTTTGAATTATTCTAGGCTGGATTGGCTCGAGTGGCAGGGATGTGCACAAATCATTCCATGCACAGCACCCCCCAATCCCAACATGCGGCTAATGAACCCTCCGGAGCCAAACACACTCCTCCTTCAGGAAGAACCCACTGATCTGCAGCATTTTAATGGGTAAATTATTATTAATTTAAATAAATACATGAAAAACTCCCAAATACATCAGAGGAGAGAGTTTGGGAAGGGGAAGGAGGCATCCAGACAGAAACAGCAGAGAGGGTTTGGAGGTTTGGAGCTGGAAATCTGTGCTTTGAGCAGTCTTTCAGTCAGATCCAAGTGGGACTAATCCATCCCTTTGCTGCAGAACCTCCCATCCATGAGCCCCAGCACTGGGGTGTGTAAGGGCAGCAGGAGCTCGTTAAATGCATTTTAACTCATTATCATCATGTATTCTCCCTTTTCCTCCCCTGTCACATGTTCACCAGAGCCCCAGCACACGGCTCTCTGGTATCCCACCGACACAACTTCCAGGCTGAGAAACCCCTGCAAAGCCAAACCCCAGAGTTATTCTGGGCACAGGCATCTTGGGCTAAAGCAGCACACGGAGAGGAGGTCACCCCATCTCATCTTGGGGTCCTGGTATGATTTTCCTCCACATTCACCCCAGACCCTGATCCCCCCCAAAGCCCCCCACAGTGAGAAGGGGCCAGCCCCCTCAGCATGCCCTTTGGGTGTCATTTTGGGCTGTAGGGGAGGCAGTGGGAGCAATCCATCACCCTCAACCTTTGGAAAACCAGTGACTGCTGGGATATCATTTTAAGCTGCCACTTGGCTGAATTTTACTCCCTAGAGGTGCAAAGGATGCTGAGCTCTGGCTCATTCTGGCTCCCTAAGGTGGGACATGATCCCATCACTCCCAAGACCTCACTGTGCTCACCAGTGCCTCAGCTCCCATGCAGCCTGGCACACCCCATTACTTCAGTGCTTCAAATCCCATTATTCAGCTCTAAGGAGGAAATCATTTTAATTAAGGAAATTAAAAATGTGTTTGCTTTGGAATTTTAAGTAGGTGTTAATTTGAAGGGATGAAAAAGAGCCGTGCAGCCTGCTTGTGTGAGGAGCAGCAGGGGATGGGGATGGAGGAGGGGAAGGGCCCTCTGCAGCACCTGGGGTCCCTGGGGAGCAGGGGCAGGGCACTAAGGCAGGAGCAGCAAAAGGCAGAGCCACCTCCCAGCTAAGGAGGGCTCCTGCTGATTCCATTCCTGCAGGAGAGTGGAGCCAGGTGGGAGTCAGGCTTTTCTCCCAACAAGTGACAAAAGGAGTAGGGCCTCCAGTTACACCAGGGGAAGTTTAGGTTGGATGTTAGGGAAAATTTCTTCATGGAAAGGGCTGTCAAACACTGGAACAGCTGCCCAGGGCAGTGGTGGATCCTCCATCCCTGGAGGAATTTCAAACCCCTGTTGATGTGGCACTTGGGAACATGGTTTAGTTTAGCAGTGCTGGGAGAACAGCTGGCAGTCAATGATCATAGAGCACTTTTCCAACCTTAATGATTCCACAGATCTATGAAATACAGCAAAAAAGGTGTTGGAAAATCCTTCAGAGAAGCTCTGAAGCCGTGAGGCCACAAGGAGGGACAAGAATATTGCCAAGCTGGCCCTGGTCCCTGTTACCGCTGAAGATCAATAGATCACGCGGACACAGGTTGAGGTGTGGTGAAGAAAGAGCAGAGTTTATTTTTCCTCCCAGGATTTATAGGCTTCTTACCATGGCCAGGCATTGGATGCTCAGGATAACACTTTCTCACTGCACTGGCCATGAGAAATGCCCATCAGAAGACGTGTAACAGAAAGAATGTACACATATCTATGTTTACAGTTACTGTCCTGGGAAAGTCCTTAGAAAACTATGTTAGCAAGCTCAGAAGCTGAGTTTTCAGGGTGACAGGTCCCCATGGGCTGCAGTGTCCTCTCATGTCCCCTGGTCCCCAAGGGCTGAGGTTCACCTGGAGGTGCCAGGTCCTGCTTCCATTCCCTCCTTCACTTGTTGCTAGTCTCCAACACCACAAGACTCCATCAGCAGTGTCCCAGGCTTTCCACAGGTGCCACCAACCCACTGGGAGCTCAGCTGAGTGCCAGTGCCACGGGGGGTGGGGGGGGTGGCTTTTGGCCAGAAGGAAGGAGATGCTTCTCACTTTGTGTCCTTGCAGCAGAGACAGCCCAGAGAAGGCTGCAATGCAAGGCTCAGCTTAATGCAGCAGGGTAAGAGTCCTATCAAAACCAGCAGCTAATTAGTTAAGTAATACCCAGTGTTATTAATGCTGCAGCTCTGCCATCACCCATGTATTTATAATAACAGTGTTCCCACTGTACTAGCATTAATCATAATGGATTTACTAAGAAATTAAGGGGGAAGGGATATTATCTCTCTCGGGAACGGCACTTGACAGCAGCCCTATTTACTGTGTGGATTTGGATTGGTTTAATTCTCAATGTCTCGCTCATTAATCTGCTTTTCCAACAGCCCCTCACAAACACCCCTCTGGAAGCACAACCACAGGAGGAGGGAGGCAGGACAAGCACAGCCGGCTGAGGGGGGCTCAGGCAGAGCAGCCCCAGGGAATCCTGGCACAGGGTCAGCACAACCACCAGGGCTGTCTCATGGGGTGTGAGGGCACGGTCCTCTCCTGCCTTGGTGGGCAGTGTGCACGTCTGGGCATCACCCTCTTCTCCAGCCAATCTGCTATTCTCAGCTCCATGCTTAAAAACTCCTTAGCTTTACCTGGTGAGCAAGGAATAGTCAGCATCTCTTCCCAACATTTATAACAAGAGCTCAAAGGTTTTATTGAAACTTGTTTTCCCATATGCCTTTCTCTTCATCAGGCTTCTGGCTCGGGACACTTGGACCAAGAGCAGCTTGTCCAAGCCAGGGAATGCAGTGAGACACCCACAAAGCTCAGGCCCACCAGCCTAACCAGAACCTATTGAGCTTTCACCAATGGGTTTTTACCAATCAGACAGCTTTTCACTGTCTGATGAAAATGAAAGATTAATGTATGTCCTGAAAGTCAGATGATCTGAGTAAAATTAAATCCTGATGAAAATCAAAGCTTGGTAAAAATTAAAGCCTGAAGTCCAAAGTGATCCAGTGATTTTTACCAGGAGTACGGCTTTCCTTGGTTAGTTTACAGCTGTGAGGAAAGACAGAGACATTTTATCACAGCTTGCATTAAACCCCTCTGATGCCTTGCCTGGGAGAGTGGAAGTGGCCTGGAAGCTGTGCACCTGTCAGCAGGAAAACAAGCTGGAGGAAAAAGGCTCCCAAATCCCAGAAAGCCCTGGAGCCTCCTGGGCTGGTGTCCCCATCAGGGGCAGCTGGCTGTCCTCAGCCAAGGAAACACTGGGATTCCACTGGATTTATTGTACCTATCCATTGCATCACACAAAGGATCTGAGGACACCTGGCTAATTTTTTCACCCCAAGTTCTTGATACACAAATAAACACACTTCCCCCTTTTCTTTGTCCATTTAATATTTTTTTCTTTCTATTTTCTGCTTGAGGAGAGGGCTGGGCTGAGATTCATGAGTGTTCAGGAACACCCCCATGTCCAGCCCCCAGCCAGGGAGGCCGCAGTGAAGCCTCCTCAAGGTCTTCTCTCCTCCTGGCTGAGCAGCCCCAGCTCTCTCAGCCTTTCCTCAGAGCAGAGGGGCTCCAGCCTGCGGCATCTCTGGGGCCTCCACTGCCTTGCCTCCAACAGCTCCAGCTCCTTCTGTGCTCAGGACCCCAGAGCTGGGGCAGGGGTGAGCCCGGGAGGGGCTGCAGCTTCATGGGCACCAGCAGGGAATTTTGTGTTATCCCTGGAGAGGAACTAAATGCACTCTGGTGTTGAGGGATAAAATGAAAGGAATCAAGCCTGCCCTGGGCAGGGTTGCCACCAGCACCAGCATTTCCTTGTGCAGTCTGAAGGGATCTGTCAGGGGCAGATCCCAGGGCTCCCCTTGCTCCGGCCCCCAGCCCAAAGCAGCTGCAAGGATGGCAGGGCTGGGCTGTGGGTCCGTGCCCAGCTCAGTTCGGAGCTCCCTGTGCCACCACAAGCACAGGCTCCAAAGCAAACCCTGCCCATGGGGACACTGCAGCCGTGCAACACTGGCACCCTGCAGCTGAGGACGAGCCTGCAGCACCTTGGGGTACCCACACAGCCCAGACTGTCCCCAAGGCTTCCTGGAGCCTGAGCCCAGGCTCAGAGGCCCCAGGGCTCCCTTCTGGGGAGCTCCAGAGGAACCGAATAGAGAGAGCCTCGGAGCCCTCAGCAATCCCGCCAGGAACCCACGGGCTGCAGGACACAGACGGCGCTTCCTGCCTGGGAGAAGCCTCGTGCCCATCTCCAGGCACCACAATCACAGCGATCCCCACAGCTCCAGCCCCTGCCCAGCTCCTCTGTGGGCAGCGTTAAGGCTTCAGCAGAAGCACCAAAGGCCGAGGGCCTTCTGGCCATTTTCCCTTCCCCACTGCACGCCTGGGCAGCTTGCTGAGCACAAGCACCCTTTTCCCCTCTCCCCCTATGCCCTGCGCACACTGGGCACCAGAGAAAGCACCTGAGACACAGGGTATGAGAACACATTCTATATTTCTATATAAAAATCTATATCTATATTCTATATATTTCTAATTCTATATTTCTATATTAAAGAAGAACAAAGAAGGAAAAAAAAAACCATCTTAAAGAAAATTCCTGCCCGGCTCAGATGGCCCCGGCAGACAGAGAGCCTCTCAATTTAGCTCTCCTCAGAGCTCCAGCAGCACAGCCAGCCACGGGCCCACAGACAAGGGCGGTTCTTGCGTGCCCTGCGGAATCCATCTTGCCACTTCTGCAAGATGGAGCCTGGAGCTGCCCGGAGGACAAAGGCTGTTTCCAGAGCCAGCCTTCTGATGGCAGGGCTGATGTCCTGTGCCTTGTCATCAAGGGCTGCAAGAGAGAGGAACAGATCTCCATGGTCAGATCTGGATCTGCAGGGACCCGAGGAGAGCCCCGTGCAAGGGCCAACCCAGGTGGCTCTGGCCATGGCCAGGAGGGAGCAGGGACCAAAGGGATCAGCCCAAAGCCACTGGACACTATTGGCACTCGTGCCCCTGAAATCTCTGTGTGTGCCCTGGCCACACCAGGCCTGGTCCGCACAGGGAGCAGAGCCCTCGGCAGCCGGGGCAGGGATTGCAGCTCTCCTTGGCAGCCGGGGCTGGCAGCCCGCTGCCCTCACTCACCCTGACAGATGCTCTGGAGCTCTCGTTTGTTCCCCCGGAGGTGCCACCCGGCCATCCCTGGGAACACAGAGCCTGTCAGGGTCCCAGCAGCACAGCTCCCTGCCAGCGGCGCTGCCAGCCCTGGGGCCACACGGCCTCCTGCCCCGGCAGGGCTCAGCCCCGGCCCTTGCCGCATCCTGACTCAGCCCAAGGGCCCGGCTGCCAGAGGCCGGCAGCAGCAGCCCCGAGGGCAGCCGGGGCTCCAGGGCCGGGGCAGCAGCCGGGGCTGGGGCCGAGCTGCGGCGGGGCAGGGAGGGAGTCCAGCCCGGTTCGTGGCTCACCAATGAACCTGATGGCCGCCGCTCGCAGGGACTCCTGTGGGCTGTCCAGGTACAGCAGGGCCCGGTGCAGGTGCTCAGCCGCTCGGCTCCTGTCCTGTGCCAGCTGCAGAGAGCGGCGGGAGGGAAGGGTTGGTGCGGGCTCTGCCCCTCGGCCGGGCACTGCTGCCTGCGGCCAGCCCCGGCCTCCCGTGCCCGCCCAGCCCTGAGGCACCGGGCAGCAGCCGCTGGCGCCGGGCTCTGGAGGGGGCAGAGGGCCGGCTGCTGCCCGGGGAGCCGCGCTGCTGGCCTGCCCGACAGACCGGCTGTGCCGGGGCTCCATGGGCACACGGCTCGGGGCCACAGGGGGCTGGAGTAGAGCCCGCGGGGCCCAGGGAAGGGAGCAGCGTGTGGGGCACAGGCTGGCGGCCCTGGGTGCGGCACTGCGCAGGGCACAGCTGCCAGCCGCACACACTGAGCTTCTCCAGCCTGGGGCTGGGGCTTCCAGCCCGCCCTTACCAGGCCCTCGCCGAACCTCCAGGTCTGATCCACCCGCAGCATCTGCTGGAGATCCTTCCTCTTCAGGAATCGGGCGGAACAGAGCAGCGTTTCCCGGGAGGCCTGGAGAGCAGCAGAGACCCAGAGATGGCACCACAGCCCAGGGCACAGGACCCACGTCCCTGGACCAAGACCAGGAGGGAGCTGCAGCCTGCGAGGCAGCAGAGCAGGAGGCAGCCGAGCGCCCTGCCAGGGAGCCACGGCAGCTGCCGAGTCCTCACATCAACCACGCGCTGGTTCTCGTCATGGCAGTGCAAGGAGAGTGGGAGCAGGCTCTGCTGCACGTGGGACTTCAGGGCCTTTTTCCCCTCCTTTGGTACTAAATCCATCATCTCTTGGAAGATGAACATGGAGCACAGCTGCACCTGGCTATCGTCCTGTACGAAAGGAAGAAAGAAAGACCTCAGCATCAGCTGCTTCAGGCCCACCTGGGCACAGGCCTGCAAATGCCCAGGGCACAATGCCCAGGCAGCAGCCATGGCTGGAGACACAGAGCCTTACATTGTCAAAGAGCGGCAGGAGCGCCTCAGCCAGCTGCAGGCCGAGGGGGATGGTTATCGGGCCACCATTGTACAGGAACAAACGGCTGAGGAGAGCGATGCTCATCCCAAGCACATGGCTGTCATTTTCCCACAGGAGCTCCACGAGCCTTTCATGCAGGCTCCACATTCTTTTGGCCTGTGTGGAACACAAGTATGTGAAATGCCACCCTGCTGCCACAGGGCCCAGAGGCCAAAGGCCTGTGCCAAAGGCCTGGGGCAGGAGGCAAGAGGCAGGAGGCAGGAGAGCTGGCAGCAGCTGCCTCAGTGCCCAAAGGCCAACCAAGCGCAAGCCACTGCCTTCCCCAGCCCCACGCCGGCAGCCGCTGCCCCCTTCTCACCATGGAGGAATTCTTGCCGAGCACCACAAGGCCTCTGAGTGCCAAGCGACGCCTCTCCCTGCACTCGCTCTGCAGTTTGCTTGATGCGATCTCCAGGACGCTGTCACGGTATTCACTCGAGTCCAGGCACTCCAACATCTGAAGGGCACAGGCCGGTGATGGGGCAGCAGCGCACAGGGCTGGGCCCAGGCAGCAGCACAGGGCGTGGGCACCGTCCCGGGCGGCTGCGGCACCGAGAGGGCAGAGAGCTGGGAGACAGCTCAGCGAGACAGCGCTGCCCTTCAGGCTCACCTCCACAAGGAACGCCATGGCGGCCAAATCCCCGTGTGCCGTGTCTTTGCTGAGCAGCCCGAGCAGGTAGAATGCAATCGCAGAACACAAGGGCAGGGACACGTGACGCATTGCTCTGACGGGAGGAAAAAGGAACCAAGACCCTGAGCCAGCAGGACAAACCTCTCCATGGACTGACTCCCAGGAGGAGCTTGGCCCTTCTCCACCACCCTGCAAGGGGACCCAGGCCCTTTGGGAAGCAGCTGCTCTTGGGCACCCTCCTCTCCCAGGCTTGTGCAGTGTCCTTGGCCATCCCTTGGTGACAAGGCCCTCTGGCCCCTGACCATGGGGACTGTGTGGGGCACCCCAGGCACAGGGCACAAACGCTGTTTGGTGGCTGCTCACCTGGCCAGCACACCCACAGCACAGTGGTGCGTGCCAGCACACAGCAGCGTGTCCCAGCCACACTCGTCTTCCACTGCCGCCACCACATCCTCATAGTGCAGTCGGCAGAGCAGGGCCTTCAGGGTCTGCACTGCAAACCTGTGTGCACAGCAAAGCCCAGGTGATGCTGGGAGCACGGGCTGCTGCCCTGGGGACATGGCAGGGACAGGAGGACTGGCATGGAGCACCTGTTGGGGCTGATGGCAAGGCCGTGTTGCTGCTGGCATCTCTTCCAGAAGGTATCGACCTTCTCTGGCAGATCCAATGTGCTGAAGAGCACTTGCAAGAGCAGATGCACCAAGAGACGGGGGAAATACACTGTCACTGCATGTGGGACACAGGGCAGCTGGAGTATCTTCCATATCACCACAGTTGCCTGCGAAGGACAGAGCAGCCTGAGTCAGTGCTCAGTGCTCAGGTGTCCATGTGGCAGGGCCCGAGCGTGGCAGGGAGAGGCCAGTGGAGATGTAGGGACAGCAGCCGGCCTGGTGGCCCTGGAGCTGCTCCTAGGCCAGGTTTGAGCCCAGTGCCTGATGCAGGGAGATGCCATGGGAGGAGGGAGGATGGAGACCTGAGGGACAGGTGACCTTGGGTCAAAGGTCAGTTGCAGAAACTCACAGCCAGGGCAAGGACAGCCGTGTGGTCCCCGTCGGAGGTGCACATGCTGAGCTCTGGCCAGGTGCCCAGCACATCCAGAAGTATCAGCATGGCCGGCTCTGCAGCCCTGCACGAGCACATGATGCTCTTCCACATGGTGGTAGCAGCTCTGTGGGGACAGAGTTCTGTGTCAGGGGGGTCTGGGACACATCCCCGTGGCCTGGGCAGCAGCAGGGAGCTGAGCTGGCTGCCAGCCCTGCCTCTGCCCACTGCCCCTCTGTGGCAGCCCAGCCCTGTGGGGACTGGCCCCTGCGGGCAGCAGGCTCGGGGGCTGCTGTGCCAGGGCTGACAAAGGGAGGAGCCACAGGGCCCTGGAATCCTCTGTTTGTCAGACACCTGGGCCAGGCTGTGCAGGGGGATGGCCTGAGCCCTCTGGGCACGTGGGCCCTGTACCTGTCACACCATGGGGCCACACGCAGGAGAGCCATCACCACGTCAGCAGGCTGTGCCTCTGTCAGATCCAGAAGGGGCCTGCACAGATTGTACTCAGGAAACTCATTAGCCTTGAGCCACTGGTGGATGAACCTCACCATGGGGAGCACCTGGAGAAGGCACAGGGAAACTTGGAAAGCTGCCAGCAGGAGTAATGTGCCCAGCTTCCCAGAGAAGTGCTTCCCTTCCCACCGCACTGCCACGGCCTCAAAGGCTTGCAGTGAGCAGCTGGCGTGGCCAAGCAATTCCTGGGAGGATCGAAGCCAGGCCACAGGCTGCTTACTTGCTTGGGATTGGAAGGACCCTCCTCCACAAGCATGTCCAGCAGGGCAGCACTGGCCTTGGTTTTGAAGATGGGAGAGTATGCTCTGACCACAGTGCCCATGGCACTGGTCTCTTCCTCCCGAATTCTCTTCATGAATTTGCAAATCATCTGCAGCAGAAGGGCAAGAAATGAGGGACATTGCATGGAGTGCTCCAAGCGTGGTGCTGGGCTGAGCAGGAGAGGGGATGGCTGCAGGTACCTGCGCTGTTGTGCGGAAGAGGCCACGGCTGCGTTCCTGCTCTCGAGTGCGCTCCATGGCTGCTCCTGGCAAAGAGCGAGCGCAGCTTGAGCTGAGGGGCTGCGGGAGAGGCTGGAGAACACAGCCCAGCCCTGCACTCCCCAGGCAGGGACAGCCCCAGGAGGCCCCAGGGCACAGAGTACAGCTCCAGGGCATCTGCCCCAGCCCCACTTCTGTCCTGTCCATGGGCGTGTCCCCGGGGGATGGGATGGGATGGGATGGGATGGGATGGGATGGGATGGGACGAGGCCAAGCTGGCTGCAGGCCCAGGTCTGCCGCTCACCCTGCTGCGGTGGCTGGAATTGCTCCAGCTCTCCATGCTGCTGTGCTGGGGCAGTCCCAGGGCCTTCTTTCTCCTCCTTCACCCAGGTCATCTTGGGGACACTCGGAGGTCTCTGCTCAACATCACTGCCTGGATTCATGGCTACTTGCAGCAGAGGTGGCTCAGAAAAGGTCTGAGTTGGCAAGTCCTGCAGCTGTGCCTGGAAGGCACCTGCAGGAGTGAAGTCTTGGCAAGGCTGCAGGACAGCCAGTCCTGCACTTGGGTCTCAGGGGCTCGTGCCACAAGGACAGGAGACTCGTCGTCAAGGACCGTGGTGAGGAAATGCCACGGTCTGGGCTCGAGCACACCCGAGAAGTGTGGTGCTTCACCTCACCAGAAGTGAAGCCTCGGGAAGGCTGCAGGTCACCGAGTGCTGTGGTCTGGCCTCGAGGTGACCTGCAGGAGTAACGCCTCAGAAAGGCTCTGGGTCAGCAAGGAATGAGTGCGCTGTGCGGGGGCTCCTCACAGCACCACTCTGTCCCGTCCTGCCCTGTCACGTGCACCAGGCACTGTGGTGTGGCTGTGTCACCGCCAACACTAATGTCACCCCATGTCACAAAGGGCCCTTGGACACCCTGTCCCGTTCCATTCCACGGTTACCATGCTGCACCGTGTCACCAAGGACCGTTGCACACGCTGCCCCCTGCCCTGGGGCTCCACCCAGCCCGGCCAAAGTGGCCCAGCTTGGAAGCAATGCCTTGGCCCAAGTGTCTCAGACAGCCCAACAGGATCTTTAGGAACAGCTCAAACCATCAGCAAAGGCTGCCCTGCTCTGTGGGCTCAGGGCAGCAGAAGGAGCCCCCTGGGCTGCCGAGGCAGCCGTGGCGGGAAGGGCGCGGGGCCCTCCACAGAAGCTGTCACGGCCTCCTTGGGACATGTCCCGCCTGGTGGCCATCCTAAACGTGGCGGTGTGACACAGACCAGGAACGTGTGGGCCAGGGCCCGAGTGCTGTTCTGACCCCACTGAAATCAGCAGGGGTGTCAGAATCCTTGCCAAAGCAGGCCTGCCACCCCCCGAGCCCTGGCAGCGCTGGTGCCCATCTCCTGCCCCAGAGACCTGTGCCCTGGGGGGGCTTCTGTGCCAGAGGGCAGCCAAAGCCAATGTGCATTGGGGGCTGTGCTCCATCCTACAGGGACTGTTGGCCAGAGCACCTGGAACAACTGGTGGCAACACTTGGGACGTGTCAGATGATGTTGCTCCTTCCTGGAATGTTGTTTTTCATGGAAGGGATTAGCAGTAGCACAAAAACACCAACAGCTACTGAATTTCGCTGGACAAAGAGACTCCACAGAGATGCTGTCTTGTATCCTTGTGCCTTTCTGTCTTTCTTGCATTTTGGAAGAAAAAGAATTGGCCCAGCCTCTGCTGCAGTTGCTGTGTGTCTGCCTGTGGCAGCTCATGTGCAAACACAGCTGGCGGCCTGCTGAGCACGGCAATGGACGGCCACAAACAGGGAGGTCCCCAGTGAACATCGAGGCAGACACCTGGGGAAGTGCAGAGCATAGGGATAACTGTGGGAACAGAAGCTGGTCTGTGTCTCTGATCATGGTGCTGATGCCCTAAAGCTGGGCAAGAAAACAGTACTCCATGGTATAAAGGCCTATAGAGCAGGTATTTATTTATTTGATGCCGGGAGGGAGTGGCATAGCTTCAGCACAAACTCACTCCTCCATTCTTCACACAGTACTACCTTTTATACATTTTTTTAACTTAATGTTCACATTATACTTTCCAAACCTTCATATTGCAACCTATTTCATAATCACATGCTAAATTTGCTGATTTCCAAAAAATTCTGCATTCACATACCCTTTTACAAAGTAATTAATTCTTTCTGCATCCAGCTTTTTGCATAGCTGAAGCATTATCTCACTGCCTCGGCACCAGCGTGCCTGGTGTCCAGCCTAGTGTCAAACTAGGACACTGCAATAAAATGGAACAAGGCAGTGTTGGTACCTCCAACACAACAGTGGCAGTAGAAAGCAGGGCTGTTGTTATCTCAAGCCAACCATTTGTGTATCCACTGGAGTCACAGAAGCACCTGGGCATTTCTGCAGCTCATTTAGGATCCAACTGGGAGGCTCCAACCAAAGCAGCAGGGCTGCAGTTGATTTGTGCCCTGCGCTAGGAACATGTGAAGCCACGGATGGCTGCTGAGGAGACGGGGCTGTGATGCTCGCGTGCAGCCAAGAGAGCAAGAGCAGCACCTTTCCAGGGTGTGAAGGGGCTACAGAGAAGTGGGAGAGTGACTCTTTGTCAGGAACTGTAGTGACAGGACAAGGGGAAATGGGTTCCAATGGGGAATAGGAGTGGATTTGATGTTAGGAAAATATTCTTTGGTGTCAGGGGGGTGAGGCCCTGGCCAGGCTGTGCAGAGAGGCATTAAAGGACAGGCTGAACAGGGCCCTGAGCAACCTGGGGAGGTGGGAGGTTACTCAGGGCTGAACAAGAGGACCTATAGGGTCCCACCCAAGCCAAACCATTCCAGGATTCCATCATTCCAGGCCCTAATGGAAGTGGTCCCAGGACTCCTGTAACATCACTGCCCCCAGAGTTGTGATGTCTCAGCCCGTGTTCCAGCAGCAGAAACGCAAGCAGGGCAGGATCCCCTCGCTTGGCTTTTGTCTCTTGAACAATCTGAGCACTGGCAATGCAAAGCAGAGGAGGGCCAGAGCTTTTGGGGGCTCCAAGCCCTTAATATCAGCCCCTGCAGCTGAAAAAGCTGCTCCCCAGATGCTGGCTCCAGCAATTCCCAAGGCCATAAAGGCCTTCAGAGCTTGAATGTGGATTTTGCATCCGTGTAGCCTGGTGCCAGCTCTCAGCCCAGGAGTCCCTGTGGCTGCAGCAGGAAGGGTGGCAGAAGGTTTCCTGCCTGCTTTGCATTGCTGCAGGGGCTGCTCCTGTCAGAGCCCCCTCTCTGCTGGTGACAGCTTTGCTCTTGGGGACACCGCTCTGCAGCAGCCCAGGAACACGAGCGGTGCCCAGTGCCGGGAGCGCCACCAGTGGTTCCCCCCTGTGCACGGGGACCCCAGCCCCAAGGTGGCTGTGCCAGCACCCCCAGGGACCTCCAGCCTCAGGAACCCAGGGCAAGGGGAAACCACAGCTGTGCAAATGCTGCCTGTGCCCAAAGCAAATGCAAAGACAGACAGCCTGTGACAAACAAGGACAATTTATTTACACAACAGCACCACCACCACCAATGAACTACAGAATGTATTTACGTTATAAGAATCTTCATAGCAACAATCTATAAAATGTATTTACAATGAAAGGACCTCTATAGCAATTGCAATCTAAGAAATGTATTTACATTAGAACCTAACTGCAGCCTATAGAACATATATACTGAAGGGACTGTGTCCATCATCTCTGTTATTCCTGCAAGAGAAGGAGGCATCTTGGCCACTCCAGCCCAGCCCTGAGGGCTGTTCCTGTGCATGCTCTGGTGCCGTTTCTGCTCTGTCCAGAGCCGCTTCAGCAGCAGCGACTCAGCAGCGCTGCTCGAGGAGACATCACCACCCTCCCCATGGAGGCAGAAGCTGTGCAGACACAGAGCTCTGTGTCAGGGGAGCCTCGGTCTCAGCACCGTGGCCTGGGCAGGCGCGGGGGCCCGGGCTGGCCGCCAGCCCTGCCTCTGCCCGCTGCCCTGGCAGCACCCAGTGGCTGTGCCCTGCCAGGGCCTCCTTGCCCTCCTTGTTGCCAGCCAGCCCAGCCTGGGCACCTCGGGGCTGCTGAGGCCCAGCCTCGAGGGCTTCTGCTGCAGGCATGGCAGTCTCTCAGGGGAAGCACCAGAGCAGCGGGTGATAGGAACAAGGTGACTGCCCGGGGGCTGCTCGTGGCCTCTGACACCCAATTCCTCAGTGCTTCCACCATCCCGGCCCCTCAGGGGCCTCCTGTGCCCTTGGAGCCTCCTGCCGCCTCCTCCCTCACACCTGCCCCTTTTGCCTTCCCACTGCCTTGTCCCATCAAGGCCTCTGCAGCACCGCATTCCTTCCAGGCCTCCCTCCACCCCAGCCCCTCTGGTCTCCCCCAGCCTGTCCAACCTGCCCGGCAGCGGCGCAGCCCCGATGGAGCTCCAGAGGAACCGGATTGAGAGAGCCTCAGAGCCCTCAGCAATCCCGCCAGCAACCCACGGGCTGCAGGACACAGATGGCGCTTCCTGGCTGGGAGAAGCCTCGTGCCCATCTCCAGGCACCACAATCACAGCGATCCCCACAGCTCCAGCCCCTGCCCAGCTCCTCTGTGGGCAGCGTTAAGGCTTCAGCAGAAGCACCAAAGGCCGAGGGCCTTCTGGCCATTTTCCCTTCCCCACTGCACGCCTGGGCAGCTTGCTGAGCACAAGCACCCTTTTCCCCTCTCCCCCTATGCCCTGCGCACACTGGGCACCAGAGAAAGCACCTGAGACACTGGGTATGAGAACACATTCTATATTTCTATATATAATTCTATATCTATGTTCTATATATTTCTATATTTCTATTTTAAAGAACAAAAAAGAAGAAGGATAAAAAAAACCATCTTAAAGAAAAATCCTGCCTGGCTCAGATGGCCCCGGCAGACAGAGAGCCTCTCAATTCAGCTCTCCTCAGAGCTCCAGCAGCACAGCCAGCCACGGGCCCACAGACAAGGGCGGTTCTTGCGTGCCCTGCGGAATCCATCTTGCCACTTCTGCAAGATGGAGCCTGGAGCTGCCCGGAGGACAAAGGCTGTTTCCAGAGCCAGCCTTCTGATGGCAGGGCTGATGTCCTGTGCCTTGTCATCAAGGGCTGCAAGAGAGAGGAACAGAGCCATGGTCAGATCTGGATCTGCAGGGACCCAAGGAGAGCCCCGTGCAAGGGCCAACGCAGGTGGTTCTGGCCATGGCCAGGAGGGAGCAGGGACCAAAGGGATCAGCCCAAAGCCACTGGACACTATTGGCACTCGTGCCCCTGAAATCTCTGTGTGTGCCCTGGCCACACCAGGCCTGGTCCGCACAGGGAGCAGAGCCCTCGGCAGCCGGGGCAGGGATTGCAGCTCCCCTTGGCAGCCGGGGCTGGCAGCCCGCTGCCCTCACTCACCCTGACAGATGCTCTGGAGCTCTCGTTTGTTCCCCCGGAGGTGCCACCCGGCCATCCCTGGGAACACAGAGCCTGTCAGGGTCCCAGCAGCACAGCTCCCTGCCAGCGGCGCTGCCAGCCCTGGGGCCACACGGCCTCCTGCCCCGGCAGGGCTCAGCCCCGGCCCTTGCCGCATCCTGACTCAGCCCAAGGGCCCGGCTGCCAGAGGCCGGCAGCAGCAGCCCCGAGGGCAGCCGGGGCTCCAGGGCCGGGGCAGCAGCCGGGGCTGGGGCCGAGCTGCGGCGGGGCAGGGAGGGAGCCCAGCCCGGTTCGTGGCTCACCAATGAACCTGATGGCCGCCGCTCGCAGGGACTCCTGTGGGCTGTCCAGGTACAGCAGGGCCCGGTGCAGGTGCTCAGCCGCTCGGCTCCTGTCCTGTGCCAGCTGCAGAGGGCGGCGGGAGGGAAGGGTTGGTGCGGGCTCTGCCCCTCGGCCGGGCACTGCTGCCTGCGGCCAGCCCCGGCCTCCCGTGCCCGCCCAGCCCTGAGGCACCGGGCAGCAGCCGCTGGCGCCGGGCTCTGGAGGGGGCAGAGGGCCGGCTGCTGCCCGGGGAGCCGCGCTGCTGCCCTGCCCGACAGAGCAGCGGTGCCGGGGCTCCATGGGCACACGGCTCGGGGCCACAGGGGGCTGGAGTAGAGCCCGCGGGGCCCAGGGAAGGGAGCAGCGTGTGGGGCACAGGCTGGCGGCCCTGGGTGCGGCACTGGGCAGGGCACAGCTGCCAGCCGCACACACTGAGCTTCTCCAGCCTGGGGCTGGGGCTTCCAGCCCGCCCTTACCAAGCCCTCGCCGAACCTCCAGGTCTGATCCACCCGCAGCATCTGCTGGAGATCCTTCCTCTTCAGGAATCGGGCGGAACAGAGCAGCGTTTCCCGGGAGGCCTGGAGAGCAGCAGAGACCCAGAGATGGCACCACAGCCCAGGGCACAGGACCCACGTCCCTGGACCAAGACCGGGAGGGAGCTGCAGCCTGCGAGGCAGCAGAGCAGGAGGCAGCCGAGCGCCCTGCCAGGGAGCCACGGCAGCTGCCGAGTCCTCACATCAACCACGCGCTGGTTCTCGTCATGGCAGTGCAAGGAGAGTGGGAGCCATCTCTTGTAACTCTGCATGGTGTCTTTCTTCAAAAAAGGTTTTTTGAAGAGGGGAGAACAATTTTCAAGATGAAGTTGCAGGGAAGCTCCCTGCTGAAAAATGTGAAGCTTCATCCATCCCACAAACCCCAGCTTCAAAAGACAACAGCACTGGCTTTCTGCACTCCAGAAACCATGTCCTGTCTGGGAATTTAAGAGGAGGCTCAGCAGCTGCAAGAATCACAGCCTCATGGAATCATTTCTGTTGGGAAAAACCTTCACAAGCATTGAGCCCAAGCACTCACAAAAGGAGGTGTCACCTTCCCCTCCCTGATGCCCCAGCCACAAGCACTGAAGGACCAGGGGCCTGTTCCATTGGCTTCCAGCCCAAACCTAATCCCTGTGTCAATCATGGAAGCACAGCAAGAAAGGACCCGAGTTCCCGCTCCTGCAGCCAGCGGCACTGATGGCATCTGCTCCATGTTGGCATCTACTCCATGTTGGCATCTGCTGCATGATGGCATCTGCTCCGTGTCAGGAGGGACTCAGGGATGATCCTGCCCTGGGCTGTCACACTTTGGGTGGGCACTGCCCAACCTGCTCTGGAACTCCTCTTACGCCCTCACTGGAGCCGTGGCTGCATTTACTGTCCCAGCACCAGCCTGAATTCAGAAGCATATTGTCCCCTACCAGGTCTTGCAGGAGCTTGTTTATTTCCCTTTGCTTTGCGGTTCCTGGAAGCCTGAGCATTTCTTGACTCTGCTTTTCTGCCTGCATGAGCTGCTGAGCTGTCTCTTCCAGTTCCTTTCTCCTGAGAGCTCCCTCTGCTTCCAGCTCTTGTTGCAGGAATTTCACTTGTCCTGCAAACATCACCAACAGCAGGAGTCAGAGTCTTTGCTGACTTTACTGACCTCAGGCCCTTTCAGGACCTCCAGCCCCACCACTCCTCAGAAGCCCTGTGGACAGAGGTGGCTTTACAGGGTGCTTAGCTTTTCTCGGCAGGGGCGGCACCACAGACAAAGCACACGAGGTCCTCACCTTCTACCACTGCCTTGGCCTGCGTGACTCTGAGCACTTGAGCCACCAGATGGTTCCTGCTCATCTCCAGCTGAGATATCTGCTGCTGAGCAGCAGACAGGCTGGATTCCAGGCTCTCCTTTTGCTGACCTACAAATTGCAAATACAGAGAGACATGAGCTGCTTGCTCCTGACACCCACAGCTGGTTATTCCAGGACAATGAGGCTCAAGATCCCCACACATCAGTAGGGAAAATGGATCACATGGAAACTCTTCCAGAGAAGGCACTTTTGTGCCATTTCCATAGCAAAGCAGGGCCCTCTGAGGGAGTGCCCTGGCCTTCCTTATGGCCTGGCACAGCACACACAGCCCAGCCCAACTTGACCTCAACAGCCAAAGCTTCACTTGCTGTTCCTGACCTATGACACTGGGGAGCTCTGCCCGGACAGGATGGGCTGACGAGCAAAGTCTCAGCCTCTGCTCACAGCCCTTCTTTCATCAGCACTTGCAAGCTGCTCTGCAGGGGGACAGGACAGACTCTTGTCCTGCCCAACTCCTGACATTTTAATACTCTTGAAAATGGACAGAAAGGTACATCATTTTCCAGACACCGTGTATTTAAGAGACTTCAGAACTACTTGGCACGATGCAGAAAAATCTCAAGGTCGTGGTAGCACTTGTCAGAAATACCAACACCCTAAATGCAGAGACTGCTGTTTAAACTCTTGCAAGGTCAAGGAGTAGGCTTGCCACCATTATTTTAGTATTGTTGGCTAAACAGGCAGTAGCCCAATTGGCTTGTCCTTCTTTACAGAGTGAGAGGGACTGTGTAAATGGACTTTGATTGGCTTGGCAGGTGGATGCCCATCAACAATTAGAAAGAATCCCCAGAGGTCGTTGAGGATTCCAAAGGGCTTTCCCTGCTGCTTTCTAACCAGCCCTAGCACCTGGCCCACACTTCTCAAGAGTAGGCTTGGAAGCAGAAAGCCTCAAGACTTTCAGCAGGAGCCTCTGGCTTCACCCACAATGGCAGCAAGCAACAAGGGAAAACATACAGGACTTCCCCTTCTAGAACAAAACACTCCCAATGTCCCCAGGTAAGAGCCTGGAATGCTCAAGATGGAGCTTCAGTTCTGAAGATCAAGATCATGTCAAGCTACTTGGTAACAAACGAGGGATGTTCAATGCCCAGCATAAGGAACCAAACCTAAGAGAAACATGAGCTTGCACTCAACCTCTGCATGCTTTAACTACTACTCAATTCAGGGCTGGGTGGCTTGCTTTTGACTTCCCACAGGAATGTGCTTGGCAGCACAAACAGGAGCCCAAAGCTGACGAGAGCTTTGTTGGCTTTAGATGTCAGAAAAATAACCTTCATATTGTGACTTTTTTTTTTTTTGAGACACTACCATTTTATGTCTGTGGAATGTAAAAACACCTGAAAGGCTCTGCTCCCTGCCTTTACCTGGTCTCTGCCATCTGCTTGCAAAGCTCTTGCCTCTGCTGCTCCATAGCTGCCAGTCGTCCCTTAAAGGCAGCCTTCTCCTGGCCCAGCAGCTCCTTCTCTCTGTGCACCTGGGCCAGTGGTTGCCCTTGGCCAGAGGATTGCTGGCGCAGCTGCTCCAGGGCCCTGCTCGATGACTCTTGCTCCTGGGAAACCTGGAAACAGGACAAGGTACACCTTGAGCCCTTCCTCAATGATGGTGTGTGCCATTTTGAGGCAGCTGTCCACAGCAGTGTCCCTGTCTTCTTCTGCCAGAAACAGCATCTGGGCTGATCTGGCTGGCACAACTCCCACTCCCACAGGTGCTGCCTAGCAATGAGGTGTCCAGAGCCATGGTGACATCATCCCTCCTTTGCTCCAGCAGATCCCTCTGAAGCTGCAATTCCTCCAGTGTCTGCCTCTTGACTTCCAGCTCGCTCTGCAATGAGGGGTCTTCTCCCTCCAGTGCAGCCTCCACTGTACAAGAAGGGCCAAGACAAGTATTCAAGGGAAAGCCAGTCTCATTTCAAAAACCAACCTCCATCCTGTCCTGCTGCTGGGCCTTTTCCACCTGGGGTGACGTTTCCTTCTGCTGCTCGGTGTTCCTTTGATGCAGCCACAAGGCTCCTGGCTCTGGGATTCCCATGCATTGCTGCAGCTTTTCCCTGGACTTCTCAATGTTTTCACAGCAACTGCAGAGACAAGGCTCAGTCAGAAGAACAAAGAGGCCTCAAGAGTCACCAATCCCATTTCCAGCACTCCAGGCTGGAGCAGGGGGCAGTGGGCTAAGGAAGACCTTGCTCTTTCCCTACCAAGGAAATCCTCCAGAGGCAAAGGGAAAGGAAGGCAGGATTTTGCCTTCCTTCAGTGAGAAGCAGTGGCTGGGCAGAGGCACGCAAAGAACAGAATTCAGGGAAGCGGTATGGTGAGAAGAAGGAGTCTTCTATTCCAACATGGCTGTGCATCTCCCACACAGCCTTAGGAGTCACAGTAGAGCATGAAAAACCCTGACAGGACGATGCTCAAGAGCCACACATGGTAGGGCAGGTGATTTCTTCACCCAGGAACCTCTGAACTCCCACACCTGGAAGCAGATTGCATCTGGAATGCAAGAGGAGGAGGAGGAGGAGGAGGAGGAGGAAATGTTCACCCTCTGATTTCTTCTATCAGATCCTCCATCTGCTGATAGCGGCTTGTGACCGTTTGGGTTTCCTCGTCCATTTGACCAATATGTTCCTGCAAGCGCCCACAATTCCCTGAGACTTCCCAAAGCAATGCAAAGGGATCCTGTTTATCCGTGGATGTCAGAGTTGAGAGGATGCTGCCAGGATTGTCAGTGCAGACGATGGAATGGGCCATGCTGTCACTGTCGTCTGTCAGTGCCTGAAAGCCCACATCCAGCTGTTAGTCAGGCATTCTCTTCCTATTCCAAAGGACCACTGAGATGCCTCTTCTGATCCCACAAGAACCACTGTCCATTCAGTTTCAAAATCCCAGCCAGCTCAGCACAGTTTACTCACCTCAGGGGCTCGGGAAGATTGTCCCTGGTGAGAAAGACCTCAAGCTCCCTGGAAGAGCACAGGGAAGAGCACACTCAGACTGCATGCCTGCCCAGTCACATCTAAGTGCTTCCCAGCCTGTCCCAGAGCGCAGCAATTCCAGCTGAGCTCTTCCTCCCCTCCTTGGGAATATTTTCAGCCCACTAGTTTGACAGCAGCACAAACAAACATGCTGGAATGTGTCTCATCATTTCTAAGGACACCAAAACAGGAGTTGCCCAGAGACCCATCCAACCTGGCCTTGAACACTCCCAGGGATCCAGTGGCAGCCACAGCTTCCCTGGGCATCCTATGCCAGGGCCCCAGGTCCCCAGCACCCTGACAGGACAGAATTCCCTGCAAATATCCCATCCATCCCTGCCCTGTCTCAGTGGGAAGCCATTTTCCCTCGTCCTGTCCTTGCAGGCCCCTGCCTTAAGTCGCTGTCCAGCTCTCTTGCAGGCCCTTCCTTCATGCATTGATAGGGGCTCTAAGATCACCCTGGAACCTTCTCCCACCTGGACAACCCCAACTCTTGCCTCCTTTGCCCTTGGCACAGGTGCTCCAGCCCTTGAAGCATCTTCCTGTTATCCCCATGGCCTCCCCTAGGCCACTGGGGATCATCTCAGAAATGTCTGAGAGAAACCCCGGTTTGCCTCTGGGAAGCACTGAGGCTGCACTGTAAATTAGGCTGAGGGGAAGGCGATGACCCTTGTTTGTGCCCATGGCCCCTCCCGTTGGACAAGGATGGAGGAGGAGATGTGGCTGTGCTCTGGGATGGCCAGGTGCCCCCCATTCCCTCCCAGGCCTGTCCCCACAGCAAGCACCAAAGCTGCTGGAGCTCTGGAACAGCAACTGTTAAACCCTTGCTATTCCCAGAGGGAAGCCTTCCCTGAGGCACAGCCCAGGCCCACCCAGGCCCCTGCAGGGCTTGGCACAAGGAGAGCAGTGGCTTTCTCACTCACCCGTCGCGTGTCCATCCGCTCCTTGGCACAAACAGTGTCCAAAGTGCAGTGTCCAAAGGCCCTTGGCCTTCGCAGGGTTTAACCCCAGTGTCCAAAGGCCCTTGGCCTTTGCCGGGTCCTAACCCAAATATTCAAACGTTCTTGGCCTTTGCAGGGTCACTAGCACACGATCAAAGTGCTGTTGGCCGTCACAAGGTCCAAGCCCAAGCTGGGCAGCTGGGCAGGGACCTGGCTCATAACATGAGTTCCAAGTTGCTGCTCCAGGCAGCACCAGTTTTAAGGCTCAGCATTCTCAAGACCCACATGCTCTTCTGGGATGCGATTAGTTCCTGAGTCACAGGAATTCTCCTGTCTTCTCTGACCAAGGGGAGATGTAAGAAAAATCCTAAAAAGGTTCTTGGTGTTTATAAATATTCATGGAAAGTAAAGCTTTGCCTTTAGGACAGCCACCTGAGGAGGAAAAATGGTGTTTCAGGGACTTTTCAAATTCCTACACAGAAATGCCTAGAGCTGCAGTGTTTAAGGCTCATTGTTGTAGTATGTTTATTCAGTTCTGTTAAAATTGTTAGTATTTCGTCTGTTTGATATGTTCCTGGTTGTCTCCCATTTACTGCTTTGGTTGGTTCCATTTGTCTGTTATGTAAACCCCTCCCAGTTTTTCTGAATGTTCCCCGTCAATCACCTTTACCCTGCCCCAGCTCCCCATCCATCCCTGTAAACCCCACCTCTCCTTCCAGCTCCTTCCATGTATGTCATCCCTTCCTCAAAACACTATTGGTTGTTATGTTGTATTCCCGCCTTCTTTGTATCCCCATTGGTCCCTGGTATTGTAACCTCCTCCCCTTACCCCTCCCTCCGCGAGCTCCCATTGGACCCTGGGCACTGTGGAGCCAGCCCAGAGCTCCGGGGCGGCCAAGAGCAGCGTCAGCTCATAAAATGGATTAAGAATCCTGAGACAGCCACAAGTGCATGTTTTTCCTGCTCTGCTTTCTGTTTGCGCATATATTACTAGGTCTTCTAGGCAGAAGAAAAGCCCTGCTGCTTACATCAAAGATTCCTCACTAGGAACAGACCTTCAAGAACCAAATGGGTCTGCTTGGAAGAGCTTTGGCAGGTGTTTTTTGCCCTCATCTTTGATAGTGTTTGTCTGTGTCCTAGGGAGGATTTCTGTGCCCCAGTTGACAGGAACTGCCTTCTGAGCAGGGCACAAATCCTCTGTGCACAAGAGCTGCACCTGCCTTCTCCAGGGCCTGTCTCTCCAGAGACCGATGGCCCAAGGATGTCCCTGCCAAGTTAAGATTCAGAGACTGATGCAGCTTCAAGTCTCTGCTTCCACAAGAGCAGCTTTGGGCTCCTTGAGCACAGCTGCAAAGGAGCAGGACAGCTCCTGGTGAAGGTCTGACAGCTCCTGGCTGGTCCTTGAACAGCTCTCAATGTAGTTCTGCTGGTGGTGCTGTCGGTCTTGGGCCAGCTGTGACTGCAGCAGGGACAGGGAGAGGCAAGGAAACAAGCAGGGCACTGCAAAGCACTGCCTGGGCAAACGTGCTGTGCTCCAGAGGAGCCTGAGGCTCCGTGGAGGCACAGAAAGCCCATTTTACGTGCTCAAAAGTTCTCCTGGGCTCAGTGGTTCATTCAGGCATCATCTACTGATGCAAGCGGTTGCTGAGGTTCCAGCCTGCTCTGTGAGACAAGTAACAGCTGCTCCTCTTGTGCTCCAACAGCCTGCTGGGGATTCAGAGGGGAGATGATTGCCTTATTTCAAACACCACAAGAGCTGTCCCTCAGAAATCTCCATCTTGGCAAGCATCCTCGAGGCACCAGCAGTGCAGCTGCTGCTGCTCAGATCTCTTGGTACAAAACTCTGCTGGGTTTAGTCCATCGCCCTGCTCACCTGCTCCATTCCCTCCCACAGGAAATCCAAATCCCCACGTGTTGCCATGATCTTGTGTGAGCACAGGAGAAGCAGCTCCCCATGCCCAGCATTTGGCCTGCAGCTGATCTGAACAGCAAACTCCAGAGCTGTAGCAGTCATTCTGGGCATGCCAGGAAACAATCTGCCAGTCAATGGTCTCTGGCTGGGGCCAGGCAGACAGACAAGGCTGCCTGCCGCAGCCTGGGCTGCTTTGGCCAAGCAGGCCTGGACTCACAGGGATATAGAGTCCCACTTCTTTATGGGAAGTATCACTGGAATCCTTCAGGGACATTGGAGTGGACTGAAGGTCAGTGCCTGTGCCTACCTGGAGATGAGACTGGCCCATGCAGTTGTCAGGAGATTTTCTCTGCAGGATTACAAAGTTTTTCTTCAGAGTCCCTTTGGCCATTTCGCTCTTCCTCAGTGCAGCACTCAGGAGTTGAGCATTCTCTGTCCCTTTGATTTCTTCTCTTCCTCTCTTCTTCAAGGCAGCAGCAGTCCCATGGTCCAACTCTTCTTGCATGTCTTCCCTCTCCACTTCCAATTCCTGGGTTATCTTCTTCCCTCTTTGGATGTCAGGTGCACCCATGTCCTTTTCCAGGTCTCTCAGCTGCTGGTGGTACAATTCCCGTTCATGCTGCCAAAACAGGGAGAAGAAGACTCACTCATTGCCTCCCTTGGTTTGCTTCTCATACCAGATCTGGACTCCTGCTGCAGGGGCAGGCACGTGCTGCCCCCCTCTCTCTCTGCCTCTCGGGCTGCTGCAGACCTTGGCTGGGCCCCCCTTGACGCTGCCTCTTTCCCAGCTCGCTCAGCCCATCCCAGCTTCCTTTCTGCCCGTCCCCGACCTCTGGCAGCTCCACTCCCGTGTTCCTTTGGGCACGAGCTGCCAGAACTGCAGCCAGGATTTCAAGTCAATGCTAAGCAGGATTTAGGCAGTGCCATGAGGATGTGCTCTCCATCAGGAAGGAGGAGCAAACACCCTCAGCATTTCATTCCAAGGCCTTGGGGCAACAGGAGTGGTTTTCCAACACTCCTGTGTAGACTTTCCATGGCAGCGTCCCCGAGAGCCCCACTGCCCTCTCTTGCAGCACCAATGGCCAGATCAGTCATTCCCTGCTGCCACTCAGGACGAGTTCTCCCCTTGCAGGCACACGTCCTGATCTTCATCAGCACCTGGCTTTCCTCTCTTCTCTCCCCACTGCCTGCTCTCACACGGCCAAGGCCAAACACCTTTCAATTAACAGCAACCTAGGTCTTCTCATCCCTCCTGCCAGCTCCAGATATTTAGAAATCTGAACATGGATTTGGACACCAGAAATTGCCCAAACCATGCAATGTCAATGGAGACAGTGTGGACATGGAGAACTAAAGCTTCCAGGGCACAGAACTCCAGCATGGAGGAAAATCAGCAGCCTCAGTGCTAACTGGCTTTGGCATGACTACAACATCATTTCCTCCTTGTTCAGAAGAATGCAATTAGGAAAGTTAAACTGGAAAAAGGTGCTCCTTAGAACTGGTAACACAAGGTGCAAACATAGCTAGGAAATGGCCCTTTGTGGCATCTGCCATTCTCACCAGCACATCCTGCCTTTCCTTCTCCTGACTCTCCAGTTTCCTCTGCAGTGATGCCACCTCTGACGAACAGTCACAGCCTCTTCCTTCAAGGCAGTTTCTAGAGAGGTCTTCTGCTGTTCTGCCCTCCATATTGCTGCAGGAGGGAAGGGGAAAGAGAAGGGAGAAAGCAAAGCAAAGTAAACTGATGGGCACCCTGCAGAGACAACAGCACTGTCTTCTCTGCCTGCTGTGGTTTGCCAGGCCTTAAGCCCACAAGAGCTTCCAAAAGTGAGAGAAATGAAGGAAATTTCCAGGCAGAGAAAAAAGCAGGAATGGCAGGGGCAAGGTTCAGAGGAATAGCAAAGTGTGTTTGCTCTTGGCCTTGTGCTGAGTGAGCAATCCAAGAGAGACAAAGCAGCTGGGATGCCTGTGCAGCCCTGCTCCAGAGAGGCCAATAGCCTGGAGGCTTTGACAGGGCCTGAAATTTGGGGGAATTGAGCTGAGGCATCCAGCTTCAGCTGCTTAGCACAGACACAGCACCTGAAAGGCACCAGCTGTGTATGGGATCAGCCACAGCAGAGCCAGTTGGCACCGCCAGCCACAGCATCATCCTTGAGATAAACTTTGACTGGCGCCTGGATGGATAAGTCTCGTGCTGGTTGTTTTTCCTGTCTGCCATCTCTGGGCAAAGGCCTTTACCTCTGCATGGGATCAGAGATCCCCGCTGGTGGAACAGGATGGGGCAATGGATGGGAGAGAAGTTGTACCTTGCTGAGTTTCCTCCAACAGTGTCTGCAGCTCCTGATTGCAGGCCTTGATTTGGTTGTTGTCAGCCTGAGCCATCCTCAGCTCCATCTCCATGGCCTCACAATGTGTGGCCATGGCCTCTGCTCTTTCCTCAGAGCTCTGGAGCCTCAGACGCAGCTCAGACATCTCAACCTGCAGCACATGCACAGCGTCCCTCAAGCTCTGTTCTCCTGCTCGGGACTTTTCCAGCTCCTGCAGCAGCTCCTTCTCTCGAGTGTCCTGCTGAGCTGCCTTCTCTGTCACTGCATCCTGCAGGGCCTGGATCTGGAAGATGGATGCAGAGAGCCTCAGGGACTGGGCTGCTCCTGAGGCAGCAGAGCGGGCAGTAGGGAGAGCATTGAAGGAGAAAAGACTTCAGGCAGAAATACACCAGAAACAGAAGGTGCAGAACCAGGAATCCAGTAGAGACAAAGGTAGAGAAAACAGGGGAAGGGAGGCAAGGGGCACCCTTGAGGCTGCAGCTCTGAACACGGGCTGAACTGGCTGTGGTGGAAGTGCCCTGCCCAGCCTGCCATAGCCACGTCTGTGTCCCCACATTGCTCAGTGCCTGGCACAGGCACCAATCCTGTCAGGGACAGCACTGCTAACAGAGGGACAGAGAAGCTCCAGAGGAGTGTGCTGCTGCTTCTGCTCCCAGATTTCCTGCTGGGACCCAGGAAAGAATGGGGGAAAACTTTGGCAGCAGACACCAGATCCAGCCTTGGCCTGAGGGTGCAGCAGCAGCAGCAGGCCTGGGAAGAACATGTGGATGCTGCTGGGAGGGGAAAGAGGTTGGGACTAGCATGCCAAAGGTGGTGTTGTGTGTCCCTGGAGAAGAGGATGGAGTGCCCAGCTTACCTGGGTGTTGAGCTGCTGCAGTTGTCCTGCACAAATTGAAGAGAGTTGTTCGGCCTGCTGAAGAGCAGAATGAAACTGAGACAGCTCATTGTTCAGCACCTGGTTCCTTTGTTCCAGCATTCTGAGATCCATGCTCTTTTCCTCCAGAGACAGAATCAGCCTAGAAGGGAAGCATGCAACTCATTACTAATGGTATCACATTTTATAAACTCCTAGGACTTGCACCACCTCAGAGAAAACTGCTCTGTCCAATGAGGAATGTCTAAACAACTTGGCTGTTTGTTCCCCCTGCAGTCACAGCCCAGCATGTGCCCACTCTGCTTTTGTTCCTGAAAGAACAGGGAGTTCCTGCCTTCATGGCCTACCTTCTATTTGAGCTGGGAAAGTGAATACAAACCTAACAAAGTCCTGCAATGAAGACATTAGGGAAGAGGAAGAATTTTCTTCTGACTAACCAGGCTCCAAGGGGAAGAGGTTTGGTCAACATGGAAGAGACGTTTCCTTCCCCCATCTTGTATGTCCAGGTGGGAGGAGCAGCACCCTACAGCCAGGGGACGTCTGGCAAGTTCCCTGAGATTTACCAGCACCCATCCTACTTTCAGCTGGAGGAACAAAGGCCCAAGGCAGAAGTGGCAACAGAGGCTTGGAGCTCAAGCTGATGGAAGATGCAGAAACCTCCAGGCAAGCAAGAGTGCTCTGCCTTTCCTTTGTCTTCTTCTTGGAAGAAGAATCCTGTGGCACTGAAGACTGGCTTGACTTGATCAGCTGGAGGAGCCCCCCTAACCTTGCTCTGGTTTCTTGCATTCTTTGCACAGTCAGTAACACCTGTGAGTGTGGAGGGTGGCAGGGACCCTGCTTGAGCCCCTCCAGGCACCGGGGCGGGGGGGGGGGGGCATTTTATCAGGAGCAATGCACCGGAGATATCATGAATAAAATCTCTCAAGAAATCCACCCCAGTTAAAATACTGTGTTTAGTTACATACAGTTAATGTTCTTATCCCATTTGTAAACCTTGTACCCCTTGTTTACTCCGATGGTTATTAGTAATGTTAATTACGTACCAGCTTCTGAAGTGTTTTAAAGGTTCTTATGAGATATTCCTGTACCTTTCCCTTCCTTCCCTGCTACTACTGTAACAGAGCTGCTCCCATGGGGGCTAAATTAAACTAACAAAAGCAACCCATTAGAAAGGTATGCCACAGAAGGAGACAACTCCCATGGTTGCTGTGCCACACTAGAACAAAGAAACTCCCAGGAAGCTGTGCAACCAAGTAATACGCAAACTAAGGCATGCAAGACACCAAAACAATGAGCTAACAGAGGAATAAAAGGACAAGGAAACATATTCTAGCAAGCTGAGATCATCTCCCTGCATCACCTAAGCCTGCTTAGAAACCATCTTCCTGCATCACCATGACCTAAGAGGACTGGAAAGGACTGACACCCCTAGACAACGAGCCAGAACAACAGGCCTTCTGGCTACTCTCATGAGGATGGAAGCCCCAGCTCTGCAGTGTGTGCTGCAAAGCTGAATTGTGCCTCCTCCTTGGAGCTGCCAGTGTGGGAACGGCCATGGTGCAAACAAGCCCTCGGGCCCCCCACCCCAAGAGCTGAATCCTAATTAAAGGCATCAAACAGGAGTCTTGTCTCCTGGCCAATTTCTTTCAAGAAACATTCTTGTTTCTTGGGTGCCTCCCAGGGCAATCTGGGCTTGATCAGCACTCAGGGCCTTAAGAAGGTTCTGCCCAGCAAAGGCATCAGATGCCAGGCTGATCAGATCCCAAAGGCTTCAAGTTACAGCAGCCAAGGTGGAGCTGATGGATGTATCCAGCTCCTTACACTGCAGCTCCAGCACTGTTAACACACCCACCTAACCTAACCTAACCTAACCTAACCTAACCTAACCTAACCTAACCTAACAGCACAACACTCCCTAGAGGGAAAGAGCTACCCCAAAAGCCTTTGTCTTCAGAAAAACTCCAAGTGAAGGCTTAAAATATTAGAGAATGAACACAACATACAGATAATGAGATGTGTCTTCATGGAGAGTTCAGAATCTGCCACTTAGGAAATGCTGCCAGAGCCCCAGGTAGGTGCAAAGATGGCAAAGAGGGAATGCATTCACCACATTGCAGAGTCCCACAGGCTTTCATTTACCTGTCTCTTTCCCTCTCTAGGACATTCACGGAAGCCTGCAATTCAAAATTTTCCAGTGCCACTTCTTTGCATTCACTCCATTCCCTCTCCAGTTTCTGCAGCTTCACTTGGAGCTCCTTCTTCTGATGTTCTGCCTCCTCCAGCCTCTTCTGGATGTGTTCAGCCTCCAATTGCTTCTGCCTTGACTGTGCCTGGGCCTCGCTCACATCTTGCTGGGCTCTCTGGACTCTGCTTTCCAGGAACTCTCGGGAGGCTGCCAGCTGAGATGTCAACTCTTCCACCTCCAGTCAAACAGAACAAAGCAGTCAGAGGCGACAGCCACAGCCTGCCACTGTCAGCCACAGCAGAGGCACTTAGGAATGAGAAAGGAAAACTTTCCCTTTCTCCCTGTCCTGGGACTGGCAGATTCCCAATAGAGATGGACAACTTAAGGTTAAATCTCTAAGTGGCCCACCTGAAAAAGCACCTCCCAAACCAAGGCTAGCAAGAAGAGGCCAGCAGGAGTCCATGCTGATGGTTGCTGGCCAACAGCCCAGAGGACTGGCCCAGCTGTCCAGGGGACAGCAGCTGAGATTCAGCAGAGCACTGAGTGTCCTTCAGAGCAGCTGCCATGGAGCCCCCACAGCATGAGGCAGCCCCAGGGATCACTCCATCAGCTGCTGCTCTGCCATGGAAAAGCAAGAAGGCCACAGAGTCCTCCCTGGCTGACTGCAGGGCCACTGCTGTTTCACTCACTTGCTTTTGTAGAGCATCCCTCTGCTCAAGGAGGACATTCATCTCCTCTCTCTGATGCCCTGAAGTTCTTCCTTGTGCCTCCTCTGCACTACCAGCATTTCATTGTGAGCTTCCTGCAGCTCAGCTTGCAGCTTTGCCTTGATGGTCTGGCTACAAAATGCAGAGTGACTTCCTGGGACCTGCCCTCAGGCTCAGATTTTTGCACTTGCTGTCTCCAAACCCCATTCCTTCAGCCACTTCTTGTGGCTTCTCAACCCAGCTCTGCTTGCACTGCAAGCCCTCCTTCCTGGGCCTGAGCTCTGGAGCTTACCAGGCTCTGTGCTCCCACAGCCTGAGGCAGCCCTTGCCCCTCACTCCCAGGAGCTGCCTTTTGTGCCCCTGTCCCTGCCCTGCACTCCATTCCCTGCCTACTCAGACTTACCTGTCCCTTCTCTTGCTGCTCTTTCACCGCCTGCCTGAGCTGCTGGACCTGCTGGCACGCTTGGCTGAGCTGTCCCCGAGTTTGGAGCAGTGTCTCTGTTAAAGCCCTCTTCTCATTCTGCTCTTCCTGCAGCACCTGCACAGAAGCAAAGAGCAGAGGGTTTCACACTTGCCTGCAACATCTGTGTGGCAAGAGGCAAAGACGGATGGGCTCACGCGCCCTCAGAGCACTTGGCTGCTGCTCCCCTGGGCCACTGTCTGCCCCGGGGAGCCACAGCTGCCCAGGAAGTGACTTAAAACACAGCCAAGAAGACATCTCTGGGTTCCTCTTCAGAAATACTCCAGATGAGTCGTTAAATAGATTTTTCTCATCCTTGTCAGCATTTCTGCTTCACACTCCCTGTGCCCACAAAAGTCCTACAATCTCACTTTGGCACTGAACACCTACCAGCACACACCAGAAGGGGAGTGGTAAGAGAACAGTGAAGAAACTCTGAGGTATGTCTTAGAAAAACAGAACACAAGAGCAGCACAAAAATCTCAACTTAAAGCTGATGTTTCTGCCTGGCTTCCTGTGAGAGGGCTCATTCCTGGTCCCAAAGACAGACCCGATCACCTTTCACCTGCCCAAATTCAATGGAGAGGACATGGAGGACATGCTCCACACAGCCCCCATAGCCTGCTATCTCCACAGCTCCAGCCTTGCAAAAAATCACACCAGTTCTCCCTTCAGAACCATTACCTGTCGCTTGGCTTTTTCAAATCTAATTTGTTCATCTTGTTGGGCCTGCAGGGTGGCAAATTTCTGCCTCAGCTCAAGCAGCACCTTCTCGTGTTCCCGCTCTCTCTTTGCCTTCTCTTCTTGCCATTGTTCCAGCATCTCAGCACGGTGCCTTTCACGTTCACTTGCCTGAGGAGGGGAGGTTTCTGCACTCCAGAAACAATGTCCTGACAGCTCCCTCTGCTTCCAGCTCTTGTTGCAGGAATTTCACTTGTCCTGCAAACATCACCAACAGCAGGAGTCAGAGTCTTTACTGACTTTACTGACCTCAGGCCCTTTCAGTGCCCCCAGCCCCACCACTCCTCAGAAGCCCTGTGGACAGAGGTGGCTTTACAGGGTGCTTAGCTTTTCTCGGCAGGGGCGGCACCACAAACAAAGCACACGAGGTCCTCACCTTCTACCACTGCCTTGGCCTGTGTGACTCTGAGCACTTGAGCCTCCACATGGTTCCTGCTCATCTCCAGCTGAGATATCTGCTGCTGAGCAGCAGACAGGCTGGATTCCAGGCTCTCCTTTTGCTGACCTACAAGTTGCAAATACAGAGAGACATGAGCTGCTTGCTCCTGACACCCACAGCTGGTTATTCCAGGACAACGAGGCTCAAGATCCCCACACATCAGTATGGAAAATGGATCACATGGAAACTCTTCCAGAGAAGGCACTTTTGTGCCATTTCCATAGCAAAGCAGGGCCCTCTGAGGGAGTGCCCTGGCCTTCCTTATGGCCTGGCACAGCACACACAGCCCAGCCCAACTTGACCTCAACAGCCAAAGCTTCACTTGCTGTTCCTGACCTATGACACTGGGGAGCTGTGCCCGGACAGGATGGGCTGACGAGCAAAGTCTCAGCCTCTGCTCACAGCCCTTCTGTCATCAGCACTTGCAAGCTGCTCTGCAGGGGGACAGAACAGACTCTTGCTCTGGCTGACTCCTGACTTTTTAATGCTCTTGAAAATGGACATAAAGTTACATCATTTTCCAGACACCATGTATTTAAGAGACTTCAGAACTACTTGGCATGATGCAGTAAAATCTCATGGTCATGGCAGCACTTGTAAAAAATACCAACACCCTTTTGTCTGAACAAAAACTACCTGAATGCAGAGACTGCTGTTTAAACTCTTGCAAGGTCAAGGAGTAGGCTTGCCACCTTTATTTTAGTATTGTTGGCTAAACAGGCAGTAGCCCAATTGGCTTGTACTTCTTTACAGAGTGAGAGGGACCATGCAAAGGGACCTCGGTGGGTTTGGCAGGTGGATGCCCATCAACAATTAGCAAGAATCCCCAGAGGTCGTTGAGGATTCCAAAGGGTTTTCCCTGCTGCTTTCTAACCACCTCTAGCACCTGGCCCACACTTCTCAAGAGCGGGCTTGGAAGCAGAAAGCCTCAAGACTTTCAGCAGGAGCCTCTGGCTTCACCCACAATGGCAGCAAGCAACAAGGGAAAACATACAGGACTTCCCCTTCTAGAACAAAACACTCCCAATGTCCCCAGGTAAGAGCCTGGAATGCTGAAGATGCAGCTTCAGTTCTGAAGATCAGGATCTTGTGAAGGTACTTGGTAAGGAATGAGGGATGTTCAGTGAACCAGGGATGCTCACAAAAAGGAACCAAATGCAAGAGAAACTTGAGGTTTCACTCAACCTCTGCATGCTTTAACTACTACTCAATTCAGGACTAGGTGGCTTGCTTTTGACTTCCCACAGGAATGTGCTTGGCAGCACAAACAGGAGCCCAAGGCTCATGAGAGCTTTATTGGCTTTAGATGTCAGAAAAATAACCTTCACATTGTGGCATATTTCTCTTTTTTTGGAGACATTTCCATTTTCTTTCCATGGAATGTAAAAACATCTGAAAGGCTCTGCTCCCTGCCATTACCTGGTCTCTGCCAGCTGCTTGCAAAGCTCTTGTCGGTGCCATTCCATGTTATCCATTCCTCCCTTAAGGGCAGCCTTCTCCTGGCCCAGCAGCTCCTTCTCTCTGCACACCTGGGCCAGTGCGTGCCCTTGGCCAGAGGATTGCTGGCGCAGCTGCTCCAGAGCCCTGCTCGATGACTCTTGCTCCTGGGAAACCTGGAAACAGGACAAGGTACAGCTTGAGCCCTTCCTCAGGAGCCCTGTGCAGAGCCAGCCAGTGCCACCTCGCAGGCAGCCAGAGGACAAGGAGCACCTGTGCTCTGGCCTCCAAGGTTCACAGCACTGCCCTATGCAGCTCTGATACCCTGGGCTGCAAAAGCCTCTGCCACTGTTACCTTGGAGCTGCTGTGTCAGGCCCTGCTGCCTTGCCTGGGACTTGACAGCTCCTTGCCAACAAACATCCCTACTCCAAACTCCATGTTGTCACCCAAAAACACTGCATCTTCCTCAAATGACACTTGGCAAACAAAATTTCTATCAGGATCTTTTGAAGCCCTGGATATTTTCAGGAAGGTTGGGGAAAGCAATTTTGCTCCCTGAAGGAAGGGAAAATACACAGGACTTCCTCTTCTAGAACAAAACCCCCATCAAAGTGTCACCTCTCCACATGTTCAGAGCAGCTCTCTGCAACGAGGGGATGCTTGGCAGGGAAATGGCTCTTGTGGTGAGCAGACATTTAGTGACTGATGGAAGTCTGGCTGATGTGGCCAATGCAGATGTCTTGGTGCAGCAATTCACACCAACAATACCACTGACTTGTCTTACACAAAGAAGGTGTCTAATGGCCCTTGCTGCTAGTCAAGCCAGATGACCAAACCGTGTTTTTGAGCTCTTTTCTTCAAAAGCAAAATCTCTGCTGTGTATTTGCTAAACCTACCACATACCCCAGAACGGAGACTGTCTGAGAGGGACCATCAGAAACAAACCCTTCTCTTGCAGCTATCCTGTAACGCCCAATCCAAACCTCTCCTGGCACAGCTTGGAGCCGTTTCCTCGTGTCCTGTCCCTTGCTCCCTGGGAGCAGAGCCCAACCCTCAGCTGCTGCACCTTCCTGTCACAGGAAGCTGTAGAGAGCAAGAAGGTGCCCCCTGAGCCTCCTTTTCTCCAGGCTGAGCCCCACCAGCTCCCTCAGCTGCTCCTTGTCAAACCTGTGCTCCAGACCTTTCCCCAGCTCCATTCCCTGTTTTAGAGGCTCTGTGGCTGCCCAAAGCAACAAATTTTGCAGAAGCATGCAACACATTGCTGACAAACACCCATATCCCTGGCTAAAAAATGCGTATGCCATTTTGAGGCAGCTGTCCACAGCAGTGTCCCTGTCTTCTTCTGCCAGAAACAGCATCTGGGCTGATCTGGCTGGCACAACTCCCACTCCCACAGGTGCTGCCTAGCAATGAGGTGTCCAGAGCCATGGTGACATCATCCCTCTTTTGCTCCAGCAGATCCCTCTGAAGCTGCAATTCCTCCAGTGTCTGCCTCTTGACTTCCAGCTCGCTCTGCAATGAGGGGTCTTCTCCCTCCAGTGCAGCCTCCACTGTACAAGAAGGGCCAAGACAAGTTTTCAAGGGAAAACCAGTCTCATTTCCAAAACCAACCTCCGTCCTGTCCTGCTACTGGTCCTTTTCCACCTGGGGTGACGTTTCCTTCTGCTGCTCGGTGTTCCTTTGATGCAGCCACAAGGCTCCTGGCTCTGGGATTCCCATGCATTGCTGCAGCTTTTCCCTGGACTTCTCAACATTTTTGCAGCAACTGCAGAGACAAGGCTCAGTCAGAAGAACAAAGAGGCCTCAAGAGTCACCAATCCCATTTCCAGCACTCCAGGCTGGAGCAGGGGGCAGTGGGCTAAGGAAGACCTTGCTCTTTCCCTACCAAGGAAATCCTCCAGAGGCAAAGGGAAAGGAAGGCAGGATTTTGCCTTCCTTCAGTGAGAAGCCGTGGCTGGGCAGAGGCACGCAAAGAACAGAATTCAGGGAAGCGGTATGGTGAGAAGAAGGAGTCTTCTATTCCAACATGGCTGTGCATCTCCCACACAGCCTTAGGAGTCACAGTAGAGCATGAAAAACTCTGACAGGACGATGCTCAAGGTAGGGCAGGTGATTTCTTCACCCAGGAACCTCTGAACTCCCAGACCTGGAAGCAGATTGCATCTGGAATGCAAGAGGAGGAGGAGGAGGAGGAGGAGGAAATGTTCACCCTCTGATTTCTTCTATCAGATCCTCCATCTGCTGATAGCGGCTTGTGACTGTTTGAGTTTCCTCGTCCATTTGACCAATATGTTCCTGCAAGTGCCCACAATTCCCTGAGACTTCCCAAAGCAATGCAAAGGGATCCTGTTTATCCGTGGATGTCAGAGTTGAGAGGATGCTGCCAGGATTGTCAGTGCAGACGATGGAATGGGCCATGCTGTCACTGTCGTCTGTCAGTGCCTGAAAGCCCACATCCAGCTGTTAGTCAGGCATTCTCTTCCTATTCCAAAGGACCACTGAGATGCCTCTTCTGATCCCACAAGAACCACTGTCCATTCAGTTTCAAAATCCCAGCCAGCTCAGCACAGTTTACTCACCTCAGGGGCTCGGGAAGACTGTCCCTGGTGAGAAAGACCTCGAGCTCCCTGGAAGAGCACAGGGAAGAGCACACTCAGACTGCATGCCTGCCCAGTCGCATCTAAGTGCTTCCCAGCCTGTCCCAGAGCGCAGCAATTCCAGCTGAGCTCTTCCTCCCCTCCTTGGGAATATTTTCAGCCCACTAGTTTGACAGCAGCACAAACAAACATGCTGGAATGTGTCTCATCATTTCTAAGGACACCAAAACAGGAGTTGCCCAGAGACCCATCCAACCTGGCCTTGAACACTCCCAGGGATCCAGTGGCAGCCACAGCTTCCCTGGGCATCCTATGCCAGGGCCCCAGGTCCCCAGCACCCTGACAGGGCAGAATTCCCTGCAAATAGCCCATCCATCCCTGCCCTGTCTCAGTGGGAAGCCATTTTCCCTCGTCCTGTCCTTGCAGGCCCCTGCCTTAAGTCGCTGTCCAGCTCTCTTGCAGGCCCTTCCTTCATGCATTGATAGGGGCTCTAAGATCACCCTGGAACCTTCTCCCACCTGGACAACCCCAACTCTTGCCTCCTTTGCCCTTGGCACAGGTGCTCCAGCCCTTGGAGCATCTTCCTGTTATCCCCATGGCCTCCCCTAGGCCACTGGGGATCATCTCAGAAATGTCTGAGAGAAACCCCGGTTTGCCTCTGGGAAGCGCTGAGGCTGCACTGTAAATTAGGCTGAGGGGAAGGTGATGACCCTTGTTTGTGCCCATGGCCCCTCCCGTTGGACAAGGATGGAGGAGGAGATGTGGCTGTGCTCTGGGATGGCCAGGTGCCCCCCATTCCCTCCCAGGCCTGTCCCCACAGCAAGCACCAAAGCTGCTGGAGCTCTGGAACAGCAACTGTTAAACCCTTGCTATTCCCAGAGGGAAGCCTTCCCTGAGGCACAGCCCAGGCCCACCCAGGCCCCTGCAGGGCTTGGCACAAGGAGAGCAGTGGCTTTCTCACTCACCCGTCGCGTGTCCATCCGCTCCTTGGCACAAACAGTGTCCAAAGTGCAGTGTCCAAAGGCCCTTGGCCTTCGCAGGGTTTAACCCTTTATGTTCAAACAACCTTGGCCTTCTCAGGGTTTAACGCTCAGTGCCTAAAGGGCCTTGGCATTTGCAAATTCTAAACCTCAGTGTCCAATGGAGTTTGACTTTGCAGGGTCCAAGCCCCAGTATCTAAAGGCCCTTGTCCTTTGCAGGGTCCAAACCCCAATCTCCAAAGGTTCTTGGCCTTTGCAGGGTCAATAGCGATCAAACACGATCAAAGTGCTGTTGGCCGTTGCAAGGTCCAAGCCCCAATGGTCACAAGCTGTTGACAGCTCCATGGTCCAAACCCAAATAGCCAAGAGCTGTTGATTGTTTCCAGGGTGCAATCCCCAACATTTCATGGACTGTTGACGGTTGCCACGGTCTGAGTCCCAACATTGCAGGGACTGTTGGAGAGGCCCTCCCCGGCTCTCGCCTCATCCCTGCTCCCTGCTGGCCCAGGCACCAGCCCTGCCTCCCCCATGTCCCCACAACCCTGCTGGGCAGCTGGGCAGGGACCCAGCTCATGAGTTCCAAGTTCCTGCACCAGGCAGCATCAGTTTGCAGAGCCTCATCGGACAGAGCAGTTTTCTCCGAGGTGGAGCAAATCTTAAGAATTTATAAAATGTGATCGCATATAGTAATGAGTTGCATGCTTCCTATCTAGGCTGATTCTGTCTCTGGAGGAAAAGAGCATGGATCTCAGAATGCTGGAACAAAGGAACCAGGTGCTGAACAATGAGCTGTCTCAGTTTCATTCTGCTCTTCAGCAGGCCGAACAACTCTCTTCAATTTGTGCAGGACAACTGCAGCAGCTCAACACCCAGGTAAGCTGTGCACTCCATCCTCTTCTCCAGGGACACACAACACCACCTTTGGCATGCTAGTCCCAACCTCTTTCCCCTCCCAGCAGCATCCACATGTTCTTCCCAGGCCTGCTGCTGCTGCTGCACCCTCAGGCCAAGGCTGGATCTGGTGTCTGCTGCCAAAGTTTTCCCCCATTCTTTCCTGGGTCCCAGCAGGAAATCTGGGAGCAGAAGCAGCAGCACACTCCTCTGGAGCTTCTCTGTCCCTCTGTTAGCAGTGCTGTCCCTGACAGGATTGGTGCCTGTGCCAGGCACTGAGCAATGTGGGGACACAGACGTGGCTATGGCAGGCTGGGCAGGGCACTTCCACCACAGCCAGTTCAGCCCGTGTTCAGAGCTGCAGCCTCAAGGGTGCCCCTTGCCTCCCTTCCCCTGTTTTCTCTACCTTTGTCTCTACTGGATTCCTGGTTCTGCACCTTCTGTTTCTGGTGTATTTCTACCTGAAGTCATTTCTCCTTCAATGCTCTCCCTACTGCCCGCTCTGCTGCCTCAGGAGCAGCCCAGTCCCTGAGGCTCTCTGCATCCATCTTCCAGATCCAGGCCCTGCAGGATGCAGTGACAGAGAAGGCAGCTCAGCAGGACACTCAAGAGAAGGAGCTGCTGCAGGAGCTGGCAAAGTCCCAAGCAGGAGAACAGAGCTTGAGGGACGCTGTGCATGTGCTGCAGGCTGAGGTGTCTGAGCTGCGTCTGAGGCTCCAGAGCTCTGAGGAAAGAGCAGAGGCCATGGCCACACACTGTGAGGCCATGGAGATGGAGCTGAGGATGGCTCAGGCTGACAACAACCAAATCAAGGCCTGCAATCAGGAGCTGCAGACACTGTTGGAGGAAACTCAGCAAGGTACAACTTCTCTCCCATCCATTGCCCCATCCTGTTCCACCAGCGGGGATCTCTGATCCCATGCAGAGGTAAAGGCCTTTGCCCAGAGATGGCAGACAGGAAAAACAACCAGCACGAGACTTATCCATCCAGGCGCCAGTCAAAGTTTATCTCAAGGATGATGCTGTGGCTGGCGGTGCCAACTGGCTCTGCTGTGGCTGATCCCATACACAGCTGGTGCCTTTCAGGTGCTGTGTCTGTGCTAAGCAGCTGAAGCTGGATGCCTCAGCTCAATTCCCCCAAATTTCAGGCCCTGTCAAAGCCTCCAGGCTATTGGCCTCTCTGGAGCAGGGCTGCACAGGCATCCCAGCTGCTTTGTCTCTCTTGGATTGCTCACTCAGCACAAGGCCAAGAGCAAACACACTTTGCTATTCCTCTGAACCTTGCCCCTGCCATTCCTGCTTTTTTCTCTGCCTGGAAATTTCCTTCATTTCTCTCACTTTTGGAAGCTCTTGTGGGCTTAAGGCCTGGCAAACCACAGCAGGCAGAGAAGACAGTGCTGTTGTCTCTGCAGGGTGCCCATCAGTTTACTTTGCTTTGCTTTCTCCCTTCTCTTTCCCCTTCCCTCCTGCAGCAATATGGAGGGCAGAACAGCAGAAGACCTCTCTAGAAACTGCCTTGAAGGAAGAGGCTGTGACTGTTCGTCAGAGGTGGCATCACTGCAGAGGAAACTGGAGAGTCAGGAGAAGGAAAGGCAGGATGTGCTGGTGAGAATGGCAGATGCCACAAAGGGCCATTTCCTAGCTATGTTTGCACCTTGTGTTACCAGTTCTAAGGAGCACCTTTTTCCAGTTTAACTTTCCTAATTGCATTCTTCTGAACAAGGAGGAAATGATGTTGTAGTCATGCCAAAGCCAGTTAGCACTGAGGCTGCTGATTTTCCTCCATGCTGGAGTTCTGTGCCCTGGAAGCTTTAGTTCTCCATGTCCACACTGTCTCCATTGACATTGCATGGTTTGGGCAATTTCTGGTGTCCAAATCCATGTTCAGATTTCTAAATATCTGGAGCTGGCAGGAGGGATGAGAAGACCTAGGTTGCTGTTAATTGAAAGGTGTTTGGCCTTGGCCGTGTGAGAGCAGGCAGTGGGGAGAGAAGAGAGGAAAGCCAGGTGCTGATGCAGATCAGGACGTGTGCCTGCAAGGGGAGAACTCGTCCTGAGTGGCAGCAGGGAATGACTGATCTGGCCATTGGTGCTGCAAGAGAGGGCGGTGGGTCTCTCGGGGATGCTGCCATGGAAACTTTACACAGGAGTGTTGGAAAACCACTCCTGTTGCCCCAAGGCCTTGGAATGAAATGCTGAGGGTGTTTGCTCCTCCTTCCTGATGGAGAGCACATCCTCATGGCACTGCCTAAATCCTGCTTAGCATTGACTTGAAATCCTGGCTGCAGTTCTGGCAGCTCGTGCCCAAAGGAACACGGGAGTGGAGCTGCCAGAGGTCGGGGACGGGCAGAAAGGAAGCTGGGATGGGCTGAGCGAGCTGGGAAAGAGGCAGCGTCAAGGGGGGCCCAGCCAAGGTCTGCAGCAGCCCGAGAGGCAGAGAGAGAGGGGGGCAGCACGTGCCTGCCCCTGCAGCAGGAGTCCAGATCTGGTATGAGAAGCAAACCAAGGGAGGCAATGAGTGAGTCTTCTTCTCCCTGTTTTGGCAGCATGAACGGGAATTGTACCACCAGCAGCTGAGAGACCTGGAAAAGGACATGGGTGCACCTGACATCCAAAGAGGGAAGAAGATAACCCAGGAATTGGAAGTGGAGAGGGAAGACATGCAAGAAGAGTTGGACCATGGGACTGCTGCTGCCTTGAAGAAGAGAGGAAGAGAAGAAATCAAAGGGACAGAGAATGCTCAACTCCTGAGTGCTGCACTGAGGAAGAGCGAAATGGCCAAAGGGACCCTGAAGAAAAACTTTGTAATCCTGCAGAGAAAATCTCCTGACAACTGCATGGGCCAGTCTCATCTCCAGGTAGGCACAGGCACTGACCTTCAGTCCACTCCAATGTCCCTGAAGGATTCCAGTGATATTTCCCATAAAGAAGTGGGACTCTATATCCCTGTGAGTCCAGGCCTGCTTGGCCAAAGCAGCCCAGGCTGCGGCAGGCAGCCTTGTCTGTCTGCCTGGCCCCAGCCAGAGACCATTGACTGCCAGATTGTTTCCTGGCATGCCCAGAATGACTGCTACAGCTCTGGAGTTTGCTGTTCAGATCAGCTGCAGGCCAAATGCTGGGCATGGGGAGCTGCTTCTCCTGTGCTCACACAAGATCATGGCAACACGTGGGGATTTGGATTTGGTGTGGGAAGGAATGGAGCAGGTGAGCAGGGCGATGGACTAAACCCAGCAGAGTTTTGTACCAAGAGATCTGAGCAGCAGCAGCTGCACTGCTGGTGCCTCGAGGATGCTTGCCAAGATGGAGATTTCTGAGGGACAGCTCTTGTGGTGTTTGAAATAAGGCAATCATCTCCCCTCTGAATCCCCAGCAGGCTGTTGGAGCACAAGAGGAGCAGCTGTTACTTGTCTCACAGAGCAGGCTGGAACCTCAGCAACCGCTTGCATCAGTAGATGATGCCTGAATGAACCACTGAGCCCAGGAGAACTTTTGAGCACGTAAAATGGGCTTTCTGTGCCTCCACGGAGCCTCAGGCTCCTCTGGAGCACAGCACGTTTGCCCAGGCAGTGCTTTGCAGTGCCCTGCTTGTTTCCTTGCCTCTCCCTGTCCCTGCTGCAGGCACAGCCTTTTGTTTGTTCTGTCTCTTGCGGCAGCCCATGGCTTTCTCAAAGGTGCCTTCACTGCACTGTCTCCCTCCCTGGCCCCGTGTCCCTGGACACACCCTGGCCTCTCTTGCGCAGCCCCCAGCGAGAGCTTTTTGCCCCCAGTGTTGTCTGGTGCAATTCAGGCTCTCAGAGCAGAGATCTTGCATTGATGTCCAGAGGTTCTTTTGCTCCATGTTTGCTGACAGGTTTCTGTGACCTTTCTCCCATCCAATGTGCAGGTGGAACGTGAAGGAAGAAGAATCAGAACTTTTAGGAGAGTGTTCCCCCCAGAGTCCTTTACGTTCAGTGTTTCCAAGTCCGAGCAGCAAAATAGGTCAACTTCTGAAAGAAGCTCCAGCAGCTCAGGGGAGCAGCAGTAGCCCTCCTGCTGATGCACAGTCTGTGGAGCAAGGGGTCAGTGGCCCAAATGTGTCCTTTGGAAATGAGAGTTGGGTTCCTCACTGCTGTTGGAACTCGCTCTGCTAGACCTGTGGGGGCTGAGGGATGTACGTGGGAAGGGTTTGGCAGCCTTGGACTGGACTTGTTGATCATCTGAGCTCTGTTCAGGGCCAGTCTGGGAGCCTGTTCCTTTCCCCTTCCCCGAGGGCAGAGTGTTGGTGAGGGCTGCAGTTGGAGGCTGTGTCTGCCCTGACAGCCGGTACCGTGGGGCTGTGGATGCTGCTGCCAGCGTGGGCTTGTCTGAGCCGGGCCTTGTGCCTCTTTCAGGTGTCCCTGCTGCAGTCACAGCTGGCCCGAGACCGACAGCACCACCAGCAGAACTACATTGAGAGCTGTTCAAGGACCAGCCAGGAGCTGTCAGACCTTCACCAGGAGCTGTCCTGCTCCTTTGCAGCTGTGCTCAAGGAGCCCAAAGCTGCTCTTGTGGAAGCAGAGACTTGAAGCTGCATCAGTCTCTGAATCTTAACTTGGCAGGGACATCCTTGGGCCATCAGTCTCTGGAGAGACAGGCCCTGGAGAAGGCAGGTGCAGCTCTTGTGCACAGAGGATTTGTGCCCTGCTCAGAAGGCAGTTCCTGTCAACTGGGGCACAGAAATCCTCCCTAGGACACAGACAAACACTATCAAAGATGAGGGCAAAAAACACCTGCCAAAGCTCTTCCAAGCAGACCCATTTGGTTCTTGAAGGTCTGTTCCTAGTGAGGAATCTTTGATGTAAGCAGCAGGGCTTTTCTTCTGCCTAGAAGACCTAGTAATATATGCGCAAACAGAAAGCAGAGCAGGAAAAACATGCACTTGTGGCTGTCTCAGGATTCTTAATCCATTTTATGAGCTGACGCTGCTCTTGGCCGCCCCGGAGCTCTGGGCTGGCTCCACAGTGCCCAGGGTCCAATGGGAGCTCGCGGAGGGAGGGGTAAGGGGAGGAGGTTACAATACCAGGGACCAATGGGGATACAAAGAAGGCGGGAATACAACATAACAACCAATAGTGTTTTGAGGAAGGGATGACATACATGGAAGGAGCTGGAAGGAGAGGTGGGGTTTACAGGGATGGATGGGGAGCTGGGGCAGGGTAAAGGTGATTGACAGGGAACATTCAGAAAAACTGGGAGGGGTTTACATAACAGACAAATGGAACCAACCAAAGCAGTAAATGGGAGACAACCAGGAACATATCAAACAGATGAAATACTAACAATTTTAACAGAACTGAATAAACATACTACAACAGTGAGCCTTAAACACTGCAGCTCTAGGCATTTCTGTGTAGGAATTTGAAAAGTCCCTGAAACACCATTTTTCCTCCTCAGGTGGCTGTCCTAAAGGCAAAGCTTCACTTTCCATGAATATTTATAAACACCAAGAACCTTTTTAGGATTTTTCTTACATCTCCCCTTGGTCAGAGAAGACAGGAGAATTCCTGTGACTCAGGAACTAATCGCATCCCAGAAGAGCATGTGGGCCTTGAGAATGCTGAGCCTTAAAACTGGTGCTGCCTGGAGCAGCAACTTGGAACTCATGTTATGAGCCAGGTCCCTGCCCAGCTGCCCAGCTTGGGCTTGGGCCTTGTGACGGCCAACAGCACTTTGATCGTGTGCTAGTGACCCTGCAAAGGCCAAGAACGTTTGAATATTTGGGTTAGGACCCGGCAAAGGCCAAGGGCCTTTGGACACTGGGGTTAAACCCTGCGAAGGCCAAGGGCCTTTGGACACTGCACTTTGGACACTGTTTGTGCCAAGGAGCGGATGGACACGCGACGGATGAGTGAGAAAGCCACTGCTCTCCTTGTGCCAAGCCCTGCAGGGGCCTGGGTGGGCCTGGGCTGTGCCTCAGGGAAGGCTTCCCTCTGGGAATAGCAAGGGTTTAACAGTTGCTGTTCCAGAGCTCCAGCAGCTTTGGTGCTTGCTGTGGGGACAGGCCTGGGAGGGAATGGGGGGCACCTGGCCATCCCAGAGCACAGCCACATCTCCTCCTCCATCCTTGTCCAACGGGAGGGGCCATGGGCACAAACAAGGGTCATCACCTTCCCCTCAGCCTAATTTACAGTGCAGCCTCAGCGCTTCCCAGAGGCAAACCGGGGTTTCTCTCAGACATTTCTGAGATGATCCCCAGTGGCCTAGGGGAGGCCATGGGGATAACAGGAAGATGCTCCAAGGGCTGGAGCACCTGTGCCAAGGGCAAAGGAGGCAAGAGTTGGGGTTGTCCAGGTGGGAGAAGGTTCCAGGGTGATCTTAGAGCCCCTATCAATGCATGAAGGAAGGGCCTGCAAGAGAGCTGGACAGCGACTTAAGGCAGGGGCCTGCAAGGACAGGATGAGGGAAAATGGCTTCCCACTAAGACAGGGCAGGGATGGATGGGATATTTGCAGGGAATTCTGCCCTGTCAGGGTGCTGGGGCCCTGGCATAGGATGCCCAGGGAAGTCTGAGTGTGCTCTTCCCTGTGCTCTTCCAGGGAGCTCGAGGTCTTTCTCACCAGGGACAATCGTCCCGAGCCCCTGAGGTGAGTAAACTGTGCTGAGCTGGCTGGGATTTTGAAACTGAATGGACACTGGTTCTTGTGGGATCAGAAGAGGCATCTCAGTGGTCCTTTGGAATAGGAAGAGAATGCCTGACTAACAGCTGGATGTGGGCTTTCAGGCACTGACAGACGACAGTGACAGCATGGCCCATTCCATCGTCTGCACTGACAATCCTGGCAGCATCCTCTCAACTCTGACATCCACGGATAAACAGGATCCCTTTGCATTGCTTCGGGAAGTCTCAGGGAATTGTGGGCGCTTGCAGGAACATATTGGTCAAATGGACGAGGAAACCCAAACGGTCACAAGCCGCTATCAGCAGATGGAGGATCTGATAGAAGAAATCAGAGGGTGAACATTTCCTCCTCCTCCTCCTCCTCCTTCTCTTGCATTCCAGATGCAATCTGCTTCCAGGTCTGGGAGTTCAGAGGTTCCTGGGTGAAGAAATCACCTGCCCTACCATGTGTGGCTCTTGAGCATCGTCCTGTCAGAGTTTTTCATGCTCTACTGTGACTCCTAAGGCTGTGTGGGAGATGCACAGCCATGTTGGAATAGAAGACTCCTTCTTCTCACCATACCGCTTCCCTGAATTCTGTTCTTTGCGTGCCCCTGCCCAGTCACTGCTTCTCACTGAAGGAAGGCAAAATCCTGCCTTCCTTTCCCTTTGCCTCTGGAGGATTTCCTAGGGAGGGAAAGAGCAAGGTCTTCCTTAGCCCACTGCCCCCTGCTCCAGCCTGGAGTGCTAGAAATGGGATCGGTGACTCTTGAGGCCTCTTTGTTCTTCTGACTGAGCCTTGTCTCTGCAGTTGCTGTGAAAACATTTAGAAGTCCCGGGAAAAGCTGCAGCAATGCATGGGAATCCCAGAGCCAGGAGCCTTGTGGCTGCGTCAAAGGAACACCGAGCAGCAGAAGGAAACGTCACCCCAGGTGGAAAAGGCCCAGCAGCAGGACAGGATGGAGGTTGGTTTTGGAAATGAGACTGGCTTTCCCTTGAAAACTTGTCTTGGCCCTTCTTGTACAGTGGAGGCTGCACTGGAGGGAGAAGACCCCTCATTGCAGAGCAAGCTGGAAGTCAAGAGGCAGACACTGGAGGAATTGCAGCTTCAGAGGGATCTGCTGGAGCAAAGGAGGGATGATGTCACCATGGCTCTGGACACCTCATTGCTAGGCAGCACCTGTGGGAGTGGGAGTTGTGCCAGCCACATCAGCCCAGATGCTGTTTCTGGCAGAAGAAGACAGGGACACTGCTGTGGACAGCTGCCTCAAAATGGCACACACCATCATTGAGGAAGGGCTCAAGGTGTACCTTGTCCTGTTTCCAGGTTTCCCAGGAGCAAGAGTCATTGAGCAGGGCCCTGGAGCAGCTGTGCCAGCAATCCTCTGGCCAAGGGCAACCACTGGCCCAGGTGCACAGAGAGAAGGAGCTGCTGGGCCAGGAGAAGGCTGTCTTTAAGGGACGACTGGCAGCTATGGAGCAGCAGAGGCAAGAGCTTTGCAAGCAGATGGCAGAGACCAGGTAAAGGCAGGGAGCAGAGCCTTTCAGATGTTTTTACATTCCACGGACATAAAATGGTAGTGTCTCAAAAAAAAAAAAAGTCACAATATGAAGGTTATTTTTCTGACATCTAAAGCCAATAAAGCTCTCGTCAGCCTTGGGCTCCTGTTTGTGCTGCCAAGCACATTCCTGTGGGAAGTCAAAAGCAAGCCACCCAGCCCTGAATTGAGTAGTAGTTAAAGCATGCAGAGGTTGAGTGAAACCTCAAGTTTCTCTTAGGTTTGGTTCCTTATGCTGGGCATTGAACATCCCTCGTTTGTTACCAAGTAGCTTGACATGATCTTGATCTTCAGAACTGAAGCTCCATCTTGAGCATTCCAGGCTCTTACCTGGGGATGTTGGGAGTAGTGCACTGCGATTCTGGGTGAAGCCAGAGGCTCCTGCTGAAAATCTTGAGGCTTTCTGCTTCCAAGCCTACTCTTGAGAAGTGTGGGCCAGGTGCTAGGGCTGGTTAGAAAGCAGCAGGGAAAGCCCTTTGGAATCCTCAACGACCTCTGGGGATTCTTTCTAATTGTTGATGGGCATCCACCTGCCAAGCCAATCAAAGTCCATTTACACAGTCCCTCTCACTCTGTAAAGAAGGACAAGCCAATTGGGCTACTGCCTGTTTAGCCAACAATACTAAAATAATGGTGGCAAGCCTACTCCTTGACCTTGCAAGAGTTTAAACAGCAGTCTCTGCATTTAGGGTGTTGGTATTTTTCACAAGTGCTACCACGACCTTGAGATTTTTCTGCATCATGCCAAGTAGTTCTGAAGTCTCTTAAATACACGGTGTCTGGAAAATGATGTACCTTTCTGTCCATTTTCAAGAGTATTAAAATGTCAGGAGTTGGGCAGGACAAGAGTCTGTCCTGTCCCCCTGCAGAGCAGCTTGCAAGTGCTGATGACAGAAGGGCTGTGAGCAGAGGCTGAGACTTTGCTCATCAGCCCATCCTGTCCGGGCACAGCTCCCCAGTGTCATAGATCAGGAACAGCAAGTGAAGCTTTGGCTGTTGAGGTCAAGTTGGGCTGGGCTGTGTGTGCTGTGCCAGGCCATAAGGAAGGCCAGGGCACTCCCTCAGAGGGCCCTGCTTTGCTATGGAAATGGCACAAAAGTGCCTTCTCTGGAAGAGTTTCCATGTGATCCATTTTCCATACTGATGTGTGGGGATCTTGAGCCTCGTTGTCCTGGAATAACCAGCTGTGGGTGTCAGGAGCAAGCAGCTCATGTCTCTCTGTATTTGCAATTTGTAGGTCAGCAAAAGGAGAGCCTGGAATCCAGCCTGTCTGCTGCTCAGCAGCAGATATCTCAGCTGGAGATGAGCAGGAACCATCTGGAGGCTCAAGTGCTCAGAGTCACGCAGGCCAAGGCAGTGGTAGAAGGTGAGGACCTCGTGTGCTTTGTTTGTGGTGCCGCCCCTGCCGAGAAAAGCTAAGCACCCTGTAAAGCCACCTCTGTCCACAGGGCTTCTGAGGAGTGGTGGGGCTGGAGGTCCTGAAAGGGCCTGAGGTCAGTAAAGTCAGCAAAGACTCTGACTCCTGCTGTTGGTGATGTTTGCAGGACAAGTGAAATTCCTGCAACAAGAGCTGGAAGCAGAGGGAGCTCTCAGGAGAAAGGAACTGGAAGAGACAGCTCAGCAGCTCATGCAGGCAGAAAAGCAGAGTCAAGAAATGCTCAGGCTTCCAGGAACCGCAAAGCAAAGGGAAATAAACAAGCTCCTGCAAGACCTGGTAGGGGACAATATGCTTCTGAATTCAGGCTGGTGCTGGGACAGTAAATGCAGCCATGGCTCCAGTGAGGGTGCAAGAGGAGTTCCAGAGCAGGTTGGGCAGTGCCCACCCAAAGTGTGACAGCCCAGGGCAGGATCATCCCTGAGTCCCTCCTGCCACGGAGCAGATGCCATCATGCAGCAGATGCCAACATGGAGCAGATGCCATCAGTGCCGCTGGCTGCAGGAGCGGGAACTTGGGTCCTTTCTTGCTGTGCTTCCATGATTGACACAGGGATTAGGTTTGGGCTGGAAGCCAATGGAACAGGCCCCTGGTCCTTCAGTGCTTGTGGCTGGGGCATCAGGGAGGGGAAGGTGACACCTCCTTTTGTGAGTGCTTGGGCTCAATGCTTGTGAAGGTTTTTCCCAACAGAAATGATTCCATGAGGCTGTGATTCTTGCAGCTGCTGAGCCTCCTCTTAAATTCCCAGACAGGACATGGTTTCTGGAGTGCAGAAAGCCAGTGCTGTTGTCTTTTGAAGCTGGGGTTTGTGGGATGGATGAAGCTTCACATTTTTCAGCAGGGAGCTTCCCTGCAACTTCATCTTGAAAATTGTTCTCCCCTCTTCAAAAAACCTTTTTTGAAGAAAGACACCATGCAGAGTTACAAGAGATGGCTCCCACTCTCCTTGCACTGCCATGACGAGAACCAGCGCGTGGTTGATGTGAGGACTCGGCAGCTGCCGTGGCTCCCTGGCAGGGCGCTCGGCTGCCTCCTGCTCTGCTGCCTCGCAGGCTGCAGCTCCCTCCTGGTCTTGGTCCAGGGACGTGGGTCCTGTGCCCTGGGCTGTGGTGCCATCTCTGGGTCTCTGCTGCTCTCCAGGCCTCCCGGGAAACGCTGCTCTGTTCCGCCCGATTCCTGAAGAGGAAGGATCTCCAGCAGATGCTGCGGGTGGATCAGACCTGGAGGTTCGGCGAGGGCTTGGTAAGGGCGGGCTGGAAGCCCCAGCCCCAGGCTGGAGAAGCTCAGTGTGTGCGGCTGGCAGCTGTGCCGTGCCCAGTGCCGCACCCAGGGCCGCCAGCCTGTGCCCCACACGCTGCTCCCTTCCCTGGGCCCCGCGGGCTCTACTCCAGCCCCCTGTGGCCCCGAGCCGTGTGCCCATGGAGCCCCGGCACAGCTGCTGTGTCGGGCAGGGCAGCAGCGCGGCTCCCCGGGCAGCAGCCGGCCCTCTGCCCCCTCCAGAGCCCGGCGCCAGCGGCTGCTGCCCGGTGCCTCAGGGCTGGGCGGGCACGGGAGGCCGGGGCTGGCCGCAGGCAGCAGTGCCCGGCCGAGGGGCAGAGCCCGCACCAACCCTTCCCTCCCGCCGCTCTCTGCAGCTGGCACAGGACAGGAGCCGAGCGGCTGAGCACCTGCACCGGGCCCTGCTGTACCTGGACAGCCCACAGGAGTCCCTGCGAACGGCGGCCATCAGGTTCATTGGTGAGCCACGAACCGGGCTGGGCTCCCTCCCTGCCCCGCCGCAGCTCGGCCCCAGCCCCGGCTGCTGCCCCGGCCCTGGAGCCCCGGCTGCCCTCGGGGCTGCTGCTGCCGGCCTCTGGCAGCCGGGCCCTTGGGCTGAGTCAGGATGCGGCAAGGGCCGGGGCTGAGCCCTGCCGGGGCAGGAGGCCGTGTGGCCCCAGGGCTGGCAGCGCCGCTGGCAGGGAGCTGTGCTGCTGGGACCCTGACAGGCTCTGTGTTCCCAGGGATGGCCGGGTGGCACCTCCGGGGGAACAAACGAGAGCTCCAGAGCATCTGTCAGGGTGAGTGAGGGCAGCGGGCTGCCAGCCCCGGCTGCCAAGGGGAGGTGCAATCCCTGCCCCGGCTGCCGAGGGCTCTGCTCCCTGTGCGGACCAGGCCTGGTGTGGCCAGGGCACACACAGAGATTTCAGGGGCACGAGTGCCAATAGTGTCCAGTGGCTTTGGGCTGATCCCTTTGGTCCCTGCTCCCTCCTGGCCATGGCCAGAGCCACCTGCGTTGGCCCTTGCACGGGGCTCTCCTTGGGTCCCTGCAGATCCAGATCTGACCATGGCTCTGTTCCTCTCTCTTGCAGCCCTTGATGACAAGGCACAGGACATCAGCCCTGCCATCAGAAGGCTGGCTCTGGAAACAGCCTTTGTCCTCCGGGCAGCTCCAGGCTCCATCTTGCAGAAGTGGCAAGATGGATTCCGCAGGGCACGCAAGAACCGCCCTTGTCTGTGGGCCCGTGGCTGGCTGTGCTGCTGGAGCTCTGAGGAGAGCTGAATTGAAAGGCTCTCTGTCTGCCGGGGCCATCTGAGCCGGGCAGGATTTTTCTTTAAGATGGTTTCTTTTTCCTTTTTCTTAGTTCTTCTTTAATATAGAAATATAGAAATATAGAAATACATAGAATATAGATATAGAATTATATATAGAAATATAGAATGTGCTCTCATACCCAGTGTCTCAGGTGCTTTCTCTGGTGCCCAGTGTGCGCAGGGCATAGGGGGAGAGGGGAAAAGGGTGCTTGTGCTCAGCAAGCTGCCCAGGAGTGCAGTGGAGAAGGGAAAATGGCCAGAAGGCCCTCGGCCTTTGGTGCTTCTGCTGAAGCCTTAACGCTGCCCACAGAGGAGCTGGGCAGGGGCTGGAGCTGTGGGGATCGCTGTGATTGTGGTGCCTGGAGATGGGCACGAGGCTTCTCCCAGCCAGGAAGCGCCGTCTGTGTCCTGCAGCCCGTGGGTTGCTGGCGGGATTGCTGAGGGCTCTGAGGCTCTCTCAATCCGGTTCCTCTGGAGCTCCATCGGGGCTGCGCCGCTGCCGGGCAGGTTGGCCGGGCTGGGGGAGACCAGAGGGGCTGGGGTGGAGGGACGCCTGGAAGGAATGCGGTGCTACAGAGGCCTTGATGGGACAAGGCAGTGGGAAGGCACAAGGGGCAGGTGTGAGGGAGGAGGTGGCAGGAGGCTCCAAGGGCACAGGAGGCCCCTGAGGGGCCGGGGTGGTGGAAGCACTGAGGAATTGGGTGTCAGAGGCCACAAGCAGCCCCCGGGCAGTCACCTTGTTCCTGTCACCCGCTGCTCTGGTGCTTCCCCTGAGAGACTGCCATGCCTGCAGCAGAAGCCCTCGAGGCTGGGCCTCAGCAGCCCCGAGGTGCCCAGGCTGGGCTGGCTGGGGACAAGGAGGGCAAGGAGGCCCTGGCAGGGCACAGCCACTGGGTGCTGCCAGGGCAGCGGGCAGAGGCAGGGCTGGCGGCCAGCCCGGGCCCCCGCGCCTGCCCAGGCCACGGTGCTGAGACCGAGGCTCCCCTGACACAGAGCTCTGTGTCTGCACAGCTTCTGCCTCCATGGGGAGGGTGGTGATGTCTCTAGAGCAGCGCTGCTGAGTCGCTGCTGCTGAATCGGCTCTGGACAGAGCAGAAACTGCACCAGAGCGTGCACAGGAACAGCCCTCAGGGCTGGGCTGGAGTGGCCAAGATGCCTCCTTCTCTTGCAGGAATAACAGAGATGATGGACACAGTCCCTTCAGTATATATGTTCTATAGGCTGCAGTTAGGTTCTAATGTAAATACATTTCTTAGATTGCAATTGCTATAGAGGTCCTTTCATTGTAAATACATTTTATAGATTGTTGCTATGAAGATTCTTATAACGTAAATACATTCTGTAGTTCATTGGTGGTGGTGGTGCTGTTGTGTAAATAAATTGTCCTTGTTTGTCACAGGCTGTCTGTCTTTGCATTTGCTTTGGGCACAGGCAGCATTTGCACAGCTGTGGTTTCCCCTTGCCCTGGGTTCCTGAGGCTGGAGGTCCCTGGGGGTGCTGGCACAGCCACCTTGGGGCTGGGGTCCCCGTGCACAGGGGGGAACCACTGGTGGCGCTCCCGGCACTGGGCACCGCTCGTGTTCCTGGGCTGCTGCAGAGCGGTGTCCCCAAGAGCAAAGCTGTCACCAGCAGAGAGGGGGCTCTGACAGGAGCAGCCCCTGCAGCAATGCAAAGCAGGCAGGAAACCTTCTGCCACCCTTCCTGCTGCAGCCACAGGAACTCCTGGGCTGAGAGCTGGCACCAAGCTACACGGATGCAAAATCCACATTCAGGCTCTGAAGGCCTTTATGGCCTTGGGAATTGCTGGAGCCAGCATCTGGGGAGCAGCTTTTTCAGCTGCAGGGGCTGATATTAAGGGCTTGGAGCCCCCAAAAGCTCTGGCCCTCCTCTGCTTTGCATTGCCAGTGCTCAGATTGTTCAAGAGACAAAAGCCAAGCGAGGGGATCCTGCCCTGCTTGCGTTTCTGCTGCTGGAACACGGGCTGAGACATCACAACTCTGGGGGCAGTGATGTTACAGGAGTCCTGGGACCACTTCCATTAGGGCCTGGAATGATGGAATCCTGGAATGGTTTGGCTTGGGTGGGACCCTATAGGTCCTCTTGTTCAGCCCTGAGTAACCTCCCACCTCCCCAGGTTGCTCAGGGCCCTGTTCAGCCTGTCCTTTAATGCCTCTCTGCACAGCCTGGCCAGGGCCTCACCCCCCTGACACCAAAGAATATTTTCCTAACATCAAATCCACTCCTATTCCCCATTGGAACCCATTTCCCCTTGTCCTGTCACTACAGTTCCTGACAAAGAGTCACTCTCCCACTTCTCTGTAGCCCCTTCACACCCTGGAAAGGTGCTGCTCTTGCTCTCTTGGCTGCACGCGAGCATCACAGCCCCGTCTCCTCAGCAGCCATCCGTGGCTTCACATGTTCCTAGCGCAGGGCACAAATCAACTGCAGCCCTGCTGCTTTGGTTGGAGCCTCCCAGTTGGATCCTAAATGAGCTGCAGAAATGCCCAGGTGCTTCTGTGACTCCAGTGGATACACAAATGGTTGGCTTGAGATAACAACAGCCCTGCTTTCTACTGCCACTGTTGTGTTGGAGGTACCAACACTGCCTTGTTCCATTTTATTGCAGTGTCCTAGTTTGACACTAGGCTGGACACCAGGCACGCTGGTGCCGAGGCAGTGAGATAATGCTTCAGCTATGCAAAAAGCTGGATGCAGAAAGAATTAATTACTTTGTAAAAGGGTATGTGAATGCAGAATTTTTTGGAAATCAGCAAATTTAGCATGTGATTATGAAATAGGTTGCAATATGAAGGTTTGGAAAGTATAATGTGAACATTAAGTTAAAAAAATGTATAAAAGGTAGTACTGTGTGAAGAATGGAGGAGTGAGTTTGTGCTGAAGCTATGCCACTCCCTCCCGGCATCAAATAAATAAATACCTGCTCTATAGGCCTTTATACCATGGAGTACTGTTTTCTTGCCCAGCTTTAGGGCATCAGCACCATGATCAGAGACACAGACCAGCTTCTGTTCCCACAGTTATCCCTATGCTCTGCACTTCCCCAGGTGTCTGCCTCGATGTTCACTGGGGACCTCCCTGTTTGTGGCCGTCCATTGCCGTGCTCAGCAGGCCGCCAGCTGTGTTTGCACATGAGCTGCCACAGGCAGACACACAGCAACTGCAGCAGAGGCTGGGCCAATTCTTTTTCTTCCAAAATGCAAGAAAGACAGAAAGGCACAAGGATACAAGACAGCATCTCTGTGGAGTCTCTTTGTCCAGCGAAATTCAGTAGCTGTTGGTGTTTTTGTGCTACTGCTAATCCCTTCCATGAAAAACAACATTCCAGGAAGGAGCAACATCATCTGACACATCCCAAGTGTTGCCACCAGTTGTTCCAGGTGCTCTGGCCAACAGTCCCTGTAGGATGGAGCAGAGCCCCCAATGCACGTTGGCTTTGGCTGCCCTCTGGCACAGAAGCCCCCCCAGGGCACAGGTCTCTGGGGCAGGAGATGGGCACCAGCGCTGCCAGGGCTCGGGGGGTGGCAGGCCTGCTTTGGCAAGGATTCTGACACCCCTGCTGATTTCAGTGGGGTCAGAACAGCACTCGGGCCCTGGCCCACACGTTCCTGGTCTGTGTCACACCGCCACGTTTAGGATGGCCACCAGGCGGGACATGTCCCAAGGAGGCCGTGACAGCTTCTGTGGAGGGCCCCGCGCCCTTCCCGCCACGGCTGCCTCGGCAGCCCAGGGGGCTCCTTCTGCTGCCCTGAGCCCACAGAGCAGGGCAGCCTTTGCTGATGGTTTGAGCTGTTCCTAAAGATCCTGTTGGGCTGTCTGAGACACTTGGGCCAAGGCATTGCTTCCAAGCTGGGCCACTTTGGCCGGGCTGGGTGGAGCCCCAGGGCAGGGGGCAGCGTGTGCAACGGCCCTTGGTGACACGGTGCAGCATGGTAACCGTGGAATGGAACGGGACAGGGTGTCCAAGGGCCCTTTGTGACATGGGGTGACATTAGTGTTGGCGGTGACACAGCCACACCACAGTGCCTGGTGCACGTGACAGGGCAGGACGGGACAGAGTGGTGCTGTGAGGAGCCCCCGCACGGCGCACTCATTCCTTGCTGACCCAGAGCCTTTCTGAGGCGTTACTCCTGCAGGTCACCTCGAGGCCAGACCACAGCACTCGGTGACCTGCAGCCTTCCCGAGGCTTCACTTCTGGTGAGGTGAAGCACCACACTTCTCAGGTGTGCTCGAGCCCAGACCGTGGCATTTCCTCACCACGGTCCTTGACGACGAGTCTCCTGTCCTTGTGGCACGAGCCCCTGAGACCCAAGTGCAGGACTGGCTGTCCTGCAGCCTTGCCAAGACTTCACTCCTGCAGGTGCCTTCCAGGCACAGCTGCAGGACTTGCCAACTCAGACCTTTTCTGAGCCACCTCTGCTGCAAGTAGCCATGAATCCAGGCAGTGATGTTGAGCAGAGACCTCCGAGTGTCCCCAAGATGACCTGGGTGAAGGAGGAGAAAGAAGGCCCTGGGACTGCCCCAGCACAGCAGCATGGAGAGCTGGAGCAATTCCAGCCACCGCAGCAGGGTGAGCGGCAGACCTGGGCCTGCAGGAGCTTGGCCTTGCCCCATCCCATCCCATCCCATCCCATCCCATCCCATCCCATCCCATCCCATCCCCCGGGGACACGCCCATGGACAGGACAGAAGTGGGGCTGGGGCAGACGCCCTGGAGCTGTACTCTGTGCCCTGGGGCCTCCTGGGGCTGTCCCTGCCTGGGGAGTGCAGGGCTGGGCTGTGTTCTCCGGCCTCTCCCGCAGCCCCTCAGCTCAAGCTGCGCTCGCTCTTTGCCAGGAGCAGCCATGGAGCGCACTCGAGAGCAGGAACGCAGCCGTGGCCTCTTCCGCACAACAGCGCAGGTACCTGCAGCCATCCCCCCCTGGGCTGGGCCTGCTGTCCCTGCTCAGCCCAGCACCACGCTTGGAGCATCCATACAATGTCCCTCATTTCTTGCCCTTCTGCTGCAGATGATTTGCAAATTCATGAAGAGAATTCGGGAGGAAGAGACCAGTGCCATGGGCACTGTGGTCAGAGCATACTCTCCCATCTTCAAAACCAAGGCCAGTGCTGCCCTGCTGGACATGCTTGTGGAGGAGGGTCCTTCCAATCCAAAGCAAGTAAGCAGCCTGTGGCCTGGCTTCGATCCTCCCAGGAATTGCTTGGCCACGCCAGCTGCTCACTGCGAGCCTTTGAGGCCGTGGCAGTGCGGTGGGAAGGGAAGCACTTCTCTGGGAAGCTGGGCACATTACTCCTGCTGGCAGCTTTCCAAGTTTCCCTGTGCCTTCTCCAGGTGCTCCCCATGGTGAGGTTCATCCACCAGTGGCTCAAGGCTAATGAGTTTCCTGAGTACAATCTGTGCAGGCCCCTTCTGGATCTGACAGAGGCACAGCCTGCTGACGTGGTGATGGCTCTCCTGCGTGTGGCCCCATGGTGTGACAGGTACAGGGCCCACGTGCCCAGAGGGCTCAGGGCATCCCCCTGCACAGCCTGGCCCAGGTGTCTGACAAACAGAGGATTCCAGGGCCCTGTGGCTCCTCCCTTTGTCAGCCCTGGCACAGCAGCCCCTGAGCCTGCTGCCCTCAGGGGCCAGTCCCCACAGGGCTGGGCTGCCACAGAGGGGCAGTGGGCAGAGGCAGGGCTGGCAGCCAGCTCAGCTCCCTGCTGCTGCCCAGGCCACGGGGATGTGTCCCAGACCCCCCTGACACAGAACTCTGTCCCCACAGAGCTGCTACCACCATGTGGAAGAGCATCATGTGCTCGTGCAGGGCTGCAGAGCCGGCCATGCTGATACTCCTGGATGTGCTGGGCACCTGGCCAGAGCTCAGCATGTGCACCTCCGACGGGGACCACACGGCTGTCCTTGCCCTGGCTGTGAGTTTCTGCAACTGACCTTTGACCCAAGGTGACCTCTCCCTCAGGTCTCCATCCTCCCTCCTCCCATGGCATCTCCCTGCCTCAGGCACTGGGCTCAAACCTGGCCTAGGAGCAGCTCCAGGGCCACCAGGCCGGCTGCTGTCCCTACATCTCCACTGGCCTCTCCCTGCCACGCTCGGGCCCTGCCACATGGACACCTGAGCACTGAGCACTGACTCAGGCTGCTCTGTCCTTCGCAGGCAACTGTGGTGATATGGAAGATACTCCAGCTGCCCTGTGTCCCACATGCAGTGACAGTGTATTTCCCCCGCCTCTTGGTGCATCTGCTCTTGCAAGTGCTCTTCAGCACATTGGATCTGCCAGAGAAGGTCGATACCTTCTGGAAGAGATGCCAGCAGCAACACGGCCTTGCCATCAGCCCCAACAGGTGCTCCATGCCAGTCCTCCTGTCCCTGCCATGTCCCCAGGGCAGCAGCCCGTGCTCCCAGCATCACCTGGGCTTTGCTGTGCACACAGGTTTGCAGTGCAGACCCTGAAGACCCTGCTCTGCCGACTGCACTATGAGGATGTGGTGGCGGCAGTGGAAGACGAGTGTGGCTGGGACACGCTGCTGTGTGCTGGCACGCACCACTGTGCTGTGGGTGTGCTGGCCAGGTGAGCTGCCACCAAACAGCGCTTGTGCCCCGTGCCTGGGGTGCCCCACACAGTCCCCGTGGTCATGGGCCCCAGAGGGCATTGTCACCAAGGGATGGCCAAGGACACTGCACAAGCCTGGGAGAGGAGGGTGCCCAAGAGCAGCTGCTTCCCAAAGGGCCTGGGTCCCCTTGCAGGGTGGTGGAGAAGGGCCAAGCTCCTCCTGGGAGTCAGTCCATGGAGAGGTTTGTCCCGCTGGCTCAGGGTCTTGGTTCCTTTTTCCTCCCGTCAGAGCAATGCGTCACGTGTCCCTGCCCTTGTGTTCTGCGATTGCATTCTACCTGCTCGGGCTGCTCAGCAAAGACACGGCACACGGGGATTTGGCCGCCATGGCGTTCCTTGTGGAGGTGAGCCTGAAGGGCAGCGCTGTCTCGCTGAGCTGTCTCCCAGCTCTCTGCCCTCTCGGTGCCGCAGCCGCCCGGGACGGTGCCCACGCCCTGTGCTGCTGCCTGGGCCCAGCCCTGTGCGCTGCTGCCCCATCACCGGCCTGTGCCCTTCAGATGTTGGAGTGCCTGGACTCGAGTGAATACCGTGACAGCGTCCTGGAGATCGCATCAAGCAAACTGCAGAGCGAGTGCAGGGAGAGGCGTCGCTTGGCACTCAGAGGCCTTGTGGTGCTCGGCAAGAATTCCTCCATGGTGAGAAGGGGGCAGCGGCTGCTGGCGTGGGGCTGGGGAAGGCAGTGGCTTGCGCTTGGTTGGCCTTTGGGCACTGAGGCAGCTGCTGCCAGCTCTCCTGCCTCCTGCCTCTTGCCTCCTGCCCCAGGCCTTTGGCACAGGCCTTTGGCCTCTGGGCCCTGTGGCAGCAGGGTGGCATTTCACATACTTGTGTTCCACACAGGCCAAAAGAATGTGGAGCCTGCATGAAAGGCTCGTGGAGCTCCTGTGGGAAAATGACAGCCATGTGCTTGGGATGAGCATCGCTCTCCTCAGCCGTTTGTTCCTGTACAATGGTGGCCCGATAACCATCCCCCTCGGCCTGCAGCTGGCTGAGGCGCTCCTGCCGCTCTTTGACAATGTAAGGCTCTGTGTCTCCAGCCATGGCTGCTGCCTGGGCATTGTGCCCTGGGCATTTGCAGGCCTGTGCCCAGGTGGGCCTGAAGCAGCTGATGCTGAGGTCTTTATTTCTTCCTTTCGTACAGGACGATAGCCAGGTGCAGCTGTGCTCCATGTTCATCTTCCAAGAGATGATGGATTTAGTACCAAAGGAGGGGAAAAAGGCCCTGAAGTCCCACGTGCAGCAGAGCCTGCTCCCACTCTCCTTGCACTGCCATGACGAGAACCAGCGCGTGGTTGATGTGAGGACTCGGCAGCTGCCGTGGCTCCCTGGCAGGGCGCTCGGCTGCCTCCTGCTCTGCTGCCTCGCAGGCTGCAGCTCCCTCCCGGTCTTGGTCCAGGGACGTGGGTCCTGTGCCCTGGGCTGTGGTGCCATCTCTGGGTCTCTGCTGCTCTCCAGGCCTCCCGGGAAACGCTGCTCTGTTCCGCCCGATTCCTGAAGAGGAAGGATCTCCAGCAGATGCTGCGGGTGGATCAGACCTGGAGGTTCGGCGAGGGCTTGGTAAGGGCGGGCTGGAAGCCCCAGCCCCAGGCTGGAGAAGCTCAGTGTGTGCGGCTGGCAGCTGTGCCGTGCCCAGTGCCGCACCCAGGGCCGCCAGCCTGTGCCCCACACGCTGCTCCCTTCCCTGGGCCCCGCGGGCTCTACTCCAGCCCCCTGTGGCCCCGAGCCGTGTGCCCATGGAGCCCCGGCACAGCTGCTCTGTCGGGCAGGGCAGCAGTGCGGCTCCCCGGGCAGCAGCCGGCCCTCTGCCCCCTCCAGAGCCCGGCGCCAGCGGCTGCTGCCCGGTGCCTCAGGGCTGGGCGGGCACGGGAGGCCGGGGCTGGCCGCAGGCAGCAGTGCCCGGCCGAGGGGCAGAGCCCGCACCAACCCTTCCCTCCCGCCGCTCTCTGCAGCTGGCACAGGACAGGAGCCGAGCGGCTGAGCACCTGCACCGGGCCCTGCTGTACCTGGACAGCCCACAGGAGTCCCTGCGAGCGGCGGCCATCAGGTTCATTGGTGAGCCACGAACCGGGCTGGGCTCCCTCCCTGCCCTGCCGCAGCTCGGCCCCAACTCCGGCTGCTGCCCCGGCCCTGGAGCCCCGGCTGCCCTCGGGGCTGCTGCTGCCGGCCTCTGGCAGCCGGGCCCTTGGGCTGAGTCAGGATGCGGCAAGGGCCGGGGCTGAGCCCTGCCGGGGCAGGAGGCCGTGTGGCCCCAGGGCTGGCAGCGCCGCTGGCAGGGAGCTGTGCTGCTGGGACCCTGACAGGCTCTGTGTTCCCAGGGATGGCCGGGTGGCACCTCCGGGGGAACAAACGAGAGCTCCAGAGCATCTGTCAGGGTGAGTGAGGGCAGCGGGCTGCCAGCCCCGGCTGCCAAGGGGAGCTGCAATCCCTGCCCCGGCTGCCGAGGGCTCTGCTCCCTGTGCGGACCAGGCCTGGTGTGGCCAGGGCACACACAGAGATTTCAGGGGCACGAGTGCCAATAGTGTCCAGTGGCTTTGGGCTGATCCCTTTGGTCCCTGCTCCCTCCTGGCCATGGCCAGAGCCACCTGGGTTGGCCCTTGCACGGGGCTCTCCTTGGGTCCCTGCAGATCCAGATCTGACCATGGAGATCTGTTCCTCTCTCTTGCAGCCCTTGATGACAAGGCACAGGACATCAGCCCTGCCATCAGAAGGCTGGCTCTGGAAACAGCCTTTGTCCTCCGGGCAGCTCCAGGCTCCATCTTGCAGAAGTGGCAAGATGGATTCCGCAGGGCACGCAAGAACCGCCCTTGTCTGTGGGCCCGTGGCTGGCTGTGCTGCTGGAGCTCTGAGGAGAGCTAAATTGAGAGGCTCTCTGTCTGCCGGGGCCATCTGAGCCGGGCAGGAATTTTCTTTAAGATGGTTTTTTTTTTCCTTCTTCTTTGTTCTTCTTTAATATAGAAATATAGAATTAGAAATATATAGAATATAGATACAGAATTATATATAGAAATATAGAATGTGTTCTCATACCCAGTGTCTCAGGTGCTTTCTCTGGTGCCCAGTGTGCGCAGGGCATAGGGGGAGAGGGGAAAAGGGTGCTTGTGCTCAGCAAGCTGCCCAGGCGTGCAGTGGGGAAGGGAAAATGGCCAGAAGGCCCTCGGCCTTTGGTGCTTCTCCTGAAGCCTTAACACTGCCCACAGAGGAGCTGGGCAGGGGCTGGAGCTGTGGGGATCGCTGTGATTGTGGTGCCTGGAGATGGGCACGAGGCTTCTCCCAGGCAGGAAGCGCCGTCTGTGTCCTGCAGCCTGTGGGTTCCTGGCGGGATTGCTGAGGGCTCCGAGGCTCTCTCTATTCGTTTCCTCCGGAGCTCCCCAGAAGGGAGCCCTGGGGCCTCTGAGCCTGGGCTCAGGCTCCAGGAAGCCTTGGGGACAGTCTGGGCTGTGTGGGTACCCCAAGGTGCTGCAGGCTCGGCCTCAGCTGCAGGGTGCCAGTGTTGCACGGCTGCAGTGTCCCCATGGGCAGGGTTTGCTTTGGAGCCTGTGCTTGTGGTGGCACAGGGAGCTCCGAACTGAGCTGGGCACGGACCCGCAGCCCAGCCCTGCCATCCTTGCAGCTGCTTTGGGCTGGGGGCCGGAGCAAGGGGAGCCCTGGGATCTGCCCCTGACAGATCCCTTCAGACTGCACAAGGAAATGCTGGTGCTGGTGGCAACCCTGCCCAGGGCAGGCTTGATTCCTTTCATTTTATCCCTCAACACCAGAGTGCATTTAGTTCCTCTCCAGGGATAACACATAATTCCCTGCTGGTGCCCATGAAGCTGCAGCCCCTCCCGGGCTCACCCCTGCCCCAGCTCTGGGGTCCTGAGCACAGAAGGAGCTGGAGCTGTTGGAGGCAAGGCAGTGGAGGCCCCAGAGATGCCGCAGGCTGGAGCCCCTCTGCTCTGAGGAAAGGCTGAGAGAGCTGGGGCTGCTCAGCCAGGAGGAGAGAAGACCTTGAGGAGGCTTCACTGCGGCCTCCCTGGCTGGGGGCTGGACATGGGGGTGTTCCTGAACACTCATGAATCTCAGCCCAGCCCTCTCCTCAAGCAGAAAATAGAAAGAAAAAAATATTAAATGGACAAAGAAAAGGGGGAAGTGTGTTTATTTGTGTATCAAGAACTTGGGGTGAAAAAATTAGCCAGGTGTCCTCAGATCCTTTGTGTGATGCAATGGATAGGTACAATAAATCCAGTGGAATCCCAGTGTTTCCTTGGCTGAGGACAGCCAGCTGCCCCTGATGGGGACACCAGCCCAGGAGGCTCCAGGGCTTTCTGGGATTTGGGAGCCTTTTTCCTCCAGCTTGTTTTCCTGCTGACAGGTGCACAGCTTCCAGGCCACTTCCACTCTCCCAGGCAAGGCATCAGAGGGGTTTAATGCAAGCTGTGATAAAATGTCTCTGTCTTTCCTCACAGCTATAAACCAACCAAGGAAAGCCGTACTCCTGGTAAAAATCACTGGATCACTTTGGACTTCAGGCTTTAATTTTTACCAAGCTTTGATTTTCATCAGGATTTAATTTTACTCAGATCATCTGACTTTCAGGACATACATTAATCTTTCATTTTCATCAGACAGTGAAAAGCTGTCTGATTGGTAAAAACCCATTGGTGAAAGCTCAATGGGTTCTGGTTAGGCTGGTGGGCCTGAGCTTTGTGGGTGTCTCACTGCATTCCCTGGCTTGGACAAGCTGCTCTTGGTCCAAGTGTCCCGAGCCAGAAGCCTGATGAAGAGAAAGGCATATGGGAAAACAAGTTTCAATAAAACCTTTGAGCTCTTGTTATAAATGTTGGGAAGAGATGCTGACTATTCCTTGCTCACCAGGTAAAGCTAAGGAGTTTTTAAGCATGGAGCTGAGAATAGCAGATTGGCTGGAGAAGAGGGTGATGCCCAGACGTGCACACTGCCCACCAAGGCAGGAGAGGACCGTGCCCTCACACCCCATGAGACAGCCCTGGTGGTTGTGCTGACCCTGTGCCAGGATTCCCTGGGGCTGCTCTGCCTGAGCCCCCCTCAGCTGGCTGTGCTTGTCCTGCCTCCCTCCTCCTGTGGTTGTGCTCCCAGAGGGGTGTTTGTGAGGGGCTGTTGGAAAAGCAGATTAATGAGCGAGACATTGAGAATTAAACCAATCCAAATCCACACAGTAAATAGGGCTGCTGTCAAGTGCCGTTCCCGAGAGAGATAATATCCCTTCCCCCTTAATTTCTTAGTAAATCCATTATGATTAATGCTAGTACAGTGGGAACACTGTTATTATAAATACATGGGTGATGGCAGAGCTGCAGCATTAATAACACTGGGTATTACTTAACTTATTAGCTGCTGTTTTTGGTAGGACTCTTACCCTGCTGCATTAAGCTGAGCCTTGCATTGCAGCCTTCTCTGGGCTGTCTCTGCTGCAAGGACACAAAGTGAGAAGCATCTCCTTCCTTCTGGCCAAAAGCCACCCCCCGCCCCCCCGTGGCACTGGCACTCAGCTGAGCTCCCAGTGGGTTGGTGGCACCTGTGGAAAGCCTGGGACACTACTGATGGAGTCTTGTGGTGTTGGAGACTAGCAACAAGTGAAGGAGGGAATGGAAGCAGGACCTGGCACCTCCAGGTGAACCTCAGCCCTTGGGGACCAGGGGACATGAGAGGACACTGCAGCCCATGGGGACCTGTCGCCCTGAAAACTCAGCTTCTGAGCTTGCTAACATAGTTTTCTAAGGACTTTCCCAGGACAGTAACTGTAAACATAGATATGTGTACATTCTTTCTGTTACACGTCTTCTGATGGGCATTTCTCATGGCCAGTGCAGTGAGAAAGTGTTATCCTGAGCATCCAATGCCTGGCCATGGTAAGAAGCCTATAAATCCTGGGAGGAAAAATAAACTCTGCTCTTTCTTCACCACACCTCAACCTGTGTCCGCGTGATCTATTGATCTTCAGCGGTAACAGGGACCAGGGCCAGCTTGGCAATATTCTTGTCCCTCCTTGTGGCCTCACGGCTTCAGAGCTTCTCTGAAGGATTTTCCAACACCTTTTTTGCTGTATTTTGTTGGGAAGGTAGAATTAGAAAGAAATTATAAATATGGCTTTGTAGCCAGAAAGGCTAAGGAAGAAATACAAATGATAGCACGATTTGAATAATTCAAAGAAACCGGGCTGGTATGCCAGAACACATTCTTTCCTGCAATAAAACCAAGCTGAGACCCCTCATCCCAGCCTTATAAGGAAAGGTCTGAAGGACCCTGAGATAACTAAAAATATGCAAAAATAGCGATTTCTATAGGTTGTACACAAATGTTACTATATTAGTATACTTAGAAAGATTGGTTAGTAAAGGAATAGAATATTCAAAGGTATAGGTTATATAAGTAGTGGTATAGAAGAGCTCGCTTTCTCTCTCTCTCTCTCTCTCTCTCTCTCTCTCTCTCTCTCTCGCTCTCTCTCTCTCTCGCTCTCTCTCGCGCTCTCTCGCGCTCTCTCTTTTTCTGGCTCTCTCACTTCTGTTATGTTCTGTAACTCTCTTTCGTAGAAATCTTTAGTCTTAAACTCATGTATTCGTATCTTACCCTCTTTTGTATTGCTCTCCCTGAGCCCGCCTTGAGCTCTATCTGTTGGCTCATAGCAGGCTCTCTCTCTCTCTCTCTACCCCACGCCCTGAAATAAACTTCTAACACTTAACTCGATTATAGAGGTCTTTGCCGTGTCTCTGACTGTCCCCAGAAAGCGTCTCCTACAGTATTTCATAGATCTGTGGAATCATTAAGGTTGGAAAAGTGCTCTATGATCATTGACTGCCAGCTGTTCTCCCAGCACTGCTAAACTAAACCATGTTCCCAAGTGCCACATCAACAGGGGTTTGAAATTCCTCCAGGGATGGAGGATCCACCACTGCCCTGGGCAGCTGTTCCAGTGTTTGACAGCCCTTTCCATGAAGAAATTTTCCCTAACATCCAACCTAAACTTCCCCTGGTGTAACTGGAGGCCCTACTCCTTTTGTCACTTGTTGGGAGAAAAGCCTGACTCCCACCTGGCTCCACTCTCCTGCAGGAATGGAATCAGCAGGAGCCCTCCTTAGCTGGGAGGTGGCTCTGCCTTTTGCTGCTCCTGCCTTAGTGCCCTGCCCCTGCTCCCCAGGGACCCCAGGTGCTGCAGAGGGCCCTTCCCCTCCTCCATCCCCATCCCCTGCTGCTCCTCACACAAGCAGGCTGCACGGCTCTTTTTCATCCCTTCAAATTAACACCTACTTAAAATTCCAAAGCAAATACATTTTTAATTTCCTTAATTAAAATGATTTCCTCCTTAGAGCTGAATAATGGGATTTGAAGCACTGAAGTAATGGGGTGTGCCAGGCTGCATGGGAGCTGAGGCACTGGTGAGCACAGTGAGGTCTTGGGAGTGATGGGATCATGTCCCACCTTAGGGAGCCAGAATGAGCCAGAGCTCAGCATCCTTTGCACCTCTAGGGAGTAAAATTCACCCAAGTGGCAGCTTAAAATGATATCCCAGCAGTCACTGGTTTTCCAAAGGTTGAGGGTGATGGATTGCTCCCACTGCCTCCCCTACAGCCCAAAATGACACCCAAAGGGCATGCTGAGGGGGCTGGCCCCTTCTCACTGTGGGGGGCTTTGGGGGGGATCAGGGTCTGGGGTGAATGTGGAGGAAAATCATACCAGGACCCCAAGATGAGATGGGGTGACCTCCTCTCCGTGTGCTGCTTTAGCCCAAGATGCCTGTGCCCAGAATAACTCTGGGGTTTGGCTTTGCAGGGGTTTCTCAGCCTGGAAGTTGTGTCGGTGGGATACCAGAGAGCCGTGTGCTGGGGCTCTGGTGAACATGTGACAGGGGAGGAAAAGGGAGAATACATGATGATAATGAGTTAAAATGCATTTAACGAGCTCCTGCTGCCCTTACACACCCCAGTGCTGGGGCTCATGGATGGGAGGTTCTGCAGCAAAGGGATGGATTAGTCCCACTTGGATCTGACTGAAAGACTGCTCAAAGCACAGATTTCCAGCTCCAAACCTCCAAACCCTCTCTGCTGTTTCTGTCTGGATGCCTCCTTCCCCTTCCCAAACTCTCTCCTCTGATGTATTTGGGAGTTTTTCATGTATTTATTTAAATTAATAATAATTTACCCATTAAAATGCTGCAGATCAGTGGGTTCTTCCTGAAGGAGGAGTGTGTTTGGCTCCGGAGGGTTCATTAGCCGCATGTTGGGATTGGGAGGTGCTGTGCATGGAATGATTTATGCACATCCCTGCCACTCAAGCCAATCCAGCCTAGAATAATTCAAAACCAATTCCATAAATCACTTATTAGTTATTACTGAAATATTTATGCAGCAGAGGTGTCTTCCTGTGAATTGTTGGGGTTTTTTGCCAGCTTTTTCTTCACGGACAAAAAAAAAATGTTGACTCTTGGTGCATCTTGAGTGCAAGAAGATCCAAAGTTTTGGAGTTGCCTTGCTCTGCCTGGCTGGGGTTTGAGCAGAGCCTCTCACTACAGCCCCAAGCCTGACCACAGTGTGTGTGCCTGCTCTGTGAGTAACGAGCAGGTATCCTAATTAATCCTCATTTCCAGCAGCAGCCCGAAGGAGCTGCACGATGAGCATGGTGCTGTTTGATGCAGATGAACTGTGCTTTGGTGGGAATTCAATTACCCAGCTTTTCCTTGCTGAACATAATGCATTTGGACGATACAGTAGTTCCGGTGTTAATGAGATGCATTTTCACTGCTCTGAAGTCTGTATTTCTCCCTGTACTTAGTGCACAGCATCCACATTAATTACAGTTCCAGTGGAGAAAAACCCGCAGAGTTACTACCTGCATTTTCCTCCTGGTAATAGCAGTTTCCTTACATGGCCAGGAACATTATGGATTCACTCCTCAGCCACATTTTATACCAAACAACTTGATTGTGATAGCAGGGAGAGAACAACTCTGCTTCCCTTCAGCTGCTCAGGCTGTGCTGTAAAAGGGTCATTTTCGGGGGTGGGGGATGAATCAGATGCATTCAAGTCAGAACATCCTCGGAATAAAAGCATTTCTGGAAGTTGTTTAAAGAGGGTTTTGTGAGACATGTGGAACTCACGGCCAAATTAAACCAGCAGCTGATGGGCCCACACAAAACGGAGAATCCCCTGGGATTGGGGGGCTGCAGCCAGCATGGGAAACCACAGGTATTTTATTCCAAGGAACAAACACATTTGTGCTTTGATTTCTTTTTTGGTTTTGAGAGTTTTCAAACTCCCAAGCCTGGCAGCATGGAGTTTCCCTGAGATTTCTCCAGCAGGAGTTGTGCATTAGGGGATATCCCACTGTTGGCTCCAAACCATCACATTTTGGCCACAGATGTTGTTGTCACCATCCCTGGAAGTGTTCAAAAGCCAAGTATTCGTGGCACGTGGCAATACAGTTTAGTGGGAATGCTGGTGTTTGGTTAAAAATTGGACTTGATGATCTTAGAGGGCTTTTCCAACCTTAATGATCCTGTGATTTCATGGAAAGCTGAGCAGTTTTAAGTTGTGTAAAACAGGAATTCCCAGGGAATAGCACTGCAGAGACATTTAATAAAAAAGTGAGCAGAAGTGTTGTAGCACATTGTATAAATCACTCTTTGACCTTCATTGAACACCACTGCCTCCTCACCTGTTAATAGCTGGAAATCCCTTGTAGCCTCTACTGCATCTTGGCAATTGGCATGGAAACAATTAACAGTTATTGACAGTTATTTCTCTTAATCATTCATGTCTTTATTCAGGTATTTACACATCTCTCTTTGTTTAAATCTCCCCTCCCTCTCAGGAGTTGAAAGTGCCTGAATAGCGGGTGTGGTTAAAAATATAATGAGGTGCACAAAGTCTTGGCTTCCCTGAGGAGCAGCTGTGCAGGAGGAGGGAACACTGGGATCTGGGGCTGTTGTGGTGGCCATGGATGGCAGAGGGGCTTTAGGAAAAGGATTTTCACTGGGGAGAGAAATCCTCAGTCTCTGTGTCCAGCTCAGTGTATCTGGCGAAAAAGCAATGAGAAGGATCTTACCCCATTTTTTCTGTAATTCCTTTGAAAATTAACATTTCTGTTTTTCCAAATAGGCCTCTTTATTTTTATGTTTTCTCCCCCCTTTTTGATACTGGTGTTTAAAATAAAACCAGGAGCTCACCCTCTCACGCTCATGGTGTGGTTCCCTGTTTGCCGGCAGCTCCCAGCAAGATTTTCAGGGGAAACCACCTTTTTCTGAAGCTCTGAGCCCTTCTGGTGTGGTGGAGGCTTTCAAAGACAATGGAGGAGTCAAGACGTGAAAAGTCGGAATCCTTCTGAAAACCAGAGCTGTGTTTGAGCCACCTGAGCCCTGCTGCTGCTCTGCTCTTTCAGAGGTTGCAGAGCTTGTGAACAACACTTTTTGCAGCCCCAAGTACTTCCAAGTTGAAAACTAACCAGAGGATTTAAAAGAAGAGAGAATCCCTGTCCTTTTGGTACCTTCCTGGCTGTAAATGCACCTGAACTGTGTTTTTATGGTGTCACCAGCAGCAGCAACAGCTGCAAATGGGGGGAATCGTGAAGCGCAAAGTCTCTGGAAATCCTGTGGCTCCAGGAGCTTCCCCAGTTGTGGAGACAGGATAAATCCAGGGTGCCTTGCACTAGATGGAGCTCCAGGACAGCTGGCTCTCCTCAGTGCCCAGCTCCTGCTCCTGCCCAGCACTGGACACAGGGAGCTGCTGGACGTGACCTGCACATCAGTGACCACCCTGCCCATCCCAGCAAAACCCTCAGGATGCCTTTAGCTGATGTTGTTTGGTGCCTCCAGGCTGGCTTGGCTGCCTGCAAAACAAACAAAAAAAAAAGTCTCAAAAATGTGAAATACCAACTCCTCTTTTCCTCTTCCATCCCTTTGGTCAGCCCCATGCTTGAGGCAGGAGCATCCCATCCCATCCTCCTGGGAATGAGGACAGAGAAGTGCTAGCAGACCTTGCCCTCAGCTCTCCTGCTGCTGGCTGAATCTGGAGACATTTACTTGAGGGTAGAGACTTCTCTGCTTCTTTAAATAAAATTTGCTGGCAAATTCTTGTGGTTCAAATTTCCCTTAAATCTGGCTTAGAAGACGCCTATGGAGGTTTAATTGGAGCTAAGAGGAAGGGCTGGGTTTGGTAATTAGGGGAGAATGAATGAAAATTCAAAATTTAAAATGCAGCAGGTGAATGGTTGTGGTGGAGCTTTTCAATACTTCTGAAGTTCTTGGGCTCTCAGTGAGATCCTGCTCTCCAGGCAGGAGTGGTTTACTACAAATTCCACTTATAAATGGTACTAAAGCCTCTGTTAAGACTCCAGAATATTGACTGTGATTATTTTTGTAGCTCTTCTGAGTACAGTGCTACTGAAGGGCTCTAGAAATGGAAGCATGATATATTAGGGAAAGGTGTTGCGCTGTACAGAGGCTGCCCAGATATCTGCTGCTGGAATGGGGAATCTCTCTGGTTTAAGGAGATACTGTCTGGTATTCAGTATGGCCCCTCAGCAGGAGAGCAGGGCTGGATAAAGCAGCTTTTGTTCTCTAATTGATCAGAGACTCCCCATGGGAATTCCACAGGGAATTGTGTCTCAACCAAAGCTCTGCTTCCAGGGAAGGCTCCAAGCCCAGCTCTGGGTTATTTTTTAGATGAAACTTTGCTGATTTTGTGGCTGTTTTTGTGGGCCACTGAAAACTTTCATGGGAACTATGCCCTGGCTGAGGATGGGGGAGGAGGGAGCTGCTCTTTGGGGTGAGGGCTGGTCACCCCTGGAGCTGGCTCTGAGCAGGGGATGGTCCCTCCGGGTGATCTCCCTTTGGCTGCTGGGGAGCAAGAGACAGAGGGGTTTTTGAATTTGGACCAAAAGCTGAGTGCCTGGGCTGGGACTTTGGCTGAGGTCCTGCTGCTCAGATCCCATCCTGCTGCAGGTGGAGGTAGGGATGAGGGAGGGCTGGAGCACCTCTGATGTGTAGAGACAGACCTGGAGAGCTGGGGAGGTTCAGCCTGGAGAAGAGAAGGTTTTGGGGAGTCCTCAGAGCCACTTCCCATGCCTGAAGTGGCCTATGAAACAGAGGAAGAGAGGCTTTTCATATGGGCAGACAGTGTCAGGACAAGGGGAATGGTTCTAAACTGAAGGAGGACAAACTTAGATTGGATAATGGCAAAGAAATCTTTTACTCTGGGTGGGCAGGCCCTGGCACAGGGTGCCCAGAGCAGCTGGGGCTGCCCCTGGATCCCTGGAAGTGTCCAAGGCCAGTCTGGACAGGGCTTGGAGCAGCTGGGACAGTGGAAGGTGTCCCTGCCATGGCAGGGGTGGGACTGGGTGACCTTTAAGGTCCCTCCCAACCCAAACCAGTCTGAGATTCCAAGAGCAGTTTCTTAATTGTGAGCACATCTGCCTTTATTGAGCTTTTGCTGGGAATTAAGTGTGAAGCTTGGTTCTGTGTCCTAAATCATCCTAGGCTTCTCTAATCCCTCCCACCTTTCTCCCCCCAAATTTAGGTCTTCAGGGTCTGTTACAAAGAGCCCCCAGCTGTCTGCCCTGCCTGAGCTTTTCTGTTCATTCTCCTGCCCTCAGCTGGGAGGAGACAGCACCTTGCAAATGCCAGATGCCCAGGATTGTGCCCTTGTGCTTTCCCACAAGCACTAAAATCTCATAAGCAACCTGCTCAGACAGGATTGCCAGCCCTGCCTCACTCACCAGAGGGGAATGGAGATTTGCATCTATTTCAGAGAGGCAGCCATGATTTTGATTCTTTTTGTGAGATTAATTGAACCATGACGAGTTTTCTGCTTCACCAGCTCCAGAGCTGTGGCTGCAGGAATTCTTCCTCCTCACCTTCTTGGAAGCAGATGGTGATTTATTCCATAGTCATGTTGGGATAATGTGTGTTTCTTTGTGTTTGGATGGTCAATAGGGAGCACTCCATCTCCACGGGATTTTAAATATCTTGGAGGACCCAAAAGCACAGAGCTGCACGTGGGGACTTTGTGTAGATTTGTGATCCTTTTTAGAGGAGCTGAGGCCATATACTAGTGACTGAAATTCAGGGGGCCATAAATAGCATATTTCCATCTGTAGCAGCTCTGACTTGGCTTGACTGTTGTTCCTGTTACTTAGAGGGAATATGAACACTTTGGGTTATTTAAACAGTCTGGAAGCTCTAAGATGGGATGGAGGAAGGAGTTCTGATAATGGAATAAACTGCCCAGAGCTTGGAAAGCAGCTGAATGTCCTCTGGAAGAAAAATAAACAGTTATTTTTAGGCTTTTCTAGTGGTTTATTTATGGAGGGAGCTCCTGCACTCTGGAGTGGGGCTTGGTTGGTGGGAAGAGCATCTCTGCCTTCATGGGAAAGTCATGTGCCATGTTTTAATGATTTTTGGTGGCGGCTGTGGGTGAAAGTCAGGTTTTCCATAGTTCAGAGCTGGAAATCTGTTTTGTGTAGTCCCAGAGGTGGGAAAGAGATGGAAATCGTGGGGTGGGTCTAAGATAAGCCCAGCTTTAGCACTTCCTGCTCCTCAGCAAGGTCAGCTCTCTAGTTTGGGTTTTCCAGGAGTCAAATCATACATATGAATTACTTCTTGTACAAAGTTTTCGATTGTCAACAGAGTGATTTGTGAATAAATGTTTTCATTACTTGGCTGGCTCCATGGATGGATGAATAATATCCGTCAAATAAATTATTCATCCCTTTCTCTCCTTGCCATCATCAGATAAATTCCTTGTGATTTATATTTGTTCCTTATTCATCTGGCTACGAGGAGCAGACATATTAGAGATGGGTTAGGAGCTAAATCTGCTTTATGGAACCCAAGAAGGGAGCTCTGGTTGCTGTTGTTGGGGTCTGTATCCACACAAACCTCATCCCATGGAGTGCCAGTGCCCTCTGCATGCTTGGGGTGGCTCCATGGGGAGTCCCCAAGTGCTGAGCTGAGGGCAGAGCCCTCATTCCTGACAGAAATCTGTGTTTAACAGAGGGGAGGGGGGCTTTGGTCAGTCTTCAGGGCAGTTTTTGCAGCATTTTACACAGCACAGAGGCTGCAGACCTTCCATCCTTTCCCAGGCTCCCACTTTGCACCTTCCTCAGACTGCTTTTACCCCTGACAAAGCCACACCAGCCTCCTGCAGAGCACTCCAGCAGGGATGGGAGAAGATTTTCCACCGGTGCCAGAAGGGGAGTGGAGGGGAAAGGAATTAGTTTGGCTCCTCTACAGAAAGAAGCAAAGAAAAGCATCACACAGAAGCTGACTGAAGGGACAGAGATCAGCTGCTCCTGCTCAGAAGTGACCTGATTTATTAATCTGATTTTCAAGTGTTTCACTTGAAACTGTTGATTGTGCTTTTTTTGGTTTTTTTTTTAAACTGGTGTTATTCCAGTTCTGAAAAATGCATCTATGCTTATTTTCCTTTCAAATCACTGGGGAAAGCATCTTTCAATTCCCAAAAAAACCCCAAAAAAGACACAATATTCTTCAAACCATTTTCCTTCTCAAACAGTTCAGGCAGACACAAACCACAGAAGGTTTCACCTTTAAATAGTAAAAGTTGGAAATGGAAAAGGAAAAGTTACCTGGATGTGAAAAGCAGAGGTGTCATGGAGTTACTTTACCTTTAAGGGAGTTGGAGTTGCTGGGAAGTGTTTGGAGTCTTTTCTCCTGACCAATTATCGGTCATTGCTGGGAATGACAGCAGTTTAGGCCATTGAAAAGTGGGATCAACTTGTGAACCCTACCTTAAAGTGTAAAAGCAGAGCTCTCTGGGTTCTCTTTGTTTCCTGGCTGGAAGGGTGGCGGAGCTCCAGGCCTCCCGTCCCTGCCCAGGCCATGCGGCCGGGCGGGGCCGGGGCCGGGCCTGCCGCGTCTCCTGCCCGGGAGATGGGGGGCCTGGGGAAGGTTTTCCTCGGGCCCGGGCCGGGCCAGGCCGATCTCTGGCTCGGCTGCAGGTTTTGCTGTAACTAAATTCACTAGAAACTGCTGAGTGAAGAAGGAGAGAGGCTCTGGACCTGCAGCAAGCAGAGACAGCGACCACACTCTCCAGAGCAGCTATGAAGAACTTCCCATCGCAGACGGCTCCAGCTCCTGTTCGGCAGAGATCACCGAACCATCTACAAAAGCCTGGGCAAGATTTTAACTCTTTCATTACCCAGATGAGACTTGCGGATTAATCTTTTTATCCAGAGAGAGAAAAAGAGAGTGATCAACATGAAAAGAGACTTTATAAACTACCAGTGGCAGGAAAGAAAAGAAGCTTCAAGGAAGGTAGAGAATTAAGAAGATGCTTTAATTAAGCTGAAATATCTCCCTGTTAAAACTATGGAGATGGACAATGAAGTCCTGAAAAGAACTCCTTTAATTCATGATATAGGATCTAGAGAGGAATAGTGTTCAAAGTGTAAATTTGAGTAAAGAGTAATTATAGTATAGTGAAGTACTGGGAGATTAAAAGCCTTGAGAGGCCATGAGAAAACTGTTGAGAGATTTGAAGCCCTGAGAGGCCATGAGAAAACTGTTTTCTGGTGAAGCTCACAGAAACAGATGAAGAAGACTTTTTTTTTCTTTTTTTGCCTTTGAATAACTTATCCTTAAAAATGCTATCTCTAGACGCATAGCCCATACACACCTCAGAGTGATGTGAGAATGGGAGGAGTGAACTCTAATAATAGCATCTCTGGACAGCTAACATTAGGGCAATAGAAAACTATAACAAAAATAGTTTTCTTGTGAGAAACTCCATAAATTAACAGGAAGAAACTTCTGTTTCTCTATAAAGATTGGTAAAAAGACTAGCAAGAATTGGGACTGTTTTAACCATCAGAGTTCCAGAGTTTTTGTCTCTGTTGTCATGTGAACAAGGGAATAGTGGGTAGATAGGGGATGGAAAGGTTTTTCTGGAAGTTTATTCTGGTGTTCTTATTATTGTGGTTTGTCAATAAACTTTCTTTTTTTTTTCCCCCTTTTAAGTTGTATGCCTGTTTTGCTCTTATTCTAATCCATATCTCACAGCAAGAAGTAAGTAATTTTCTTAGTTAGTGGTTTAAAACCACGACAAGAGGTAAGAACAGATCTTATTTGGAGCTTTAACTCGAGGATGCTGTGTCAGACCTGGCTGATCCCTGTGAGGATCCCTTTCCTGGAACACCAGGAAAGCTTTGATTTTTCATTCCCAGTATCAAATCCAAACACAAGCACTGGGATGCAGCTGAAGAGAAGGAATGACAATGGAGGGAAAAGCCCTGTGGCTCAGAGGATGAGGAAGGAGCATCCTCTGCAGGGAGGGAGGAGGAAGGAAAGTGGCTCAGGGGTTTCTCCCAGTGCTCCCCAGCCCTTGCTGGTGTTCTCAGTGTGTTGTGCTGCAGAAATGAGCCCAGAGATGCTCTGGAACGATCCCATCCCTCCCAGAACACCTCACAGCGATGCCCCACACACATTTTGTGTCTGTTATATGCAGGATCCACTTAAATGATCCACTCAGCTGCTGCAATCCATGTGTTCCCTAAAGAAAGCAAATCCCAAAGAAAGAGAATAGAGCACCAAGCAGGGACCTTCCTGCCTGAAGGACATATTGGAGTATAATTTGTGGAGTGATTGATGTATTTTATTTTTAATAATATTTTCCCCCTCTTGTCAGCTTTCTCGTTCAGGGGACACAATCTTGGGGCCCTTTCCAATTGAGAGCTGTATTTCAGCAGGAATGGTTTGCCTTGCCCACCTGGCTGGGAGGGGGAAGGGGAAGGAGCAGGGTTTGCTCTGCTTGTTTTGTTTGGCTTTGGCCTTGGAATTCAGGGTGCCAGGGAATGCAGGAGTTCTCACTCAGCCTGGTGGGGATCCTGATGGCTGATCCACTAAAACTTGGTGCTGGAGAGGCTGTGAGAGACTTTGGCACAAAACTGAGCCTATTTCAGTGTCCTTTTTAAAGCTCAGCAGGTTTTGGGAGGAATCATGGGGGACAAGAGTGTCCTGAGCCTCAGTCAGATCAACCCTTGCTTGGACATCCTCAGGTTGGCTTTTATTCTTTTATTGTTTTTCTGCATTTTTCCCCTCTATCCATAGCAAAGAAAGCCCTTTGACAGCAAGAACTTGGAGTTCTGTGTAGGATGGAGGGGTGAGGAGTGTCCCAGTGGCTGCTGTGTGTCCAGGAGTGCCCATCTCACCAGCTGCAGTCATGGCAGGCCTGGCTGTGAGTGGCTGGACTTGGGGTTCTCTTTGTGCCGCCTCCCTGCTGCCCCAGATCCATTTGACAGCTGGGATTTGCTGGAGTTGAGGCACATCCCTGCTCTTCCCAGAGGCCACCGGAGCAGAGGTGTGTTGGGAGGGAGGGAAAGCACAGGTGAAACCAACACTGGTTGTGTTTGAGGTACCTGACGTGAGCACCCCTTCACAGAATCCCAGGATCACTGAGGCTGGAAAAGATCCCCAAGGTCACTGAGCCCAACCTGTGCCCAATGCCCACCTTGTCCCCAGCCCAGAGCTCTGAGTGCCACATCCAGACCTTCCTTGGACACCTCCAGGGATGGGGACTCCACCACTGCCCTGGGCAGCCCCTGCCAGTGCCTGACAATGAAGAAATCAATTTCTTCCATGAAGAAATCCTTCCAGATCTCCCCCCTGAGCCTCCCCTGGCCCAGCCTGAGGCCATTCCCTCTCCTCCTGTCGCTGTTCCCTGGGAGCAGAGCCCGACCTCCCCGGCTGTCCCCTCCTGGCAGGGATTGTGCAGAGCCAGAAGGGCCCCCTGAGCCTCCTTTGCTCCAGGCTGAGTCCCTTTCCAGCTCCCTCAGCCCCTCCTGGGGCTCCAGACCCTTCCCCAGCTCCATTCCCACCTCTGGACATTCCAGCCCCTCGGTGCCTTTCTCGTGAGGGGCCCAGAACTGGGCCCAGCTCTGGGGGTGCCCCAGCAGTGCCAGCACAGGGGACAATCACTGTCCTGCTGCTCCTGCTCACTCTGTTTTGGATACAAGCCAGGATTGTTCTCCTTGCCCACCTGGGCTCGTGTCCAGCAGCCCAGGTCCCTTCCCAGCCACTGTGCAGGGGTGGTGGCCGAGGAGCAGGGACCCTTCCTGCTGTCCCTGTCAGCGATCCCACGCGGCAGAGCCGGGCAGACACCGGTGCCACGGAGCTGTGGTGGCTCCAGGAGCTCTGCTGTGTGCCCTGGAGCCGGGCACAGCCTGGGGACACGTGCAGGGCAGCACAGCTGGCGCTGCCTCCAGAGGTGCTGCTGCCTCCTGGCTCTGCTGGGCTCCATCACATCCCGGCTGGATCCTTGGGATGGGCTCAGCACACAGAGCTGGGGCTGGGATGGCAGCTGGGAGCCTGAATCCTGTTAGATCCACAAGAAGAAGGTGAGGAGGTGTGTCCCAGCCCTGCATAACCAGGGAGGCTTTTCCTGCAGGTCCTGCAGCACTGCAGGTTAAACTCACCCTGCTCAGAACCTGCCTGTGCACAGGAATGTGTACAGTAATTGCCATTGCTGTAACAAATCAACTTGTTCTGCAGAGCTGAATTGTTGTTGTTGTTGTTGTTGTTGTTGTTGTTTTTGGGTGAGGGGTTTTTGTTTGGTTGGGTTTTTTTTAGGTGGGGAATATTGAGTTCTCATCATTTTCAGTGTTTGTCCAAAACCATGGAAAATTCCATCCTCCCATGAAGTTGTGAGAGCACAGCACTCTGGCTTGTCCAGTATTTCCTAGAGCTGTCCTGGATTTTAGCAGGAGAGCTGCATCCTGCAGGCATTCCCTGCACTGAGCACATCCATTGTGATACCCTTGGGATATGTGATACACCCATTGTGTGGCCCTTGGGATACAGAGGTGGCACTGGGAAAATCACCATCTGCTCAGGGCTGCCTGCAGCCTTAGCCTGTGGCAGGGGTTTACTGGGATACATTTGATGCAAATCCCACTGCTCACCTCAAGTTAAGCAGCAGGCAGTTGCACTGCTGCATCTCCTGCACGTGTTTCAATGAGTCCTGTGGATGCAGGCTGGGAAGTGGGAGGATGGAGACTGCTAGGGCAGGTGTTCCATGTGTCCCTGCTGATGGAGAGGTGCAGATCTCTGTCCCCCAGAGAGCTGTGAGAGGGGCAGGGGTTGGTGTCTCTGGCAGAAGCAGGATTTTCCAGCCTGTTGCTTCCAGAGTCTCTTCACCTGCGAGTGCTTTGCAGGAATGTCACATCCCCTGTGTCAGAGCAAAGGGCATGATTGATATATTCCCTCTCCTGAAAGGGCAGCTGGTGTCTGGATGGGCTGGCTGGCCCTGGAAAGGTGACCTGGGGGCACTCAGACCTCCTGCTGCTGGCCCAGGCTGTAGGAATTGCCTTTGCACAGCTCTGGGTATGTGTGCAGGTCCTTAAACCAACAGATTGTTATTCCACCAGTCCTGTCCCCTCTCAGCAGCTCCCAGCCATCCCTTGGTGCCCTCCTGGCACGGAATTCCCCAGGGCAGCATGGATCTGGGGACAGCATGGATCTGGGGACAGCATGGATCTGGGGACAGCGTGGATCTGGGGACAGCATGGATCTGGGGACAGCGTGGATCTGGGGACAGCGTGGATCTGGGGACAGCGTGGATTTGGGGGCTGGCACCTCTCCCCATGGGGCTGGGGGGTGGCTGGGCAGCCCATGGAGATGTTTCTCATTGAGGTTTGCAAGGCACAGGGCAGAGCTGCTGGGGTCACCTGCCCAGGGCTGCTTGCTCTGCCTCTGGATTACAAGATTTATTTATTTTTTCCCCCAGGAAAGTGGCAGAGGCTGGACAGGCTGGTGGGAATGCTGAGGCAGCTTTCCCTCAGTCAGACCCCAGGGCTGCTCCTGGAAAAACATCATTTTCTTTTGGCTCCAAAGGGCTCTTCCCAAACAGAGCCCCACGGGGGCAGGGTCACTTTTACCAGGGATGCTTTGTCATTTTTCTTTTGCTAACAAGAGCTCCAGGAAGATTCTGCTGAGACTCCCCCTTCATGTGCAGCCCAGGTGTTTCCAGCTCAGCTGCTGGAGCTTCCAGTACCAGTTTCTCTAACACTTATTTCACCCAGAATATTCTGTAACTCGCTTAAAATGAAAAATGTAGGAGTTGGGTAAAACAAATTGTATTTAATATCAACTTAATTAGCCCAATGATATTGCACAGATGGCATTCTGGATTTTCATGTTTTATTCAAGAAACCTTTTGGGTTTGGGATAATATATCTGAAACTGGGACGGAATTCAACAGCCTCACCTTGGCATTTAAACCAAGTCTGCTGCAGAGCTCGGGAGGGCTGGGCTGGGCTCTCTGGTTTTGGGGTTCTGGTCTTGGGTGGGCAAGAGTAAATGTGGAGATTTCCAGCTGGACTCACAGGCAGGAATAAAGCTGGATGATGGAAGACAGCCTAATAGACAGCAAATGATAAACAGGCTTTGAAAGGGGAAAGAAAGGTGAAAAGCTGTGTTTCTTGGAGACCAGGCAGGAGCTCTGGGAGTTTCTGTGGGCAGAGCAACTGCTTGGGCCAGGAGAAATGAAGAGAAGGATCCAGGGAGAGCTCAGAGCCCCTTCCAGTGCTTAAAGGGGCTCCAGGAGAGCTGGAGAGGGACTGGGGACAAGGGATGGAGGGACAGGACACAGGGAATGGCTCCCAGTGCCAGAGAGTGGGTTGGATGGGGTATTGGGCAGGAATTGTTCCTTGGCAGGGTGGGCAGGCCCTGGCACAGGGTGCCCAGAGCAGCTGGGGCTGCCCCTGGATCCCTGGAAGTGTCCAAGGCCAGGCTGGACGGGGCTTGGAGCAGCCTGGGACAGTGGAAGGTGTCCCTGCCATGGCTGGGGGAGGAACAATACGAACTTTAAGGTCCCTTCCACCCCAAACATTTCTGTGATAATTTTTCCTCTTCAGCCCCAGTTATTGTCAGTGTTGTTTTTTTAAGTGAAGACCAAGTGGACCAATTTCCAGAGCTCTGTTCCTTTCCTTCTCTGTGATGTCCCTAAAAAGTGATGCCTTAGAGGCTCCCAGTGGTCCTGAGCTCTGAGAGAAAATCTTGTCTCCCTTTTTTTCTGAGGACACACCATGAGCCCCAGCCCTGGCCCTGCCTCTCAGCTGCCCTCTGTTCTCTGAGCCTCCTTCATCCACTGCTGACTGTCCTTGAAGAGCTCCTCAGGAGCAGCAGTTTTCCTTTGGAGCCCAGGCTGAGGCTCCTGGGAGCATCACAGCGGGATCACACGGTGTGCAATTCCCAAATTCCCTGTGTAGCCCTTGCCTGGGGCAGAGGAGCTGCGTGGCTGTGTCAGGCTGTGTCAGGCTGTGTCCCACCTCCCTGTCCCAGCTTCACTGAGCAGTTTCCTGCCTCAGAACATTCCAGCCCCCTTTTCTTGGTGACCCTGCTCTGCTCCCAGCCTTAGCAGCCAGCCCAGTTTCAGGGCCAGTAGCAGACTTTTCCAAAATCCTTCTGCTTTATTGAGCCAGCACCCCCAGGGTCCCCAGGGAAGGGCTGTGCCCAGGAATTCTGCTTCCACTTCAGTGTTTTGTCCTTGTGTGACCTTCTGGACCCTGGTGAGGCCTGATCTGAAGCTCCTGGATGAAGGAGGTGTCCATCCCCAGTGCGAGGGTCTCCAGTGCTAATCCCTGGCAGAAGCAGGCTTGGCTGCCAAAATTTTCTCTTCAGTGTCAGAGTGTGCTTCTGTTTTGCAAAGGAGTGAAATTTCCATGTGGGCAAAGTCCTGGGCTGATTTGGGTCCAGGACAAATCCCATTTGGACCATCCCACGTGAGCAGGTGAAGCTCCCTCAGTTCCCAGCAGGCTGTGTCCTGGAGGACAGGAGAGCTGCTGGGTGGCCAGGCTTTGAGGAGTGCTGGCCAGGAGGTGTGGGGAGACAATCCTGATGCACAGGACGTGCTCCAGGAAGAGCCCTGCGGCTGAAGGGGTCAGTAAGAGACAGCCAAGGCAGCTGGAGGGAGAATCAAACTGTGCTGCTCCCCCAGGGAAAGCACTTCACTCACGGCCAGGAGGGCTGGCAAACACAGGCTGGGCTTGGGGTCTCCTGCAGCTGGGAAAAACCTTTCCTTGGAGCAGGCAGACTCCAGCCCTGCTCACCTGTGGCTCGGAGCTGGGAGGTTGTGATGTGCTGCTGGTGCTGGGAATCAGCTGGGAAGAGTGGGGCACCCTGCACCTCAGCAGATGTGACCAGAGGTGCCCAAACCCTTCACTGGTGTCCTCCTGTGTGCCTGAGGAGCGCTTGACAGACCTCAGCTTAGCCAGAAGTGGCTCATGGCCCTGCTGGGATGGATCTCTAAAGTTTACATAGGTGACAGGGGGTTCAGTATTTCCAGGGCCCTCTAGGCAGTACTGAATGTGACAAGCTAAAACTCCATTTTCATGCCTCAGTTACTCCACTTGTGCCCTTTCTTTCATCATTCCTGGTTGTTTTGAAGACTCCCTTGTTCTGTTTTTAGCTGTGGATCTTTTTCCAGAGACAGGAACAGGGAGAAAATGTGTGGGATTTTTGGTGGTGGTAGGTTTTTTAGCCTTTTGTAATAGAAATACACTTGTCTGACTCTGCACATGGTCATTTACCTGGGCAGGGATGGCACCAGCCCCCAGAGAGCCCATTTGTGCTGGTGTTGCTCTGCAGCCCCTGATTCCTGGTGGGATCTGTTCAGCCAGAGCACTTCAGCACGTCCTGTTCCACCTGGGGACACCTCTCCGTGTCAGTGCTGTGAGGAGGAGGAGGAGGAGGAGGAGGAGGCTGCAAGGAGCAGAAGAGCAGCTGTGACCTGCAGGGAGGCACAGGGTGAGGGGCAGGAACACAGATGGATACTCCAAGGCCCAGGAAAAGGGGATGTGCTGGTGCTGAAAGAGAAGGGAGCAGTTTGGGTGAACCCAGACAAGATCCTGCAGCCTCTGGCCCTGGCTTCTCCCAGGGCTGGGCTGGCATCTTGGGGACAACCCTGGGCTTGGTTTGGTGCCATGGAACCCTCAAAACTCTTCATTCTCAGTCCCCAAACTCTTCAGGCCTGCAATTATCCTGTTAGATTAAGTCAAATCATCCTCTCTGTCCATGAAGGTCCATTTTTGCTGCTGACCCCATCCCCCAGCACAAAATGGTTCTGTTTTCATGCTCTGTCTAATTTGTAATTTTCATGGGTGTTTGAGCAGCCACTTCCACCTTTCTGGGTGCAGTGTGGAGTGCTGGAAGTCAGGAATGCCAGTGTGTATAACATTGTTAATTTTAGGCATTTCTCTAATCACTGCCTGCCTTTGCTGCTGCCGCCCCTCCAGAACCACAGCAAAAACATCTCTCAACATCCCTAAAGAGCAAACAAGATTTAAATTGTGCTTTGAATTCAGATATGTTCTCCTTCCAACACTCAGAGTGGCAGGGAAAGGGCTGATGAAACCCTGCAGCCACCCCTGCCACGTCCAGCCTCTTTCCTGGTGCTTCCTCAGTGTGTTGATCTGTGAGCTGCCAAATGTGGAGCAAGATTTGGGTGTAATCCTGATGGAAACCCCCAGCAATAACCAACTTTGGGGGTTTTACTGCTGCTTTGACACAGATGCTCAAACTGAAGCTGTGTCCTGTCCATGCCAACCCCCAGCTTATTCCAAGCTGCAGACTTACTTGGGAATCTTTGCCTTGGATTTGGCCCCTTGCTGGCTTCAGTGAATGAATCCCTTTGTGTGCTGGGTTCAGCTTCCAGCTGAAGCTGAGGCAGCTCCTGGGAGCAATTTGAATTATTTTTTATTTTGGCCACGGCAGTGGAGAGAGGTGGTGACCCCAGAGGGCAGCAGGACTAATTTGGAGGTTGGAGAGAGCTCAGTGGTGTCCCCACAGCCCCCAGGAGCTCATGGGGACTGAGGGAGGTTGGGTGGGGAGAGGAAATCTGCATCATCCAACTTTGTGTACCTCCAGTGTCTGAGCAAGTTATTCAGGCTTTCTTTGGAGCTGAGAGAGAGAAACTGATTTTTCTGGAGTGCCATTCACCAGCCTGGGTTTCAATATCTGAAATGAGTGAGAATGGGTGTCCTGGAAAAGCCTTTTTTTAAAACATGGAACCTGCAAAAGCTGGCTTGGACAGAGCAGTTAACTACAAGAGTAGTTAATATCTAAATTCAGGCAACTTTAAATGTTTCTTCCCTGCCCAGGTATTTCCACGCAGCTAAGGCAGACCCAAGCTCGCTGCTCTTTCTAGTTCTCTTTCCTCTGCCCCCAAACACAATGTGAAACACTGCTTTAGAATGTTTTACCCTGTAAAACAACATATTGCACTGTTCCCTGTTCACTTTCAATTTTATGCAACTTTCTCTGCTGGAATAGGCTCAGTGATCCCAGGAAATAATTGGTGAGCTTGTTAGACTAATGGGATTTTTTATTTTCAAGGCGATAGATCAAACAAGTATGCCTGAAAATTCATTATACATGCAGTGAGCACAAAATAATTATTCCTTCCCATGGAAGTGCCGGAGGAGAGACTGTGATAAGGTGGGGCTTTAAAAAAACCTGCTTGATTTATCATTTGAGGCAAAGTTCCTGTGAGATGCACAAATTCAGTATTGAGTGACAGTCACCTGGCTGGCCAGGGGGCAGGGGACAGCCTGGAAAGGATTTTGACTTTGCTTTTTTGACTTTATTTTTGGTCTGGAGCTAAGCAGCCCCTGAGTTGTGCTCGTCCTTTTCAGCAAACAGCCCCAGGTGTTGTTTGGAACAGCAGAATTTTGTGTTGCTCCCAGGTGGTGAAAAAGGGATGGTTTCCCACCTCCCTCTTCTCCAGGGCTTTGGTTTTCCATCTCCTTCCCCTCTGGGGAAGCCAAGGAAATCTCAGCCAGGAGAGAGGATTTGTTCAGTCCTGCAGGTGGACACGTGAGAAAGGGGATGTCAGCAGTGGAGGATCTAGGCCAGAATAAAATGCTGGATATTGACTGAGATGTGGGCTGTGCTGCCTCATGTTCAGCCTCACCATCCCGAGCATTTTGGGTCTAAATTGCAGTGTCTGGGGTTGTCCAGGTTTGGGGCTGCTGGGATCTTGCCCACGAGCTCAGCCTGAGCAGTTCCATCAGTTGTGTCCCACGAGGAACCAGGAGGAGATGCTGGCAAGGGAACTGGAGCTCCTTCCCTGTGGGGACAGGCTGGGAAAGCTGAACCTGGAGAAGAGAAGGTTGTGAGGAGACCTCAGAGCTCCTTCCCAGGGTGTGAAGGGGCTGCAGGGAAGTGGGAGAGTGACCCTTCCTCAGGAGCTGCAGTGACAGGACAAGGGGGAATGGGATCAAACTGAAAGAGGGGAAATTTAAGTCAGAAATACACAAGAAATTCTCCCCTGTGAGGGTGGGCAGGCCCTGGCACAGGGTGCCCAGAGCAGCTGGGGCTGCCCCTGGATCCCTGGAAGTGGCCAAGGCCAGTCTGGACAGGGTTTGGAGCAGCCTGGGATAGTGGGAGGTGTCCCTGCCCATGGCTGGGGGAGGAATGAGATGATCTCTAAGGTCCCTTCCAACCCAACCCATTCTGGGGGGGAATTTTACCTTCAGTGTATTTGCAAATTGCAATTTATTTTTGCATCTTTGTTTGAAAATTAATTTGTCTTAAAGATATTTTGTGTGTTTCTTGAGTTGTCCACATATTGCTGCTCTTCAATCAAGTATTTTCCATTTGCAGAGCTGGCCAAAGAATTAATTGTTCACTGAGAACTTCCATAGAAAACCCCTTTATAAAAAAGCACAAGTGGATACTGTCTTTGTGGGGAAAATTGGTGAATGTTTGGGATATGACAGGAGAGAGAAAAAAGGAAAAGAAGCAAAGACAAGTCATAAAAAGGATCAAAAGCGCAAGCTGTGACATCTTGGAGAGAAAAATGCTTGCTATACCTTGGAAAAGCTCGAAAACAAATCTCCAACATAACTTAAAAATAGTTCTTCTCGTTCTGCAGGCACAAAGACTAATTGGAAGTGACACCATTTAAGAATGTCACTTCCAGTCTGTCTCATTGCCCTGGTGTTTGTGCCTCCCATCCTGTGCTGGGCTGGGATGGCTCCGTGAGCAGGGAGAGGGAATTTTGTCCCTCAGAAGAGACTGGGCTTGGTGGCCAGCTCCTTCTGGGCAAGCAGCTCCTGATCCCCATGGATGCACCCACAAGTGCAGGGATCTGGACTTGGCATCTCCAAGCCAGCATTTGCCTTTTTGATGGACACCTCTCACAGCCAGTGTGGTTGGGAAGGTGGTGACCTGACTATCCATTCTCTGGTGGTGGTCAAAAACTTATAAATACTGAGAGAATAAAGGACTCTGTTGCACCACACCTCGAGCTGTGTCCCTGTGACTCATTTTGTGTCCAGCAGTGACACCCATCCTGGTGCACTGAGTGAGGGGAGGATGGACAGGCCAGCAGCAGTTCTGGCTGGAGGATTCCTGCTGGGCTGAGGGCAGTGGCTGCGCCCATCCACTCAGGAAACATCAGTGTGTGTCCAACACCTCCTGAGGGAGCCCCTTAGGCACAGCTTCTGCCCAAGTTTTGCCAACATCTCCCTGGGCAAAGCATCCAGGGCAGTTCTTGCAAAGGCAGCACCTTTGAGGAACCCACAGTTGACAGCAAATTGCACACAATTACTCTGCAGTGCATAAGCAGTAAGTAATCAAGCATGCTAATGACCAGCAGCGTTAATTACTGGCCACTTCCCCCAGCTGTTCCTCACCTCTGGTCCCAGCTGCAAAACCAGCTCACAGTGTGCAACAGCTGCATTTGGAGGCCCAGAACAGCCCTGGCCTTTGGCTGACTGTGTAAAAGTTGGATGACAATTTGTAGCTCCACGTGGGAATTTTGGAGCTTCCCCAATTAACCCCTGAGTGCTGTGGGATTCTCTGCTGGAGGATCTGAGTGTGACAAGCTGCTGATATTGCCTGAGTTGGTGCAGGGGCATCACAAAGGAGCCTGGACACCTTCCCCTATCCCAGGCTGCTCCAAGCCCCATCCAGCCTGGCCTTGGACATTTCCAGGCATCCAGGGGCAGCCACAGGAAACCTGTGCCAGGGCCTCAGCAGCCTCACAGGGAAGAATTGACATAATTAATGTAACTAACATAGTTCCTTCTGAAGGTCCAATGGTGAAAAGCATCTCTGTAGCTTCAGCTGATGAATTTCAACACTGAAAGGCACAAAAAACCCCAGAAGAAATGGAGCTCAAGCTGGCCAGGAGGAACATTTCCTCTCCTGCTGCCAATTATGGGGCAAGGATTACATCACAACGTGTTAGTAGAATTAAATATCTATTTGAACTTTGCTTCTCGTGTACTTTTTAATTTTAATATTATTTATTCTTTGACTTTCAATAATTCATCGAGATGCGTCCATATCGGTAATTAAAACATGTACAGTAAGAAACAGAGCTCACATAAATTATTCCACGACATTCATTATTTATTTGGCCACTTACAGCTGTGCAAAATTTACAGAGAAAATATGTACATTAATTAACATGTACATTACAATTTCATGAGTGCACTTTTTCGGTGAGTAAAGATACTCAGATATGGGTGGGGGAGCAGCTAGAGAGGTCTTGCTTGTGCCTTTTAAATTATTTAGGTTTAAGAAGAGGTCTGTGGTTGGAATCCAGGAGGAGCTGCTCGGGGGAAGCCTTTCTGCTGGCCTTACACGTGTGGTGGCAAAGTGGTTTTTTCCAAAGCTGCCAGGATTCCTGAGCCAAGCTCAGGGATGGATGTTTGGCTGTGTTGTACAGCCACGGGCACTGAGTAGAGCAAGGGACAAGAGAAAATCTGATATTTCACACCCTCTGGTGTAATTTCCTGTGGTTGAGTCTATCAGGGAGTGCTGGTGCCATGGTGGTCCCACTGCATTTCTTGGCTTGTGTGTCCTGGAGGGTGAGGCTCAGGACAAGGCCCTGCAGAAGACTCTCAGAGGGGTTCTGGAGGCACCACTGTTGATTTTTACCCCCACAGATTCCAGCTGAGGCTGCTGCAAAGTGACTCCAGTTCTAAAACCAGCTCTGGAAAAGGTCCTGTGCATCAGCACTGAGGCACAGCTCAAACAACGAGGAGTTTCTTTGTGCCAAGTGCATTAAAAATACCCAAACCAACCCAACCAAACAACTCACGGATTCTATCGTCGTCTGAAAGGGAAAAGAAACATTTTTATTCAGTGCCACAAAATTTGCATCAATAACAAGTCCAGTAGCACACCAGGAAATTTCCACATGAGTAAACTCCACTCACTGCAAAAAGGCTTGCATCCACTCCTGGAATTTAATGGTTCAGCTGGCATGTGAAAGCTGTTATTTGGAGGTTTAATTATTACGATCAAATTAAATTTCAGCTATTGCAGCAATGAGCAGATGCCAGCTGAGGGATTCCTTGCTGGGGAATGCTGGAGAGGATTTTGGTGTATCCACATGGGAGCCTCCCTGCTAGGAGGATGCTCAGAAGGCATTGTGCCTTGGATAATGAACTATTCAGGAGTTCTGGGAGTCCCAGGGATGCCTTTTCCTGGTTATGAATTACTCCTGGTGAAATCTGGCAATGAACTGCCTCACGGTGACCTGTGGAGTTCCTGGTCAATGAGGGGCTGCTGGAATGAAGGGAATGCTCCACTTCATGGCTATGGAGCTTTTCCTTCCCCCAGCAGGAGCTCTGGCTGGGACTTGTAATGGAAAGTGTGAAGACTTGTGCAGATGAAGAGCAAAGAGAACAAAGACCCTCCAAAACTCACTCTGTCTTTCCAACCAACCCCACAGAATTTGTCTGTGAGCTTTCATAGTTTTTGAATTGCCAGCCACAAAAAACTTTTAATTCTTTTTGGCCAGGCTGTGAGTGCACTCAGAGGGTGGAGCAGATGAGGAGACACAGGTTTGGGGAAGCAGAACACAGAACTATTTGCTTTCTGGAAGGCTGGAGTGAGGTCTTGGGGAAAATCTGCCTCACACAGAGACTTGACAAGAGCCATGAGGCTCTGGATCATCCTCCCCTGGACTGCCCAGGCATGGGAACTCCATCCCTCTGTCCCACAGGGCCAAACTGCAGACCCCCCAGCCTTCCCCAAACACCTGCATCCAGGGCATTTAGGAGCTGATTCCCCAGGGCAGGGCTGCCCTTGCCTCCACCCTGCCATCATTATTAGTATTAGTATTAGTATTAGTATTAGTCATAGTATTAGTATTAGTATTAGTGTTATTATTATTAACTATTATAATATTATGTTTATGTTTATGATGTTTATTTTTACACCCAGGCAATTCACTGTTTTGCAGGAAATGTCAAGATTTTCCACACAGGCACCTCTTTCCCCTGTGCACCCATCTTGAGAGAGAGAAAATGGTCATGTGCCACTTGACCAAAGCAGGGGCTTTGCAAACACACCAAACACTGGAAGTTTGGTAGAAAGAAGCAGCAAATCTCTTTTTTATCTTAGTTTTATCTTCACCAAACCTTCTCTGAACAACTCTGCACCTCCTTCTGCATTCATTTCCTCAAGCTGGGTGTCATGGAGTTACTTTACCTTTAAGGGAGTTGGAGTTGCTGGGAACTGCCTGGAGTCTTTTCTCCTGACCAATTATCGGTCATTGCTGAGAATTGACAGCAGTTTAGGCCATTGAAAAGTGGGATCAACTTGTGAACCCTACCTTAAAGTGTAAAAGCAGAGCTCTCTGGGTTCTCTTTGTTTCCTGGCTGGAAGGGTGGCGGAGCTCCAGGCCTCCCGTTCCCTGCCCAGGCCATGCGGCCGGGCGGGGCCGGGGCCGGGCCTGCCGCGTCTCCTGCCCGGGAGATGGGGGGCCTGGGGAAGGTTTTCCTCGGGCCCGGGCCGGGCCAGGCCGATCTCTGGCTCGGCTGCAGGTTTTACTGTAACTAAATTCACTAGAAACTGCTGAGTGAAGAAGGAGAGAGGCTCTGGACCTGCAGCAAGCAGAGACAGCGACCACACTCTCCAGAGCAGCTATGAAGAACTTCCCATCGCAGACGGCTCCAGCTCCTGTTCGGCAGAGATCACCGAACCATCTACAAAAGCCTGGGCAAGATTTTAACTCTTTCATTACCCAGATGAGACTTGCGAATTAATCTTTTTATCCAGAGAGAGAAAAAGAGAGTGATCAACATGAAAAGAGACTTTATAAACTACCAGTGACAGGAAAGAAAAGAAGCTTCAGAAGAGGTAGAGAATTAAGAAGATGCTTTCATTAAGCTGAAATATCTTTCTGTTAAAACTATGGAGATGGACAATGAAGTCCTGAAAAGAACTCCTTTAATTCATGATACAGTATCTAGGGAGGAATAATAGGGTTCAAAGTGTAAATTGGAGTAAAAAGTAGAGTAATTATGGTATAGTGAAGTGCTGGGAGATTTGAAGCCTTGAGAGGCAATGAGAAAACTGTTTTCTAGTGAAGCTCACAGAAACAGATGAAGAAGACTTTTTTGCCTTTGAATAACTTATCCTTAAAAATGCTATCCCTAGACTCATGGCCCATACACACTTCAGAGTGATGTGAAAATGGGAGGAGTGAGCTCTAATAATAGCAGCTCTGGGCAGCTAACATTAGGGCAATGGAAAACTATAACAAAAATAGTTTTCTTGTGAGAAACTCCATAAATTAACAGGAAGAAACTTCTGTTTCTCTACTACGACTGGTGAAAAGACTGTAGCAAGAAATGGGACTGTTTTAACCATCAAAGTTCCAAAGTTTTTGTCTCTGTTGTCATGTGAACAAGGGAATAGTGGGTGAATAGGGGATGAAAAGGTTTTTCTGGAAGTTTATTCTGGTGTTCTTATTATTGTAGTTTGTCAAAAAACTTTTTTTTTTTTTTCCTTTTAAGTTTTATGCCTGTTATGCTCTTGTTCTAATCCATATCTCACAACAAGAAATAAGTAATTTTCATAGTAATTGGATTAAAACCACGACATAGGACTTTTGTGGGCACAGGGAGTGTGAAGCAGAAATGCTGACAAGGATGAGAAAAATCTATTTAACGACTCATCTGGAGTATTTCTGAAGAGGAACCCAGAGATGTCTTCTGGGCTGTGTTTTAAGTCACTTCCTGGGCAGCTGTGGCTCCCCGGGGCAGACAGTGGCCCAGGGGAGCAGCAGCCAAGTGTTCTGAGGGCGCGTGAGCCCATCCGTCTTTGCCTCTTGCCACACAGATGTTGCAGACAAGTGTGAAACCCTCTGCTCCTTGCTTCTGTGCAGGTGCTGCAGGAAGAGCAGAATGAGAAGAGGGCTTTAACAGAGACACTGCTCCAAACTCGGGGACAGCTCAGCCAAGCGTGCCAGCAGGTCCAGCAGCTCAGGCAGGCGGTGAAAGAGCAGCAAGAGAAGGGACAGGTAAGTCTGAGTAGGCAGGGGATGGAGTGCAGGGCAGGGACAAGGGCACAAAAGGCAGCTCCTGGGAGTGAGGAGGCAAGGGCTGCCTCAGGCTGTGGGAGCACAGAGCCTGGTAAGCTCCAGAGCTCAGCCACAGGAAGGAGGGCTTGCAGTGCAAGCAGAGCTGCATTGAGAAGCCACAAGAAGTGGCTGAAGGAATGGGATTTGGAGACAGCAAGTGCAAAAATCTGAGCCTGAGGGCAGGTCCCAGGAAGTCACTCTGCATTTTGTAGCCAGACCATCAAGGCAAAGCTGCAAGCTGAGCTGCAGGAAGCTCACAATGAAATGCTTACAGTGCATAGAAGGCACAAGGAAGAACTCCAAGGCATCAGAGAGGAGATGAATGTCCTCCTTGAGATGAGGGAGGCTCTGCAAAGTGACAACAGCACTGTCTTCTCTGCCTGACTGGGTTTGCCTGGTCTTAAGCCCACAAAATCTTCCAAAGCTGACAGAAGTGAAGGAATCTTCCAAGCAGAGAAAAAAGCAGGAATGGCAGGGGCAAGGTTCGGAGGAATAGCAAAGTGTGTTTGCTCTTGGCCTTGTGCAGAGTGAGCAATCCAAGAGAGACAAAGCAGCTGGGATGCCTGTGCAGGATTCCAGGGCATTCCAGTGGAACCAAGGATTCCAGTGGAGACAAAGGTAGAGAAAACAGGGAAAGGGAGGCAAGGGGCACCCTTGAGGCTGCAGCTCTGAACACAGGCTGAACTGGCTGTGGTGGAAGTGCCCTGCCCAGCCTGCCATAGCCACGTCTGTGTCCCCACATTGCTCAGTGCCTGGCACAGGCACCAATCCTGTCAGGGACAGCACTGCTAACAGAGGGACAGAGAAGCTCCAGAGGAGTGTGCTGCTGCTTCTCCTCCCACATTTCCTGCTGGGACCCAGGAAAGAATGGGGGAAAACTTTGGCAGCAGACACCAGATCCAGCCTTGGCCTGAGGGTGCAGCAGCAGCAGCAGGCCTGGGAAGAACATGTGGATGCTGCTGGGAGGGGAAAGAGGTTGGGACTAGCATGCCAAAGGTGGTGTTATCTGTCCCTGGAGAAGAGGATGGAGTGCCCAGCTTACCTGGGTGTTGAGCTGCTTCAGTTGTCCTGCACAAATTGAAGAGAGTTGTTCGGCCTGCTGAAGAGCAGAATGAAACTGAGACAGCTCATTGTTCAGCACCTGGTTCCTTTGTTCCAGCATTCTGAGATCCATGCTCTTTTCCTCCAGAGACAGAATCAGCCTAGAAAGGAAGCATGCAACTCATTACTAATGGTATCACATTTTATAAACTCCTAGGACTTGAACCACCTCTGAGAAAACAGCTCTGTCCGATGAGGATTGTCTAAACAACTTGGCTGTTTGTTCCCCCTGCAGTCACAGCCCAGAATGTGCCCACTCTGCTTTTGTTCCTGAATGAACAGGGAGTTCCTGCCTTCATGGCCTAGCTTCTATTTGAGCTGGGAAAGTGAATACAAACCTAACAAAGTCCTGCAATGAAGACATTAGGGAAGAGGAAGAATTTTCTTCTGACTAACCAGGCTCCAAGGGGAAGAGGTTTGGTCAACATGGAAGAGACGTTTCCTTCCCCCATCTTGTATGTCCAGGTGGGAGGAGCAGCACCCTACAGCCAGGGGTCGTCTGGCAAGTTCCCTGAGATTTACCAGCACCCATCCTACTTTCAGCTGGAGGAACAAAGGCCCAAGGCAGAAGTGGCAACAGAGGCTTGGAGCTCAAGCTGATGGAAGATGCAGAAACCTCCAGGCAAGCAAGAGTGCTCTGCCTTTCCTTTGTCTTCTTGGAAGAAGAATCCTGTGGCACTGAAGACTGGCTTGACTTGATCAGCTGGAGGAGCCCCCCTAACCCTGCTCTGGTTTCTTGCATTCTTTGCACAGTCAGTAACACCTGTGAGTGTGGAGGGTGGCAGGGACCCTGCTTGAGCCCCTCCAGGCACCGGGGCGGGGGGGGGGTGGGGTGCATTATTTCAGGAGCAATGCACCAGAGATATCATGAATAAAATCTCTCAAGAAATCCACCCCAGTTAAAATACTGTGTTTAGTTACGTACAGTTAACGTTCTTATCCCATTTGTAAACCTTGTACCCCTTGTTTACTCCGATGGTTATTAGTAATGTTAATTACGTACCAGCTTCTGAAGTGTTTTAAAGGTTCTTATGAGATATTCCTGTACCTTTCCCTTCCTTCCCTGCTACTACTGTAACAGAGCTGCTCCCATGGGGGCTAAATTAAACTAACAAAAGCAACCCATTAGAAAGGTATGCCACAGAAGGAGACAACTCCCATGGTTGCTGTGCCACACTAGAACAAAGAAACTCCCAGGAAGCTGTGCAACCAAGTAATACGCAAACTAAGGCATGCAAGACACCAAAACAATGAGCTAACAGAGGAATAAAAGGACAAGGAAACATATTCTAGCAAGCTAAGATCATCTCCCTGCATCACCTAAGGCTGCTTAGAAACCATCTTCCTGCATCACCATGACCTAAGAGGACTGGAAAGGACTGACACCCCTAGACAACGAGCCAGAACAACAGGCCTTCTGGCTACTCTCATGAGGACGGAAGCCCCAGCTCTGCAGTGTGTGCTGCAAAGCTGAATTGTGCCTCCTCCTTGGAGCTGCCAGTGTGGGAACGGCCATGGTGCAAACAAGCCCTCGGGCCCCCCACCCCAAGAGCTGAATCCTAATTAAAGGCAACAAACAGGAGTCTTGTCTCCTGGCCAATTTCTTTCAAGAAATATTCTTGTTTCTTGGGTGCCTCCCAGGGCAATCTGGGCTTGATCAGCACTCAGGGCCTTAAGAAGGTTCTGCCCAGCAAAGGCATCAGATGCCAGGCTGATCAGATCCCAAAGGCTTCAAGTTACAGCAGCCAAGGTGGAGCTGATGGATGTATCCAGCTCCTTACACTGCAGCTCCAGCACTGTTAACACACCCACCTAACCTAACCTAACCTAACCTAACTTAACCTAACCTAACCTAACCTAACCTAACCTAACCTAACAGCACAACACTCCCTAGAGGGAAAGAGCTACCCCAAAAGCCTTTGTCTTCAAAAAACTCCAACTGAAGACTTAAAATATTAGAGAATGAACACAACATACAGATAATGAGATGTGTCTTCATGGAGAGTTCAGAATCTGCCACTTAGGAAAAGCTGCCAGAGCCCCAGGTAGGTGCAAAGATGGCAAAGAGGGAATGCATTCACCACATTGCAGAGTCCCACAGGCTTTCATTTACCTGTCTCTTTCCCTCTCTAGGACATTCACGGAAGCCTGCAATTCAAAATTTTCCAGTGCCACTTCTTTGCATTCACTCCATTCCCTCTCCAGTTTCTGCAGCTTCACTTGGAGCTCCTTCTTCTGATGTTCTGCCTCCTCCAGCCTCTTCTGGATGTGTTCAGCCTCCAATTGCTTCTGCCTTGACTGTGCCTGGGCCTCGCTCACATCTTGCTGGGCTCTCTGGACTCTGCTTTCCAGGAACTCTCGGGAGGCTGCCAGCTGAGATGTCAACTCTTCCACCTCCAGTCAAACAGAACAAAGCAGTCAGAGGCGACAGCCACAGCCTGCCTCTGTCAGCCACAGTAGAGGCACTTAGGAATGAGAAAGGAAAACTTTCCCTTTCTCCCTGTCCTGGGACTGGCAGATTCCCAATAGAGATGGACAACTTAAGGTTAAGTCTCTAAGTGGCCCACCTGAAAAAGCACCTCCCAAACCAAGGCTAGCAAGAAGAGGCCAGCAGGAGTCCATGCTGATGGTTGCTGGCCAACAGCCCAGAGGACTGGCCCAGCTGTCCAGGGGGCAGCAGCTGAGATTCAGCAGAGCACTGAGTGTCCTTCAGAGCAGCTGCCATGGAGCCCCCAGAGCATGAGGCAGCCCCAGGGATCACTCCATCAGCTGCTGCTCTGCCATGGAAAAGCAAGAAGGCCACAGAGTCCTCCCTGGGTGACTGCAGTGCCACTGCTGTTTCACTCACCTGCTTTTGTAGAGCATCCCTCTGCTCAAGGAGGACATTCATCTCCTCTCTCTGATGCCCTGAAGTTCTTCCTGTGCCTCCTCTACACTGCCAGCATTTCATTGCGAGCTTCCTGCAGCTCAGCCTGCAGCTTTGCCTTGATGGTCTGGCAACAAAATGCAGAGTGACTTCCTGGGACCTGCCCTCAGGCTCAGATTTTTGCACTTGCTGTCTCCAAATCCCATTCCTTCAGCCACTTCTTGTGGCTTCTCAACGCAGCTCTGCTTGCACTGCAAGCCCTCCTTCCTGGCCTGAGCTCTGGAGCTTACCAGGCTCTGTGCTCCAACAGCCTGAGGCAGCCCTTGCCTCCTCACTCCCAGGAGCTGCCTTTTGTGCCCTTGTCCCTGCCCTGCACTCCATTCCCTGCCTACTCAGACTTACCTGTCCCTTCTCTTGCTGCTCTTTCACCTCCTGCCTGAGCTGCTGGACCTGCTGGCACGCTTGGCTGAGCTGTCCCCGAGTTTGGAGCAGTGTCTCTGTTAAAGCCCTCTTCTCATTCTGCTCTTCCTGCAGCACCTGCACAGAAGCAAAGAGCAGAGGGTTTCACACTTGCCTGCAACATCTGTGTGGCAAGAGGCAAAGACGGATGGGCTCACGCGCCCTCAGAGCACTTGGCTGCTGCTCCCCTGGGCCACTGTCTGCCCCGGGGAGCCACAGCTGCCCAGGAAGTGACTTAAAACACAGCCCAGAAGACATCTCTGGGTTCCTCTTCAGAAATGAAGTCCAGATGAGTCGTTAAATAGATTTTTCTCATCCTTGTCAACATTTCTGACACCCTCCCTGTGCCCACAAAAGTCCTATGTCGTGGTTTTAATCCAATTACTATGAAAATTACTTATTTCTTGTTGTGAGATATGGATTAGAACAAGAGCATAACAGGCATAAAACTTAAAAGGAAAAAAAAAAAAAAGTTTTTTGACAAACTACAATAATAAGAACACCAGAATAAACTTCCAGAAAAACCTTTTCATCCCCTATTCACCCACTATTCCCTTGTTCACATGACAACAGAGACAAAAACTTTGGAACTTTGATGGTTAAAACAGTCCCATTTCTTGCTACAGTCTTTTCACCAGTCGTAGTAGAGAAACAGAAGTTTCTTCCTGTTAATTTATGGAGTTTCTCACAAGAAAACTATTTTTGTTATAGTTTTCCATTGCCCTAATGTTAGCTGCCCAGAGCTGCTATTATTAGAGCTCACTCCTCCCATTTTCACATCACTCTGAAGTGTGTATGGGCCATGAGTCTAGGGATAGCATTTTTAAGGATAAGTTATTCAAAGGCAAAAAAGTCTTCTTCATCTGTTTCTGTGAGCTTCACTAGAAAACAGTTTTCTCATTGCCTCTCAAGGCTTCAAATCTCCCAGCACTTCACTATACCATAATTACTCTACTTTTTACTCCAATTTACACTTTGAACCCTATTATTCCTCCCTAGATACTGTATCATGAATTAAAGGAGTTCTTTTCAGGACTTCATTGTCCATCTCCATAGTTTTAACAGAAAGATATTTCAGCTTAATGAAAGCATCTTCTTAATTCTCTACCTCTTCTGAAGCTTCTTTTCTTTCCTGTCACTGGTAGTTTATAAAGTCTCTTTTCATGTTGATCACTCTCTTTTTCTCTCTCTGGATAAAAAGATTAATTCGCAAGTCTCATCTGGGTAATGAAAGAGTTAAAATCTTGCCCAGGCTTTTGTAGATGGTTCGGTGATCTCTGCCGAACAGGAGCTGGAGCCGTCTGCGATGGGAAGTTCTTCATAGCTGCTCTGGAGAGTGTGGTCGCTGTCTCTGCTTGCTGCAGGTCCAGAGCCTCTCTCCTTCTTCACTCAGCAGTTTCTAGTGAATTTAGTTACAGTAAAACCTGCAGCCGAGCCAGAGATCGGCCTGGCCCGGCCCGGGCCCGAGGAAAACCTTCCCCAGGCCCCCCATCTCCCGGGCAGGAGACGCGGCAGGCCCGGCCCCGGCCCCGCCCGGCCGCATGGCCTGGGCAGGGAACGGGAGGCCTGGAGCTCCGCCACCCTTCCAGCCAGGAAACAAAGAGAACCCAGAGAGCTCTGCTTTTACACTTTAAGGTAGGGTTCACAAGTTGATCCCACTTTTCAATGGCCTAAACTGCTGTCAATTCTCAGCAATGACCGATAATTGGTCAGGAGAAAAGACTCCAGGCAGTTCCCAGCAACTCCAACTCCCTTAAAGGTAAAGTAACTCCATGACACCCAGCTTGAGGAAATGAATGCAGAAGGAGGTGCAGAGTTGTTCAGAGAAGGTTTGGTGAAGATAAAACTAAGATAAAAAAGAGATTTGCTGCTTCTTTCTACCAAACTTCCAGTGTTTGGTGTGTTTGCAAAGCCCCTGCTTTGGTCAAGTGGCACATGACCATTTTCTCTCTCTCAAGATGGGTGCACAGGGGAAAGAGGTGCCTGTGTGGAAAATCTTGACATTTCCTGCAAAACAGTGAATTGCCTGGGTGTAAAAATAAACATCATAAACATAAACATAATATTATAATAGTTAATAATAATAACACTAATACTAATACTAATACTATGACTAATACTAATACTAATACTAATAATGATGGCAGGGTGGAGGCAAGGGCAGCCCTGCCCTGGGGAATCAGCTCCTAAATGCCCTGGATGCAGGTGTTTGGGGAAGGCTGGGGGGTCTGCAGTTTGGCCCTGTGGGACAGAGGGATGGAGTTCCCATGCCTGGGCAGTCCAGGGGAGGATGATCCAGAGCCTCATGGCTCTTGTCAAGTCTCTGTGTGAGGCAGATTTTCCCCAAGACCTCACTCCAGCCTTCCAGAAAGCAAATAGTTCTGTGTTCTGCTTCCCCAAACCTGTGTCTCCTCATCTGCTCCACCCTCTGAGTGCACTCACAGCCTGGCCAAAAAGAATTAAAAGTTTTTTGTGGCTGGCAATTCAAAAACTATGAAAGCTCACAGACAAATTCTGTGGGGTTGGTTGGAAAGACAGAGTGAGTTTTGGAGGGTCTTTGTTCTCTTTGCTCTTCATCTGCACAAGTCTTCACACTTTCCATTACAAGTCCCAGCCAGAGCTCCTGCTGGGGGAAGGAAAAGCTCCATAGCCATGAAGTGGAGCATTCCCTTCATTCCAGCAGCCCCTCATTGACCAGGAACTCCACAGGTCACCGTGAGGCAGTTCATTGCCAGATTTCACCAGGAGTAATTCATAACCAGGAAAAGGCATCCCTGGGACTCCCAGAACTCCTGAATAGTTCATTATCCAAGGCACAATGCCTTCTGAGCATCCTCCTAGCAGGGAGGCTCCCATGTGGATACACCAAAATCCTCTCCAGCATTCCCCAGCAAGGAATCCCTCAGCTGGCATCTGCTCATTGCTGCAATAGCTGAAATTTAATTTGATCGTAATAATTAAACCTCCAAATAACAGCTTTCACATGCCAGCTGAACCATTAAATTCCAGGAGTGGATGCAAGCCTTTTTGCAGTGAGTGGAGTTTACTCATGTGGAAATTTCCTGGTGTGCTACTGGACTTGTTATTGATGCAAATTTTGTGGCACTGAATAAAAATGTTTCTTTTCCCTTTCAGACGACGATAGAATCCGTGAGTTGTTTGGTTGGGTTGGTTTGGGTATTTTTAATCCGCTTGGCACAAAGAAACTCCTCGTTGTTTGAGCTGTGCCTCAGTGCTGATGCACAGGACCTTTTCCAGAGCTGGTTTTAGAACTGGAGTCACTTTGCAGCAGCCTCAGCTGGAATCTGTGGGGGTAAAAATCAACAGTGGTGCCTCCAGAACCCCTCTGAGAGTCTTCTGCAGGGCCTTGTCCTGAGCCTCACCCTCCAGGACACACAAGCCAAGAAATGCAGTGGGACCACCATGGCACCAGCACTCCCTGATAGACTCAACCACAGGAAATTACACCAGAGGGTGTGAAATATCAGATTTTCTCTTGTCCCTTGCTCTACTCAGTGCCCGTGGCTGTACAACACAGCCAAACATCCATCCCTGAGCTTGGCTCAGGAATCCTGGCAGCTTTGGAAAAAACCACTTTGCCACCACACGTGTAAGGCCAGCAGAAAGGCTTCCCCCGAGCAGCTCCTCCTGGATTCCAACCACAGACCTCTTCTTAAACCTAAATAATTTAAAAGGCACAAGCAAGACCTCTCTAGCTGCTCCCCCACCCATATCTGAGTATCTTTACTCACCGAAAAAGTGCACTCATGAAATTGTAATGTACATGTTAATTAATGTACATATTTTCTCTGTAAATTTTGCACAGCTGTAAGTGGCCAAATAAATAATGAATGCCGTGGAATAATTTATGTGAGCTCTGTTTCTTACTGTACATGTTTTAATTACCGATATGGACGCATCTCGATGAATTATTGAAAGTCAAAGAATAAATAATATTAAAATTAAAAAGTACACGAGAAGCAAAGTTCAAATAGATATTTAATTCTACTAACACGCTGTGATGTAATCCTTGCCCCATAATTGGCAGCAGGAGAGGAAATGTTCGTCCTGGCCAGCTTGAGCTCCATTTCTTCTGGGGTTTTTTGTGCCTTTCAGTGTTGAAATTCATCAGCTGAAGCTACAGGGATGCTTTTCACCATTGGACCTTCAGAAGGAACTATGTTAGTTACATTAATTATGTCAATTCTTCCCTGTGAGGCTGCTGAGGCCCTGGCACAGGTTTCCTGTGGCTGCCCCTGGATGCCTGGAAATGTCCAAGGCCAGGCTGGATGGGGCTTGGAGCAGCCTGGGATAGGGGAAGGTGTCCAGGCTCCTTTGTGATGCCCCAACACCAACTCAGGCAATATCAGCAGCTTGTCACACTCAGATCCTCCAGCAGAGAATCCCACAGCACTCAGGGGTTAATTGGGGAAGCTCCAAAATTCCCACGTGGAGCTACAAATTGTCATCCAACTTTTACACAGTCAGCCAAAGGCCAGGGCTGTTCTGGGCCTCCAAATGCAGCTGTTGCACACTGTGAGCTGGTTTTGCAGCTGGGACCAGAGGTGAGGAACAGCTGGGGGAAGTGGCCAGTAATTAACGCTGCTGGTCATTAGCATGCTTGATTACTTACTGCTTATGCACTGCAGAGTAATTGTGTGCAATTTGCTGTCAACTGTGGGTTCCTCAAAGGTGCTGCCTTTGCAAGAACTGCCCTGGATGCTTTGCCCAGGGAGATGTTGGCAAAACTTGGGCAGAAGCTGTGCCTAAGGGGCTCCCTCAGGAGGTGTTGGACACACACTGATGTTTCCTGAGTGGATGGGCGCAGCCACTGCCCTCAGCCCAGCAGGAATCCTCCAGCCAGAACTGCTGCTGGCCTGTCCATCCTCCCCTCACTCAGTGCACCAGGATGGGTGTCACTGCTGGACACAAAATGAGTCACAGGGACACAGCTCGAGGTGTGGTGCAACAGAGTCCTTTATTCTCTCAGTATTTATAAGTTTTTGACCACCACCAGAGAATGGATAGTCAGGTCACCACCTTCCCAACCACACTGGCTGTGAGAGGTGCCCATCAAAAAGGCAAATGCTGGCTTGGAGATGCCAAGTCCAGATCCCTGCACTTGTGGGTGCATCCATGGGGATCAGGAGCTGCTTGCCCAGAAGGAGCTGGCCACCAAGCCCAGTCTCTTCTGAGGGACAAAATTCCCTCTCCCTGCTCACGGAGCCATCCCAGCCCAGCACAGGATGGGAGGCACAAACACCAGGGCAATGAGACAGACTGGAAGTGACATTCTTAAATGGTGTCACTTCCAATTAGTCTTTGTGCCTGCAGAACGAGAAGAACTATTTTTAAGTTATGTTGGAGATTTGTTTTCGAGCTTTTCCAAGGTATAGCAAGCATTTTTCTCTCCAAGATGTCACAGCTTGCGCTTTTGAGCCTTTTTATGACTTGTCTTTGCTTCTTTTCCTTTTTTCTCTCTCCTGTCATATCCCAAACATTCACCAATTTTCCCCACAAAGACAGTATCCACTTGTGCTTTTTTATAAAGGGGTTTTCTATGGAACTTCTCAGTGAACAATTAATTCTTTGGCCAGCTCTGCAAATGGAAAATACTTGATTGAAGAGCAGCAATATGTGGACAACTCAAGAAACACACAAAATATCTTTAAGACAAATTAATTTTCAAACAAAGATGCAAAAATAAATTGCAATTTGCAAATACACTGAAGGTAAAATTCCCCCCCAGAATGGGTTGGGTTGGAAGGGACCTTAGAGATCATCTCATTCCTCCCCCAGCCATGGGCAGGGACACCTCCCACTATCCCAGGCTGCTCCAAACCCTGTCCAGACTGGCCTTGGCCACTTCCAGGGATCCAGGGGCAGCCCCAGCTGCTCTGGGCACCCTGTGCCAGGGCCTGCCCACCCTCACAGGGGAGAATTTCTTGTGTATTTCTGACTTAAATTTCCCCTCTTTCAGTTTGATCCCATTCCCCCTTGTCCTGTCACTGCAGCTCCTGAGGAAGAGTCACTCTCCCACTTCCCTGCAGCCCCTTCACACCCTGGGAAGGAGCTCTGAGGTCTCCTCACAACCTTCTCTTCTCCAGGTTCAGCTTTCCCAGCCTGTCCCCACAGGGAAGGAGCTCCAGTTCCCTTGCCAGCATCTCCTCCTGGTTCCTCGTGGGACACAACTGATGGAACTGCTCAGGCTGAGCTCGTGGGCAAGATCCCAGCAGCCCCAAACCAGGACAACCCCAGACACTGCAATTTAGACCCAAAATGCTCGGGATGGTGAGGCTGAACATGAGGCAGCACAGCCCACATCTCAGTCAACATCCAGCATTTTATTCTGGCCTAGATCCTCCACTGCTGACATCCCCTTTCTCACGTGTCCACCTGCAGGACTGAACAAATCCTCTCTCCTGGCTGAGATTTCCTTGGCTTCCCCAGAGGGGAAGGAGATGGCAAACCAAAGCCCTGGAGAAGAGGGAGGTGGGAAACCATCCCTTTTTCACCACCTGGGAGCAACACAAAATTCTGCTGTTCCAAACAACACCTGGGGCTGTTTGCTGAAAAGGACGAGCACAACTCAGGGGCTGCTTAGCTCCAGACCAAAAATAAAGTCAAAAAAGCAAAGTCAAAATCCTTTCCAGGCTGTCCCCTGCCCCCTGGCCAGCCAGGTGACTGTCACTCAATACTGAATTCGTGCATCTCACAGGAACTTTGCCTCAAATGATAAATCAAGCAGGTTTTTTTAAAGCCCCACCTTATCACAGTCTCTCCTCCGGCACTTCCATGGGAAGGAATAATTATTTTGTGCTCACTGCATGTATAATGAATTTTCAGGCATACTTGTTTGATCTATCGCCTTGAAAATAAAAAATCCCATTAGTCTAACAAGCTCACCAATTATTTCCTGGGATCACTGAGCCTATTCCAGCAGAGAAAGTTGCATAAAATTGAAAGTGAACAGGGAACAGTGCAATATGTTGTTTTACAGGGTAAAACATTCTAAAGCAGTGTTTCACATCGTGTTTGGGGGCAGAGGAAAGAGAACTGGAAAGAGCAGCGAGCTTGGGTCTGCCTTAGCTGGGTGGAAATACCTGGGCAGGGAAGAAACATTTAAATTTGCCTGAATTTAGATATTAACTACTCTTGTAGTTAACTGCTCTGTCCAAGCCAGCTTTTGCAGGTTCCATGTTTTAAAAAAAGGCTTTTCCAGGACACCCATTCTCACTCATTTCAGATATTGAAACCCAGGCTGGTGAATGGCACTCCAGAAAAATCAGTGTCTCTCTCTCAGCTCCAAAGAAAGCCTGAATAACTTGCTCAGACACTGGAGGTACACAAAGTTGGATGATGCAGATTTCCTCTCCCCACCCAACCTCCCTCAGTCCCCATGAGCTCCTGGGGGCTGTGGGGACACCACTGAGCTCTCTCCAACCTCCAAATTAGTCCTGCTGCCCTCTGGGGTCACCACCTCTCTCCACTGTCGTGGCCAAAATAAAAAATAATTCAAATTGCTCCCAGGAGCTGCCTCAGCTTCAGCTGGAAGCTGAACCCAGCACACAAAGGGATTCATTCACTGAAGCCAGCAAGGGGCCAAATCCAAGGCAAAGATTCCCAAGTAAGTCTGCAGCTTGGAATAAGCTGGGGGTTGGCATGGACAGGACACAGCTTCAGTTTGAGCATCTGTGTCAAAGCAGCAGTAAAACCCCCAAAGTTGGTTATTGCTGGGGGTTTCCATCAGGATTACACCCAAATCTTGCTCCACATTTGGCAGCTCACAGATCAACACACTGAGGAAGCACCAGGAAAGAGGCTGGACGTGGCAGGGGTGGCTGCAGGGTTTCATCAGCCCTTTCCCTGCCACTCCGAGTGTTGGAAGGAGAACATATCTGAATTCAAAGCACAATTTAAATCTTGTTTGCTCTTTAGGGATGTTGAGAGATGTTTTTGCTGTGGTTCTGGAGGGGCGGCAGCAGCAAAGGCAGGCAGTGATTAGAGAAATGCCTAAAATTAACAATGTTATACACACTGGCATTCCTGACTTCCAGCACTCCACACTGCACCCAGAAAGGTGGAAGTGGCTGCTCAAACACCCATGAAAATTACAAATTAGACAGAGCATGAAAACAGAACCATTTTGTGCTGGGGGATGGGGTCAGCAGCAAAAATGGACCTTCATGGACAGAGAGGATGATTTGACTTAATCTAACAGGATAATTGCAGGCCTGAAGAGTTTGGGGATTGAGAATGAAGAGTTTTGAGGGTTCCATGGCACCAAACCAAGCCCAGGGTTGTCCCCAAGATGCCAGCCCAGCCCTGGGAGAAGCCAGGGCCAGAGGCTGCAGGATCTTGTCTGGGTTCACCCAAACTGCTCCCTTCTCTTTCAGCACCAGCACATCCCCTTTTCCTGGGCCTTGGAGTATCCATCTGTGTTCCTGCCCCTCACCCTGTGCCTCCCTGCAGGTCACAGCTGCTCTTCTGCTCCTTGCAGCCTCCTCCTCCTCCTCCTCCTCCTCCTCACAGCACTGACACGGAGAGGTGTCCCCAGGTGGAACAGGACGTGCTGAAGTGCTCTGGCTGAACAGATCCCACCAGGAATCAGGGGCTGCAGAGCAACACCAGCACAAATGGGCTCTCTGGGGGCTGGTGCCATCCCTGCCCAGGTAAATGACCATGTGCAGAGTCAGACAAGTGTATTTCTATTACAAAAGGCTAAAAAACCTACCACCACCAAAAATCCCACACATTTTCTCCCTGTTCCTGTCTCTGGAAAAAGATCCACAGCTAAAAACAGAACAAGGGAGTCTTCAAAACAACCAGGAATGATGAAAGAAAGGGCACAAGTGGAGTAACTGAGGCATGAAAATGGAGTTTTAGCTTGTCACATTCAGTACTGCCTAGAGGGCCCTGGAAATACTGAACCCCCTGCCACCTATGTAAACTTTAGAGATCCATCCCAGCAGGGCCATGAGCCACTTCTGGCTAAGCTGAGGTCTGTCAAGCGCTCCTCAGGCACACAGGAGGACACCAGTGAAGGGTTTGGGCACCTCTGGTCACATCTGCTGAGGTGCAGGGTGCCCCACTCTTCCCAGCTGATTCCCAGCACCAGCAGCACATCACAACCTCCCAGCTCCGAGCCACAGGTGAGCAGGGCTGGAGTCTGCCTGCTCCAAGGAAAGGTTTTTCCCAGCTGCAGGAGACCCCAAGCCCAGCCTGTGTTTGCCAGCCCTCCTGGCCGTGAGTGAAGTGCTTTCCCTGGGGGAGCAGCACAGTTTGATTCTCCCTCCAGCTGCCTTGGCTGTCTCTTACTGACCCCTTCAGCCGCAGGGCTCTTCCTGGAGCACGTCCTGTGCATCAGGATTGTCTCCCCACACCTCCTGGCCAGCACTCCTCAAAGCCTGGCCACCCAGCACCTCTCCTGTCCTCCAGGACACAGCCTGCTGGGAACTGAGGGAGCTTCACCTGCTCACGTGGGATGGTCCAAATGGGATTTGTCCTGGACCCAAATCAGCCCAGGACTTTGCCCACATGGAAATTTCACTCCTTTGCAAAACAGAAGCACACTCTGACACTGAAGAGAAAATTTTGGCAGCCAAGCCTGCTTCTGCCAGGGATTAGCACTGGAGACCCTCGCACTGGGGATGGACACCTCCTTCATCCAGGAGCTTCAGATCAGGCCTCACCAGGGTCCAGAAGGTCACACAAGGACAAAACACTGAAGTGGAAGCAGAATTCCTGGGCACAGCCCTTCCCTGGGGACCCTGGGGGTGCTGGCTCAATAAAGCAGAAGGATTTTGGAAAAGTCTGCTACTGGCCCTGAAACTGGGCTGGCTGCTAAGGCTGGGAGCAGAGCAGGGTCACCAAGAAAAGGGGGCTGGAATGTTCTGAGGCAGGAAACTGCTCAGTGAAGCTGGGACAGGGAGGTGGGACACAGCCTGACACAGCCTGACACAGCCACGCAGCTCCTCTGCCCCAGGCAAGGGCTACACAGGGAATTTGGGAATTGCACACCGTGTGATCCCGCTGTGATGCTCCCAGGAGCCTCAGCCTGGGCTCCAAAGGAAAACTGCTGCTCCTGAGGAGCTCTTCAAGGACAGTCAGCAGTGGATGAAGGAGGCTCAGAGAACAGAGGGCAGCTGAGAGGCAGGGCCAGGGCTGGGGCTCATGGTGTGTCCTCAGAAAAAAAGGGAGACAAGATTTTCTCTCAGAGCTCAGGACCACTGGGAGCCTCTAAGGCATCACTTTTTAGGGACATCACAGAGAAGGAAAGGAACAGAGCTCTGGAAATTGGTCCACTTGGTCTTCACTTAAAAAAACAACACTGACAATAACTGGGGCTGAAGAGGAAAAATTATCACAGAAATGTTTGGGGTGGAAGGGACCTTAAAGTTCGTATTGTTCCTCCCCCAGCCATGGCAGGGACACCTTCCACTGTCCCAGGCTGCTCCAAGCCCCGTCCAGCCTGGCCTTGGACACTTCCAGGGATCCAGGGGCAGCCCCAGCTGCTCTGGGCACCCTGTGCCAGGGCCTGCCCACCCTGCCAAGGAACAATTCCTGCCCAATACCCCATCCAACCCACTCTCTGGCACTGGGAGCCATTCCCTGTGTCCTGTCCCTCCATCCCTTGTCCCCAGTCCCTCTCCAGCTCTCCTGGAGCCCCTTTAAGCACTGGAAGGGGCTCTGAGCTCTCCCTGGATCCTTCTCTTCATTTCTCCTGGCCCAAGCAGTTGCTCTGCCCACAGAAACTCCCAGAGCTCTTGCCTGGTCTCCAAGAAACACAGCTTTTCACCTTTCTTTCCCCTTTCAAAGCCTGTTTATCATTTGCTGTCTATTAGGCTGTCTTCCATCATCCAGCTTTATTCCTGCCTGTGAGTCCAGCTGGAAATCTCCACATTTACTCTTGCCCACCCAAGACCAGAACCCCAAAACCAGAGAGCCCAGCCCAGCCCTCCCGAGCTCTGCAGCAGACTTGGTTTAAATGCCAAGGTGAGGCTGTTGAATTCTGTCCCAGTTTCAGATATATTATCCCAAACCCAAAAGGTTTCTTGAATAAAACATGAAAATCCAGAATGCCATCTGTGCAATATCATTGGGCTAATTAAGTTGATATTAAATACAATTTGTTTTACCCAACTCCTACATTTTTCATTTTAAGCGAGTTACAGAATATTCTGGGTGAAATAAGTGTTAGAGAAACTGGTACTGGAAGCTCCAGCAGCTGAGCTGGAAACACCTGGGCTGCACATGAAGGGGGAGTCTCAGCAGAATCTTCCTGGAGCTCTTGTTAGCAAAAGAAAAATGACAAAGCATCCCTGGTAAAAGTGACCCTGCCCCCGTGGGGCTCTCCGTTTGGGAAGAGCCCTTTGGAGCCAAAAGAAAATGATGTTTTTCCAGGAGCAGCCCTGGGGTCTGACTGAGGGAAAGCTGCCTCAGCATCCCCACCAGCCTGTCCAGCCTCTGCCACTTTCCTGGGGGAAAAAAATAAATAAATCTTGTAATCCAGAGGCAGAGCAAGCAGCCCTGGGCAGGTGACCCCAGCAGCTCTGCCCGGTGCCTTGCAAACCTCAATGAGAAACATCTCCATGGGCTGTCCAGCCACCCCCCAGCCCCATGGGGAGAGGTGCCAGCCCCCAGATCCACGCTGTCCCCAGATCCATGCTGTCCCCAGATCCACGCTGTCCCCAGATCCATGCTGTCCCCAGATCCACGCTGTCCCCAGATCCATGCTGTCCCCAGATCCATGCTGTGCACAGATCCATGCTGTCCCCAGATCCATGCTGCCCTGGGGAATTCCGTGCCAGGAGGGCACCAAGGGATGGCTGGGAGCTGCTGAGAGGGGACAGGACTGGTGGAATAACAATCTGTTGGTTTAAGGACCTGCACACATACCCAGAGCTGTGCAAAGGCAATTCCTACAGCCTGGGCCAGCAGCAGGAGGTCTGAGTGCCCCCAGGTCACCTTTCCAGGGCCAGCCAGCCCATCCAGACACCAGCTGCCCTTTCAGGAGAGGGAATATATTAATCATGCCCTTTGCTCTGACACAGGGGATGTGACATTCCTGCAAAGCACTCGCAGGTGAAGAGACTCTGGAAGCAACAGGCTGGAAAATCCTGCTTCTGCCAGAGACACCAACCCCTGCCCCTCTCACAGCTCTCTGGGGGAGAGAGATCTGCACCTCTCCATCAGCAGGGACACATGGAACACCTGCCCTAGCAGTCTCCATCCTCCCACTTCCCAGCCTGCATCCACAGGACTCATTGAAACACGTGCAGGAGATGCAGCAGTGCAACTGCCTGCTGCTTAACTTGAGGTGAGCAGTGGGATTTGCATCAAATGTATCCCAGTAAACCCCTGCCACAGGCTAAGGCTGCAGGCAGCCCTGAGCAGATGGTGATTTTCCCAGTGCCACCTCTGTATCCCAAGGGCCACACAATGGGTGTATCACATATCCCAAGGGTATCACAATGGATGTGCTCAGTGCAGGGAATGCCTGCAGGATGCAGCTCTCCTGCTAAAATCCAGGACAGCTCTAGGAAATACTGGACAAGCCAGAGTGCTGTGCTCTCACAACTTCATGGGAGGATGGAATTTTCCATGGTTTTGGACAAACACTGAAAATGATGAGAACTCGATATTCCCCACCTAAAAAAAACCCAACCAAACAAAAACCCCTCACCCAAAAACAACAACAACAACAACAACAACAATTCAGCTCTGCAGAACAAGTTGATTTGTTACAGCAATGGCAATTACTGTACACATTCCTGTGCACAGGCAGGTTCTGAGCAGGGTGAGTTTAACCTGCAGTGCTGCAGGACCTGCAGGAAAAGCCTCCCTGGTTATGCAGGGCTGGGACACACCTCCTCACCTTTTCCTTGTGGATCTAACAGGATTCAGGCTCCCAGCTGCCATCCCAGCCCCAGCTCTGTGTGCTGAGCCCATCCCAAGGATCCAGCCGGGATGTGATGGAGCCCAGCAGAGCCAGGAGGCAGCAGCACCTCTGGAGGCAGCGCCAGCTGTGCTGCCCTGCACGTGTCCCCAGGCTGTGCCCGGCTCCAGGGCACACAGCAGAGCTCCTGGAGCCACCACAGCTCCGTGGCACTGGTGTCTGCCCGGCTCTGCCGCGTGGGATCGCTGACAGGGACAGCAGGAAGGGTCCCTGCTCCTCGGCCACCACCCCTGCACAGTGGCTGGGAAGGGACCTGGGCTGCTGGACACGAGCCCAGGTGGGCAAGGAGAACAATCCTGGCTTGTATCCAAAACAGAGTGAGCAGGAGCAGCAGGACAGTGATTGTCCCCTGTGCTGGCACTGCTGGGGCACCCCCAGAGCTGGGCCCAGTTCTGGGCCCCTCACGAGAAAGGCACCGAGGGGCTGGAATGTCCAGAGGTGGGAATGGAGCTGGGGAAGGGTCTGGAGCCCCAGGAGGGGCTGAGGGAGCTGGAAAGGGGCTCAGCCTGGAGCAAAGGAGGCTCAGGGGGCCCTTCTGGCTCTGCACAATCCCTGCCAGGAGGGGACAGCCGGGGAGGTCGGGCTCTGCTCCCAGGGAACAGCGACAGGAAGAGAGGGAATGGCCTCAGGCTGGGCCAGGGGAGGCTCAGGGGGGAGATCTGGAAGGATTTCTTCATGGAAGAAATTGATTTCTTCATTGTCAGGCACTGGCAGGGGCTGCCCAGGGCAGTGGTGGAGTCCCCATCCCTGGAGGTGTCCAAGGAAGGTCTGGATGTGGCACTCAGAGCTCTGGGCTGGGGACAAGGTGGGCATTGGGCACAGGTTGGGCTCAGTGACCTTGGGGATCTTTTCCAGCCTCAGTGATCCTGGGATTCTGTGAAGGGGTGCTCACGTCAGGTACCTCAAACACAACCAGTGTTGGTTTCACCTGTGCTTTCCCTCCCTCCCAACACACCTCTGCTCCGGTGGCCTCTGGGAAGAGCAGGGATGTGCCTCAACTCCAGCAAATCCCAGCTGTCAAATGGATCTGGGGCAGCAGGGAGGCGGCACAAAGAGAACCCCAAGTCCAGCCACTCACAGCCAGGCCTGCCATGACTGCAGCTGGTGAGATGGGCACTCCTGGACACACAGCAGCCACTGGGACACTCCTCACCCCTCCATCCTACACAGAACTCCAAGTTCTTGCTGTCAAAGGGCTTTCTTTGCTATGGATAGAGGGGAAAAATGCAGAAAAACAATAAAAGAATAAAAGCCAACCTGAGGATGTCCAAGCAAGGGTTGATCTGACTGAGGCTCAGGACACTCTTGTCCCCCATGATTCCTCCCAAAACCTGCTGAGCTTTAAAAAGGACACTGAAATAGGCTCAGTTTTGTGCCAAAGTCTCTCACAGCCTCTCCAGCACCAAGTTTTAGTGGATCAGCCATCAGGATCCCCACCAGGCTGAGTGAGAACTCCTGCATTCCCTGGCACCCTGAATTCCAAGGCCAAAGCCAAACAAAATAAGCAGAGCAAACCCTGCTCCTTCCCCTTCCCCCTCCCAGCCAGGTGGGCAAGGCAAACCATTCCTGCTGAAATACAGCTCTCAATTGGAAAGGGCTCCAAGATTGATGTGTCCCCTGAACGAGAAAGCTGACAAGAGGGGGAAAATATTACTAAAAATAAAATACATCAATCACTCCACAAATTATACTCCAATACGTCCTTCAGGCAGGAAGGTCCCTGCTTGGTGCTCTATTCTCTTTCTTTGGGATTTGCTTTCTTTAGGGAACACACGGATTGCAGCAGCTGAGTGGATCATTTAAGTGGATCCTGCATATAACAGACACAAAATGTGTGTGGGGCATCGCTGTGAGGTGTTCTGGGAGGGATGGGATCGTTCCAGAGCATCTCTGGGCTCATTTCTGCAGCACAACACACTGAGAACACCAGCAAGGGCTGGGGAGCACTGGGAGAAACCCCTGAGCCACTTTCCTTCCTCCTCCCTCCCTGCAGAGGATGCTCCTTCCTCATCCTCTGAGCCACAGGGCTTTTCCCTCCATTGTCATTCCTTCTCTTCAGCTGCATCCCAGTGCTTGTGTTTGGATTTGATACTGGGAATGAAAAATCAAAGCTTTCCTGGTGTTCCAGGAAAGGGATCCTCACAGGGATCAGCCAGGTCTGACACAGCATCCTCGAGTTAAAGCTCCAAATAAGATCTGTTCTTACCTCTGCTTTTCACATCCAGGTAACTTTTCCTTTTCCATTTCCAACTTTTACTATTTAAAGGTGAAACCTTCTGTGGTTTGTGTCTGCCTGAACTGTTTGAGAAGGAAAATGGTTTGAAGAATATTGTGTCTTTTTGGGGTTTTTTTGGGAATTGAAAGATGCTTTCCCCAGTGATTTGAAAGGAAAATAAGCATAGATGCATTTTTCAGAACTGGAATAACACCAGTTTAAGAAAAAAAAAACCAAACAAAAGCACAATCAACAGTTTCAAGTGAAACACTTGAAAATCAGATTAATAAATCAGGTCACTTCTGAGCAGGAGCAGCTGATCTCTGTCCCTTCAGTCAGCTTCTGTGTGATGCTTTTCTTTGCTTCTTTCTGTAGAGGAGCCAAACTAATTCCTTTCCCCTCCACTCCCCTTCTGGCACCGGTGGAAAATCTTCTCCCATCCCTGCTGGAGTGCTCTGCAGGAGGCTGGTGTGGCTTTGTCAGGGGTAAAAGCAGTCTGAGGAAGGTGCAAAGTGGGAGCCTGGGAAAGGATGGAAGGTCTGCAGCCTCTGTGCTGTGTAAAATGCTGCAAAAACTGCCCTGAAGACTGACCAAAGCCCCCCTCCCCTCTGTTAAACACAGATTTCTGTCAGGAATGAGGGCTCTGCCCTCAGCTCAGCACTTGGGGACTCCCCATGGAGCCACCCCAAGCATGCAGAGGGCACTGGCACTCCATGGGATGAGGTTTGTGTGGATACAGACCCCAACAACAGCAACCAGAGCTCCCTTCTTGGGTTCCATAAAGCAGATTTAGCTCCTAACCCATCTCTAATATGTCTGCTCCTCGTAGCCAGATGAATAAGGAACAAATATAAATCACAAGGAATTTATCTGATGATGGCAAGGAGAGAAAGGGATGAATAATTTATTTGATGGATATTATTCATCCATCCATGGAGCCAGCCAAGTAATGAAAACATTTATTCACAAATCACTCTGTTGACAATCAAAAACTTTGTACAAGAAGTAATTCATATGTATGATTTGACTCCTGGAAAACCCAAACTGGAGAGCTGACCTTGCTGAGGAGCAGGAAGTGCTAAAGCTGGGCTTATCTTAGACCCACCCCATGATTTCCATCTCTTTCCCATCTCTGGGACTACACAAAACAGATTTCCAGCTCTGAACTATGGAAAACCTGACTTTCACCCACAGCCGCCACCAAAAATCATTAAAACATGGCACATGACTTTCCCATGAAGGCAGAGATGCTCTTCCCACCAACCAAGCCCCACTCCAGAGTGCAGGAGCTCCCTCCATAAATAAACCACTAGAAAAGCCTAAAAATAACTGTTTATTTTTCTTCCAGAGGACATTCAGCTGCTTTCCAAGCTCTGGGCAGTTTATTCCATTATCAGAACTCCTTCCTCCATCCCATCTTGGAGCTTCCAGACTGTTTAAATAACCCAAAGTGTCCATATTCCCTCTAAGTAACAGGAACAACAGTCAAGCAAAGTCAGAGCTGCTACAGATGGAAATATGCTATTTATGGCCCCCTGAATTTCAGTCACTAGTATATGGCCTCAGCTCCTCTAAAAAGGATCACAAATCTACACAAAGTCCCCAAGTGCAGCTCTGTGCTTTTGGGTCCTCCAAGATATTTAAAATCCCGTGGAGATGGAGTGCTCCCTATTGACCATCCAAACACAAAGAAACACACATTATCCCAACATGACTATGGAATAAATCACCATCTGCTTCCAAGAAGGTGAGGAGGAAGAATTCCTGCAGCCACAGCTCTGGAGCTGGTGAAGCAGAAAACTCGTCATGGTTCAATTAATCTCACAAAAAGAATCAAAATCATGGCTGCCTCTCTGAAATAGATGCAAATCTCCATTCCCCTCTGGTGAGTGAGGCAGGGCTGGCAATCCTGTCTGAGCAGGTTGCTTATGAGATTTTAGTGCTTGTGGGAAAGCACAAGGGCACAATCCTGGGCATCTGGCATTTGCAAGGTGCTGTCTCCTCCCAGCTGAGGGCAGGAGAATGAACAGAAAAGCTCAGGCAGGGCAGACAGCTGGGGGCTCTTTGTAACAGACCCTGAAGACCTAAATTTGGGGGGAGAAAGGTGGGAGGGATTAGAGAAGCGTGGGATGATTTAGGACACAGAGCCAAGCTTCACACTTAATTCCCAGCAAAAGCTCAATAAAGGCAGATGTGCTCACAATTAAGAAACTGCTCTTGGAATCTCAGACTGGTTTGGGTTGGGAGGGACCTTAAAGGTCACCCAGTCCCACCCCTGCCATGGCAGGGACACCTTCCACTGTCCCAGCTGCTCCAAGCCCTGTCCAGACTGGCCTTGGACACTTCCAGGGATCCAGGGGCAGCCCCAGCTGCTCTGGGCACCCTGTGCCAGGGCCTGCCCACCCAGAGTAAAAGATTTCTTTGCCATTATCCAATCTAAGTTTGTCCTCCTTCAGTTTAGAACCATTCCCCTTGTCCTGACACTGTCTGCCCATATGAAAAGCCTCTCTTCCTCTGTTTCATAGGCCACTTCAGGCATGGGAAGTGGCTCTGAGGACTCCCCAAAACCTTCTCTTCTCCAGGCTGAACCTCCCCAGCTCTCCAGGTCTGTCTCTACACATCAGAGGTGCTCCAGCCCTCCCTCATCCCTACCTCCACCTGAAGCAGGATGGGATCTGAGCAGCAGGACCTCAGCCAAAGTCCCAGCCCAGGCACTCAGCTTTTGGTCCAAATTCAAAAACCCCTCTGTCTCTTGCTCCCCAGCAGCCAAAGGGAGATCACCCGGAGGGACCATCCCCTGCTCAGAGCCAGCTCCAGGGGTGACCAGCCCTCACCCCAAAGAGCAGCTCCCTCCTCCCCCATCCTCAGCCAGGGCATAGTTCCCATGAAAGTTTTCAGTGGCCCACAAAAACAGCCACAAAATCAGCAAAGTTTCATCTAAAAAATAACCCAGAGCTGGGCTTGGAGCCTTCCCTGGAAGCAGAGCTTTGGTTGAGACACAATTCCCTGTGGAATTCCCATGGGGAGTCTCTGATCAATTAGAGAACAAAAGCTGCTTTATCCAGCCCTGCTCTCCTGCTGAGGGGCCATACTGAATACCAGACAGTATCTCCTTAAACCAGAGAGATTCCCCATTCCAGCAGCAGATATCTGGGCAGCCTCTGTACAGCCCAACACCTTTCCCTAATATATCATGCTTCCATTTCTAGAGCCCTTCAGTAGCACTGTACTCAGAAGAGCTACAAAAATAATCACAGTCAATATTCTGGAGTCTTAACAGAGGCTTTAGTACCATTTATAAGTGGAATTTGTAGTAAACCACTCCTGCCTGGAGAGCAGGATCTCACTGAGAGCCCAAGAACTTCAGAAGTATTGAAAAGCTCCACCACAACCATTCACCTGCTGCATTTTAAATTTTGAATTTTCATTCATTCTCCCCTAATTACCAAACCCAGCCCTTCCTCTTAGCTCCAATTAAACCTCCATAGGCGTCTTCTAAGCCAGATTTAAGGGAAATTTGAACCACAAGAATTTGCCAGCAAATTTTATTTAAAGAAGCAGAGAAGTCTCTACCCTCAAGTAAATGTCTCCAGATTCAGCCAGCAGCAGGAGAGCTGAGGGCAAGGTCTGCTAGCACTTCTCTGTCCTCATTCCCAGGAGGATGGGATGGGATGCTCCTGCCTCAAGCATGGGGCTGACCAAAGGGATGGAAGAGGAAAAGAGGAGTTGGTATTTCACATTTTTGAGACTTTTTTTTTTTGTTAGTTTTGCAGGCAGCCAAGCCAGCCTGGAGGCACCAAACAACATCAGCTAAAGGCATCCTGAGGGTTTTGCTGGGATGGGCAGGGTGGTCACTGATGTGCAGGTCACGTCCAGCAGCTCCCTGTGTCCAGTGCTGGGCAGGAGCAGGAGCTGGGCACTGAGGAGAGCCAGCTGTCCTGGAGCTCCATCTAGTGCAAGGCACCCTGGATTTATCCTGTCTCCACATCTGGGGAAGCTCCTGGAGCCACAGGATTTCCAGAGACTTTGCGCTTCACGATTCCCCCCATTTGCAGCTGTTGCTGCTGCTGGTGACACCATAAAAACACAGTTCAGGTGCATTTACAGCCAGGAAGGTACCAAAAGGACAGGGATTCTCTCTTCTTTTAAATCCTCTGGTTAGTTTTCAACTTGGAAGTACTTGGGGCTGCAAAAAGTGTTGTTCACAAGCTCTGCAACCTCTGAAAGAGCAGAGCAGCAGCAGGGCTCAGGTGGCTCAAACACAGCTCTGGTTTTCAGAAGGATTCCGACTTTTCACGTCTTGACTCCTCCATTGTCTTTGAAAGCCTCCACCACACCAGAAGGGCTCAGAGCTTCAGAAAAAGGTGGTTTCCCCTGAAAATCTTGCTGGGAGCTGCCGGCAAACAGGGAACCACACCATGAGCGTGAGAGGGTGAGCTCCTGGTTTTATTTTAAACACCAGTATCAAAAAGGGGGGAGAAAACATAAAAATAAAGAGGCCTATTTGGAAAAACAGAAATGTTAATTTTCAAAGGAATTACAGAAAAAATGGGGTAAGATCCTTCTCATTGCTTTTTCGCCAGATACACTGAGCTGGACACAGAGACTGAGGATTTCTCTCCCCAGTGAAAATCCTTTTCCTAAAGCCCCTCTGCCATCCATGGCCACCACAACAGCCCCAGATCCCAGTATTCTCCCCTCCTCCTGCACAGCTGCTCCTCAGGGAAGCCAAGACTTTGTGCACCTCATTATATTTTTAACCACACCCGCTATTCAGGCACTTTCAACTCCTGAGAGGGAGGGGAGATTTAAACAAAGACAGATGTGTAAATACCTGAATAAAGACATGAATGATTAACAGAAATAACTGTTAATAACTGTTAATTGTTTCCATGCCAATTGCCAAGATGCAGTAGAGGCTACAAGGGATTTCCAGCTATTAACAGGTGAGGAGGCAGTGGTGTTCAGTGAAGGTCAAAGAGTGATTTATACAATGTGCTACAACACTTCTGCTCACTTTTTTATTAAATGTCTCTGCAGTGCTATTCCCTGGGAATTCCTGTTTTGCACAATTTAAAACTGCTCAGCTTTCCATGAAATCACAGGATCATTAAGGTTGGAAAAGCCCTCTAAGATCATCAAGTCCAATTTTTAACCAAACACCAGCATTCCCACTAAACTGTATTGCCACGTGCCACGAATACTTGGCTTTTGAACACTTCCAGGGATGGTGACAACAACATCTGTGGCCAAAATGTGATGGTTTGGAGCCAACAGTGGGATATCCCCTAATGCACAACTCCTGCTGGAGAAATCTCAGGGAAACTCCATGCTGCCAGGCTTGGGAGTTTGAAAACTCTCAAAACCAAAAAAGAAATCAAAGCACAAATGTGTTTGTTCCTTGGAATAAAATACCTGTGGTTTCCCATGCTGGCTGCAGCCCCCAATCCCAGGGGATTCTCCGTTTTGTGTGGGCCCATCAGCTGCAGGTTTAATTTGGCCGTGAGTTCCACATGTCTCACAAAACCCTCTTTAAACAACTTCCAGAAATGCTTTTATTCCGAGGATGTTCTGACTTGAATGCATCTGATTCATCCCCCCCCCCCCCCCCAAATGACCCTTTTACAGCACAGCCTGAGCAGCTGAAGGGAAGCAGAGTTGTTCTCTCCCTGCTATCACAATCAAGTTGTTTGGTATAAAATGTGGCTGAGGAGTGAATCCATAATGTTCCTGGCCATGTAAGGAAACTGCTATTACCAGGAGGAAAATGCAGGTAGTAACTCTGCGGGTTTTTCTCCACTGGAACTGTAATTAATGTGGATGCTGTGCACTAAGTACAGGGAGAAATACAGACTTCAGAGCAGTGAAAATGCATCTCATTAACACCGGAACTACTGTATCGTCCAAATGCATGATGTTCAGCAAGGAAAAGCTGGGTAATTGAATTCCCACCAAAGCACAGTTCATCTGCATCAAACAGCACCATGCCCATCGTGCAGCTCCTTCGGGCTGCTGCTGGAAATGAGGATTAATTAGGATACCTGCTCGTTACTCACAGAGCAGGCACACACACTGTGGTCAGGCTTGGGGCTGTAGTGAGAGGCTCTGCTCAAACCCCAGCCAGGCAGAGCAAGGCAACTCCAAAACTTTGGATCTTCTTGCACTCAAGATGCACCAAGAGTCAACATTTTTTTTTTGTCCATGAAGAAAAAGCTGGCAAAAAAACCCAACAATTCACAGGAAGACACCTCTGCTGCATAAATATTTCAGTAATAACTAATAAGTGATTTATGGAATTGGTTTTGAATTATTCTAGGCTGGATTGGCTCGAGTGGCAGGGATGTGCATAAATCATTCCATGCACAGCACCCCCCAATCCCAACATGCAGCTAATGAACCCTCCGGAGCCAAACACACTCCTCCTTCAGGAAGAACCCACTGATCTGCAGCATTTTAATGGGTAAATTATTATTAATTTAAATAAATACATGAAAAACTCCCAAATACATCAGAGGAGAGAGTTTGGGAAGGGGAAGGAGGCATCCAGACAGAAACAGCAGAGAGGGTTTGGAGGTTTGGAGCTGGAAATCTGTGCTTTGAGCAGTCTTTCAGTCAGATCCAAGTGGGACTAATCCATCCCTTTGCTGCAGAACCTCCCATCCATGAGCCCCAGCACTGGGGTGTGTAAGGGCAGCAGGAGCTCGTTAAATGCATTTTAACTCATTATCATCATGTATTCTCCCTTTTCCTCCCCTGTCACATGTTCACCAGAGCCCCAGCACACGGCTCTCTGGTATCCCACCGACACAACTTCCAGGCTGAGAAACCCCTGCAAAGCCAAACCCCAGAGTTATTCTGGGCACAGGCATCTTGGGCTAAAGCAGCACACGGAGAGGAGGTCACCCCATCTCATCTTGGGGTCCTGGTATGATTTTCCTCCACATTCACCCCAGACCCTGATCCCCCCCCAAAGCCCCCCACAGTGAGAAGGGGCCAGCCCCCTCAGCATGCCCTTTGGGTGTCATTTTGGGCTGTAGGGGAGGCAGTGGGAGCAATCCATCACCCTCAACCTTTGGAAAACCGGTGACTGCTGGGATATCATTTTAAGCTGCCACTTGGGTGAATTTTACTCCCTAGAGGTGCAAAGGATGCTGAGCTCTGGCTCATTCTGGCTCCCTAAGGTGGGACATGATCCCATCACTCCCAAGACCTCACTGTGCTCACCAGTGCCTCAGCTCCCATGCAGCCTGGCACACCCCATTACTTCAGTGCTTCAAATCCCATTATTCAGCTCTAAGGAGGAAATCATTTTAATTAAGGAAATTAAAAATGTGTTTGCTTTGGAATTTTAAGTAGGTGTTAATTTGAAGGGATGAAAAAGAGCCGTGCAGCCTGCTTGTGTGAGGAGCAGCAGGGGATGGGGATGGAGGAGGGGAAGGGCCCTCTGCAGCACCTGGGGTCCCTGGGGAGCAGGGGCAGGGCACTAAGGCAGGAGCAGCAAAAGGCAGAGCCACCCCCCAGCTAAGGAGGGCTCCTGCTGATTCCATTCCTGCAGGAGAGTGGAGCCAGGTGGGAGTCAGGCTTTTCTCCCAACAAGTGACAAAAGGAGTAGGGCCTCCAGTTACACCAGAGGAAGTTTAGGTTGGATGTTAGGGAAAATTTCTTCATGGAAAGGGCTGTCAAACACTGGAACAGCTGCCCAGGGCAGTGGTGGATCCTCCATCCCTGGAGGAATTTCAAACCCCTGTTGATGTGGCACTTGGGAACATGGTTTAGTTTAGCAGTGCTGGGAGAACAGCTGGCCGTCAATGATCATAGAGCACTTTTCCAACCTTAATGATTCCACAGATCTATGAAATACAGCAAAAAAGGTGCTGGAAAATCCTTCAGAGAAGCTCTGAAGCCGTGAGGCCACAAGGAGGGACAAGAATATTGCCAAGCTGGCCCTGGTCCCTGTTACCGCTGAAGATCAATAGATCACGCGGACACAGGTTGAGGTGTGGTGAAGAAAGAGCAGAGTTTATTTTTCCTCCCAGGATTTATAGGCTTCTTACCATGGCCAGGGATTGGATGCTCAGGATAACACTTTCTCACTGCACTGGCCATGAGAAATGCCCATCAGAAGACGTGTAACAGAAAGAATGTACACATATCTATGTTTACAGTTACTGTCCTAGGAAAGTCATTAGAAAACTATGTTAGCAAGCTCAGAAGCTGAGTTTTCAGGGTGACAGGTCCCCATGGGCTGCAGTGTCCTCTCATGTCCCCTGGTCCCCAAGGGCTGAGGTTCACCTGGAGGTGCCAGGTCCTGCTTCCATTCCCTCCTTCACTTGTTGCTAGTCTCCAACACCACAAGACTCCATCAGCAGTGTCCCAGGCTTTCCACAGGTGCCACCAACCCACTGGGAGCTCAGCTGAGTGCCAGTGCCACGGGGGGTGGGGGGGGTGGCTTTTGGCCAGAAGGAAGGAGATGCTTCTCACTTTGTGTCCTTGCAGCAGAGACAGCCCAGAGAAGGCTGCAATGCAAGGCTCAGCTTAATGCAGCAGGGTAAGAGTCCTACCAAAAACAGCAGCTAATTACTTAAGTAATACCCAGTGTTATTAATGCTGCAGCTCTGCCATCACCCATGTATTTATAATAATAGTGTTCCCACTGTAATAACATTAATCATAATGGATTTACTAAGAAATTAAGGGGGAAGGGATATTATCTCCCTCGGGAACAGCACTTGACAGCAGCCCTATTTACTGTGTGGATTTGGATTGGTTTAATTCTCAATGTCTCGCTCATTAATCTGCTTTTCCAACAGCCCCTCACAAACACCCCTCTGGGAGCACAACCACAGGAGGAGGGAGGCAGGACAAGCACAGCCGGCTGAGGGGGGCTCAGGCAGAGCAGCCCCAGGGAATCCTGGCACAGGGTCAGCACAACCACCAGGGCTGTCTCATGGGGTGTGAGGGCACGGTCCTCTCCTGCCTTGGTGGGCAGTGTGCACGTCTGGGCATCACCCTCTTCTCCAGCCAATCTGCTATTCTCAGCTCCATGCTTAAAAACTCCTTAGCTTTACCTGGTGAGCAAGGAATAGTCAGCATCTCTTCCCAACATTTATAACAAGAGCTCAAAGGTTTTATTGAAACTTGTTTTCCCATATGCCTTTCTCCTCATCAGGCTTCTGGCTCGGGACACTTGGACCAAGAGCAGCTTGTCCAAGCCAGGGAATGCAGTGAGACACCCACAAAGCTCAGGCCCACCACCCTAACCAGAACCCATTGAGCTTTCACCAATGGGTTTTTACCAATCAGACAGCTTTTCACTGTCTGATGAAAATGAAAGATTAATGTATGTCCTGAAAGTCAGATGATCTGAGTAAAATTAAATCCTGATGAAAATCAAAGCTTGGTAAAAATTAAAGCCTGAAGTCCAAAGTGATCCAGTGATTTTTACCAGGAGTACTGCTTTCCTTGGTTAGTTTATAGCTGTGAGTAAAGACAGAGACATTTTATCACAGCTTGCATTAAACCCCTCTGATGCCTTGCCTGGGAGAGTGGAAGTGGCCTGGAAGCTGTGCACCTGTCAGCAGGAAAACAAGCTGGAGAAAAAAGGCTCCCAAATCCCAGAAAGCCCTGGAGCCTCCTGGGCTGGTGTCCCCATCAGGGGCAGCTGGCTGTCCTCAGCCAAGGAAACACTGGGATTCCACTGGATTTATTGTACCTATCCATTGCATCACACAAAGGATCTGAGGACACCTGGCTAATTTTTTCACCCCAAGTTCTTGATACACAAATAAACACACTTCCCCCTTTTCTTTGTCCATTTAATATTTTTTTCTTTCTATTTTCTGCTTGAGGAGAGGGCTGGGCTGAGATTCATGAGTGTTCAGGAACACCCCCATGTCCAGCCCCCAGCCAGGGAGGCCGCAGTGAAGCCTCCTCAAGGTCTTCTCTCCTCCTGGCTGAGCAGCCCCAGCTCTCTCAGCCTTTCCTCAGAGCAGAGGGGCTCCAGCCTGCGGCATCTCTGGGGCCTCTACTGCCTTGCCTCCAACAGCTCCAGCTCCTTCTGTGCTCAGGACCCCAGAGCTGGGGCAGGGGTGAGCCCGGGAGGGGCTGCAGCTTCATGGGCACCAGCAGGGAATTTTGTGTTATCCCTGGAGAGGAACTAAATGCACTCTGGTGTTGAGGGATAAAATGAAAGGAATCAAGCCTGCCCTGGGCAGGGTTGCCACCAGCACCAGCATTTCCTTGTGCAGTCTGAAGGGATCTGTCAGGGGCAGATCCCAGGGCTCCCCTTGCTCCGGCCCCCAGCCCAAAGCAGCTGCAAGGATGGCAGGGCTGGGCTGTGGGTCCGTGCCCAGCTCAGTTCGGAGCTCCCTGTGCCACCACAAGCACAGGCTCAAAAGCAAACCCTGCCCATGGGGACACAGCAGCCGTGCAACACTGGCACCCTGCAGCTGAAGCTGAGCCTGCAGCACCCTGGGGTACCCACACAGCCCAGACTGTCCCCAAGGCTTCCTGGAGCCTGAGCCCAGGCTCAGAGGCCCCAGGGCTCCCTTCTGGGGAGCTCCAGAGGAACCGAATAGAGAGAGCCTCGGAGCCCTCAGCAATCCCGCCAGCAACCCACAGGCTGCAGGACACAGACGGCGCTTCCTGGCTGGGAGAAGCCTCATGCCCATCTCCAGGCACCACAATCACAGCGATCCCCACAGCTCCAGCCCCTGCCCAGCTCCTCTGTGGGCAGCGTTAAGGCTTCAGCAGAACCACCCAAGGCCGAGGGCCTTCTGGCCATTTTCCCTTCCCCACTGCACGCCTGGGCAGCTTGCTGAGCACAAGCACCCTTTTCCCCTCTCCCCCTATGCCCTGCGCACACTGGGCACCAGAGAAAGCACCTGAGACACTGGGTATGAGAGCACATTCTATATTTCTATATATAATTCTATATCTATATTCTATGTATTTCTATTTCTATATTTCTATATTAAAGAACAAAAAAGAAGAAGGAAAAAAAAAATCCATCTTAAAGAAAATTCCTGCCCGGCTCAGATGGCCCCGGCAGACAGAGAGCCTCTCAATTCAGCTCTCCTCAGAGCTCCAGCAGCACAGCCAGCCACGGGCCCACAGACAAGGGCGGTTCTTGCGTGCCCTGTGGAATCCATCTTGCCACCTCTGCAAGACGGAGCCTGGAGCTGCCCGGAGGACAAAGGCTGTTTCCAGAGCCAGCCTTCTGATGGCAGGGCTGATGTCCTGTGCCTTGTCATCAAGGGCTGCAAGAGAGAGGAACAGAGCCATGGTCAGATCTGCATCTGCAGGGACCCAAGGAGAGCCCCGTGCAAGGGCCAACCCAGGTGGCTCTGGCCATGGCCAGGAGGGAGCAGGGACCAAAGGGATCAGCCCAAAGCCACTGGACACTATTGGCACTCGTGCCCCTGAAATCTCTGTGTGTGCCCTGGCCACACCAGGCCTGGTCCGCACAGGGAGCAGAGCCCTGGGCAGCCGGGGCAGGGATTGCAGCTCTCCTTGGCAGCCGGGGCTGGCAGCCCGCTGCCCTCACTCACCCTGACAGATGCTCTGGAGCTCTCGTTTGTTCCCCCGGAGGTGCCACCCGGCCATCCCTGGGAACACAGAGCCTGTCAGGGTCCCAGCAGCACAGCTCCCTGCCAGCGGCGCTGCCAGCCCTGGGGCCACACGGCCTCCTGCCCCGGCAGGGCTCAGCCCCGGCCCTTGCCGCATCCTGACTCAGCCCAAGGGCCCGGCTGCCAGAGGCCGGCAGCAGCAGCCCCGAGGGCAGCCGGGGCTCCAGGGCCGGGGCAGCAGCCGGGGCTGGGGCCGAGCTGCGGCGGGGCAGGGAGGGAGCCCAGCCCGGTTCGTGGCTCACCAATGAACCTGATGGCCGCCGCTCGCAGGGACTCCTGCGGGCTGTCCAGGTACAGCAGGGCCCGGTGCAGGTGCTCAGCCGCTCGGCTCCTGTCCTGTGCCAGCTGCAGAGAGCGGCGGGAGGGAAGGGTTGGTGCGGGCTCTGCCCCTCGGCCGGGCACTGCTGCCTGCGGCCAGCCCCGGCCTCCCGTGCCCGCCCAGCCCTGAGGCACCGGGCAGCAGCCGCTGGCGCCGGGCTCTGGAGGGGACAGAGGGCCGGCTGCTGCCCGGGGAGCCGCGGTGCTGGCCTGCCCGACAGAGCAGCTGTGCCGGGGCTCCATGGGCACACGGCTCGGGGCCACAGGGGGCTGGAGTAGAGCCCGCGGGGCCCAGGGAAGGGAGCAGCGTGTGGGGCACAGGCTGGCGGCCCTGGGTGCGGCACTGGGCAGGGCACAGCTGCCAGCCGCACACACTGAGCTTCTCCAGCCTGGGGCTGGGGCTTCCAGCCCGCCCTTACCAAGCCCTCGCCGAACCTCCAGGTCTGATCCACCCGCAGCATCTGCTGGAGATCCTTCCTCTTCAGGAATCGGGCGGAACAGAGCAGCGTTTCCCGGGAGGCCTGGAGAGCAGCAGAGACCCAGAGATGGCACCACAGCCCAGGGCACAGGACCCACGTCCCTGGGCCAAGACCAGGAGGGAGCTGCAGCCTGCGAGGCAGCAGAGCAGGAGGCAGCCGAGCGCCCTGCCAGGGAGCCACGGCAGCTGCCGAGTCCTCACATCAACCACGCGCTGGTTCTCGTCATGGCAGTGCAAGGAGAGTGGGAGCAGGCTCTGCTGCACGTGGGACTTCAGGGCCTTTTTCCCCTCCTTTGGTACTAAATCCATCATCTCTTGGAAGATGAACATGGAGCACAGCTGCACCTGGCTATCGTCCTGTACGAAAGGAAGAAATAAAGACCTCAGCATCAGCTGCTTCAGGCCCACCTGGGCACAGGCCTGCAAATGCCCAGGGCACAGTGCCCAGGCAGCAGCCATGGCTGGAGACACAGAGCCTTACATTGTCAAAGAGCGGCAGGAGCGCCTCAGCCAGCTGCAGGGCGAGGGGGATGGTTATCGGGCCACCATTGTACAGGAACAAACGGCTGAGGAGAGCGATGCTCATCCCAAGCACATGGCTGTCATTTTCCCCCAGGAGCTCCACAAGCCTTTCATGCAGGCCCCACATTCTTTTGGCCTGTGTGGAACACAAGTGTGTGAAATGCCACCCTGCTGCCACAGGGCCCAGAGGCCAAAGGCCTGTGCCAAAGGCCTGGGGCAGGAGGCAAGAGGCAGGAGGCAGGAGCTGGCAGCAGCTGCCTCAGTGCCCAAAGGCCAACCAAGCGCAAGCCACTGCCTTCCCCAGCCCCACGCCGGCAGCCGCTGCCCCCTTCTCACCATGGAGGAATTCTTGCCGAGCACCACAAGGCCTCTGAGTGCCAAGCGACGCCTCTCCCTGCACTCGCTCTGCAGTTTGCTTGATGCGATCTCCAGGACGCTGTCACGGTATTCACTCGAGTCCAGGCACTCCAACATCTGAAGGGCACAGGCCGGTGATGGGGCAGCAGCGCACAGGGCTGGGCCCAGGCAGCAGCACAGGGCGTGGGCACCGTCCCGGGCGGCTGCGGCACCGAGAGGGCAGAGAGCTGGGAGACAGCTCAGCGAGACAGCGCTGCCCTTCAGGCTCACCTCCACAAGGAACGCCATGGCGGCCAAATCCCCGTGTGCGGTGTCTTTGCTGAGCAGCCCGAGCAGGTAGAATGCAATCGCAGAACACAAGGGTAGGGACACGTGACGCATTGCTCTGATGGGAGGAAAAAGGAACCAAGACCCTGAGCCAGTGGGACAAACCTCTCCATGGACTGACTCCCAGGAGGAGCTTGGCCCTTCTCCACCACCCTGCAAGGGGACCCAGGCCCTTTGGGAAGCAGCTGCTCTTGGGCACCCTCCTCTCCCAGGCTTGTGCAGTGTCCTTGGCCATCCCTTGGTGACAAGGCCCTCTGGCCCATGACCACGGGGACTTTGTGGGGCACCCCAGGCTCGGGGCACAAACGCTGTTTGGGGGCAGCTCACCTGGCCAGCACACCCACAGCACAGTGGTGCGTGCCAGCACACAGCAGCGTGTCCCAGCCACACTCGTCTTCCACTGCCGCCACCACATCCTCATAGTGCAGTCGGCAGAGCAGGGCCTTCAGGGTCTGCACTGCAAACCTGTGTGCACAGCAAAGCCCAGGTGATGCTGGGAGCACGGGCTTCTGCCCTGGGGACATGGCAGGGACAGGAGGACTGGCATGGAGCACCTGTTGGGGCTGATGGCAAGGCCGTGTTGCTGCTGGCATCTCTTCCAGAAGGTATCGACCTTCTCTGGCAGATCCAATGTGCTGAAGAGCACTTGCAAGAGCAGATGCACCAAGAGACGGGGGAAATACACTGTCACTGCATGTGGGACACAGGGCAGCTGGAGTATCTTCCATATCACCACAGTTGCCTGCGAAGGACAGAGCAGCCTGAGTCAGTGCTCAGTGCTCAGGTGTCCATGTGGCAGGGCCCAAGCGTGGCAGGGAGAGGCCAATGGAGATGTAGGGACAGCAGCCGGCCTGGTGGCCCTGGAGCTGCTCCTGCGCCAGGTTGGAGCCCAGTGCCTGATGCAGGGAGATGCCATGGGAGGAGGGAGGATGGAGACCTGAGGGACAGGTGACCTTGGGGTGAGCAAAGGTCAGTTGCAGAAACTCACAGCCAGGGCAAGGACAGCCGTGTGGTCCCCGTCGGAGGTGCACATGCTGAGCTCTGGCCAGGTGCCCAGCACATCCAGGAGTATCAGCATGGCTGGCTCTGCAGCCCTGCACGAGCACATGATGCTCTTCCACATGGTGGTAGCAGCTCTGTGGGGACAGAGTTCTGTGTCAGGGGGGTCTGGGACACATCCCCGTGGCCTGGGCAGCAGCAGGGAGCTGAGCTGGCTGCCAGCCCTGCCTCTGCCCACTGCCCCTCTGTGGCAGCCCAGCCCTGTGGGGACTGGCCCCTGAGGGCAGCAGGCTCGGGGGCTGCTGTGCCAGGGCTGACAAAGGGAGGAGCCACAGGGCCCTGGAATCCTCTGTTTGTCAGACACCTGAGCCGGGCTGTGCAGGGGGATGCCCTGAGCCCTCTGGGCACGTGGGCCCTGTACCTGTCACACCATGGGGCCACACGCAGGAGAGCCATCACCACGTCAGCAGGCTGTGCCTCTGTCAGATCCAGAAGGGGCCTGCACAGATTGTACTCAGGAAACTCATTAGCCTTGAGCCACTGGTGGATGAACCTCACCATGGGGAGCACCTGGAGAAGGCACAGGGAAACTTGGAAAGCTGCCAGCAGGAGTAATGTGCCCAGCTTCCCAGAGAAGTGCTTCCCTTCCCACCGCACTGCCACGGCCTCAAAGGCTTGCAGTGAGCAGCTGGCGTGGCCAAGCAATTCCTGGGAGGATCGAAGCCAGGCCACAGGCTGCTTACTTGCTTTGGACTGGAAGGACCCTCCTCCACAAGCATGTCCAGCAGGGCAGCACTGGCCTTGGTTTTGAAGATGGGAGAGTATGCTCTGACCACAGTGCCCATGGCACTGGTCTCTTCCTCCCGAATTCTCTTCATGAATTTGCAAATCATCTGCAGCAGAAGGGCAAGAAATGAGGGACATTGCATGGAGTGCTCCAAGCGTGGTACTGGGCTGAGCAGGAGAGGGGATGGCTGCAGGTACCTGCGCTGTTGTGCGGAAGAGGCCACGGCTGCGTTCCTGCTCTCGAGTGCGCTCCATGGCTGCTCCTGGCAAAGAGCGAGCGCAGCTTGAGCTGAGGGGCTGCAGGAAAGGCCGGAGAACACAGCCCAGCCCTGCACTCCCCAGGCAGGGACAGCCCCGGGAGGCCCCAGGGCACAGAGTACAGCTCCAGGGCGTCTGCCCCAGCCCCACTTCTGTCCTGTCCATGGACGTGTCCCCGGGGGATGGGATGGGATGGGATGGGATGGGATGGGATGGGATGGGATGGGATGGGATGGGATGGGATGGGATGGGTTGGGATGGGATGGGACGAGGCCAAGCTGGCTGCAGGCCCAGGTCTGCCGCTCACCCTCCTGAGGTGGCTGAAATTGCTCCAGCTCTCCAGGCTGCTGTGCTGGGGCAGTCCCAGGGCCTTCTTTCTCCTCCTTCACCCAGGTCAGCTTGGGGACACTTGGAGGTCTCTGCTCAACATCACTGCCTGGATTCATGGCTAATTGCTGCAGAGATGGCTCGGAAAAGGGCTGAGTTGGCAAGTCCTGCAGCTGTGCCTGGAAGGCACCTGCAGGAGTGAAGTCTTGGCAAGGCTGCAGGACAGCCAGTCCTGCACTTGGGTCTCAGGGGCTCGTGCCACAAGGACAGGAGACTCGTCGTCAAGGACCGCGGTGAGGAAATGCCACGGTCTGGGCTCGAGCACACCTGAGAAGTGTGGTGCTTCACCCCACCAGAAGTGAAGCCTCGGGAAGGCCGCAGGTCACCGAGTGCTGTGGTCTGGCCTCGAGGTGACCTGCAGGAGTAACGCCTCAGAAAGGCTCTGGGTCAGCAAGGAGTGAGTGCGCCGTGCGGGGGCTCCTCACAGCACCACTCTGTCCCGTCCTGCCCTGTCACGTGCACCAGGCACTGTGGTGTGGCTGTGTCACCGCCAACACTAATGTCACCCCATGTCACAAAGGGCCCTTGGACACCCTGTCCCGTTCCATTCCACGGTTACCATGCTGCACCGTGTCACCAAGGGCCGTTGCACACGCTGCTCCCTGCCCTGGGGCTCCACCCAGCCCGGCCAAAGTGGCCCAGCTTGGAAGCAATGCCTTGGCCCAAGTGTCTCAGACAACCCAACAGGATCTTTAGGAACAGCTCAAACCTGTGTCTGCAGCAGGAAGGGTGGCAGGAGGTTTCCTGCCTGCTTTGCATTGCTGCAGGGGCTGCTCCTGTCAGAGCCCCCTCTCTGCTGGTGACAGCTTTGCTCTTGGGGACACCGCTCTGCAGCAGCCCAGGAACACGAGCGGTGCCCAGTGCCGGGAGCGCCACCAGTGGTTCCCCCCTGTGCACGGGGACCCCAGCCCCAGGGTGGCTGTGCCAGCACCCCCAGGGACCTCCAGCCTCAGGAACCCAGGGCAAGGGGAAACCACAGCTGTGCAAATGCTGCCTGTGCCCAAAGCAAATGCAAAGACAGACAGCCTGTGACAAACAAGGACAATTTATTTACACAACAGCACCACCACCACCAATGAACTACAGAATGTATTTATGTTATAAGAATCTTCATAGCAACAATCTATAAAATGTATGTACAATGAAAGGACCTCTATAGCAATTGCAATAAAGAACCTAACTACAGCCTGTAGAACATATATACTGAAGGGACTGTGTCCACCATCTCTGTTATTCCTGCAAGAGAAGGAGGCATCTTGGCCACTCCAGCCCAGCCCTGAGGGCTGTTCCTGTGCACACTCTGGTGCCGTTTCTGCTCTGTCCAGAGCCGCTTCAGCAGCAGCGACTCAGCAGCGCTGCTCGAGGAGACATCACCACCCTCCCCATGGAGGCAGAAGCTGTGCAGACACAGAGCTCTGTGTCAGGGGAGCCTCGGTCTCAGCACCGTGGCCTGGGCAGGCGCGGGGGCCCGGGCTGGCCGCCAGCCCTGCCTCTGCCCGCTGCCCTGGCAGCACCCAGTGGCTGTGCCCTGCCAGGGCCTCCTTGCCCTCCTTGTCGCCAGCCAGCCCAGCCTGGGCACCTCGGGGCTGCTGAGGCCCAGCCTCGAGGGCTTCTGCTGCAGGCATGGCAGTCTCTCAGGGGAAGCACCAGAGCAGCGGGTGACAGGAACAAGGTGACTGCCTGGGGGCTGCTCGTGGCCTCTGACACCCAATTCCTCAGGGCTTCCACCACCCCGGCCCCACAGGGGCCTCCTGTGCCCTTGGAGCCTCCTGCCACCTCCTCCCTCACACCTGCCCCTTGTGCCTTCCCACTGCCTTGTCCCATCAAGGCCTCTGCAGCACCGCATTCCTTCCAGGCCTCCCTCCACCCCAGCCCCTCTGGTCTCCCCCAGCCCGGCCAACCTGCCCGGCAGCGGCGCAGCCCCGATGGAGCTCCAGAGGAGCCGGATTGAGAGAGCCTCAGAGCCCTCAGCAATCCCGCCAGCAACCCACGGGCTGCAGGACACAGACGGTGCTTCCTGGCTGGGAGAAGCCTCGTGCCCATCTCCAGGCACCACAATCACAGCGATCCCCACAGCTCCAGCCCCTGCCCAGCTCCTCTGTGGGCAGCGTTAAGGCTTCAGCAGAAGCACCAAAGGCCGAGGGCCTTCTGGCCATTTTCCCTTCCCCACTGCACGCCTGGGCAGCTTGCTGAGCACAAGCACCCTTTTCCCCTCTCCCCCTATGCCCTGCGCACACTGGGCACCAGAGAAAGCACCTGAGACACTGGGTATGAGAACACATTCTATATTTCTATATATAATTCTATATTTCTATATATAATTCTATATCTATATTCTATATATTTCTATTTCTATATATCTATATTAAAAAGAACAAAGAAGAAGGAATAAAAAAAATATCCTAAAGAAAAATCCTGCCCGACTCAGATGGCCCCGGCAGACAGAGAGCCTCTCAATTCAGCTCTCCTCAGAGCTCCAGCAGCACAGCCAGCCACGGGCCCACAGACAAGGGCGGTTCTTGCGTGCCCTGCGGAATCCATCTTGCCACTTCTGCAAGATGGAGCCTGGAGCTGCCCGGAGGACAAAGGCTGTTTCCAGAGCCAGCATTCTGATGGCAGGGCTGATGTCCTGTGCCTTGTCATCAAGGGCTGCAAGAGAGAGGAACAGAGCCATGGTCAGATCTGCATCTGCAGGGACCCAAGGAGAGCCCCGTGCAAGGGCCAACCCAGGTGGCTCTGGCCATGGCCAGGAGGGAGCAGGGACCAAAGGGATCAGCCCAAAGCCACTGGACACTATTGGCACTCGTGCCCCTGAAATCTCTGTGTGTGCCCTGGCCACACCAGGCCTGGTCCGCACAGGGAGCAGAGCCCTGGGCAGCCGGGGCAGGGATTGCAGCTCTCCTTGGCAGCCGGGGCTGGCAGCCCGCTGCCCTCACTCACCCTGACAGATGCTCTGGAGCTCTCGTTTGTTCCCCCGGAGGTGCCACCCGGCCATCCCTGGGAACACAGAGCCTGTCAGGGTCCCAGCAGCACAGCTCCCTGCCAGCGGCGCTGCCAGCCCTGGGGCCACACGGCCTCCTGCCCCGGCAGGGCTCAGCCCCGGCCCTTGCCGCATCCTGACTCAGCCCAAGGGCCCGGCTGCCAGAGGCCGGCAGCAGCAGCCCCGAGGGCAGCCGGGGCTCCAGGGCCGGGGCAGCAGCCGGGGCTGGGGCCGAGCTGCGGCGGGGCAGGGAGGGAGCCCAGCCCGGTTCGTGGCTCACCAATGAACCTGATGGCCGCCGCTCGCAGGGACTCCTGCGGGCTGTCCAGGTACAGCAGGACCCGGTGCAGGTGCTCAGCCGCTCGGCTCCTGTCCTGTGCCAGCTGCAGAGAGCGGCGGGAGGGAAGGGTTGGTGCGGGCTCTGCCCCTCGGCCGGGCACTGCTGCCTGCGGCCAGCCCCGGCCTCCCGTGCCCGCCCAGCCCTGAGGCACCGGGCAGCAGCCGCTGGCGCCGGGCTCTGGAGGGGGCAGAGGGCCGGGGGCTGCCCGGGGAGCCGCGGTGCTGGCCTGCCCGACAGAGCAGCTGTGCCGGGGCTCCATGGGCACACGGCTCGGGGCCACAGGGGGCTGGAGTAGAGCCCGCAGGGCCCAGGGAAGGGAGCAGCGTGTGGGGCACAGGCTGGCGGCCCTGGGTGCAGCTCTGGGCAGGGCACAGCTGCCAGCCGCACACACTGAGCTTCTCCAGCCTGGGGCTGGGGCTTCCAGCCCGCCCTTACCAGGCCCTCGCCGAACCTCCAGGTCTGATCCACCCGCAGCATCTGCTGGAGATCCTTCCTCTTCAGGAATCGGGCGGAACAGAGCAGCGTTTCCCGGGAGGCCTGGAGAGCAGCAGAGACCCAGAGATGGCACCACAGCCCAGGGCACAGGACCCACGTCCCTGGACCAAGACCAGGAGGGAGCTGCAGCCTGCGAGGCAGCAGAGCAGGAGGCAGCCGAGCGCCCTGCCAGGGAGCCACGGCAGCTGCCGAGTCCTCACATCAACCACGCGCTGGTTCTCATCATGGCAGTGCAAGGAGAGTGGGAGCAGGCTCTGCTGCACGTGGGACTTCAAGGCCTTTTTTCCCTCCTTTGGTAGAAAATCCATCATCTCTTGAAAGATGAACATGGAGCACAGCTGCACCTGGCTATCGTCCTGTACGAAAGGAAGAAATAAAGACCTCAGCATCAGCTGCTTCAGGCCCACCTGGGCACAGGCCTGCAAATGCCCAGGGCACAGTGCCCAGGCAGCAGCCATGGCTGGAGACACAGAGCCTTACATTGTCAAAGAGCGGCAGAAGCGCCTCAGCCAGCTGCAGGCCGAGGGGGATGGTTATCGGGCCACCATTGTACAGGAACAAACGGCTGAGGAGAGCGATGCTCATCCCAAGCACATGGCTGTCATTTTCCCCCAGGAGCTCCACGAGCCTTTCATGCAGGCCCCACATTCTTTTGGCCTGTGTGGAACACAAGTGTGTGAAATGCCACCCTGCTGCCACAGGGCCCAGAGGCCAAAGGCCTGTGCCAAAGGCCTGGGGCAGGAGGCAAGAGGCAGGAGGCAGGAGAGCTGGCAGCAGCTGCCTCAGTGCCCAAAAGCCAGCCAAGCGCAAGCCACTGCCTTCCCCAGCCCCACGCCGGCAGCCGCTGCCCCCTTCTCACCATGGAGGAATTCTTGCCGAGCGCCACAAGGCCTCTGAGTGCCATGCGACGCCTGTCCCTGCACTCTGAAGCCTCTGTACCCCCATTGGTTTTGTACGTGTGTCACTCCGATTGGGAACGGCGATAAAGAACGACAATGGACTCTCAAGGGAGTTACAACACGAGAATTCTCTGGTTTATTACTTCAGGCCTGTTTTATAGACTGGTACGTGAAAGATACAGAAAAGAAACTCCTATTGGTTAACAAAGTGCTACATCACCATCATTGGTCAGGGTGGCCCATCACCCCCCTGGCCTTCTCCCGCAAGAGAAAACAAGACTGCAAAACAACACCTGCAAGGCTGTTTAGTATCTCTGAGAATTGTTTTAATTCCTTCTCATATTTTTCCCAGGCTATTTTCTCAGGCAGCCCGAGGAGCCAGGCGGCCTGTAATTTGTACAGGCACTGTGGTTTAGATTTAGCATCCATAACTCACCCTTTTTGTTAAAAATAAATAAAAGAGCAGTGTTTGTCACGTCCTGCTGGGCCCTTGCAGGAGGAAGAACAAACACAGCACAAAAGGGTTCTCTGTTAGAACTTTGGATGGATGCTAATCTAGAATTAATCTAGAATTTTGGCTTATGTTTTGGTATTTAAGAATTGTTTTCTTTGCAGGGATTTGATGGTTGACTCCAATGTCTCTAATTCAGTAAACCAACACACACTCTCACACAACAAATAACATTGTTAATTTGTTCAAACTGACAGTTTAACTTGTCGACAGGTAAGAATATTTAGTCTCTGCTTGTAGAAGGACCATCGGAATGATGATCGGTATCTTGGTCACCATCTGACGGTCGCCTGTTGACTGCTTTCTGCTTTTGATGCTGCAGATCAGGGCGAACACACCTTGCAGGTATCCACCGTACTCCAGTGTCCGTGGAAACGCATGCATACCCACGACCCCAAGCGATGAGCTCACACGGGCCTTGCCACTTGTTGGTGGTCAGGTCTCTCACCCAAACTTTCGCTCGAGGCAGGTTTGACTGCCTCGAGAAGACTTTGACTGCCTCGCCTGAAGACTGCAATGAAAGAAAATGATTCAAGATGACAGGGTTATCTGAATTCTTTTTCACTGTGAGGTGATTAATTGTGTATAAGGCTTTCTCCAGTCGGCTGTGTGGAGTTTCTCCAACCATCCCCGTTTTTTGTCTGTCTAGAACACGTTTTAAGGTACCATGAGCACGTTCGACAATAGCCTGCCCAGTGGGAGAATGTGGAATACCAAATGCATGTGAAACTCCCCATAACTGTAAAAACCGTCGTGTCTTTTGTGAGGTATAGGCAGGACCATTGTCAGTTTTCACAGAAGAAGGTATGCCCAAAACTGCAAACGCGATTTTCCAATGGGCAATAACATCACGGCCCTTTTCCCCGGTGTGAGCAGATGCCCACATAGCAGATGAAAAGGTGTCTACAGACACATGCACATACTTAAGTCTGCCAAACTCAGCAATGTGAGTGACATCTGTCTGCCAAAGCTGCAGGGCTTTCAACCCTCTGGGGTTCACCCCCGCTGGCAAAGGTGCTGCGAGCCCATGACAGTCAGCACAAGAACTGACAATGTCACGCGCCTCGGTCGGTGTTAGGTGAAACTGTTTTTGCAAAGTATGTGCACTTTGGTGGAAAAAGTCATGCGATGCTTTGGCTTGTGCAATTTTGTCAGGCTGAGGCGCTACCCAAGCAGGGTTGGCCAACCTATCAGCCCTGGCATTACCCTCTGCTATGAAACCTGGTAGATTGGTATGACTCCGAATATGCAGAATGTAATATGGGTGAACTCGAGCTTGGATCACACACCACAAGGACTTCAGCAGCTGAAATAGACGTTCATTATCAACTTCTTTCAGGAGCACACAATCTAAACGTTTAGCGAGATCTGCTACATAAGCAGAATCAGTGACTAGATTCAGCGGTACCTGAGAAAACCGCTGGAATGCCATGGTAGCGGCCCTTAGTTCGACTAGCTGGGCTGAGCCTGTCTCATGGCCTTCCAGCACTTGCCACTCAGACTCATCCTTCCATGTAACAATGGCTTTCCCCGTTTTTCCCGAACCGTCAGTGAAGACGGTGGGTCCTTGCACTGGCACCCGACTACTTTTTTGCCGAAAGGACAATTCAGCTGACCCTGCTAATTACAGCAATTTGTGGCTGGGCAGATGATAGGCAATCTGCCCTGAAAAGTTTTCCAGTGCACTCTGTAAAGAGGCACTGTTGATCAAACTCCATTCAAATTCCTCCTGCCGGATCGGGATGATAATTTTCTCAGGGTCAGCTGCCATTAATTGTAAACACCGCTGACGGCATTTAATTATCAATTGAGCAACCAATTCAAATAATGTGGGAGCCGTCTTTTTTGGTTGATGGGGCAGAAAGATCCATTCCAAAATGTGCAACGGATCAGCCCAATGTTCACTCCATTGGCCAATGATACCTGTGGGATGAGACTCTGGACAAGTAATAAAAACAGTGATATCAATGGATGGATCCACCCGGTAAACCTGCCGAGCAGAAACAGCCTGTTGAACATCCTCCAGCGCTTGCTGCGCGTCAGGAGTCAGCTCCCGAGGGGAATTAAATCAGGGTCCCCCTTTAAAAGGTTGAACAATGGGGACAATTGTGCTGTGGTTAGTCCCAAGTAAGGACGCAACCATGTGATGATACCCATCAATTTTTGGGCATCATTCAGAGTTTTGATAGAATTCACGAATTGCACCTCTTGATGGCAAATGGTCCGATCTAAGATTTTGACTCCCAGATATTTCCAAGGAGGATGCTGCTGAACCTTTTCCGGAGCTACTTGCAGGCCATACGAACGCAGAGCTCCGAACAGCTGGGGCTGTATCCTCAGCAGTTCATCCTGGGTGGATGCTGCCACCAGGATGTCATCCATGTAATGATAACAATAAGCGTCAGGGAACTGCTCACGGACCCCAGATAAGGCCTGAGCTACATACCACTGACAAATAGTCGGGCTGTTCTTGCAGCCCTGTGGCAAAACTTTCCATTGATACCTCTGCACGGGTTCAGCGTTGTTGATCGTAGGTACTGTGAAAGCAAACTTGCATTTGTCCTCAGAATGCAATGGGATAGTAAAAAAACAATCTTTTAAATCAAGGATCAGGATTTTCCACCCCATGGGAAGCATGGTAGGTGATGGCATGCCGGGCTGCAGCGCCCCCATGCTTTCCATGACTGCATTGATCTTGCGGAGATCCTGCAACAATCTCCATTTCCCAGATTTTTTCCTAATCACAAAAACGGGACTGTTCCAGGGACTAGTGGAAGGCTCAATGTGTCCCTGCTGTAACTGTTCTTGGACCAATTCACGAAGGGCAACCAATTTCTCTTTAGCCAGGGGCCACTGGTTTTCCCAGATGGGTTTAGTCACTAGCCACCGTAAGGGCAGCGTGGAAGGTTGTGTGCCCTTCGCCACAGTGGCCCCTATCAAAAATGTGTCCCAATCCGCACCCCCCATGCTGCCAAGACATCCTGCCCCCAGAGGTTCAATGGAGCTGCAGTGACATAAGGCCGGACCGTAGCTGTTTGCCCTTCTGGGTTTTTGATCAGCACGGGCCGCTGGCTCACAAATGTCTGCGTGGTACCTCCCAATCCCTCAATGGCCGAACCCATGGGAGCCAGGGGCCAGGACGGAGGCCACGCAGAGAAGGAGACGATCGTCACATCCGCCCCGGTGTCGATGAGACCTCGAAGCTGAATTTGCGGCGGGCTGGCAGTCGGCAGACTCAGGGTGCACGTCATTTGAGGTCGCTGAATAGATATACAGGCAGACCAAAGTACTTGGGGCAGTCCGGTAGATCCAAAGCCACCATCCCCACGAGTCCGATCAGCAGTTCTAGGAACACAGGACTTAAAAGGCACAAGTTGAGCAATGCGAGTTTTTTCAGGAATGGTAACAGGGGGGGAAGGAGTAGAAACCAAGGCACAAATTTGTCCCGTAAAGTCAGCATCAATGACCCCTGGGTGTACAAAAATCCCCTGCAGTGTTGCACTAGATCTGCCCACAAGCAGCGCACTCAAACCTTGACCCAGAGGACCAAAAGCAGCCAGGGGAACCTTATGCACATAAGTAGAATCTAATGTCACTGTTGTTGCGGTGTATACATCCACTCCAGCTGCCCCCTGGGTGCTGCCTCTAAGCTGGCTGAGTAGGCCTGTGGGGGGGCTGTGCCCTGGGAACTCACTTGTGTCAGAGCGCAGGTCCCCCGTGCGCTCTTGTACACGTTTCCCGAATCCCCCAAAAGCTGACCATTGACATGATATCTAGATCGACATTGATCAGCAAAATGACCTGGTTTGTGACATCTAGCACACAAAAACTTTCCTTTTCCTTTGTTATTCTGCTGCCCCTGCCGAGCCTTGCCTTGAGCATCCTTTCCCTTCTTGGAGCCACCCTGGCGTCCTGGTTGTTTTGACGCCAGAGCAGCTGCCAGAGCAGACATTTTGTGCCCCACAGAGCCCACTTTGGCACAGGCTCGGACCATCTCTGGTATCGAAGGGTCTCCTGGAAGAGCCTCTATGATCTTCCTACAATCTTCATTAGCATTGTCTCTTGCTAGTTGTTTACACAAAAGCTGTCTCAGGTTATCATCTTCAACCTGTTTCTCCAAGGCTGCTGCAATTTTTTCAACAAATGGCAAGAAGGGTTCCTTTAAACCCTGAGTGATTGTCACATATCGTGGTCTGGGAGCAGCTGTTTCCATAGTCTTTAGCAGTGCTCCAATACCAATTCTTTGCCCCTGCTCAAGGACTCTAGGGTCCCAACGGGCCTGGATATCAGGATTAGAAAAGTCACCAATACCCATCAGGGCCTCTACTCTGATCCCATGTCTGGGATCATGCGCAAGCAGACGTGTATTCCCGTCTGCAGCCTTCTGAGCCATCTGCCTCCAGTTATCCTCAAAAACTTTAAATTGCACAGGCTGGAACAAAACTTGAGCTAGGTGTCTAATATCATATGGAGCAAGCAGATCAGTGTCTATCACTCTAATGATTTGCATAACCTCGGGAGATCCGAGCCCGTACTGTGCAACTTTACTTTGCAGATCCTGTACCACCTTCCACGCCATCACATCGTGCCTGTCGGGCTGTCCCGTATTTGGGGCAGCCTTAAACACAGGGAAGGCCTGGGCCGCCCCTTGGGGCGTCCCTCCGACTTCCCATCCCCGCTGGACCCAGCCATCAGGAGCCGAAGCGACTTCCGGCCCTTCCTCTGTCTCCCCCGCCCCAGCAACTACGGTGTTAAAAATCCCAGTCCCGGGTGTCCCCAGCCTCTCGAGCAGCTCCCAATCCCCCATTTCCAGAGCACGCTGTCTCACCATATCCCAAAATTGTGCCCGCCGCCGCGGGCACGCGGCTACTGGACGGGGTGGGGACGGCCCGAGATGGCCACAGGGCAGAGTCTCTGCTGGGTCGTCCCGAGCACCAGAAGAGACGGGCGGGCCGGTCACCTCAGGCCATGTAGATTGCCGCTCAGAAGCTACAGCAGGTACGGTGGCAGAGCAGCTGCGGCGAGTCCGGGGGAGGGGCAGCACCGGCCCCGTGGAAGGCAGCGGGGGGGCGGAAGCTCCCCCTGCCGCTGCTGCAGCTGAGCAGCCACAGCGAGTGCGGGGGGGGGGCGGCGCCGGCCCCAGCACAGGCCTCGTGGAAGGCAGCGGGGGGGCGGAAGCACCCCCCGTCGCCGCTGGCAGCGGTGCTTGCTGCAGCGGTCCTGGGGGGGGGGATTTCTGGCGCGCAGCCTGCCTCCGCCCGCGGCCCAAGTCCTCTGGGGACCCGGGCCGCTCTGAGGAGGCGCTACGCCAGTCATCTACGGTGTCATCCCCCAGTGTCTCATCTCGCACAAAAGAGGCACTCCTGGTATCTAAGTCTTCCATCCCGGCCTCAATGTCCTCAACCTGGCTCCGTTCCAGCGCCTTAAAAAGCGCTCCCCAGGTGGCCGCCAGGCCACCCACGCTGGTATCTCCGTTAGTCAATTCCGACCATAAATAGTCACCTATCGACGACCAAGTCTCGAGATCAAAGGCATTGTCCATAGTTATAACAAAACCTTGCTCTTTCACCCACTGAAATAAGGCACGCATGGCACCTTCAGAAAAACTGAGTCCCATGCAGGGCAGGGCATCCTGCCATGCAAGGTAGGCCAGCTGTTCATCAGCTGAAGTACAGTTCCCCATTATGAGGACTTTATCTTGGCGGCTCTGCGAATGTAATCACACACACGCTAACGGCTCGGACCCGGGATTTTTGAGCTCTGCTTCGCCAAGATGAGCCGTTCCAAACCTACTCACAGGCAGGCTCCACTATCCCGTTGGTTTCCAGAACCAGCTTCCTCTTGGAAAGCCCGGGAGAATTCCACTTACCCCTCTAGGGGGAAGGGCTGGCTTTTTCCCGCTCGCTGCTTACCCTCAGGGGATTAGCAGAAGTCACGTCGGTCACCTTCTGACCTCAGGGGTCGGCTGCACCACACGTCGGGCGGTCACCAGATGTCGCTCCGATTGGGAACGGCGATAAAGAACGACAATGGACTCTCAAGGGAGTTACAACACGAGAATTCTCTGGTTTATTACTTCAGGCCTGTTTTATAGACTGGTACGTGAAAGATACAGAAAAGAAACTCCTATTGGTTAACAAAGTGCTACATCACCATCATTGGTCAGGGTGGCCCATCACCCCCCTGGCCTTCTCCCGCAAGAGAAAACAAGACTGCAAAACAACACCTGCAAGGCTGTTTAGTATCTCTGAGAATTGTTTTAATTCCTTCTCATATTTTTCCCAGGCTATTTTCTCAGGCAGCCCGAGGAGCCAGGCGGCCTGTAATTTGTACAGGCACTGTGGTTTAGATTTAGCATCCATATACGTGAGGTCGGGGTAACAAGCCCTCCCTGTACCCCAGTCGGTTTTGCTTATGCTTTTATCATATTTCATTAGTGGCAAATTATATATATAAATCATAATTTTTTACTAAATTGTATTCTTTTACTAAACTGTATTCTTTTATACCAGATTACTATTCAATTTACTAAATTGTACTCATTTTTAATTAAACTGTTATTAACTCAAGGGACCTAGTTGTCAAAATGCTAACTTCATTTTTAACACTTCATGAATCCATTTATCTTGTTAATATAAAATCCATAGTGCAAGGCAGTGCATCGGGTTACTCACAAACTTCTGCTTTCCTAAATCCAAGGACTTGTATTGCAGATCCTTCTGCACTGCCCAGATGGCAAATGTTCCCTTGGCCCTAACTCCTCCTTGCGCTTGTAGTCCTAGGACCCTGAGGGGAGGCATTAAGATTGCTTGGAAACAGGAACCACACCATCCTTCAGGCAGCCATTTCTAGGCACAGTCTCCTCTTATGCAGTAGGTCCCATTCCCAGGACCAAAGCAGAGATTTCCTATTTTCCAGGGCTGTGCTACTGGTGGAGGCCAGGCTCCTCTATGTGGGGAGAGTACAGGCTCTGCAGCAGGCCAGATGTGGTGCTGGGAGCACAGGAGCAGGCCAGGCAAAGACGGAAGTGAGCAGAATCCCTTGGCTTTTGACTTCATCTCCCACTCAAGGGAAAAGCCAAAAGACTTTATGTTTTCTGGGGCTGTGAGAGGCCCTGTCTTGGTGTGGAACAGGGCAGCCTTTCTCTGGGACTTGTCTCTGGGCTCTGTCACACAGCTTGCTCCGGTGTCCCTTTGGTGGCCTCCTGCCTGTCCTCAGCACTCACCCTGGGCTGCTCCCTGCCCTCCCAAAGCCTCTCAGCAGCTCCTGGCTGGAAATGCCAGCAGCCGGGCACTGCTGCACTACCACCATCGCCTCCAGCCTGTTTCCAGGCCACTCTGAGATCTGAGAAATGGTCCTTAGGCCTGGGCCTTGATGAACAGCCCCTGGCTCAGCTCTGCTGGGCTTTATCAGAAACACTGTCTGCTTCCAGGAACTGCTGATGTCTGATGAGCTCTTGGCTACCTTAAGAACAGTCTTGGGAACTATTTCTCTTGCCTGAGTGGCACAACATCCCTGCTCTCACACTTGCAGAGAAAGTTGCTGAGCCAATCTATGGCCAGGATGAAACACTGGTATGACTAAAGCCCACCTCTTGTGACTCAAAAGCAGCGGTCCCAAACAAGCCCCTTGCAGTTCTCCTGGGCCGCAGCAGTGCCCAGCGAGCTCCCTCGGAGCCTCAGGGCCTCTCCAAGCCAGGATCTCTCCTGCTTGCTGCACTCGGAGGAGCCCCAAACAAGGACAGATCCGGGGCTGGTCCCCACACTGCTCGTGGCTCAAGCCTTGGGAAGATGCAAAATCAACCAAAGTAAGCATTTGATTGCCTCTGAGGGGAATTTCTCCCAGGGACACTGCTCTGACTCTTTCTGGCTGTGTGCACATGTCGGGATGCGATACTGATAGCTCAGCTCTTTTCCTCAGCACCAAGATAACGAAAGAGAGAGAGAGAGAGAGAGAGAGAATGAGAGAGAGAGAGAGAGAGAGAGAGAGAGAGAGACTGTTTTCTTGTTTGAGCTCAGTTGTTTCTTCTTCCTTATCTGTATTACATCTTTACAGACAGTGAGGAGCTAGGTACACTAGGCTAACAAGCTACAAAATGGAGAGTGAAGTATCTCTTCAAGGTGTTTTAAGTGTCAGCTTGCTCAAAAATGAAATGCCAAGTAACTTATTTTCACTTATAGCCCAATAACCAAACACCTGTGTTCCGCAGTGCATACTTTACTGCCCAGTCACCCAATACCATCCAAAACCATGAAAAAGAAGGAAGAATGAACAGGGCAGGTTAAGGCCCTAAACCCTCTGTCTTTTGCATACATATTATTATATTCTAAAACCTTAAAGTCTAAATTTTCTTATATAAGGAATATAACACACTTCTGCTTAAACTACACATTTACAGTTTCAGTTCTATCTATTAATTTTGGAAGCCTTTTCCATGGCCTCAGGTCAAACACGGTGTTTTCTTGTGAGTCTGTGCCTGTCAGCACAGAAAGCATGGAATTCTCTGTGTCCAGAGTTCCAACATACACACACGTGTACCTGTGCTCTGGCAAAGGGGGGAGAAATGCTGTTCTCTTGGGTGTTTAAGTACCTTGGATATCTCAGTCAGTTCTATGATAAGCTAACTGCTGTTAAGTGTTGTTCCTTGCTTAAATCTTAAGGTAGAAGTGAAGTTTAAGGCCTGCTCAGTTTCAGTGCTATTAAGCTTTTTTGGCCGTATTGCCTTTGTCACACACATTTGAACACACACATGTACTCAACACACACGGAAAGTTCTCACTTCATTTCTGTTTGGATGGACTGGGTTTAGTTTATTGTTGCTTTTTATCCCTAGGTGTGCTAGGTGTGTCTTAACCATCTCATCAGCAGCAAAGTGAACCTTGCCAATGAACTTTGTTGTGCTGGTGCTTTATATCACTTCTGGGTTGTACTGATCCCCTTGCCAGGGGATTTTTTAAGTGATCTCAACCCTTGTCTGGAACAGGGGGAAGGAACCCTGGCCCAGGCTCTCTGCAAACTCTGCAAACGCTGCCTGTGTCTGAAAGAATTTCAAATAGAGCTGGGGTGTGGTAAACCCCAGGCAATTTATTTCTATTTTAAATTTATTTTTATTTTTAAAAGGGCAATTTATTTCTAGAAGAGCAACAACAATGAACTACAGAACATATTAACTGAATCAAAGGAGAGACCCAAAAGTTTAAACTTCAACACCTTGGGTGCTGTTGAAGTAACATTCCTAACTGCAATGCTGGTCAGTATCAGAGACCAACAGTCATTTATTCACCATTATTTGCCTGCAAAACAAAGACTTTCAGGAGTTTCTGTAAACGTTTATCCCCCTTTTGCTGAGATCAGCCTATGATTTCCCCAGACACAGGTGTATCATGTTTCTTCTTGCAGGGTTTCTGTGAAGCAATATTGTCATCCAATGTTCTTTTATGGTAATCTTGAGAAGAGATTGGGGGATATCCCCTCTTACTTCATCGTCATCGTCATCATCATCATCGTCGTCATCATCATCATCATCATCATCATCATCTTTGTCATGCTGTCCTCCAGATGACATTTCAAGCCTCCCACATGTGCTTTTTCTGCTTGTGATAATCCATTTATTATTTGATTGTTTTAATTTCTTTCTTAGACATCTAATTTATAAATTTAGATTTATATCTCTCATTATAAAATACTTCCAAGACTCCTTTCGGTAAAACAATACTCTTTTGACTTAAACTTCACGGGTTTAGCTGCTTTCCTTCCCACAGCGGTGACACATTCATCCAAGTCTAAGCCTGAGTTACTCCCTGTTCTTCACCGTAATATTTTACTATATTAGAAAGAAGATATCCTTAACTAGAACTAAGAGAAGCTAAAGCAATAAGATTAAAAAAAAAATGAAGAAAGCAAAATCACAGAAAGACATATTTCTTAAATAATTTCAATACTACTCCTTATAAAATTCAGTATTATTAAGTTTCTTAGCTAAATACTATATATGTCTCTCCCAAACATTATGAGAATCCTTATAAGAAGAACAATCTGTGAAATATATTTATAGTAGAAGGACCTATCTAGAAACAGTAACATAATAAATGTACTGAAAGAAAATTATAACAACAACAATTGATAAAACACCTATAGGTGTCCATCATATTGGTCAGTACTGGAAGAAAAGGAAGCAGCAGGGTCACTCCAGTGTGGTCCTGAGGGCTGTTCCCTGTGCCCCCAGGCTGGCACACACTGGCACAGTGGGACTCTGCCACCAGCACTGAGCCCAGCTGGGGCTGGGAGCCGAGCGCCAGGCACTGGGATGGGGCTTGCGTGGGACAAAGCAAGTGCAGGGCAGGACAGGGGTGGTGCTTCCAGTCTGGAAAAAAAAAGAATTGGCCCAGCATCTGCTGCAGTTGCTGTGTGTCTGCCTGTGGCAGCTCATGTGCAAACACAGCTGGCGGCCTGCTGAGCACGGCAATGGACGGCCACAAACAGGGAGGTCCCCAGTGAACATCGAGGCAGACACCTGGGGAAGTGCAGAGGCCAGGGATAACTCTGGGAGGAGAAGCTGTTCTGTGTCTCTCTCTGAAGATGCTGCCAGCCAAGACAAGTGCTGGAAGCTGACATGTCCTGCCGTTTTGTGCTGTCACATGCACACGGGACAGACTTGTTGTCAAAGGTCCACCAGACCTGATCCAGGAATAATGGAGGGCCATGCATTGGTAGGGGATGGCCTCCAGCAAGAATAAAGCAGGATCTTCTAGCAGCAGCGCCTGCTGATTATTCCTTTGTTCTAAGCCAGTCCAGGATTTAGTTTGTAAGACCAATCACGTGTCTTTAAGGTACCTGCATGGAGGCGAGGGACAGCACCTGCAGCAATGGCACCAATGCTGCTGCCTTGGGAGGCGAATCTGCCCTCAAGCCCTGCCATTGAAGCCAGTCAGGGGCACAGGCTGCAGCTGCAGCTGCCAAGCATTGCTGTGAGGCTGGCAAGTCAAGAGAAACCATTGTGGCCAATTCTGCTGAAGCCTTTTGCCAAACCATGTGCAATGGTGTCACAGTGTCTCTCCTTTTGGCATCACGGCTGGTGCAGACACCTCATTGAGCAGGTGCTGACATTCAGGGTGATGCTGTTCCTGTGCACGCTCTGGTGCCGTTTCTGCTCTGTCCAGAGCCGCTTCAGCAGCAGCGACTCAGCAGCGCTGCTCGAGGAGACATCACCACCCTCCCCATGGAGGCAGAAGCTGTGCAGACGCAGAGCTCTGTGTCAGGGGAGCCTCGGTCTCAGCACCGTGGCCTGGGCAGGCGCGGGGGCCCGGGCTGGCCGCCAGCCCTGCCTCTGCCCGCTGCCCTGGCAGCACCCAGTGGCTGTGCCCTGCCAGGGCCTCCTTGCCCTCCTTGTCGCCAGCCAGCCCAGCCTGGGCACCTCGGGGCTGCTGAGGCCCAGCCTCGAGGGCTTCTGCTGCAGGCATGGCAGTCTCTCAGGGGAAGCACCAGAGCAGCGGGTGACAGGAACAAGGTGACTGCCCGGGGGCTGCTCGTGGCCTCTGACACCCAATTCCTCAGGGCTTCCACCACCCCGGCCCCTCAGGGGCCTCCTGTGCCCTTGGAGCCTCCTGCCACCTCCTCCCTCACACCTGCCCCTTGTGCCTTCCCACTGCCTTGTCCCATCAAGGCCTCTGCAGCACCGCATTCCTTCCAGGCCTCCCTCCACCCCAGCCCCTCTGGTCTCCCCCAGCCCGGCCAACCTGCCCGGCAGCGGCGCAGCCCCGATGGAGCTCCAGAGGAGCCGGATTGAGAGAGCCTCAGAGCCCTCAGCAATCCCGCCAGCAACCCACAGGCTGCAGGACACAGACGGTGCTTCCTGGCTGGGAGAAGCCTCATGCCCATCTCCAGGCACCACAATCACAGCGATCCCCACAGCTCCAGCCACTGCCCAGCCCCTCTGTAGTGAATGTTAAGGCTTCAGTGTGTAAGGGAAATCAATCCACAAATGCCAGGTTTATTTCCAAAAAGGAGACAGAGGAGTCCTTTTACCTTTTTCAAATAAAGGGAGAGGCCATGGGGCATACTCCTGGGGTCTCTCAAATTTTTGGAGGACACAGCCTCCTTTTTATCCTAATTTCCCGACCACATTTCCCTCTCTCTTTCCCCATTGTCTAAGGTACTTGAGAGGTAGAGACTTCCTGGAACACCTGATACCTAAGATTCCCCTCTAATATATAAACATCTCTTTTAATTTTTAATTCTTATGGAATTTATGTTTTTTCCCCCATTGTTTCTCTCATCTTTCAACACCCAATTTCATTTCTCAGCAAACCTACAGTTTGTTCATAAAGGCAAATATCTTTTTTTCCATTCATCAATTGGTGGAATCCTTCCCATTGCTTCTTTTATCTCTCAGTGCTAGTTTTATCTACCAGCAGACCCACAGCTTGTCTGTAAAGACAAATCTGTCATTCTTCTCAGTACCAAGCAAATTTAGGAATTATGAGACCATGGTCCATGGCCTGATGTACATTCATGTCTCTGCTGTGTTTGAGTCTCAATGATGACCAGGAAAAATTTCGAGAGAAGATGAGGAAGGAGATGAGGAAGAACAGTTCCCATGTGGCACCAGTTCAAACCAGAGGCCCCAACATCAGAGCCCAACATCCCCCAACTAGGGAGAGGGAGTACACCCCACGAGCTGACTTGTGGTTCTTCCTGTGTGAACATGGGGAAGACGTGAGGAGGAGGAATGGAAAACCCACCTCTGTCCTAGCAGCATGGCTATGCAAGCCAAGGGAGGAAACTAACAGAGGGAGTTCCACCAAAATGAATGTAGCCCCAGCTTCCCCTGACCAAGCTGCCAGGTATAATAGAAAGGGAGGATGATATGTTAGATCCCCTAAAAGGAACATCCAGAATAGATGAATAAAACATCCAGGGAGGGAACAGTAGCCAGGACTAGAGAGGCCCTGCTTCTAGCCAGGTGGAGGCCAGGGAAAATTGTGTCATTTGGGCTGTGTGGATCCCATGGCCTGGCACATCAGAACCATAGAAATATGAGGCTTTTGTCAACACTGGTGAAACAGTGTACTCTAATCCCATTGGGACCTGTGGGGGCAGAACCCATTTCTATTGCTGGGGCGGCAGGGGGATCGCAGCAGTTGATCCTGCTGGAAGCTGAGGTGAATTTGACTGGGAAAGAGTGGAAGAAACACCCTCCTGTGACTGGTCCAGAGGCCCCGAGTATTCTGGGCATAGATTTCCTCTTAAGTAGTTATTTCAAAGACACAAAAGGATTCAGGTGGGCTTTTGGAATCGCTGCTGTGGAGGCAGAGGGTATTAAGCAATTGAGAGTCCTTGCCTGGGCTGTCGGAAAATACTTCTGCTGTCAGACTCTTGAAGGCTGAAGAACAATTAGTACTAATTGCCACCTCAACGGTGCATTGCCAGCAGTATCAGACACATTGAGGTTCCGTGATCCCCATCGAAAAGATGATCTGTGAGCTGAAAAGTCAAGGGGTGATCAGCAAGGCCCACTCACCCTTCAACAGCCCTATCTGGTCTATGTGCAAGTCTGACAGAGAATGGAGATTGACTGTGGACTATCGTGCATTGAATGAAGTGACTCCACCTCTGAGCGCTGCTGTGCCGGACATGCTGGAGCTCCAGTACGAGCTGGAGTCCAAGGCAGTGAAGTGGTACGCCACTATTGACATTGCTAATGCATTTTTCTCCATTCCCCTGGCAGCAGAATGCAGGCCTCAGTTTGCCTTCACCTGGAGGGGAGTGCAGTACACCTGGAACCGACTGCCCCCAGGGGTGGAAGCACAGCCCCACCATCTGCCATGGACTGATCCAGGCTGCACTGGAAAAGGCTGAATCGGCAGTACATCGATGACATCATTGTGTGGGGGAACACAGCAATGCAAGTATTGGAGACAGGAGAAAAAATCATCCAGATTCTCCTGGAAGCAAACTTTGCCATCAAGAAGAGCAAAGTCAAGGGATCTGCCCGAGAGATCCAGTTCCTGGGTGCCACTTTGATGTTGGAGACAAGGACATGAAATAAACGCACCAAAGCTCACGCACAACAGCCAACTTTATTGAGACCTCTTCAGCTTATATAGATCAGAAGGCACGCATGGCCAATCCTCATTGGTTGAGCCAGCTGCCACCCGGACAACCAGCCAATAGCGGCCTGAATCCCCAACGGCCTGGGCCTGCTCTCCAACGGACGTTACTGGTTGAGTTTTATAAGCAAGGGAGTTAGTAATGAACCACATGTCAGCTATAGAGTTGGGATTATTTATAACTGTAGGGCCTCCAGGCCAGCTGTAGGCCACCACACCTGGGAGTAAAGTGGCAAGACAGATAAAGCCAGATACCACTGAGGCAATCAACGAGCTCAAAACAGTGTCTCCACTGACCAACAAGAAGCAAACGTAAGCCTTCCTAGGTGCCATAGGTTTTTGGAGAATGCACATTCCTTGTGTCACAATGCTGTAGCTGCCAGAAAAATTTGGCCGTATCAGACCCTCAAACTTGACCAGCCTAGAAGATAAACAAGTCCTTGGGTATGGTAAGGATAGGCTGGATGCAAACCTACACAGGGGACCTTCAGCTGATCCCTTTTTATCCTAATTGCAGACATATCACTGGCCAGAGATGTGGGCGGTGCAGAGATCTCAACCAATCAACAGTCCAAGCCCGATAATTTTGAACTCCCTATATAAAGAGTTGCCATAATAAACTCTTTGCTGTTTGTCACATCATCATTGGACTTGAGTCATGAATCTGTCTCCAACCCATGACTTCACATAAAAATTCCTGAGTACAGATCGTGAGCCCTCTCTACCTGGTAACCCGCAAGAGGGACGATGTCCACCTTTGCCCAGATCAAGCAGAAGATCGCTCATGCAGTAGCCCTTGTCCAGTCAGGACAGGACCAGAGGTGAGAAATGTGCTTTACTCTGCAGCCAGGAGCCACGGTCTGTCCTGGAACCTTTGGCAGAAAGTGCCTGGTGAGACTCGAGGCCATCCACTGGGATTCTGGAATCAAACCTACAGAGGGTCTCAAGCCGACTACACTCCCACACAGAAGGAGATCCTGGCAGCCTATGAAGGAGTTCAAGACACCTCAGAGGTGACTGGCACAGATGCACAACTCCTCCTGGCACCCCGACTGCCAGTGCTGGTGTGGATTTTCAAAGGAAAGTTTCCTTCTCCCCACCATGCCAGCAATGCCACATGGAGCAAATGGATTGCCCTCAACACACAACATGCCAGTACTGGAAACCCAAATTGCTCTGGGATCTTGGAGGTAATTATGAATTGGCCTGAAGGTGAAAACCTTGGTCTACCAGAAAAAGAGGAGCACAAACAGGTGTCGCTTGCTGCAGAAGCTCCACCTTACAACCAACTGCCACAAGAAGAAGCATGCTACACTCTTTTTACTGACAGCTCCTGTTGTATTGTAAAGATGAACTGAAAGGGAAAAGCAGCTGTATGGAGCCCAACACGACAGGCTGCAGAAGCTACCAAAGGAGAAGATGGAAATATACAACTTGCTGAACTCAAAGCCATCCAGTTGGCCCTGGACATTGCTGAGTGAGAGAAGTGGCCAGAACTTTCCCTCTACACTGACTCATGGATGGTAGCCAATGCTCTGTGGAGCTGTTTCCTGGCTGGAGAAGTGGAAAAAGGCCAATTGGCAGCATAGGGGAAAACTATTCTGGGCTGCTGACGAATGGCAAGATGTTGCTATTTGGGTAGAGAAGCTACCTGTGAAAGTCTGTCACGTCCATGTCCCCAAGAGTCAGGCTAATGAGAAGCACCGAAATAATGAACAGGCGGATCAGGCTGAAAAAATCAAGTTGTTTTGTTCAAGATAGATTTGGATTGGTAACACAAGGGACAGTTATTCCTAGCTTGATGGACCCATGATGCCTCAGGCCATCAGGGCAGAGATGCCACCTATAAGTGGGCATGAGACTGAGGGGTAGATCAAGCCATGGACAGCATCTCTCAGGTTATCCATAATGGTGAGACATGAGCTGCGATCAAACAAGCTAAGCGGGTGAAGCCCCTGTGGTATGGGGGCCGTGGTCCAAATGTAAGTGGGGAGGCCTGGCAGACTACATCACACTGCCTCAAACCCTCCAAGGCAAGTGCTACATGCTCACAGTGGTAGAAGCCACCGCAGCATGGTTGGAGACCTAGCCTGTGCCTCACACTGCTACCCAGAACACCATCCTGGGCCTTGGAAAGCAGGTCCTGTGGAAGGATGGTACCTGCCACACAATTGAGTCCAACAAAGGCACTCATTTCACGGACAGCCTTATAAACACCTGGGCTAGAGAACATGGCGTCGAGTGGGTGAATCACATTCCCTTCTATGCACCAGCTGCCAGGAAAGTTGAGCGGTGCAATGAACTCTTAAAAACAATATTGAAAGCAATGGGAGGCATGGGATCTTCAAGCAGTGGCAGCTGCATCTAGCAAAAGCTACATGGTTAGTTAACACCAGAAGTTCCACCAATGAAGCTGCCTATTCCTGATCCAAACCCCTGTGCACAGCAGATGGAGACAAGGATCTGGTGGTGCATATGAGAGGTATGCTGGGAAAGATTGTTTGCATTAATTCTGCCTCAATCAAAGACAAACCCATCTGTGGGGTTGCTCAGTGCACCAATTTGCACTTGCTGAGTGATGCAGAAAGATGGAGAAACATGATGTATGTCTCAAGGAGACCGTGTTTTGGGATGAATTTCCCAAGACACTGTGCCTGTAGCCATACCTGCATGTATGTATGTGTACAATTAGGATAATACATGTAGTTATACGGTTTGAAAATCAAAGTTTGATGTGATATGTTGGTATGGGAAAACATTCAGGGTGGCAAATGTTGTGGGTTTGCGGGGTTTGTTTTGGTGGATTTTCTCCTATTTGTTACATGAAAAGGGGGATGTTGATACATGAGGAGGGGGAAGTTGACACCCCTTGGGAAGGGATGATGGGCAATTGAGATACCAAAGAACTGGCCGATGTCCCTCCCATTCCACTGGAAGCTTCCAGGGAGGGAGGGTGGGGTTAGGCACGGGCTTGCTGAGGGAAGAACCATCTGGCTATGCTAGGAGCAGGGCAGTTGGGGCAGTTTCTGGTGCTGGGCCCGGCACTGCTTCAGAATTCTCCTTGCCACCCATGGGTGAGCCTGTTGCTTGCAGCAGCAGCTGGTTGACGGGGACTTTTCAGCACTCGCCATCAGCATGAAGGCCCTCACCATCTGCCTGCGAGCTTCAGGGGAAACTGGACAACCCCACCTGTCCTCTCTCTCTCTCTCTGCAGAGAGGGAGCCCCAGCTGCTGTTCAACTGGAGCCTCACCAGAGCTGCCATCTCCAGGATACTGCAATAGACAGGTGAGAACGTGGGAAAACCAGACCCCCACCTTCTCTCTCCCCCTGAGGCTGCCATTAACCCCTGGGGTGGCTCACAGCTCCCATCGCTGGCCCCCTGAAGCCGCCTGAGCCAACACCACCCCCTGGAACCAGGGCAGAGTCACTGCAGCCACTCTGCCTCGACGTGAGCCAACAGCAGCCTCTGCCAGTTGTGATCATAACTACAGCAAAGGCAGAACTGCTCAGTGGGTGAGAAGAATCCGTGATTAGTTTGGAGGGATGCTGTTGTTTGTTCTCTCTTGTTACCTCTTTCTCTCTCTGTATATTTATATATGTGCTAGTAAAGAAAAAAAACAGGCTTCACTCTTTAGAGTTTTTTAAAGTTATATTAATTATTATAGTTATATTAATATTTAAAAGTTTAATAAGGGGAAGAAAGGGACAAATCTCTAGGGCTGGGGTGGATTTGGCAATCGGCCAAAAACCACACCTTAGCTATGGAAGTTTGACATTTAGGGAAAGCAGTAAGAGCCACCCACGGAAGGGATTTCTTTGAGAGAAGCTGCTGGGAGTTTCTTCTGTGCCTGAGATAGGCCAATAGCTGGCCAGTTCTGAGAACTGACAGCACTTTGCACCACTGAAAAGTAAGTCCACCTCTGTGAATTCCGCCTTTTAAAAACCAAGCTCGGGAACTTCTCTCTCTTTCTTTCCAGCCATGAAATGCAGCAGAACTCTGGTGCGGCTGGCCCTGCTCCCCCATGGCCTGTGCGACCTGCCTGGGGGTGGGGGACTGGGCCAAACCCCATCGGCTCCTGGGTGGGGAATGGAGACTGAGGCCCCCCCCCTCCCCAACCCAATGCCCTCCCGCAGGCCGGGCAGGTCTCTGCTGCAGCACTGGCTTCTCCCAGGAAGCTCTCTCGGTCCCATTCCAGTGGGGTGGAAAAAGCCCTTCCCAGGGGAGTCCCCCAACCCAGGCGGGGCCAGGCCATGGCTGCTGACACTCACCAACATGCCCCACATCCCCCTCAGCCCCCACAGATGGCCCAGCCGCTGCCAGGCTGAAAGAGGCACCAGCGTGGCTTTAAAATCTGACACCGTAACTACCTCTTGTGGCCTGGGCAAGATTTAACCCTTTCACTACACAGATGAGACCTGCAGACCTGGCTTTTTCCTCCAGGGAGATAAAAGAATAATCGACACATAGAAAGACAACATGAAACATCGGGGTCAGTAAGAGAGGGATTCAAACCTCAGATGGAAGGAGAATGAGGAGATGCTCTAATAAGCTGAAATATTCTTTTGGTAGGGCCGTGGAGATGGACAATTATGTTCTGAAAAAGAACTCCTTTAATTCATGAAAGAGTATTGGGGGGATGAAGTATTCAAGCTGCAGATCTAAGCAGAGGTATCCATTGACGAAGTTAAGCAGATGGTGAAGTAACTGTGATCCCATGAGAGGCTTGAACAGAGAAAGAGAGAGATGAGAGCTGAAGACTGTTTGCCCTCAGGGAGAGAAGAAGAAAACCTCTGTTCCCAAAGATGATCACAGAGACAGATGGAAATAACCTTTGCCTTTGAATAACTCATCCTTAAAATAATACCCCATGAGTTCATGGCCCATGGACACACCTCTAGGAGGGCTGTTCAAATGGAGGGCACACCTCTAGGAGGGCACGATGGCAGAGTTTTTTTTCCCCAGGCAGCTGTCACTCGTATAAATGAAAAGCCACAAGAAAACTCTGTCTTGTGAAGTCTCCATGGCACAAGAGAAAACTGCTCTCCCTACAAAGACTGATGAAAGACTATTGTACAGTTGGTGCTGCTTTAACATCCCAGGCTTTGTCTCTACATTGTCAGTTGGGCAAGGAAAAAAGTTTTTGGGAGGTTTTATTCTGATGCTTCTTATTCTTGTGGTTCTGTTAATAAAGTTTCTTTATTCCTTTTAAGTTTTAGGCCTGTTTTGCCCTTCTCCTAATCCATATCTCACAGCAAGAAATTAGTAAGTACCCTGGTGGTTTTAGCTAGCGCTAAAAGCCACCACATTATTTGGTGCATTGGCCAGGAAACTTAAATTGGTAATCTAAACCACTACATTAGCTTCAGAAAATGTTCCCGATATACTGTTATATTACAGGAGGTCCATGCACATTCATGTGTTTCATGCATTATTCAAACATTCTTGTGAGATTTTTGATGTCTCAAGAACTCTTTTGTTTAGTTTTACACTCCAACTTTTCTGTATGATATCCTGTGGGTTAAGTCCATATATTTTATTTCTTCTCCTGTTTCCACCCTGTTGTTCCACACCCTGATAAAGAGTTCTTCTAAAATTCTTCTCCAGCGCTCTAGTTTATGTCACTGTTATCACTTAGAGAGGTCAGTCAGCAGATGTGGGGGAAACAAGCATGATTGCTTTACACCATTCTTTTAGTTGCATAGGAGCATTTTAACATTTTGTGGTTTGCTAAGGCCTACAATATAATACAGTCATCGCACCACTATTTCTGCAAGCTTTACAGTGCAAAACTAATAGATTGTGTTACACTAACAAGCAGCCAAAAAGAGTTACAAATTGTACCATATCCAAATACTTATGATCCAATACCAACAAGTAAAAGCTAATACAGAAATGCAAAAGCCAATATTACATGTCATTTTAAACAGAACTGTTATTCCTTTTCCCATATAATTGCCTGGAAGCCCTGTCATTTCAAGTAATAATTTGGAGGAAGGGGGCAATCTTTCCATTCCAGGAAGATTTCCAGCTTTCTTGGCAGACATCTGTCTTTTAAACCAGGACAATCTGCTATCATTAATGGAAAAACTGACCTAGGAGGTAAAGGAACTCACAGAATTGCAGTTTCAGCCTGTAGTTCACCAATTTGAGTTTCCCAGCCAATACACCAAATGATGTGGTGGGTCTAGTGCTGGCTAAAATTACTAGTGAACGTACTTATTTCTTGCTGTGAGATATGGATTAGGAGGAGGGCAAAACAGGCTCAATACTTAAAAGGTATGAAGATGTTGGGGGTTCGGTGTCCTCCTTCTTGTTCCTTCTCAGCTATGGAATTTTTACCCTTTAGTGGCAGGGAAATCTGACTGCTGGTACTTAGTGAGTACTTGAGAAACACAAAGAGCTTGGCTGGGCCAGGGGGGAAGAGATGCAGGGAAAAGGGAGGGTGGGGGACAGCTGGGGGCTGGCTGGTTTCTTGGGCTGGAGAGCAAGACACTCTCTCTTGGAGCTGTTGAGGTTTTGGAGAAGAGAATTTGCCATCACCCAGATGAAGCTGCTGCTGCTTCTTCTTCCCTCTTCATCAGTGGGCCTTGTGCCCCCTGTCCTGCTGAGATGTGGCAGTGCCAGCCACTGCTGTGGAGCTGCTGATACACCTCATCCACTGGCCCAGGATCTCAGCTCATCCCTGCTGTTCCAGCTGAGTGTTCCTCAGAGCCCTGCAGGAGCACCGGGACTGCCCGCCCGAGGGGGTTTGTGAAGCAAAGCCTCTCCTCCATCCCTTCCTGCCTTGGCTGAGAAGGTTGTCACAGGGTCCTTGGTTCTGTTTTGTTGTTAATGCTGTAGTTATTGTTGTTGGCCTTGTTGCACATAATAGTAAAGAACTGTTATTCCTATCCCCAGATCTCTGCCTGAGAGACCCTTGATTTCAAAATTATAGTAATTTGGAGGGAGGGGGTTTACATTTTCATTCCAAGGGAGGCTCCTGCCCTCCCTAGCAGACACCTGTCTTCCAAACCAAGACAGAAGAAAACTTTATTAACAAAACTAAAATTATAAAAAGAGTCAGAATAAAACCCTCAGAACAGTTTTCCTCCCCCTGCCAGGCTTCTTTTCCAACAGACAACACAGAGACAACACCTGGGGATTTAAAATCACTTACTAAATCTACAATAGTCTTTCATGAGTTCTTGTAGGGAGAGGAATTTTCTCTTGCCATGCCATGGAGACTTCTCCACAAGAAACAATTCCCTTGGGGCTTTTCATTTTCACAAATAGCAGCTGCCTGAGGAAAAAAAACAAACCTGCAATTGTGAAGTTGCTCCCATTTTCACAGCCTTTCTACAGTTGCAATTATGGGCTATGTCAACTTATGGGCTATTCTTTTAAGGATGAGTTCTTCAAAACCAAAGGTGCTCTTCATTTATCTCTGCAATCATTTTCATCTCTGGGAACAGAGGTCTTCCCTCCCTGGGGGCAAAGGGTCTTCATCACTGTCTCTCTGTGTCTCTCTGTTCAAGCTTCTGATGGGATCACAGCTCTTTCAACATCTACACTGCTTCATCAGTGGATGCCTTTGTCACATATACAGTTTGAACACTTTATCCCCCTATACTTTCCCCTGAATTAAAGGGGATATTTTAGTGGATCATAGCCCATCTCCCTGGCCTTACCAAAAGTGCTTTCAGGCTCAATACTAAGGCATCTCCTCATTTACCTTCCATCAGACGCTTGACTCTTTCTTTCCTGACCTCGGTCTTCAACTTTGTCTTTCTACGTGTCGTCACTCTGTTCTTTTCTCTCAGCCGAGGTGAGAATCGTGCTCTGTGGGTCTCATCTGTGCACTGAAAGGGTTAAATGGTGCCCAGACCTGTGGACGGTCATGGGGTGTCTGCCAGGGCAGCAGCCGGAGCTGTTTGTGGTGGAGGATTCTCGGTAGCTGTGCTGGGGGAGGGCGGCTAGGATCTCAGCAGCCAGGCCAGGACTCCAAGGCAGCACGCCGTGGGCCAATGGCTACCCCTCCCTCTGCCTGGCAGTTTCTGGTAAAACCCAGCAGCGGCAGAATTTCAGCCCTGGCCCTGCCTGGCCTGGCGGTGCCACTGGGAAGGGCTCGGCGGGCTTCCCGGGAAGGGCTCAGCCCCCCTGGGAAGGGGTCCCAGCCCCCCGCCGCAACAGACCCAGCGAACTTCCCAGGAGGGGCCAGCGCCGCAGCAGAGCCGGGCCTGGCCCCACCAGACCCCTCAGGCTGTGCGGGGAGCCGGGCCCCAGTCACCTGTTCAAGGCCAGAAGCCAAGAGAGCTTTCCAGGCCTTGTCTGTTTTTAAAATGTGCATCTCATAGAGGCGGACCAAGCTTCTAAGTGGTTCAATAAGTTGTCAGTTCTCGGAACTAGCCAGCTATTGTTTTTTTCCAAACACACAGGAAGCTCTTAGCTTCTGTCAGAGAAATAATTTCTATGGGTGCTTTCTTCCTTCTTGCCCAAATATCCATCAATGCAAAACCAGCACACAGCCCTTGCCTGTCGCTCTATTAGGAACGGCGAGAATGAACGACAAAGACGCTCTATGGAGTCGATCAGGAGAATTTCTCTTAGTTTATTACTTCAAGTCTTTTTTATAGACCGATATGTGGAAAGTACAGAAAAGAAACTCTTACTGGTTAGTAAACTACTACATCACCATCATTGGTCAGTGGGGCACACCACCCCTTGACCTTCTCCTGCAAAGAAAACAAGGAACAGACAAACAGCACCTGCAAGGCTGCTTTCTGTCTCTGAGGATTGTTTTAAATCCTCCTCATAATTTCCCAGGCCACTTTCTCAGGCAAGACTGAGAAAGCTATGTGGCCTGCAGTTTCACATGCTCTCTGTTTCAGAGTTAGCATCCACACTTGCCTAGGAATTGTTTTCCCCATCTCGACAAATTAGGGGCTTATATGGTTTGAAGAATAGTCTTCAAATGATCTCTACACCCCAGCTTTTACATCCCTCAGAGTGCACCTTCCCACAGTAGGTCACACCAGTCTGGCACGGTTCCTATGCAGCTGACATCCATTGTCACCAACAAAAGGACTACTCTTCCTTTACTCACCACCAGTGAGAGGGAGCATGGATCATTACATTTTTTCCCACATAAGATATGGAGCAGAAATTCCTGTTGTAAATCCTGCCAAATCTTTCTGAATATGGAAGTGGTGCCACACATGGCACAGGGAAGGGTTTCTTCCCCTCTGCTCCACACCAGTGAGGCAGCCTTGGAGTGCTGGGCCCAGAGCTGGGCTGCCCAGTACAGGGGACAGGGACAGACTGGACACAGCCCAGCACAGGGCCATGATGGGCCATGATGGAGGGGCTGGAGCATCTCTGCCATGAGGAGAGGCTGAGAGAGCTGGGACTGCCCAGCCTGGAGCACAGCACGCTCAGGGCATCTCATCCCTGGGGATAAATACCCAGGGTGGGGCTGCAGAGGGGATGGGGTCAGGGACAGCCCCAGGGGCCACGGGCACAAAGTGACACACAGGAGGGGCCCTGTGAGCTCAGGAGACACTTCTGCACTGGGAGGGTGGCTGAGCACTGGTGCAGGTGCCCAGGGAGGTGATGCAGCAGGTGACTCAAAAGCCACCTGGACACATCCTGGGCAGCTGTCTCTGGGTGGTCCTGATGGGGCAGGGGCTGTGCAAGGTGACCTCCAGAAGTACCTCCAACCTCACCCAGCCTGAGATTCTGTGACTCTCAGACTAAAACAGGTTGCAGTTTCCTAAGGACAAATGAAAAAGCTCCACACATGGCAGGAGTCTCCTGCCCTCACCAAAGTGGATTATGGCACATGTCTCCTTTCTGCAGATTCCTCCCTGGAGTGATCATGTCCCTCAGTGTCACTCCTTGAGGCTGAGAGAAATCTTTGCCCATGATCATTGGTTTGGGTGCTCAATCTCTAATTAAGAATTGGTTTTGCTGGCTTGAATAGAATTGATTCAAAGTTGCATCAAATGTAACACACTACACTGGAAGTTATAGTTCCGTGTACTGGGTAGTAAGTAATTCCAATAAAGATCTTTTAGTTTAATCATGATCATAACAAACTCTTTATTTGTCTATAAATACATCCTACATCCTATGAAACACAGTTGTATAAAGGTTCACTTACACCTATAACTATGCTTTAAACATAAACTAGTGACAAAATCTAAGGCTAATACTACATCCAGCTGCTCCATGGCTCCTCTCTGAGAAGTTTAGGAAGCAAGGAGATCCCTTCTGCTCCCTGTGACTCAACGGGAGTGTCTCGTGCCTGCTCCCTGCACAGCTCTCCAGGTGGTGCTGTCGGTCTCGGGCCAGCTGTGACTGCAGCAGGGACACCTGAAAGAGGCACAAGGCCCGGCTCAGACAAGCCCACGCTGGCAGCAGCATCCACAGCCCCACGGTACCGGCTGTCAGGGCAGACACAGCCTCCAACTGCAGCCCTCACCAACACTCTGCCCTCGGGGAAGGGGAAAGGAACAGGCTCCCAGACTGGCCCTGAACAGAGCTCAGATGATCAACAAGTCCAGTCCAAGGCTGCCAAACCCTTCCCACGTACATCCCTCAGCCCCCACAGGTCTAGCAGAGCGAGTTCCAACAGCAGTGAGGAACCCAACTCTCATTTCCAAAGGACACATTTGGGCCACTGACCCCTTGCTCCACAGGCTGTGCATCAGCAGGAGGACTACTGCTGCTCCCCTGAGCTGCTGGAGCTTCTTTCAGAAGTTGACCTATTTTGCTGCTCAGACTTGGAGACACTGAACGTAAAGGACTCTGGGGGGAACGCTCTCCTAAAAGTTCTGATTCTTCTTCCTTCACGTTCCACCTGCACATTGGATGGGAGAAAGGTCACAGAAACCTGTCAGCAAACATGGAGCAAAAGAACCTCTGGACATCAATGCAAGATCTCTGCTCTGAGAGCCTGAATTGCACCAGACAACACTGGGGGCAAAAAGCTCTCGCTGGGGGCTGCGCAAGAGAGGCCAGGGTGTGTCCAGGGACACGGGGCCAGGGAGGGAGACAGTGCAGTGAAGGCACCTTTGAGAAAGCCATGGGCTGCCGCAAGAGACAGAACAAACAAAAGTCTGTGCCTGCAGCAGGGACAGGGAGAGGCAAGGAAACAAGCAGGGCACTGCAAAGCACTGCCTGGGCAAACGTGCTGTGCTCCAGAGAAGCCTGAGGCTCTGCACAGGTGGTGTACTTTACCTGCTCGAGAGTCCTCCTGGGCACAGTGGTTGATCCAAGATTCTCTGTCTTGTCTTTTGCTGATGTTGCAGCCACATCCCGTACATGTTCCACGACCTTCCTGGAGTGCTCTGATAGCTGCTTCCCTTCTGCTCCAACAGCCTGCTGGGTATTCAGAGAAGAGATGATTCCCTTATTTCAGACACCACAAAAGCTGTCCCTTGGAAATCTGTCTCACAAAGCATCCGTGTGGCACCAGCAGTGCAGCTTCTGTTTGGCTCACTCAGTACAAAACTACTCACTTGCTGCATTCCCTCCCACACCAAATCCAAATCCCCATGTGTTGCCATGATCTTGTGTGGGCACAGGAGAAGCAGCTCCCCGTGCCCAGCATTTGGCCTGCAGCTGACCTGAACAGCAAACTCCAGAGATGTAGCAGTCATTCTGGGCGTGCCAGGAAACAATCTGCCAGTCAATGGTCTCTGGCTGGGGCCAGGCAGACAGACAAGGCTGCCTGCTGCAGCCTGGGCTGCTTTGGCCAAGCAGGCCTGGACTCACAGGGATATAGAGTCCCACTTCTTTATGGGAAACATCACTGGAATCCTTCAGAGACATTGGAGTGGACTGAAGGTCAGTGCCTGTGCCCACCTGGATACAGGTCTTCCCGTCAGGATGTCCATGTGTTTCTTCAGAGAACCTTTGGCAATTTCACTCTTCCTTGGTGCATCACTCAGGACTTGAGTGTTCTGTATCCATTTCTCCAAAACATCAGCCCCACGCTCCAAATCTTCCTGCATGCCTTCCCTCTCCACTTCCAATTGTTGAGTGTTTCCCTTATGATTTCTCATTGTAGGTGCATGCATTTCTATCTTCTTTTCCAGATCTCTCATCTTCCCCTCATACAATTCCCGTTCATGCTGCCAAAACAGGGAGAAGAAGACTCACTCATTGCCTCCCTTGGTTTGCTTCTCATACCAGATCTGGACTCCTGCTGCAGGGGCAGGCACGTGCTGCCCCCCTCTCTCTCTGCCTCTCGGGCTGCTGCAGACCTTGGCTGGGTCCCCCCTTGACGCTGCCTCTTTCCCAGCTCGCTCAGCCCATCCCAGCTTCCTTTCTGCCCGTCCCCGACCTCTGGCAGCTCCACTCCCGTGTTCCTTTGGGCACGAGCTGCCAGAACTGCAGCCAGGATTTCAAGTCAATGCTAAGCAGGATTTAGGCAGTGCCATGAGGATGTGCTCTCCATCAGGAAGGAGGAGCAAACACCCTCAGCATTTCATTCCAAGGCCTTGGGGCAACAGGAGTGGTTTTCCAACACTCCTGTGTAGACTTTCCATGGCAGCATCCCCAAGAGCCCCACTGCCCTCTCTTGCAGCACCAATGGCCAGATCAGTCATTCCCTGCTGCCACTCAGGACGAGTTCTCCCCTTGCAGGCACACGTCCTGATCTGCATCAGCACCTGGCTTTCCTCTCTTCTCTCCCCACTGCCTGCTCTCATACGGCCAAGGCCAAACACCTTTCAAATAACAGCAACCTAGGTCTTCTCATCCCTCCTGCCAGCTCCAGATATTTAGAAATCTGAACATGGATTTGGACGCAACGATTGCCCAAACCATGCAATGTCAATGGAGACAATGTGGACATGGAGAACTAAAGCTTCCAGGGCACAGAACTCCAGCATGGAGGAAAATCAGCAGCCTCAGTGCTAACTGGCTTTGACATGGCTACAACATCATTTCCTCCTTGTTCAGAAGAATGCAATTAGGAAAGTTAAACTGGAAAAAGGTGCTCCTTAGAACTGGTAACACAAGGTGCAAACATAGCTAGGAAATGGCCCTTTGTGGCATCTGCCATTCTCACCAGCACATCCTGCCTTTCCTTCTCCTGGCTCTCCAGTTTCCTCTGCAGTGATGCCACCTCTGACGAACAGTCACAGCCTCTTCCTTCAAGGCAGTTTCTAGAGAGGTCTTCTGCTGTTCTGCCCTCCACATTGCTGCAGGAGGGAAGGGGAAAGAGAAGGGAGAAAGCAAAGCAAAGTAAACTGATGGGCACCCTGCAGAGACAACAGCACTGTCTTCTCTGCCTGCCATGGTTTGCCAGGCGTTAAGCCCACAAGAGCTTCCAAAACTGAGAGAAATGAAGGAAACTTCCAGGCAGAGAAAAAAGCAGGAATGGCAGGGGCAAGGTTCAGAGGAATAGCAAAGTGTGTTTGCTCTTGGCCTTGTGCAGAATCCAAGAGAGACAAAGCAGCAGGGATGCCTGTGCAGCCCTGCTCCAGAGAGGCCAATAGCCTGGAGGCTTTGACAGGGCCTGAAATTTGGGGGAATTGAGCTGAGGCATCCAGCTCCAGCTGCTTAGCACAGACACAGCACCTGAAAGGCACCAGCTGTGTATGGGATCAGCCACAGCAGAGCCAGTTGGCACCGCCAGCCACAGCATCATCCTTGAGATAAACTTTGACTGGCGCCTGGATGGATAAGTCTCGTGCTGGTTGTTTTTCCTGTCTGCCATCTCTGGGCAAAGGCCTTTACCTCTGCATGGGATCAGAGATCCCCGCTGGTGGAACAGGATGGGGCAATGGATGGGAGAGAAGTTGTACCTTGCTGAGTTTCCTCCAACAGTGTCTGCAGCTCCTGATTGCAGGCCTTGATTTGGTTGTTGTCAGCCTGAGCCATCCTCAGCTCCATCTCCATGGCCTCACAGTGTGTGGCCATGGCCTCTGCTCTTTCCTCAGAGCTCTGGAGCCTCAGACGCAGCTCAGACATCTCAGCCTGCAGCACATGCACAGCGTCCCTCAAGCTCTGTTCTCCTGCTTGGGACTTTTCCAGCTCCTGCAGCAGCTCCTTCTCTTGAGTGTCCTGCTGAGCTGCCTTCTCTGTCACTGCATCCTGCAGGGCCTGGATCTGGAAGATGGATGCAGAGAGCCTCAGGGACTGGGCTGCTCCTGAGGCAGCAGAGCGGGCAGTAGGGAGAGCATTGAAGGAGAAATGACTTCAGGTAGAAATACACCAGAAACAGAAGGTGCAGAACCAGGAATCCAGTAGAGACAAAGGTAGAGAAAACAGGGGAAGGGAGGCAAGGGGCACCCTTGAGGCTGCAGCTCTGAACACGGGCTGAACTGGCTGTGGTGGAAGTGCCCTGCCCAGCCTGCCATAGCCACGTCTGTGTCCCCACATTGCTCAGTGCCTGGCACAGGCACCAATCCTGTCAGGGACAGCACTGCTAACAGAGGGACAGAGAAGCTCCAGAGGAGTGTGCTGCTGCTTCTGCTCCCAGATTTCCTGCTGGGACCCAGGAAAGAATGGGGGAAAACTTTGGCAGCAGACACCAGATCCAGCCTTGGCCTGAGGGTGCAGCAGCAGCAGCCCTGGGCAGAACACGGCGGCAGTGGATGCTGCTGGGAGGGGAAAGAGGTTGGGACTAGCATGCCAAAGGTGGTGTTGTGTGTCCCTGGAGAAGAGGATGGAGTGCCCAGCTTACCTGGGTGTTGAGCTGCTTCAGTTGTCCTGCACAAATTGAAGAGAGTTGTTCGGCCTGCTGAAGAGCAGAATGAAACTGAGACAGCTGATTGTTCAGCACTTGGTTCCTTTCTTCCAGTGATCTGAGGCACAGGGTCTTTTCCTCCAGAGACAGAATCAGCCTAGAAAGGAAGCATGCAACTCATTACTGTATGCGATCACATTTTATAAATTCTTAAGATTTGCTCCACGTCGGAGACAACTGCTCTGTCCGATGAGGCTCTGCACACTGATGCTGCCTGGTGCAGGAACTCGGAACTCATGAGCTGGGTCCCTGCCCAGCTGCCCAGCAGGGTTGTGTGGACATGGGGGAGGCAAGGCTGGTGCCAGGGCCAGCAGGGATCAGGGATGAGGCGAGAGCCGGGGAGGGCCTCTCCAACAGTCTCTGCAATGTTGGGACTCAGACCGTGGCAACCGTCAACAGTCCATGAAATGTTGGGGATTGCACCCTGGAAACAATCAACAGCTCTTGGCTATTTGGGTTTGGACCATGGAGCTGTCAACAGCTTGTGACCATTGGGGCTTGGACCTTGCAACGGCCAACAGCACTTTGATCGTGTTTGATTGCTATTGACCCTGCAAAGGCCAAGAACCTTTGGAGATTGGGGTTTGGACCCTGCAAAGGCCAAGGGCCTTTAGATACTGGGGTTTGGACCCTGCAAAAGCAAACTCCATTGGACACTGAGGTTTAGACTTTGCAAATGCCAAGGCCTTTTAGGCACTGAGAGTTAAACCCTGCGAAGGCCAAGGGTGTTTGAACATTAAGGGTTAAACCCTGGAAGTCCGAGGGCCTTTGAACACTGGGGTTAAACCCTGCGAAGGCCAAGGGCCTTTGGACACTGCACTTTGGACACTGTTTGTGCCAAGGAGCGGATGGACACGCGACGGGTGAGTGAGAAAGCCACTGCTCTCCTTGTGCCAAGCCCTGCAGGGGCCTGGGTGGGCCTGGGCTGTGCCTCAGGGAAGGCTTCCCTCTGGGAATAGCAAGGGTTTAACAGTTGCTGTTCCAGAGCTCCAGCAGCTTTGGTGCTTGCTGTGGGGACAGGCCTGGGAGGGAATGGGGGGCACCTGGCCATCCCAGAGCACAGCCACATCTCCTCCTCCATCCTTGTCCAACCGGAGGGGCCATGGGCACAAACAAGGGTCATCGCCTTCCCCTCAGCCTAATTTACAGTGCAGCCTCAGCTCTTCCCAGAGGCAAACCGGGGTTTCTCTCAGACATTTCTGAGATGATCCCCAGTGGCCTAGGGGAGGCCATGGGGATAACAGGAAGATGCTCCAAGGGCTGGAGCACCTGTGCCAAGGGCAAAGGAGGCAAGAGTTGGGGTTGTCCAGGTGGGAGAAGGTTCCAGGGTAATCTTAGAGCTCCTATCAATGCATGAAGGAAGGGCCTGCAAGAGAGCTGGACAGCGACTTAAGGCAGGGGCCTGCAAGGACAGGACGAGGGAAAATGGCTTCCCACTGAGACAGGGCAGGGATGGATGGGCTATTTGCAGGGAATTCTGCCCTGTCAGGGTGCTGGGGACCTGGGGCCCTGGCATAGGATGCCCAGGGAAGCTGTGGCTGCCACTGGATCCCTGGGAGTGTTCAAGGCCAGGTTGGATGGGTCTCTGGGCAACTCCCGTTTTGGTGTCCTTAGAAATGATGAGACACATTCCAGCATGTTTGTTTGTGCTGCTGTCAAACTAGTGGGCTGAAAATATTCCCAAGGAGGGGAGGAAGAGCTCAGCTGGAATTGCTGCTCTCTGGGACAGGCTGGGAAGCACTTAGATGTGACTGGGCAGGCATGCAGTCTGAGTGTGCTCTTCCCTGTGCTCTTCCAGGGAGCTCGAGGTCTTTCTCACCAGGGACAATCCTCCCGAGCCCCTGAGGTGAGTAAACTGTGCTGAGCTGGCTGGGATTTTGAAACTGAATGGACACTGGTTCTTGTGGGATCAGAAGAGGCATCTCAGTGGTACTTTGGAATAGGAAGAGAATGCCTGACTAACAGCTGGATGTGGGCTTTCAGGCACTGACAGACGACAGTGACAGCATGGCCCATTCCATCGTCTGCACTGACAATCCTGGCAGCATCCTCTCAACTCTGACATCCACGGATAAACAGGATCCCTTTGCATTGCTTTGGGAAGTCTCAGGGAATTGTGGGCGCTTGCAGGAACGTATTGGTCAAATGGACGAGGAAACCCAAACGGTCACAAGCCGCTATCAGCAGATGGAGGATCTGATAGAAGAAATCAGAGGGTGAACATTTCCTCCTCCTCCTCCTCCTCTTGCATTCCAGATGCAATCTGCTTCCAGGTGTGGGAGTTCAGAGGTTCCTGGGTGAAGAAATCACCTGCCCTACCATGTGTGGCTCTTGAGCATCGTCCTGTCAGGGTTTTTCATGCTCTACTGTGACTCCTAAGGCTGTGTGGGAGATGCACAGCCATGTTGGAATAGAAGACTCCTTTTTCTCACCATACTGCTTCCCTGAATTCTGTTCTTTGCGTGCCCCTGCCCAGCCACTGCTTCTCACTGAAGGAAGGCAAAATCCTGCCTTCCTTTCCCTTTGCCTCTGGAGGATTTCCTAGGGAGGGAAAGAGCAAGGTCTTCCTTAGCCCACTGCCCCCTGCTCCAGCCTGGAGTGCTGGAAATGGGATCGGTGACTCTTGAGGCCTCTTTGTTCTTCTGACTGAGCCTTGTCTCTGCAGTTGCTGCAAAAACGTTGAGAAGTCCAGGGAAAAGCTGCAGCAATGCATGGGAATCCCAGAGCCAGGAGCCTTGTGGCTGCGTCAAAGGAACACCGAGCAGCAGAAGGAAACGTCACCCCAGGTGGAAAAGGCCCAGCAGCAGGACAGGATGGAGGTTGGTTTTGGAAATGAGACTGGCTTTCCCTTGAAAACTTGTCTTGGCCCTTCTTGTACAGTGGAGGCTGCACTGGAGGGAGAAGACCCCTCATTGCAGAGCGAGCTGGAAGTCAAGAGGCAGACACTGGAGGAATTGCAGCTTCAGAGGGATCTGCTGGAGCAAAGGAGGGATGATGTCACCATGGCTCTGGACACCTCATTGCTAGGCAGCACCTGTGGGAGTGGGAGTTGTGCCAGCCAGATCAGCCCAGATGCTGGTTCTGGCAGTAGAAGACAGGGACACTGCTGTGGACAGCTGCCTCAAGATGGCACATGCATTTTTTAGCCAGGGATATGGGTGTTTGTCAGCAAAGTGTTGCATGCTTCTGCAAAATTTGTTGCTGTGAGCAGCCACAGAGCCTCTAAAACAGGGAATGGAGCTGGGGAAGGGTCTGGAGCACAGGTTTGACAAGGAGCAGCTGAGGGAGCTGGCGGGGCTCAGCCTGGAGAAAAGGAGGCTCAGGGGGCACCTTCTTGCTCTCTACAGCTTCCTGTGACAGGAAGGTGCAGCAGCTGAGGGTTGGGCTCTGCTCCCAGGGAGCAAGGGACAGGACACGAGGAAACTGCTCCAAGCTGTGCCAGCATAGGTTTGGATTGGGCGTTACAGGATAGCTGCAAGAGAAGGGTTTGTTTCTGATGGTCCCTCTCAGACAGTCTCCGTTCTGGGGTATGTGGTAGGTTTGGCAAATATACAGCAGAGATTTTGCTTTTGAAGAAAAGAGCTCAAAAACACGGTTTGGTCATCTGGCTTGAATAGCAGCAAGGGCCATTAGACACCTTCTTTGTGTAAGACAAGTCAGTGGTATTGTTGGTGTGAATTGCTGCACCAAGACATCTGCATTGGCCACATCAGCCAGATTTCCATCAGTCACTAAATGTCTGCTCACCACAAGAGCCATTTCCCTGCCAAGCATCCCCTCGTTGCAGAGAGCTGCTCTGAACATGTGGAGAGGTGACACTTTGATGGGGGTTTTGTTCTAGAAGAGGCAGTCCTGTATATTTTCCCTTGCTTCAGGGAGCAAAATTGCTTTCCCCAACCTTCCTGAAAATATCCAGGGCTGAAAAAGATCCTGATAGAAATTTTGTTTGCCATGTGGCACTTGAGGAAGATGCAGTGCTTTTGGGTGACAACATGGAGTTTGGAGTAGGGATGTTTGTTGGCAAGGAGCTGTCAAGTCCCAGGCAAGGCAGCAGGGCCTGACACAGCAGCTCCAAGGTAACAGTGGCAGCGGCTTTTGCAGCCCAGGGTATCAGAGCTGCATAGGGTAGTGCTGTGAACCTTGGAGGCCAGAGCACAGGTGCTCCTTGTCCTCTGGCTGCCTGCGAGGTGGCACTGGCTGGCTCTGCACAGGGCTCCTGAGGAAGGGCTCAAGCTGTACCTTGTCCTGTTTCCAGGTTTCCCAGGAGCAAGAGTCAGCGAGCAGGGCTCTGGAGCAGCTGCGCCAGCAATCCACTGGCCAAGAGCATGCACAGGCCCAGGTGTGCAGAGAGAAGGAGCTGCTGGGCCAGGAGAAGGCTGCCCTTAAGGGAGGAATGGATAACATGGAACGGCACCAACAAGAGCTTTGCAAGCAGCTGGCAGAGACCAGGTAAAGGCAGGGAGCAGAATCTTTCAGATGTTTTTACATTCCGTGGAAGAATATGGAAATGTCTCCAAAAAAAGAGAAATATGCCACAATGTGAAGGTTATTTTTCTGACATCTAAAGCCAATAAAGCTCTCATGAGCCTTGGGCTCCTGTTTGTGCTGCCAAGCACATTCCTGTGGGAAGTCAAAAGCAAGCCACCCAGCCCTGAATTGAGTAGTAGTTAAAGCATGCAGAGGTTGAGTGAAACCTCAAGTTTCTCTTGCGTTTGGTTCCTTTTTGTGAGCATCCCTGGTTCACTGAACATCCCTCGTTCCTTACCAAGTAGCTTGACATGATCTTGATCTTCAGAACTGAAGCCGCATCTTGAGCATTCCAGGCTCTTACCTGGGGACATTGGGAGTGTTTTGTTCTAGAAGGGGAAGTCCTGTATGTTTTCCCTTGTTGCTTGCTGCCATTGTGGGTGAAGCCAGAGGCTCCTGCTGAAAGTCTTGAGGCTTTCTGCTTCCAAGCCCACTCTTGAGAAGTGTGGGCCAGGTGCTAGAGGTGGTTATAGAGCAGCAGGGAAAGCCCTTTGGAATCCTCAACGACCTCTGGGGATTCTTGCTAATTGTTGATGGGCATCCACCTGCCAAACCCACTGAGGTCTCTTTGCATGGTCCCTCTCACTCTGTAAAGAAGGACAAGCCAATTGGGCTACTGCCTGCTTAGCCAACAACACTAAAATAAAGGTGGCAAGCCTACTCCTTGACCTTGCATGAGTTTAAACAGCAGTCTCTGAATTCAAGTAGTTATTGTTCAGACAAAAGGGTGTTGGGATCTTTTACAAGTGCTGCCATGACCATGAGATTTTACTGTATCATGCAAAGTAGTTCTGAAGTCTCTTAAATACATGGTGTCTGGAAGATGATGTAACTTTATGTCCATTTTCAAGAGCATCAAAAAGTCAGGAGTCAGCCAGAGCAAGAGTCTGTCCTGTCCCCCTGCAGAGCAGCTTGCAAGTGCTGATGACAGAAGGGCTGTGAGCAGAGGCTGAGACTTTGCTCGTCAGCCCATCCTGTCCGGGCAGAGCTCCCCAGTGTCATAGGTCAGGAACAGCAAGTGAAGCTTTGGCTGTTGAGGTCAAGTTGGGCTGGGCTGTGTGTGCTGTGCCAGGCCATAAGGAAGGCCAGGGCACTCCCTCAGAGGGCCCTGCTTTGCTATGGAAATGGCACAAAAGTGTCTTCTCTGGACGAGTTTCCATGTGATCCATTTTCCATAGTGATGTGTGGGGATCTTGAGCCTCGTTGTCCTGGAATAACCAGCTGTGGGTGTCAGGAGCAAGCAGCTCATGTCTCTCTGCAACTTGTAGGTCAGCAAAGGAGAGCCTGGAATCCAGCCTGTCTGCTGTTCAGCAGCAAATATCTCAGCTGGAGATGAGCAGGAACCATCTGGAGGCTCAAGTGCTCAGAGTCACGCAGGCCAAGGCAGTGGTAGAAGGTGAGGACCTCGTGTGCTTTGTTTGTGGTGCTGCCCCTGCCGAGAGAAGCTAAGCACCCTGTAAAGCCACCTCTGTCCACAGGGCTTCTGAGGAGTGGTGGGGCTGGAGGCACTGAAAGGGCCTAAGGTCAGTAAAGTCAGCAAAGACTCTGATTCCTGCTGTTGGTGATGTTTGCAGGACAAGTGAAATTCCTGCAACAAGAGCTGGAAGCAGAGAGAGCTCTCAGGATGAAAGAACAGGAAGAGACAGCTCAGCAGCTCATGCAGGCAGAGAATAGGTGTCAAGAAAGCCTCAGGCTTCAGGCAAAAGCTCAGCAACTGGAAATAAACAAGCTCCTGCACGACCTGGTAGGGGACAATATGCTTCTGAATTGTCCGAGCTGGGCCTGTGGGAAGGTTTAGCTCAAGCAGAACCTGAGAGTGAGAAAGGGCAGCAATCCTCTGCCAGAGGCCTCTTGCTGCTGGGCTGGGCAGCAGAGCCAGCATCTCAGACTTGGAGGTGTGTGAAGCCCCCCAGGCTGGTGCTGGGACAGCAAATGCAGCCACGGCTCCAGTGAGGGCGTAAGACGAGTTCCAGAGCAGGTTGGGCAGTGCCCACCCAAAGTGAGACAGCCCAGGGCAGGATCATCCCTGAGTCCCTCCTGCCACGGAGCAGATGCCATCATGCAGCAGATGCCAACATGGAGCAGATGCCAACGTGGAGCAGATGCCATCAGTGCCACTGGCTGCAGGAGTGGGAACTCAGTTCCTTTCTTGCTGTGCTTCCATGATTGACACAGGGATTAGGTTTGGGCTGGAAGCCAATGGAACAGGCCCCTGGTCCTTCAGTGCTTGTGGCTGGGGCATCAGGGAGGGGAAGGTGACACCTCCTTTTGTGAGTGCTTGGGCTCAATGCTTGTGAAGGCTTTTCCCAACAGAAATGATTCCATGAGGCTGTGATTCTTGCAGCTGCTGAGCCTCCTCTTAAATTCCCATGCAGGACATGAATTCTGGAGTGCAGAAAGCCAGTGCTGTTGTCTTTTCAGGTTGGGGTTTGTGGGATGGATGAAGCTTCACATCTTTCCGCAAGGAGCTTGCTGGGACTTCATCTTGCAAATTTCTCCTCCCCTCCTCAGGCAAGTGAACGTGAAAGGCACCGTGCTAAGATGCTGGAACAATGGCAAGAAGAGAAGGCAAAGAGAGAGCGGGAACACGAGAAGGTGCTGCTTGAGCTGAGGCAGAAAGTTGCCAGCCTGCAGGCCCAACAACAAGACGAACAAATTAGATTTGAAAAAGCCAAGCGACAGGTAATGGTTCTGAAGGGAGAACTGGTGTGATTTTTTGCAAGGCTGGAGCTGTGGAGATAGCAGGCTATGGGGGCTGTGTGGAGCATGTCCTCCATGTCCTCTCCATTGAATGTGGGCAGGTGAAAGGTGATCGGGTCTGTCTTTGGGACCAGGAATGAGCCCTCTCACAGGAAGCCAGGCAGAAACATCAGCTTTAAGTTGAGATTTTTGTGCTGCTCTTGTGTTCTGTTTTTCTAAGACATACCTCAGAGTTTCTTCACTGTTCTCTTGCCACTCCCCTTCTGGTGTGTGCTGGTAGGTGTTCAGTGCCAAAGTGAGATTGTAGGACTTTTGTGGGCACAGGGAGGGTGTAGCAGGAATGCTGACAAGGATGAGAAAAATCTATTTAACGACTCATCTGGAGTATTTCTGAAGAGGAACCCAGAGATGTCTTCTGGGCTGTGTTTTAAGTCACTTCCTGGGCAGCTGTGGTTCCCCGGGGCAGACAGTGGCCCAGGGGAGCAGCAGCCAAGTGCTCTGAGGGCGCATGAGCCCATCCGTCTTTGCCTCTTGCCACACAGATGTTGCAGGCAAGTGTGAAACCCTCTGCTCTTTGCTTCTGTGCAGGTGCTGCAGGAAGAGCAGAATGAGAAGAGGGCTTTAACAGAGACACTGCTCCAAACTCGGGGACAGCTCAGCCAAGCGTGCCAGCAGGTCCAGCAGCTCAGGCAGGCGGTGAAAGAGCAGCAAGAGAAGGGACAGGTAAGTCTGAGTAGGCAGGGAATGGAGTGCAGGGCAGGGACAAGGGCACAAAAGGCAGCTCCTGGGAGTGAGGAGGCAAGGGCTGCCTCAGGCTCTGGGAACACAGAGCCTGGTAAGCTCCAGAGCTCAGGCCCAGGAAGGAGGGCTTGCAGTGCAAGCAGAGCTGGGTTGAGAAGCCACAAGAAATGGCTGAAGGAATGGGATTTGGAGACAGCAAGTGCAAAAATCTGAGCCTGAGGGCAGGTCCCAGGAAGTCACTCTGCATTTTGTTGCCAGACCATCGAGGCAAAGCTGCAAGCTGAGCTGCAGGAAGCTCACAATGAAATATTGGCAGTGCAGAGGAGGCACAAGGAAGAACTTCAGGGCATCAGAGAGAGGAGATGAATGTCTTCCTTGAACAGAGGGATGCTCTACAAAAGCAGGTGAGTTGAAACAGCAGTGGCACTGCAGTCACCCAGGGAGGACTCTGTGGCCTTCTTGCTTTTCCATGGCAGAGCAGCAGCTGATGGAGTGATCCCTGGGGCTGCCTCATGCTGTGGGGGCTCCATGGCAGCTGCTCTGAAGGACACTCAGTGCTCTGCTGAATCTCAGCTGCTGCCCCCTGGACAGCTGGGCCAGTCCTCTGGGCTGTTGGCCAGCACCCATCAGCATGGACTCCTGCTGGCCTCTTCTTGCTAGCCTTGGTTTGGGAGGTGCTTTTTCAGGTGGGCCACTTAGAGACTTAACCAAGTTGTCCATCTCTATTGGGAATCTGCCAGTCCCAGGACAGGGAGAAAGGGAAAGTTTTCCTTTCTCATTCCTAAGTGCCTCTACTGTGGCTGACAGTGGCAGGCTGTGGCTGTCGCCTCTGACTGCTTTGTTCTGTTTGACTGGAGGTGGAAGAGTTGACATCTCAGCTGGCAGCCTCCTTGAGAGTTCCTGGAAAGCACAGTCCAGAGAGCCCAGCAAGATGTGAGCGAGGCCCAGGCACAGTCAAGGCAGAAGCAATTGGAGGCTGAACACATCCAGAAGAGGCTGGAGGAGGCAGAACATCAGAAGAAGGAGCTCCAAGTGAAGCTGCAGAAACTGGAGAGGGAATGGAGTGAATGCAAAGAAGTGGCACTGGAAAATTTTGAATTGCAGGCTTCCGTGAATGTCCTAGAGAGGGAAAGAGACAGGTAAATGAAAGCCTGTGGGACTCTGCAATGTGGTGAATGCATTCCCTCTTTGCCATCTTTGCACCTACCTGGGGCTCTGGCAGCATTTCCTAAGGGGCAGATTCTGAACTCTCCATGAAGACACATCTCATTATCTGTATGTTGTGTTCACTCTCTAATATTTTAAGCCTTCACTTGGAGTTTTTCTGAAGACAAAGGCTTTTGGGGTAGCTCTTTCCCTCTAGGGAGTGTTGTGCTGTTAGGTTAGGTTAGGTTAGGTTAGGTTAGGTTAGGTTAGGTGGGTGTGTTAACAGTGCTGGAGCTGCAGTGTAAGGAGCTGGATACATCCATCAGCTCCACCTTGGCTGCTGTAACTTGAAGCCTTTGGGATCTGATCAGCCTGGCATCTGATGCCTTTACTGGGCAGAACCTTCTTAAGGCCCTGAGTGCTGATCAAGCCCAGATTGCCCTGGGAGGCACCCAAGAAACAAGAATGTTTCTTGAAAGAAATTGGCCAGGAGACAAGACTCCTGTTTGATGCCTTTAATTAGGATTCAGCTCTTGGGGTGGGGGGCCCGAGGGCTTGTTTGCACCATGGCCATTCCCACACTTGCAGCTCCAAGGAGGAGGCACAATTCAGCTTTGCAGCACACACTGCAGAGCTGGGGCTTCCATCCTCATGAGAGTAGCCAGAAGGCCTGTTGTTCTGGCTCATTGTCTAGGGGTGTCAGTCCTTTCCAGTCCTCTTAGGTCATGGTGATGCAGGAAGATGGTTTCTAAGCAGGCTTAGGTGATGCAGGGAGATGATCTTAGCTTGCTAGAATATGTTTCCTTGTCCTTTTATTCCTCTGTTAGCTCATTGTTTTGGTGTCTTGCATGCCTTAGTTTGCGTATTACTTGGTTGCACAGCTTCCTGGGAGTTTCTTTGTTCTAGTGTGGCACAGCAACCATGGGAGTTGTCTCCTTCTGTGGCATACCTTTCTAATGGGTTGCTTTTGTTAGTTTAATTTAGCCCCCATGGGAGCAGCTCTGTTACAGCAGTAGCAGGGAAGGAAGGGAAAGGTACAGGAATATCTCATAAGAACCTTTCAAACACTTCAGAACCTGGTACGTAATTAACATTACTAATAACCATCGGAGTAAACAAGGGGTACAAGGTTTACAAATGGGATAAGAACGTTAACTGTACGTAACTAAACACAGTATTTTAACTGGGGTGGATTTCTTGAGAGATTTTATTCATGATATCTCTGGTGCATTGCTCCTGATAAAATGCCCCCCCCCCGCCCCGGTGCCTGGAGGGGCTCAAGCAGGGTCCCTGCCACCCTCCACACTCACAGGTGTTACTGACTGTGCAAAGAATGCAAGAAACCAGAGCAAGGTTAGGGGGGCTCCTCCAGCTGATCAAGTCAAGCCAGTCTTCAGTGCCACAGGATTCTTCTTCCAAGAAGAAGACAAAGGAAAGGCAGAGCACTCTTGCTTGCCTGGAGGTTTCTGCATCTTTCATCAGCTTGAGCTCCAAGCCTCTGTTGCCACTTCTGCCTTGGGCCTTTGTTCCTCCAGCTGAAAGTAGGATGGGTGCTGGTAAATCTCAGGGAACTTGCCAGACGTCCCCTGGCTGTAGGGTGCTGCTCCTCCCACCTGGACATACAAGATGGGGGAAGGAAACGTCTCTTCCATGTTGACCAAACCTCTTCCCCTTGGAGCCTGGTTAGTCAGAAGAAAATTCTTCCTCTTCCCTAATGTCTTCATTGCAGGACTTTGTTAGGTTTGTATTCACTTTCCCAGCTCAAATAGAAGGTAGGCCATGAAGGCAGGAACTCCCTGTTCTTTCAGGAACAAAAGCAGAGTGGGCACATGCTGGGCTGTGACTGCAGGGGGAACAAACAGCCAAGTTGTTTAGACAATCCTCATTGGACAGAGCAGTTTTCTCTGAGGTGGTGCAAGTCCTAGGAGTTTATAAAATGTGATGCCATTAGTAATGAGTTGCATGCTTCCTTTCTAGGCTGATTCTGTCTCTGGAGGAAAAGAGCACGGATCTCAGAATGCTGGAACAAAGGAACCTGGTGCTGAACAATGAGCTGTCTCAGTTTCATTCTGCTCTTCAGCAGGCCGAACAACTCTCTTCAATTTGTGCAGGACAACTGAAGCAGCTCAACACCCAGGTAAGCTGTGCACTCCATCCTCTTCTCCAGGGACACACAACACCACCTTTGGCATGCTAGTCCCAACCTCCTTCCCCTCCCAGCAGCATCCACATGTTCTTCCCAGGCCTGCTGCTGCTGCTGCACCCTCAGGCCAAGGCTGGATCTGGTGTCTGCTGCCAAAGTTTTCCCCCATTCTTTCCTGGGTCCCAGCAGAAAATGTGGGAGCAGAAGCCGCAGCACACTCCTCTGGAGTTTCTCTGTCCCTCTGTTAGCAGTGCTGTCCCTGACAGGATTGGTGCCTGTGCCAGGCACTGAGCAATGTGGGGACACAGACGTGGCTATGGCAGGCTGGGCAGGGCACTTCCACCACAGCCAGTTCAGCCCGTGTTCAGAGCTGCAGCCTCAAGGGTGCCCCTTGCCTCCCTTTCCCTGTTTTCTCTACCTTTGTCTCCACTGGAATCCTTGGTTCCACTGGAATGCCCTGGAATCCTGCACAGGCATCCCAGCTGCTTTGTCTCTCTTGGATTGCTCACTCAGCACAAGGCCAAGAGCAAACACACTTTGCTATTCCTCCGAACCTTGCCCCTGCCATTCCTGCTTTTTTCTCTGCTTGGAAGATTCCTTCACTTCTGTCAGCTTTGGAAGATTTTGTGGGCTTAAGACCAGGCAAACCCAGTCAGGCAGAGAAGACAGTGCTGTTGCCACTTTGCAGCGCCTCCCTCATCTCAAGGAGGACATTCATATCCTCTCTGATGCCTTGGAGTTCTTCCTTCTGCCTTCTATGCACTGCCAGCATTTCATTGTGAGCTTCCTGCAGCTCAGCTTGCAGCTTTGCCTTGATGGTCTGGCAACAAAATGCAGAGCGACTTCCTGGGACCTGCCCTCAGGCTCAGATTTTTGCACTTGCTGTCTCCAAATCCCATTCCTTCAGCCACTTCTTGTGGCTTCTCAACCCAGCTCTGCTTGCACTGCAAGCCCTCCTTCCTGGCCTGAGCTCTGGAGCTTACCAGGCTCTGTGCTCCCACAGCCTGAGGCAGCCCTTGCCTCCTCACTCCCAGGAGCTGCCTTTTGTGCCCTTGTCCCTGCCCTGCACTCCATTCCCTGCCTACTCAGACTTACCTGTCCCTTCTCTTGCTGCTCTTTCACCTCCTGCCTGAGCTGCTGGACCTGCTGGCACGCTTGGCTGAGCTGTCCCCGAGTTTGGAGCAGTGTCTCTGTTAAAGCCCTCTTCTCATTCTGCTCTTCCTGCAGCACCTGCACAGAAGCAAAGAGCAGAGGGTTTCACACTTGCCTGCAACATCTGTGTGGCAAGAGGCAAAGACGGATGGGCTCACGCGCCCTCAGAGCACTTGGCTGCTGCTCCCCTGGGCCACTGTCTGCCCCGGGGAGCCACAGCTGCCCAGGAAGTGACTTAAAACACAGCCCAGAAGACATCTCTGGGTTCCTCTTCAGAAATACTCCACATGAATCGTTAAATAGATTTTTCTTATCCTTGTCAGCATTTCTGACACCCTCCCTGTGCCCACAAAAGTCCTATGTTGTGGTTTTAATCCAATTACTAAGAAAATAACTTATTTCTTGTTGTGAGATATGGATTAGAACAAGAGCAAAACAGGCATAAAACTTAAATGGAAAAAAAAAAAAAAAGTTTTTTGACAAACTACAATAATTAGAACACCAGAATAAACTTCCAGAAAAACCTTTTCATCCCCTATTCACCCACTATTCCCTTGTTCACATGACAACAGAGACAAAAACTTTGGAACTTTGATGGTTAAAACAGTCCCAATTCTTGCTACAGTCTTTTCACCAGTCGTAGTAGAGAAACAGAAGTTTTTTCCTGTTAATTTATGGAGTTTCTCACAAGAAAACTATTTTTGTTATAGTTTTCCATTGCCCTAATGTTAGCTGCCCAGAGCTGCTATTATTAGAGCTCACTCCTCCCATTTTCACATCACTCTGAAGTGTGTATGGGCCATGAGTCTAGGGATAGCATTTCTAAGGATAAGTTATTCAAAGGCAAAAAAGTCTTCTTCATCTGTTTCTGTGAGCTTCACTAGAAAACAGTTTTCTCATTGCCTCTCAAGGCTTCAAATCTCCCAGCACTTCACTATACCATAATTACTCTACTTTTTACTCCAATTTACACTTTGAACCCTATTATTCCTCCCTAGATACTGTATCATGAATTAAAGGAGTTCTTTTCAGGACTTCATTGTCCATCTCCATAGTTTTAACAGAAAGATATTTCAGCTTAATGAAAGCATCTTCTTAATTCTCTACCTCTTCTGAAGCTTCTTTTCTTTCCTGTCACTGGTAGTTTATAAAGTGTCTTTTCATGTTGATCACTCTCTTTTTCTCTCTCTGGATAAAAAGATTAATCCGCAAGTCTCATCTGGGTAATGAAAGAGTTAAAATCTTGCCCAGGCTTTTGTAGATGGTTCGGTGATCTCTGCCGAACAGGAGCTGGAGCCGTCTGCGATGGGAAGTTCTTCATAGCTGCTCTGGAGAGTGTGGTCGCTGTCTCTGCTTGCTGCAGGTCCAAAGCCTCTCTCCTTCTTCACTCAGCAGTTTCTAGTGAATTTAGTTACAGCAAAACCTGCAGCCGAGCCAGAGATCGGCCTGGCCCGGCCCGGGCCCGAGGAAAACCTTCCCCAGGCCCCCCCATCTCCCGGGCAGGAGACGCGGCAGGCCCGGCCCCGGCCCCGCCCGGCCGCATGGCCTGGGCAGGGAACGGGAGGCCTGGAGCTCCGCCACCCTTCCAGCCAGGAAACAAAGAGAACCCAGAGAGCTCTGCTTTTACACTTTAAGGTAGGGTTCACAAGTTGATCCCACTTTTCAATGGCCTAAACTGCTGTCAATTCTCAGCAATGACCGATAATTGGTCAGGAGAAAAGACTCCAGGCAGTTCCCAGCAACTCCAACTCCCTTAAAGGTAAAGTAACTCCATGACACCCAGCTTGAGGAAATGAATGCAGAAGGAGGTGCAGAGTTGTTCAGAGAAGGTTTGGTGAAGATAAAACTAAGATAAAAAAGAGATTTGCTGCTTCTTTCTACCAAACTTCCAGTGTTTGGTGTGTTTGCAAAGCCCCTGCTTTGGTCAAGTGGCACATGACCATTTTCTCTCTCTCAAGATGGGTGCACAGGGGAAAGAGGTGCCTGTGTGGAAAATCTTGACATTTCCTGCAAAACAGTGAATTGCCTGGGTGTAAAAATAAACATCATAAACATAAACATAATATTATAATAGTTAATAATAATAATAATAATAATAATAATAATAATAATAATAATAATATTAATAATAATAATAATGATGGCAGGGTGGAGGCAAGGGCAGCCCTGCCCTGGGGAATCAGCTCCTAAATGCCCTGGATGCAGGTGTTTGGGGAAGGCTGGGGGGTCTGCAGTTTGGCCCTGTGGGACAGAGGGATGGAGTTCCCATGCCTGGGCAGTCCAGGGGAGGATGATCCAGAGCCTCATGGCTCTTGTCAAGTCTCTGTGTGAGGCAGATTTTCCCCAAGACCTCACTCCAGCCTTCCAGAAAGCAAATAGTTCTGTGTTCTGCTTCCCCAAACCTGTGTCTCCTCATCTGCTCCACCCTCTGAGTGCACTCACAGCCTGGCCAAAAAGAATTAAAAGTTTTTTGTGGCTGGCAATTCAAAAACTATGAAAGCTCACAGACAAATTCTGTGGGGTTGGTTGGAAAGACAGAGTGAGTTTTGGAGGGTCTTTGTTCTCTTTGCTCTTCATCTGCACAAGTCTTCACACTTTCCATTACAAGTCCCAGCCAGAGCTCCTGCTGGGGAAAGGAAAAGCTCCATAGCCATGAAGTGGAGCATTCCCTTCATTCCAGCAGCCCCTCATTGACCAGGAACTCCACAGGTCACCGTGAGGCAGTTCATTGCCAGATTTCACCAGGAGTAATTCATAACCAGGAAAAGGCATCCCTGGGACTCCCAGAACTCCTGAATAGTTCATTATCCAAGGCACAATGCCTTCTGAGCATCCTCCTAGCAGGGAGGCTCCCATGTGGATACACCAAAATCCTCTCCAGCATTCCCCAGCAAGGAATCCCTCAGCTGGCATCTGCTCATTGCTGCAATAGCTGAAATTTAATTTGATCTTAATAATTAAACCTCCAAATAACAGCTTTCACATGCCAGCTGAACCATTAAATTCCAGGAGTGGATACAAGCCTTTTTGCAGTGAGTGGAGTTTACTCATGTGGAAATTTCCTGGTGTGCTACTGGACTTGTTATTGATGCAAATTTTGTGGCACTGAATAAAAATGTTTCTTTTCCCTTTCAGACGACGATAGAATCCGTGAGTTGTTTGGTTGGGTTGGTTTGGGTATTTTTAATGCGCTTGGCACAAAGAAACTCCTCGTTGTTTGAGCTGTGCCTCAGTGCTGATGCACAGGACCTTTTCCAGAGCTGGTTTTAGAACTGGAGTCACTTTGCAGCAGCCTCAGCTGGAATCTGTGGGGGTAAAAATCAACAGTGGTGCCTCCAGAACCCCTCTGAGAGTCTTCTGCAGGGCCTTGTCCTGAGCCTCACCCTCCAGGACACACCAGCCAAGAAATGCAGTGGGACCACCATGGCACCAGCGCTCCCTGATAGACTCAACCACAGGAAATTACACCAGAGGGTGTGAAATATCAGATTTTCTCTTGTCCCTTGCTCTACTCAGTGCCCGTGGCTGTACAACACAGCCAAACATCCATCCCTGAGCTTGGCTCAGGAATCCTGGCAGCTTTGGAAAAAACCACTTTGCCACCACACGTGTAAGGCCAGCAGAAAGGCTTCCCCCGAGCAGCTCCTCCTGGATTCCAACCACAGACCTCTTCTTAAACCTAAATAATTTAAAAGGCACAAGCAAGACCTCTCTAGCTGCTCCCCCACCCATATCTGAGTATCTTTACTCACCGAAAAAGTGCACTCATGAAATTGTAATGTACATGTTAATTAATGTACATATTTTCTCTGTGAATTTTGCACAGCTGTAAGTGGCCAAATAAATAATGAATGCCGTGGAATAATTTATGTGAGCTCTGTTTCTTATAGTACATGTTTTAATTACCGATATGGACGCATCTCGATGAATTATTGAAAGTCAAAGAATAAATAATATTAAAATTAAAAAGTACACGAGAAGCAAAGTTCAAATAGATATTTAATTCTACTAACACGCTGTGATGTAATCCTTGCCCCATAATTGGCAGCAGGAGAGGAAATGTTCGTCCTGGCCAGCTTGAGCTCCATTTCTTCTGGGGTTTTTTGTGCCTTTCAGTGTTGAAATTCATCAGCTGAAGCTACAGGGATGCTTTTCACCATTGGACCTTCAGAAGGAACTATGTTAGTTACATTAATTATGTCAATTCTTCCCTGTGAGGCTGCTGAGGCCCTGGCACAGGTTTCCTGTGGCTGCCCCTGGATGCCTGGAAATGTCCAAGGCCAGGCTGGATGGGGCTTGGAGCAGCCTGGGATAGGGGAAGGTGTCCAGGCTCCTTTGTGATGCCCCTGCACCAACTCAGGCAATATCAGCAGCTTGTCACACTCAGATCCTCCAGCAGAGAATCCCACAGCACTCAGGGGTTAATTGGGGAAGCTCCAAAATTCCCACGTGGAGCTACAAATTGTCATCCAACTTTTACACAGTCAGCCAAAGGCCAGGGCTGTTCTGGGCCTCCAAATGCAGCTGTTGCACACTGTGAGCTGGTTTTGCAGCTGGGACCAGAGGTGAGGAACAGCTGGGGGAAGTGGCCAGTAATTAACGCTGCTGGTCATTAGCATGCTTGATTACTTACTGCTTATGCACTGCAGAGTAATTGTGTGCAATTTGCTGTCAACTGTGGGTTCCTCAAAGGTGCTGCCTTTGCAAGAACTGCCCTGGATGCTTTGCCCAGGGAGATGTTGGCAAAACTTGGGCAGAAGCTGTGCCTAAGGGGCTCCCTCAGGAGGTGTTGGACACACACTGATGTTTCCTGAGTGGATGGGTGCAGCCACTGCCCTCAGCCCAGCAGGAATCCTCCAGCCAGAACTGCTGCTGGCCTGTCCATCCTCCCCTCACTCAGTGCACCAGGATGGGTGTCACTGCTGGACACAAAATGAGTCACAGGGACACAGCTCGAGGTGTGGTGCAACAGAGTCCTTTATTCTCTCAGTATTTATAAGTTTTTGACCACCACCCGAGAATGGATAGTCAGGTCACCACCTTCCCAACCACACTGGCTGTGAGAGGTGTCCATCAAAAAGGCAAATGCTGGCTTGGAGATGCCAAGTCCAGATCCCTGCACTTGTGGGTGCATCCATGGGGATCAGGAGCTGCTTGCCCAGAAGGAGCTGGCCACCAAGCCCAGTCTCTTCTGAGGGACAAAATTCCCTCTCCCTGCTCACGGAGCGATCCCAGCCCAGCACAGGATGGGAGGCACAAACACCAGGGCAATGAGACAGACTGGAAGTGACATTCTTAAATGGTGTCACTTCCAATTAGTCTTTGTGCCTGCAGAACGAGAAGAACTATTTTTAAGTTAAGTTGGAGATTTGTTTTCAAGCTTTTCCAAGGTATAGCAAGCATTTTTCTCTCCAAGATGTCACAGCTTGCGCTTTTGATCCTTTTTATGACTTGTCTTTGCTTCTTTTCCTTTTTTCTCTCTCCTGTCATATCCCAAACATTCACCAATTTTCCCCACAAAGACAGTATCCACTTGTGCTTTTTTATAAAGGGGTTTTCTATGGAACTTCTCAGTGAACAATTAATTCTTTGGCCAGCTCTGCAAATGGAAAATACTTGATTGAAGAGCAGCAATATGTGGACAACTCAAGAAACACACAAAATATCTTTAAGACAAATTAATTTTCAAACAAAGATGCAAAAATAAATTGCAATTTGCAAATACACTGAAGGTAAAATTCCCCCCCAGAATGGGTTGGGTTGGAAGGGACCTTAGAGATCATCTCATTCCTCCCCCAGCCATGGGCAGGGACACCTCCCACTATCCCAGGCTGCTCCAAACCCTGTCCAGCCTGGCCTTGGGCACTTCCAGGGATCCAGGGGCAGCCCCAGCTGCTCTGGGCACCCTGTGCCAGGGCCTGCCCACCCTCACAGGGGAGAATTTCTTGTGTATTTCTGACTTAAATTTCCCCTCTTTCAGTTTGATCCCATTCCCCCTTGTCCTGTCACTGCAGCTCCTGAGGAAGAGTCACTCTCCCACTTCCCTGCAGCCCCTTCACACCCTGGGAAGGAGCTCTGAGGTCTCCTCACAACCTTCTCTTCTCCAGGTTCAGCTTCCCCAGCCTGTCCCCACAGGGAAGGAGCTCCAGTTCCCTTGCCAGCATCTCCTCCTGGTTCCTCGTGGGACACAACTGATGGAACTGCTCAGGCTGAGCTCGTGGGCAAGATCCCAGCAGCCCCAAACCTGGACAACCCCAGACACTGCAATTTAAACCCAAAATGCTCGGGATGGTGAGGCTGAACATGAGGCAGCACAGCCCACATCTCAGTCAATATCCAGCATTTTATTCTGGGCTAGATCCTCCACTGCTGACATCCCCTTTCTCACGTGTCCACCTGCAGGACTGAACAAATCCTCTCTCCTGGCTGAGATTTCCTTGGCTTCCCCAGAGGGGAAGGAGATGGCAAACCAAAGCCCTGGAGAAGAGGGAGGTGGGAAACCATCCCTTTTTCACCACCTGGGAGCAACACAAAATTCTGCTGTTCCAAACAACACCTGGGGCTGTTTGCTGCAAAGGACGAGCACAACTCAGGGGCTGCTTAGCTCCAGACCAAAAATAAAGTCAAAAAAGCAAAGTCAAAATCCTTTCCAGGCTGTCCCCTGCCCCCTGGCCAGCCAGGTGACTGTCACTCAATACTGAATTTGTGCATCTCACAGGAACTTTGCCTCAAATGATAAATCAAGCAGGTTTTTTTAAAGCCCCACCTTATCACAGTCTCTCCTCCGGCACTTCCATGGGAAGGAATAATTATTTTGTGCTCACTGCATGTATAATGAATTTTCAGGCATACTTGTTTGATCTATCGCCTTGAAAATAAAAAATCCCATTAGTCTAACAAGCTCACCAATTATTTCCTGGGATCACTGAGCCTATTCCAGCAGAGAAAGTCGCATAAAATTGAAAGTGAACAGGGAACAGTGCAATATGTTGTTTTACAGGGTAAAACATTCTAAAGCAGTGTTTCACATCGTGTTTGGGGGCAGAGGAAAGAGAACTGGAAAGAGCAGCGAGCTTGGGTCTGCCTTAGCTGCGTGGAAATACCTGGGCAGGGAAGAAACATTTAAAGTTGCCTGAATTTAGATATTAACTACTCTTGTAGTTAACTGCTCTGTCCAAGCCAGCTTTTGCAGGTTCCATGTTTTAAAAAAAGGCTTTTCCAGGACACCCATTCTCACTCATTTCAGATATTGAAACCCAGGCTGGTGAATGGCACTCCAGAAAAATCAGTGTCTCTCTCTCAGCTCCAAAGAAAGCCTGAATAACTTGCTCAGACACTGGAGGTACACAAAGTTGGATGATGCAGATTTCCTCTCCCCACCCAACCTCCCTCAGTCCCCATGAGCTCCTGGGGGCTGTGGGGACACCACTGAGCTCTCTCCAACCTCCAAATTAGTCCTGCTGCCCTCTGGGGTCACCACCTCTCTCCACTGCCGTGGCCAAAATAAAAAATAATTCAAATTGCTCCCAGGAGCTGCCTCAGCTTCAGCTGGAAGCTGAACCCAGCACACAAAGGGATTCATTCACTGAAGCCAGCAAGGGGCCAAATCCAAGGCAAAGATTCCCAAGTAAGTCTGCAGCTTGGAATAAGCTGGGGGTTGGCATGGACAGGACACAGCTTCAGTTTGAGCATCTGTGTCAAAGCAGCAGTAAAACCCCCAAAGTTGGTTATTGCTGGGGGTTTCCATCAGGATTACACCCAAATCTTGCTCCACATTTGGCAGCTCACAGATCAACACACTGAGGAAGCACCAGGAAAGAGGCTGGACGTGGCAGGGGTGGCTGCAGGGTTTCATCAGCCCTTTCCCTGCCACTCTGAGTGTTGGAAGGAGAACATATCTGAATTCAAAGCACAATTTAAATCTTATTTGCTCTTTAGGGATGTTGAGAGATGTTTTTGCTGTGGTTCTGGAGGGGCGGCAGCAGCAAAGGCAGGCAGTGATTATAGAAATGCCTAAAATTAACAATGTTATACACACTGGCATTCCTGACTTCCAGCACTCCACACTGCACCCAGAAAGGTGGAAGTGGCTGCTCAAACACCCATGAAAATTACAAATTAGACAGAGCATGAAAACAGAACCATTTTGTGCTGGGGGATGGGGTCAGCAGCAGAAATGGACCTTCATGGACAGAGAGGATGATTTGACTTAATCTAACAGGATATTTGCAGGCCTGAAGAGTTTGGGGACTGAGAATGAAGAGTTTTGAGGGTTCCATGGCACCACACCAAGCCCAGGGTTGTCCCCAAGATGCCAGCCCAGCCCTGGGAGAAGCCAGGGCCAGAGGCTGCAGGATCTTGTCTGGGTTCACCCAAACTGCTCCCTTCTCTTTCAGCACCAGCACATCCCCTTTTCCTGGGCCTTGGAGTATCCATCTGTGTTCCTGCCCCTCACCCTGTGCCTCCCTGCAGGTCACAGCTGCTCTTCTGCTCCTTGCAGCCTCCTCCTCCTCCTCCTCCTCCTCCTCACAGCACTGACACGGAGAGGTGTCCCCAGGTGGAACAGGACGTGCTGAAGTGCTCTGGCTGAACAGATCCCACCAGGAATCAGGGGCTGCAGAGCAACACCAGCACAAATGGGCTCTCTGGGGGCTGGTGCCATCCCTGCCCAGGTAAATGACCATGTGCAGAGTCAGACAAGTGTATTTCTATTACAAAAGGCTAAAAAACCTACCACCACCAAAAATCCCACACATTTTCTCCCTGTTCCTGTCTCTGGAAAAAGATCCACAGCTAAAAACAGAACAAGGGAGTCTTCAAAACAACCAGGAATGATGAGAGAAAGGGCACAAGTGGAGTAACTGAGGCATGAAAATGGAGTTTTAGCTTGTCACATTCAGTACTGCCTAGAGGGCCCTGGAAATACTGAACCCCCTGTCACCTATGTAAACTTTAGAGATCCATCCCAGCAGGGCCATGAGCCACTTCTGGCTAAGCTGAGGTCTGTCAAGCACTCCTCAGGCACACAGGAGGACACCAGTGAAGGGTTTGGGCACCTCTGGTCACATCTGCTGAGGTGCAGGGTGCCCCACTCTTCCCAGCTGATTCCCAGCACCAGCAGCACATCACAACCTCCCAGCTCCGAGCCACAGGTGAGCAGGGCTGGAGTCTGCCTGCTCCAAGGAAAGGTTTTTCCCAGCTGCAGGAGACCCCAAGCCCAGCCTGTGTTTGCCAGCCCTCCTGGCCGTGAGTGAAGTGCTTTCCCTGGGGGAGCAGCACAGTTTGATTCTCCCTCCAGCTGCCTTGGCTGTCTCTTACTGACCCCTTCAGCCGCAGGGCTCTTCCTGGAGCACGTCCTGTGCATCAGGATTGTCTCCCCACACCTCCTGGCCAGCACTCCTCAAAGCCTGGCCACCCAGCAGCTCTCCTGTCCTCCAGGACACAGCCTGCTGGGAACTGAGGGAGCTTCACCTGCTCACGTGGGATGGTCCAAATGGGATTTGTCCTGGACCCAAATCAGCCCAGGACTTTGCCCACGTGGAAATTTCACTCCTTTGCAAAACAGAAGCACACTCTGACACTGAAGAGAAAATTTTGGCAGCCAAGCCTGCTTCTGCCAGGGATTAGCACTGGAGACCCTCGCACTGGGGATGGACACCTCCTTCATCCAGGAGCTTCAGATCAGGCCTCACCAGGGTCCAGAAGGTCACACAAGGACAAAACACTGAAGTGGAAGCAGAATTCCTGGGCACAGCCCTTCCCTGGGGACCCTGGGGGTGCTGGCTCAATAAAGCAGAAGGATTTTGGAAAAGTCTGCTACTGGCCCTGAAACTGGGCTGGCTGCTAAGGCTGGGAGCAGAGCAGGGTCACCAAGAAAAGGGGGCTGGAATGTTCTGAGGCAGGAAACTGCCCAGTGAAGCTGGGACAGGGAGGTGGGACACAGCCTGACACAGCCTGACACAGCCACGCAGCTCCTCTGCCCCAGGCAAGGGCTACACAGGGAATTTGGGAATTGCACACCGTGTGATCCCGCTGTGATGCTCCCAGGAGCCTCAGCCTGGGCTCCAAAGGAAAACTGCTGCTCCTGAGGAGCTCTTCAAGGACAGTCAGCAGTGGATGAAGGAGGCTCAGAGAACAGAGGGCAGCTGAGAGGCAGGGCCAGGGCTGGGGCTCATGGTGTGTCCTCAGAAAAAAAGGGAGACAAGATTTTCTCTCAGAGCTCAGGACCACTGGGAGCCTCTAAGGCATCACTTTTTAGGGACATCACAGAGAAGGAAAGGAACAGAGCTCTGGAAATTGGTCCACTTGGTCTTCACTTAAAAAAACAACACTGACAATAACTGGGGCTGAAGAGGAAAAATTATCACAGAAATGTTTGGGGTGGAAGGGACCTTAAAGTTCGTATTGTTCCTCCCCCAGCCATGGCAGGGACACCTTCCACTGTCCCAGGCTGCTCCAAGCCCCGTCCAGCCTGGCCTTGGACACTTCCAGGGATCCAGGGGCAGCCCCAGCTGCTCTGGGCACCCTGTGCCAGGGCCTGCCCACCCTTGCCAAGGAACAATTCCTGCCCAATACCCCATCCAACCCACTCTCTGGCACTGGGAGCCATTCCCTGTGTCCTGTCCCTCCATCCCTTGTCCCCAGTCCCTCTCCAGCTCTCCTGGAGCCCCTTTAAGCACTGGAAGGGGCTCTGAGCTCTCCCTGGATCCTTCTCTTCATTTCTCCTGGCCCAAGCAGTTGCTCTGCCCACAGAAACTCCCAGAGCTCCTGCCTGGTCTCCAAGAAACACAGCTTTTCACCTTTCTTTCCCCTTTCAAAGCCTGTTTATCATTTGCTGTCTATTAGGCTGTCTTCCATCATCCAGCTTTATTCCTGCCTGTGAGTCCAGCTGGAAATCTCCACATTTACTCTTGCCCACCCAAGACCAGAACCCCAAAACCAGAGAGCCCAGCCCAGCCCTCCCGAGCTCTGCAGCAGACTTGGTTTAAATGCCAAGGTGAGGCTGTTGAATTCCGTCCCAGTTTCAGATATATTATCCCAAACCCAAAAGGTTTCTTGAATAAAACATGAAAATCCAGAATGCCATCTGTGCAATATCATTGGGCTAATTAAGTTGATATTAAATACAATTTGTTTTACCCAACTCCTACATTTTTCATTTTAAGCGAGTTACAGAATATTCTGGGTGAAATAAGTGTTAGAGAAACTGGTACTGGAAGCTCCAGCAGCTGAGCTGGAAACACCTGGGCTGCACATGAAGGGGGAGTCTCAGCAGAATCTTCCTGGAGCTCTTGTTAGCAAAAGAAAAATGACAAAGCATCCCTGGTAAAAGTGACCCTGCCCCCGTGGGGCTCTGTTTGGGAAGAGCCCTTTGGAGCCAAAAGAAAATGATGTTTTTCCAGGAGCAGCCCTGGGGTCTGACTGAGGGAAAGCTGCCTCAGCATCCCCACCAGCCTGTCCAGCCTCTGCCACTTTCCTGGGGGAAAAAATAAATAAATCTTGTAATCCAGAGGCAGAGCAAGCAGCCCTGGGCAGGTGACCCCAGCAGCTCTGCCCTGTGCCTTGCAAACCTCAATGAGAAACATCTCCATGGGCTGCCCAGCCACCCCCCAGCCCCATGGGGAGAGGTGCCAGCCCCCAAATCCACACTGTCCCCAGATCCATGCTGTCCCCAGATCCACGCTGTCCCCAGATCCATGCTGTCCCCAGATCCACGCTGTCCCCAGATCCACGCTGTCCCCAGATCCACGCTGTCCACAGATCCATGCTGTCCCCAGATCCATGCTGCCCTGGGGAATTCCGTGCCAGGAGGGCACCAAGGGATGGCTGGGAGCTGCTGAGAGGGGACAGGACTGGTGGAATAACAATCTGTTGGTTTAAGGACCTGCACACATACCCAGAGCTGTGCAAAGGCAATTCCTACAGCCTGGGCCAGCAGCAGGAGGTCTGAGTGCCCCCAGGTCACCTTTCCAGGGCCAGCCAGCCCATCCAGACACCAGCTGCCCTTTCAGGAGAGGGAATATATCAATCATGCCCTTTGCTCTGACACAGGGGATGTGACATTCCTGCAAAGCACTCGCAGGTGAAGAGACTCTGGAAGCAACAGGCTGGAAAATCCTGCTTCTGCCAGAGACACCAACCCCTGCCCCTCTCACAGCTCTCTGGGGGAGAGAGATCTGCACCTCTCCATCAGCAGGGACACATGGAACACCTGCCCTAGCAGTCTCCATCCTCCCACTTCCCAGCCTGCATCCACAGGACTCATTGAAACATGTGCAGGAGATGCAGCAGTGCAACTGCCTGCTGCTTAACTTGAGGTGAGCAGTGGGATTTGCATCAAATGTATCCCAGTAAACCCCTGCCACAGGCTAAGGCTGCAGGCAGCCCTGAGCAGATGGTGATTTTCCCAGTGCCACCTCTGTATCCCAAGGGCCACACAATGGGTGTATCACATATCCCAAGGGTATCACAATGGATGTGCTCAGTGCAGGGAATGCCTGCAGGATGCAGCTCTCCTGCTAAAATCCAGGACAGCTCTAGGAAATACTGGACAAGCCAGAGTGCTGTGCTCTCACAACTTCATGGGAGGATGGAATTTTCCATGGTTTTGGACAAACACTGAAAATGATGAGAACTCGATATTCCCCACCTAAAAAAACCCCAACCAAACAAAAACCCCTCACCCAAAAACAACAACAACAACAACAACAATTCAGCTTTGCAGAACAAGTTGATTTGTTACAGCAATGGCAATTACTGTACACATTCCTGTGCACAGGCAGGTTCTGAGCAGGGTGAGTTTAACCTGCAGTGCTGCAGGACCTGCAGGAAAAGCCTCCCTGGTTATGCAGGGCTGGGACACACCTCCTCACCTTTTCCTTGTGGATCTAACAGGATTCAGGCTCCCAGCTGCCATCCCAGCCCCAGCTCTGTGTGCTGAGCCCATCCCAAGGATCCAGCCGGGATGTGATGGAGCCCAGCAGAGCCAGGAGGCAGCAGCACCTCTGGAGGCAGCGCCAGCTGTGCTGCCCTGCACGTGTCCCCAGGCTGTGCCCAGCTCCAGGGCACACAGCAGAGCTCCTGGAGCCACCACAGCTCCGTGGCACTGGTGTCTGCCCGGCTCTGCCGCGTGGGATCGCTGACAGGACAGCAGGAAGGGTCCCTGCTCCTCGGCCACCACCCCTGCACAGTGGCTGGGAAGGGACCTGGGCTGCTGGACACGAGCCCAGGTGGGCAAGGAGAACAATCCTGGCTTGTATCCAAAACAGAGTGAGCAGGAGCAGCAGGACAGTGATTGTCCCCTGTGCTGGCACTGCTGGGGCACCCCCAGAGCTGGGCCCAGTTCTGGGCCCCTCACGAGAAAGGCACCGAGGGGCTGGAATGTCCAGAGGTGGGAATGGAGCTGGGGAAGGGTCTGGAGCCCCAGGAGGGGCTGAGGGAGCTGGAAAGGGACTCAGCCTGGAGCAAAGGAGGCTCAGGGGGCCCTTCTGGCTCTGCACAATCCCTGCCAGGAGGGGACAGCCGGGGAGGTCGGGCTCTGCTCCCAGGGAACAGAGACAGGAGGAGAGGGAACGGCCTCAGGCTGGGCCAGGGGAGGCTCAGGGGGGAGATCTGGAAGGATTTCTTCATGGAAGAAATTGATTTCTTCATTGTCAGGCACTGGCAGGGGCTGCCCAGGGCAGTGGTGGAGTCCCCATCCCTGGAGGTGTCCAAGGAAGGTCTGGATGTGGCACTCAGAGCTCTGGGCTGGGGACAAGGTGGGCATTGGGCACAGGTTGGGCTCAGTGACCTTGGGGATCTTTTCCAGCCTCAGTGATCCTGGGATTCTGTGAAGGGGTGCTCACGTCAGGTACCTCAAACACAACCAGTGTTGGTTTCACCTGTGCTTTCCCTCCCTCCCAACACACCTCTGCTCCTGTGGCCTCTGGGAAGAGCAGGGATGTGCCTCAACTCCAGCAAATCCCAGCTGTCAAATGGATCTGGGGCAGCAGGGAGGCGGCACAAAGAGAACCCCAAGTCCAGCCACTCACAGCCAGGCCTGCCATGACTGCAGCTGGTGAGATGGGCACTCCTGGACACACAGCAGCCACTGGGACACTCCTCACCCCTCCATCCTACACAGAACTCCAAGTTCTTGCTGTCAAAGGGCTTTCTTTGCTATGGATAGAGGGGGAAAATGCAGAAAAACAATAAAAGAATAAAAGCCAACCTGAGGATGTCCAAGCAAGGGTTGGTCTGACTGAGGCTCAGGACACTCTTGTCCCCCATGATTCCTCCCAAAACCTGCTGAGCTTTAAAAAGGACACTGAAATAGGCTTAGTTTTGTGCCAAAGTCTCTCACAGCCTCTCCAGCACCAAGTTTTAGTGGATCAGCCATCAGGATCCCCACCAGGCTGAGTGAGAACTCCTGCATTCCCTGGCACCCTGAATTCCAAGGCCAAAGCCAAACAAAACAAGCAGAGCAAACCCTGCTCCTTCCCCTTCCCCCTCCCAGCCAGGTGGGCAAGGCAAACCATTCCTGCTGAAATACAGCTCTCAATTGGAAAGGGCCCCAAGATTGTGTCCCCTGAACGAGAAAGCTGACAAGAGGGGGAAAATATTATTAAAAATAAAATACATCAATCACTCCACAAATTATACTCCAATATGTCCTTCAGGCAGGAAGGTCCCTCCTTGGTGCTGTATTCTCTTTCTTTGGGATTTGCTTTCTTTAGGGAACACACGGATTGCAGCAGCTGAGTGGATCATTTAAGTGGATCCTGCACATAACAGACACAAAATGTGTGTGGGGCATCGCTGTGAGGTGTTCTGGGAGGGATGGGATCGTTCCAGAGCATCTCTGGGCTCATTTCTGCAGCACAACACACTGAGAAAACCAGCAAGGGCTGGGGAGCACTGGGAGAAACCCCTGAGCCACTTTCCTTCCTCCTCCCTCCCTGCAGAGGATGCTCCTTCCTCATCCTCTGAGCCACAGGGCTTTTCCCTCCATTGTCATTCCTTCTCTTCAGCTGCATCCCAGTGCTTGTGTTTGGATTTGATACTGGGAATGAAAAATCAAAGCTTTCCTGGTGTTCCAGGAAAGGGATCCTCACAGGGATCAGCCAGGTCTGACACAGCATCCTCGAGTTAAAGCTCCAAATAAGATCTGTTCTTACCTCTGCTTTTCACATCCAGGTAACTTTTCCTTTTCCATTTCCAACTTTTACTATTTAAAGGTGAAACCTTCTGTGGTTTGTGTCTGCCTGAACTGTTTGAGAAGGAAAATGGTTTGAAGAATATTGTGTCTTTTTTGGGGTTTTTTTGGGAATTGAAAGATGCTTTCCCCAGTGATTTGAAAGGAAAATAAGCATAGATGCATTTTTCAGAACTGGAATAACACCAGTTTAAAAAAAAAACCAAAAAAAGCACAATCAACAGTTTCAAGTGAAACACTTGAAAATCAGATTAATAAATCAGGTCACTTCTGAGCAGGAGCAGCTGATCTCTGTCCCTTCAGTCAGCTTCTGTGTGATGCTTTTCTTTGCTTCTTTCTGTAGAGGAGCCAAACTAATTCCTTTCCCCTCCACTCCCCTTCTGGCACCGGTGGAAAATCTTCTCCCATCCCTGCTGGAGTGCTCTGCAGGAGGCTGGTGTGGCTTTGTCAGGGGTAAAAGCAGTCTGAGGAAGGTGCAAAGTGGGAGCCTGGGAAAGGATGGAAGGTCTGCAGCCTCTGTGCTGTGTAAAATGCTGCAAAAACTGCCCTGAAGACTGACCAAAGCCCCCCTCCCCTCTGTTAAACACAGATTTCTGTCAGGAATGAGGGCTCTGCCCTCAGCTCAGCACTTGGGGACTCCCCATGGAGCCACCCCAAGCATGCAGAGGGCACTGGCACTCCATGGGATGAGGTTTGTGTGGATACAGACCCCAACAACAGCAACCAGAGCTCCCTTCTTGGGTTCCATAAAGCAGATTTAGCTCCTAACCCATCTCTAATATGTCTGCTCCTCGTAGCCAGATGAATAAGGAACAAATATAAATCACAAGGAATTTATCTGATGATGGCAAGGAGAGAAAGGGATGAATAATTTATTTGACGGATATTATTCATCCATCCATGGAGCCAGCCAAGTAATGAAAACATTTATTCACAAATCACTCTGTTGACAATCGAAAACTTTGTACAAGAAGTAATTCATATGTATGATTTGACTCCTGGAAAACCCAAACTAGAGAGCTGACCTTGCTGAGGAGCAGGAAGTGCTAAAGCTGGGCTTATCTTAGACCCACCCCACGATTTCCATCTCTTTCCCACCTCTGGGACTACACAAAACAGATTTCCAGCTCTGAACTATGGAAAACCTGACTTTCACCCACAGCCGCCACCAAAAATCATTAAAACATGGCACATGACTTTCCCATGAAGGCAGAGATGCTCTTCCCACCAACCAAGCCCCACTCCAGAGTGCAGGAGCTCCCTCCATAAATAAACCACTAGAAAAGCCTAAAAATAACTGTTTCTTTTTCTTCCAGAGGACATTCAGCTGCTTTCCAAGATCTGGGCAGTTTATTCCATTATCAGAACTCCTTCCTCCATCCCATCTTGGAGCTTCCAGACTGTTTAAATAACCCAAAGTGTCCATATTCCCTCTAAGTAACAGGAACAACAGTCAAGCCAAGTCAGAGCTGCCACAGATGGAAATATGCTATTTATGGCCCCCTGAATTTCAGTCACTAGTATATGGCCTCAGCTCCTCTAAAAAGGATCACAAATCTACACAAAGTCCCCACGTGCAGCTCTGTGCTTTTGGGTCCTCCAAGATATTTAAAATCCCATGGAGATGGAGTGCTCCCTATTGACCATCCAAACACAAAGAAACACACATTATCCCAACATGACTATGGAATAAATCACCATCTGCTTCCAAGAAGGTGAGGAGGAAGAATTCCTGCAGCCACAGCTCTGGAGCTGGTGAAGCAGAAAACTCGTCATGGTTCAATTAATCTCACAAAAAGAATCAAAATCATGGCTGCCTCTCTGAAATAGATGCAAATCTCCATTCCCCTCTGGTGAGTGAGGCAGGGCTGGCAATCCTGTCTGAGCAGGTTGCTTATGAGATTTTAGTGCTTGTGGGAAAGCACAAGGGCACAATCCTGGGCATCTGGCATTTGCAAGGTGCTGTCTCCTCCCAGCTGAGGGCAGGAGAATGAACAGAAAAGCTCAGGCAGGGCAGACAGCTGGGGGCTCTTTGTAACAGACCCTGAAGACCTAAATCTGGAGGGAGAAAGGTGGGAGGGATTAGAGAAGTCTGGGATGATTTAGGACACAGAGCCAAGCTTCACACTTAATTCCCAGCAAAAGCTCAATAAAGGCAGATGTGCTCACAATTAAGAAACTGCTCTTGGAATCTCAGACTGGTTTGGGTTGGGAGGGACCTTAAAGGTCACCCAGTCCCACCCCTGCCATGGCAGGGACACCTTCCACTGTCCCAGCTGCTCCAAGCCCTGTCCAGACTGGCCTTGGACACTTCCAGGGATCCAGGGGCAGCCCCAGCTGCTCTGGGCACCCTGTGCCAGGGCCTGCCCACCCAGAGTAAAAGATTTCTTTGCCATTATCCAATCTAAGTTTGTCCTCCTTCAGTTTAGAACCATTCCCCTTGTCCTGACACTGTCTGCCCATATGAAAAGCCTCTCTTCCTCTGTTTCATAGGCCACTTCAGGCATGGGAAGTGGCTCTGAGGACTCCCCAAAACCTTCTCTTCTCCAGGCTGAACCTCCCCAGCTCTCCAGGTCTGTCTCTACACATCAGAGGTGCTCCAGCCCTCCCTCATCCCTACCTCCACCTGAAGCAGGATGGGATCTGAGCAGCAGGACCTCAGCCAAAGTCCCAGCCCAGGCACTCAGCTTTTGGTCCAAATTCAAAAACCCCTCTGTCTCTTGCTCCCCAGCAGCCAAAGGGAGATCACCCGGAGGGACCATCCCCTGCTCAGAGCCAGCTCCAGGGGTGACCAGCCCTCACCCCAAAGAGCAGCTCCCTCCTCCCCCATCCTCAGCCAGGGCATAGTTCCCATGAAAGTTTTCAGTGGCCCACAAAAACAGCCACAAAATCAGCAAAGTTTCATCTAAAAAATAACCCAGAGCTGGGCTTGGAGCCTTCCCTGGAAGCAGAGCTTTGGTTGAGACACAATTCCCTGTGGAATTCCCATGGGGAGTCTCTGATCAATTAGAGAACAAAAGCTGCTTTATCCAGCCCTGCTCTCCTGCTGAGGGGCCATACTGAATACCAGACAGTATCTCCTTAAACCAGAGAGATTCCCCATTCCAGCAGCAGATATCTGGGCAGCCTCTGTACAGCCCAACACCTTTCCCTAATATATCATGCTTCCATTTCTAGAGCCCTTCAGTAGCACTGTACTCAGAAGAGCTACAAAAATAATCACAGTCAATATTCTGGAGTCTTAACAGAGGCTTTAGTACCATTTATAAGTGGAATTTGTAGTAAACCACTCCTGCCTGGAGAGCAGGATCTCACTGAGAGCCCAAGAACTTCAGAAGTATTGAAAAGCTCCACCACAACCATTCACCTGCTGCATTTTAAATTTTGAATTTTCATTCATTCTCCCCTAATTACCAAACCCAGCCCTTCCTCTTAGCTCCAATTAAACCTCCATAGGCGTCTTCTAAGCCAGATTTAAGGGAAATTTGAACCACAAGAATTTGCCAGCAAATTTTATTTAAAGAAGCAGAGAAGTCTCTACCCTCAAGTAAATGTCTCCAGATTCAGCCAGCAGCAGGAGAGCTGAGGGCAAGGTCTGCTAGCACTTCTCTGTCCTCATTCCCAGGAGGATGGGATGGGATGCTCCTGCCTCAAGCATGGGGCTGACCAAAGGGATGGAAGAGGAAAAGAGGAGTTGGTATTTCACATTTTTGAGACTTTTTTTTTTGTTTGTTTTGCAGGCAGCCAAGCCAGCCTGGAGGCACCAAACAACATCAGCTAAAGGCATCCTGAGGGTTTTGCTGGGATGGGCAGGGTGGTCACTGATGTGCAGGTCACGTCCAGCAGCTCCCTGTGTCCAGTGCTGGGCAGGAGCAGGAGCTGGGCACTGAGGAGAGCCAGCTGTCCTGGAGCTCCATCTAGTGCAAGGCACCCTGGATTTATCCTGTCTCCACATCTGGGGAAGCTCCTGGAGCCACAGGATTTCCAGAGACTTTGCGCTTCACGATTCCCCCCATTTGCAGCTGTTGCTGCTGCTGGTGACACCATAAAAACACAGTTCAGGTGCATTTACAGCCAGGAAGGTACCAAAAGGACAGGGATTCTCTCTTCTTTTAAATCCTCTGGTTAGTTTTCAACTTGGAAGTACTTGGGGCTGCAAAAAGTGTTGTTCACAAGCTCTGCAACCTCTGAAAGAGCAGAGCAGCAGCAGGGCTCAGGTGGCTCAAACACAGCTCTGGTTTTCAGAAGGATTCCGACTTTTCACGTCTTGACTCCTCCATTGTCTTTGAAAGCCTCCACCACACCAGAAGGGCTCAGAGCTTCAGAAAAAGGTGGTTTCCCCTGAAAATCTTGCTGGGAGCTGCCAGCAAACAGGGAACCACACCATGAGCGTGAGAGGGTGAGCTCCTGGTTTTATTTTAAACACCAGTATCAAAAAGGGGGGAGAAAACATAAAAATAAAGAGGCCTATTTGGAAAAACAGAAATGTTAATTTTCAAAGGAATTACAGAAAAAATGGGATAAGATCCTTCTCATTGCTTTTTCGCCAGATACACTGAGCTGGACACAGAGACTGAGGATTTCTCTCCCCAGTGAAAATCCTTTTCCTAAAGCCCCTCTGCCATCCATGGCCACCACAACAGCCCCAGATCCCAGTGTTCTCCCCTCCTCCTGCACAGCTGCTCCTCAGGGAAGCCAAGACTTTGTGCACCTCATTATATTTTTAACCACACCCGCTATTCAGGCACTTTCAACTCCTGAGAGGGAGGGGAGATTTAAACAAAGACAGATGTGTAAATACCTGAATAAAGACATGAATGATTAAGAGAAATAACTGTCAATAACTGTTAATTGTTTCCATGCCAATTGCCAAGATGCAGTAGAGGCTACAAGGGATTTCCAGCTATTAACAGGTGAGGAGGCAGTGGTGTTCAATGAAGGTCAAAGAGTGATTTATACAATGTGCTACAACACTTCTGCTCACTTTTTTATTGAATGTCTCTGCAGTGCTATTCCCTGGGAATTCCTGTTTTACACAACTTAAAACTGCTCAGCTTTCCATGAAATCACAGGATCATTAAGGTTGGAAAAGCCCTCTAAGATCATCAAGTCCAATTTTTAACCAAACACCAGCATTCCCACTAAACTGTATTGCCACGTGCCACGAATACTTGGCTTTTGAACACTTCCAGGGATGGTGACAACAACATCTGTGGCCAAAATGTGATGGTTTGGAGCCAACAGTGGGATATCCCCTAATGCACAACTCCTGCTGGAGAAATCTCAGGGAAACTCCATGCTGCCAGGCTTGGGAGTTTGAAAACTCTCAAAACCAAAAAAGAAATCAAAGCACAAATGTGTTTGTTCCTTGGAATAAAATACCTGTGGTTTCCCATGCTGGCTGCAGCCCCCCATCCCAGGGGATTCTCCGTTTTGTGTGGGCCCATCAGCTGCAGGTTTAATTTGGCCGTGAGTTCCACATGTCTCACAAAACCCTCTTTAAACAACTTCCAGAAATGCTTTTATTCCGAGGATGTTCTGACTTGAATGCATCTGATTCATCCCCCCCCCCCCCCCCCCGAAAATGACCCTTTTACAGCACAGCCTGAGCAGCTGAAGGGAAGCAGAGTTGTTCTCTCCCTGCTATCACAATCAAGTTGTTTGGTATAAAATGTGGCTGAGGAGTGAATCCATAATGTTCCTGGCCATGTAAGGAAACTGCTATTACCAGGAGGAAAATGCAGGTAGTAACTCTGCGGGTTTTTCTCCACTGGAACTGTAATTAATGTGGATGCTGTGCACTAAGTACAGGGAGAAATACAGACTTCAGAGCAGTGAAAATGCATCTCATTAACACCGGAACTACTGTATCGTCCAAATGCATGATGTTCAGCAAGGAAAAGCTGGGTAATTGAATTCCCACCAAAGCACAGTTCATCTGCATCAAACAGCACCATGCCCATCGTGCAGCTCCTTCGGGCTGCTGCTGGAAATGAGGATTAATTAGGATACCTGCTCGTTACTCACAGAGCAGGCACACACACTGTGGTCAGGCTTGGGGCTGTAGTGAGAGGCTCTGCTCAAACCCCAGCCAGGCAGAGCAAGGCAACTCCAAAACTTTGGATCTTCTTGCACTCAAGATGCCCCAAGAGTCAACATTTTTTTTTTGTCCGTGAAGAAAAAGCTGGCAAAAAACCCCAACAATTCACAGGAAGACACCTCTGCTGCATAAATATTTCAGTAATAACTAATAAGTGATTTATGGAATTGGTTTTGAATTATTCTAGGCTGGATTGGCTCGAGTGGCAGGGATGTGCACAAATCATTCCATGCACAGCACCCCCCAATCCCAACATGCGGCTAATGAACCCTCCGGAGCCAAACACACTCCTCCTTCAGGAAGAACCCACTGATCTGCAGCATTTTAATGGGTAAATTATTATTAATTTAAATAAATACATGAAAAACTCCCAAATACATCAGAGGAGAGAGTTTGGGAAGGGGAAGGAGGCATCCAGACAGAAACAGCAGAGAGGGTTTGGAGGTTTGGAGCTGGAAATCTGTGCTTTGAGCAGTCTTTCAGTCAGATCCAAGTGGGACTAATCCATCCCTTTGCTGCAGAACCTCCCATCCATGAGCCCCAGCACTGGGGTGTGTAAGGGCAGCAGGAGCTCGTTAAATGCATTTTAACTCATTATCATCATGTATTCTCCCTTTTCCTCCCCTGTCACATGTTCACCAGAGCCCCAGCACACGGCTCTCTGGTATCCCACCGACACAACTTCCAGGCTGAGAAACCCCTGCAAAGCCAAACCCCAGAGTTATTCTGGGCACAGGCATCTTGGGCTAAAGCAGCACACGGAGAGGAGGTCACCCCATCTCATCTTGGGGTCCTGGTATGATTTTCCTCCACATTCACCCCAGACCCTGATCCCCCCCAAAGCCCCCCACAGTGAGAAGGGGCCAGCCCCCTCAGCATGCCCTTTGGGTGTCATTTTGGGCTGTAGGGGAGGCAGTGGGAGCAATCCATCACCCTCAACCTTTGGAAAACCAGTGACTGCTGGGATATCATTTTAAGCTGCCACTTGGCTGAATTTTACTCCCTAGAGGTGCAAAGGATGCTGAGCTCTGGCTCATTCTGGCTCCCTAAGGTGGGACATGATCCCATCACTCCCAAGACCTCACTGTGCTCACCAGTGCCTCAGCTCCCATGCAGCCTGGCACACCCCATTACTTCAGTGCTTCAAATCCCATTATTCAGCTCTAACGAGGAAATCATTTTAATTAAGGAAATTAAAAATGTATTTGCTTTGGAATTTTAAGTAGGTGTTAATTTGAAGGGATGAAAAAGAGCCGTGCAGCCTGCTTGTGTGAGGAGCAGCAGGGGATGGGGATGGAGGAGGGGAAGGGCCCTCTGCAGCACCTGGGGTCCCTGGGGAGCAGGGGCAGGGCACTAAGGCAGGAGCAGCAAAAGGCAGAGCCACCTCCCAGCTAAGGAGGGCTCCTGCTGATTCCATTCCTGCAGGAGAGTGGAGCCAGGTGGGAGTCAGGCTTTTCTCCCAACAAGTGACAAAAGGAGTAGGGCCTCCAGTTACACCAGGGGAAGTTTAGGTTGGATGTTAGGGAAAATTTCTTCATGGAAAGGGCTGTCAAACACTGGAACAGCTGCCCAGGGCAGTGGTGGATCCTCCATCCCTGGAGGAATTTCAAACCCCTGTTGATGTGGCACTTGGGAACATGGTTTAGTTTAGCAGTGCTGGGAGAACAGCTGGCAGTCAATGATCATAGAGCACTTTTCCAACCTTAATGATTCCACAGATCTATGAAATACAGCAAAAAAGGTGTTGGAAAATCCTTCAGAGAAGCTCTGAAGCCGTGAGGCCACGAGGAGGGACAAGAATATTGCCAAGCTGGCCCTGGTCCCTGTTACCGCTGAAGATCAATAGATCACACGGACACAGGTTGAGGTGTGGTGAAGAAAGAGCAGAGTTTATTTTTCCTCCCAGGATTTATAGGCTTCTTACCATGGCCAGGCATTGGATGCTCAGGATAACACTTTCTCACTGCACTGGCCATGAGAAATGCCCATCAGAAGACGTGTAACAGAAAGAATGTACACATATCTATGTTTACAGTTACTGTCCTGGGAAAGTCCTTAGAAAACTATGTTAGCAAGCTCAGAAGCTGAGTTTTCAGGGTGACAGGTCCCCATGGGCTGCAGTGTCCTCTCATGTCCCCTGGTCCCCAAGGGCTGAGGTTCACCTGGAGGTGCCAGGTCCTGCTTCCATTCCCTCCTTCACTTGTTGCTAGTCTCCAACACCACAAGACTCCATCAGTAGTGTCCCAGGCTTTCCACAGGTGCCACCAACCCACTGGGAGCTCAGCTGAGTGCCAGTGCCACGGGGGGTGGGGGGGGTGGCTTTTGGCCAGAAGGAAGGAGATGCTTCTCACTTTGTGTCCTTGCAGCAGAGACAGCCCAGAGAAGGCTGCAATGCAAGGCTCAGCTTAATGCAGCAGGGTAAGAGTCCTATCAAAAACAGCAGCTAATAAGTTAAGTAATACCCAGTGTTATTAATGCTGCAGCTCTGCCATCACCCATGTATTTATAATAACAGTGTTCCCACTGTACTAGCATTAATCATAATGGATTTACTAAGAAATTAAGGGGGAAGGGATATTATCTCTCTCGGGAACGGCACTTGACAGCAGCCCTATTTACTGTGTGGATTTGGATTGGTTTAATTCTCAATGTCTCGCTCATTAATCTGCTTTTCCAACAGCCCCTCACAAACACCCCTCTGGGAGCACAACCACAGGAGGAGGGAGGCAGGACAAGCACAGCCAGCTGAGGGGGGCTCAGGCAGAGCAGCCCCAGGGAATCCTGGCACAGGGTCAGCACAACCACCAGGGCTGTCTCATGGGGTGTGAGGGCACGGTCCTCTCCTGCCTTGGTGGGCAGTGTGCACGTCTGGGCATCACCCTCTTCTCCAGCCAATCTGCTATTCTCAGCTCCATGCTTAAAAACTCCTTAGCTTTACCTGGTGAGCAAGGAATAGTCAGCATCTCTTCCCAACATTTATAACAAGAGCTCAAAGGTTTTATTGAAACTTGTTTTCCCATATGCCTTTCTCTTCATTAGGCTTCTGGCTCGGGACACTTGGACCAAGAGCAGCTTGTCCAAGCCAGGAAATGCAGTGAGACACCCACAAAGCTCAGGCCCACCAGCCTAACCAGAACCCATTGAGCTTTCACCAGTGGGTTTTTACCAATCAGACAGCTTTTCACTGTCTGATGAAAATGAAAGATTAATGTATGTCCTGAAAGTCAGATGATCTGAGTAAAATTAAATCCTGATGAAAATCAAAGCTTGGTAAAAATTAAAGCCTGAAGTCCAAAGTGATCCAGTGATTTTTACCAGGAGTACGGCTTTCCTTGGTTAGTTTATAGCTGTGAGGAAAGACAGAGACATTTTATCACAGCTTGCATTAAACCCCTCTGATGCCTTGCCTGGGAGAGTGGAAGTGGCCTGGAAGCTGTGCACCTGTCAGCAGGAAAACAAGCTGGAGGAAAAAGGCTCCCAAATCCCAGAAAGCCCTGGAGCCTCCTGGGCTGGTGTCCCCATCAGGGGCAGCTGGCTGTCCTCAGCCAAGGAAACACTGGGATTCCACTGGATTTATTGTACCTATCCATTGCATCACACAAAGGATCTGAGGACACCTGGCTAATTTTTTCACCCCAAGTTCTTGATACACAAATAAACACACTTCCCCCTTTTCTTTGTCCATTTAATATTTTTTTCTTTCTATTTTCTGCTTGAGGAGAGGGCTGGGCTGAGATTCATGAGTGTTCAGGAACACCCCCATGTCCAGCCCCCAGCCAGGGAGGCCGCAGTGAAGCCTCCTCAAGGTCTTCTCTCCTCCTGGCTGAGCAGCCCCAGCTCTCTCAGCCTTTCCTCAGAGCAGAGGGGCTCCAGCCTGCGGCATCTCTGGGGCCTCCACTGCCTTGCCTCCAACAGCTCCAGCTCCTTCTGTGCTCAGGACCCCAGAGCTGGGGCAGGGGTGAGCCCGGGAGGGGCTGCAGCTTCATGGGCACCAGCAGGAAATTTTGTGTTATCCCTGGAGAGGAACTAAATGCACTCTGGTGTTGAGGGATAAAATGAAAGGAATCAAGCCTGCCCTGGGCAGGGTTGCCACCAGCACCAGCATTTCCTTGTGCAGTCTGAAGGGATCTGTCAGGGGCAGATCCCAGGGCTCCCCTTGCTCCGGCCCCCAGCCCAAAGCAGCTGCAAGGATGGCAGGGCTGGGCTGCGGGTCCGTGCCCAGCTCAGTTCGGAGCTCCCTGTGCCACCACAAGCACAGGCTCCAAAGCAAACCCTGTCCATGGGGACACAGCAGCTGTGCAACGCTGGCACCCTGCAGCTGAGGCCGAGCCTGCAGCACCTTGGGGAACCCACACAGCCCAGACTGTCCCCAAGGCTTCCTGGAGCCCACAGACAAGGGCGGTTCTTGCGTGCCCTGCGGAATCCATCTTGCCACTTCTGCAAGATGGAGCCTGGAGCTGCCCGGAGGACGAAGGCTGTTTCCAGAGCCAGCCTTCTGATGGCAGGGCTGATGTCCTGTGCCTTGTCATCAAGGGCTGGAAGAGAGAGGAACAGAGCCATGGTCAGATCTGGATCTGCAGGGACCCGAGGAGAGCCCCGTGCAAGGGCCAACCCAGGTGGCTCTGGCCATGGCCAGGAGGGAGCAGGGACCAAAGGGATCAGCCCAAAGCCACTGGACACTATTGGCACTCGTGCCCCTGAAATCTCTGTGTGTGCCCTGGCCACACCAGGCCTGGTCCGCACAGGGAGCAGAGCCCTGGGCAGCCGGGGCAGGGATTGCAGCTCTCCTTGGCAGCCGGGGCTGGCAGCCCGCTGCCCTCACTCACCCTGACAGATGCTCTGGAGCTCTCGTTTGTTCCCCCGGAGGTGCCACCCGGCCATCCCTGGGAACACAGAGCCTGTCAGGGTCCCAGCAGCACAGCTCCCTGCCAGCGGCGCTGCCAGCCCTGGGGCCACACGGCCTCCTGCCCCGGCAGGGCTCAGCCCCGGCCCTTGCCGCATCCTGACTCAGCCCAAGGGCCCGGCTGCCAGAGGCCGGCAGCAGCAGCCCCGAGGGCAGCCGGGGCTCCAGGGCCGGGGCAGCAGCCGGGGCTGGGGCCGAGCTGCGGCGGGGCAGGGAGGGAGCCCAGCCCGGTTCGTGGCTCACCAATGAACCTGATGGCCGCCGCTCGCAGGGACTCCTGCGGGCTGTCCAGGTAGAGCAGGGCCCGGTGCAGGTGCTCAGCCGCTCGGCTCCTGTCCTGTGCCAGCTGCAGAGAGCGGCGGGAGGGAAGGGTTGGTGCGGGCTCTGCCCCTCGGCCGGGCACTGCTGCCTGCGGCCAGCCCCGGCCTCCCGTGCCCGCCCAGCCCTGAGGCACCGGGCAGCAGCCGCTGGCGCCGGGCTCCGGAGGGGGCAGAGGGCCGGCTGCTGCCCGGGGAGCCGCGGTGCTGGCCTGCCCGACAGAGCAGCTGTGCCGGGGCTCCATGGGCACACGGCTCGGGGCCACAGGGGGCTGGAGTAGAGCCCGCGGGGCCCAGGGAAGGGAGCAGCGTGTGGGGCACAGGCTGGCGGCCCTGGGTGCGGCACTGGGCAGGGCACAGCTGCCAGCCGCACACACTGAGCTTCTCCAGCCTGGGGCTGGGGCTTCCAGCCCGCCCTCGCCGAACCTCCAGGTCTGATCCACCCGCAGCATCTGCTGGAGATCCTTCCTCTTCAGGAATCGGGCGGAACAGAGCAGCGTTTCCCGGGAGGCCTGGAGAGCAGCAGAGACCCAGAGATGGCACCACAGCCCAGGGCACAGGACCCACGTCCCTGGGCCAAGACCGGGAGGGATCTGCAGCCTGCGAGGCAGCAGAGCAGGAGGCAGCCGAGCGCCCTGCCAGGGAGCCACGGCAGCTGCCGAGTCCTCACATCAACCACGCGCTGGTTCTCATCATGGCAGTGCAAGGAGAGTGGGAGCAGGCTCTGCTGCACGTGGGACTTCAGGGCCTTTTTCCCCTCCTTTGGTACTAAATCCATCATCTCTTGGAAGATGAACATGGAGCACAGCTGCACCTGGCTATCGTCCTGTACGAAAGGAAGAAATAAAGACCTCAGCATCAGCTGCTTCAGGCCCACCTGGGCACAGGCCTGCAAATGCCCAGGGCACAGTGCCCAGGCAGCAGCCATGGCTGGAGACACAGAGCCTTACATTGTCAAAGAGCGGCAGGAGCGCCTCAGCCAGCTGCAGGCCGAGGGGGATGGTTATCGGGCCACCATTGTACAGGAACAAACGTCTGAGGAGAGCGATGCTCATCCCAAGCACATGGCTGTCATTTTCCCCCAGGAGCTCCACGAGCCTTTCATGCAGGCCCCACATTCTTTTGGCCTGTGTGGAACACAAGTGTGTGAAATGCCACCCTGCTGCCACAGGGCCCAGAGGCCAAAGGCCTGTGCCAAAGGCCTGGGGCAGGAGGCAAGAGGCAGGAGGCAGGAGAGCTGGCAGCAGCTGCCTCAGTGCCCAAAGGCCAACCAAGCGCAAGCCACTGCCTTCCCCAGCCCCACGCCGGCAGCCGCTGTCCCCTTCTCACCATGGAGGAATTCTTGCCGAGCACCACAAGGCCTCTGAGTGCCAAGCGACGCCTCTCCCTGCACTCGCTCTGCAGTTTGCTTGATGCGATCTCCAGGACTCTGTCACGGTATTCACTCGAGTCCAGGCACTCCAACATCTGAAGGGCACAGGCCGGTGATGGGGCAGCAGCGCACAGGGCTGGGCCCAGGCAGCAGCACAGGGCGTGGGCACCGTCCCGGGCGGCTGCGGCACCGAGAGGGCAGAGAGCTGGGAGACAGCTCAGCGAGACAGCGCTGCCCTTCAGGCTCACCTCCACAAGGAACGCCATGGCGGCCAAATCCCCGTGTGCCGTGTCTTTGCTGAGCAGCCCGAGCAGGTAGAATGCAATCGCAGAACACAAGGGTAGGGACACGTGACGCATTGCTCTGACGGGAGGAAAAAGGAACCAAGACCCTGAGCCAGCGGGACAAACCTCTCCATGGACTGACTCCCAGGAGGAGCTTGGCCCTTCTCCACCACCCTGCAAGGGGACCTGGGGTCCTTTGGGGGCCAAGCTGCCCTTGGGCACCCTCCTCTCCCAGGCTTGTGCAGTGTCCTTGGCCATCCCTTGGTGACAAGGCCCTCTGGCCCCTGACCACGGGGACTGTGTGGGGCACCCCAGGCACGGGGCACAAGCGCTGTTTGGGGGCAGCTCACCTGGCCAGCACACCCACAGCACAGTGGTGCGTGCCAGCACACAGCAGCGTGTCCCAGCCACGCTCGTCTTCCACTGCTGCCACCACATCCTCATAGTGCAGTCGGCAGAGCAGGGCCTTCAGGGTGTGCACTGCAAACCTGTGTGCACGGCAAAGCCCAGGTGATGCTGGGAGCACGGGCTGCTGCCCTGGGGACATGGCAGGGACAGGAGGACTGGCATGGAGCACCTGTTGGGGCTGATGGCAAGGCCGTGTTGCTGCTGGCATCTCTTCCAGAAGGTATCGACCTTCTCTGGCAGATCCAATGTGCTGAAGAGCACTTGCAAGAGCAGGTGCACCAAGAGACGGGGGAAATACACTGTCACTGCATGTGGGACACAGGGCAGCTGGAGTATCTTCCATATCACCACAGTTGCCTGCGAAGGACAGAGCAGCCTGAGTCAGTGCTCAGTGCTCAGGTGTCCATGTGGCAGGGCCCGAGCGTGGCAGGGAGAGGCCAGTGGAGATGTAGGGATAGCAGCCGGCCTGGTGGCCCTGGAGCTGCTCCTAGGCCAGGTTTGAGCCCAGTGCCTGAGGCAGGGAGATGCCATGGGAGGAGGGAGGATGGAGACCTGAGGGAGAGGTGACCTTGGGGTGAGCAAAGGTCAGTTGCAGAAACTCACAGCCAGGGCAAGGACAGCCGTGTGGTCCCCGTCGGAGGTGCACATGCTGAGCTCTGGCCAGGTGCCCAGCACATCCAGGAGTATCAGCATGGCCGGCTCTGCAGCCCTGCACGAGCACATGATGCTCTTCCACATGGTGGTAGCAGCTCTGTGGGGACAGAGTTCTGTGTCAGGGGGGTCTGGGACACATCCCCGTGGCCTGGGCAGCAGCAGGGAGCTGAGCTGGCTGCCAGCCCTGCCTCTGCCCACTGCCCCTCTGTGGCAGCCCAGCCCTGTGGGGACTGGCCCCTGAGGGCAGCAGGCTCGGGGGCTGCTGTGCCAGGGCTGACAAAGGGAGGAGCCACAGGGCCCTGGAATACTCTGTTTGTCAGACACCTGGGCCAGGCTGTGCAGGGGGATGCCCTGAGCCCTCTGGGCACGTGGGCCCTGTACCTGTCACACCATGGGGCCACACGCAGGAGAGCCATCACCACGTCAGCAGGCTGTGCCTCTGTCAGATCCAGAAGGGGCCTGCACAGATTGTACTCAGGAAACTCATTAGCCTTGAGCCACTGGTGGATGAACCTCACCATGGGGAGCACCTGGAGAAGGCACAGGGAAACTTGGAAAGCTGCCAGCAGGAGTAATGTGCCCAGCTTCCCAGAGAAGTGCTTCCCTTCCCACCGCACTGCCATGGCCTCAAAGGCTTGCAGTGAGCAGCTGGCGTGGCCAAGCAATTCCTGGGAGGATCGAAGCCAGGCCACAGGCTGCTTACTTGCTTTGGACTGGAAGGACCCTCCTCCACAAGCATGTCCAGCAGGGCAGCACTGGCCTTGGTTTTGAAGATGGGAGAGTATGCTCTGACCACAGTGCCCATGGCACTGGTCTCTTCCTCCCGAATTCTCTTCATGAATTTGCAAATCATCTGCAGCAGAAGGGCAAGAAATGAGGGACATTGCATGGAGTGCTCCAAGCGTGGTGCTGGGCTGAGCAGGAGAGGGGATGGCTGCAGGTACCTGCGCTGTTGTGCGGAAGAGGCCACGGCTGCGTTCCTGCTCTCGAGTGCGCTCCATGGCTGCTCCTGGCAAAGAGCGAGCGCAGCTTGAGCTGAGGGGCTGCGGGAGAGGCCGGAGAACACAGCCCAGCCCTGCACTCCCCAGGCAGGGACAGCCCCAGGAGGCCCCAGGGCACAGAGTACAGCTCCAGGGCGTCTGCCCCAGCCCCACTTCTGTCCTGTCCATGGGCGTGTCCCCGGGGGATGGGATGGGATGGGATGGGATGGGATGGGATGGGATGGGATGGGATGGGATGGGATGGGACGAGGCCAAGCTGGCTGCAGGCCCAGGTCTGCCGCTCACCCTGCTGCGGTGGCTGGAATTGCTCCAGCTCTCCATGCTGCTGTGCTGGGGCAGTCCCAGGGCCTTCTTTCTCCTCCTTCACCCAGGTCATCTTGGGGACACTCGGAGGTCTCTGCTCAACATCACTGCCTGGATTCATGGCTACTTGCAGCAGAGGTGGCTCGGAAAAGGTCTGAGTTGGCAAGTCCTGCAGCTGTGCCTGGAAGGCACCTGCAGGAGTGAAGTCTTGGCAAGGCTGCAGGACAGCCAGTCCTGCACTTGGGTCTCAGGGGCTCGTGCCACAAGGACAGGAGACTCGTCGTCAAGGACCGCGGTGAGGAAATGCCACGGTCTGGGCTCGAGCACACCTGAGAAGTGTGGTGCTTCACCTCACCAGAAGTGAAGCCTCGGGAAGGCTGCAGGTCACCGAGTGCTGTGGTCTGGCCTCGAGGTGACCTGCAGGAGTAACGCCTCAGAAAGGCTCTGGGTCAGCAAGGAATGAGTGCGCCGTGCGGGGGCTCCTCACAGCACCACTCTGTCCCGTCCTGCCCTGTCACGTGCACCAGGCACTGTGGTGTGGCTGTGTCACCGCCAACACTAATGTCACCCCATGTCACAAAGGGCCCTTGGACACCCTGTCCCGTTCCATTCCACGGTTACCATGCTGCGCCGTGTCACCAAGGGCCGTTGCACACGCTGCCCCCTGCCCTGGGGCTCCACCCAGCCCGGCCAAAGTGGCCCAGCTTGGAAGCAATGCCTTGGCCCAAGTGTCTCAGACAGCCCAACAGGATCTTTAGGAACAGCTCAAACCATCAGCAAAGGCTGCCCTGCTCTGTGGGCTCAGGGCAGCAGAAGGAGCCCCCTGGGTTGCCGAGGCAGCCGTGGCGGGAAGGGCGCGGGGCCCTCCACAGAAGCTGTCACGGCCTCCTTGGGACATGTCCCGCCTGGTGGCCATCCTAAACGTGGCGGTGTGACACAGACCAGGAACGTGTGGGCCAGGGCCCGAGTGCTGTTCTGACCCCACTGAAATCAGCAGGGGTGTCAGAATCCTTGCCAAAGCAGGCCTGCCACCCCCCGAGCCCTGGCAGCGCTGGTGCCCATCTCCTGCCCCAGAGACCTGTGCCCTGGGGGGGCTTCTGTGCCAGAGGGCAGCCAAAGCCAATGTGCATTGGGGGCTGTGCTCCATCCTACAGGGACTGTTGGCCAGAGCACCTGGAACAACTGGTGGCAACACTTGGGACGTGTCAGATGATGTTGCTCCTTCCTGGAATGTTGTTTTTCGTGGAAGGGATTAGCAGTAGCACAAAAACACCAACAGCTACTGAATTTCGCTGGACAAAGAGACTCCACAGAGATGCTGTCATGTATCCTTGTGCCTTTCTGTCTTTCTTGCATTTTGGAAGAAAAAGAATTGGCCCAGCCTCTGCTGCAGCTGCTGTGTGTCTGCCTGTGGCAGCTCATGTGCAAACACAGCTGGCTGCCTGCTGAGCACGGCAATGGACAGCCACAAACAGGGAGGTCCCCAGTGAACATCGAGGCAGACACCTGGGGAAGTGCAGAGCATAGGGATAACTGTGGGAACAGAAGCTGGTCTGTGTCTCTGATCATGGTGCTGATGCCCTAAAGCTGGGCAAGAAAACAGTACTCCATGGTATAAAGGCCTATAGAGCAGGTATTTATTTATTTGATGCCGGGAGGGAGTGGCATAGCTTCAGCACAAACTCACTCCTCCATTCTTCACACAGTACTACCTTTTATACATTTTTTTAACTTAATGTTCACATTATACTTTCCAAACCTTCATATTGCAACCTATTTCATAATCACATGCTAAATTTGCTGATTTCCAAAAAATTCTGCATTCACATACCCTTTTACAAAGTAATTAATTCTTTCTGCATCCAGCTTTTTGCATAGCTGAAGCATTATCTCACTGCCTCGGCACCAGCGTGCCTGGTGTCCAGCCTAGTGTCAAACTAGGACACTGCAATAAAATGGAACAAGGCAGTGTTGGTACCTCCAACACAACAGTGGCAGTAGAAAGCAGGGCTATTGTTATCTCAAGCCAACCATTTGTGTATCCACTGGAGTCACAGAAGCACCTGGGCATTTCTGCAGCTCATTTAGGATCCAGCTGGGAGGCTCCAACCAAAGCAGCAGGGCTGCAGTTGATTTGTGCCCTGCGCTAGGAACATGTGAAGCCACGGATGGCTGCTGAGGAGACGGGGCTGTGATGCTCGCGTGCAGCCAAGAGAGCAAGAGCAGCACCTTTCCAGGGTGTGAAGGGGCTACAGAGAAGTGGGAGAGTGACTCTTTGTCAGGAACTGTAGTGACAGGACAAGGGGAAATGGGTTCCAATGGGGAATAGGAGTGGATTTGATGTTAGGAAAATATTCTTTGGTGTGAGGTGGGTGAGGCCCTGGCCAGGCTGTGCAGAGAGGCATTAAAGGACAGGCTGAACAGGGCCCTGAGCAACCTGGGGAGGTGGGAGGTTACTCAGGGCTGAACAAGAGGACCTATAGGGTCCCACCCAAGCCAAACCATTCCAGGATTCCATCATTCCAGGCCCTAATGGAAGTGGTCCCAGGACTCCTGTAACATCACTGCCCCCAGAGTTGTGATGTCTCAGCCCGTGTTCCAGCAGCAGAAACGCAAGCAGGGCAGGATGCCCTCGCTTGGCTTTTGTCTCTTGAACAATCTGAGCACTGGCAATGCAAAGCAGAGGAGGGCCAGAGCTTTTGGGGGCTCCAAGCCCTTAATATCAGCCCCTGCAGCTGCAAAAGCCGCTCCCCAGATGCTGGCTCCAGCAATTCCCAAGGCCATAAAGGCCTTCAGAGCCTGAATGTGGATTTTGCATCCGTGTAGCCTGGTGCCAGCTCTCAGCCCAGGAGTCCCTGTGGCTGCAGCAGGAAGGGTGGCAGAAGGTTTCCTGCCTGCTTTGCATTGCTGCAGGGGCTGCTCCTGTCAGAGCCCCCTCTCTGCTGGTGACAGCTTTGCTCTTGGGGACACCGCTCTGCAGCAGCCCAGGAACACGAGCGGTGCCCAGTGCCGGGAGCGCCACCAGTGGTTCCCCCCTGTGCACGGGGACCCCAGCCCCAAGGTGGCTGTGCCAGCACCCCCAGGGACCTCCAGCCTCGGGAACCCAGGGCAAGGGGAAACCACAGCTGTGCAAATGCTGCCTGTGCCCAAAGCAAATGCAAAGACAGACAGCCTGTGACAAACAAGGACAATTTATTTACACAACAGCACCACCACCACCAATGAACTACAGAATGTATTTACGTTATAAGAATCTTCATAGCAACAATCTATAAAATGTATTTACAATGAAAGGACCTCTATAGCAATTGCAATCTAAGAAATGTATTTACATTAGAACCTAACTGCAGCCTATAGAACATATATACTGAAGGGACTGTGTCCATCATTTCTGTTATTCCTGCAAGAGAAGGAGGCATCTTGGCCACTCCAGCCCAGCCCTGAGGGCTGTTCCTGTGCACGCTCTGGTGCCGTTTCTGCTCTGTCCAGAGCCGCTTCAGCAGCAGCGACTCAGCAGCGCTGCTCGAGGAGACATCACCACCCTCCCCATGGAGGCAGAAGCTGTGCAGACACAGAGCTCTGTGTCAGGGGAGCCTCGGTCTCAGCACCGTGGCCTGGGCAGGCGCGGGGGCCCGGGCTGGCCGCCAGCCCTGCCTCTGCCCGCTGCCCTGGCAGCACCCAGTGGCTGTGCCCTGCCAGGGCCTCCTTGCCCTCCTTGTTGCCAGCCAGCCCAGCCTGGGCGCCTCGGGGCTGCTGAGGCCCAGCCTCGAGGGCTTCTGCTGCAGGCATGGCAGTCTCTCAGGGGAAGCACCAGAGCAGCGGGTGACAGGAACAAGGTGACTGCCCGGGGGCTGCTCGTGGCCTCTGACACCCAATTCCTCAGTGCTTCCACCACCCCGTCCCCTCAGGGGCCTCCTGTGCCCTTGGAACCTCCTGCCACCTCCTCCCTCACACCTGCCCCTTGTGCCTTCCCACTGCCTTGTCCCATCAAGGCCTCTGCAGCACCGCATTCCTTCCAGGCCTCCCTCCACCCCAGCCCCTCTGGTCTCCCCCAGCCCGGCCAACCTGCCCGGCAGCAGCGCAGCCCCGATGGAGCTCCAGAGGAGCCGGATTGAGAGAGCCTCAGAGCCCTCAGCAATCCCGCCAGCAACCCACAGGCTGCAGGACACAGACGGCGCTTCCTGGCTGGGAGAAGCCTCGTGCCCATCTCCAGGCACCACAATCACAGCGATCCCCACAGCTCCAGCCCCTGCCCAGCTCCTCTGTGGGCAGCGTTAAGGCTTCAGCAGAAGCACCAAAGGCCGAGGGCCTTCTGGCCATTTTCCCTTCCCCACTGCACGCCTGGGCAGCTTGCTGAGCACAAGCACCCTTTTCCCCTCTCCCCCTATGCCCTGCGCACACTGGGCACCAGAGAAAGCACCTGAGACACTGGGTATGAGAACACATTCTATATTTCTATATATAATTCTATATCTATATTCTATATATTTCTAATTCTATATTTCTATATTAAAGAAGAACTAAGAAAAAGGAAAAAAAAAACATCTTAAAGAAAAATCCTGCCTGGCTCAGATGGCCCCGGCAGACAGAGAGCCTCTCAATTCAGCTCTCCTCAGAGCTCCAGCAGCACAGCCAGCCACGGGCCCACAGACAAGGGCGGTTCTTGCGTGCCCTGCGGAATCCATCTTGCCACTTCTGCAAGATGGAGCCTGGAGCTGCCCGGAGGACAAAGGCTGTTTCCAGAGCCAGCCTTCTGATGGCAGGGCTGATGTCCTGTGCCTTGTCATCAAGGGCTGCAAGAGAGAGGAACAGAGCCATGGTCAGATCTGGATCTGCAGGGACCCAAGGAGAGCCCCGTGCAAGGGCCAACGCAGGTGGCTCTGGCCATGGCCAGGAGGGAGCAGGGACCAAAGGGATCAGCCCAAAGCCACTGGACACTATTGGCACTCGTGCCCCTGAAATCTCTGTATGTGCCCTGGCCACACCAGGCCTGGTCCGCACAGGGAGCAGAGCCCTCGGCAGCCGGGGCAGGGATTGCAGCTCCCCTTGGCAGCCGGGGCTGGCAGCCCGCTGCCCTCACTCACTCTGACAGATGCTCTGGAGCTCTCGTTTGTTCCCCCGGAGGTGCCACCCGGCCATCCCTGGGAACACAGAGCCTGTCAGGATCCCAGCAGCACAGCTCCCTGCCAGCGGCGCTGCCAGCCCTGGGGCCACACGGCCTCCTGCCCCGGCAGGGCTCAGCCCCGGCCCTTGCCGCATCCTGACTCAGCCCAAGGGCCCGGCTGCCAGAGGCCGGCAGCAGCAGCCCCGAGGGCAGCCGGGGCTCCAGGGCCGGGGCAGCAGCCGGGGCTGGGGCCGAGCTGCGGCGGGGCAGGGAGGGAGCCCAGCCCGGTTCGTGGCTCACCAATGAACCTGATGGCCGCCGCTCGCAGGGACTCCTGCGGGCTGTCCAGGTACAGCAGGGCCCGGTGCAGGTGCTCAGCCGCTCGGCTCCTGTCCTGTGCCAGCTGCAGAGAGCGGCGGGAGGGAAGGGTTGGTGCGGGCTCTGCCCCTCGGCCGGGCACTGCTGCCTGCGGCCAGCCCCGGCCTCCCGTGCCCGCCCAGCCCTGAGGCACCGGGCAGCAGCCGCTGGCGCCGGGCTCTGGAGGGGGCAGAGGGCCGGCTGCTGCCCGGGGAGCCGCCCTGCTGCCCTGCCCGACAGACCAGCGGTGCCGGGGCTCCATGGGCACACGGCTCGGGGCCACAGGGGGCTGGAGTAGAGCCCGCGGGGCCCAGGGAAGGGAGCAGCGTGTGGGGCACAGGCTGGCGGCCCTGGGTGCGGCACTGGGCAGGGCACAGCTGCCAGCCGCACACACTGAGCTTCTCCAGCCTGGGGCTGGGGCTTCCAGCCCGCCCTTACCAGGCCCTCGCCGAACCTCCAGGTCTGATCCACCCGCAGCATCTGCTGGAGATCCTTCCTCTTCAGGAATCGGGCGGAACAGAGCAGCGTTTCCCGGGAGGCCTGGAGAGCAGCAGAGACCCAGAGATGGCACCACAGCCCAGGGCACAGGACCCACGTCCCTGGACCAAGACCAGGAGGGATCTGCAGCCTGCGAGGCAGCAGAGCAGGAGGCAGGCGAGCGCCCTGCCAGGGAGCCACGGCAGCTGCCGAGTCCTCACGTCAACCACGCGCTGGTTCTCGTCATGGCAGTGCAAGGAGAGTGGGAGCCATCTCTTGTAACTCTGCATGGTGTCTTTCTTCAAAAAAGGTTTTTTGAAGAGGGGAGAAAAATTTTCAAGATGAAGTTGCAGGGAAGCTCCCTGCTGAAAAATGTGAAGCTTCATCCATCCCACAAACCCCAGCTTGAAAAGACAACAGCACTGGCTTTCTGCACTCCAGAAACCATGTCCTGTCTGGGAATTTAAGAGGAGGCTCAGCAGCTGCAAGAATCACAGCCTCATGGAATCATTTCTGTTGGGAAAACCTTCACAAGCATTGAGCCCAAGCACTCACAAAAGGAGGTGTCACCTTCCCCTCCCTGATGCCCCAGCCACAAGCACTGAAGGACCAGGGGCCTGTTCCATTGGCTTCCAGCCCAAACCTAATCCCTGTGTCAATCATGGAAGCACAGCAAGAAAGGACCCAAGTTCCCGCTCCTGCAGCCAGCGGCACTGATGGCATCTGCTCCATGTTGGCATCTGCTCCATGTTGGCATCTGCTGCATGATGGCATCTGCTCCGTGGTAGGAGGGACTCAGGGATGATCCTGCCCTGGGCTGTCACACTTTGGGTGGGCACTGCCCAACCTGCTCTGGAACTCCTCTTACACCCTCACTGGAGCCATGGCTGCATTTACTGTCCCAGCACCAGCCTGAATTCAGAAGCATATTGTCCCCTACCAGGTCTTGCAGGAGCTTGTTTATTTCCCTTTGCTTTGTGGTTCCTGGAAGCCTGAGCATTTCTTGACTCTGCTTTTCTGCCTGCATGAGCTGCTGAGCTGTCTCTTCCAGTTCCTTTCTCCTGAGAGCTCCCTCTGCTTCCAGCTCTTGTTGCAGGAATTTCACTTGTCCTGCAAACATCACCAACAGCAGGAGTCAGAGTCTTTGCTGACTTTACTGACCTCAGGCCCTTTCAGGACCTCCAGCCCCACCACTCCTCAGAAGCCCTGTGGACAGAGGTGGCTTTACAGGGTGCTTAGCTTTTCTCGGCAGGGGCGGCACCACAAACAAAGCACACGAGGTCCTCACCTTCTACCACTGCCTTGGCCTGCGTGACTCTGAGCACTTGAGCCTCCACATGGTTCCTGCTCATCTCCAGCTGAGATATCTGCTGCTGAGCAGCAGACAGGCTGGATTCCAGGCTCTCCTTTTGCTGACCTACAAATTGCAAATACAGAGAGACATGAGCTGCTTGCTCCTGACACCCACAGCTGGTTATTCCAGGACAACGAGGCTCAAGATCCCCACACATCAGTAGGGAAAATGGATCACATGGAAACTCTTTCAGAGAAGGCACTTTTGTGCCATTTCCATAGCAAAGCAGGGCCCTCTGAGGGAGTGCCCTGGCCTTCCTTATGGCCTGGCACAGCACACACAGCCCAGCCCAACTTGACCTCAACAGCCAAAGCTTCACTTGCTGTTCCTGACCTATGACACTGGGGAGCTGTGCCCGGACAGGATGGGCTGACGAGCAAAGTCTCAGCCTCTGCTCACAGCCCTTCTGTCATCAGCACTTGCAAGCTGCTCTGCAGGGGGACAGGACAGACTCTTGTCCTGCCCAACTCCTGACATTTTAATACTCTTGAAAATGGACATAAAGGTACATCATTTTCCAGACACCGTGTATTTAAGAGACTTCAGAACTACTTGGCACGATGCAGAAAAATCTCATGGTCATGGCAGCACTTGTAAAAAATACCAACACCCTAAATGCAGAGACTGCTGTTTAAACTCTTGCAAGGTCAAGGAGTAGGCTTGCCACCATTATTTTAGTATTGTTGGCTAAACAGGCAGTAGCCCAATTGGCTTGTCCTTCTTTACAGAGTGAGAGGGACTGTGTAAATGGACTTTGATTGGCTTGGCAGGTGGATGCCCATCAACAATTAGAAAGAATCCCCAGAGGTCGTTGAGGATTCCAAAGGGCTTTCCCTGCTGCTTTCTAACCAGCCCTAGCACCTGGCCCACACTTCTCAAGAGTAGGCTTGGAATTAGAAAGCCTCAAGACTTTCAGCAGGAGCCTCTGGCTTCACCCAGAATCGCAGCGCACTACTCCCAACATCCCCAGGTAAGAGCCTGGAATGCTCAAGATGGAGCTTCAGTTCTGAAGATCAAGATCATGTCAAGCTACTTGGTAACAAACGAGGGATGTTCAATGCCCAGCATAAGGAACCAAACCTAAGAGAAACATGAGGTTTCACTCAACCTCTGCATGCTTTAACTACTACTCAATTCAGGGCTGGGTGGCTTGCTTTTGACTTCCCACAGGAATGTGCTTGGCAGCACAAACAGGAGCCCAAAGCTGACGAGAGCTTTGTTGGCTTTAGATGTCAGAAAAATAACCTTCATATTGTGACTTTTTATTTTTTTGAGACACTACCATTTTATGTCCGTGGAATGTAAAAACACCTGAAAGGCTCTGCTCCCTGCCTTTACCTGGTCTCTGCCATCTGCTTGCAAAGCTCTTGCCTCTGCTGCTCCATAGCTGCCAGTCGTCCCTTAAAGGCAGCCTTCTCCTGGCCCAGCAGCTCCTTCTCTCTGTGCACCTGGGCCAGTGGTTGCCCTTGGCCAGAGGATTGCTGGCGCAGCTGCTCCAGGGCCCTGCTCGATGACTCTTGCTCCTTGGAAACCTGGAAACAGGACAAGATACACCTTGAGCCCTTCCTCAATGATGGTGTGTGCCATTTTGAGGCAGCTGTCCACAGCAGTGTCCCTGTCTTCTTCTGCCAGAAACAGCATCTGGGCTGATCTGGCTGGCACAACTCCCACTCCCACAGGTGCTGCCTAGCAATGAGGTGTCCAGAGCCATGGTGACATCATCCCTCCTTTGCTCCAGCAGATCCCTCTGAAGCTGCAATTCCTCCAGTGTCTGCCTCTTGACTTCCAGCTCGCTCTGCAATGAGGGGTCTTCTCCCTCCAGTGCAGCCTCCACTGTACAAGAAGGGCCAAGACAAGTTTTCAAGGGAAAGCCAGTCTCATTTCAAAAACCAACCTCCATCCTGTCCTGCTGCTGGGCCTTTTCCACCTGGGGTGACGTTTCCTTCTGCTGCTCGGTGTTCCTTTGACGCAGCCACAAGGCTCCTGGCTCTGGGATTCCCATGCATTGCTGCAGCTTTTCCCTGGACTTCTCAATGTTTTCACAGCAACTGCAGAGACAAGGCTCAGTCAGAAGAACAAAGAGGCCTCAAGAGTCACCAATCCCATTTCCAGCACTCCAGGCTGGAGCAGGGGGCAGTGGGCTAAGGAAGACCTTGCTCTTTCCCTCCCAAGGAAATCCTCCAGAGGCAAAGGGAAAGGAAGGCAGGATTTTGCCTTCCTTCAGTGAGAAGCAGTGGCTGGGCAGAGGCACGCAAAGAACAGAATTCAGGGAAGCAGTATGGTGAGAAGAAGGAGTCTTCTATTCCAACATGGCTGTGCATCTCCCACACAGCCTTAGGAGTCACAGTAGAGCATGAAAAACTCTGACAGGACGATGCTCAAGGTAGGGCAGGTGATTTCTTCACCCAGGAACCTCTGAACTCCCAGACCTGGAAGCAGATTGCATCTGGAATGCAAGAGGAGGAGGAGGAGGAGGAGGAGGAAATGTTCACCCTCCGATTTCTTCTATCAGATCCTCCATCTGCTGATAGCCGCTTGTGACTGTTTGAGTTTCCTCATCCATTTGACCAATATGTTCCTGCAAGTGCCCACAATTCCCTGAGACTTCCCAAAGCAATGCAAAGGGATCCTGTTTATCCGTGGATGTCAGAGTTGAGAGGATGCTGCCAGGATTGTCAGTGCAGACGATGGAATGGGCCATGCTGTCACTGTCGTCTGTCAGTGCCTGAAAGCCCACATCCAGCTGTTAGTCAGGCATTCTCTTCCTATTCCAAAGGACCACTGAGATGCCTCTTCTGATCCCACAAGAACCACTGTCCATTCAGTTTCAAAATCCCAGCCAGCTCAGCACAGTTTACTCACCTCAGGGGCTCGGGAGGATTGTCCCTGGTGAGAAAGACCTCGAGCTCCCTGGAAGAGCACAGGGAAGAGCACACTCAGACTGCATGCCTGCCCAGTCACATCTAAGTGCTTCCCAGCCTGTCCCAGAGCGCAGCAATTCCAGCTGAGCTCTTCCTCCCCTCCTTGGGAATATTTTCAGCCCACTAGTTTGACAGCAGCACAAACAAACATGCTGGAATGTGTCTCATCATTTCTAAGGACACCAAAACAGGAGTTGCCCAGAGACCCATCCAACCTGGCCTTGAACACTCCCAGGGATCCAGTGGCAGCCACAGCTTCCCTGGGCATCCTATGCCAGGGCCCCAGGTCCCCAGCACCCTGACAGGGCAGAATTCCCTGCAAATAGCCCATCCATCCCTGCCCTGTCTCAGTGGGAAGCCATTTTCCCTCATCCTGTCCTTGCAGGCCCCTGCCTTAAGTCGCTGTCCAGCTCTCTTGCAGGCCCTTCCTTCATGCATTGATAGGGGCTCTAAGATCACCCTGGAACCTTCTCCCACCTGGACAACCCCAACTCTTGCCTCCTTTGCCCTTGGCACAGGTGCTCCAGCCCTTGGAGCATCTTCCTGTTATCCCCGTGGCCTCCCCTAGGCCACTGGGGATCATCTCAGAAATGTCTGAGAGAAACCCCGGTTTGCCTCTGGGAAGCGCTGAGGCTGCACTGTAAATTAGGCTGAGGGGAAGGCGATGACCCTTGTTTGTGCCCATGGCCCCTCCCGTTGGACAAGGATGGAGGAGGAGATGTGGCTGTGCTCTGGGATGGCCAGGTGCCCCCCATTCCCTCCCAGGCCTGTCCCCACAGCAGGCACCAAAGCTGCTGGAGCTCTGGAACAGCAACTGTTAAACCCTTGCTATTCCCAGAGGGAAGCCTTCCCTGAGGCACAGCCCAGGCCCACCCAGGCCCCTGCAGGGCTTGGCACAAGGAGAGCAGTGGCTTTCTCACTCACCCGTCGCGTGTCCATCCGCTCCTTGGCACAAACAGTGTCCAAAGTGCAGTGTCCAAAGGCCCTTGGCCTTCGCAGGGTTTAACCCTTTATGTTCAAACACCCTTGGCCTTCTCAGGGTTTAACTCTCAGTGCCTAAAGGGCTTTGGCATTTGCAAAGTCTAAACCTCAGTGTCCAATGGAGTTTGACTTTGCAGGGTCCAAACCCCAGTATCTAAAGGCCCTTGGCCTTTGCAGGGTCCAAACCCCAATCTCCAAAGCTTCTTGGCCTTTGCTGGGTCAATAGCAATCAAACACGATCAAAGTGCTGTTGGCTGTTGCAAGGTCCAAGCCCCAATGGTCACAAGCTGTTGACAGCTCCATGGTCCAAACCCAAATAGCCAAGAGCTGTTGATTGTTTCCAGGGTGCAATCCCCAACATTTCATGGACTGTTGACGGTTGCCACGGTCTGAGTCCCAACATTGCAGGGACTGTTGGAGAGGCCCTCCCCGGCTCTCGCCTCATCCCTGCTCCCTGCTGGCCCAGGCACCAGCCCTGCCTCCCCCATGTCCACACAACCCTGCTGGGCAGCTGGGCAGGGACCCAGCTCATGAGTTCCAAGTTCCTGCACCAGGCAGCATCAGTTTGCAGAGCCTCATCGGACAGAGCAGTTTTCTCCGAGGTGGAGCAAATCTTAAGAATTTATAAAATGTGATCGCATATAGTAATGAGTTGCATGCTTCCTATCTAGGCTGATTCTGTCTCTGGAGGAAAAGAGCATGGATCTCAGAATGCTGGAACAAAGGAACCAGGTGCTGAACAATCAGCTGTCTCAGTTTCATTCTGCTCTTCAGCAGGCCGAACAACTCTCTTCAATTTGTGCAGGACAACTGCAGCAGCTCAACACCCAGGTAAGCTGGGCACTCCATCCTCTTCTCCAGGGACACACAACACCACCTTTGGCATGCTAGTCCCAACCTCTTTCCCCTCCCAGCAGCATCCACATGTTCTTCCCAGGCCTGCTGCTGCTGCTGCACCCTCAGGCCAAGGCTGGATCTGGTGTCTGCTGCCAAAGTTTTCCCCCATTCTTTCCTGGGTCCCAGCAGGAAATCTGGGAGCAGAAGCAGCAGCACACTCCTCTGGAGCTTCTCTGTCCCTCTGTTAGCAGTGCTGTCCCTGACAGGATTGGTGCCTGTGCCAGGCACTGAGCAATGTGAGGACACAGACGTGGCTATGGCAGGCTGGGCAGGGCACTTCCACCACAGCCAGTTCAGCCCGTGTTCAGAGCTGCAGCCTCAAGGGTGCCCCTTGCCTCCCTTCCCCTGTTTTCTCTACCTTTGTCTCTACTGGATTCCTGGTTCTGCACCTTCTGTTTCTGGTGTATTTCTACCTGAAGTCATTTCTCCTTCAATGCTCTCCCTACTGCCCGCTCTGCTGCCTCAGGAGCAGCCCAGTCCCTGAGGCTCTCTGCATCCATCTTCCAGATCCAGGCCCTGCAGGATGCAGTGACAGAGAAGGCAGCTCAGCAGGACACTCAAGAGAAGGAGCTGCTGCAGGAGCTGGAAAAGTCCCGAGCAGGAGAACAGAGCTTGAGGGACGCTGTGCATGTGCTGCAGGTTGAGATGTCTGAGCTGCGTCTGAGGCTCCAAAGCTCTGAGGAAAGAGCAGAGGCCATGGCCACACACTGTGAGGCCATGGAGATGGAGCTGAGGATGGCTCAGGCTGACAACAACCAAATCAAGGCCTGCAATCAGGAGCTGCAGACACTGTTGGAGGAAACTCAGCAAGGGACAACTTCTCTCCCATCCATTGCCCCGTCCTGTTCCACCAGTGGGGATCTCTGATCCCATGCAGAGGTAAAGGCCTTTGCCCAGAGATGGCAGACAGGAAAAACAACCAGCACGAGACTTATCCATCCAGGCGCCAGTCAAAGTTTATCTCAAGGATGATGCTGTGGCTGGTGGTGCCAACTGGCTCTGCTGTGGCTGATCCCATACACAGCTGGTGCCTTTCAGGTGCTGTGTCTGTGCTAAGCAGCTGAAGCTGGATGCCTCAGCTCAATTCCCCCAAATTTCAGGCCCTGTCAAAGCCTCCAGGCTATTGGCCTCTCTGGAGCAGGGCTGCACAGGCATCCCTGCTGCTTTGTCTCTCTTGGATTGCTCACTCAGCACAAGGCCAAGAGCAAACACACTTTGCTATTCCTCTGAACCTTGCCCCTGCCATTCCTGCTTTTTTCTCTGCCTGGAAGTTTCCTTCATTTCTCTCACTTTTGGAAGCTCTTGTGGGCTTAAGGCCTGGCAAACCAAAGCAGGCAGAGAAGACAGTGCTGTTGTCTCTGCAGGGTGCCCATCAGTTTACTTTGCTTTGCTTTCTCCCTTCTCTTTCCCCTTCCCTCCTGCAGCAATATGGAGGGCAGAAGAGCAGAAGACCTCTCTAGAAACTGCCTTGAAGGAAGAGGCTGTGACTGTTCGTCAGGAGGTGGCATCACTGCAGAGGAAACTGGAGAGCCAGGAGAAGGAAAGGCAGGATGTGCTGGTGAGAATGGCAGATGCCACAAAGGGCCATTTCCTAGCTATGTTTGCACCTTGTGTTACCAGTTCTAAGGAGCACCTTTTTCCAGTTTAACTTTCCTAATTGCATTCTTCTGAACAAGGAGGAAATGATGTTGTAGCCATGTCAAAGCCAGTTAGCACTGAGGCTGCTGATTTTCCTCCATGCTGGAGTTCTGTGCCCTGGAAGCTTTAGTTCTCCATGTCCACACTGTCTCCATTGACATTGCATGGTTTGGGCAATTTCTGGTGTCCAAATCCATGTTCAGATTTCTAAATATCTGGAGCTGGCAGGAGGGATGAGAAGACCTAGGTTGCTGTTAATTGAAAGGTGTTTGGCCTTGGCCGTGTGAGAGCAGGCAGTGGGGAGAGAGGAAATCCAGGTGCTGATGAAGATCAGGACGTGTGCCTGCAAGGGGAGAACTCGTCCTGAGTGGCAGCAGGGAATGACTGATCTGGCCATTGGTGCTGCAAGAGAGGGCGGTGGGGCTCTCGGGGATGCTGCCATGGAAACTTTACACAGGAGTGTTGGAAAACCACTCCTGTTGCCCCAAGGCCTTGGAATGAAATGCTGAGGGTGTTTGCTCCTCCTTCCTGATGGAGAGCACATCCTCATGGCACTGCCTAAATCCTGCTTAGCATTGACTTGAAATCCTGGCTGCAGTTCTGGCAGCTCGTGCCCAAAGGAACACGGGAGTGGAGCTGCCAGAGGTCGGGGATGGGCAGAAAGGAAGCTGGGATGGGCTGAGCGAGCTGGGAAAGAGGCAGCGTCAAGGGGGGCCCAGCCAAGGTCTGCAGCAGCCCGAGAGGCAGAGAGAGAGGGGGGCAGCACGTGCCTGCCCCTGCAGCAGGATTCCAGATCTGGTATGAGAAGCAAACCAAGGGAGGCAATGAGTGAGTCTTCTTCTCCCTGTTTTGGCAGCATGAACGGGTATTGTACCACCAGCAGCTGAGAGACCTGGAAAAGGACATGGGTGCACCTGACATCCAAAGAGGGAAGAAGATAACCCAGGAATTGGAAGTGGAGAGGGAAGACATGCAAGAAGAGTTGGACCACGGGACTGCTGCTGCCTTGAAGAAGAGAGGAAGAGAAGAAATCAAAGGGACAGAGAATGCTCAACTCCTGAGTGCTGCACTGAGGAAGAGCGAAATGGCCAAAGGGACTCTGAAGAAAAACTTTGTAATCCTGCAGAGAAAATCTCCTGACAACTGCATGGGCCAGTCTCATCTCCAGGTAGGCACAGGCACTGACCTTCAGTCCACTCCAATGTCCCTGAAGGATTCCAGTGATATTTCCCATAAAGAAGTGGGACTCTATATCCCTGTGAGTCCAGGCCTGCTTGGCCAAAGCAGCCCAAGCTGCGGCAGGCAGCCTTGTCTGTCTGCCTGGCCCCAGCCAGAGACCATTGACTGGCAGATTGTTTCCTGGCATGCCCAGAATGACTGCTACAGCTCTGGAGTTTGCTGTTCAGATCAGCTGCAGGCCAAATGCTGGGCATGGGGAGCTGCTTCTCCTGTGCTCACACAAGATCATGGCAACACGTGGGGATTTGGATTTGGTGTGGGAGGGAATGGAGCAGGTGAGCAGGGCGATGGACTAAACCCAGCAGAGTTTTGTACCAAGAGATGTGAGCAGCAGCAGCTGCACTGCTGGTGCCTCGAGGATGCTTGCCAAGATGGAGATTTCTGAGGGACAGCTCTTGTGGTGTTTGAAATAAGGCAATCATCTCCCCTCTGAATCCCCAGCAGGCTGTTGGAGCACAAGAGGAGCAGCTGTTACTTGTCTCACAGAGCAGGCTGGAACCTCAGCAACCGCTTGCATCAGCAGATGATGCCTGAATGAACCACTGAGCCCAGGAGAACTTTTGAGCACGTAAAATGGGCTTTCTGTGCCTCCACGGAGCCTCAGGCTCCTCTGGAGCACAGCACGTTTGCCCAGGCAGTGCTTTGCAGTGCCCTGCTTGTTTCCTTGCCTCTCCCTGTCCCTGCTGCAGGCACAGCCTTTTGTTTGTTCTGTCTCTTGCGGCAGCCCATGACTTTCTCAAAGGTGCCTTCACTGCACTGTCCCCGTGTCCCTGGCCCCGTGTCCCTGGACACACCCTGGCCTCTCTTGCGCAGCCCCCAGCGAGAACTTTTTGCCCCCCGTGTTGTCTGGTGCAATTCAGGCTCTCAGAGCAGAGATCTTGCATTGATGTCCAGAGGTTCTTTTGCTCCATGTTTGCTGACAGGTTTCTGTGACCTTTCTCCCATCCAATGTGCAGGTGGAACGTGAAGGAAGAAGAATCAGAACTTTTAGGAGAGTGTTCCCCCCAGAGTCCTTTACGTTCAGTGTCTCCAAGTCCGAGCAGCAAAAGAGGTCAACTTCTGAAAGAAGCTCCAGCAGCTCAGGGGAGCAGCAGTAGCCCTCCTGCTGATGCACAGCCTGTGGAGCAAGGGGTCAGTGGCCCAAATGTGTCCTTTGGAAATGAGAGTTGGGTTCCTCACTGCTGTTGGAACTCGCTCTGCTAGACCTGTGGGGGCTGAGGGATGTACGTGGGAAGGGTTTGGCAGCCGTGGACTGGACTTGTTGATCATCTGATCTCTGTTCAGGGCCAGTCTGGGAGCCTGTTCCTTTCCCCTTCCCCGAGGGCAGAGTGTTGGTGAGGGCTGCAGTTGGAGGCTGTGTCTGCCCTGACAGCTGGTACCGTGGGGCTGTGGATGCTGCTGCCAGCGTGGGCTTGTCTGAGCCGGGCCTTGTGCCTCTTTCAGGTGTCCCTGCTGCAGTCACAGCTGGCCCGAGACCGACAGCACCACCAGCAGAACTACATTGAGAGCTGTTCAAGGACCAGCCAGGAGCTGTCAGACCTTCACCAGGAGCTGTCCTGCTCCTTTGCAGCTGTGCTCAAGGAGCCCAAAGCTGCTCTTGTGGAAGCAGAGACTTGAAGCTGCATCAGTCTCTGAATCTTAACTTGGCAGGGACATCCTTGGGCCATCAGTCTCTGGAGAGACAGGCCCTGGAGAAGGCAGGTGCAGCTCTTGTGCACAGAGGATTTCTGCCCTGCTCAGAAGGCAGTTCCTGTCAACTGGGGCACAGAAATCCTCCCTAGGACACAGACAAACACTATCAAAGATGAGGGCAAAAAACACCTGCCAAAACTCTTCCAAGCAGACCCATTTGGTTCTTGAAGGTCTGTTCCTAGTGAGGAATCTTTGATGTAAGCAGCAGGATTTTTCTTCTGCCTAGAAGACCTAGTGATATATTCGCAAACAGAGAGCAGAGCAGGAAAAACATGCACTTGGGGCTGTCTCAGGATTCTTAATCCATTTTATGAGCTGACGCTGCTCTTGGCCGCCCCGGAGCTCTGGGCTGGCTCCACAGTGCCCAGGGTCCAATGGGAGCTCGCGGAGGGAGGGGTAAGGGGAGGAGGTTACAATACCAGGGACCAATGGGGATACAAAGAAGGCGGGAATACAACATAACAACCAATAGTGTTTTGAGGAAGGGATGACATACATGGAAGGAGCTGGAAGGAGAGGTGGGGTTTACAGGGATGGATGGGGAGCTGGGGCAGGGTAAAGGTGATTGACGGGGAACATTCAGAAAAACTGGGAGGGGTTTACATAACAGACAAATGGAACCAACCAAAGCAGTAAATGGGAGACAACCAGGAACATATCAAACAGACGAAATACTAACAATTTTAACAGAACTGAATAAACATACTACAACAATGAGCCTTAAACACTGCAGCTCTAGGCATTTCTGTGTAGGAATTTGAAAAGTCCCTGAAACACCATTTTTCCTCCTCAGGTGGCTGTCCTAAAGGCAAAGCTTTACTTTAGATGAATATTTATAAACACCAAGAACCTTTTTAGGATTGTTCTTACATCTCCCCTTGGTCAGTGTCCTGGGGTGACTTTATGATACTGGTATCCCAAATCGTCTGGTTTATGTTATATATTAAGTTGTGCACCTTTAAGACTGGCTTTGAGAGCAAGAGAGGGGGAAGAAGAAGCGCGCAGTGTGTTAAGGAAAAACATCACTCCCACACATCCCGCTTCTGGACTGTGGTGTCGGCAGCACAGACAGACAGCGGGACAGAGCTTCTCTCTGGCTTTTAGTTAGTTTTAGCTAGCTGAGGCAGAGGAGTTCCCTGGACATTTGGTTTTTTTCCAATTTTCTTGGATCTGTGCAAGCCTGCTCTGGACTGAACACCCAGCCAAACCCAGGGAGCTAACGCCTGTGGCCCACCGGGGCCTGGGCCTCGGCACTTTCCAGCGCCGGAGGGACTGATAAGAACCTGAGCGAGCCGAGCTACACCACATGAAAAAGACTTTTTCTTCCTAGATTTGCCGTCCCATCGAACGGCAAGAGGTTTTATTATTTAATATTATTCAATTTCTGTTAAACAAACAGCTTTTTCCACTTCTCTCCGAGGAATTTTTTTTTTTTTCTTTTTTTCCTTTTCCTGAACCAGTTGGTAGGGAGGCGCATTTCCCTGTGGAAATCCCCATTTAGAGTTTTCCTTCCTAATTTGCCCTAAACTAGGACAGTCAGGGAAGACAGGAGAATTCCTGTGACTCAGGAACTAATCACATCCCAGAAGAGCATGTGGGTCTTGAGAATGCTGAGCCTTAAAACTGGTGCTGCCTGGAGCAGCAACTTGGAACTCATGTTATGAGCCAGGTCCCTGCCCAGCTGCCCAGCTTGGGCTTGGACCTTGCGACGGCCAACAGCACTTTGATCGTGTGCTAGTGACCCTGCAAAGGCCAAGAACGTTTGAATATTTGGGTTAGGACCCGGCAAAGGCCAAGGGCCTTTGGACACTGGGGTTAAACCCTGCGAAGGCCAAGGGCCTTTGGACACTGCACTTTGGACACTGTTTGTGCCAAGGAGCGGATGGACACGCGACGGGTGAGTGAGAAAGCCACTGCTCTCCTTGTGCCAAGCCCTGCAGGGGCCTGGGTGGGCCTGGGCTGTGCCTCAGGGAAGGCTTCCCTCTGGGAATAGCAAGGGTTTAACAGTTGCTGTTCCAGAGCTCCAGCAGCTTTGGTGCTTGCTGTGGGGACAGGCCTGGGAGGGAATGGGGGGCACCTGGCCATCCCAGAGCACAGCCACATCTCCTCCTCCATCCTTGTCCAACGGGAGGGGCCATGGGCACAAACAAGGGTCATCGCCTTCCCCTCAGCCTAATTTACAGTGCAGCCTCAGCGCTTCCCAGAGGCAAACCGGGGTTTCTCTCAGACATTTCTGAGATGATCCCCAGTGGCCTAGGGGAGGCCATGGGGATAACAGGAAGATGCTCCAAGGGCTGGAGCACCTGTGCCAAAGGCAAAGGAGGCAAGAGTTGGGGTTGTCCAGGTGGAGAAGGTTCCAGGGTGATCTTAGAGCCCCTATCAATGCATGAAGGAAGGGCCTGCAAGAGAGCTGGACAGCGACTTAAGGCAGGGGCCTGCAAGGACAGGACGAGGGAAAATGGCTTCCCACTGAGACAGGGCAGGGATGGATGGGATATTTGCAGGGAATTCTGCCCTGTCAGGGTGCTGGGGCCCTGGCATAGGATGCCCAGGGAAGTCTGAGTGTGCTCTTCCCTGTGCTCTTCCAGGGAGCTCGAGGTCTTTCTCACCAGGGACAATCTTCCCGAGCCCCTGAGGTGAGTAAACTGTGCTGAGCTGGCTGGGATTTTGAAACTGAATGGACAGTGGTTCTTGTGGGATCAGAAGAGGCATCTCAGTGGTCCTTTGGAATAGGAAGAGAATGCCTGACTAACAGCTGGATGTGGGCTTTCAGGCACTGACAGACGACAGTGACAGCATGGCCCATTCCATCGTCTGCACTGACAATCCTGGCAGCATCCTCTCAACTCTGACATCCACGGATAAACAGGATCCCTTTGCATTGCTTTGGGAAGTCTCAGGGAATTGTGGGCGCTTGCAGGAACGTATTGGTCAAATGGACGAGTAAACCCAAACAGTCACAAGCCGCTATCAGCAGATGGAGGATCTGATAGAAGAAATCAGAGGGTGAGCATTTCCTCCTCCTCCTCCTCCTCCTCCTCTTGCATTCCAGATGCAATCTGCTTCCAGGTCTGGGAGTTCAGAGGTTCCTGGGTGAAGAAATCACCTGCCCTACCATGTGTGGCTCTTGAGCATCGTCCTGTCAGGGTTTTTCATGCTCTACTGTGACTCCTAAGGCTGTGTGGGAGATGCACAGCCATGTTGGAATAGAAGACTCCTTCTTCTCACCATACCGCTTCCCTGAATTCTGTTCTTTGCGTGCCTCTGCCCAGCCACTGCTTCTCACTGAAGGAAGGCAAAATCCTGCCTTCCTTTCCCTTTGCCTCTGGAGGATTTCCTTGGGAGGGAAAGAGCAAGGTCTTCCTTAGCCCACTGCCCCCTGCTCCAGCCTGGAGTGCTGGAAATGGGATTGGTGACTCTTGAGGCCTCTTTGTTCTTCTGACTGAGCCTTGTCTCTGCAGTTGCTGCAAAAACGTTGAGAAGTCCAGGGAAAAGCTGCAGCAATGCATGGGAATCCCAGAGCCAGGAGCCTTGTGGCTGCGTCAAAGGAACACCGAGCAGCAGAAGGAAACGTCACCCCAGGTGGAAAAGGCCCAGCAGCAGGACAGGATGGAGGTTGGTTTTGGAAATGAGACTGGCTTTCCCTTGAATACTTGTCTTGGCCCTTCTTGTACAGTGGAGGCTGCACTGGAGGGAGAAGACCCCTCATTGCAGAGCGAGCTGGAAGTCAAGAGGCAGACACTGGAGGAATTGCAGCTTCAGAGGGATCTGCTGGAGTAAAGGAGGGATGATGTCACCATGGCTCTGGACACCTCATTGCTAGGCAGCACCTGTGGGAGTGGGAGTTGTGCCAGCCAGATCAGCCCAGATGCTGTTTCTGGCAGAAGAAGACAGGGACACTGCTGTGGACAGCTGCCTCAAGATGGCACACGCATTTTTTAGCCAGGGATATGGGTGTTTGTCAGCAATGTGTTGCATGCTTCTACAAAATTTGTTGCTTTGGGCAGCCACAGAGCCTCTAAAACAGGGAATGGAGCTGGGGAAGGGTCTGGAGCACAGGTTTGACAAGGAGCAGCTGAGGGGGCTGGCGGGGCTCAGCCTGGAGAAAAGGAGGCTCAGGGGGCACCTTCTTGCTCTCTACAGCTTCCTGTGACAGGAAGGTGCAGCAGCTGAGGGTTGGGCTCTGCTCCCAGGGAGCAAGGGCCAGGACACGAGGAAACGGCTCCAAGCTGTGCCAGGAGAGGTTTGGATTGGGCGTTACAGGATAGCTGCAAGAGAAGGGTTTGTTTCTGATGGTCCCTCTCAGACAGTCTCCGTTCTGGGGTATGTGGTAGGTTTGGCAAATACACAGCAGAGATTTTGCTTTTGGAGAAAAGAGCTCAAAAACACGGTTTGGTCATCTGGCTTGAATAGCAGCAAGGGCCATTAGACACCTTCTTTGTGTAAGACAAGTCAGTGGTATTGTTGGTGTGAATTGCTGCACCAAGACATCTGCATTGGCCACATCAGCCAGACTTCCATCAGTCACTAAATGTCTGCTCACCACAAGAGCCATTTCCCCGCCAAGCATCCCCTCGTTGCAGAGAGCTGCTCTGAACATGTGGAGAGGTGACACTTTGATGGGGGTTTTGTTCTAGAAGAGGCAGTCCTGTGTATTTTCCCTTCCTTCAGGGAGCAAAATTGCTTTCCCCAACCTTCCTGAAAATATCCAGGGCTGAAAAAGATCCTGATAGAAATTTTGTTTGCCAAGTGTCATTTGAGGAAGATGCAGTGTTTTTGGGTGACAACATGGAGTTTGGAGTAGGGATGTTTGTTGGCAAGGAGCTGTCAAGTCCCAGGCAAGGCAGCAGAGCCTGACACAGCAGCTCCAAGGTAACAGTGGCAGAGGCTTTTGCAGCCCAGGGTATCAGAGCTGCATAGGGCAGTGCTGTGAACCTTGGAGGCCAGAGCACAGGTGCTCCTTGTCCTCTGGCTGCCTGCGAGGTGGCACTGGCTGGCTCTGCACAGGGCTCCTGAGGAAGGGCTCAAGCTGTACCTTGTCCTGTTTCTAGGTTTCCCAGGAGCAAGAGTCATTGAGCAGGGCTCTGGAGCAGCTGCGCCAGCAATCCACTGGCCAAGGGCACGCACTGGCCCAGGTGCGCAGAGAGAAGGAGCTGCTGGGCCAGGAGAAGGCTGCCCTTAAGGGAGGAATGGATAACATGGAACGGCACCGACAAGAGCTTTGCAAGCAGCTGGCAGAGACCAGGTAATGGCAGGGAGCAGAGCCTTTCAGATGTTTTTACATTCCATGGAAAGAAAATGGAAATGTCTCCAAAAAACGAGAAATATGCCACAATGTGAAGGTTATTTTTCTGACGTCTAAAGCCAATAAAGCTCTCATGAGCCTTGGGCTCCTGTTTGTGCTGCCAAGCACATTCCTGTGGGAAGTCAAAAGCAAGCCACCCAGCCCTGAATTGAGTAGTAGTTAAAGCATGCAGAGGTTGAGTGAAACCTCAAGTTTCTCTTGCATTTGGTTCCTTTTTGTGAGCATCCCTGGTTCACTGAACATCCCTCGTTCCTTACCAAGTAGCTTGACATGATCTTGATCTTCAGAACTGAAGCTCCATCTTGAGCATTCCAAGCTCTTACCTGGGGACATTGGGAGTGTTTTGTTCTAGAAGGGGAAGTCCTGTATGTTTTCCCTTGTTGCTTGCTGCCATTGTGGGTGAAGCCAGAGGCTCCTGCTGAAAGTCTTGAAGCTTTCTGCTTCCAAGCCCGCTCTTGAGAAGTGTGGGCCAGGCGCTAGAGCTGGTTAGAGAGCAGCAGGGAAAGCCCTTTGGAATCCTCAATGACCTCTGGGGATTCTTGCTAATTGTTGATGGGCATCCACCTGCCAAGCCAATCAAAGTCCATTTACACAGTCCCTCTCACTCTGTAAAGAAGGACAAGCCAATTGGGCTACTGCCTGTTTAGCCAACAATACTAAAATAAAGGTGGCAAGCCTACTCCTTGACCTTGCAAGAGTTTAAACAGCAGTCTCTGCATTCAGGTAGTTTTTGTTCAGACAAAAGGGTGTTGGTATTTTTTACAAGTGCTGCCATGACCATGAGATTTTACTGCATCATGCCAAGTAGTTCTGAAGTCTCTTAAATACATGGTGTCTGGAAGATGATGTAACTTTATGTCCATTTTCAAGAGCATTAAAAAGTCAGGAGTCAGCCAGAGCAAGAGTCTGTTCTGTCCCCCTGCAGAGCAGCTTGCAAGTGCTGATGACAGAAGGGCTGTGAGCAGAGGCTGAGACTTTGCTCGTCAGCCCATCCTGTCTGGGCACAGCTCCCCAGTGTCATAGGTCAGGAACAGCAAGTGAAGCTTTGGCTGTTGAGGTCAAGTTGGGCTGGGCTGTGTGTGCTGTGCCAGGCCATAAGGAAGGCCAGGGCACTCCCTCAGAGGGCCCTGCTTTGCTATGGAAATGGCACAAAAGTGCCTTCTCTGGACGAGTTTCCATGTGACCCATTTTCCATAGTGATGTGTGGGGATCTTGAGCCTCGTTGTCCTGGAATAACCAGCTGTGGGTGTCAGGAGCAAGCAGCTCATGTCTCTCTGTATTTGCAATTTGTAGGTCAGCAAAAGGAGAGCCTGGAATCCAGCCTGTCTGCTGCTCAGCAGCAGATATCTCAGCTGGAGATGAGCAGGAACCATCTGGAGGCTCAAGTGCTCAGAGTCACGCAGGCCAAGGCAGTGGTAGAAGGTGAGGACCTCGTGTGCTTTGTTTGTGGTGCCGCCCCTGCCGAGAAAAGCTAAGCACCCTGTAAAGCCACCTTTGTCCACAGGGCTTCTGAGGAGTGGTGGGGCTGGAGGCACTGAAAGGGCCTGAGGTCAGTAAAGTCAGTAAAGGCTCTGACTCCTGCTGTTGGTGATGTTTGCAGGACAAGTGAAATTCCTGCAACGAGAGCTGGAAGCAGAGAGAGCTGTCAGGACATTGTTTCTGGAATGCAGAAACCTCCCCTCCTCAGGCAAGTGAACGTGAAAGGCACCGTGCTGAGGTGCTGGAACAATGGCAAGAAGAGAAGGCAAAGAGAGAGCAGGAACACGAGAAGGTGCTGCTTGAGCTGAGGCAGAAAGTTGCCACCCTGCAGGTCTAACAAGATGAACAAATTAGATTTGAAAAAGCCAAGCGACAGGTAATGGTTCTGAAGGGAGAACTGGTGTGATTTTTTGCAAGGCTGGAGCTGTGGAGATAGCAGGCTATGGGGGCTGTGTGGAGCATGTCCTCCATGTCCTCTCCATTGAATTTGGGCAGGTGAAAGGTGACCGGGTCTGTCTTTGGGACCAGGAATGAGCCCTCTCACAGGAAGCCAGGCAGAAACATCAGCTTTAAGTTGAGATTTTTGTGCTGCTCTTGTGTTCTGTTTTTCTAAGACATACCTCAGAGTTTCTTCACTGTTCTCTTACCACTCCCCTTCTGGTGTGTGCTGGTAGGTGTTCAGTGCCAAAGTGAGATTGTAGGACTTTTGTGGGCACAGGGAGTGTGAAGCAGAAATGCTGACAAGGATGAGAAAAATCTATTTAACGACTCATCTGGAGTATTTCTGAAGAGGAACCCAGAGATGTCTTCTGGGCTGTGTTTTAAGTCACTTCCTGGGCAGCTGTGGCTCCCCGGGGCAGACAGTGGCCCAGGGGAGCAGCAGCCAAGTGCTCTGAGGGCGCGTGAGCCCATCCGTCTTTGCCTCTTGCCACACAGATGTTGCAGGCAAGTGTGAAACCCTCTGCTCTTTGCTTCTGTGCAGGTGCTGCAGGAAGAGCAGAATGAGAAGAGGGCTTTAACAGAGACACTGCTCCAAACTCGGGGACAGCTCAGCCAAGCGTGCCAGCAGGTCCAGCAGCTCAGGCAGGAGGTGAAAGAGCAGCAAGAGAAGGGACAGGTAAGTCTGAGTAGGCAGGGAATGGAGTGCAGGGCAGGAACAAGGGCACAAAAGGCAGCTCCTGGGAGTGAGGAGGCAAGGGCTGCCTCAGGCTGTGGGAGCACAGAGCCTGGTAAGCTCCAGAGCTCAGCCACAGGAAGGAGGGCTTGCAGTGCAAGCAGAGCTGGGTCGAGAAGCCACAAGAAGTGGCTGAAGGAATGGGATTTGGAGACAGCAAGTGCAAAAATCTGAGCCTGAGGGCAGGTCCCAGGAAGTCACTGCATTTTGTAGCCAGACCATCAAGGCAAAGCTGCAAGCTGAGCTGCAGGAAGCTCACAATGAAATGCTGGCAGTGCAGAGGAGGCACAAGGAAGAACTTCAGGGCATCAGAGAGAGGAGATGAATGTCCTCCTTGAGCAGAGGGATGCTCTACAAAAGCAGGTGAGTGAAACAGCAGTGGCACTGCAGTCAGCCAGGGAGGACTCTGTGGCCTTCTTGCTTTTCCATGGCAGAGCAGCAGCTGATGGGGTGATCCCTGGGGCTGCCTCATGCTGTGGGGGCTCCATGGCAGCTGCTCTGAAGGACACTCAGTGCTCTGCTGAATCTCAGCTGCTGCCCCCTGGACAGCTGGGCCAGTCCTCTGGGCTGTTGGCCAGCAACCATCAGCATGGACTCCTGCTGGCCTCTTCTTGCTAGCCTTGGTTTGGGAGGTGCTTTTTCAGGTGGGCCACTTAGAGATTTAACCTTAAGTTGTCCATCTCTATTGGGAATCTGCCGGTCCCAGGACAGGGAGAAAGTTTTCCTTTCTCATTCCTAAGTGCCTCTACTGTGGCTGACAGAGGCAGGCTGTGGCTGTCGCCTCTGACTGCTTTGTTCTGTTTGACTGGAGGTGGAAGAGTTGACATCTCAGCTGGCAGCCTTCGGAGAATTCCTGGAAAGCACAGTCCAGAGAGCCCAGCAAGATGTGAGCGAGGGCTAGGCACAGTCAAGGCAGAAGCAATTGGAGGCTGAACACATCCAGAAGAGGATGGAGGAGGCAGAACATCAGAAGAAGGAGCTCCAAGTGAAGCTGCAGAAACTGGAGAGGGAATGGAGTGAATGCAAAGAAGTGGCACTGGAAAATTTTGAATTGCAGGCTTCCATGAATGTCCTAGAGAGGGAAAGAGACAGGTAAATGAAAGCCTGTGGGACTCTGCAATGTGGTGAATGCATTCCCTCTTTGCCATCTTTGCACCTACCTGGGGCTCTGGCAGCATTTCCTAAGTGGCAGATTCTGAACTCTCCATGAAGACACATCTCATTATCTGTATGTTGTGTTCATTCTCTAATATTTTAAGCCTTCAGTTGGAGTTTTTCTGAAGACAAAGGCTTTTGGGGAAGCTCTTTCCCTCTAGGGAGTGTTGTGCTGTTAGGTTAGGTTAGGTGGGTGTGTTAACAGTGCTGGAGCTGCAGTGTAAGGAGCTGGATACATCCATCAGCTCCACCTTGGCTGCTGTAACTTGAGGCCTTTGGGATCTGATCAGCCTGGCATCTGATGCCTTTGCTGGGCAGAACCTTCTTAAGGCCCTGAGTGCTGATCAAGCCCAGATTGCCCTGGGAGGCACCCAAGAAACAAGAATGTTTCTTGAAAGAAATTGGCCAGGAGACAAGACTCCTGTTTGATGCCTTTAATTAGGATTCAGCTCTTGGGGTGGGGGGCCCGAGGGCTTGTTTGCACCATGGCCGTTCCCACACTGGCAGCTCCAAGGAGGAGGCACAATTCAGCTTTGCAGCACACACTGCAGAGCTGGGGCTTCTGTCCTCATGAGAGTAGCCAGAAGGCCTGTTGTTCTGGCTCGTTGTCTAGGGGTGTCAGTCCTTTCCAGTCCTCTTAGGTCATGGTGATGCAGGAAGATGGTTTCTAAGCAGCCTTAGGTGATGCAGGGAGATGATCTTAGCTTGCTAGAATATGTTTCCTTGTCCTTTTATTCCTCTGTTAGCTCATTGTTTTGGTGTCTTGCATGCCTTAGTTTGCGTATTACTTGGTTGCACAGCTTCCTGGGAGTTTCTTTGTTCTAGTGTGGCACAGCAACCATGGGAGTTGTCTCCTTCTGTGGCATACCTTTCTAATGGCTTGCTTTTGTTAGTTTAATTTAGCCCCCATGGGAGCAGCTCTGTTACAGCAGTAGCAGGGAAGGAAGGGAAAGGTACAGGAATGTCTCATAAGAACCTTTCAAACACTTCAGAACCTGGTACGTAATTAACATTACTAATAACCATCGGAGTAAACAAGGGGTACAAGGTTTACAAATGGGATAAGAACATTAACTGTATGTAACTAAACACAGTATTTTAACTGGGGTGGATTTCTTGAGAGATTTTATTCATGATATCTCTGGTGCATTGCTCCTGATAAAATGCCCCCCCCCCCCCGCCCCGGTGCCTGGAGGGGCTCAAGCAGGGTCCCTGCCACCCTCCACACTCACAGGTGTTACTGACTGTACAAAGAATGCAAGAAACCAGAGCAAGGTTAGGGGGGCTCCTCCAGCTGATCAAGTCAAGCCAGTCTTCAGTGCCACAGGATTCTTCTTCCAAGAAGAAGACAAAGGAAAGGCAGAGCACTCTTGCTTGCCTGGAGGTTTCTGCATCTTCCATCAGCTTGAGCTCCAAGCCTCTGTTGCCACTTCTGCCTTGGGCCTTTGTTCCTCCAGCTGAAAGTAGGATGGGTGCTGGTAAATCTCAGGGAACTTCCCAGACGTCCCCTGGCTGTAGGGTGCTGCTCCTCCTACCTGGACATACAAGATGGGGGAAGGAAACGTCTCTTCCATGTTGACCAAACCTCTTCCCCTTGGAGCCTGGTTAGTCAGAAGAAAATTCTTCCTCTTCCCTAATGTCTTCATTGCAGGACTTTGTTAGGTTTGTATTCACTTTCCCAGCTCAAATAGAAGCTAGCCCAGGAAGGCAGGAGCTTCCTGTTCTTTCAGGAACAAAAGCAGAGTGGGCACATTCTGGGCTCTGACTACAGGGGGAACAAACAGCCAAGTTGTTTAGACAATCCTCATTGGACAGAGCAGTTTTCTCTGAGGTGGTGCAAGTCCTAGGAGTTTATAAAATGTGATACCATTAGTAATGAGTTGCATGCTTCCCTTCTAGGCTGATTCTGTCTCTGGAGGAAAAGAGCATGGATCTCAGAATGCTGGAACAAAGGAACCTGGTGCTGAACAATCAGCTGTCTCAGTTTCATTCTGCTCTTCAGCAGGCCGAACTGGTCCCTTCAAGCCGTGCAGGACAACTGCAGCAGCTCAACACCCAGGTAAGCTGGGCACTCCATCCTCTTCTCCAGGGACACACAACACCACCTTTGGCATGCTAGTCCCAACCTCCTTCCCCTCCCAGCAGCATCCACATGTTCTTCCCAGGGCTGCTGCTGCTGCTGCACCCTCAGGCCAAGGCTGGATCTGGTGTCTGCTGCCAAAGTTTTCCCCCATTCTTTCCTGGGTCCCAGCAGGAAATCTGGGAGCAGAAGCAGCAGCACACTCCTCTGGAGCTTCTCTGTCCCTCTGTTAGCAGTGCTGTCCCTGACAGGATTGGTGCCTGTGCCAGGCACTGAGCAATGTGGGGACACAGACGTGGCTATGGCAGGCTGGGCAGGGCGCTTCCACCACAGCCAGTTCAGCCCGTGTTCAGAGCTGCAGCCTCAAGGGTGCCCCTTGCCTCCCTTCCCCTGTTTTCTCTACCTTTGTCTCTACTGGATTCCTGGTTCTGCACCTTCTGTTTCTGGTGTATTTCTACCTGAAGTCTTTTCTTCTTCAATGCTCTCCCTACTGCCCGCTCTGCTGCCTCAGGAGCAGCCCAGTCCCTGAGGCTCTCTGCATCCATCTTCCAGATCCAGGCCCTGCAGGATGCAGTGACAGAGAAGGCAGCTCAGCAGGACACTCAAGAGAAGGAGCTGCTGCAGGAGCTGGAAAAGTCCCGAGCAGGAGAACAGAGCTTGAGGGACGCTGTGCATGTGCTGCAGGTTGAGATGTCTGAGCTGCGTCTGAGGCTCCAAAGCTCTGAGGAAAGAGCAGAGGCCATGGCCACACACTGTGAGGCCATGGAGATGGAGCTGAGGATGGCTCAGGCTGACAACAACCAAATCAAGGCCTGCAATCAGGAGCTGCAGACACTGTTGGAGGAAACTCAGCAAGGTTCAACTTCTCTCCCATCCATTGCCCCATCCTGTTCCACCAGCGGGGATCTCTGATCCCATGCAGAGGTAAAGGCCTTTGCCCAGAGATGGCAGACAGGAAAAACAACCAGCACGAGACTTATCCATCCAGGCGCCAGTCAAAGTTTATCTCAAGGATGATGCTGTGGCTGGCGGTGCCAACTGGCTCTGCTGTGGCTGATCCCATACACAGCTGGTGCCTTTCAGGTGCTGTGTCTGTGCTAAGCAGCTGAAGCTGGATGCCTCAGCTCAATTCCCCCAAATTTCAGGCCCTGTCAAAGCCTCCAGGCTATTGGCCTCTCTGGAGCAGGGCTGCACAGGCATCCCAGCTGCTTTGTCTCTCTTGGATTGTTCACTCTGCACAAGGCCAAGAGCAAACACACTTTGCTATTCCTCTGAACCTTGCCCCTGCCATTCCTGCTTTTTTCTCTGCCTGGAAGTTTCCTTCATTTCTCTCACTTTTGGAAGCTCTTGTGGGCTTAAGGCCTGGCAAACCACAGCAGGCAGAGAAGACAGTGCTGTTGTCTCTGCAGGGTGCCCATCAGTTTACTTTGCTTTGCTTTCTCCCTTCTCTTTCCCCTTCCCTCCTGCAGCAATATGGAGGGCAGAAGAGCAGAAGACCTCTCTAGAAACTGCCTTGAAGGAAGAGGCTGTGACTGTTCGTCAGGAGGTGGCATCACTGCAGAGGAAACTGGAGAGTCAGGAGAAGGAAAGGCAGGATGTGCTGGTGAGAATGGCAGATGCCACAAAGGGTCATTTCCTAGCTATGTTTGCACCTTGTGTTACCAGTTCTAAGGAGCACCTTTTTCCAGTTTAACTTTCCTAATTGCATTCTTCTGAACAAGGAGGAAATGATGTTGTAGCCATGTCAAAGCCAGTTAGCACTGAGGCTGCTGATTTTCCTCCATGCTGGAGTTCTGTGCCCTGGAAGCTTTAGTTCTCCATGTCCACACTGTCTCCATTGACATTGCATGGTTTGGGCAATTTCTGGTGTCCAAATCCATGTTCAGATTTCTAAATATCTGGAGCTGGCAGGAGGGATGAGAAGACCTAGGTTGCTGTTAATTGAAAGGTGTTTGGCCTTGGCCGTGTGAGAGCAGGCAGTGGGGAGAGAAGAGAGGAAAGCCAGGTGCTGATGCAGATCAGGACGTGTGCCTGCAAGGGGAGAACTCGTCCTGAGTGGCAGCAGGGAATGACTGATCTGGCCATTGGTGCTGCAAGAGAGGGCAGTGGGGCTCTCGGGGACGCTGCCATGGAAAGTCTACACAGGAGTGTTGGAAAACCACTCCTGTTGCCCCAAGGCCTTGGAATGAAATGCTGAGGGTGTTTGCTCCTCCTTCCTGATGGAGAGCACATCCTCATGGCACTGCCTAAATCCTGCTTAGCATTGACTTGAAATCCTGGCTGCAGTTCTGGCAGCTCGTGCCCAAAGGAACACGGGAGTGGAGCTGCCAGAGGTCGGGGACGGGCAGAAAGGAAGCTGGGATGGGCTGAGCGAGCTGGGAAAGAGGCAGCGTTAAGGGGGGCCCAGCCAAGGTCTGCAGCAGCCCGAGAGGCAGAGAGAGAGGGGGGCAGCACGTACCTGCCCCTGCAGCAGGAGTCCAGATCTGGTATGAGAAGCAAACCAAGGGAGGCAATGAGTGAGTCTTCTTCTCCCTGTTTTGGCAGCATGAATGGGAATTGTACCACCAGCAGCTGAGAGACCTGGAAAAGGACATGGGTGCACCTGACATCCAAAGAGGGAAGAAGATAACCCAGGAATTGGAAGTGGAGAGGGAAGACATGCAAGAAGAGTTGGACCACGGGACTGCTGCTGCCTTGAAGAAGAGAGGAAGAGAAGAAATCAAAGGGACAGAGAATGTTCAACTCCTGAGTGCTGCACTGAGGAAGAGCGAAATGGCCAAAGGGACTCTGAAGAAAAACTTTATAATCCTGCAGAGAAAATCTCCTGACAACTGCATGGGCCAGTCTCATCTCCAGGTAGGCACAGGCACTGACCTTCAGTCCACTCCAATGTCCCTGAAGGATTCCAGTGATATTTCCCATAAAGAAGTGGGACTCTATATCCCTGTGAGTCCAGGCCTGCTTGGCCAAAGCAGCCCAGGCTGCGGCAGGCAGCCTTGTCTGTCTGCCTGGCCCCAGCCAGAGACCATTGACTGGCAGATTGTTTCCTGGCATGCCCAGAATGACTGCTACAGCTCTGGAGTTTGCTGTTCAGATCAGCTGCAGGCCAAATGCTGGGCATGGGGAGCTGCTTCTCCTGTGCTCACACAAGATCATGGCAACACGTGGGGATTTGGATTTGGTGTGGGAAGGAATGGAGCAGGTGAGCAGGGCGATGGACTAAACCCAGCAGAGTTTTGTACCAAGAGATCTGAGCAGCAGCAGCTGCCCTGCTGGTGCCTCGAGGATGCTTGCCAAGATGGAGATTTCTGAGGGACAGCTCTTGTGGTGTTTGAAATAAGGCAATCATCTCCCCTCTGAATCCCCAGCAGGCTGTTGGAGCACAAGAGGAACAGCTGTTACTTGTCTCACAGAGCAGGCTGGAACCTCAGCAACCGCTTGCATCAGCAGATGATGCCTGAATGAACCACTGAGCCCAGGAGAACTTTTGAGCACGTAAAATGGGCTTTCTGTGCCTCCACGGAGCCTCAGGCTCCTCTGGAGCACAGCACGTTTGCCCAGGCAGTGCTTTGCAGTGCCCTGCTTGTTTCCTTGCCTCTCCCTGTCCCTGCTGCAAGCACAGCCTTTTGTTTGTTCTGTCTCTTGCGGCGGCCCATGGCTTTCTCAAAGGTGCCTTCACTGCACTGTCTCCCTCCCTGGCCCCGTGTCCCTGGACACACCCTGGCCTCTCTTGCGCAGCCCCCAGCGAGAGCTTTTTGCCCCCAGTGTTGTCTGGTGCAATTCAGGCTCTCAGAGCAGAGATCTTGCATTGATGTCGAGAGGTTCTTTTGCTCCATGTTTGCTGACAGGTTTCTGTGACCTTTCTCCCATCCAATGTGCAGGTGGAACCTGAAGGAAGAAGAATCAGAACTTTTAGGAGTGTTCCCCCCAGAGTCCTTTACGTTCAGTGTCTCCAAGTCTGAGCAGCAAAATAGGTCAACTTCTGAAAGAAGCTCCAGCAGCTCAGGGGAGCAGCAGTAGCCCTCCTGCTGATGCACAGCCTGTGGAGCAAGGGGTCAGTGGCCCAAATGTGTCCTTTGGAAATGAGAGTTGGGTTCCTCACTGCTGTTGGAACTTGCTCTGCTAGACCTGTGGGGGCTGAGGGATGTACGTGGGAAGGGTTTGGCAGCCGTGGACTGGACTTGTTGATCATCTGATCTCTGTTCAGGGCCAGTCTGGGAGCCTGTTCCTTTCCCCTTCCCCGAGGGCAGAGTGTTGGTGAGGGCTGCAGTTGGAGGCTGTGTCTGCCCTGACAGCCGGTACCGTGGGGCTGTGGATGCTGCTGCCAGCGTGGGCTTGTCTGAGCCGGGCCTTGTGCCTCTTTCAGGTGTCCCTGCTGCAGTCACAGCTGGCCCGAGACCGACAGCACCACCAGCAGAACTACATTGAGAGCTGTTCAAGGACCAGCCAGGAGCTGTCAGACCTTCACCAGGAGCTGTCCTGCTCCTTTGCAGCTGTGCTCAAGGAGCCCAAAGCTGCTCTTGTGGAAGCAGAGACTTGAAGCTGCATCAGTCTCTGAATCTTAACTTGGCAGGGACATCCTTGGGCCATCAGTCTCTGGAGAGACAGGCCCTGGAGAAGGCAGGTGCAGCTCTTGTGCACAGAGGATTTCTGCCCTGCTCAGAAGGCAGTTCCTGTCAACCGGGGCACAGAAATCCTCCCTAGGACACAGACAAACACTATCAAAGATGAGGGCAAAAAACACCTGCCAAAGCTCTTCCAAGCAGACCCATTTGGTTCTTGAAGGTCTGTTCCTAGTGAGGAATCTTTGATGTAAGCAGCAGGACTTTTCTTCTGCCTAGAAGACCTAGTGATATATTCGCAAACAGAGAGCAGAGCAGGAAAAACATGCACTTGGGGCTGTCTCAGGATTCTTAATCCATTTTATGAGCTGACGCTGCTCTTGGCCGCCCCGGAGCTCTGGGCTGGCTCCACAGTGCCCAGGGTCCAATGGGAGCTCGCGGAGGGAGGGGTAAGGGGAGGAGGTTACAATACCAGGGACCAATGGGGATACAAAGAAGGCGGGAATACAACATAACAACCAATAGTGTTTTGAGGAAGGGATGACATACATGGAAGGAGCTGGAAGGAGAGGTGGGGTTTACAGGGATGGATGGGGAGCTGGGGCAGGGTAAAGGTGATTGACGGGGAACATTCAGAAAAACTGGGAGGGGTTTACATAACAGACAAATGGAACCAACCAAAGCAGTAAATGGGAGACAACCAGGAACATATCAAACAGACGAAATACTAACAATTTTAACAGAACTGAATAAACATACTACAACAATGAGCCTTAAACACTGCAGCTCTAGGCATTTCTGTGTAGGAATTTGAAAAGTCCCTGAAACACCATTTTTCCTCCTCAGGTGGCTGTCCTAAAGGCAAAGCTTTACTTTCCATGAATATTTATAAACACCAAGAACCTTTTTAGGATTTTTCTTACATCTCCCCTTGGTCAGAGAAGACAGGAGAATTCCTGTGACTCAGGAACTAATCGCATCCCAGAAGAGCATGTGGGTCTTGAGAATGCTGAGCCTTAAAACTGGTGCTGCCTGGAGCAGCAACTTGGAACTCATGTTATGAGCCAGGTCCCTGCCCAGCTGCCCAGCTTGGGCTTGGACCTTGCGACGGCCAACAGCACTTTGATCGTGTGCTAGTGACCCTGCAAAGGCCAAGAACGTTTGAATATTTGGGTCAGGACCCGGCAAAGGCCAAGGGCCTTTGGACACTGGGGTTAAACCCTGCGAAGGCCAAGGGCCTTTGGACACTGCACTTTGGACACTGTTTGTGCCAAGGAGCGGATGGACACGCGACGGGTGAGTGAGAAAGCCACTGCTCTCCTTGTGCCAAGCCCTGCAGGGGCCTGGGTGGGCCTGGGCTGTGCCTCAGGGAAGGCTTCCCTCTGGGAATAGCAAGGGTTTAACAGTTGCTGTTCCAGAGCTCCAGCAGCTTTGGTGCTTGCCGTGGGGACAGGCCTGGGAGGGAATGGGGGGCACCTGGCCATCCCAGAGCACAGCCACATCTCCTCCTCCATCCTTGTCCAACGGGAGGGGCCATGGGCACAAACAAGGGTCATCACCTTCCCCTCAGCCTAATTTACAGTGCAGCCTCAGCGCTTCCCAGAGCAAACTGGGGTTTCTCTCAGACATTTCTGAGATGATCCCCAGTGGCCTAGGGGAGGCCACGGGGATAACAGGAAGATGCTCCAAGAGCTGGAGCACCTGTGCCAAGGGCAAAGGAGGCAAGAGTTGGGGTTGTCCAGGTGGGAGAAGGTTCCAGGGTGATCTTAGAGCCCCTATCAATGCATGAAGGAAGGGCCTGCAAGAGAGCTGGACAGCGACTTAAGGCAGGGGCCTGCAAGGACAGGATGAGGGAAAATGGCTTCCCACTGAGACAGGGCAGGGATGGATGAGATATTTGCAGGGAATTCTGCCCTGTCAGGGTGCTGGGGCCCTGGCATAGGATGCCCAGGGAAGTCTGAGTGTGCTCTTCCCTGTGCTCTTCCAGGGAGCTCGAGGTCTTTCTCACCAGGGACAATCCTCCCGAGCCCCTGAGGTGAGTAAACTGTGCTGAGCTGGCTGGGATTTTGAAACTGAATGGACACTGGTTCTTGTGGGATCAGAAGAGGCATCTCAGTGGTCCTTTGGAATAGGAAGAGAATGCCTGACTAACAGCTGGATGTGGACTTTCAGTCACTGACAGACGACAGTGACAGCATGGCCCATTCCATCGTCTGCACTGACAATCCTGGCAGCATCCTCTCAACTCTGACATCCACGGATAAACAGGATCCCTTTGCATTGCTTCGGGAAGTCTCAGGGAATTGTGGGCGCTTGCAGGAACATATTGGTCAAATGGACGAGGAAACCCAAACGGTCACAAGCCGCTATCAGCAGATGGAGGATCTGATAGAAGAAATCAGAGGGTGAACATTTCCTCCTCCTCCTCCTCCTCCTTCTCTTGAATTCCAGATGCAATCTGCTTCCAGGTCTGGGAGTTCAGAGGTTCCTGGGTGAAGAAATCACCTGCCCTACCATGTGTGGCTCTTGAGCATCGTCCTGTCATGGTTTTTCATGCTCTACTGTGACTCCTAAGGCTGTGTGGGAGATGCACAGCCATGTTGGAATAGAAGACTCCTTCTTCTCACCATACCGCTTCCCTGAATTCTGTTCTTTGCGTGCCTCTGCCCAGCCACTGCTTCTCACTGAAGGAAGGCAAAATCCTGCCTTCCTTTCCCTTTGCCTCTGGAGGATTTCCTAGGGAGGGAAAGAGCAAGGTCTTCCTTAGCCCACTGCCCCCTGCTCCAGCCTGGAGTGCTGGAAATGGGATTGGTGACTCTTGAGGCCTCTTTGTTCTTCTGACTGAGCCTTGTCTCTGCAGTTGCTGTGAAAACATTGAGAAGTCCAGGGAAAAGCTGCAGCAATGCATGGGAATCCCAGAGCCAGGAGCCTTGTGGCTGCGTCAAAGGAACACCGAGCAGCAGAAGGAAACGTCACCCCAGGTGGAAAAGGCCCAGCAGCAGGACAGGATGGAGGTTGGTTTTTGAAATGAGACTGGCTTTCCCTTGAAAACTTGTCTTGGCCCTTCTTGTACAGTGGAGGCTGCACTGGAGGGAGAAGACCCCTCATTGCAGAGCGAGCTGGAAGTCAAGAGGCAGACACTGGAGGAATTGCAGCTTCAGAGGGATCTGCTGGAGCAAAGGAGGGATGATGTCACCATGGCTCTGGACACCTCATTGCTAGGCAGCACCTGTGGGAGTGGGAGTTGTGCCAGCCAGATCAGCCCAGATGCTGTTTCTGGCAGAAGAAGACAGGGACACTGCTGTGGACAGCTGCCTCAAAATGGCACACACCATCATTGAGGAAGGGCTCAAGGTGTACCTTGTCCTGTTTCCAGGTTTCCCAGGAGCAAGAGTCATTGAGCAGGGCTCTGGAGCAGCTGCGCCAGCAATCCTCTGGCCAAGGGCAACCACTGGCCCAGGTGCACAGAGAGAAGGAGCTGCTGGGCCAGGAGAAGGCTGCCTTTAAGGGACGACTGGCAGCTATGGAGCAGCAGAGGCAAGAGCTTTCCAAGCAGCTGGCAGAGACCAGGTAAAGGCAGGGAGCAGAGCCTTTCAGATGTTTTTACATTCCACGGACATAAAATGGTAGTGTCTCAAAAAAAAAAGAGTCACAATATGAAGGTTATTTTTCTGACATCTAAAGCCAACAAAGCTCTCGTCAGCCTTGGGCTCCTGTTTGTGCTGCCAAGCACATTCCTGTGGGAAGTCAAAAGCAAGCCACCCAGCCCTGAATTGAGTAGTAGTTAAAGCATGCAGAGGTTGAGTGAAACCTGAAGTTTCTCTTAGGTTTGGTTCCTTATGCTGGGCATTGAACATCCCTCGTTTGTTACCAAGTAGCTTGACATGATCTTGATCTTCAGAACTGAAGCTCCATCTTGAGCATTCCAGGCTCTTACCTGGGGATGTTGGGAGTAGTGCGCTGCAATTCTGGGTGAAGCCAGAGGCTCCTGCTGAAAGTCTTGAGGCTTTCTGCTTCCAAGCCTACTCTTGAGAAGTGTGGGCCAGGTGCTAGGGCTGGTTAGAAAGCAGCAGGGAAAGCCCTTTGGAATCCTCAACGACCTCTGGGGATTCTTTCTAATTGTTGATGGGCATCCACCTGCCAAGCCAAACAAAGTCCCTTTGCATGGTCCCTTCTCACTCTGTAAAGAAGGACAAGCCAATTGGGCTACTGCCTGTTTAGCCAACAATACTAAAATAATGGTGGCAAGCCTACTCCTTGACCTTGCAAGAGTTTAAACAGCAGTCTCTGCATTTAGGGTGTTGGTATTTCTGACAAGTGCTACCACGACCTTGAGATTTTTCTGCATCATGCCAAGTAGTTCTGAAGTCTCTTAAATACACGGTGTCTGGAAAATGATGTACCTTTATGTCCATTTTCAAGAGTATTAAAATGTCAGGAGTTGGGCAGGACAAGAGACTGTCCTGTCCCCCTGCAGAGCAGCTTGCAAGTGCTGATGACAGAAGGGCTGTGAGCAGAGGCTGAGACTTTGCTCATCAGCCCATCCTGTCCGGGCACAGCTCCCCAGTGTCATAGGTCAGGAACAGCAAGTGAAGCTTGCTGTTGAGGTCAAGTTGGGCTGGGCTGTGTGTGCTGTGCCAGGCCATAAGGAAGGCCAGGGCACTCCCTCAGAGGGCCCTGCTTTGCTATGGAAATGGCACAAAAGTGCCTTCTCTGGAAGAGTTTCCATGTGATCCATTTTCCATAGTGATGTGTGGGGATCTTGAGCCTCGTTGTCCTGGAATAACCAGCTGTGGGTGTCAGGAGCAAGCAGCTCATGTCTCTCTGTATTTGCAATTTGTAGGTCAGCAAAAGGAGAGCCTGGAATCCAGCCTGTCTGCTGCTCAGCAGCAGATATCTCAGCTGGAGATGAGCAGGAACCATGTGGAGGCTCAAGTGCTCAGAGTCACGCAGGCCAAGGCAGTGGTAGAAGGTGAGGACCTCGTGTGCTTTGTTTGTGGTGCCGCCCCTGCCGAGAAAAGCTAAGCACCCTGTAAAGCCACCTCTGTCCACAGGGCTTCTGAGGAGTGGTGGTGCTGGAGGCATTGAAAGGGCCTGAGGTCAGTAAAGTCAGTAAAGACTCTGACTCCTGCTGTTGGTGATGTTTGCAGGACAAGTGAAATTCCTGCAACAAGAGCTGGAAGCAGAGGGAGCTCTCAGGAGAAAGGAACTGGAAGAGACAGCTCAGCAGCTCATGCAGGCAGAAAAGCAGAGTCAAGAAACGCTCAGGCTTCCAGGAACCGCAAAGCAAAGGGAAATAAACAAGCTCCTGCAAGACCTGGTAGGGGACAATATGCTTCTGCATTCAGGCTGGTGCCGGGACAGTAAATGCAGCCATGGCTCCAGTGAGGGTGTAAGAGGAGTTCCAGAGCAGGTTGGGCAGTGCCCACCCAAAGTGTGACAGCCCAGGGCAGGATCATCCCTGAATCCCTCCTGCCACGGAGCAGATGCCAACAGGGAGCAGATGCCAACATGGAGCAGATGCCATCAGTGCCGCTGGCTGCAGGAGCGGGAACTTGGGTCCTTTCTTGCTGTGCTTCCATGATTGACACAGGGATTAGGTTTGGGCTGGAAGCCAATGGAACAGGCCCCTGGTCCTTCAGTGCTTGTGGCTGGGGCATCAGGGAGGGGAAGGTGACACCTCCTTTTGTGAGTGCTTGGGCTCAATGCTTGTGAAGGTTTTTCCCAACAGAAATGATTCCAGGAGGCTGTGATTCTTGCAGCTGCTGAGCCTCCTCTTAAATTCCCAGACAGGACATGGTTTCTGGAGTGCAGAAAGCCAGTGCTGTTGTCTTTTCAAGCTGGGGTTTGTGGGATGGATGAAGCTTCACATTTTTCAGCAAGGAGCTTCCCTGCAACTTCATCTTGAAAATTTTTCTCCCCTCTTCAAAAAACCTTTTTTGAAAAAAGACACCATGCAGAGTTACAAGAGATGGCTCCCACTCTCCTTGCACTGCCATGACGAGAACCAGCGCGTGGTTGATGTGAGGACTCGGCAGCTGCCGTGGCTCCCTGGCAGGGCGCTCGGCTGCCTCCTGCTCTGCTGCCTCGCAGGCTGCAGCTCCCTCCCGGTCTTGGTCCAGGGACGTGGGTCCTGTGCCCCGGGCTGTGGTGCCATCTCTGGGTCTCTGCTGCTCTCCAGGCCTCCCGGGAAACGCTGCTCTGTTCCGCCCGATTCCTGAAGAGGAAGGATCTCCAGCAGATGCTGCGGGTGGATCAGACCTGGAGGTTCGGCGAGGGCCTGGTAAGGGCGGGCTGGAAGCCCCAGCCCCAGGCTGGAGAAGCTCAGTGTGTGCGGCTGGCAGCTGTGCCCTGCCCAGTGCCGCACCCAGGGCCGCCAGCCTGTGCCCCACACGCTGCTCCCTTCCCTGGGCCCCGCGGGCTCTACTCCAGCCCCCTGTGGCCCCGAGCCGTGTGCCCATGGAGCCCCGGCACAGCTGCTCTGTCGGGCAGGGCAGCAGGGCGGCTCCCCGGGCAGCAGCCGGCCCTCTGCCCCCTCCAGAGCCCGGCGCCAGCGGCTGCTGCCCGGTGCCTCAGGGCTGGGCAGGCACGGGAGGCCGGGGCTGGCCGCAGGCAGCAGTGCCCGGCCGAGGGGCAGAGCCCGCACCAACCCTTCCCTCCCGCCGCTCTCTGCAGCTGGCACAGGACAGGAGCCGAGCGGCTGAGCACCTGCACCGGGCCCTGCTCTACCTGGACAGCCCACAGGAGTCCCTGCGAGCGGCGGCCATCAGGTTCATTGGTGAGCCACGAACCGGGCTGGGCTCCCTCGCTGCCCCGCCGCAGCTCGGCCCCAGCCCCGGCTGCTGCCCCGGCCCTGGAGCCCCGGCTGCCCTCGGGGCTGCTGCTGCCGGCCTCTGGCAGCCGGGCCCTTGGGCTGAGTCAGGATGCGGCAAGGGCCGGGGCTGAGCCCTGCCGGGGCAGGAGGCCGTGTGGCCCCAGGGCTGGCAGCGCCGCTGGCAGGGAGCTGTGCTGCTGGGACCCTGAAAGGCTCTGTGTTCCCAGGGATGGCCGGGTGGCACCTCCGGGGGAACAAACGAGAGCTCCAGAGCATCTGTCAGGGTGAGTGAGGGCAGCGGGCTGCCAGCCCTGGCTGCCAAGGAGGGCTGCAATCCCTGCCCCGGCTGCCCAGGGCTCTGCTCCCTGTGCGGACCAGGCCTGGTGTGGCCAGGGCACACACAGAGATTTCAGGGGCACGAGTGCCAATAGTGTCCAGTGGCTTTGGGCTGATCCCTTTGGTCCCTGCTCCCTCCTGGCCATGGCCAGAGCCAGCTGGGTTGGCCCTTGCACGGGGCTCTCCTCGGGTCCCTGCAGATCCAGATCTGACCATGGCTCTGTTCCTCTCTCTTGCAGGCCTTGATGACAAGGCACAGGACATCAGCCCTGCCATCAGAAGGCTGGCTCTGGAAACAGCCTTTGTCCTCCGGGCAGCTCCAGGCTCCATCTTGCAGAGGTGGCAAGATGGATTCCGCAGGGCACGCAAGAACCGCCCTTGTCTGTGGGCCCGTGGCTGGCTGTGCTGCTGGAGCTCTGAGGAGAGCTGAATTGAGAGGCTCTCTGTCTGCCGGGGCCATCTGAGCCGGGCAGGAATTTTCTTTAAGATGGTTTTTTTTTTCCTTTTTCTTAGTTCTTCTTTAATATAGAAATATAGAATTAGAAATATATAGAATATAGATATAGTTTTATATATATAAATATAGAATGTGTTCTCATACCCAGTGTCTCAGGTGCTTTCTCTGGTGCCCAGTGTGCGCAGGGCATAGGGGGAGCGGGGAAAAGGGTGCTTGTGCTCAGCAAGCCGCCCAGGCATGCAGTGGGGAAGGGAAAATGGCCAGAAGGCCCTCGGCCTTTGGTGCTTCTGCTGAAGCCTTAACGCTGCCCACAGAGGAGCTGGGCAGGGGCTGGAGCTGTGGGGATCGCTGTGATTGTGGTGCCTGGAGATGGGCACGAGGCTTCTCCCAGCCAGGAAGCGCCGTCTGTGTCCTCCAGCCTGTGGGTTGCTGGCGGGATTGCTGAGGGCTCTGAGGCTCTCTCAATCCGGTTCCTCTGGAGCTCCATCGGGGCTGCACCGCTGCCGGGCAGGTTGGCCGGGCTGGGGGAGACCAGAGGGGCTGGGGTGGAGGGAGGCCTGGAAGGAATGCGGTGCTGCAGAGGCCTTGATGGGACAAGGCAGTGGGAAGGCACAAGGGGCAGGTGTGAGGGAGGAGGTGGCAGGAGGTTCCAAGGGCACAGGAGGCCCCTGAGGGGCTGGGGTGGTGGAAGCACTGAGGAATTGGGTGTCAGAGGCCACGAGCAGCCCCCGGGCAGTCACCTTGTTCCTATCACCCGCTGCTCTGGTGCTTCCCCTGAGAGACTGCCATGCCTGCAGCAGAAACCCTCGAGGCTGGGCCTCAGCAGCCCCGAGGCGCCCAGGCTGGGCTGGCTGGCGACAAGGAGGGCAAGGAGGCCCTGGCAGGGCACAGCCACTGGGTGCTGCCAGGGCAGCGGGCAGAGGCAGGGCTGGCGGCCAGCCCGGGCCCCCGTGCCTGCCCAGGCCACGGTGCTGAGACCGAGGCTCCCCTGACACAGAGCTCTGTGTCTGCACAGCTTCTGCCTCCATGGGGAGGGTGGTGATGTCTCCTCGAGCAGCGCTGCTGAGTCGCTGCTGCTGAAGCGGCTCTGGACAGAGCAGAAACGGCACCAGAGCGTGCACAGGAACAGCCCTCAGGGCTGGGCTGGAGTGGCCAAGATGCCTCCTTCTCTTGCAGGAATAACAGAGATGGTGGACACAGTCCCTTCAGTATATATGTTCTATAGGCTGCAGTTAGGTTCTAATGTAAATACATTTCTTAGATTGCAATTGCTATAGAGGTCCTTTCATTGTAAATACATTTTATAGATTGTTGCTATGAAGATTCTTATAACGTAAATACATTCTGTAGTTCATTGGTGGTGGTGGTGCTGTTGTGTAAATAAATTGTCCTTGTTTGTCACAGGCTGTCTGTCTTTGCATTTGCTTTGGGCACAGGCAGCATTTGCACAGCTGTGGTTTCCCCTTGCCCTGGGTTCCTGAGGCTGGAGGTCCCTGGGGGTGCTGGCACAGCCACCCTGGGGCTGGGGTCCCCGTGCACAGGGGGGAACCACTGGTGGCGCTCCCGGCACTGGGCACCGCTCGTGTTCCTGGGCTGCTGCAGAGCGGTGTCCCCAAGAGCAAAGCTGTCACCAGCAGAGAGGGGGCTCTGACAGGAGCAGCCCCTGCAGCAATGCAAAGCAGGCAGGAAACCTTCTGCCACCCTTCCTGCTGCAGCCACAGGAACTCCTGGGCTGAGAGCTGGCACCAAGCTACACGGATGCAAAATCCACATTCAGGCTCTGAAGGCCTTTATGGCCTTGGGAATTGCTGGAGCCAGCATCTGGGGAGCAGCTTTTTCAGCTGCAGGGGCTGATATTAAGGGCTTGGAGCCCCCAAAAGCTCTGGCCCTCCTCTGCTTTGCATTGCCAGTGCTCAGATTGTTCAAGAGACAAAAGCCAAGCGAGGGGATCCTGCCCTGCTTGCGTTTCTGCTGCTGGAACACGGGCTGAGATATCACAACTCTGGGGGCAGTGATGTTACAGGAGTCCTGGGACCACTTCCATTAGGGCCTGGAATGATGGAATCCTGGAATGGTTTGGCTTGGGTGGGACCCTATAGGTCCTCTTGTTCAGCCCTGAGTAACCTCCCACCTCCCCAGGTTGCTCAGGGCCCTGTTCAGCCTGTCCTTTAATGCCTCTCTGCACAGCCTGGCCAGGGCCTCACCCACCTCACACCAAAGAATATTTTCCTAACATCAAATCCACTCCTATTCCCCATTGGAACCCATTTCCCCTTGTCCTGTCACTACAGTTCCTGACAAAGAGTCACTCTCCCACTTCTCTGTAGCCCCTTCACACCCTGGAAAGGTGCTGCTCTTGCTCTCTTGGCTGCACGCGAGCATCACAGCCCCGTCTCCTCAGCAGCCATCCGTGGCTTCACATGTTCCTAGCGCAGGGCACAAATCAACTGCAGCCCTGCTGCTTTGGTTGGAGCCTCCCAGTTGGATCCTAAATGAGCTGCAGAAATGCCCAGGTGCTTCTGTGACTCCAGTGGATACACAAATGGTTGGCTTGAGATAACAACAGCCCTGCTTTCTACTGCCACTGTTGTGTTGGAGGTACCAACACTGCCTTGTTCCATTTTATTGCAGTGTCCTAGTTTGACACTAGGCTGGACACCAGGCACGCTGGTGCCGAGGCAGTGAGATAATGCTTCAGCTATGCAAAAAGCTGGATGCAGAAAGAATTAATTACTTTGTAAAAGGGTATGTGAATGCAGAATTTTTTGGAAATCAGCAAATTTAGCATGTGATTATGAAATAGGTTGCAATATGAAGGTTTGGAAAGTATAATGTGAACATTAAGTTAAAAAAATGTATAAAAGGTAGTACTGTGTGAAGAATGGAGGAGTGAGTTTGTGCTGAAGCTATGCCACTCCCTCCCGGCATCAAATAAATAAATACCTGCTCTATAGGCCTTTATACCATGGTGTACTGTTTTCTTGCCCAGCTTTAGGGCATCAGCACCATGATCAGAGACACAGACCAGCTTCTGTTCCCACAGTTATCCCTATGCTCTGCACTTCCCCAGGTGTCTGCCTCGATGTTCACTGGGGACCTCCCTGTTTGTGGCCGTCCATTGCCGTGCTCAGCAGGCCGCCAGCTGTGTTTGCACATGAGCTGCCACAGGCAGACACACAGCAACTGCAGCAGAGGCTGGGCCAATTCTTTTTCTTCCAAAATGCAAGAAAGACAGAAAGGCATAAGGATACATGACAGCATCTCTGTGGAGTCTCTTTGTCCAGCGAAATTCAGTAGCTGTTGGTGTTTTTGTGCTACTGCTAATCCCTTCCACGAAAAACAACATTCCAGGAAGGAGCAACATCATCTGACACATCCCAAGTGTTGCCACCAGTTGTTCCAGGTGCTCTGGCCAACAGTCCCTGTAGGATGGAGCACAGCCCCCAATGCACGTTGGCTTTGGCTGCCCTCTGGCAAAGAAGCCCCCCCAGGGCACAGGTCTCTGGGGCAGGAGATGGGCACCAGCACTGCCAGGGCTCGGGGGGTGGCAGGCCTACTTTGGCAAGGATTCTGACACCCCTGCTGATTTCAGTGGGGTCAGAACAGCACTCGGGCCCTGGCCCACATGTTCCTGGTCTGTGTCACACCGCCACGTTTAGGATGGCCACCAGGCGGGACATGTCCCAAGGAGGCCGTAACAGCTTCTGTGGAGGGCCCCGCGCCCTTCCCGCCACGGCTGCCTCGGCAGCCCAGGGGGCTCCTTCTGCTGCCCTGAGCCCACAGAGCAGGGCAGCCTTTGCTGATGGTTTGAGCTGTTCCTAAAGATCCTGTTGGGCTGTCTGAGACACTTGGGCCAAGGCATTGCTTCCAAGCTGGGCCACTTTGGCCGGGCTGGGTGGAGCCCCAGGGCAGGGGGCAGCGTGTGCAACGGCCCTTGGTGACACGGTGCAGCATGGTAACCGTGGAATGGAACGGGACAGGGTGTCCAAGGGCCCTTTGTGACATGGGGTGACATTAGTGTTGGTGGTGACACAGCCACACCACAGTGCCTGGTGCACGTGACAGGGCAGGACGGGACAGAGTGGTGCTGTGAGGAGCCCCCGCACGGCGCACTCATTCCTTGCTGACCCAGAGCCTTTCTGAGGCGTTACTCCTGCAGGTCACCTCGAGGCCAGACCACAGCACTCGGTGACCTGCAGCCTTCCCGAGGCTTCACTTCTGGTGAGGTGAAGCACCACACTTCTCAGGTGTGCTCGAGCCCAGACCGTGGCATTTCCTCACCGCGGTCCTTGACAACGAGTCTCCTGTCCTTGTGGCACGAGCCCCTGAGACCCAAGTGCAGGACTGGCTGTCCTGCAGCCTTGCCAAGACTTCACTCCTGCAGGTGCCTTCCAGGCACAGCTGCAGGACTTGCCAACTCAGACCTTTTCCGAGCCACCTCTGCTGCAAGTAGCCATGAATCCAGGCAGTGATGTTGAGCAGAGACCTCCGAGTGTCCCCAAGATGACCTGGGTGAAGGAGGAGAAAGAAGGCCCTGGGACTGCCCCAGCACAGCAGCATGGAGAGCTGGAGCAATTCCAGCCACCGCAGCAGGGTGAGCGGCAGACCTGGGCCTGCAGCCAGCTTGGCCTTGTCCCATCCCATCCCATCCCATCCCATCCCATCCCATCCCATCCCCCGGGGACACGCCCATGGACAGGACAGAAGTGGGGCTGGGGCAGACGCCCTGGAGCTGTACTCTGTGCCCTGGGGCCTCCTGGGGCTGTCCCTGCCTGGGGAGTGCAGGGCTGGGCTGTGTTCTCCGGCCTCTCCCGCAGCCCCTCAGCTCAAGCTGCGCTCGCTCTTTGCCAGGAGCAGCCATGGAGCGCACTCGAGAGCAGGAACGCAGCCGTGGCCTCTTCCGCACAACAGCGCAGGTACCTGCAGCCATCCCCTCTCCTGCTCAGCCCAGCACCACGCTTGGAGCACTCCATGCAATGTCCCTCATTTCTTGCCCTTCTGCTGCAGATGATTTGCAAATTCATGAAGAGAATTCGGGAGGAAGAGACCAGTGCCATGGGCACTGTGGTCAGAGCATACTCTCCCATCTTCAAAACCAAGGCCAGTGCTGCCCTGCTGGACATGCTTGTGGAGGAGGGTCCTTCCAATCCCAAGCAAGTAAGCAGCCTGTGGCCTGGCTTCGATCCTCCCAGGAATTGCTTGGCCACGCCAGCTGCTCACTGCGAGCCTTTGAGGCCGTGGCAGTGCGGTGGGAAGGGAAGCACTTCTCTGGGAAGCTGGGCACATTACTCCTGCTGGCAGCTTTCCAAGTTTCCCTGTGCCTTCTCCAGGTGCTCCCCATGGTGAGGTTCATCCACCAGTGGCTCAAGGCTAATGAGTTTCCTGAGTACAATCTGTGCAGGCCCCTTCTGGATCTGACAGAGGCACAGCCTGCTGACGTGGTGATGGCTCTTCTGCGTGTGGCCCCATGGTGTGACAGGTACAGGGCCCACGTGCCCAGAGGGCTCAGGCCATCCCCCTGCACAGCCTGGCCCAGGTGTCTGACAAACAGAGGATTCCAGGGCCCTGTGGCTCCTCCCTTTGTCAGCCCTGGCACAGCAGCCCCCGAGCCTGCTGCCCTCAGGGGCCAGTCCCCACAGGGCTGGGCTGCCACAGAGGGGCAGTGGGCAGAGGCAGGGCTGGCAGCCAGCTCAGCTCCCTGCTGCTGCCCAGGCCACGGGGATGTGTCCCAGACCCCCCTGACACAGAACTCTGTCCCCACAGAGCTGCTACCACCATGTGGAAGAGCATCATGTGCTCGTGCAGGGCTGCAGAGCCGGCCATGCTGATACTTCTGGATGTGCTGGGCACCTGGCCAGAGCTCAGCATGTGCACCTCCGACGGGGACCACACGGCTGTCCTTGCCCTGGCTGTGAGTTTCTGCAACTGACCTTTGCTCACCCCAAGGTCACCTCTCCCTCAGGTCTCCATCCTCCCTCCTCCCATGGCATCTCCCTGCCTCAGGCACTGGGCTCAAACCTGGCCTAGGAGCAGCTCCAGGGCCACCAGGCCGGCTGCTGTCCCTGCATCTCCACTGGCCTCTCCCTGCCATGCTCGGGCCCTGCCACATGGACACCTGAGCACTGAGCACTGACTCAGGCTGCTCTGTCCTTCGCAGGCAACTGTGGTGATATGGAAGATACTCCAGCTGCCCTGTGTCCCACATGCAGTGACAGTGTATTTCCCCCGCCTCTTGGTGCATCTGCTCTTGCAAGTGCTCTTCAGCAAATTGGATCTGCCAGAGAAGGTCGATACCTTCTGGAAGAGATGCCAGCAGCAACATGGCCTTGCCATCAGCCCCAACAGGTGCTCCATGCCAGTCCTCCTGTCCCTGCCATGTCCCCAGGGCAGCAGCCCGTGCTCCCAGCATCACCTGGGCTTTGCTGTGCACACAGGTTTGCAGCGCACACCCTGAAGGCCCTGCTCTGCCGACTGCACTATGAGGATGTGGTGGCGGCAGTGGAAGACGAGTGTGGCTGGGACACGCTGCTGTGTGCTGGCACGCACCACTGTGCTGTGGGTGTGCTGGCCAGGTGAGCTGCCACCAAACAGCGCTTGTGCCCTGTGCCTGGGGTGCCCCACACAGTCCCCGTGGTCAGGGGCCAGAGGGCCTTGTCACCAAGGGATGGCCAAGGACACTGCACAAGCCTGGGAGAGGAGGGTGCCCAAGAGCAGCTGCTTCCCAAAGGGCCTGGGTCCCCTTGCAGGGTGGTGGAGAAGGGCCAAGCTCCGCCTGGGAGTCAGTCCATGGAGAGGTTTGTCCCGCTGGCTCAGGGTCTTGGTTCCTTTTTCCTCCCGTCAGAGCAATGCGTCACGTGTCCCTACCCTTGTGTTCTGCGATTGCATTCTACCTGCTCGGGCTGCTCAGCAAAGACACGGCACACGGGGATTTGGCCGCCATGGCGTTCCTTGTGGAGGTGAGCCTGAAGGGCAGCGCTGTCTCGCTGAGCTGTCTCCCAGCTCTCTGCCCTCTCGGTGCCGCAGCCGCCCGGGACGGTGCCCACGCCCTGTGCTGCTGCCTGGGCCCAGCCCTGTGCGCTGCTGCCCCATCACCGGCCTGTGCCCTTCAGATGTTGGAGTGCCTGGACTCGAGTGAATACCGTGACAGCGTCCTGGAGATCGCATCAAACAAACTGCAGAGCGAGTGCAGGGAGAGGCGTCGCTTGGCACTCAGAGGCCTTGTGGTGCTCGGCAAGAATTCCTCCATGGTGAGAAGGGGGCAGCGGCTGCCGGCGTGGGGCTGGGGAAGGCAGTGGCTTGCGCTTGGTTGGCCTTTGGGCACTGAGGCAGCTGCTGCCAGCTCTCCTGCCTCCTGCCTCTTGCCTCCTGCCCCAGGCCTTTGGCACAGGCCTTTGGCCTCTGGGCCCTGTGGCAGCAGGGTGGCATTTCACACACTTGTGTTCCACACAGGCCAAAAGAATGTGGGGCCTGCATGAAAGGCTCGTGGAGCTCCTGGGGGAAAATGACAGCCATGTGCTTGGGATGAGCATCGCTCTCCTCAGCCGTTTGTTCCTGTACAATGGTGGCCCGATAACCATCCCCCTCGGCCTGCAGCTGGCTGAGGCGCTCCTGCCGCTCTTTGACAATGTAAGGCTCTGTGTCTCCAGCCATGGCTGCTGCCTGGGCATTGTGCCCTGGGCATTTGCAGGCCTGTGCCCAGGTGGGCCTGAAGCAGCTGATGCTGAGGTCTTTATTTCTTCCTTTCGAACAGGAGGATAGCCAGGTGCAGCTGTGCTCCATGTTCATCTTCCAGGAGATGATGGATTTAGTACCAAAGGAGGGGAAAAAGGCCCTGAAGTCCCACGTGCAGCAGAGCCTGCTCCCACTCTCCTTGCACTGCCATGACGAGAACCAGCGCGTGGTTGATGTGAGGACTCGGCAGCTGCCGTGGCTCCCTGGCAGGGCGCTCGGCTGCCTCCTGCTCTGCTGCCTCGCAGGCTGCAGCTCCCTCCCGGTCTTGGCCCAGGGACGTGGGTCCTGTGCCCTGGGCTGTGGTGCCATCTCTGGGTCTCTGCTGCTCTCCAGGCCTCCCGGGAAACGCTGCTCTGTTCCGCCCGATTCCTGAAGAGGAAGGATCTCCAGCAGATGCTGCGGGTGGATCAGACCTGGAGGTTCGGCGAGGGCCTGGTAAGGGCGGGCTGGAAGCCCCAGCCCCAGGCTGGAGAAGCTCAGTGTGTGCGGCTGGCAGCTGTGCCCTGCCCAGAGCTGCACTCAGGGCCGCCAGCCTGTGCCCCACACGCTGCTCCCTTCCCTGGGCCCCGCGGGCTCTACTCCAGCCCCCTGTGGCCCCGAGCCGTGTGCCCATGGAGCCCCGGCACCGCTGGTCTGTTGGGCAGGGCAGCAGGGCGGCTCCCCGGGCAGCAGCCGGCCCTCTGCCCCCTCCAGAGCCCGGCGCCATCGGCTGCTGCCCGGTGCCTCAGGGCTGGGCGGGCACGGGAGGCCGGGGCTGGCCGCAGGCAGCAGTGCCCGGCCGAGGGGCAGAGCCCGCACCAACCCTTCCCTCCCGCCGCTCTCTGCAGCTGGCACAGGACAGGAGTCGAGCGGCTGAGCACCTGCACCGGGCCCTGCTCTACCTGGACAGCCCGCAGGAGTCCCTGCGAGCGGCGGCCATCAGGTTCATTGGTGAGCCACGAACCGGGCTGGGCTCCCTCGCTGCCCCGCCGCAGCTCGGCCCCAGCCCCGGCTGCTGCCCCGGCCCTGGAGCCCCGGCTGCCCTCGGGGCTGCTGCTGCCGGCCTCTGGCAGCCGGGCCCTTGAGCTGAGTCAGGATGCGGCAAGGGCCGGGGCTGAGCCCTGCCGGGGCAGGAGGCCGTGTGGCCCCAGGGCTGGCAGCGCCGCTGGCAGGGAGCTGTGCTGCTGGGACCCTGACAGGCTCTGTGTTCCCAGGGATGGCCGGGTGGCACCTCCGGGGGAACAAACGAGAGCTCCAGAGCATCTGTCAGGGTGAGTGAGGGCAGCGGGCTGCCAGCCCCGGCTGCCAAGGGGAGCTGCAATCCCTGCCCCGGCTGCCGAGGGCTCTGCTCCCTGTGCGGACCAGGCCTGGTGTGGCCAGGGCACACACAGAGATTTCAGGGGCACGAGTGCCAATAGTGTCCAGTGGCTTTGGGCTGATCCCTTTGGTCCCTGCTCCCTCCTGGCCATGGCCAGAGCCAGCTGGGTTGGCCCTTGCACGGGGCTCTCCTCGGGTCCCTGCAGATCCAGATCTGACCATGGAGATCTGTTCCTCTCTCTTGCAGCCCTTGATGACAAGGCACAGGACATCAGCCCTGCCATCAGAAGGCTGGCTCTGGAAACAGCCTTTGTCCTCCGGGCAGCTCCAGGCTCCATCTTGCAGAAGTGGCAAGATGGATTCCGCAGGGCACGCAAGAACCGCCCTTGTCTGTGGGCCCGTGGCTGGCTGTGCTGCTGGAGCTCTGAGGAGAGCTAAATTGAGAGGCTCTCTGTCTGCCGGGGCCATCTGAGCCAGGCAGGAATTTTCTTTAAGATGGTTCTTTTTTTCCTTCTTCTTAGTTCTTCTTTAATATAGAAATATAGAATTAGAAATATATAGAATATAGATACAGAATTATGTATAGAAATATAGAATGTGTTCTCATACCCAGTGTCTCAGGTGCTTTCTCTGGTGCCCAGTGTGCGCAGGGCATAGGGGGAGAGGGGAAAAGGGTGCTTGTGCTCAGCAAGCTGCCCAGGCGTGCAGTGGGGAAGGGAAAATGGCCAGAAGGCCCTCGGCCTTTGGTGCTTCTGCTGAAGCCTTAACGCTGCCCACAGAGGAGCTGGGCAGGGGCTGGAGCTGTGGGGATCGCTGTGATTGTGGTGCCTGGAGATGGGCACGAGGCTTCTCCCAGCCAGGAAGCGCCGTCTGTGTCCTCCAGCCTGTGGGTTGCTGGCAGGATTGCTGAGGGCTCCGAGGCTCTCTCTATTCGGTTCCTCCGGAGCTCCCCAGAAGGGAGCCCTGGGGCCTCTGAGCCTGGGCTCAGGCTCCAGGAAGCCTTGGGGACAGTCTGGGCTGTGTGGGTACCCCAAGGTGCTGCAGGCTCGGCCTCAGCTGCAGGGTGCCAGCGTTGCACGGCTGCAGTGTCCCCATGGGCAGGGTTTGCTTTGGAGCCTGTGCTTGTGGTGGCACAGGGAGCTCCGAACTGAGCTGGGCACGGACCCGCAGCCCAGCCCTGCCATCCTTGCAGCTGCTTTGGGCTGGGGGCCGGAGCAAGGGGAGCCCTGGGATCTGCCCCTGACAGATCCCTTCAGACTGCACAAGGAAATGCTGGTGCTGGTGGCAACCCTGCCCAGGGCAGGCTTGATTCCTTTCATTTTATCCCTCAACACCAGAGTGCATTTAGTTCCTCTCCAGGGATAACACAAAATTTCCTGCTGGTGCCCATGAAGCTGCAGCCCCTCCCGGGCTCACCCCTGCCCCAGCTCTGGGGTCCTGAGCACAGAAGGAGCTGGAGCTGTTGGAGGCAAGGCAGTGGAGGCCCCAGAGATGCCGCAGGCTGGAGCCCCTCTGCTCTGAGGAAAGGCTGAGAGAGCTGGGGCTGCTCAGCCAGGAGGAGAGAAGACCTTGAGGAGGCTTCACTGCGGCCTCCCTGGCTGGGGGCTGGACATGGGGGTGTTCCTGAACACTCATGAATCTCAGCCCAGCCCTCTCCTCAAGCAGAAAATAGAAAGAAAAAAATATTAAATGGACAAAGAAAAGGGGGAAGTGTGTTTATTTGTGTATCAAGAACTTGGGGTGAAAAAATTAGCCAGGTGTCCTCAGATCCTTTGTGTGATGCAATGGATAGGTACAATAAATCCAGTGGAATCCCAGTGTTTCCTTGGCTGAGGACAGCCAGCTGCCCCTGATGGGGACACCAGCCCAGGAGGCTCCAGGGCTTTCTGGGATTTGGGAGCATTTTTCCTCCAGCTTGTTTTCCTGCTGACAGGTGCACAGCTTCCAGGCCACTTCCACTCTCCCAGGCAAGGCATCAGAGGGGTTTAATGCAAGCTGTGATAAAATGTCTCTGTCTTTCCTCACAGCTATAAACCAACCAAGGAAAGCAGTACTCCTGGTAAAAATCACTGGATCACTTTGGACTTCAGGCTTTAATTTTTACCAAGCTTTGATTTTCATCAGGATTTAATTTTACTCAGATCATCTGACTTTCAGGACATACATTAATCTTTCATTTTCATCAGACAGTGAAAAGCTGTCTGATTGGTAAAAACCCATTGGTGAAAGCTCAATGGGTTCTGGTTAGGCTGGTGGGCCTGAGCTTTGTGGGTGTCTCACTGCATTCCCTGGCTTGGACAAGCTGCTCTTGGTCCAAGTGTCCCGAGCCAGAAGCCTGATGAAGAGAAAGGCATATGGGAAAACAAGTTTCAATAAAACCTTTGAGCTCTTGTTATAAATGTTGGGAAGAGATGCTGACTATTCCTTGCTCACCAGGTAAAGCTAAGGAGTTTTTAAGCATGGAGCTGAGAATAGCAGATTGGCTGGAGAAGAGGGTGATGCCCAGACGTGCACACTGCCCACCAAGGCAGGAGAGGACCGTGCCCTCACACCCCATGAGACAGCCCTGGTGGTTGTGCTGACCCTGTGCCAGGATTCCCTGGGGCTGCTCTGCCTGAGCCCCCCTCAGCTGGCTGTGCTTGTCCTGCCTCCCTCCTCCTGTGGTTGTGCTCCCAGAGGGGTGTTTGTGAGGGGCTGTTGGAAAAGCAGATTAATGAGCGAGACATTGAGAATTAAACCAATCCAAATAGTAAATAGGGCTGCTGTCAAGTGCCGTTCCCGAGAGAGATAATATCCCTTCGCCCTTAATTTCTTAGTAAATCCATTATGATTAATGCTAGTACAGTGGGAACACTGTTATTATAAATACATGGGTGATGGCAGAGCTGCAGCATTAATAACACTGGGTATTACTTAACTTATTAGCTGCTGTTTTTGGTAGGACTCTTACCCTGCTGCATTAAGCTGAGCCTTGCATTGCAGCCTTCTCTGGGCTGTCTCTGCTGCAAGGACACAAAGTGAGAAGCATCTCCTTCCTTCTGGCCAAAAGCCACCCCCCCCACCCCCAGTGGCACTGGCACTCAGCTGAGCTCCCAGTGGGTTGGTGGCACCTGTGGAAAGCCTGGGACACTACTGATGGAGTCTTGTGGTGTTGGAGACTAGCAACAAGTGAAGGAGGGAATGGAAGCAGGACCTGGCACCTCCAGGTGAACCTCAGCCCTTAGGGACCAGGGGACATGAGAGGACACTGCAGCCCATGGGGACCTGTCGCCCTGAAAACTCAGCTTCTGAGCTTGCTAACATAGTTTTCTAAGGACTTTCCCAGGACAGTAACTGTAAACATAGATATGTGTACATTCTTTCTGTTACACGTCTTCTGATGGGCATTTCTCATGGCCAGTGCAGTGAGAAAGTGTTATCCTGAGCATCCAATGCCTGGCCATGGTAAGAAGCCTATAAATCCTGGGAGGAAAAATAAACTCTGCTCTTTCTTCACCACACCTCAACCTGTGTCCGTGTGATCTATTGATCTTCAGCGGTAACAGGGACCAGGGCCAGCTTGGCAATATTCTTGTCCCTCCTCGTGGCCTCACGGCTTCAGAGCTTCTCTGAAGGATTTTCCAACACCTTTTTTGCTGTATTTCATAGATCTGTGGAATCATTAAGGTTGGAAAAGTGCTCTATGATCATTGACTGCCAGCTGTTCTCCCAGCACTGCTAAACTAAACCATGTTCCCAAGTGCCACATCAACAGGGGTTTGAAATTCCTCCAGGGATGGAGGATCCACCACTGCCCTGGGCAGCTGTTCCAGTGTTTGACAGCCCTTTCCATGAAGAAATTTTCCCTAACATCCAACCTAAACTTCCCCTGGTGTAACTGGAGGCCCTACTCCTTTTGTCACTTGTTGGGAGAAAAGCCTGACTCCCACCTGGCTCCACTCTCCTGCAGGAATGGAATCAGCAGGAGCCCTCCTTAGCTGGGGGGTGGCTCTGCCTTTTGCTGCTCCTGCCTTAGCGCCCTGCCCCTGCTCCCCAGGGACCCCAGGTGCTGCAGAGGGCCCTTCCCCTCCTCCATCCCCATCCCCTGCTGCTCCTCACACAAGCAGGCTGCACGGCTCTTTTTCATCCCTTCAAATTAACACCTACTTAAAATTCCAAAGCAAATACATTTTTAATTTCCTTAATTAAAATGATTTCCTCGTTAGAGCTGAATAATGGGATTTGAAGCACTGAAGTAATGGGGTGTGCCAGGCTGCATGGGAGCTGAGGCACTGGTGAGCACAGTGAGGTCTTGGGAGTGATGGGATCATGTCCCACCTTAGGGAGCCAGAATGAGCCAGAGCTCAGCATCCTTTGCACCTCTAGGGAGTAAAATTCAGCCAAGTGGCAGCTTAAAATGATATCCCAGCAGTCACTGGTTTTCCAAAGGTTGAGGGTGATGGATTGCTCCCACTGCCTCCCCTACAGCCCAAAATGACACCCAAAGGGCATGCTGAGGGGGCTGGCCCCTTCTCACTGTGGGGGGCTTTGGGGGGGATCAGGGTCTGGGGTGAATGTGGAGGAAAATCATACCAGGACCCCAAGATGAGATGGGGTGACCTCCTCTCCGTGTGCTGCTTTAGCCCAAGATGCCTGCGCCCAGAATAACTCTGGGGTTTGGCTTTGCAGGGGTTTCTCAGCCTGGAAGTTGTGTCGGTGGGATACCAGAGAGCCGTGTGCTGGGGCTCTGGTGAACATGTGACAGGGGAGGAAAAGGGAGAATACATGATGATAATGAGTTAAAATGCATTTAACGAGCTCCTGCTGCCCTTACACACCCCAGTGCTGGGGCTCATGGATGGGAGGTTCTGCAGCAAAGGGATGGATTAGTCCCACTTGGATCTGACTGAAAGACTGCTCAAAGCACAGATTTCCAGCTCCAAACCTCCAAACCCTCTCTGCTGTTTCTGTCTGGATGCCTCCTTCCCCTTCCCAAACTCTCTCCTCTGATGTATTTGGGAGTTTTTCATGTATTTATTTAAATTAATAATAATTTACCCATTAAAATGCTGCAGATCAGTGGGTTCTTCCTGAAGGAGGAGTGTGTTTGGCTCCGGAGGGTTCATTAGCCGCATGTTGGGATTGGGGGGTGCTGTGCATGGAATGATTTATGCACATCCCTGCCACTCGAGCCAATCCAGCCTAGAATAATTCAAAACCAATTCCATAAATCACTTATTAGTTATTACTGAAATATTTATGCAGCAGAGGTGTCTTCCTGTGAATTGTTGGGGGTTTTTGCCAGCTTTTTCTTCACGGACAAAAAAAAAAATGTTGACTCTTGGTGCATCTTGAGTGCAAGAAGATCCAAAGTTTTGGAGTTGCCTTGCTCTGCCTGGCTGGGGTTTGAGCAGAGCCTCTCACTACAGCCCCAAGCCTGACCACAGTGTGTGTGCCTGCTCTGTGAGTAACGAGCAGGTATCCTAATTAATCCTCATTTCCAGCAGCAGCCCGAAGGAGCTGCACGATGAGCATGGTGCTGTTTGATGCAGATGAACTGTGCTTTGGTGGGAATTCAATTACCCAGCTTTTCCTTGCTGAACATCATGCATTTGGACGATACAGTAGTTCCGGTGTTAATGAGATGCATTTTCACTGCTCTGAAGTCTGTATTTCTCCCTGTACTTAGTGCACAGCATCCACATTAATTACAGTTCCAGTGGAGAAAAACCCGCAGAGTTACTACCTGCATTTTCCTCCTGGTAATAGCAGTTTCCTTACATGGCCAGGAACATTATGGATTCACTCCTCAGCCACATTTTATACCAAACAACTTGATTGTGATAGCAGGGAGAGAACAACTCTGCTTCCCTTCAGCTGCTCAGGCTGTGCTGTAAAAGGGTCATTTTCGGGGGTGGGGGATGAATCAGATGCATTCAAGTCAGAACATCCTCGGAATAAAAGCATTTCTGGAAGTTGTTTAAAGAGGGTTTTGTGAGACATGTGGAACTCACGGCCAAATTAAACCAGCAGCTGATGGGCCCACACAAAACGGAGAATCCCCTGGGATTGGGGGCTGCAGCCAGCATGGGAAACCACAGGTATTTTATTCCAAGGAACAAACACATTTGTGCTTTGATTTCTTTTTTGGTTTTGAGAGTTTTCAAACTCCCAAGCCTGGCAGCATGGAGTTTCCCTGAGATTTCTCCAGCAGGAGTTGTGCATTAGGGGATATCCCACTGCTGGCTCCAAACCATCACATTTTGGCCACAGATGCTGTTGTCACCATCCCTGGAAGTGTTCAAAAGCCAAGTATTCGTGGCACGTGGTAAGACAGTTTAGTGGGAATGCTGGTGTTTGGTTAAAAATTGGACTTGATGATCTTAGAGGGCTTTTCCAACCTTAATGATCCTGTGATTTCATGGAAAGCTGAGCAGTTTTAAGTTGTGTAAAACAGGAATTCCCAGGGAATAGCACTGCAGAGACATTTAATAAAAAAGTGAGCAGAAGTGTTGTAGCACATTGTATAAATCACTCTTTGACCTTCATTGAACACCACTGCCTCCTCACCTGTTAATAGCTGGAAATCCCTTGTAGCCTCTACTGCATCTTGGCAATTGGCATGGAAACAATTAACAGTTATTGACAGTTTTTTCTGTTAATCATTCATGTCTTTATTCAGGTATTTACACATCTGTCTTTGTTTAAATCTCCCCTCCCTCTCAGGAGTTGAAAGTGCCTGAATAGCGGGTGTGGTTAAAAATATAATGAGATGCACAAAGTCTTGGCTTCCCTGAGGAGCAGCTGTGCAGGAGGAGGGGAGAACACTGGGATCTGGGGCTGTTGTGGTGGCCATGGATGGCAGAGGGGCTTTAGGAAAAGGATTTTCACTGGGGAGAGAAATCCTCAGTCTCTGTGTCCAGCTCAGTGTATCTGGCGAAAAAGCAATGAGAAGGATCTTATCCCATTTTTTCTGTAATTCCTTTGAAAATTAACATTTCTGTTTTTCCAAATAGGCCTCTTTATTTTTATGTTTTCTCCCCCCTTTTTGATACTGGTGTTTAAAATAAAACCAGGAGCTCACCCTCTCACGCTCATGGTGTGGTTCCCTGTTTGCTGGCAGCTCCCAGCAAGATTTTCAGGGGAAACCACCTTTTTCTGAAGCTCTGAGCCCTTCTGGTGTGGTGGAGGCTTTCAAAGACAATGGAGGAGTCAAGACGTGAAAAGTCGGAATCCTTCTGAAAACCAGAGCTGTGTTTGAGCCACCTGAGCCCTGCTGCTGCTCTGCTCTTTCAGAGGTTGCAGAGCTTGTGAACAACACTTTTTGCAGCCCCAAGTACTTCCAAGTTGAAAACTAACCAGAGGATTTAAAAGAAGAGAGAATCCCTGTCCTTTTGGTACCTTCCTGGCTGTAAATGCACCTGAACTGTGTTTTTATGGTGTCACCAGCAGCAGCAACAGCTGCAAATGGGGGGAATCGTGAAGCGCAAAGTCTCTGGAAATCCTGTGGCTCCAGGAGCTTCCCCAGATGTGGAGACAGGATAAATCCAGGGTGCCTTGCACTAGATGGAGCTCCAGGACAGCTGGCTCTCCTCAGTGCCCAGCTCCTGCTCCTGCCCAGCACTGGACACAGGGAGCTGCTGGACGTGACCTGCACATCAGTGACCACCCTGCCCATCCCAGCAAAACCCTCAGGATGCCTTTAGCTGATGTTGTTTGGTGCCTCCAGGCTGGCTTGGCTGCCTGCAAAACAAACAAAAAAAAAAGTCTCAAAAATGTGAAATACCAACTCCTCTTTTCCTCTTCCATCCCTTTGGTCAGCCCCATGCTTGAGGCAGGAGCATCCCATCCCATCCTCCTGGGAATGAGGACAGAGAAATGCTAGCAGACCTTGCCCTCAGCTCTCCTGCTGCTGGCTGAATCTGGAGACATTTACTTGAGGGTAGAGACTTCTCTGCTTCTTTAAATAAAATTTGCTGGCAAATTCTTGTGGTTCAAATTTCCCTTAAATCTGGCTTAGAAGACGCCTATGGAGGTTTAATTGGAGCTAAGAGGAAGGGCTGGGTTTGGTAATTAGGGGAGAATGAATGAAAATTCAAAATTTAAAATGCAGCAGGTGAATGGTTGTGGTGGAGCTTTTCAATACTTCTGAAGTTCTTGGGCTCTCAGTGAGATCCTGCTCTCCAGGCAGGAGTGGTTTACTACAAATTCCACTTATAAATAGTACTAAAGCCTCTGTTAAGACTCCAGAATATTGACTGTGATTATTTTTGTAGCTCTTCTGAGTACAGTGCTACTGAAGGGCTCTAGAAATGGAAGCATGATATATTAGGGAAAGGTGTTGGGCTGTACAGAGGCTGCCCAGATATCTGCTGCTGGAATGGGGAATCTCTCTGGTTTAAGGAGATACTGTCTGGTATTCAGTATGGCCCCTCAGCAGGAGAGCAGGGCTGGATAAAGCAGCTTTTGTTCTCTAATTGATCAGAGACTCCCCATGGGAATTCCACAGGGAATTGTGTCTCAACCAAAGCTCTGCTTCCAGGGAAGGCTCCAAGCCCAGCTCTGGGTTATTTTTTAGATGAAACTTTGCTGATTTTGTGGCTGTTTTTGTGGGCCACTGAAAACTTTCATGGGAACTATGCCCTGGCTGAGGATGGGGGAGGAGGGAGCTGCTCTTTGGGGTGAGGGCTGGTCACCCCTGGAGCTGGCTCTGAGCAGGGGATGGTCCCTCCGGGTGATCTCCCTTTGGCTGCTGGGGAGCAAGAGACAGAGGGGTTTTTGAATTTGGACCAAAAGCTGAGTGCCTGGGCTGGGACTTTGGCTGAGGTCCTGCTGCTCAGATCCCATCCTGCTTCAGGTGGAGGTAGGGATGAGGGAGGGCTGGAGCACCTCTGATGTGTAGAGACAGACCTGGAGAGCTGGGGAGGTTCAGCCTGGAGAAGAGAAGGTTTTGGGGAGTCCTCAGAGCCACTTCCCATGCCTGAAGTGGCCTATGAAACAGAGGAAGAGAGGCTTTTCATATGGGCAGACAGTGTCAGGACAAGGGGAATGGTTCTAAACTGAAGGAGGACAAACTTAGATTGGATAATGGCAAAGAAATCTTTTACTCTGGGTGGGCAGGCCCTGGCACAGGGTGCCCAGAGCAGCTGGGGCTGCCCCTGGATCCCTGGAAGTGTCCAAGGCCAGTCTGGACAGGGCTTGGAGCAGCTGGGACAGTGGAAGGTGTCCCTGCCATGGCAGGGGTGGGACTGGGTGACCTTTAAGGTCCCTCCCAACCCAAACCAGTCTGAGATTCCAAGAGCAGTTTCTTAATTGTGAGCACATCTGCCTTTATTGAGCTTTTGCTGGGAATTAAGTGTGAAGCTTGGCTCTGTGTCCTAAATCATCCTAGGCTTCTCTAATCCCTCCCACTTTTCTCCCCCCAAATTTAGGTCTTCAGGGTCTGTTACAAAGAGCCCCCAGCTGTCTGCCCTGCCTGAGCTTTTCTGTTCATTTTCCTGCCCTCAGCTGGGAGGAGACAGCACCTTGCAAATGCCAGATGCCCAGGATTGTGCCCTTGTGCTTTCCCACAAGCACTAAAATCTCATAAGCAACCTGCTCAGACAGGATTGCCAGCCCTGCCTCACTCACCAGAGGGGAATGGAGATTTGCATCTATTTCAGAGAGGCAGCCATGATTTTGATTCTTTTTGTGAGATTAATTGAACCATGACGAGTTTTCTGCTTCACCAGCTCCAGAGCTGTGGCTGCAGGAATTCTTCCTCCTCACCTTCTTGGAAGCAGATGGTGATTTATTCCATAGTCATGTTGGGATAATGTGTGTTTCTTTGTGTTTGGATGGTCAATAGGGAGCACTCCATCTCCACAGGATTTTAAATATCTTGGAGGACCCAAAAGCACAGAGCTGCACGTGGGGACTTTGTGTAGATTTGTGATCCTTTTTAGAGGAGCTGAGGCCATATACTAGTGACTGAAATTCAGGGGGCCATAAATAGCATATTTCCATCTGTAGCAGCTCTGACTTGGCTTGACTGTTGTTCCTGTTACTTAGAGGGAATATGGACACTTTGGGTTATTTAAACAGTCTGGAAGCTCTAAGATGGGATGGAGGAAGGAGTTCTGATAATGGAATAAACTGCCCAGAGCTTGGAAAGCAGCTGAATGTCCTCTGGAAGAAAAATAAACAGTTATTTTTAGGCTTTTCTAGTGGTTTATTTATGGAGGGAGCTCCTGCAGTCTGGAGTGGGGCTTGGTTGGTGGGAAGAGCATCTCTGCCTTCATGGGAAAGTCATGTGCCATGTTTTAATGATTTTTGGTGGCGGCAGTGGGTGAAAGTCAGGTTTTCCATAGTTCAGAGCTGGAAATCTGTTTTGTGTAGTCCCAGAGATGGGAAAGAGATGGAAATCGTGGGGTGGGTCTAAGATAAGCCCAGCTTTAGCACTTCCTGCTCCTCAGCAAGGTCAGCTCTCTAGTTTGGGTTTTCCAGGAGTCAAATCATACATATGAATTACTTCTTGTACAAAGTTTTCGATTGTCAACAGAGTGATTTGTGAATAAATGTTTTCATTACTTGGCTGGCTCCATGGATGGATGAATAATATCCGTCAAATAAATTATTCATCCCTTTCTCTCCTTGCCATCATCAGATAAATTCCTTGTGATTTATATTTGTTCCTTATTCATCTGGCTACGAGGAGCAGACATATTAGAGATGGGTTAGGAGCTAAATCTGCTTTATGGAACCCAAGAAGGGAGCTCTGGTTGCTGTTGTTGGGGTCTGTATCCACACAAACCTCATCCCATGGAGTGCCAGTGCCCTCTGCATGCTTGGGGTGGCTCCATGGGGAGTCCCCAAGTGCTGAGCTGAGGGCAGAGCCCTCATTCCTGACAGAAATCTGTGTTTAACAGAGGGGAGGGGGGCTTTGGTCAGTCTTCAGGGCAGTTTTTGCAGCATTTTACACAGCACAGAGGCTGCAGACCTTCCATCCTTTCCCAGGCTCCCACTTTGCACCTTCCTCAGACTGCTTTTAACCCTGACAAAGCCACACCAGCCTCCTGCAGAGCACTCCAGCAGGGATGGGAGAAGATTTTCCACCGGTGCCAGAAGGGGAGTGGAGGGGAAAGGAATTAGTTTGGCCGCTCTACAGAAAGAAGCAAAGAAAAGCATCACACAGAAGCTGACTGAAGGGACAGAATCAGCTGCTCCTGCTCAGAAGTGACCTGATTTATTAATCTGATTTTCAAGTGTTTCACTTGAAACTGTTGATTGTGCTTTTTTTGTTTTTTTTTTTCTTAAACTGGTGTTATTCCAGTTCTGAAAAATGCATCTATGCTTATTTTCCTTTCAAATCACTGGGGAAAGCATCTTTCAATTCCCAAAAAAACCCCAAAAAAGACACAATATTCTTCAAACCATTTTCCTTCTCAAACAGTTCAGGCAGACACAAACCACAGAAGGTTTCACCTTTAAATAGTAGAAGTTGGAAATGGAAAAGGAAAAGTTCCCTGGATGTGAAAAGCAGAGGTAAGAACAGATCTTATTTGGAGCTTTAACTCGAGGATGCTGTGTCAGACCTGGCTGATCCCTGTGAGGATCCCTTTCCTGGAACACCAGGAAAGCTTTGATTTTTCATTCCCAGTATCAAATCCAAACACAAGCACTGGGATGCAGCTGAAGAGAAGGAATGACAATGGAGGGAAAAGCCCTGTGGCTCAGGGGATGAGGAAGGAGCATCCTCTGCAGGGAGGGAGGAGGAAGGAAAGTGGCTCAGGGGTTTCTCCCAGTGCTCCCCAGCCCTTGCTGGTTTTCTCAGTGTGTTGTGCTGCAGAAATGAGCCCAGAGATGCTCTGGAACGATCCCATCCCTCCCAGAACACCTCACAGCGATGCCCCACACACATTTTGTGTCTGTTATATGCAGGATCCACTTAAATGATCCACTCAGCTGCTGCAATCCGTGTGTTCCCTAAAGAAAGCAAATCCCAAAGAAAGAGAATACAGCACCAAGCAGGGACCTTCCTGCCTGAAGGACGTATTGGAGTATAATTTGTGGAGTGATTGATGTATTTTATTTTTAATAATATTTTCCCCCTCTTGTCAGCTTTCTCGTTCAGGGGACACAATCTTGGGGCCCTTTCCAATTGAGAGCTGTATTTCAGCAGGAATGGTTTGCCTTGCCCACCTGGCTGGGAGGGGGAAGGGGAAGGAGCAGGGTTTGCTCTGCTTGTTTTGTTTGGCTTTGGCCTTGGAATTCAGGGTGCCAGGGAATGCAGGAGTTCTCACTCAGCCTGTGAAGAGATCTTCCCTTTGCCCCCAAAGTAAATCCAAGCTAGCTCTGTCGAATGGAGGGGTCAGGGAGGCTCTTCAAGACCAAGAAAATACCAAAAAGGTGCTGCTTCTCCCTCCAGGGGATCGGAGGATGTTTATTCTGGCTAGCTTCCAGAAGAGAGAAGAGGCTGGGTGCCTCTTTCCCAGACTCTTTCAAACCTCGGGAGAGGGGCGGGGGGACACACAACACCAAGCCATGGGATAACGTTTCAGGGACAGGGAGGGGAGGGGAAAGACACGTCACAGAGAAACAAAGTAACTCCCAGAAATATGCACCACCACATCTGCCCCTACTTTGATATATGTAATTGAATGAAAGGTAATGAGCTTATACTACTTACTGACCTGAAGTGGCCCACCAATCCCCATTTGCAGGCTGGTGAGGGTTACTCCGGTCTGCCAACTCTATATGGTTGACATCTGAGGTAGCTGAGATTAGCTTAACTATGCTTCTGTACAGTATTTTGCTTAGCACTCCAAACACTAACACCGCCAGCAAAACAATGACTAGCAGTGACAGAATAGTTTTCACTACTGAAGCCCACCACCCCGAGAGTCCCCAGTTTTTAAACAGTCCATTGAACCAGTCATCTGCTTCTTGCTTGACTTGTCTGATCATGCTTTTCATCTCTCGGAGCGTGGCATGGATGTTAGGAGCTTTCGATGTTAGATCCATACAGCAAAGACCCTCGAACTCCTGGCACTCGTGCCCGTGGAGCAACAGGAGAAAGTCTATTGCAGCACGGTTTTGAAGTGTCGTCTGCCTGGTAATTTCCTCATCTTCTAGGAGGGCACTTATGGCATTAGATGTTAAATTCGCTTGTTTTACCACCCAGCATTCTAGGTGTCCCAATTCACCTAGAGCCTTAGCTGCAGCTACCCAGGGAAGGAAAATGGATGCAGCAATCCTTTTTTGATTTTGACCAATGGAAAATCTCTGAGTCACAATTTTCATCATCTGATTTTGTAGCACTTCTCTTTTGAATTCTTTTTGTCAAATTGTTTTTATGGGTCCACTCGCCAATTAATGTTTGATTGGGCGCTAACAGTGATAGACGCCCTATGGTACACGGCCCTCCGAGGAGACGGGATGGAATTCCTGCCCATGCACGGTCCCAACAAATGAGGAACAGTCCTTTGGGGAGGCTTTTGGGATGTGTATGAGCTGAAGAGTGCACTTTGATGTAGCTTAGTACACGGCACCACCTTTTTGCTGTGAACTCTTCTCGATGTTGTATTATATGGTGGAATGTTTCTTTATGAGTTGGAGGACTGACCCTAAAGTGTACACAGTATGATGCTGGGGAGGAACCCAGTAGCTCTAACTCCTGGGGTTCCTGGGTTGCCTTAGGAAAATGGGGTAGCCACTCTTCTACTGGGCTTCTTAACTCTGCTTCCATATGAGTGCTGTGTAGTTTATTATCTGCCTCAGGAGTCAGTGTACTAAAGCTGTGTGTGAATTCATCATGCTGCAAGGGAATTCCTACCAGGCAGATAGACATAGGGTTTTTTGCTGCTGCAGTCGATAGACATATGTTTTCCTGTTGGAGTGTTTGTGCCAGGGTAACCCAGACGTTCTGGTGTGGCTGTGGGACGATCCAGGCTGCTGTCAGGCTGCTCAGTGCGAGCAGGATGACAGCAGGGTTAAGGCTCATCATGGATTTGAGTAAGAGGTAGGTTATTTCTAAAAAAAAGGAAACAGACATTCTTTAAAACATATTCACAGTTATAGTATGCAGGTCAGAGGCTAGAGAGGTTTCTTCTTGCTCTCTTCAGCGGCGTCTTCTCTTGGAAGTGACAGCCACTTGCTTCTCTTCTCTTCTTGCTGGTGCTGGATTCTTTGGAACAAAAGGTTTTACCCATTTCTGAGGGATCCATCGGGGGCCTGAAGGGGTGGATACACACGCATAACCTCGCCCCCAGGTGACAAGTTCATAGGGACCCTTGGTTTGCCAAGTTTCAGGGTCCCTGATTAACACCGGTGGATGCTGTGACAATTTAAACTGATCACCACTGTTAAAATGCCGAGTTACAGGAGGATTCATATTTTCAAATGAGCAGTTTAGGAAATTATTAGTAAACAGAGCTTTACAGAGTTTCTGCTGGGGAGACATCCGCACTGCTTTGCTACCTTGCCTGGCTAGGACTTGTTTGAGCGTCTGATGTGTACGCTCGATTACAGCTTGACCTGTGGGGGAGTGGGGGATGCCAGTTTTATGTTCCACTCCCCACTGCTGGACAAATTCCAGGAACTCCTTGGATTTATATGCTGGGCCATTATCTATTTTAATTTCTTTAGGGATTCCCAATACAGAAAAGGCCTGTACTAAGTGTTGTTTAGCATGCACAGACTTTTCTCCTGCATGAGCAGAGGCATACACCGCTCCTGAGTATGTATCAATACTCACATGTACATACTTAAGGCGACCAAAACTGGGAATGTGAGTGATATCTGTTTGCCACACCTCACAGCTCTTAAAGCCTCTGGGATTAACCCCGATGCCTAATGATGGCACTGCCTGAAGCTGACAATTGGGACAGGTAGCCACGATGGCTTTGGCCTGATTCCGTGTCAGCTGGAACTGACGAATCAGTCCTGGCACATTTTGATGATATTGCTGGTGACTTATTTTTGCCTGCTGAAACACATCAGGGAGACATACCTTTTCGGCTGGGGCAGCAAGGGAGTCAGCCTTCCGGTTCCCCTCAGCGATTTCACCTTGCAATGGGGTGTGCGATCTTATATGCATCACATAGAAAGGTTGTTCTCTATTCGAGACCAAGTAAATCAGTTTTGAAAGCAATCTAAAGAGATGCTCGTTCTCAATGTCCTTGAGAACTGCCTGTTCCGCTCTGGACACCACTCCTGCTACGCAGGCTGAGTCAGTAACTAAATTAATTGGTTCTGAAAATTTTTCAAAGGCTCTCACGACCGCAGCTAGTTCAGCTATCTGGGGTGACCCCTCTACAAACTCAACATCAGCTTCCCAAAGCTGAGTCTGTGGATTTCTCCAAGTCATCACCGACTTGTGGGATGTCCCAGATGCATCAGTGAACACTGTGAGAGCTTTGAGTGGCCTCCGGCTCCTTTTCTCACGAGGAATGAGATGGAATTCCTCACGAAACAATTTGTGTGATGGTGCATGAACTGAAATTTGCCCACTATAGCTGTCCAGAGCTAACTGGAGGTTAGCATTTCTCTGCAGCAGATGCTCAAACATCTCTTTGGTCAGTCTCTCAGGGGAGTTTTTGCCTTCTCCAGAGAGCCTGACTGGGAGGTGAATACACATAAAGTCACAACCTGCCAGTTCTTGCAGCCTTACTTTGGCCTTTTGAATCAGCTCTTGTGGCTTGGTGATAGTCCTGGGTCTTTGATAAGAGAAGAAAACCCATTCTATTATTAAGAGTGGGTCCCTCTGCCCCTCGGCCCACTGGAATATTAACCCATGTAGGTGTGGCAATTTCCCCAGGACAATAAATTTGAAAGGCAGCTCAGGTTTGAAGCGGTGTGCCTGTCTTTCTGTCAAGGTCCTTTGTGCCTTTTCAATTACAGTTTTTGCTTCTGGAGTCAGCTTCCTAGGAGACAGTAACTCTCTCTCCCCTTTTAATCAATTGAGTAGAGGGCCCAGGTCCTCATTGGTGAGACCTAGCCAGGGTCTGACCCAGTTTAGTGACCCGCATAAGGAATGGAGATCTGCTAGAGTTTTAGGATTACCAATAATTTCCAATTTTTGTGGAACAACAGTCCATGCTGTAATTTCCAGGCCCAGGTATTTCCAAGGTGGCATCCTTTGAACTTTGTCTTCCTGCAATTGGAATCCAGCAGAGGTTAAAACTTTAACCACTAGGTCAAGGGTATCTTTCAGTATGTTGTTATTGGGACAGCATATTAAAATATCGTCCATATAATGCAAAATGATAGCCTCTCTCTTTTCAGCATGCACTGAGGACAGCAATGACCCCACATACCACTGGCAGATGAAGGGGCTTGCTTTCATCCCCTGAGGTAGAACTGTCCAGTGGTACCGTTTCATTCCCTGTTAATGGTAGGAATGGAAAAGGCAAACCTTGGTGCATCCTCTGGATGCAGGGGAATTTGAAAAAAGCAATCTTTAATATCCAGTACTGCTAGTAGCCAATCTTGTGGTAGCATGGTTGGGGAGGGCATTCCTGGTTGGAGAGATCCCATGTCTTGTATTTTTTTGTTTATTTCTCTTAAATCTTGAAGGAGACGCCATTTATCTTTCCCTGGCTTTTTTATTACAAACACCGGGGAATTCCGAGGGCTGGTTGTTTCTACTATGTGTCCCTTAGCCAATTCTTCTTCCACTAATTTTTCTAGAGCCCCAAGTTTTTGTTTGCTGAGAGGCCACTGGTTCACCCAAATTGGATCATTATCTAGCCAAGATAATTTTTGGACAGGACGCTCTACAGTGGCCTCTATCAAAGATCCTGAGGTGTCTCAGGAATAGTGAGTTTTACCCCCCACTGAGACATGGTATCTCTCCTCCACAAGGGGCACTTGTAGTCAATTACAAAAGGTCGGACACTAGCTATCCTACCATCCGGACCTTTGATCTGGACGATATCTCTAGCAATTTTTGCCAGTTTCATCCCTCCAACACCCTGTATTTTTCCTGCCACTGGTTGTAGTTCCCAGTGTGAGGGCCACTCCTTTTCCAGTATGATGGTCACATCTGCCCCAGTGTCAATTAACCCTTCTACATGGAGATGTTCTGATTTATGTGTTAAGTTACATCCCATAATGGGCTTGTTTTCACCCACTACTTCTGCCCAGTAGACTCCTGGTGCTTTGTCATCTACTGGGACTTCTGTTGGAACAGGGATTACCTGGGCTATTACCTGCCCTTTATCTATATAGTAAGGTGGTTGGGGGCACCTAGCTAAGAGAATTGGGTGTGTTAGGTCTCCCTTAATTGTCATGGGAGCCACCCATGGGAGCCACCTCAATCTCTATTGGTGTGTGTGCTGTGTCTCCAATAACAAAATACCTGCTATCCAGTCCAGCCAGGTCTTGTGAATTATCCTGCAAATCTACTCCCACGACAGTCCAGCAGTCAGATCTGAAACAAAAAGCTTTAGAAGTTATAAGTCTGAATCGCTTTTGCGGTTGCCAGACCTTATTAGGCAAACGTTTTTCACAATTATATTTTTGCAGTTTTTCACCCCCCTTCCCCCTTTTTATTAAAGGACAGAGATTCGTTTCCACTTCATTTATGTCTGCACACTGAGTGGATAAGCGCTGTGATGTAAGTTTTTTGGCAAGCTGGTATCCATGTGTTTCTGTTGTTTTAAAGGACAGTTTTTAGCAAAATGTCCCGGTTTTCTGCAGTAAAAACAAATTCGCTGTTGCTGGTCAGATGTCATCTGTTCATTCCTTGTCTCAGATGAAACTGCAGCAACAGATCTTGGGGTGGTCCAGGGAGGTCTCTTTTCCTGCAAAAACATCTCTGCTTTCCTTGCACAGGCTGCTGACATCTGTGCAAAGGTCGGAGGGGGATCCACAGGCAAACCTAAAATAATTCTACGGCAAGATTCATTAGCATTTCTCTGAGCAAGTTCCTTGACTAACTCTGTCTGTACTACAGGGCCTTTTACCTGACGGGAGACTTGTTCTCTTAATCGGTCTAAGAATTGCAGGAATCCTTCTGAGGGCATTTGTTTTACATTAATATAACTGCCCTTAGTGTCAGCTGTAGGTAGCTGTGTGAAAGCCTTTTCTGCAGCTGTAGTGATTTTATCTATCACAGCTTTTGGCAATGCCCTAGTTTGGTCCTCAGGTTTTTCCCATACTCCTTCACCACATAAATGCTCTAAAGTAATAGGATTATTTAATAAATCTACATATTGGTGATTAGTTTTTAATAATTCCACCAGTATGTTTTTTAGAAATCGCTTCCATGTGTTTTCCCATAATTCAAATTCAGATGGTGTAAGCAAACACCTAAAAAGATCTTTAATATCTGTAGGAACTAAATCATTTGAGGTTAATGTTGTTTTAACAATGCTTTTAAATATTTCACTATTACGGCCAAATTCTCTTTGTACTTTGCAAATTTCCTTTTTGTCTTGGTATGAAAACGGCTTGTAATGCCGATTCTGTGGTCTTGTTCCAGTAAAAGTCACCGGAGCAGCAGTAGGGAAAAAGGCTGAGTCACAACCATTTTGTTCTCCATTCCCAGGAGTTGCATTGAACCGGCAGGGGGGAGAGGCTTGTCCTGCCCGGATATCGAGAAGGCTCGCATTCCCCCATCCCCCAGGGGCACCATGTGGCTCCACACTGGGAGCAGGCTGAGAGGATTCACCCTTCCATTCCCCGGGGCATCCCCCGGGGCCATCAGGGCAATTTGCAGCAGCGCAACCACACCCGCCTTTGGAATGTGGTGAGGCAACCTCACCTCCCTGCTCGGTCTGGGGCCCGCCCCCCGGACCGTGGGAACTGGGAAGGGCTCCGCCCCTCACCCCCCACTCGGCCCAGCCCCCAGCCCCGCCCCCAGCTCCCACCCCATCCCCGCCCCCAGCCCCGCCCTCACAGGAGCTGGGCGGGGGGGCCCTCACCCCCATGCCAGGCCCTGGGGTCCCGCACACCCCCATGCCGGGTCCCGGGGGTTTCATTCCCTCATCGGGTCTGTGGAGAGACTCAGCCCCACCCCTGCAGGAGCCAGGAGAGAGCCCGCAACCCCCCATGCCGGGCCCGGGAGGCTCGCAGCCTCCCAGCGGGGGGCAGGGCCGGGACACCCCTCCCCCTGCCCCTCTGCAGGAGCAAGGGGTGTAACTCCCTCCCTCCCCGTTCCTCCTCCCCACGGGACAGGGGCCGGAGGGACAGGGGATAGGGTTACAGCCTTGGGGGACAGGGTCATAGGGTGGGGCCAGGCAGGGCTGGCGGGTGGTGCAGGGTGGAATGTCAGGGGGAACAAAGGGGTTGTGATAAGGGTTGGGGGCAGGAACCGGTGGGTGGGAGGGATTATGGGTAGGAGAAAGGGGATACACAGGGGGATTCACCATGTGGCCAGGTAACACGCGGCCGGCGCCATTTTGGCTCTGCACATGTTCTTGAGTAAGTTCAGCAGAGCTCTCTCCTCCTTGCAGGGAGGATTTAAAGCTATGTTTTTCGGGATTTTCTGCGGGGAGGGAAGGGTACAGGCAGTTTTTGTCTGCCTGTAATGCCTGGGACAAGCCCTCTGACGGAGGTGCTGAGGGAAGGTGAGGGGAAGAGCAAGCCAGAGGCTTTTGCCTCTGTAGGCTGGTTTTCCGAATTAAAAGGAAAAGGGGGAGGTATTTGCCAGCTGTGCTGTCCCCCAATTCAACTTGCATAGTAAGGGCTTGTCCAGCCTTGTCCCAGTCAGGCAGGGAATCAACATTTAAATCCGGAAAATGCAAAAAAAAACCCTTTTACTAATTTCCTCAGCTTTTTTTTTGAGAAATTGATATTTCCAGACTTTAAAATATTCTTAATAAGGGAATATTTATTCCTTTCCTGTGTAGACAAAAGAGTACCCATGGCCAATCTTAAGGCTTTACTACACAGGCTGGTCTAACCTTTTTTTTACCTCCGAAAAAAACAGAAAAGATCCAAACTGCGGTCAGGGTTTAGAAACCACCGCGGAGCCCAGGACCTGCTGCCGGTGCACCTCCCCCACTCCACGTGGATTCCGCTGGTCCCGATACCAGGGAGAGGCTCTGGCACCGGCACTACCACCACCGTGCCCCGCTAAAACCCCACAACAACCGCCGGATTTCCCACACCCCCCGCGACCCCCCCAGTACCTGTTTCCTGAAGGATACGCGGTGTTCAAAGAAAAGAAAAGAAAAAAAAAAAGGTTCTCGGTCTGAGTTGACTCGTTGTCGTGGTTTTAAACCAGTAATTAAAAAAATTATTTATTTCTTGTTGTGAGATATGGATTAGAACAAGAGCAAAACAGGCTTAAAACTTAAAAGGAATAAAGACAGTTTATTAACAAACTACAAGAATAAGAACACCAGAATAAACTTTCAGAAAACCCCCTTTTCTTTCACATCTTAACTATTTCTCTGTACACATGACAACGTAGAGACAAATAATTTTAGGACTTTGGTGGTTAAAAACAATCTTAATTCTTGCTACAGTCTTTTCATCAGTCTTTGTAGAGAAACAGAAGCCTCTTTCTGTTAGCTTACGGAGTTTCTCACGAGAAAACTATTTTTGTCATAGTTTTTTATTTCTCTAATGCCAGCTGCCCGGAAATCTGTCATTAGATCTTCTCCTCCCATCTCACATCTCTCCGAGGTGTGTATGGGTCACTGAGCTTAGGGATTTTATTTTTAAGGATAAGTCATTCAAAGGCAGAAGTCTTCTTCATTTGTTTCTGAGAGCCTTCCTGGAACACAGTTTTCTCTTTGCCCCCCAAAGCTTCAAAATCTTCACTCAACTCAATTCCAGCAACTCACAGTATCACAAGTACTCTCTCTCTTTTGCTCAAAACTTACACTTTGAATACTCTATTCCTCCCAACACTCATCATGAATTAAAGGAGTCTTTTTATACTATTATTGTCTATCTCCATAGCTTTACCAGAAAGATATTTCAGCTGTAAAGCATCTCCTTATTCTCTCTTTCTTATTTAAACTTAACTCTTTTCTTCACTGTTTTTGGTGGTTCTATGATGTCTTCTCTATGTTGATTGTCTCTCTCTTTCTCTGTCTTTCTGAGAAAAGGAGTAATCTGTATGTTTATCCAGGTAGTAAAAGAATTAAAAGCTTTAGGAAAACTGCAAGAGTTCATGGTGTTAAGTTTCAGTCTAGCAGCAAAAACTGAAAACCAAGCTTGGCTGCTTCTCTTCCCCCCTCCCCCCCCCTCCACCCCGCGGCCTTGTCGGCCTGGAGAGGGGGTGAGGAGGCCAAGACAGAGCCTTGTTACCTCTTCAGAAGCCGGAAACCAAAGAGAATAAGAGAATTCTGTCTGTACTTCTTAAGGGGGTGTTTACCAGTTGAATTCACTTTTTAATGGTCAAATCTGCTGTCAATTCATGGAAATGACTGATAATTAGTCAGGAGGAAAAACTCCCATCAGCCACCAGCAGCTTCAACTTCCCCTCTTTCTAAGCTGTCTTAAAAGTAAAGCCACCCCATGACACTTGTGTACTCACCGAGCTACCAACTCGACCCCCGTCAGAAAAACTGCGAGGTAGGTGACAGTACCTAGGCTTGTTAAAACACCCATGGGGTGTTTTCCAGCCGTCCGGAGGGGTTCTAAAGCCCCCGCAATGGGCGCCACCTGAAGAGTCCTTCCCTTTGCCCCCCAGAAGTAAATCCAAGCTAGCTCTGTCGAATGGAGGGGTCAGGGAGATCCTTCGAGACCAAGAAAAGACCAAAAAGGTGCTGCTTCTCCCTCCGGGGGATCGCAGGATGTTTATTCTGGCTAGCTTCCAGAAGAGAGAAGAGGCTGGGTGCCTCTTTCCCAGACTCTTTCAAACCTCGGGAGAGGGGCGGGGGGACACACAACACCAAGCCATGGGATAACGTTTCAGGGACAGGGAGGGGAGGGGAAAGACACGTCACAGAGAAACAAAGTAACTCCCAGAAATATGCACCACCACAAGCCTGGTGGGGATCCTGATGGCTGATCCACTAAAACTTGGTGCTGGAGAGGCTGTGAGAGACTTTGGCACAAAACTGAGCCTATTTCAGTGTCCTTTTTAAAGCTCAGCAGGTTTTGGGAGGAATCATGGGGGACAAGAGTGTCCTGAGCCTCAGTCAGATCAACCCTTGCTTGGACATCCTCAGGTTGGCTTTTATTCTTTTATTGTTTTTCTGCATTTTTCCCCTCTATCCATAGCAAAGAAAGCCCTTTGACAGCAAGAACTTGGAGTTCTGTGTAGGATGGAGGGGTGAGGAGTGTCCCAGTGGCTGCTGTGTGTCCAGGAGTGCCCATCTCACCAGCTGCAGTCATGGCAGGCCTGGCTGTGAGTGGCTGGACTTGGGGTTCTCTTTGTGCCGCCTCCCTGCTGCCCCAGATCCATTTGACAGCTGGGATTTGCTGGAGTTGAGGCACATCCCTGCTCTTCCCAGAGGCCACAGGAGCAGAGGTGTGTTGGGAGGGAGGGAAAGCACAGGTGAAACCAACACTGGTTGTGTTTGAGGTACCTGACGTGAGCACCCCTTCACAGAATCCCAGGATCACTGAGGCTGGAAAAGATCCCCAAGGTCACTGAGCCCAACCTGTGCCCAATGCCCACCTTGTCCCCAGCCCAGAGCTCTGAGTGCCACATCCAGACCTTCCTTGGACACCTCCAGGGATGGGGACTCCACCACTGCACTGGGCAGCCCCTGCCAGTGCCTGACAATGAAGAAATCAATTTCTTCCATGAAGAAATCCTTCCAGATCTCCCCCCTGAGCCTTCCCTGGCCCAGCCTGAGGCCATTCCCTCTCCTCCTGTGGCTGTTCCCTGGGAGCAGAGCCCGACCTCCCCGGCTGTCCCCTCCTGGCAGGGATTGTGCAGAGCCAGAAGGGCCCCCTGAGCCTCCTTTGCTCCAGGCTGAGTCCCTTTCCAGCTCCCTCAGCCCCTCCTGGGGCTCCAGACCCTTCCCCAGCTCCATTCCCACCTCTGGACATTCCAGCCCCTCGGTGCCTTTCTCGTGAGGGGCCCAGAACTGGGCCCAGCTCTGGGGGTGCCCCAGCAGTGCCAGCACAGGGGACAATCACTGTCCTGCTGCTCCTGCTCACTCTGTTTTGGATACAAGCCAGGATTGTTCTCCTTGCCCACCTAGGCTCGTGTCCAGCATCCCAGGTCCCTTCCCAGCCACTGTGCAGGGGTGGTGGCCGAGGAGCAGGGACCCTTCCTGCTGTCCCTGTCAGCGATCCCACGCGGCAGAGCCGGGCAGACACCAGTGCCACGGAGCTGTGGTGGCTCCAGGAGCTCTGCTGTGTGCCCTGGAGCCGGGCACAGCCTGGGGACACGTGCAGGGCAGCACAGCAGGCGCTGCCTCCAGAGGTGCTGCTGCCTCCTGGCTCTGCTGGGCTCCATCACATCCCGGCTGGATCCTTGGGATGGGCTCAGCACACAGAGCTGGGGCTGGGATGGCAGCTGGGAGCCTGAATCCTGTTAGATCCACAAGGAAAAGGTGAGGAGGTGTGTCCCAGCCCTGCATAACCAGGGAGGCTTTTCCTGCAGGTCCTGCAGCACTGCAGGTTAAACTCACCCTGCTCAGAACCTGCCTGTGCACAGGAATGTGTACAGTAATTGCCATTGCTGTAACAAATCAACTTGTTCTGCAGAGCTGAATTGTTGTTGTTGTTGTTGTTGTTGTTGTTGTTTTTGGGTGAGGGGTTTTTGTTTGGTTGGGTTTTTTTTAGGTGGGGAATATTGAGTTCTCATCATTTTCAGTGTTTGTCCAAAACCATGGAAAATTCCATCCTCCCATGAAGTTGTGAGAGCACAGCACTCTGGCTTGTCCAGTATTTCCTAGAGCTGTCCTGGATTTTAGCAGGAGAGCTGCATCCTGCAGGCATTCCCTGCACTGAGCACATCCATTGTGATACCCTTGGGATATGTGATACACCCATTGTGTGGCCCTTGGGATACAGAGGTGGCACTGGGAAAATCACCATCTGCTCAGGGCTGCCTGCAGCCTTAGCCTGTGGCAGGGGTTTACTGGGATACATTTGATGCAAATCCCACTGCTCACCTCAAGTTAAGCAGCAGGCAGTTGCACTGCTGCATCTCCTGCACGTGTTTCAATGAGTCCTGTGGATGCAGGCTGGGAAGTGGGAGGATGGAGACTGCTAGGGCAGGTGTTCCATGTGTCCCTGCTGATGGAGAGGTGCAGATCTCTCTCCCCCAGAGAGCTGTGAGAGGGGCAGGGGTTGGTGTCTCTGGCAGAAGCAGGATTTTCCAGCCTGTTGCTTCCAGAGTCTCTTCACCTGCGAGTGCTTTGCAGGAATGTCACATCCCCTGTGTCAGAGCAAAGGGCATGATTGATATATTCCCTCTCCTGAAAGGGCAGCTGGTGTCTGGATGGGCTGGCTGGCCCTGGAAAGGTGACCTGGGGGGCACTCAGACCTCCTGCTGCTGGCCCAGGCTGTAGGAATTGCCTTTGCACAGCTCTGGGTATGTGTGCAGGTCCTTAAACCAACAGATTGTTATTCCACCAGTCCTGTCCCCTCTCAGCAGCTCCCAGCCATCCCTTGGTGCCCTCCTGGCACGGAATTCCCCAGGGCAGCATGGATCTGGGGACAGCATGGATCTGGGGACAGCGTGGATCTGGGGACAGCATGGATCTGGGGACAGCGTGGATTTGGGGGCTGGCACCTCTCCCCATGGGGCTGGGGGGTGGCTGGGCAGCCCATGGAGATGTTTCTCATTGAGGTTTGCAAGGCACCGGGCAGAGCTGCTGGGGTCACCTGCCCAGGGCTGCTTGCTCTGCCTCTGGATTACAAGATTTATTTATTTTTTCCCCCAGGAAAGTGGCAGAGGCTGGACAGGCTGGTGGGGATGCTGAGGCAGCTTTCCCTCAGTCAGACCCCAGGGCTGCTCCTGGAAAAACATCATTTTCTTTTGGCTCCAAAGGGCTCTTCCCAAACAGAGCCCCACGGGGGCAGGGTCACTTTTACCAGGGATGCTTTGTCATTTTTCTTTTGCTAACAAGAGCTCCAGGAAGATTCTGCTGAGACTCCCCCTTCATGTGCAGCCCAGGTGTTTCCAGCTCAGCTGCTGGAGCTTCCAGTACCAGTTTCTCTAACACTTATTTCACCCAGAATATTCTGTAACTCGCTTAAAATGAAAAATGTAGGAGTTGGGTAAAACAAATTGTATTTAATATCAACTTAATTAGCCCAATGATATTGCACAGATGGCATTCTGGATTTTCATGTTTTATTCAAGAAACCTTTTGGGTTTGGGATAATATATCTGAAACTGGGACGGAATTCAACAGCCTCACCTTGGCATTTAAACCAAGTCTGCTGCAGAGCTCGGGAGGGCTGGGCTGGGCTCTCTGGTTTTGGGGTTCTGGTCTTGGGTGGGCAAGAGTAAATGTGGAGATTTCCAGCTGGACTCACAGGCAGGAATAAAGCTGGATGATGGAAGACAGCCTAATAGACAGCAAATGATAAACAGGCTTTGAAAGGGGAAAGAAAGGTGAAAAGCTGTGTTTCTTGGAGACCAGGCAGGAGCTCTGGGAGTTTCTGTGGGCAGAGCAACTGCTTGGGCCAGGAGAAATGAAGAGAAGGATCCAGGGAGAGCTCAGAGCCCCTTCCAGTGCTTAAAGGGGCTCCAGGAGAGCTGGAGAGGGACTGGGGACAAGGGATGGAGGGACAGGACACAGGGAATGGCTCCCAGTGCCAGAGAGTGGGTTGGATGGGGTATTGGGCAGGAATTGTTCCTTGGCAGGGTGGGCAGGCCCTGGCACAGGGTGCCCAGAGCAGCTGGGGCTGCCCCTGGATCCCTGGAAGTGTCCAAGGCCAGGCTGGACAGGGCTTGGAGCAGCCTGGGACAGTGGAAGGTGTCCCTGCCATGGCTGGGGGAGGAACAATACGAACTTTAAGGTCCCTTCCACCACAAACATTTCTGTGATAATTTTTCCTCTTCAGCCCCAGTTATTGTCAGTGTTGTTTTTTTAAGTGAAGACCAAGTGGACCAATTTCCAGAGCTCTGTTCCTTTCCTTCTCTGTGATGTCCCTAAAAAGTGATGCCTTAGAGGCTCCCAGTGGTCCTGAGCTCTGAGAGAAAATCTTGTCTCCCTTTTTTTCTGAGGACACACCATGAGCCCCAGCCCTGGCCCTGCCTCTCAGCTGCCCTCTGTTCTCTGAGCCTCCTTCATCCACTGCTGACTGTCCTTGAAGAGCTCCTCAGGAGCAGCAGTTTTCCTTTGGAGCCCAGGCTGAGGCTCCTGGGAGCATCACAGCGGGATCACACGGTGTGCAATTCCCAAATTCCCTGTGTAGCCCTTGCCTGGGGCAGAGGAGCTGCGTGGCTGTGTCAGGCTGTGTCAGGCTGTGTCCCACCTCCCTGTCCCAGCTTCACTGGGCAGTTTCCTGCCTCAGAACATTCCAGCCCCCTTTTCTTGGTGACCCTGCTCTGCTCCCAGACTTAGCAGCCAGCCCAGTTTCAGGGCCAGTAGCAGACTTTTCCAAAATCCTTCTGCTTTATCGAGCCAGCACCCCCAGGGTCCCCAGGGAAGGGCTGTGCCCAGGAATTCTGCTTCCACTTCAGTGTTTTGTCCTTGTGTGACCTTCTGGACCCTGGTGAGGCCTGATCTGAAGCTCCTGGATGAAGGAGGTGTCCATCCCCAGTGCGAGGGTCTCCAGTGCTAATCCCTGGCAGAAGCAGGCTTGGCTGCCAAAATTTTCTCTTCAGTGTCAGAGTGTGCTTCTGTTTTGCAAAGGAGTGAAATTTCCATGTGGGCAAAGTCCTGGGCTGATTTGGGTCCAGGACAAATCCCATTTGGACCATCCCACGTGAGCAGATGAAGCTCCCTCAGTTCCCAGCAGGCTGTGTCCTGGAGGACAGGAGAGCTGCTGGGTGGCCAGGCTTTGAGGAGTGCTGGCCAGGAGGTGTGGGGAGACAATCCTGATGCACAGGACGTGCTCCAGGAAGAGCCCTGCGGCTGAAGGGGTCAGTAAGAGACAGCCAAGGCAGCTGGAGGGAGAATCAAACTGTGCTGCTCCCCCAGGGAAAGCACTTCACTCACAGCCAGGAGGGCTGGCAAACACAGGCTGGGCTTGGGGTCTCCTGCAGCTGGGAAAAACCTTTCCTTGGAGCAGGCAGACTCCAGCCCTGCTCACCTGTGGCTCGGAGCTGGGAGGTTGTGATGTGCTGCTGGTGCTGGGAATCAGCTGGGAAGAGTGGGGCACCCTGCACCTCAGCAGATGTGACCAGAGGTGCCCAAACCCTTCACTGGTGTCCTCCTGTGTGCCTGAGGAGCGCTTGACAGACCTCAGCTTAGCCAGAAGTGGCTCATGGCCCTGCTGGGATGGATCTCTAAAGTTTACATAGGTGACAGGGGGTTCAGTATTTCCAGGGCCCTCTAGGCAGTACTGAATGTGACAAGCTAAAACTCCATTTTCATGCCTCAGTTACTCCACTTGTGCCCTTTCTCTCATCATTCCTGGTTGTTTTGAAGACTCCCTTGTTCTGTTTTTAGCTGTGGATCTTTTTCCAGAGACAGGAACAGGGAGAAAATGTGTGGGATTTTTGGTGGTGGTAGGTTTTTTAGCCTTTTGTAATAGAAATACACTTGTCTGACTCTGCACATGGTCATTTACCTGGGCAGGGATGGCACCAGCCCCCAGAGAGCCCATTTGTGCTGGTGTTGCTCTGCAGCCCCTGATTCCTGGTGGGATCTGTTCAGCCAGAGCACTTCAGCACGTCCTGTTCCACCTGGGGACACCTCTCCGTGTCAGTGCTGTGAGGAGGAGGAGGAGGAGGAGGAGGAGGCTGCAAGGAGCAGAAGAGCAGCTGTGACCTGCAGGGAGGCACAGGGTGAGGGGCAGGAACACAGATGGATACTCCAAGGCCCAGGAAAAGGGGATGTGCTGGTGCTGGAAGAGAAGGGAGCAGTTTGGGTGAACCCAGACAAGATCCTGCAGCCTCTGGCCCTGGCTTCTCCCAGGGCTGGGCTGGCATCTTGGGGACAACCCTGGGCTTGATTTGGTGCCATGGAGCCCTCAAAACTCTTCATTCTCAGTCCCCAAACTCTTCAGGCCTGCAATTATCCTGTTAGATTAAGTCAAATCATCCTCTCTGTCCATGAAGGTCCATTTTTGCTGCTGACCCCATCCCCCAGCACAAAATGGTTCTGTTTTCATGCTCTGTCTAATTTGTAATTTTCATGGGTGTTTGAGCAGCCACTTCCACCTTTCTGGGTGCAGTGTGGAGTGCTGGAAGTCAGGAATGCCAGTGTGTATAACATTGTTAATTTTAGGCATTTCTCTAATCACTGCCTGCCTTTGCTGCTGCCGCCCCTCCAGAACCACAGCAAAAACATCTCTCAACATCCCTAAAGAGCAAACAAGATTTAAATTGTGCTTTGAATTCAGATATGTTCTCCTTCCAACACTCAGAGTGGCAGGGAAAGGGCTGATGAAACCCTGCAGCCACCCCTGCCACGTCCAGCCTCTTTCCTGGTGCTTCCTCAGTGTGTTGATCTGTGAGCTGCCAAATGTGGAGCAAGATTTGGGTGTAATCCTGATGGAAACCCCCAGCAATAACCAACTTTGGGGGTTTTACTGCTGCTTTGACACAGATGCTCAAACTGAAGCTGTGTCCTGTCCATGCCAACCCCCAGCTTTTTCCAAGCTGCAGACTTACTTGGGAATCTTTGCCTTGGATTTGGCCCCTTGCTGCCTTCAGTGAATGAATCCCTTTGTGTGCTGGGTTCAGCTTCCAGCTGAAGCTGAGGCAGCTCCTGGGAGCAATTTGAATTATTTTTTATTTTGGCCACGACAGTGGAGAGAGGTGGTGACCCCAGAGGGCAGCAGGACTAATTTGGAGGTTGGAGAGAGCTCAGTGGTGTCCCCACAGCCCCCAGGAGCTCATGGGGACTGAGGGAGGTTGGGTGGGGAGAGGAAATCTGCATCATCCAACTTTGTGTACCTCCAGTGTCTGAGCAAGTTATTCAGGCTTTCTTTGGAGCTGAGAGAGAGACACTGATTTTTCTGGAGTGCCATTCACCAGCCTGGGTTTCAATATCTGAAATGAGTGAGAATGGGTGTCCTGGAAAAGCCTTTTTTTAAAACATTGTCGTGGTTTTAAACCACTAACTAAGAAAATTACTTACTTCTTGCTGTGAGATATGGATTAGAATAAGAGCAAAACAGGCATACAACTTAAAAGGGGAAAAAAAAGAAAGTTTATTGACAAACCACAATAATAAGAACACCAGAATAAACTTCCAGAAAAACCTTTCCATCCCCTATCCACCCACTATTCTCTTGTTCACATGACAACAGAGACAAAAACTCTGGAACTCTGATGGTTAAAACAGTCTCAATTCTTGCTAGTATGTTCACTAGTCTTTATAGAGAAACAGAAGTTTCTTCCTGTTAATTTATGGAGTTTCTCACAAGAAAACTATTTTTGTTATAGTTTTCTATTGCCCTAATGTTAGCTGCTCAGAGCTGCTATTATTAGAGTTCACTCCTCTCATTTTCACATCACTCTGAAGTAAGTATGGGCCATGTGTCTAGAGATAACATTTTTAAGGATAAGTTATTCAAAGGCAAAAAAAGTCTTCTTCATCTGTTTCTGTGAGCTTCACTAGAAAACAGTTTTTTCATGGCCTCTCAGGGCTTCAAATCTCCCAACAGTTTTCTCATGGCCTCTCAAGGCTTTTAATCTCCCAGTACTTCACTATACTATAATTACTTTTTACTCAAATTTACACTTTGAACACTATTCTTCTCTAGATCCTATATCATGAATTAAAAGAGTTCTTTTCAGGACTTTCTTGTCCATCTCTATAGTTTTAACAGGGAGATATTTCAGCTTAATTAAAGCATCTTCTTAATTCTCTACCTTTCCTGAAGCTTCTTTTCTTTCCTGTCACTAGTAGTTTATAAAGTCTCTTTTCATGTTGATCTTTCTTTCTCTCTCTCTCTAGATAAAAAGATTAATCCGCAAGTCTCATCTGAGTAATGAAAGAGTTAAAATCTTGCCCAGGCTTTTGTAGATAGTTTGGAGATCTCTGCTGAACAAGAGCTGGAGCCGTCTGCGATGTAAGGTTCCTCATGACTGCTCTGGAGCGTGTGGTCGCTGTTCTAACCTGCTGCAAGTCTAAAGCTTCTTTCTTCCTTCACTGGGCAGTTTCTAGTGAATTTAGTTACAGCAAAACCTGCAGCCGAGTCAAAGATCGGCTCGGCCCGGCCCGGGCCCGAGGAAAACCTTCCCCAGGCCCCCCCATCTCCCGGCCGGGAGACGGGGCAGGCCCGGCCCCATCCCCGCCCGGCCGCATGGCCTGGGCAGGGACGGGAGGCCTGGAGCTCAGCCACCCTCCACAGCCAGAAAACAAAGAGAACCCAGAGAGCTCTGCTTTTACATTTTAAGGTAGGGTTCACAAGTTGATCCCACTTTTCAATGGCCTAAACTGCTGTCAATTCCCAGCAATGACCGATAATTAGTCAGGAGAAAAAACTCCAAGCACTTCCCAGCAACTCCAACTCCCTTAAAGGTAAAGTAACTCCATGACAAACATGGAACCTGCAAAAGCTGGCTTGGACAGAGCAGTTAACTACAAGAGTAGTTAATATCTAAATTCAGGCAAATTTAAATGTTTCTTCCCTGCCCAGGTATTTCCACCCAGCTAAGGCAGACCCAAGCTCGCTGCTCTTTCCAGTTCTCTTTCCTCTGCCCCCAAACACGATGTGAAACACTGCTTTAGAATGTTTTACCCTGTAAAACAACATATTGCACTGTTCCCTGTTCACTTTCAATTTTATGCAACTTTCTCTGCTGGAATAGGCTCAGTGATCCCAGGAAATAATTGGTGAGCTTGTTAGACTAATGGGATTTTTTATTTTCAAGGCTATAGATCAAACAAGTATGCCTGAAAATTCATTATACATGCAGTGAGCACAAAATAATTATTCCTTCCCATGGAAGTGCCGGAGGAGAGACTGTGATAAGGTGGGGCTTTAAAAAAACCTGCTTGATTTATCATTTGAGGCAAAGTTCCTGTGAGATGCACGAATTCAGTATTGAGTGACAGTCACCTGGCTGGCCAGGGGGCAGGGGACAGCCTGGAAAGGATTTTGACTTTGCTTTTTTGACTTTATTTTTGGTCTGGAGCTAAGCAGCCCCCGAGTTGTGCTCGTCCTTTTCAGCAAACAGCCCCAGGTGTTGTTTGGAACAGCAGAATTTTGTGTTGCTCCCAGGTGGTGAAAAAGGGATGGTTTCCCACCTCCCTCTTCTCCAGGGCTTTGGTTTTCCATCTCCTTCCCCTCTGGGGAAGCCAAGGAAATCTCAGCCAGGAGAGAGGATTTGTTCAGTCCTGCAGGTGGACACGTGAGAAAGGGGATGTCAGCAGTGGAGGATCTAGGCCAGAATAAAATGCTGGATGTTGACTGAGATGTGGGCTGTGCTGCCTCATGTTCAGCCTCACCATCCCGAGCATTTTGGGTCTAAATTGCAGTGTCTGGGGTTGTCCAGGTTTGGGGCTGCTGGGATCTTGCCCACGAGCTCAGCCTGAGCAGTTCCATCAGTTGTGTCCCACGAGGAACCAGGAGGAGATGCTGGCAAGGGAACTGGAGCTCCTTCCCTGTGGGGACAGGCTGGGAAAGCTGAACCTGGAGAAGAGAAGGTTGTGAGGAGACCTCAGAGCTCCTTCCCAGGGTGTGAAGGGGCTGCAGGGAAGTGGGAGAGTGACTCTTCCTCAGGAGCTGCAGTGACAGGACAAGGGGGAATGGGATCAAACTGAAAGAGGGGAAATTTAAGTCAGAAATACACAAGAAATTCTCCCCTGTGAGGGTGGGCAGGCCCTGGCACAGGGTGCCCAGAGCAGCTGTGGCTGCCCCTGGATCCCTGGAAGTGCCCAAGGCCAGGCTGGACAGGGTTTGGAGCAGCCTGGGATAGTGGGAGGTGTCCCTGCCCATGGCTGGGGGAGGAATGAGATGATCTCTAAGGTCCCTTCCAACCCAACCCATTCTGGGGGGGAATTTTACCTTCAGTGTATTTGCAAATTGCAATTTATTTTTGCATCTTTGTTTGAAAATTAATTTGTCTTAAAGATATTTTGTGTGTTTCTTGAGTTGTCCACATATTGCTGCTCTTCAATCAAGTATTTTCCATTTGCAGAGCTGGCCAAAGAATTAATTGTTCACTGAGAAGTTCCATAGAAAACCCCTTTATAAAAAAGCACAAGTGGATACTGTCTTTGTGGGGAAAATTGGTGAATGTTTGGGATATGACAGGAGGGAAAAAAAAGGAAAAGAAGCAAAGACAAGTCATAAAAAGGATCAAAAGCGCAAGCTGTGACATCTTGGAGAGAAAAATGCTTGCTATACCTTGGAAAAGCTCGAAAACAAATCTCCAACATAACTTAAAAATAGTTCTTCTCGTTCTGCAGGCACAAAGACTAATTGGAAGTGACACCATTTAAGAATGTCACTTCCAGTCTGTCTCATTGCCCTGGTGTTTGTGCCTCCCATCCTGTGCTGGGCTGGGATCGCTCCGTGAGCAGGGAGAGGGAATTTTGTCCCTCAGAAGAGACTGGGCTTGGTGGCCAGCTCCTTCTGGGCAAGCAGCTCCTGATCCCCATGGATGCACCCACAAGTGCAGGGATCTGGACTTGGCATCTCCAAGCCAGCATTTGCCTTTTTGATGGACACCTCTCACAGCCAGTGTGGTTGGGAAGGTGGTGACCTGACTATCCATTCTCTGGTGGTGGTCAAAAACTTATAAATACTGAGAGAATAAAGGACTCTGTTGCACCACACCTCGAGCTGTGTCTCTGTGACTCATTTTGTGTCCAGCAGTGACACCCATCCTGGTGCACTGAGTGAGGGGAGGATGGACAGGCCAGCAGCAGTTCTGGCTGGAGGATTCCTGCTGGGCTGAGGGCAGTGGCTGCGCCCATCCACTCAGGAAACATCAGTGTGTGTCCAACACCTCCTGAGGGAGCCCCTTAGGCACAGCTTCTGCCCAAGTTTTGCCAACATCTCCCTGGGCAAAGCATCCAGGGCAGTTCTTGCAAAGGCAGCACCTTTGAGGAACCCACAGTTGACAGCAAATTGCACACAATTACTCTGCAGTGCATAAGCAGTAAGTAATCAAGCATGCTAATGACCAGCAGCGTTAATTACTGGCCACTTCCCCCAGCTGTTCCTCACCTCTGGTCCCAGCTGCAAAACCAGCTCACAGTGTGCAACAGCTGCATTTGGAGGCCCAGAACAGCCCTGGCCTTTGGCTGACTGTGTAAAAGTTGGATGACAATTTGTAGCTCCACGTGGGAATTTTGGAGCTTCCCCAATTAACCCCTGAGTGCTGTGGGATTCTCTGCTGGAGGATCTGAGTGTGACAAGCTGCTGATATTGCCTGAGTTGGTGCTGGGGCATCACAAAGGAGCCTGGACACCTTCCCCTATCCCAGGCTGCTCCAAGCCCCATCCAGCCTGGCCTTGGACATTTCCAGGCATCCAGGGGCAGCCACAGGAAACCTGTGCCAGGGCCTCAGCAGCCTCACAGGGAAGAATTGACATAATTAATGTAACTAACATAGTTCCTTCTGAAGGTCCAATGGTGAAAAGCATCTCTGTAGCTTCAGCTGATGAATTTCAACACTGAAAGGCACAAAAAACCCCAGAAGAAATGGAGCTCAAGCTGGCCAGGACGAACATTTCCTCTCCTGCTGCCAATTATGGGGCAAGGATTACATCACAGCGTGTTAGTAGAATTAAATATCTATTTGAACTTTGCTTCTCGTGTACTTTTTAATTTTAATATTATTTATTCTTTGACTTTCAATAATTCATCGAGATGCGTCCATATCGGTAATTAAAACATGTACAGTAAGAAACAGAGCTCACATAAATTATTCCACGGCATTCATTATTTATTTGGCCACTTACAGCTGTGCAAAATTTACAGAGAAAATATGTACATTAATTAACATGTACATTACAATTTCATGAGTGCACTTTTTCGGTGAGTAAAGATACTCAGATATGGGTGGGGGAGCAGCTAGAGAGGTCTTGCTTGTGCCTTTTAAATTATTTAGGTTTAAGAAGAGGTCTGTGGTTGGAATCCAGGAGGAGCTGCTCGGGGGAAGCCTTTCTGCTGGCCTTACACGTGTGGTGGCAAAGTGGTTTTTTCCAAAGCTGCCAGGATTCCTGAGCCAAGCTCAGGGATGGATGTTTGGCTGTGTTGTACAGCCACGGGCACTGAGTAGAGCAAGGGACAAGAGAAAATCTGATATTTCACACCCTCTGGTGTAATTTCCTGTGGTTGAGTCTATCAGGGAGTGCTGGTGCCATGGTGGTCCCACTGCATTTCTTGGCTGGTGTGTCCTGGAGGGTGAGGCTCAGGACAAGGCCCTGCAGAAGACTCTCAGAGGGGTTCTGGAGGCACCACTGTTGATTTTTACCCCCACAGATTCCAGCTGAGGCTGCTGCAAAGTGACTCCAGTTCTAAAACCAGCTCTGGAAAAGGTCCTGTGCATCAGAACTGAGGCACAGCTCAAACAACGAGGAGTTTCTTTGTGCCAAGTGCATTAAAAATACCCAAACCAACCCAACCAAACAACTCACGGATTCTATCGTCGTCTGAAAGGGAAAAGAAACATTTTTATTCAGTGCCACAAAATTTGCATCAATAACAAGTCCAGTAGCACACCAGGAAATTTCCACATGAGTAAACTCCACTCACTGCAAAAAGGCTTGTATCCACTCCTGGAATTTAATGGTTCAGCTGGCATGTGAAAGCTGTTATTTGGAGGTTTAATTATTAAGATCAAATTAAATTTCAGCTATTGCAGCAATGAGCAGATGCCAGCTGAGGGATTCCTTGCTGGGGAATGCTGGAGAGGATTTTGGTGTATCCACATGGGAGCCTCCCTGCTAGGAGGATGCTCAGAAGGTATTGTGCCTTGGATAATGAGCTATTCAGGAGTTCTGGGAGTCCCAGGGATGCCTTTTCCTGGTTATGAATTACTCCTGGTGAAATCTGGCAATGAACTGCCTCACGGTGACCTGTGGAGTTCCTGGTCAATGAGGGGCTGCTGGAATGAAGGGAATGCTCCACTTCATGGCTATGGAGCTTTTCCTTTCCCCAGCAGGAGCTCTGGCTGGGACTTGTAATGGAAAGTGTGAAGACTTGTGCAGATGAAGAGCAAAGAGAACAAAGACCCTCCAAAACTCACTCTGTCTTTCCAACCAACCCCACAGAATTTGTCTGTGAGCTTTCATAGTTTTTGAATTGCCAGCCACAAAAAACTTTTAATTCTTTTTGGCCAGGCTGTGAGTGCACTCAGAGGGTGGAGCAGATGAGGAGACACAGGTTTGGGGAAGCAGAACACAGAACTATTTGCTTTCTGGAAGGCTGGAGTGAGGTCTTGGGGGAAATCTGCCTCACACAGAGACTTGACAAGAGCCATGAGGCTCTGGATCATCCTCCCCTGGACTGCCCAGGCATGGGAACTCCATCCCTCTGTCCCACAGGGCCAAACTGCAGACCCCCCAGCCTTCCCCAAACACCTGCATCCAGGGCATTTAGGAGCTGATTCCCCAGGGCAGGGCTGCCCTTGCCTCCACCCTGCCATCATTATTATTATTATTAATATTATTATTATTATTAGTAGGAGTACTATTATTATTATTATTATTATTATTATTATTATTATTATTAACTATTATAATATTATGTTTATGTTTATGATGTTTATTTTTACACCCAGGTAATTCACTGTTTTGCAGGAAATGTCAAGATTTTCCACACAGGCACCTCTTTCCCCTGTGCACCCATCTTGAGAGAGAGAAAATGGTCATGTGCCACTTGACCAAAGCAGGGGCTTTGCAAACACACCAAACACTGGAAGTTTGGTAGAAAGAAGCAGCAAATCTCTTTTTTATCTTAGTTTTATCTTCACCAAACCTTCTCTGAACAACTCTGCACCTCCTTCTGCATTCATTTCCTCAAGCTGGTGTCATGGAGTTACTTTACCTTTAAGGGAGTTGGAGTTGCTGGGAACTGCCTGGAGTCTTTTCTCCTGACCAATTATCGGTCATTGCTGAGAATTGACAGCAGTTTAGGCCATTGAAAAGTGGGATCAACTTGTGAACCCTACCTTAAAGTGTAAAAGCAGAGCTCTCTGGGTTCTCTTTGTTTCCTGGCTGGAAGGGTGGCGGAGCTCCAGGCCTCCCGTTCCCTGCCCAGGCCATGCGGCCGGGCGGGGCCGGGGCCGGGCCTGCCGCGTCTCCTGCCCGGGAGATGGGGGGGCCTGGGGAAGGTTTTCCTCGGGCCCGGGCCGGGCCAGGCCGATCTCTGGCTCGGCTGCAGGTTTTGCTGTAACTAAATTCACTAGAAACTGCTGAGTGAAGAAGGAGAGAGGCTCTGGACCTGCAGCAAGCAGAGACAGCGACCACACTCTCCAGAGCAGCTATGAAGAACTTCCCATCGCAGACGGCTCCAGCTCCTGTTCGGCAGAGATCACCGAACCATCTACAAAAGCCTGGGCAAGATTTTAACTCTTTCATTACCCAGATGAGACTTGCGGATTAATCTTTTTAACCAGAGAGAGAGAAAGAGAGTGATCAACATGAAAAGAGACTTTATAAACTACCAGTGACAGGAAAGAAAAGAAGCTTCAGAAGAGGTAGAGAATTAAGAAGATGCTTTCATTAAGCTGAAATATCTTTCTGTTAAAACTATGGAGATGGACAATGAAGTCCTGAAAAGAACTCCTTTAATTCATGATACAGTATCTAGGGAGGAATAATAGGGTTCAAAGTGTAAATTGGAGTAAAAAGTAGAGTAATTATGGTATAGTGAAGTGCTGGGAGATTTGAAGCCTTGAGAGGCAATGAGAAAACTGTTTTCTAGTGAAGCTCACAGAAACAGATGAAGAAGACTTTTTTACCTTTGAATAACTTATCCTTAAAAATGCTATCCCTAGACTCATGGCCCATACACACTTCAGAGTGATGTGAAAATGGGAGGAGTGAGCTCTAATAATAGCAGCTCTGGGCAGCTAACATTAGGGCAATGGAAAACTATAACAAAAATAGTTTTCTTGTGAGAAACTCCATAAATTAACAGGAAGAAACTTCTGTTTCTCTACAAAGACTGGTGAAAAGACTGTAGCAAGATTGGGACTGTTTTAACCATCAAAGTTCCAAAGTTTTTGTCTCTGTTGTCATGTGAACAAGGGAATAGTGGGTGAATAGGGGATGAAAAGGTTTTTCTGGAAGTTTATTCTGGTGTTCTTATTATTGTAGTTTGTCAAAAAACTTTTTTTTTTTTTTTTTCCATTTAAGTTTTATGCCTGTTTTGCTCTTGTTCTAATCCATATCTCACAACAAGAAATAAGTAATTTTCTTAGTAATTGGATTAAAACCACGACATAGGACTTTTGTGGGCACAGGGAGGGTGTCAGAAATGCTGACAAGGATGAGAAAAATCTATTTAACGATTCATGTGGAGTATTTCTGAAGAGGAACCCAGAGATGTCTTCTGGGCTGTGTTTTAAGTCACTTCCTGGGCAGCTGTGGCTCCCCAGGGAAGACAGTGGCCCAGGGGAGCAGCAGCCAAGTGCTCTGAGGGCGCGTGAGCCCATCCGTCTTTGCCTCTTGCCACACAGATGTTGCAGGCAAGTGTGAAACCCTCTGCTCTTTGCTTCTGTGCAGGTGCTGCAGGAAGAGCAGAATGAGAAGAGGGCTTTAACAGAGACACTGCTCCAAACTCGAGGAGAGCTCAGCCAAGCGTGCCAGCAGGTCCAGCAGCTCAGGCAGGAGGTGAAAGAGCAGCAAGAGAAGGGACAGGTAAGTGTGAGTAGGCAGGGAATGGACTGCAGGGCAGGGACAAGGGCACAAAAGGCAGCTCCTGGGAGTGAGGGGGCAAGGGCTGCCTCAGGCTGTGGGAGCCTGGTAAGCTCCAGAGCTCAGGCCAGGAAGGAGGGCTTGCAGTGCAAGCAGAGCTGGGTTGAGAAGCCACAAGAAGTGGCTGAAGGAATGGGATTTGGAGACAGCAAGTGCAAAAATCTGAGCCTGAGGGCAGGTCCCAGGAAGTCGCTCTGCATTTTGTTGCCAGACCATCAAGGCAAAGCTGCAAGCTGAGCTGCAGGAAGCTCACAATGAAATGCTTACAGTGCATAGAAGGCACAAGGAAGAACTCCAAGGCATCAGAGAGGAGATGAATGTCCTCCTTGAGATGAGGGAGGCTCTGCAAAGTGGCAACAGCACTGTCTTCTCTGCCTGACTGGGTTTGCCTCGTCTTAAGCCCACAAAATCTTCCAAAGCTGACAGAAGTGAAGGAATCTTCCAAGCAGAGAAAAAAGCAGGAATGGCAGGGGCAAGGTTCGGAGGAATAGCAAAGTGTGTTTGCTCTTGGCCTTGTGCAGAGTGAGCAATCCAAGAGAGACAAAGCAGCTGGGATGCCTGTGCAGGATTCCAGGGCATTCCAGTGGAACCAAGGATTCCAGTGGAGACAAAGGTAGAGAAAACAGGGAAAGGGAGGCAAGGGGCACCCTTGAGGCTGCAGCTCTGAACACGGGCTGATCTGGCTGTGGTGGAAGTGCCCTGCCCAGCCTGCCATAGCCACGTCTGTGTCCCCACATTGCTCAGTGCCTGGCACAGGCACCAATCCTGTCAGGGACAGCACTGCTAACAGAGGGACAGAGAAACTCCAGAGGAGTGTGCTGCGGCTTCTGCTCCCACATTTTCTGCTGGGACCCAGGAAAGAATGGGGGAAAACTTTGGCAGCAGACACCAGATCCAGCCTTGGCCTGAGGGTGCAGCAGCAGCAGCAGGCCTGGGAAGAACATGTGGATGCTGCTGGGAGGGGAAAGAGGTTGGGACTAGCATGCCAAAGGTGGTGTTATCTGTCCCTGGAGAAGAGGATGGAGTGCCCAGCTTACCTGGGTGTTGAGCTGCTTCAGTTGTCCTGCACAAATTGAAGAGAGTTGTTCGGCCTGCTGAAGAGCAGAATGAAACTGAGACAGCTCATTGTTCAGCGCCAGGTTCCTTTGTTCCAGCATTCTGAGATCCATGCTCTTTTTCTCCAGAGACAGAATCAGCCTAGAAAAGAAGCATGCAACTCATTACTAATGGTATCACATTTTATAAACTCCTAGGACTTGAACCACCTCTGAGAAAACAGCTCTGTCCGATGAGGATTGTCTAAACAACTTGGCTGTTTGTTCCCCCTGCAGTCACAGCCCAGCATGTGCCCACTCTGCTTTTGTTCCTGAATGAACAGGGAGTTCCTGCCTTCATGGCCTAGCTTCTATTTGAGCTGGGAAAGTGAATACAAACCTAACAAAGTCCTGCAATGAAGACATTAGGGAAGAGGAAGAATTTTCTTCTGACTAACCAGGCTCCAAGGGGAAGAGGTTTGGTCAACATGGAAGAGACATTTCCTTCCCCCATCTTGTATGTCCAGGTGGGAGGAGCAGCACCCTACAGCCAGGGGACGTCTGGGAAGTTCCCTGAGATTTACCAGCACCCATCCTACTTTCAGCTGGAGGAACAAAGGCCCAAGGCAGAAGTGGCAACAGAGGCTTGGAGCTCAAGCTGATGGAAGATGCAGAAACCTCCAGGCAAGCAAGAGTGCTCTGCCTTTCCTTTGTCTTCTTGGAAGAAGAATCCTGTGGCACTGAAGACAGGCTTGACTTGATCAGCTGGAGGAGCCCCCCTAACCCTGCTCTGGTTTCTTGCATTCTTTGCACAGTCAGTAACACCTGTGAGTGTGGAGGGTGGCAGGGACCCTGCTTGAGCCCCTCCAGGCACCGGGGCGGGGGTGGGGGTGGGGTGCATTTTTTCAGGAGCAATGCACCAGAGATATCATGAATAAAATCTCTCAAGAAATCCAGCCCAGTTAAAATACTGTGTTTAGTTACGTACAGTTAACGTTCTTATCCCATTTGTAAACCTTGTACCCCTTGTTTACTCCGATGGTTATTAGTAATGTTAATTACGTACCAGGTTCTGAAGTGTTTGAAAGGTTCTTATGAGACATTCCTGTACCTTTCCCTTCCTTCCCTGCTACTGCTGTAACAGAGCTGCTCCCATGGGGGCTAAATTAAACTAACAAAAGCAAGCCATTAGAAAGGTATGCCACAGAAGGAGACAACTCCCATGGTTGCTGTGCCACACTAGAACAAAGAAACTCCCAGGAAGCTGTGCAACCAAGTAATACGCAAACTAAGGCATGCAAGACACCAAAACAATGAGCTAACAGAGGAATAAAAGGACAAGGAAACATATTCTAGCAAGCTAAGATCATCTCCCTGCATCACCTAAGGCTGCTTAGAAACCATCTTCCTGCATCACCATGACCTACGAGGACTGGAAAGGACTGACACCCCTAGACAACGAGCCAGAACAACAGGCCTTCTGGCTACTCTCATGAGGACGGAAGCCCCAGCTCTGCAGTGTGTGCTGCAAAGCTGAATTGTGCCTCCTCCTTGGAGCTGCCAGTGTGGGAACGGCCATGGTGCAAACAAGCCCTCGGGCCCCCCACCCCAAGAGCTGAATCCTAATTAAAGGCATCAAACAGGAGTCTTGTCTCCTGGCCAATTTCTTTCAAGAAACATTCTTGTTTCTTGGGTGCCTCCCAGGGCAATCTGGGCTTGATCAGCACTCAGGGCCTTAAGAAGGTTCTGCCCAGTAAAGGCATCAGATGCCAGGCTGATCAGATCCCAAAGGCTTCAAGTTACAGCAGCCAAGGTGGAGCTGATGGATGTATCCAGCTCCTTACACTGCAGCTCCAGCACTGTTAACACACCCACCTAACCTAACCTAACCTAACCTAACCTAACCTAACCTAACCTAACAGCACAACACTCCCTAGAGGGAAAGAGCTACCCCAAAAGCCTTTGTCTTCAGAAAAACTCCAAGTGAAGGCTTAAAATATTAGAGAATGAACACAACATACAGATAATGAGATGTGTCTTCATGGAGAGTTCAGTATCTGCCACTTAGGAAATGCTGCCAGAGCCCCAGGTAGGTGCAAAGATGGCAAAGAGGGAATGCATTCACCACATTGCAGAGTCCCACAGGCTTTCATTTACCTGTCTCTTTCCCTCTCTAGGACATTCACGGAAGCCTGCAATTCAAAATTTTCCAGTGCCACTGTTGCAGTCTGTTTATTCTGTTCTGATTATCAGGTAAATGGTTTGTTCCTGTTGTTATTCCCCTATGATTCTGTAATGGTTTAGCCCTCCTGTCAGTTTTTGTAAACCCCTCCCCTTTTTCCTGAACCTTCCTTGCCCATCACCTTTAGTCTGCCCCTGGTCCCTGTCATTCAATGTAAACCCAACCCTTTGTTCCAGCAAGTTCCCTGCCTTCCATCCCCTACTTGAAGCCCCATTGGCTTTGCAACTGCCGCCCCTCCCAAATGTTACCCCTATTGTCTCCTAGTATTGTGAACCCTCTTCCCGACTCCTCCCATACTGTATTCCCATTGGTCCTTGGTTTGTACCCTCCCCTCTTTAAATTGGAGCGCACAGAAATGCTCGGGGCTCAGAGTCCTTGGGTCCTCGTGTGCCTTTCTAGCCCTCGTCCTGTCACTGCTCCTTTCCCTCAATAAATCCTGTTCCTGGAAAGCTGCTTGAACTCTGAGTCTCCTCCATCTCCTCACTGAAGCCCACGACGCCAAGACCCGCAGAGTCTTGAGTGGCAGAGAGGCTCTGAATGTTCGGTCTGGGGAAAACAGCTCCCAGACCGTTCCCCACTCCTGGCGCTGCCAGTGGCCAGTGAGCAGAGCTAGCCCAGGTGTGAAGGGCTGCAGCGGGCAGCGTCAGCTGGCGCCCAACGTGGGGCCTCTACAGCCCGTGGAGACCCCCGGAGGAGTCGTGTCCTTCTGGATTTATAAAGACTCTTGGGCGGCAGCTACCTCGGTTGCAGCAGGCCGGTTTTTGTCCGGCAGCGCTCCCGGGGAAAGAGGCGACAATCTCTCAGCGCACAAGGGACCGCTCCTGGGGCTTTGGACATCTCCCACGGCCAGTGTCTGGACCTGGTAAGTTTTCCCAGGTGGGGGAAAAAGGGGGGGGGGGGCGTGTGTGTGAGCCCCTTTGTGTGTGGTGTGACTCCCCTGGGGGGAGGTGTGTGGTTTGGGTCCAGACCCTTATTTTTAGTTCTTTAAGTTCTCGTTTGCCGTTGGGGGGTGGTGAGACTGCGGAGCCGGGGGTGTGAGAGATGGGTGCGCGATTGTCGGCTCCGCAGAGGGGGATTTTCCTCCAAGTTGTGGGAATCCTTGAGGGTGGGAATCATAATTTTTCGCGTGGGTTGGTTAAAAGGCTGGTACGTTGGCTGTTCCTGCATTTTCCCCATGTGTCCCGTGAAAATGTTAGCTCCGTGTCATTTTGGAATTCTGTTGGGTCTAAATTAACGGCTTTAGTGGTTCAGGGGGACAAAACAGCCGCCAAATTAATCCCACTTTTCATTTTAATCTGGACTGTCTTGATTGAAAAAAAGGGGATGCAGAGACAGCCAACGCAGCCTTCCCCAGTTTCTTCAGTTTCCCCTGTTTCCCCATCCCCATGCTCCTCATCCCTCGTTCCTAAGCTGGGGGAGACTTGCGGAGCTACCTGTAGAACGCAGGGCTCCGAAGTCGGCAGCAGTCTCCCTGGCTCCCCAAGCCTCCCTCAGAACCCTTGCCCCGGTAGCCCTGGCCAAGCTGTCGGAGCTCTTACCCATTCCCCTACTTCCCCAGTTGACCATCCAAAGTTATCCCCTTTCCAAGTTGTAAATCCCCAGTTTAATAAAGCTAATGATCCCCAGTTACTTTCCCAGAACCCTGGATCCCCTATTTTCCCTTATCCCCAGTGTTCCCCTATGTCTCCCAGTGCCCTGCCTGACCCTCAAAATGGCCTCCAAGGGGCACAAGATGGCAGGGACCGCATGGTCGGACCCCCCCCTTGTGCTCCTTCTTCCCAGAACCCCTTTCTTCCCTCAATGACCAACCCCTTCCTCCCTAGCCCCTCCCTTCCATCCTACCCTGACTCCTCCCACTTCTCCTTGGGTGGTTCCTCCTCCTCGGGGGCGTGTCCCCAAAGTGTGACCTCCCAAAACCCCACCCCTTCCGGCTACTGCTCCTCCCTCCAACCCTCCTCCTCAGTCGGTCCTCCAGCCCCGCCTCTTCCGGCTTCTGGTTCCCACGCCCCTCCTCCTGGTTCCCACACTGTCCCATCCAGTTCCCACGCTTCGGGGACCAGAAGTGACAGGCCTGAAGACCAGAACCCGGAACAGGTAGTGATTCCCTTTGCCGCACCGGTCAGTTTTAGAGGAAGGGGAGGGAGGTACCGAGAATGGGAACCCTTCTCCTTCCAGACAAAGAGGGAGCTGTGCAAAGCCCAGAAAGAGTTCGGCAGGAGAAGTGAATATTTTAAGGGTTTATTAAAGGCCACCTTCTCCGCGAATGAGTTGGTCCCCCACGATTTAAAAGAGTTGTTTGCCTGCCTCCTTTCCCCAACTGATTATAGGCTGTGGTAACAGAGGTGGAAGAAGTCGTTAGAGGCCATCCTTCCTGAGCTGTTGCGCAGCGAGGAGTCCGCGGTTGACGCGGACGAAAACCCCCTCTCGATAGATCACTTGTGCGGTGAAGGGAATTGGGGGAAGCCAGAAGAACAGGCAAGGGTTTTACCCCGGCGTGTCTTAATTAAGATCACGGAGGCTGCAGAGAAAGTATTTAACATCCTGCCAGGGGGGGAACCCCTGACCAACTTCTCGAATATTAAGCAGTTCCCCAATGAGCCATTTACTGTGTTTGTTAACCGTTTACAGGAACAAATAGAAAGACAAGTTGATAAACCTGAGCTACAAGAACAGCTTGTCTTAGAAATGGCTAAGGCAAACTGTAATGACATCTGCAAACAGGTTATTTTTAGTTTGCCCATGTATCCACCGCCAACCTTGGACGTCCTCATTGATGCTTGTGAGAAGAAAGTTCCATTAGTGGGGGCATCCAGGGTACCACCACCACCACAGGCGGCCAGGAGAACACCAACAGCGGCAGTGACCCAACACCCATCGGGCCAGTTCATCCTTCCACCGGCGAGAACCACTCAGTGTTACCGATGTGGACAACTGGGTCACATGGCGAGGGACTGCCCCACCGCCCACCCACGCCAGGGGCTCGTGGGAAATGGATCTGGGGAGAGGGTACTGGAGGGAACAGCTAATAAAAAACAAAAAAACTGAGAGCGCGGCGCGAACCTGCCCCGCGTGATGCAAAAAATGGGGCAGGTATCACGGAGGCGGGGGGAAAGAAACATCGGACGTGGCAAATTTACCGGACGCAACACCTTATCACCGTCAAAGACATCCTCTTCCGGTCCCAGCACTGGATGGTGGTAGCTGTGGACCCACTGGAGGAGAACCAGCCAGAGAATGGACACGACTGTAAGTTTATCGCCATCGGGGACACAAAATACACACCCCCGGAGATTGAGATTTCTCCGATCACCTTCCCAGGTGGTCCGGAGAACCTCATTCTCCTGGCACGCTGCATTCACCCACCATACTTTCTACCAAAGGGGCAGATTATTGCCCAAGTTATTCCAGTTCCAGAACGGATCCCAGTAGACAACCATGCACCAGGCGTCTACTGGGCAGAGGTGGTGGGTGAAGACAAACCAATCATAGATTGCAACGTCAAGCAGGGTGCAGAATTTGTAAACATGAAGGGTCTGCTTGACACGGGGGCGGATGTGACGATCATCCCCGAAAGGAGATGGCCGTCACTTTGGGAGTTGCAACCCGTGGCAGGGAAAATACAGGGTATAGGGGGCACCCAATTGGCTCGAGTATCAAAGAGCGTGGTGCAAATTACGGGACCGGATAGGCAATTGGCAAACTTGCGCCCATTCGTTTCAGACTTTCAGGTTCCCTTGTGGGGGAGGGACCTCATGTCCCAATGGGGGGCAAGAATTGAAATCCCGAAAACCCCTCAGGATTTTTAGTGGCAGCCACTGTAGAGCGCCCCTTCCAGAAGCTGGATTGGATCACAGATGAAGCAGTCTGGATTGATCAGTGGCTGCTCAGAAAGGATAAATTAAGGGTGCTCAATGAGCTCGTGGAGGAGCAATTGGCGAAGGGTAACATTGTAGAAACAACGAGCCCTTGGAATTCTCCGGTTTTTGTCATTCGTAAGCCGGGGAAAGACAAGTGGCGACTCCTCCACGATCTACGTGCGATAAATAAAATCATTGTAGACATGGGGCCCCTTCAACCAGGGATGCCTACCCCAACCATGCTCCCCCGAAATTGGAATTTGGCTATAATTGACATCAAAGATTGCTTCTTTCAAATTCCTCTACACCCTGAAGATGCCCCACGGTTTGCCTTCTCGGTGCCTACCCTTAACCGAGAAGCCCCAATGAGGAGGTTCCACTGGCGGGTATTGCCCCAGGGCATGAAGAACTTGCCGACTATCTGCCAGTGGTATGTCTCCTCATTGCTGTCTCCCGTACGTGCCAAAATGGGGGAGGTCATCATCCATCACTACATGGATGATGTCCTAGTGTGCGCCCCCCATGACGATTTACTTACACGCTCTCTTGACCGAGTGGTTAAAGTTTTAACATCTGCAGGTTTTCAACTTCAGGAGGATAAAGTTCAAAGGATGCCACCCTGGAAGTATCTGGGTCTGCGGATCGCTGAGAGGACCATTGTGCCTCAAAAATTGGCCATCAACAGCAATCCGAAGACTTTGGCGGACCTCCACTCTCTGTGCGGGACCTTGAACTGGGTCAGGCCTTGGCTGGGCCTCACCACAGAAGACCTAGCCCCCCTCTTCGTACTTTTGAAGGGGGAGAAGGAGCTTAGTTCTCCCAGGACCCTGACCCCAGAGGCGAGGGAAACACTAGAGAAGGTACAAGATGCCTTGGTCGAAAGACAGGCGCATCGATATGAACCAAGCCTGCCTTTCTAATTCGTTTTAGGAAGACTGCCACACTTGTGCGGGCTCATCTTCCAATGGGACCAGGGTTCTAGGGACCCGCTCTTGATCATAGAGTGGGTTTTCCTGAGCCACCAGCGGTCCAAAAGTGTCACCCGGCCACAAGAACTGATGGCTCAGCTCATCAGGAGAGCTCGGGCTAGGCTTTGGGAGATGGCCGGGTGTGATTTCGCGTGCATTCGGGTGCCTGTCAGCTTGTCTCAGGACGAAGCGTCTCCAGATAAGCTGACAAAGGAAATGTTCCACCAATTGTTCCAGGAGAATGAGACCCTCCAAATTGCATTAGATAGTTATAGTGGACAGATTTCGGTCCACGCCCCTGCACATAAATTTTTTAATGCAAAATTTAATGTGATTCCGAAAGAAGTTCGGAGCAGAAAGCCCCTCAAAGCTCTGACTGTTTTTACCGACGCATCTGGAGCATCCCACAAGTCAGTTGTGACTTGGATGGATCCTCAAACTCAGCAGTGGGAAACAGATGTTAAATATGTAGAGGGATCTCCGCAAGTTGCTGAGTTGGATGCAGTCGTTAGAGCCTTTGAGAGGTTTTCTGAACCTTTCAATTTGGTTACAGATTCGGCCTATGTGGCAGGGGTGGTTGCAAGAGCTGAACATGCAGCTCTTAAGGAGGTCTCAAATCCAAAGCTGTTTGAGCTGCTTTCGAAACTAATTTACACTGTTTCCCACAGGAAGCAGCCTTTCTTTGTAATGCATGTGAGGTCACACACGGAACTCCCTGGCCCGGTAGCTGAGGGGAATAGAATAGCGGATTCCCTTGCTACCCCCGTTTCAATGGCTCAGCTACCTGACGTGTTCCAGCAAGCCAAGCTGAGTCATCAAATGTTTCACCAAAATGTGCCTGGTTTAGTCCGCCAATTCCACCTGCGGCGGGATCAAGCCAGAGCCATTGTGGCCACATGCCCACACTGCCAATCCACCGCAATGCCCTCCCTGGGATCGGGGGTCAACCCTCGAGGTCTGGGGAGCTGCGAAGTGTGGCAGATGGACGTAACACACGTCCCTGAGTTTGGCAGGTTTCGGTTCGTACACCTTTCCATCGATACCTTCTCGGGTGCTGTCTTTACTTCTGCCCACACAGGAGAGAAAGCCGAGCATGTCTGTAAGCACCTAATGCAGGCTTTCTCTGTACTGGGGGTCCCCAAAGAAATAAAAACAGACAATGGCCCAGCATACACCTCCAGGAAACTGGAGGAATTCCTGCAGGAGTGGGGAGTGGAACATAAGAGAGGCATCCCACACTCCCCCACAGGCCAAGCAATCGTTGAGCAAGCCCATCAGTCGCTCAAGCGTGTCCTTTCTCACCAAAGGGAGACTGTGAAGGGCTGCATGCCACAAGAGCGGTTGTACAAAGCCCTTTACACGCTAAACTTTCTCAACTGTTCCGAGCAGGACCCTAACCCTCCAGTGGCCCGGCATTTCAAGACCACCAAGAGTTACCAGTTGCAGCAGCGCCCTCCAGTGCTGGTCCGGGACCCTGAGACCCAGAAGATCTTGGGTCCTTTCGATCTGGTGACCTGGGGGCAGGGGTACGCTTGCGTATCCTCGCCCCAGGGACTAAGGTGGATCCCACAAAGATGGGTGAAACCTTATGTCCCCAGACATCCAAGCAGGCCACCAGATAGGGTCGAGGATGTCAATGACGTCGCGTCCGGATGAGCCATCCCCCATCCTGAAGAGGAGGAGGAAACAACCCAAACCCCTTTTTGTTATGTCCACCTACCTTTTTCAGTTAAAGTTATGCTTTTCGTATGTTTTGTTCCAGAGGGAGCCATCCCGGGGGAAAGATGACAGCCCCGAAAATCACCATAGTCATCTTCGGTGTTTTGCTGATGGTGGCCCAGCCAGAGGGGTGGATCGTGCCTCAACCCAAACAAAATGTATGGGTAATGCTGGCAAAGTCCCTGCAGCGGGATGAGCTGTGTCTTTCCACCGGAGCAGCGGGAAACCCAATGACAACATGCCTGGTGGGGATCCCTTTGAAACCTGAAGAATTTCCTGACTCCCTTACTAGTTTAGTTCAAGATGCCAACCGGGTAAGCCGGCTCAGCGTGTTGTTCGTTCTGCGCCAGTGTATAAAATTAAAAAGCCTGTCAAGAACCCCCTCCTCCTTTGGAGAGACTGGCAGGCCACGCTGGAGCGGGAGACCGTTGAGTCCCAGGAGTTTGATCTTTTAGATTCCTCCCCAGCATCGTTTTGCATTCATTTTCGTTATTACCCTTCTGACCCTGCACCGTACCCCAAAGTTGAGCAAGTGAACCAACAATTCCAGGCGGCAAAGTGGTGCCAGCATATTGCTCACGTAAAGATGCCCTCAACCCTCCATCCTACCCCTCTTCGGTTGCCCAAAGGTTTGTTCTTAATTTGTGGAGATCGGGCATGGGCAGGCATCCCCTCTCGCCTTCTCGGAGGGCCGTGCACATTGGGCCGGTTGTCCCTGTTTTCGCCCAACACAACCCAAATTGAAAATTGGAGTCAAAAGAATAATTCGACCATCAGGAAGCGCAGCCTGGATGACTTAGATCCAGACTGCGACTCGGAAATTTTCCATTGGAGCAAGCTAAAACGGGTAGCAGTGTCAGTTTTTCTACCTTGGTTGGCCGCTGCTCAAGCCCTCGGTGAATTAGGCTAATTTGAGTGCTGGGTAGTAAAAGAGGCCAATTTAACATCAGCTGCGCTAAGCGACCTCCTCGAAGACGAGGAAATAACCAGGCAGGACAAAACAGCCGCCAAATTAATCCCACTTTTCATTTCATGCCCAGCTGTCCAGGGGGCAGCAGCTGAGATTCAGCAGAGCACTGAGTGTCCTTCAGAGCAGCTGCCATGGAGCCCCCACAGCATGAGGCAGCCCCAGGGATCACTCCATCAGCTGCTGCTCTGCCATGGAAAAGCAAGAAGGCCACAGAGTCCTCCCTGGCTGACTGCAGTGCCACTGCTGTTTCACTCACCTGCTTTTGTAGAGCATCCCTCTGCTCAAAGAGGACATTCATGTCCTCTCTCTGATGCCCTGAAGTTCTTCCTTGTGCCTCCTCTGCACTACCAGCATTTCATTGTGAGCTTCCTGCAGCTCAGCTTGCAGCTTTGCCTTGATGGTCTGGCTACAAAATGCAGAGTGACTTCCTGAGACCTGCCCTCAGGCTCAGATTTTTGCACTTGCTGTCTCCAAATCCCATTCCTTCAGCCACTTCTTGTGGCTTCTCGACCCAGCTCTGCTTGCACTGCAAGCCCTCCTTCCTGGGCCTGAGCTCTGGAGCTTACCAGGCTCTGTGCTCCCACAGCCTGAGGCAGCCCTTGCCTCCTCACTCCCAGGAGCTGCCTTTTGTGCCCTTGTCCCTGCCCTGCAGTCCATTCCCTGCCTACTCACACTTACCTGTCCCTTCTCTTGCTGCTCTTTCACCTCCTGCCTGAGCTGCTGGACCTGCTGGCACGCTTGGCTGAGCTCTCCTCGAGTTTGGAGCAGTGTCTCTGTTAAAGCCCTCTTCTCATTCTGCTCTTCCTGCAGCACCTGCACAGAAGCAAAGAGCAGAGGGTTTCACACTTGCCTGCAACATCTGTGTGGCAAGAGGCAAAGACGGATGGGCTCACGCGCCCTCAGAGCACTTGGCTGCTGCTCCCCTGGGCCACTGTCTGCCCCGGGGAGCCATAGCTGCCCAGGAAGTGACTTAAAACACAGCCCAGAAGACATCTCTGGGTTCCTCTTCAGAAATACTCCAGATGAGTCGTTAAATAGATTTTTCTCATCCTTGTCAGCATTTCTGCTTCACACTCCCTGTGCCCACAAAAGTCCTACAATCTCACTTTGGCACTGAACACCTACCAGCACACACCAGAAGGGGAGTGGTAAGAGAACAGTGAAGAAACTCTGAGGTATGTCTTAGAAAAACAGAACACAAGAGCAGCAAAAAAATCTCAACTTAAAGCTGATGTTTCTGCCTGGCTTCCTGTGAGAGGGCTCATTCCTGGTCCCAAAGACAGACCCGATCACCTTTCACCTGCCCAAATTCAATGGAGAGGACATGGAGGACATGCTCCACACAGCCCCCATAGCCTGCCATCTCCACAGCTCCAGCCTTGCAAAAAATCACACCAGTTCTCCCTTCAGAACCATTACCTGTCGCTTGGCTTTTTCAAATCTAATTTGTTCATCTTGTTAGACCTGCAGGGTGGCAACTTTCTGCCTCAGCTCAAGCAGCACCTTCTCGTGTTCCCGCTCTCTCTTTGCCTTCTCTTCTTGCCATTGTTCCAGCATCTCAGCACGGTGCCTTTCATGTTCACTTGCCTGAGGAGGGGAGGTTTCTGCACTCCAGAAACAATGTCCTGACAGCTCTCTCTGCTTCCAGCTCTTGTTGCAGGAATTTCACTTGTCCTGCAAACATCACCAACAGCAGGAGTCAGAGTCTTTACTGACTTTACTGACCTCAGGCCCTTTCAGTGCCTCCAGCCCCACCACTCCTCAGAAGCCCTGTGGACAGAGGTGGCTTTACAGGGTGCTTAGCTTTTCTCAGCAGGGGTGGCACCACAAACAAAGCACACGAGGTCCTCACCTTCTACCACTGCCTTGGCCTGCGTGACTCTGAGCACTTGAGCCTCCAGATGGTCCCTGCTCATCTCCAGCTGAGATATCTGCTGCTGAGCAGCAGACAGGCTGGATTCCAGGCTCTCCTTTGCTGACCTACAAGTTGCAAATACAGAGAGACATGAGCTGCTTGCTCCTGACACCCACAGCTGGTTATTCCAGGACAACGAGGCTCAAGATCCCCACACATCACTATGGAAAATGGATCACATGGAAACTCGTCCAGAGAAGGCACTTTTGTGCCATTTCCATAGCAAAGCAGGGCCCTCTGAGGGAGTGCCCTGGCCTTCCTTATGGCCTGGCACAGCACACACAGCCCAGCCCAACTTGACCTCAACAGCCAAAGCTTCACTTGCTGTTCCTGACCTATGACACTGGGGAGCTGTGCCCAGACAGGATGGGCTGACGAGCAAAGTCTCAGCCTCTGCTCACAGCCCTTCTGTCATCAGCACTTGCAAGCTGCTCTGCAGGGGGACAGGACAGACTCTTGTCCTGCCCAACTCCTGACTTTTTAATGCTCTTGAAAATGGACATAAAGTTACATCATTTTACAGACACCGTGTATTTAAGAGACTTCAGAGCTACTTGGCATGATGCAGAAAAATCTCAAGGACATGGCAGCACTTGTAAAAAATACCAACACCCTAAATGCAGAGACTGCTGTTTAATCTCTTGCAAGGTCAAGGAGTAGGCTTGCCACCTTTATTTTAGTGTTGTTGGCTAAACAGGCAGTAGCCCAATTGGCTTGTCCTTCTTTACAGAGTGAGAGGGACCATGCAAAGGGACCTCGGTGGTTTGGCAGGTGGATGCCCATCAACAATTAGCAAGAATCCCCAGAGGTCATTGAGGATTCCATAGAGCTTTCCCTGCTGCTGTCTAACCAGCCCTAGCACCTGGCCCACACTTCTCAAGAGTGGGCTTGGAAGCAGAAAGCCTCAAGACTTTCAGCAGGAGCCTCTGGCTTCACCCACAATGGCAGCAAGCAACAAGGGAAAACATACAGGACTTCCCCTTCTAGAACAAAACACTCCCAACGTCCCCAGGTAAGAGCCTGGAATGCTCAAGATGGGGCTTCAGTTCTGAAGATCAAGATCATGTCAAGCTACTTGGTAACAAATGAGGGATGTTCAATGCCCAGAATAAGGAACCAAACCTAAGAGAAACATGAGGTTTCATTCAACCTCTGCATGCTTTAACTACTACTCAATTCAGGACTAGGTGGCTTGCTTTTGACTTCCCACAGGAATGTGCTTGGCAGCACAAACAGGAGCCCAAGGCTCATGAGAGCTTTATTGGCTTTAGATGTCAGAAAAATAACCTTCATATTGTGACTTTTTTGTTTTTTGAGACACTTCTATTTTATGTCCGTGGAATGTAAAAACATCTGAAAGGCTGCCTTTACCTGGTCTCTGCCATCTGCTTGCTAGCTCTTGTTGCTGCTGCTCCATAGCTGCCAGTCGTCCCTTAAGGGCAGCCTTCTCCTGGCCCAGCAGCTCCTTCTCTCTGTGCACCTGGGCCAGTGGTTGCCCTTGGCCAGAGGATTGCTGGCGCAGCTGCTCCAGAGCCCTGCTCGATGACTCTTGCTCCTGGGAAACCTGGAAACAGGACAAGGTACACCTTGAGCCCTTCCTCAATGATGGTGTGTGCCATTTTGAGGCAGCTGTCCACAGCAGTGTCCCTGTCTTCTTCTGCCAGAAACAGCATCTGGGCTGATCTGGCTGGCACAACTCCCACTCCCACAGGTGCTACCTAGCAATGAGGTGTCCAGAGCCATGGTGACATCATCCCTCCTTTGCTCCAGCAGATCCCTCTGAAGCTGCAATTCCTCCAGTGTCTGCCTCTTGACTTCCAGCTTGCTCTGCAATGAGGGGTCTTCTCCCTCCAGTGCAGCCTCCACTGTACAAGAAGGGCCAAGACAAGTTTTCAAGGGAAAGCCAGTCTCATTTCCAAAACCAACCTCCATCCTGTCCTGCTGCTGGGCCTTTTCCACCTGGGGTGACGTTTCCTTCTGCTGCTCGGTGTTCCTTTGACGCAGCCACAAGGCTCCTGGCTCTGGGATTCCCATGCATTGCTGCAGCTTTTCCCTGGACTTCTCAACATTTTCGCAGAAACTGCAGAGACAAGGCTCAGTCAGAAGAACAAAGAGGCCTCAAGAGTCACCAATCCCATTTCCAGCACTCCAGGCTGGAGCAGGGGGCAGTGGGCTAAGGAAGACCTTGCTCTTTCCCTCCCAAGGAAATCCTCCAGAGGCAAAGGGAAAGGAAGGCAGGATTTTGCCTTCCTTCAGTGAGAAGCAGTGGCTGGGCAGGGGCACGCAAAGAACAGAATTCAGGGAAGCGGTATGGTGAGAAGAAGGAGTCTTCTATTCCAACATGGCTGTGCATCTCCCACACAGCCTTAGGAGTCACAGTAGAGCATGAAAAACTCTGACAGGACTATGCTCAAGAGCCACACATGGTAGGGCAGGTGATTTCTTCACCCAGGAACCTCTGAACTCCCAGACCTGGAAGCAGATTGCCTCTGGAATGCAAGAGGAGGACGAGGAGGAGGAGGAGGAAATGTTCACCCTCTGATTTCTTCTATCAGATCCTCCATCTGCTGATAGCGGCCTGTGACCGTTTGGGTTTCCTCGTCCATTTGACCAATATGTTCCTGCAAGGGCCCACAATCCCCTGAGACTTCCCAAAGCAATGCAAAGGGATCCTGTTTATCCGTGGATGTCAGAGTTGAGAGGATGCTGCCAGGATTGTCAGTGCAGACGATGGAATGGGCCATGCTGTCACCGTCAACTGTCAGTGCCTGAAAGCCCACATCCAGCTGTTAGTCAGGCATTCTCTTCCTATTCCAAAGGACCACTGAGATGCCTCTTCTGATCCCACAAGAACCAGTGTCCATTCAGTTTCAAAATCCCAGCCAGCTCAGCACAGTTTACTCACCTCAGGGGCTCGGGAGGATTGTCCCTGGTGAGAAAGACCTTGAGCTCCCTGGAAGAGCACAGGGAAGAGCACACTCAGACTGCATGCCTGCCCAGTCGCATCTAAGTGCTTCCCAGCCTGTCCCAGAGCGCAGCAATTCCAGCTGAGCTCTTCCTCCCCTTCTTGGGAATATTTTCAGCCCACTAGTTTGACAGAAGCACAAACAAACGTGCTGGAATGTGTCTCATCATTTGTAAGGACACCAAAACAGGAGTTGCCCAGAGACCCATCCAACCTGGCCTTGAACACTCCCAGGGATCCAGTGGCAGCCACAGCTTCCCTGGGCATCTTATGCCAGGGCCCCAGCACCCTGACAGGGCAGAATTCCCTGCAAATATCCCATCCATCCCTGCCCTGTCTCAGTGGGAAGCCATTTTCCCTCGTCCTGTCCTTGCAGGCCCCTGCCTTAAGTTGCTGTCCAGCTCTCTTGCAGGCCCTTCCTTCATGCATTGATAGGGCCTCTAAGAGCACCCTGGAACCTTCTCCCACCTGGACAACCCCAACTCTTGCCTCCTTTGCCCTTGGCACAGGTGCTCCAGCCCTTGGAGCATCTTCCTGTTATCCCCATGGCCTCCCCTAGGCCACTGGGGATCATCTCAGAAATGTCTGAGAGAAACCCCAGTTTGTCTCTGGGAAGTGCTGAGTCTGCACTGTAAATTAGGCTGAGGGGAAGGTGATGACCCTTGTTTGTGCCCATGGCCTCTGGTTGTACAAGGATGGAGGAGGAGATGTGGCTGTGCTCTGTCATGGCCAGGTGCCCCCCATTCCCTCCCAGGCCTGTCCCCACAGCAAGCACCAAAGCTGCTGGAGCTCTGGAACAGCAACTGTTAAACCCTTGCTATTCCCAGAGGGAAGCCTTCCCTTGAGGCACAGCCCAGGCCCACCCAGGCCCCTGCAGGGCTTGGCACAAGGAGAGCAGTGGCTTTCTCACTCACCCGTCGCGTGTCCATCCGCTCCTTGGCACGAGCACTGTCCAAAGTGCAGTGTCCAAAGGCCCTTGGCCTTCGCAGGGTTTAACCCTTTATGTTCAAACACCCTTGGCCTTCGCAGGGTTTAACTCTCAGTGCCTAAAGGGCCTTGGCATTTGCAAAGTCTAAACCTCAATGTCCAATGGAGTTTGACTTTGCAGGGTCCAAACCCCAGTATCTAAAGGCCCTTGGCCTTTGCACGGTTCAAACCCCAATCTCCAAAGGTTCTTGGCCTTTGCAGGGTCAATAGCAATCAAACACGATCAAAGTGCTGTTGGCCGTTGCAAGGTCCAAGCCCCAATGGTCACAAGCTGTTGACAGCTCCATGGTCCAAACCCAAATAGCCAAGAGCTGTTGATTGTTTCCAGGGTGCAACCCCCAACATTTCATGGACTGTTGACGGTTGCCACGGTCTGAGTCCCAACATTGCAGGGACTGTTGGAGAGGCCCTCCCCGGCTCTCGCCTCATCCCTGCTCCCTGCTGGCCCAGGCACCAGCCCTGCCTCCCCCATGTCCACACAACCCTGCTGGGCAGCTGGGCAGGGACCCAGCTCATGAGTTCCAAGTTCCTGCACCAGGCAGCATCAGTTTGCAGAGCCTCATCGGACAGAGCAGTTTTCTCCGAGGTGGAGCAAATCTTAAGAATTTATAAAATGTGATCGCATATAGTAATGAGTTGCATGCTTCCTATCTAGGCTGATTCTGTCTCTGGAGGAAAAGACCCTGTGCCTCAGATCACTGGAAGAAAGGAACCAGGTGCTGAACAATGAGCTGTCTCAGTTTCATTCTGCTCTTCAGCAGGCCGAACAACTCTCTTCAATTTGTGCAGGACAACTGAAGCAGCTCAACACCCAGGTAAGCTGGGCACTCCATCCTCTTTTCCAGGGACACACAACACCACCTTTGGCATGCTAGTCCCAACCTCTTTCCCCTCCCAGCAGCATCCACATGTTCTTCCCAGGCCTGCTGCTGCTGCTGCACCCTCAGGCCAAGGCTGGATCTGGTGTCTGCTGCCAAAGTTTTCCCCCATTCTCTCCTGGGTCCCAGCAGGAAATGTGGGAGGAGAAGCAGCAGCACACTCCTCTGGAGCTTCTCTGTCCCTCTGTTAGCAGTGCTGTCCCTGACAGGATTGGTGCCTGTGCCAGGCACTGAGCAATGTGGGGACACAGACGTGGCTATGGCAGGCTGGGCAGGGCACTTCCACCACAGCCAGTTCAGCCCGTGTTCAGAGCTGCAGCCTCAAGGGTGCCCCTTGCCTCCCTTCCCCTGTTTTCTCTACCTTTGTCTCTACTGGAATCCTTGGTTCTGCACCTTCTGTTTCTGGTGTATTTCTACCTGAAGTCTTTTGTCCTTCAATGCTCTCCCTACTGCCCGCTCTGCTGCCTCAGGAGCAGCCCAGTCCCTGAGGCTCTCTGCATCCATCTTCCAGATCCAGGCCCTGCAGGATGCAGTGACAGAGAAGGCAGCTCAGCAGGACACTCAAGAGAAGGAGCTGCTGCAGGAGCTGGCAAAGTCCCAAGCAGGAGAACAGAGCTTGAGGGACGCTGTGCATGTGCTGCAGGTTGAGATGTCTGAGCTGCGTCTGAGGCTCCAGAGCTCTGAGGAAAGAGCAGAGGCCATGGCCACACACTGTGAGGCCATGGAGATGGAGCTGAGGATGGCTCAGGCTGACAACAACCAAATCAAGGCCTGCAATCAGGAGCTGCAGACACTGTTGGAGGAAACTCAGCAAGGTACAACTTCTCTCCCATCCATTGCCCCATCCTGTTCCACCAGCGGGGATCTCTGATCCCATGCAGAGGTAAAGGCCTTTGCCCAGAGATGGCAGACAGGAAAAACAACCAGCACGAGACTTATCCATCCAGGCGCCAGTCAAAGTTTATCTCAAGGATGATGCTGTGGCTGGCGGTGCCAACTGGCTCTGCTGTGGCTGATCCCATACACAGCTGGTGCCTTTCAGGTGCTGTGTCTGTGCTAAGCAGCTGAAGCTGGATGCCTCAGCTCAATTCCCCCAAATTTCAGGCCCTGTCAAAGCCTCCAGGCTATTGGCCTCTCTAGAGCAGGGCTGCACAGGCATCCCTGCTGCTTTGTCTCTCTTGGATTGCTCACTCAGCACAAGGCCAAGAGCAAACACACTTTGCTATTCCTCTGAACCTTGCCCCTGCCATTCCTGCTTTTTTCTCTGCCTGGAAATTTCCTTCATTTCTCTCACTTTTGGAAGCTCTTGTGGGCTTAAGGCCTGGCAAACCTCGGCAGGCAGAGAAGACAGTGCTGTTGTCTCTGCAGGGTGCCCATCAGTTTACTTTGCTTTGCTTTCTCCCTTCTCTTTCCCCTTCCCTCCTGCAGCAATATGGAGGGCAGAACAGCAGAAGACCTCTCTAGAAACTGCCTTGAAGGAAGAGGCTGTGACTGTTCGTCAGGAGGTGGCATCACTGCAGAGGAAACTGGAGAGCCAGGAGAAGGAAAGGCAGGATGTGCTGGTGAGAATGGCAGATGCCACAAAGGGCCATTTCCTAGCTATGTTTGCACCTTGTGTTACCAGTTCTAAGGAGCACCTTTTTCCAGTTTAACTTTCCTAATTGCATTCTTCTGAACACGGAGGAAATGATGTTGTAGCCATGTCAAAGCCAGTTAGCACTGAGGCTGCTGATTTTCCTCCATGCTGGAGTTCTGTGCCCTGGAAGCTTTAGTTCTCCATGTCCACACTGTCTCCATTGACATTGCATGGTTTGGGCAATTTCTGGTGTCCAAATTGGGGACAGTGGGGAGAGAAGAGAGGAAAGCCAAGTGCTGATGCAGATCAGGACGTGTGCCTGCAAGGGGAGAACTCGTCCTGAGTGGCAGCAGGGAATGACTGATCTGGCCATTGGTGCTGCAAGAGAGGGCAGTGGGGCTCTCGGGGATGCTGCCATGGAAAGTCTACACAGGAGTGTTGGAAAACCACTCCTGTTGCCCCAAGGCCTTGGAATGAAATGCTGAGGGTGTTTGCTCCTCCTTCCTGATGGAGAGCACATCCTCATGGCACTGCCTAAATCCTGCTTAGCATTGACTTGAAATCCTGGCTGCAGTTCTGGCAGCTCGTGCCCAAAGGAACACGGGAGTGGAGCTGCCAGAGGTCGGGGACGGGCAGAAAGGAAGCTGGGATGGGCTGAGCGAGCTGGGAAAGAGGCAGCGTCAAGGGGGGACCCAGCCAAGGTCTGCAGCAGCCCGAAAGGCAGAGAGAGAGGGGGGCAGCATGTGCCTGCCCCTGCAGCAGGAGTCCAGATCTGGTGTGAGAAGCAAACCAAGGGAGGCAATGAGTGAGTCTTCTTCTCCCTGTTTTGGAAGCATGAACGGGAATTGTACCACCAGCAGCTGAGAGACCTGGGAAAGGACATGGGTGCACCTGACATCCAAAGAGGGAAGAAGATAACCCAGGAATTGGAAGTGGAGAGGGAAGACATGCAAGAAGAGTTGGACCACGGGATTGCTGCTGCCTTGAAGAAGAGAGGAAGAGAAGAAATCAAAGGGACAGAGAATGTTCAACTCCTGAGTGCTGCACTGAGGAAGAGTGAAATGGACAAAGGGACTCTGAAGAAAAACTTTGTAATCCTGCAGAGAAAATCTCCTGACAACTGCATGGGCCAGTCTCATCTCCAGGTAGGCACAGGCACTGACCTTCAGTCCACTCCAATGTCCCTGAAGGATTCCAGTGATATTTCCCATAAAGAAGTGGGACTCTATATCCCTGTGAGTCCAGGCCTGCTTGGCCAAAGCAGCCCAGGCTGCGGCAGGCAGCCTTGTCTGTCTGCCTGGCCCCAGCCAGAGACCATTGACTGGCAGATTGTTTCCTGGCATGCCCAGAATGACTGCTACAGCTCTGGAGTTTGCTGCTCAGATCAGCTGCAGGCCAAATGCTGGGCATGGGGAGCTGCTTCTCCTGTGCTCACACAAGATCATGGCAACACGTGGGGATTTGGATTTGGTGTGGGAGGGAATGGAGCAGGTGAGCAGGGCGATGGACTAAACCCAGCAGAGTTTTGTACCAAGAGATGTGAGCAGCAGCAGCTGCACTGCTGGTGCCTCGAGGATGCTTGCCAAGATGGAGATTTCTGAGGGACAGCTCTTGTGGTGTTTGAAATAAGGCAATCATCTCCCCTCTGAATCCCCAGCAGGCTGTTGGAGCACAAGAGGAGCAGCTGTTACTTGTCTCACAGAGCAGGCTGGAACCTCAGCAACCGCTTGCATCAGCAGATGATGCCTGAATGAACCACTGAGCCCAGGAGAACTTTTGAGCACGTAAAATGGGCTTTCTGTGCCTCCACGGAGCCTCAGGCTCCTCTGGAGCACAGCACGTTTGCCCAGGCAGTGCTTTGCAGTGCCCTGCTTGTTTCCTTGCCTCTCCCTGTCCCTGCTGCAGGCACAGCCTTCTGTTTGTTCTGTCTCTTGCGGCAGCCCATGGCTTTCTCAAAGGTGCCTTCACTGCACTGTCTCCCTCCCTGGCCCCGTGTCCCTGGACACACCCTGGCCTCTCTTGCGCAGCCCCCAGCGAGAGCTTTTTGCTCCCAGTGTTGTCTGGTGCAATTCAGGCTCTCAGAGCAGAGATCTTGCATTGATGTCGAGAGGTTCTTTTGCTCCATGTTTGCTGACAGGTTTCTGTGACCTTTCTCCCATCCAATGTGCAGGTGGAACGTGAAGGAAGAAGAATCAGAACTTTTAGGAGAGCGTTCCCCCCAGAGTCCTTTACGTTCAGTGTCTCCAAGTCTGAGCAGCAAAATAGGTCAACTTCTGAAAGAAGCTCCAGCAGCTCAGGGGAGCAGCAGTAGCCCTCCTGCTGATGCACAGCCTGTGGAGCAAGGGGTCAGTGGCCCAAATGTGTCCTTTGGAAATGAGAGTTGGGTTCCTCACTGCTGTTGGAACTTGCTCTGCTAGACCTGTGGGGGCTGAGGGATGTACGTGGGAAAGGTTTGGCAACCTTGGACTGGACTTGTTGATCATCTGAGCTCTGTTCAGGGCCAGTCTGGGAGCCTGTTCCTTTCCCCTTCCCCGAGGGCAGAGTGTTGGTGAGGGCTGCAGTTGGAGGCTGTGTCTGCCCTGACAGCCGGTACCGTGGGGCTGTGGATGCTGCTGCCAGCGTGGGCTTGTGTGAGCTGGGCCTTGTGCCTCTTTCAGATGTCCCTGCTGCAGTCACAGCTGGCCCGAGACCGACAGCACCACCAGCAGAACTACATTGAGAGCTGTTCAAGGACCAGCCAGGAGCTGTCAGACCTTCACCAGGAGCTGTCCTGCTGCTTTGCAGCTGTGCTCAAGGAGCCCAAAGCTGCTCTTGTGGAAGCAGAGACTTCAAGCTGCATCAGTCTCTGAATCTTAACTTGGCAGGGACATCCTTGGGCCATCAGTCTCTGGAGAGACAGGCCCTGGAGAAGGCAGGTGCAGCTCTTGTGCACAGAGGATTTGTGCCCTGCTCAGAAGGCAGTTCCTGTCAACTGGGGCACAGAAATCCTCCCTAGGACACAGACAAACACTATCAAAGATGAGGGCAAAAAACACCTGCCAAAGCTCTTCCAAGCAGACCCATTTGGTTCTTAAAGGTCTGTTCCTAGTGAGGAATCTTTGATGTAAGCAGCAAGACTTTTCTTCTGCCTAGAAGACCTAGTGATATTTTCGCAAACAGAGAGCAGAGCAGGAAAAACATGCACTTGTGGCTGTCTCAGGATTCTTAATCCATTTTATGAGCTGACGCTGCTCTTGGCCGCCCCGGAGCTCTGGGCTGGCTCCACAGTGCCCAGGGTCCAATGGGAGCTCGCGGAGGGAGGGGTAAGGGGAGGAGGTTACAATACCAGGGACCAATGGGGATACAAAGAAGGCGGGAATACAACATAACAACCAATAGTGTTTTGAGGAAGGGATGACATACATGGAAGGAGCTGGAAGGAGAGGTGGGGTTTACAGGGATGGATGGGGAGCTGGGGCAGGGTAAAGGTGATTGACGGGGAACATTCAGAAAAACTGGGAGGGGTTTACATAACAGACAAATGGAACCAACCAAAGCAGTAAATGGGAGACAACCAGGAACATATCAAACAGACGAAATACTAACAATTTTAACAGAACTGAATAAACATACTACAACAATGAGCCTTAAACACTGCAGCTCTAGGCATTTCTGTGTAGGAATTTGAAAAGTCCCTGAAACACCATTTTTCCTCCTCAGGTGGCTGTCCTAAAGGCAAAGTTTTACTTTCCGTGAATATTTATAAACACCAAGAAACTTTTTAGGATTTTTCTTACATCTCCCCTTGGTCAGAGAAGACAGGAGAATTCCTGTGACTCAGGAACTAATCGTATCCCAGAAGAGCATGTGGGTCTTGAGAATGCTGAGCCTTAAAACTGGTGCTGCCTGGAGCAGCAACTTGGAACTCATGTTATGAGCCAGGTCCCTGCCCAGCTGCCCAGCTTGGGCTTGGACCTTGTGACGGCCAACAGCACTTTGATCGTGTGCTAGTGACCCTGCAAAGGCCAAGAACGTTTGAATATTTGGGTTAGGACCCGGCAAAGGCCAAGGGCCTTTGGACACTGGGGTTAAACCTTGCGAAGGCCAAGGGCCTTTGGACACTGCACTTTGGACAGTGCTCGTGCCAAGGAGTGGATGGACACGCGACGGGTGAGTGAGAAAGCCACTGCTCTCCTTGTGCCAAGCCCTGCAGGGGCCTGGGTGGGCCTGGGCTGTGCCTCAGGGAAGGCTTCCCTCTGGGAATAGCAAGGGTTTAACAGTTGCTGTTCCAGAGCTCCACCAGCTTTGGTGCTTGCTGTAATAAAATATGTTTGTTCATTAAAGTATGTTGCTTGTTGAGTAGGATGTGGTTACTATAATGGAAATGTTTGTTCATTAAAGTCTGTTTGTTCAATGTTCGTGGTTAGCTTTTTGTAAAGGTTAATACGTTTGTATGAGTGGTACTTTCCAGAGTGGTACTTTCCAGAAACCAAGAGAAACAGAAGATGCCCTGGCAACAACCTTAAAGCATGCGCAGATTACTCCGGAAAAATTGCAACGATAGGCTCGTGAGCGGCTTAAAAGGACCGACCGGAACCCCAGTCAGCGCGGCAGTTGGAAGGACGGAGTTCCCCTGTCGCCCAGCGCTGCATTGCCTCTTTGTTTTGCTTGTTCCAATTAATAAGTCTTTGATTGGCTTTCTCGACTCTTGTTAATTAATAAAATCTATAACACTTGCTGTTGAGACAGGCCTGGGAGGGAATGGGGGGCACCTGGCCATCCCAGAGCACAGCCACATCTCCTCCTCCATCCTTGTCCAACGGGAGGGGCCATGGGCACAAACAAGGGTCATCACCTTCCCCTCAGCCTAATTTACAGTGCAGCCTCAGCGCTTCCCAGAGACAAACTGGGGTTTCTCTCAGACATTTCTGAGATGATCCCCAGTGGCCTAGGGGAGGCCATGGGGATAACAGGAAGATGCTCCAAGGGCTGGAGCACCTGTGCCAAGGGCAAAGGAGGCAAGAGTTGGGGTTGTCCAGGTGGGAGAAGGTTCCAGGGTGATCTTAGAGGCCCTATCAATGCATGAAGGAAGGGCCTGCAAGAGAGCTGGACAGCAACTTAAGGCAGGGGCCTGCAAGGACAGGACGAGGGAAAATGGCTTCCCACTGAGACAGGGCAGGGATGGATGGGATATTTGCAGGGAATTCTGCCCTGTCAGGGTGCTGGGGCCCTGGCATATGATGCCCAGGGAAGCTGTGGCTGCCACTGGATCCCTGGGAGTGTTCAAGGCCAGGTTGGATGGGTCTCTGGGCAACTCCCGTTTTGGTGTCCTTACAAATGATGAGACACATTCCAGCATGTTTGTTTGTGCTTCTGTCAAACTAGTGGGCTGAAAATATTCCCAAGAAGGGGAGGAAGAGCTCAGCTGGAATTGCTGCGCTCTGGGACAGGCTGGGAAGCACTTAGATGCGACTGGGCAGGCATGCAGTCTGAGTGTGCTCTTCCCTGTGCTCTTCCAGGGAGCTCAAGGTCTTTCTCACCAGGGACAATCCTCCCGAGCCCCTGAGGTGAGTAAACTGTGCTGAGCTGGCTGGGATTTTGAAACTGAATGGACAGTGGTTCTTGTGGGATCAGAAGAGGCATCTCAGTGGTCCTTTGGAATAGGAAGAGAATGCCTGACTAACAGCTGGATGTGGGCTTTCAGGCACTGACAGTTGACGGTGACAGCATGGCCCATTCCATTATCTGCACTGACAATCCTGGCAGCATCCTCTCAACTCTGACATCCACGGATAAACAGGATCCCTTTGCATTGCTTCGGGAAGTCTCAGGGAATTGTGGGCGCTTGCAGGAACATATTGGTCAAATGGACGAGGAAACCCAAATGGTCACAAGCGGCTATCAGCAGATGGAGGATCTGATAGAAGAAATCAGAGGGTGAACATTTCCTCCTCCTCCTCCTCCCCTTGCATTCCAGAGGCAATCTGCTTCCAGGTCTGGGAGTTCAGAGGTTCCTGGGTGAAGAAATCACCTGCCCTACCATGTGTGGCTCTTGAGCATCGTCCTGTCATGGTTTTTCATGCTCTACTGTGACTCCTAAGGCTGTGTGGGAGATGCACAGCCATGTTGGAATAGAAGACTCCTTCTTCTCACCATACCGCTTCCCTGAATTCTGTTCTTTGCGTGCCTCTGCCCAGCCACTGCTTCTCACTGAAGGAAGGCAAAATCCTGCCTTCCTTTCCCTTTGCCTCTGGAGGATTTCCTTGGGAGGGAAAGAGCAAGGTCTTCCTTAGCCCACTGCCCCCTGCTCCAGCCTGGAGTGCTGGAAATGGGATTGGTGACTCTTGAGGCCTCTTTGTTCTTCTGACTGAGCCTTGTCTCTGCAGTTGCTGTGAAAACATTGAGAAGTCCAGGGAAAAGCTGCAGTAATGCATGGGAATCCCAGAGCCAGGAGCCTTGTGGCTGCGTCAAAGGAACACCGAGCAGCAGAAGGAAACATCACCCCAGGTGGAAAAGGCCCAGCAGCAGGACAGGATGGAGGTTGGTTTTGGAAATGAGACTGGCTTTCCCTTGAAAACTTGTCTTGGCCCTTCTTGTACAGTGGAGGCTGCACTGGAGGGAGAAGACCCCTCATTGCAGAGCAAGCTGGAAGTCAAGAGGCAGACACTGGAGGAATTGCAGCTTCAGAGGGATCTGCTGGAGCAAAGGAGGGATGATGTCACCATGGCTCTGGACACCTCATTGCTAGGTAGCACCTGTGGGAGTGGGAGTTGTGCCAGCCAGATCAGCCCAGATGCTGTTTCTGGCAGAAGAAGACAGGGACACTGCTGTGGACAGCTGCCTCAAAATGGCACACACCATCATTGAGGAAGGGCTCAAGGTGTACCTTGTCCTGTTTCCAGGTTTCCCAGGAGCAAGAGTCATCGAGCAGGGCTCTGGAGCAGCTGCGCCAGCAATCCTCTGGCCAAGGGCAACCACTGGCCCAGGTGCACAGAGAGAAGGAGCTGCTGGGCCAGGAGAAGGCTGCCCTTAAGGGACGACTGGCAGCTATGGAGCAGCAGCGACAAGAGCTTTCCAAGCAGCTGGCAGAGACCAGGTAAAGGCAGGGAGCAGAGCCTTTCAGATGTTTTTACATTCCACGGACATAAAATAGAAGTGTCTCAAAAAACAAAAAAGTCACAATATGAAGGTTATTTTTCTGACATCTAAAGCCAATAAAGCTCTCATGAGCCTTGGGCTCCTGTTTGTGCTGCCAAGCACATTCCTGTGGGAAGTCAAAAGCAAGCCACCCAGCCCTGAATTGAGTAGTAGTTAAAGCATGCAGAGGTTGAGTGAAACCTCATGTTTCTCTTAGGTTTGGTTCCTTATTCTGGGCATTGAACATCCCTCATTTGTTACCAAGTAGCTTGACATGATCTTGATCTTCAGAACTGAAGCCCCATCTTGAGCATTCCAGGCTCTTACCTGGGGACGTTGGAAGTGTTTTGTTCTAGAAGGGGAAGTCCTGTATGTTTTCCCTTGTTGCTTGCTGCCATTGTGGGTGAAGCCAGAGGCTCCTGCTGAAAGTCTTGAGGCTTTCTGCTTCCAAGCCCACTCTTGAGAAGTGTGGGCCAGGTGCTAGGGCTGGTTAGACAGCAGCAGGGAAAGCTCTATGGAATCCTCAATGACCTCTGGGGATTCTTGCTAGTTGTTGATGGGCATCCACCTGCCAAACCACCGAGGTCCCTTTGCATGGTCCCTCTCACTCTGTAAAGAAGGACAAGCCAATTGGGCTACTGCCTGCTTAGCCAACAACACTAAAATAAAGGTGGCAAGCCTACTCCTTGACCTTGCAAGAGTTTAAACAGCAGTCTCTGCATTCAGGTAGTTTTTGTTCAGACAAAAGGGTGTTGGTATTTTTAACAAGTGCTGCCATGTCCTTGAGATTTTTCTGCATCATGCCAAGTAGCTCTGAAGTCTCTTAAATACACGGTGTCTGTAAAATGATGTAACTTTATGTCCATTTTCAAGAGCATTAAAAAGTCAGGAGTTGGGCAGGACAAGAGTCTGTCCTGTCCCCCTGCAGAGCAGCTTGCAAGTGCTGATGACAGAAGGGCTGTGAGCAGAGGCTGAGACTTTGCTCGTCAGCCCATCCTGTCTGGGCACAGCTCCCCAGTGTCATAGGTCAGGAACAGCAAGTGAAGCTTTGGCTGTTGAGGTCAAGTTGGGCTGGGCTGTGTGTGCTGTGCCAGGCCATAAGGAAGGCCAGGGCACTCCCTCAGAGGGCCCTGCTTTGCTATGGAAATGGCACAAAAGTGCCTTCTCTGGACGAGTTTCCATGTGACCCATTTTCCATAGTGATGTGTGGGGATCTTGAGCCTCGTTGTCCTGGAATAACCAGCTGTGGGTGTCAGGAGCAAGCAGCTCATGTCTCTCTGTATTTGCAACTTGTAGGTCAGCAAAGGAGAGCCTGGAATCCAGCCTGTCTGCTGCTCAGCAGCAGATATCTCAGCTGGAGATGAGCAGGAACCATCTGGAGGCTCAAGTGCTCAGAGTCACGCAGGCCAAGGCAGTGGTAGAAGGTGAGGACCTCGTGTGCTTTGTTTGTGGTGCCGCCCCTGCCGAGAAAAGCTAAGCACCCTGTAAAGCCACCTCTGTCCACAGGGCTTCTGAGGAGTGGTGGGGCTGGAGGTCCTGAAAGGGCCTGAGGTCAGTAAAGTCAGTAAAGACTCTGACTCCTGCTGTTGGTGATGTTTGCAGGACAAGTGAAATTCCTGCAACGAGAGCTGGAAGCAGAGGGAGCTCTCAGGAGGAAGGAACAGGAAGAGAGAGCTCAGCAGCTCATGCAGGCAGAGCAGAAGCATAAGGAAAGCCTCAGGCTTCAGGGAACACCTCAGCAAGTACAAGTAAACAAGCTCCTGCACAACCTGGTACGGGACAATATGCTTCTGAATTGTATGAGCTGGGCCTGTGGGAAGGTTTAGCTCAAGCAGAACCTGAGGATGAGAAAGGGCAGCAATCCTCTGCCAGAGGCCTCCAGCTGCTGGGCTGGGCAGCAGAGTCAGCATCTCAGACTTGGAGGTGTGTGAAGCCTCCCCAGGCTGGTGCTGGGACAGCAAATGCAGCCATGGCTCCAGTGAGGGCGTAAGAGGAGTTCCAGAGCAGGTTGGGCAGTGCCCACCCAAAGTGTGACAGCCCAGGGCAGGATCATCCCCGAGTCTCTCCTGCCACGGAGCAGATGCCATCATGCAGCAGATGCCAACATGGAGCAGATGCCAACATGGAGCAGATGCCATCAGTGCTTCTGGCTGCAGGAGTGGGAACTCAGTTCCTTTCTTGCTGTGCTTCCATGATTGACACAGGGATTAGGTTTGGGCTGGAAGCCAATGGAACAGGCCCCTGGTCCTTCAGTGCTTGTGGCTGGGGCATCAGGGAGGGGAAGGTGACACCTCCTTTTGTGAGTGCTTGGGCCCAATGCTTGTGAAGGTTTTTCCCAACAGAAATGATTCCATGAGGCTGTGATTCTTGCAGCTGCTGAGCCTCCTCTTAAATTCCCAGACAGGACATGGTTTCTGGAGTGCAGAAAGCCAGTGCTGTTGTCTTTTCAGGCTGGGGTTTGTGGGATGGATGAAGCTTCACTTTTTTCAGCAAGGAGCTTGCTGGGACTTCATCTTGCAAATTTCTCCTCCCCTCCTCAGGCAAGTGAACGTGAAAGGCACCGTGCTGAGGTGCTGGAACAATGGCAAGAAGAGAAGGCAAAGAGAGAGCGGGAACAAGAGAAGGTGCTGCTTGAGCTGAGGCAGAAAGTTGCCACCCTGCAGGTCTAACAAGATGAACAAACTAGATTTGAAAAAGCCAAGCGACAGATAATGGTTCTGAAGGGAGAACTGGTGTGATTTTTTGCAAGGCTGGAGCTGTGGAGATGGCAGGCTATGGGGGCTGTGTGGAGCATGTCCTCCATGTCCTCTCCATTGAATTTGGGCAGGTGAAAGGTGACCGGGTCTGTCTTTGGGACCAGGAATGAGCCCTCTCACAGGAAGCCAGGCAGAAACATCAGCTTTAAGTTGAGATTTTTGTGCTGCTCTTGTGTTCTGTTTTTCTAAGACATACCTCAGAGTTTCTTCACTGTTCTCTTACCACTCCCCTTCTGGTGTGTGCTGGTAGGTGTTCAGTGCCAAAGTGAGATTGTAGGACTTTTGTGGGCACAGGGAGTGTGAAGCAGAAATGCTGACAAGGATGAGAAAAATCTATTTAACGACTCATCTGGAGTATTTCTGAAGAGGAACCCAGAGATGTCTTCTGGGCTGTGTTTTAAGTCACTTCCTGGGCAGCTGTGGCTCCCCAGGGCAGACAGTGGCCCAGGGGAGCAGCAGCCAAGTGCTCTGAGGGCGCGTGAGCCCATCCGTCTTTGCCTCTTGCCACACAGATGTTGCAGGCAAGTGTGAAACCCTCTGCTCTTTGCTTCTGTGCAGGTGCTGCAGGAAGAGCAGAATGAGAAGAGGGCTTTAACAGAGACACTGCTCCAAACTCGGGGACAGCTCAGCCAAGCGTGCCAGCAGGTCCAGCAGCTCAGGCAGGAGGTGAAAGAGCAGCAAGAGAAGGGACAGGTAAGTGTGAGTAGGCAGGGAATGGAGTGCAGGGCAGGGACAAGGGCACAAAAGGCAGCTCCTGGGAGTGAGGAGGCAAGGGCTGCCTCAGGCTGTGGGAGCACAGAGCCTGGTAAGCTCCAGAGCTCAGCCACAGGAAGGAGGGCTTGCAGTGCAAGCAGAGCTGCATTGAGAAGCCACAAGAAGTGGCTGAAGGAATGGGGTTTGGAGACAGCAAGTGCAAAAATCTTAGCCTGAGGGCAGGTCCCAGGAAGTCGCTCTGCATTTTGTTGCCAGACCATCGAGGCAAAGCTGCAAGCTGAGCTGCAGGAAGCTCACAATGAAATGCTGGCAGTGCAGAGGAGGCACAAGGAAGAACTCCAAGGCGTCAGAGAGGAGATGAATGTCCTCCTTGAGATGAGGGAGGCTCTGCAAAGTGACAACAGCACTGTCTTCTCTGCCTGACTGGGTTTGCCTGGTCTTAAGCCCACAAAATCTTCCAAAGCTGACAGAAGTGAAGGAATCTTCCAAGCAGAGAAAAAAGCAGGAATGGCAGGGGCAAGGTTCGGAGGAATAGCAAAGTGTGTTTGCTCTTGGCCTTGTGCTGAGTGAGCAATCCAAGAGAGACAAAGCAGCTGGGACGCCTGTGCAGGATTCCAGGGCATTCCAGTGGAACCAAGGATTCCAGTGGAGACAAAGGTAGAGAAAACAGGGAAAGGGAGGCAAGGGGCACCCTTGAGGCTGCAGCTCTGAACACGGGCTGAACTGGCTGTGGTGGAAGTGCCCTGCCCAGCCTGCCATAGCCACGTCTGTGTCCCCACATTGCTCAGTGCCTGGCACAGGCACCAATCCTGTCAGGGACAGCACTGCTAACAGAGGGACAGAGAAGCTCCAGAGGAGTGTGCTGCTGCTTCTGCTCCCAGATTTCCTGTGGGACCCAGGAGAGAATGGGGGAAAACTTTGGCAGCAGACACCAGATCCAGCCTTGGCCTGAGGGTGCAGCAGCAGCAGCAGGCCTGGGAAGAACATGTGGATGCTGCTGGGAGGGGAAAGAGGTTGGGACTAGCATGCCAAAGGTGGTGTTGTGTGTCCCTGGAGAAGAGGATGGAGTGCCCAGCTTACCTGGGTGTTGAGCTGCTTCAGTTGTCCTGCACAAATTGAAGAGAGTTGTTCGGCCTGCTGAAGAGCAGAATGAAACTGAGACAGCTCATTGTTCAGCACCTGGTTCCTTTGTTCCAGCATTCTGAGATCCATGCTCTTTTCCTCCAGAGACAGAATCAGCCTAGAAAGGAAGCATGCAACTCATTACTAATGGCATCACATTTTATAAACTCCTAGGACTTGCACCACCTCAGAGAAAACAGCTCTGTCCGATGAGGATTGTCTAAACAACTTGGCTGTTTGTTCGCCCTGCAGTCACAGCCCAGCATGTGCCCACTCTGCTTTTTGTTCCTGAAAGAACAGGGAGTTCCTGCCTTCAGCCACAGCCTGCCACTGTCAGCCACAGTAGAGGCACTTAGGAATGAGAAAGGAAAACGTTCCCTTTCTCCCTGTCCTGGGACTGGCATATTCCCAATAGAGATGGACAACTTGGTTAAGTCTCTAAGTGGCCCACCTGAAAAAGCACCTCCCAAACCAAGGCTAGCAAGAAGAGGCCAGCAGGAGTCCATGCTGATGGGTGCTGGCCAACAGCCCAGAGGACTAGCCCAGCTGTCCAGGGGGCAGCAGCTGAGATTCAGCAGAGCACTGAGTGTCCTTCAGAGCAGCTGCCATGGAGCCCCCAGAGCATGAGGCAGCCCCAGGGATCACTCCATCAGCTGCTGCTCTGCCATGGAAAAGCAAGAAGGCCACAGAGTCCTCCCTGGCTGACTGCAGTGCCACTGCTGTTTCACTCACCTGCTTTTGTAGAGCATCCCTCTGCTCAAGGAGGACATTCATCTCCTCTCTGATGCCCTGAAGTTCTTCCTTGTGCCTCCTCTGCACTGCCAGCATTTCATTGTGAGCTTCCTGCAGCTCAGCTTGCAGCTTTGCCTTGATGGTCTGGCAACAAAATGCAGAGCGACTTCCTGGGACCTGCCCTCAGGCTCAGATTTTTGCACTTGCTGTCTCCAAACCCCATTCCTTCAGCTACTTCTTGTGGCTTCTCAACCCAGCTCTGCTTGCACTGCAAGCCCTCCTTCCTGTGGCTGAGCTCTGGAGTTTACCAGGCTCCCACAGCCTGAGGCAGCCCTTGCCCCCTCACTCCCAGGAGCTGCCTTTTGTGCCCTTGTCCCTGCCCTGCACTCCATTCCCTGCCTACTCAGACTTACCTGTCCCTTCTCTTGCTGCTCTTTCACCTCCTGCCTGAGCTGCTGGACCTGCTGGCACGCTTGGCTGAGCTGTCCCCGAGTTTGGAGCAGTGTCTCTGTTAAAGCCCTCTTCTCATTCTGCTCTTCCTGCAGCACCTGCACAGAAGCAAAGAGCAGAGGGTTTCACACTTGCCTGCAACATCTGTGTGGCAAGAGGCAAAGACGGATGGGCTCACGCGCCCTCAGAGCACTTGGCTGCTGCTTGCCTGGGCCACTGTCTGCCCTGGGGAGCCACAGCTGCCCAGAAGTGACTTAAAACACAGCCCAGAAGACATCTCTGGGTTCCTCTTCAGATATACTCCAGATGAATCGTTAAATAGATTTTTCTCATCCTTGTCAGCATTTCTGACACCCTCCCTGTGCCCACAAAAGTCCTATGTCGTGGTTTTAATCCAATAACTAAGAAAATTACTTATTTCTTGCTGTGAGATATGGATTAGAACAAGAGCAAAACAGGCATAAAACTTAAAAGGAAAAAAAACCCGTTTATTGACAAACTACAATAATAAGATGTCGTGGTTTTAAACCACTAACTAAGAAAATTACTTACTTCTTGCTGTGAGATATGGATTAGAATAAGAGCAAAACAGGCATACAACTTAAAAGGGAAAAAAAAGAAAGTTTATTGACAAACCACAATAATAAGAACACCAGAATAAACTTCCAGAAAAACCTTTCCATCCCCTATCCACCCACTATTCTCTTGTTCACATGACAACAGAGACAAAAACTCTGGAACTCTGATGGTTAAAACAGTCCCAATTCTTGCTAGTATGTTCACCAGTCTTTATAGAGAAACAGAAGTTTCTTCCTGTTAATTTATGGAGATTCTCACAAGAAAACTATTTTTGTTATAGTTTTCTATTGCCCTAATGTTAGCTGTCCAGAGCTGCTATTATTAGAGCTCACTCCTCCCATTTTCACATCACTCTGAAGTGTGTATGGGCCATGCGTCTAGAGATAGCATTTTTAAGGATAAGTTATTCAAAGGCAAAAAAAGTCTTCTTCATCTGTTTCTGTGAGCTTCACCAGAAAACAGTTTTCTCATGGCCTCTCAGGGCTTCAAATCTCCCAACATTTTTCTCATGGCCTCTCAAGGCTTTTAATCTCCCAGTACTTCACTATACTATAATTACTCTTTACTCAAATTTACAATTTGAACACTATTCCTCTCTAGATCCTATATCATGAATTAAAGGAGTTCTTTTCAGGACTTCATTGTCCATCTCCATAGTTTTAACAGTGAGATATTTCAGCTTAATTAAAGCATCTTCTTAATTCTCTACCTTTCCTGAAGCTTCTTTTCTTTCCTGTCACTGGTAGTTTATAAAGTCTCTTTTCATGTTGATCTCTCTCTCTCTCTCTCTCTGGATAAAAAGATTAATCCGCAAGTCTCATCTGGGTAATGAAAGAGTTAACATCTTGCCCAGGCTTTTGTAGATGGTTTGGAGATCTCTGCCGAACAGGAGCTGGAGCCGTCTGCGATGGGAAGTTCCTCATGGCTGCTCTGGAGCGTGTAGTCTCTGCTCCAACCCGCTGCAAGTCCAGGGCCTCCCTCTTTCTTCACTGGGCAGTTTCTAGTGAATGTAGTTACAGCAAAACCTGCAGCCGAGCCAGAGATCGGCCTGGCCCGGCCCGGGCCCGAGGAAAACCTTCCCCAGGCCCCCCCATCTCCCGGGCAGGAGACGCGGCAGGCCCGGCCCCGGCCCCGCCCGGCCGCATGGCCTGGGCAGGGACGGGAGGCCTGGAGCTCCGCCACCCTCCACAGCCGGAAAACAAAGAGAGCCCAGAGAGCTCTGCTTTTACACTTTAAGGTAGGGTTCACAAGTTGATCCCACTTTTCAATGGCCTAAACTGCTGTCAATTCTCAGCAATGACCGATAATTGGTCAGGAGAAAAGACTCCAAGCACTTCCCAGCAACTCCAACTCCCTTAAAGGTAAAGTAACTCCATGACATAAGAACACCAGAATAAACTTCCAGAAAAACATTTTCATCCCCTATCTACCCACTATTCCCTTGTTCACATGACAACAGAGACAAAAACTTTGGAACTTTGATGGTTAAAACAGCCCCAATTCTTGCTACAGTCTTTTCACCAGTCTTTGTAGAGAAACAGAAGTTTCTTCCTGTTAATTTATGGAGTTTCTCACAAGAAAACTATTTTTGTTATAGTTTTCCATTGCCCTAATGTTAGCTGCCCAGAGCTGCTATTATTAGAGCTCACTCCTCCCATTTTCACATCACTCTGAAGTGTGTATGGGCCATGAGTCTAGGGATAGCATTTTTAAAGATAAATTATTCAAAGGCAAAAAAGTCTTCTTCATCTGTTTCTGTGAGCTTCACTAGAAAACAGTTTTCTCATTGCCTCTCAAGGCTTCAAATCTCCCAGCACTTCACTATACCATAATTACTCTACTTTTTACTCCAATTTACACTTTGAACCCTATTATTCCTCCCTAGATACTGTATCATGAATTAAAGGAGTTCTTTTCAGGACTTCATTGTCCATCTCCATAGTTTTAACAGAAAGATATTTCAGCTTAATGAAAGCATCTTCTTAATTCTCTACCTCTTCTGAAGCTTCTTTTCTTTCCTGTCACTGGTAGTTTATAAAGTCTCTTTTCATGTTGATCACTCTCTTTTTCTCTCTCTGGTTAAAAAGATTAATCCGCAAGTCTCATCTGGGTAATGAAAGAGTTAAAATCTTGCCCAGGCTTTTGTAGATGGTTCGGTGATCTCTGCCGAACAGGAGCTGGAGCCGTCTGCGATGGGAAGTTCTTCATAGCTGCTCTGGAGAGTGTGGTCGCTGTCTCTGCTTGCTGCAGGTCCAGAGCCTCTCTCCTTCTTCACTCAGCAGTTTCTAGTGAATTTAGTTACAGCAAAACCTGCAGCCGAGCCAGAGATCGGCCTGGCCCGGCCCGGGCCCGAGGAAAACCTTCCCCAGGCCCCCCCATCTCCCGGGCAGGAGACGCGGCAGGCCCGGCCCCGGCCCCGCCCGGCCGCATGGCCTGGGCAGGGAACGGGAGGCCTGGAGCTCCGCCACCCTCCACAGCCAGGAAACAAAGAGAACCCAGAGAGCTCTGCTTTTACACTTTAAGGTAGGGTTCACAAGTTGATCCCACTTTTCAATGGCCTAAACTGCTGTCAGTTCTCAGCAATGACCGATAATTGGTCAGGAGAAAAGACTCCAGGCAGTTCCCAGCAACTCCAACTCCCTTAAAGGTAAAGTAACTCCATGACACCCAGCTTGAGGAAATGAATGCAGAAGGAGGTGCAGAGTTGTTCAGAGAAGGTTTGGTGAAGATAACTAAGATAAAAAAGAGATTTGCTGCTTCTTTCTACCAAACTTCCAGTGTTTGGTGTGTTTGCAAAGCCCCTGCTTTGGTCAAGTGGCACATGACCATTTTCTCTCTCTCAAGATGGGTGCACAGGGGAAAGAGGTGCCTGTGTGGAAAATCTTGACATTTCCTGCAAAACAGTGAATTGCCTGGGTGTAAAAATAAACATCATAAACATAAACATAATATTATAATAGTTAATAATAATAATAATAATAATGATAATGATAATAATAATAATAATATTAGTAGTAATGGCAGGGTGGAGGCAAGGGCTCCCTGCTTCTGCAGCAATGGGAGCACATGTGGCCAAAACCTGGCTGGCCACAAGCTTCTTGAACTGTAGAACTGGTGAGGACTCTGAAAAGCCTCTCCAGACCCCTGCAGCCAAAACATCTTTGAGACAGCAAGACAATAAAATTCCCTTTGAAAAGATCAAAGGGCAAAACTCCACTTAAAAATACTCAAAGTATTTTAGGGCATTTTTCTTTTAAATCTTTTTTCTCGCTCAAAATCATTCACTGAACCTCACCCTGAGCTGTTTCACGCCCTAGAAACATGGTTTTAGGGCAAACTCCCTGCAAATGACAATGTTTCACCCAGCTCTTGTTTTATAGCTGTAATAAAGAATTGGATGAATAAAAATTCGAAAGAAAAGGTTTAAATAATATGTAATTGTAAATGATGGAAATATGGAATGAGAAATCCTCCTCCAGGTCGAGGTAGGATTTCTCTTCCAAAGTTACAGATTGCAAAAAGCCACCCAGATAACGAACCTCGGCAGGCACATCAACTCGGAGGAAAGAACAGGACAAAGACCATCATAGAGACAAAAGAACTAGCCTGAAAGTCTACCTCCGGACCTGGGCAACGCCTGGCCGACTTCTGCCGGAGACAATCAAGCGAAACAAAAGGGACGAGCCTCAGGAAGATGGTCGTTGCTAAAATTGAACACCCCACCCGCCAAACCTATGCTAGAGTAACTCAATCAAGAAGGACAAAGAGGAAACAACTCCTCCGAGATATCCATCGGCGCTAGCCCGGATCCCTCGACTCTGCTGTGATGAAATATGTTAAAATACATACAGACTCACTTTGCATTTGAGGAGACTCTGCCCGGACACTTACTAACTCAATCTTCTAGGCCAGAAAATCCATTCACCTGACAATCAGGGACACTTGGTGAATGGAAACTGATTGGAATTCTAGCCTGGGGACATAAAATCCCTATAAAAACCCAGGCCAAAGAACCCTCGGATGTGGATTTGGGAACACCTATACCTTGCGTATAGACCCTGTCCACCCAGCGCTGCGCTGTCCATTTATTGTGGTTTTTCCTCGCTGTTTTGCTGTTTTGTTAATTTATAATAAATTTATCTTTTTTATCCTTAATCTGCCGTTGCATTTATAGCATAGCCAATGAGCATCAAATTTACAGATGCAGGAGGCACAAAGGTGCCTTATCCTGGTGCCAGGAGCTTGGAGCAAGAGGCCTGGGCTGTGCAGTCCCTGCTGTGAGCAGCCCTGAAATGAGTGCAGGTTTCTATGACAGCCCCCAAATGGCAGATCTGGGCCTGTCATGCACAATCCCGTTTTCTGAACCTCCAGCCCTGAATCTCATCACTCAGGTTTTGTTATCCACATCCCATCCTGACACTGAAGATCTCAAGGAGATAAGGGCTCAGATGCTGCTGGTATTGGACACCAGCACCAGCTGCTCCCCGTCCTCATTCACTCTACATTAAAGACCAGAAAGATCTCATGAAGTCAGAAGAAAGAAAAAACCATGGATATGTCATCTGGGATTCCTGCTGTTTGCTGGTAATTAAGTTTGTCACAATCTTGACAGAGCTGGGAACGATGGAAGGAATCAGAAAGAAAAGGCAGAGGGAGGGAAAATATAATAAGAGTCACTCTGGAGCTTTTTCCTTCTGATTCTCTTGCCAAAGAAAATGATTAAAGAAAATAATGTTATCTCCATGGTGGTTGCTCTCCAGTTCCACTAGAGACAGGAATTCAGCCTAACAATTTGTCAATTTTTTCTTAAGCTCAGGTAATGTCATTCCAATATTTACTGGGCTGCACACCGGTTCCTGGGGTTTCTGTCAATTCAAACCAAGGCTCTCCCTTTTTGTCTCTCCCTCTTTGTTGTTTTGTCCTAGTTTCAGCCTGTCTTTTACTTTGGGAGAGAAAACAAAGCTGAGCCCAGCTCGGCAGCAGTGTCCCAGTGTTGGGCTGAAGGGCACCTCAGAGGAAGGACTTGCCCATCCTCATCTTCCTGCAGGAAAAAGGCATCACTGGAGTTCATTTTCATCTCTTGCTGTGCTCACTGCAGCTCATTTGGGCTGGGAAAAGCTCTCAGATCATCAGACAGTGTGCAAGGATGCAGCAGAAGCAGGAGGTGTTGGCAGAGCTTCTTCTGGGTGCTGAGAGCTGCAGAGCCCAAACCAAGGGGCCACCACAGGCTTTGCCCTGCAGCATCCACAGAGCGCAAGAAGGGCTCTGCTGCTGGGGCTTCTCCAGTGGAGAGGAGTTTCTGGGCTGGAAAGACACATTTCCAGGGAAAACAGCAGCCTTGGTACCAGGAGTAGAGGATTCAGGGATGAGGGGGGGTCATTGGGAAGCAGTTCTGGACTTGGCCTCATCCCTGCTCTGTCACAGCCCAGCTCTGGGGCTGCTGCTGGCACCTCCCTCTCCATGGGATCACTGGGAGGCCTGGAAAGGTTGGCTTCATGGTTGGATTGCATCTTAGAATCTCCTAGATCTTGGGATCTTTTCCAACCTAAAAATTTCTGTTATTTCTCCTTATGTTCCTTTGGTTTCCTGGACATAATAATAATAATAATAATAATAATAATAATAATAATAATAATAATAATTTGCTCCTTATTTGAAAATACAGACCCTACCAAAATAACAGCAGGAAGTTGGAAGTATTCTCAAGGAAACAGGAGGAGAAATTGAGTCCATCTCACCTGTATCCTCAGAGCAAAACTTTAGAGGCATTTCCTGTGCATTCCCAACTTCATGGCCAGAGTTGGGGCAGGGTTTGAAAATGTGGACACCACAGGGCTGATGTGTGATGTGCACCTGGTGCTGCCCCACCTCCTCCCAAAGTGCTACATCTGCACAGGGCTCTCAGAGTGGACTTTGCAGAGGGCCATGAAAACAGATTTATTTTGGAATATTTTCACTTGCCATTACAATTTATCACCAGAAGCCAAGGCAAAGGAGTGGAGTTTATGAAAACATCAAGCAGGGAATGTGCCTGCAGGAAGCTGACAAATGGGACAGCCACACAGAGAGATGGTTTAGAATAATCCATTTTCATGCCAGCTCCAGTAAAGAGAACAGAGAAAGACTGAGCAGCATCCTTCCTTCTGACAACCTCCAGAACATAACTGTGGCCCTCATCTGAAACCTTGCAGTGGCTCCTCAGAACATTTTTGAAAGACAAGGCAGTGTATTTTTCAATCTCTGTCTCAAGCAGGAAACTCAAAAGAGTTCCTTCTGCTGTGAAAAAATAAATGTTCCTCTATAAAAGAAGTAAATCCACATTTTTCAAACCCAGCCTCAACTCTGGCCATGAAGTTGGGAATACACAGAATAATGCCTTCTAAAGTTTTGCTCTGAGGCATTGGTGAGCTGGACTCAGTTTCTCCCTTTTTCCTTGGGAATGCTTTCACTTCCTTCCAGCACCTGCCAGGACGCAACAGGCTCCTCTGGGATGGGTCGTTGTAGGATAATGATGGGTTGCCATCATTAGGATGTCAGAGAAGTGGGGAGTGGCCTTTCCTCACTCAGCCTGGGTGTCCCTGCCCCAGTGAAGTGTCCCAACCTCCAATTTACCTGTGATGATGAAGAGAGCAGGAGGAAGAGAAGATCCCCTTGTAGTAATCCCACCTTTGGCTCTGTGCAGTGTCAGGTGCTCACAGGAGAGCGGATGGTTCAGGCCAACAGGAATTCCTCCACACTTGCACTGCACACACCAGAAATGGATTTTGTGTCCATCCAAACCATTGTCTTTGTTGCATCGTGGCAGCTGAGCTGTAAAGGGAGAACAAATGCCCAAAGTGCAGCCCTGCCCTGGGGAATCAGCTCCTAAATGCCCTGGATGCAGGTGTTTGGGGAAGGCTGGGGGGTCTGCAGTTTGGCCCTGTGGGACAGAGGGATGGAGTTCCCATGCCTGGGCAGTCCAGGGGAGGATGATCCAGAGCCTCATGGCTCTTGTCAAGTCTCTGTGTGAGGCAGATTTCCCCCGAGACCTCACTCCAGCCTTCCAGGAATCAGACAGTTCTGTGTTCTGCTTCCCCAAACCTGTGTCTCCTCATCTGCTCCACCCTCTGAGTGCACTCACAGCCTGGCCAAAAAGAATTAAAAGTTTTTTGTGGCTGGCAATTCAAAAACTATGAAAGCTCACAGACAAATTCTGTGGGGTTGGTTGGAAAGACAGAGTGAGTTTTGGAGGGTCTTTGTTCTCTTTGCTCTTCATCTGCACAAGTCTTCACACTTTCCATTACAAGTCCCAGCCAGAGCTCCTGCTGGGGGAAGGAAAAGCTCCATAGCCATGAAGTGGAGCATTCCCTTCATTCCAGCAGCCCCTCATTGACCAGGAACTCCACAGGTCACCGTGAGGCAGTTCATTGCCAGATTTCAGCAGGAGTAATTCATAACCAGGAAAAGGCATCCCTGGGACTCCCAGAACTCCTGAATAGTTCATTATCCAAGGCACAATGCCTTCTGAGCATCCTCCTAGCAGGGAGGCTCCCATGTGGATACACCAAAATCCTCTCCAGCATTCCCCAGCAAGGAATCCCTCAGCTGGCATCTGCTCATTGCTGCAATAGCTGAAATTTAATTTGATCTTAATAATTAAACCTCCAAATAACAGCTTTCACATGCCAGCTGAACCATTAAATTCCAGGAGTGGATACAAGCCTTTTTGCAGTGAGTGGAGTTTACTCATGTGGAAATTTCCTGGTGTGCTACTGGACTTGTTATTGATGCAAATTTTGTGGCACTGAATAAAAATGTTTCTTTTCCCTTTCAGACGACAATAGAATCCGTGAGTTGTTTGGTTGGGTTGGTTTGGGTATTTTTAATGCGCTTGGCACAAAGAAACTCCTCTTTGTTTGAGCTGTGCCTCAGTGCTGATGCACAGGACCTTTTCCAGAGCTGGTTTTAGAACTGGAGTCACTTTGCAGCAGCCTCAGCTGGAATCTGTGGGGGTAAAAATCAACAGTGGTGCCTCCAGAACCCCTCTGAGAGTCTTCTGCAGGGCCTTGTCCTGAGCCTCACCCTCCAGGACACACCAGCCAAGAAATGCAGTGGGACCACCATGGCACCAGCACTCCCTGATAGACTCAACCACAGGAAATTACACCAGAGGGTGTGAAATATCAGATTTTCTCTTGTCCCTTGCTCTACTCAGTGCCCGTGGCTGTACAACACAGCCAAACATCCATCCCTGAGCTTGGCTCAGGAATCCTGGCAGCTTTGGAAAAAACCACTTTGCCACCACACGTGTAAGGCCAGCAGAAAGGCTTCCCCCGAGCAGCTCCTCCTGGATTCCAACCACAGACCTCTTCTTAAACCTAAATAATTTAAAAGGCACAAGCAAGACCTCTGTAGCTGCTCACACACCCATATCTGAGTATCTTTACTCACCGAAAAAGTGCACTCATGAAATTGTAATGTACATGTTAATTAATGTACATATTTTCTCTGTAAATTTTGCACAGCTGTAAGTGGCCAAATAAATAATGAATGCCGTGGAATAATTTATGTGAGCTCTGTTTCTTACTGTACATGTTTTAATTACCGATATGGACGCATCTCGATGAATTATTGAAAGTCAAAGAATAAATAATATTAAAATTAAAAAGTACACGAGAAGCAAAGTTCAAATAGATATTTAATTCTACTAACACGCTGTGATGTAATCCTTGCCCCATAATTGGCAGCAGGAGAGGAAATGTTCATCCTGGCCAGCTTGAGCTCCATTTCTTCTGGGGTTTTTTGTGCCTTTCAGTGTTGAAATTCATCAGCTGAAGCTACAGAGATGCTTTTCACCATTGGACCTTCAGAAGGAACTATGTTAGTTACATTAATTATGTCAATTCTTCCCTGTGAGGCTGCTGAGGCCCTGGCACAGGTTTCCTGTGGCTGCCCCTGGATGCCTGGAAATGTCCAAGGCCAGGCTGGATGGGGCTTGGAGCAGCCTGGGATAGGGGAAGGTGTCCAGGCTCCTTTGTGATGCCCCAGCACCAACTCAGGCAATATCAGCAGCTTGTCACACTCAGATCCTCCAGCAGAGAATCCCACAGCACTCAGGGGTTAATTGGGGAAGCTCCAAAATTCCCACGTGGAGCTACAAATTGTCATCCAACTTTTACACAGTCAGCCAAAGGCCAGGGCTGTTCTGGGCCTCCAAATGCAGCTGTTGCACACTGTGAGCTGGTTTTGCAGCTGGGACCAGAGGTGAGGAACAGCTGGGGGAAGTGGCCAGTAATTAACGCTGCTGGTCATTAGCATGCTTGATTACTTACTGCTTATGCACTGCAGAGTAATTGTGTGCAATTTGCTGTCAACTGTGGGTTCCTCAAAGGTGCTGCCTTTGCAAGAACTGCCCTGGATGCTTTGCCCAGGGAGATGTTGGCAAAACTTGGGCAGAAGCTGTGCCTAAGGGGCTCCCTCAGGAGGTGTTGGACACACACTGATGTTTCCTGAGTGGATGGGCGCAGCCACTGCCCTCAGCCCAGCAGGAATCCTCCAGCCAGAACTGCTGCTGGCCTGTCCATCCTCCCCTCACTCAGTGCACCAGGATGGGTGTCACTGCTGGACACAAAATGAGTCACAGGGACACAGCTCGAGGTGTGGTGCAACAGAGTCCTTTATTCTCTCAGTATTTATAAGTTTTTGACCACCACCAGAGAATGGATAGTCAGGTCACCACCTTCCCAACCACACTGGCTGTGAGAGGTGTCCATCAAAAAGGCAAATGCTGGCTTGGAGATGCCAAGTCCAGATCCCTGCACTTGTGGGTGCATCCATGGGGATCAGGAGCTGCTTGCCCAGAAGGAGCTGGCCACCAAGCCCAGTCTCTTCTGAGGGACAAAATTCCCTCTCCCTGCTCACGGAGCGATCCCAGCCCAGCACAGGATGGGAGGCACAAACACCAGGGCAATGAGACAGACTGGAAGTGACATTCTTAAATGGTGTCACTTCCAATTAGTCTTTGTGCCTGCAGAACGAGAAGAACTATTTTTAAGTTATGTTGGAGATTTGTTTTCGAGCTTTTCCAAGGTATAGCAAGCATTTTTCTCTCCAAGATGTCACAGCTTGCGCTTTTGATCCTTTTTATGACTTGTCTTTGCTTCTTTTCCTTTTTTTTCCCTCCTGTCATATCCCAAACATTCACCAATTTTCCCCACAAAGACAGTATCCACTTGTGCTTTTTTATAAAGGGGTTTTCTATGGAACTTCTCAGTGAACAATTAATTCTTTGGCCAGCTCTGCAAATGGAAAATACTTGATTGAAGAGCAGCAATATGTGGACAACTCAAGAAACACACAAAATATCTTTAAGACAAATTAATTTTCAAACAAAGATGCAAAAATAAATTGCAATTTGCAAATACACTGAAGGTAAAATTCCCCCCCAGAATGGGTTGGGTTGGAAGGGACCTTAGAGATCATCTCATTCCTCCCCCAGCCATGGGCAGGGACACCTCCCACTATCCCAGGCTGCTCCAAACCCTGTCCAGCCTGGCCTTGGGCACTTCCAGGGATCCAGGGGCAGCCACAGCTGCTCTGGGCACCCTGTGCCAGGGCCTGCCCACCCTCACAGGGGAGAATTTCTTGTGTATTTCTGACTTAAATTTCCCCTCTTTCAGTTTGATCCCATTCCCCCTTGTCCTGTCACTGCAGCTCCTGAGGAAGGGTCACTCTCCCACTTCCCTGCAGCCCCTTCACACCCTGGGAAGGAGCTCTGAGGTCTCCTCACAACCTTCTCTTCTCCAGGTTCAGCTTTCCCAGCCTGTCCCCACAGGGAAGGAGCTCCAGTTCCCTTGCCAGCACCTCCTCCTGGTTCCTCGTGGGACACAACTGATGGAACTGCTCAGGCTGAGCTCGTGGGCAAGATCCCAGCAGCCCCAAACCTGGACAACCCCAGACACTGCAATTTAGACCCAAAATGCTCGGGATGGTGAGGCTGAACATGAGGCAGCACAGCCCACATCTCAGTCAATATCCAGCATTTTATTCTGGCCTAGATCCTCCACTGCTGACATCCCCTTTCTCACGTGTCCACCTGCAGGACTGAACAAATCCTCTCTCCTGGCTGAGATTTCCTTGGCTTCCCCAGAGGGGAAGGAGATGGAAAACCAAAGCCCTGGAGAAGAGGGAGGTGGGAAACCATCCCTTTTTCACCACCTGGGAGCAACACAAAATTCTGCTGTTCCAAACAACACCTGGGGCTGTTTGCTGAAAAGGACGAGCACAACTCAGGGGCTGCTTAGCTCCAGACCAAAAATAAAGTCAAAAAAGCAAAGTCAAAATCCTTTCCAGGCTGTCCCCTGCCCCCTGGCCAGCCAGGTGACTGTCACTCAATACTGAATTCGTGCATCTCACAGGAACTTTGCCTCAAATGATAAATCAAGCAGGTTTTTTTAAAGCCCCACCTTATCACAGTCTCTCCTCCGGCACTTCCATGGGAAGGAATAATTATTTTGTGCTCACTGCATGTATAATGAATTTTCAGGCATACTTGTTTGATCTATAGCCTTGAAAATAAAAAATCCCATTAGTCTAACAAGCTCACCAATTATTTCCTGGGATCACTGAGCCTATTCCAGCAGAGAAAGTTGCATAAAATTGAAAGTGAACAGGGAACAGTGCAATATGTTGTTTTACAGGGTAAAACATTCTAAAGCAGTGTTTCACATCATGTCTGGGGGCAGAGGAAAGAGAACTGGAAAGAGCAGCAAGCTTGGGTCTGCCTTAGCTGGGTGGAAATACCTGGGCAGGGAAGAAACATTTAAAGTTGCCTGAATTTAGATATTAACTACTCTTGTAGTTAACTGCTCTGTCCAAGCCAGCTTTTGCAGGTTCCATGTTTTAAAAAAAGGCTTTTCCAGGACACCCATTCTCACTCATTTCAGATATTGAAACCCAGGCTGGTGAATGGCACTCCAGAAAAATCAGTGTCTCTCTCTCAGCTCCAAAGAAAGCCTGAATAACTTGCTCAGACACTGGAGGTACACAAAGTTGGATGATGCAGATTTCCTCTCCCCACCCAACCTCCCTCAGTCCCCATGAGCTCCTGGGGGCTGTGGGGACACCACTGAGCTCTCTCCAACCTCCAAATTAGTCCTGCTGCCCTCTGGGGTCACCACCTCTCTCCACTGTTGTGGCCAAAATAAAAAATAATTCAAATTGCTCCCAGGAGCTGCCTCAGCTTCAGCTGGAAGCTGAACCCAGCACACAAAGGGATTCATTCACTGAAGGCAGCAAGGGACCAAATCCAAGGCAAAGATTCCCAAGTAAGTCTGCAGCTTGGAATAAGCTGGGGGTTGGCATGGACAGGACACAGCTTCAGTTTGAGCATCTGTGTCAAAGCAGCAGTAAAACCCCCAAAGTTGGTTATTGCTGGGGGTTTCCATCAGGATTACACCCAAATCTTGCTCCACATTTGGCAGCTCACAGATCAACACACTGAGGAAGCACCAGGAAAGAGGCTGGACGTGGCAGGGGTGGCTGCAGGGTTTCATCAGCCCTTTCCCTGCCACTCTGAGTGTTGGAAGGAGAACATATCTGAATTCAAAGCACAATTTAAATCTTGTTTGCTCTTTAGGGATGTTGAGAGATGTTTTTGCTGTGGTTCTGGAGGGGCGGCAGCAGCAAAGGCAGGCAGTGATTAGAGAAATGCCTAAAATTAACAATGTTATACACACTGGCATTCCTGACTTCCAGCACTCCACACTGCACCCAGAAAGGTGGAAGTGGCTGCTCAAACACCCATGAAAATTACAAATTAGACAGAGCATGAAAACAGAACCATTTTGTGCTGGGGGATGGGGTCAGCAGCAAAAATGGACCTTCATGGACAGAGAGGATGATTTGACTTAATCTAACAGGATAATTGCAGGCCTGAAGAGTTTGGGCATTGAGAATGAAGAGTTTTGAGGGTTCCATGGCACCAAACCAAGCCCAGGGTTGTCCCCAAGATGCCAGCCCAGCCCTGGGAGAAGCCAGGGCCAGAGGCTGCAGGATCTTGTCTGGGTTCACCCAAACTGCTCCCTTCTCTTCCAGCACCAGCACATCCCCTTTTCCTGGGCCTTGGAGTATCCATCTGTGTTCCTGCCCCTCACCCTGTGCCTCCCTGCAGGTCACAGCTGCTCTTCTGCTCCTTGCAGCCTCCTCCTCCTCCTCCTCCTCCTCCTCACAGCACTGACACGGAGAGGTGTCCCCAGGTGGAACAGGACGTGCTGAAGTGCTCTGGCTGAACAGATCCCACCAGGAATCAGGGGCTGCAGAGCAACACCAGCACAAATGGGCTCTCTGGGGGCTGGTGCCATCCCTGCCCAGGTAAATGACCATGTGCAGAGTCAGACAAGTGTATTTCTATTACAAAAGGCTAAAAAACCTACCACCACCAAAAATCCCACACATTTTCTCCCTGTTCCTGTCTCTGGAAAAAGATCCACAGCTAAAAACAGAACAAGGGAGTCTTCAAAACAACCAGGAATGATGAGAGAAAGGGCACAAGTGGAGTAACTGAGGCATGAAAATGGAGTTTTAGCTTGTCACATTCAGTACTGCCTAGAGGGCCCTGGAAATACTGAACCCCCTGTCACCTATGTAAACTTTAGAGATCCATCCCAGCAGGGCCATGAGCCACTTCTGGCTAAGCTGAGGTCTGTCAAGCGCTCCTCAGGCACACAGGAGGACACCAGTGAAGGGTTTGGGCACCTCTGGTCACATCTGCTGAGGTGCAGGGTGCCCCACTCTTCCCAGCTGATTCCCAGCACCAGCAGCACATCACAACCTCCCAGCTCCGAGCCACAGGTGAGCAGGGCTGGAGTCTGCCTGCTCCAAGGAAAGGTTTTTCCCAGCTGCAGGAGACCCCAAGCCCAGCCTGTGTTTGCCAGCCCTCCTGGCCGTGAGTGAAGTGCTTTCCCTGGGGGAGCAGCACAGTTTGATTCTCCCTCCAGCTGCCTTGGCTGTCTCTTACTGACCCCTTCAGCCGCAGGGCTCTTCCTGGAGCACGTCCTGTGCATCAGGATTGTCTCCCCACACCTCCTGGCCAGCACTCCTCAAAGCCTGGCCACCCAGCAGCTCTCCTGTCCTCCAGGACACAGCCTGCTGGGAACTGAGGGAGCTTCACCTGCTCACGTGGGATGGTCCAAATGGGATTTGTCCTGGACCCAAATCAGCCCAGGACTTTGCCCACATGGAAATTTCACTCCTTTGCAAAACAGAAGCACACTCTGACACTGAAGAGAAAATTTTGGCAGCCAAGCCTGCTTCTGCCAGGGATTAGCACTGGAGACCCTCGCACTGGGGATGGACACCTCCTTCATCCAGGAGCTTCAGATCAGGCCTCACCAGGGTCCAGAAGGTCACACAAGGACAAAACACTGAAGTGGAAGCAGAATCCCTGGGCACAGCCCTTCCCTGGGGACCCTGGGGGTGCTGGCTCAATAAAGCAGAAGGATTTTGGAAAAGTCTGCTACTGGCCCTGAAACTGGGCTGGCTGCTAAGGCTGGGAGCAGAGCAGGGTCACCAAGAAAAGGGGGCTGGAATGTTCTGAGGCAGGAAACTGCCCAGTGAAGCTGGGACAGGGAGGTGGGACACAGCCTGACACAGCCTGACACAGCCACGCAGCTCCTCTGCCCCAGGCAAGGGCTACACAGGGAATTTGGGAATTGCACACCGTGTGATCCCGCTGTGATGCTCCCAGGAGCCTCAGCCTGGGCTCCAAAGGAAAACTGCTGCTCCTGAGGAGCTCTTCAAGGACAGTCAGCAGTGGATGAAGGAGGCTCAGAGAACAGAGGGCAGCTGAGAGGCAGGGCCAGGGCTGGGGCTCATGGTGTGTCCTCAGAAAAAAAGGGAGACAAGATTTTCTCTCAGAGCTCAGGACCACTGGGAGCCTCTAAGGCATCACTTTTTAGGGACATCACAGAGAAGGAAAGGAACAGAGCTCTGGAAATTGGTCCACTTGGTCTTCACTTAAAAAAACAACACTGACAATAACTGGGGCTGAAGAGGAAAAATTATCACAGAAATGTTTGTGGTGGAAGGGACCTTAAAGTTCGTATTGTTCCTCCCCCAGCCATGGCAGGGACACCTTCCACTGTCCCAGGCTGCTCCAAGCCCCGTCCAGCCTGGCCTTGGACACTTCCAGGGATCCAGGGGCAGCCCCAGCTGCTCTGGGCACCCTGTGCCAGGGCCTGCCCACCCTGCCAAGGAACAATTCCTGCCCAATACCCCATCCAACCCACTCTCTGGCACTGGGAGCCATTCCCTGTGTCCTGTCCCTCCATCCCTTGTCCCCAGTCCCTCTCCAGCTCTCCTGGAGCCCCTTTAAGCACTGGAAGGGGCTCTGAGCTCTCCCTGGATCCTTCTCTTCATTTCTCCTGGCCCAAGCAGTTGCTCTGCCCACAGAAACTCCCAGAGCTCCTGCCTGGTCTCCAAGAAACACAGCTTTTCACCTTTCTTTCCCCTTTCAAAGCCTGTTTATCATTTGCTGTCTATTAGGCTGTCTTCCATCATCCAGCTTTATTCCTGCCTGTGAGTCCAGCTGGAAATCTCCACATTTACTCTTGCCCACCCAAGACCAGAACCCCAAAACCAGAGAGCCCAGCCCAGCCCTCCCGAGCTCTGCAGCAGACTTGGTTTAAATGCCAAGGTGAGGCTGTTGAATTCCGTCCCAGTTTCAGATATATTATCCCAAACCCAAAAGGTTTCTTGAATAAAACATGAAAATCCAGAATGCCATCTGTGCAATATCATTGGGCTAATTAAGTTGATATTAAATACAATTTGTTTTACCCAACTCCTACATTTTTCATTTTAAGCGAGTTACAGAATATTCTGGGTGAAATAAGTGTTAGAGAAACTGGTACTGGAAGCTCCAGCAGCTGAGCTGGAAACACCTGGGCTGCACATGAAGGGGGAGTCTCAGCAGAATCTTCCTGGAGCTCTTGTTAGCAAAAGAAAAATGACAAAGCATCCCTGGTAAAAGTGACCCTGCCCCCGTGGGGCTCTGTTTGGGAAGAGCCCTTTGGAGCCAAAAGAAAATGATGTTTTTCCAGGAGCAGCCCTGGGGTCTGACTGAGGGAAAGCTGCCTCAGCATCCCCACCAGCCTGTCCAGCCTCTGCCACTTTCCTGGGGGAAAAAATAAATAAATCTTGTAATCCAGAGGCAGAGCAAGCAGCCCTGGGCAGGTGACCCCAGCAGCTCTGCCCGGTGCCTTGCAAACCTCAATGAGAAACCTCTCCATGGGCTGCCCAGCCACCCCCCAGCCCCATGGGGAGAGGTGCCAGCCCCCAAATCCACGCTGTCCCCAGATCCATGCTGTCCCCAGATCCACGCTGTCCCCAGATCCATGCTGTCCCCAGATCCATGCTGCCCTGGGGAATTCCGTGCCAGGAGGGCTCCAAGGGATGGCTGGGAGCTGCTGAGAGGGGACAGGACTGGTGGAATAACAATCTGTTGGTTTAAGGACCTGCACACATACCCAGAGCTGTGCAAAGGCAATTCCTACAGCCTGGGCCAGCAGCAGGAGGTCTGAGTGCCCCCAGGTCACCTTTCCAGGGCCAGCCAGCCCATCCAGACACCAGCTGCCCTTTCAGGAGAGGGAATATATCAATCATGCCCTTTGCTCTGACACAGGGGATGTGACATTCCTGCAAAGCACTCGCAGGTGAAGAGACTCTGGAAGCAACAGGCTGGAAAATCCTGCTTCTGCCAGAGACACCAACCCCTGCCCCTCTCACAGCTCTCTGGGGGAGAGAGATCTGCACCTCTCCATCAGCAGGGACACATGGAACACCTGCCCTAGCAGTCTCCATCCTCCCACTTCCCAGCCTGCATCCACAGGACTCATTGAAACACGTGCAGGAGATGCAGCAGTGCAACTGCCTGCTGCTTAACTTGAGGTGAGCAGTGGGATTTGCATCAAATGTATCCCAGTAAACCCCTGCCACAGGCTAAGGCTGCAGGCAGCCCTGAGCAGATGGTGATTTTCCCAGTGCCACCTCTGTATCCCAAGGGCCACACAATGGGTGTATCACATATCCCAAGGGTATCACAATGGATGTGCTCAGTGCAGGGAATGCCTGCAGGATGCAGCTCTCCTGCTAAAATCCAGGACAGCTCTAGGAAATACTGGACAAGCCAGAGTGCTGTGCTCTCACAACTTCATGGGAGGATGGAATTTTCCATGGTTTTGGACAAACACTGAAAATGATGAGAACTCGATATTCCCCACCGAAAAAAACCCCAACCAAACAAAAACCCCTCACCCAAAAACAACAACAACAACAACAATTCAGCTCTGCAGAACAAGTTGATTTGTTACAGCAATGGCAATTACTGTACACATTCCTGTGCACAGGCAGGTTCTGAGCAGGGTGAGTTTAACCTGCAGTGCTGCAGGACCTGCAGGAAAAGCCTCCCTGGTTATGCAGGGCTGGGACACACCTCCTCACCTTTTCCTTGTGGATCTAACAGGATTCAGGCTCCCAGCTGCCATCCCAGCCCCAGCTCTGTGTGCTGAGCCCATCCCAAGGATCCAGCCGGGATGTGATGGAGCCCAGCAGAGCCAGGAGGCAGCAGCACCTCTGGAGGCAGCGCCTGCTGTGCTGCCCTGCACGTGTCCCCAGGCTGTGCCCGGCTCCAGGGCACACAGCAGAGCTCCTGGAGCCACCACAGCTCCGTGGCACTGGTGTCTGCCCGGCTCTGCCGCGTGGGATCGCTGACAGGGACAGCAGGAAGGGTCCCTGCTCCTCGGCCACCACCCCTGCACAGTGGCTGGGAAGGGACCTGGGCAGCTGGACACGAGCCCAGGTGGGCAAGGAGAACAATCCTGGCTTGTATCCAAAACAGAGTGAGCAGGAGCAGCAGGACAGTGATTGTCCCCTGTGCTGGCACTGCTGGGGCACCCCCAGAGCTGGGCCCAGTTCTGGGCCCCTCACGAGAAAGGCACCGAGGGGCTGGAATGTCCAGAGGTGGGAATGGAACTGGGGAAGGGTCTGGAGCCCCAGGAGGGGCTGAGGGAGCTGGAAAGGGGCTCAGCCTGGAGCAAAGGAGGCTCAGGGGGCCCTTCTGGCTCTGCACAATCCCTGCCAGGAGGGGACAGCCGGGGAGGTCGGGCTCTGCTCCCAGGGAACAGCGACAGGAAGAGAGGGAATGGCCTCAGGCTGGGCCAGGGGAGGCTCAGGGGGGAGATCTGGAAGGATTTCTTCATGGAAGAAATTGATTTCTTCATTGTCAGGCACTGGCAGGGGCTGCCCAGGGCAGTGGTGGAGTCCCCATCCCTGGAGGTGTCCAAGGAAGGTCTGGATGTGGCACTCAGAGCTCTGGGCTGGGGACAAGGTGGGCATTGGGCACAGGTTGGGCTCAGTGACCTTGGGGATCTTTTCCAGCCTCAGTGATCCTGGGATTCTGTGAAGGGGTGCTCACGTCAGGTACCTCAAACACAACCAGTGTTGGTTTCACCTGTGCTTTCCCTCCCTCCCAACACACCTCTGCTCCTGTGGCCTCTGGGAAGAGCAGGGATGTGCCTCAACTCCAGCAAATCCCAGCTGTCAAATGGATCTGGGGCAGCAGGGAGGCGGCACAAAGAGAACCCCAAGTCCAGCCACTCACAGCCAGGCCTGCCATGACTGCAGCTGGTGAGATGGGCACTCCTGGACACACAGCAGCCACTGGGACACTCCTCACCCCTCCATCCTACACAGAACTCCAAGTTCTTGCTGTCAAAGGGCTTTCTTTGCTATGGATAGAGGGGGAAAATGCAGAAAAACAATAAAAGAATAAAAGCCAACCTGAGGATGTCCAAGCAAGGGTTGATGTGACTGAGGCTCAGGACACTCTTGTCCCCCATGATTCCTCCCAAAACCTGCTGAGCTTTAAAAAGGACACTGAAATAGGCTCAGTTTTGTGCCAAAGTCTCTCACAGCCTCTCCAGCACCAAGTTTTAGTGGATCAGCCATCAGGATCCCCACCAGGCTTGTGGTGGTGCATATTTCTGGGAGTTACTTTGTTTCTCTGTGACGTGTCTTTCCCCTCCCCTCCCTGTCCCTGAAACGTTATCCCATGGCTTGGTGTTGTGTGTCCCCCCGCCCCTCTCCCGAGGTTTGAAAGAGTCCGGGAAAGAGGCACCCAGCCTCTTCTCTCTTCTGGAAGCTAGCCAGAATAAACATCCTGCGATCCCCCGGAGGGAGAAGCAGCACATTTTTGGTCTTTTCTTGGACTCGAAGAATCTCCCTGACCCCTCCATTCGACAGAGCTAGCTTGGATTTACTTTGGGGGGCAAAGGGAAGATCTCTTCACAGGCTGAGTGAGAACTCCTGCATTCCCTGGCACCCTGAATTCCAAGGCCAAAGCCAAACAAAACAAGCAGAGCAAACCCTGCTCCTTCCCCTTCCCCCTCCCAGCCAGGTGGGCAAGGCAAACCATTCCTGCTGAAATACAGCTCTCAATTGGAAAGGGCTCCAAGATTGTGTCCCCTGAACGAGAAAGCTGACAAGAGGGGGAAAATATTACTAAAAATAAAATACATCAATCACTCCACAAATTATACTCCAATACGTCCTTCAGGCAGGAAGGTCCCTGCTTGGTGCTGTATTCTCTTTCTTTGGGATTTGCTTTCTTTAGGGAACACACGGATTGCAGCAGCTGAGTGGATCATTTAAGTGGATCCTGCACATAACAGACACAAAATGTGTGTGGGGCATCGCTGTGAGGTGTTCTGGGAGGGATGGGATCGTTCCAGAGCATCTCTGGGCTCATTTCTGCAGCACAACACACTGAGAACACCAGCAAGGGCTGGGGAGCACTGGGAGAAACCCCTGAGCCACTTTCCTTCCTCCTCCCTCCCTGCAGAGGATGCTCCTTCCTCATCCTCTGAGCCACAGGGCTTTTCCCTCCATTGTCATTCCTTCTCTTCAGCTGCATCCCAGTGCTTGTGTTTGGATTTGATACTGGGAATGAAAAATCAAAGCTTTCCTGGTGTTCCAGGAAAGGGATCCTCACAGGGATCAGCCAGGTCTGACACAGCATCCTCGAGTTAAAGCTCCAAACAAGATCTGTTCTTACCTCTGCTTTTCACATCCAGGGAACTTTTCCTTTTCCATTTCCAACTTCTACTATTTAAAGGTGAAACCTTCTGTGGTTTGTGTCTGCCTGAACTGTTTGAGAAGGAAAATGGTTTGAAGAATATTGTGTCTTTTTTGGGGTTTTTTTGGGAATTGAAAGATGCTTTCCCCAGTGATTTGAAAGGAAAATAAGCATAGATGCATTTTTCAGAACTGGAATAACACCAGTTTAAAAAAAAACAAAAAACACAATAAACAGTTTCAAGTGAAACACTTGAAAATCAGATTAATAAATCAGGTCACTTCTGAGCAGGAGCAGCTGATCTCTGTCCCTTCAGTCAGCTTCTGTGTGATGCTTTTCTTTGCTTCTTTCTGTAGAGGAGGCAAACTAATTCCTTTCCCCTCCACTCCCCTTCTGGCACCGGTGGAAAATCTTCTCCCATCCCTGCTGGAGTGCTCTGCAGGAGGCTGGTGTGGCTTTGTCAGGGGTAAAAGCAGTCTGAGGAAGGTGCAAAGTGGGAGCCTGGGAAAGGATGGAAGGTCTGCAGCCTCTGTGCTGTGTAAAATGCTGCAAAAACTGCCCTGAAGACTGGCCAAAACCCCCCTCCCCTCTGTTAAACACAGATTTCTGTCAGGAATGAGGGCTCTGCCCTCAGCTCAGCACTTGGGGACTCCCCATGGAGCCACCCCAAGCATGCAGAGGGCACTGGCACTCCATGGGATGAGGTTTGTGTGGATACAGACCCCAACAACAGCAACCAGAGCTCCCTTCTTGGGTTCCATAAAGCAGATTTAGCTCCTAACCCATCTCTAATATGTCTGCTCCTCGTAGCCAGATGAATAAGGAACAAATATAAATCACAAGGAATTTATCTGATGATGGCAAGGAGAGAAAGGGATGAATAATTTATTTGACGGATGTTATTCATCCATCCATGGAGCCAGCCAAGTAATGAAAACATTTATTCACAAATCACTCTGTTGACAATCGAAAACTTTGTACAAGAAGTAATTCATATGTATGATTTGACTCCTGGAAAACCCAAACTGGAGAGCTGACCTTGCTGAGGAGCAGGAAGTGCTAAAGCTGGGCTTATCTTAGACCCACCCCATGATTTCCATCTCTTTCCCATCTCTGGGACTACACAAAACAGATTTCCAGCTCTGAACTATGGAAAACCTGACTTTCACCCACAGCCGCCACCAAAAATCATTAAAACATGGCACATGACTTTCCCATGAAGGCAGAGATGCTCTTCCCACCAACCAAGCCCCACTCCAGAGTGCAGGAGCTCCCTCCATAAATAAACCACTAGAAAAGCCTAAAAATAACTGTTTATTTTTCTTCCAGAGGACATTCAGCTGCTTTCCAAGCTCTGGGCAGTTTATTCCATTATCAGAACTCCTTCCTCCATCCCATCTTGGAGCTTCCAGACTGTTTAAATAACCCAAAGTGTCCATATTCCCTCTAAGTAACAGGAACAACAGTCAAGCCAAGTCAGAGCTGCCACAGATGGAAATATGCTATTTATGGCCCCCTGAATTTCAGTCACTAGTATATGGCCTCAGCTCCTCTAAAGAGGATCACAAATCTACACAAAGTCCCCACGTGCAGCTCTGTGCTTTTGGGTCCTCCAAGATATTTAAAATCCCATGGAGATGGAGTGCTCCCTATTGACCATCCAAACACAAAGAAACACACATTATCCCAACATGACTATGGAATAAATCACCATCTGCTTCCAAGAAGGTGAGGAGGAAGAATTCCTGCAGCCACAGCTCTGGAGCTGGTGAAGCAGAAAACTCATCATGGTTCAATTAATCTCACAAAAAGAATCAAAATCATGGCTGCCTCTCTGAAATAGATGCAAATCTCCATTCCCCTCTGGTGAGTGAGGCAGGGCTGGCAATCCTGTCTGAGCAGGTTGCTTATGAGATTTTAGTGCTTGTGGGAAAGCACAAGGGCACAATCCTGGGCATCTGGCATTTGCAAGGTGCTGTCTCCTCCCAGCTGAGGGCAGGAGAATGAACAGAAAAGCTCAGGCAGGGCAGACAGCTGGGGGCTCTTTGTAACAGACCCTGAAGACCTAAATCTGGGGGGAGAAAGGTGGGAGGGATTAAAGAAGCCTAGGATGATTTAGGACACAGAGCCAAGCTTCACACTTAATTCCCAGCAAAAGCTCAATAAAGGCAGATGTGCTCACAATTAAGAAACTGCTCTTGGAATCTCAGACTGGTTTGGGTTGGGAGGGACCTTAAAGGTCACCCAGTCCCACCCCTGCCATGGCAGGGACACCTTCCACTGTCCCAGCTGCTCCAAGCCCTGTCCAGACTGGCCTTGGACAGTTCCAGGGATCCAGGGGCAGCCCCAGCTGCTCTGGGCACCCTGTGCCAGGGCCTGCCCACCCAGAGTAAAAGATTTCTTTGCCATTATCCAATCTAAGTTTGTCCTCCTTCAGTTTAGAACCATTCCCCTTGTCCTGACACTGTCTGCCCATATGAAAAGCCTCTCTTCCTCTGTTTCATAGGCCACTTCAGGCATGGGAAGTGGCTCTGAGGACTCCCCAAAACCTTCTCTTCTCCAGGCTGAACCTCCCCAGCTCTCCAGGTCTGTCTCTACACATCAGAGGTGCTCCAGCCCTCCCTCATCCCTACCTCCACCTGCAGCAGGATGGGATCTGAGCAGCAGGACCTCAGCCAAAGTCCCAGCCCAGGCACTCAGCTTTTGGTCCAAATTCAAAAACCCCTCTGTCTCTTGCTCCCCAGCAGCCAAAGGGAGATCACCCGGAGGGACCATCCCCTGCTCAGAGCCAGCTCCAGGGGTGACCAGCCCTCACCCCAAAGAGCAGCTCCCTCCTCCCCCATCCTCAGCCAGGGCATAGTTCCCATGAAAGTTTTCAGTGGCCCACAAAAACAGCCACAAACTCAGCAAAGTTTCATCTAAAAAATAACCCAGAGCTGGGCTTGGAGCCTTCCCTGGAAGCAGAGCTTTGGTTGAGACACAATTCCCTGTGGAATTCCCATGGGGAGTCTCTGATCAATTAGAGAACAAAAGCTGCTTTATCCAGCCCTGCTCTCCTGCTGAGGGGCCATACTGAATACCAGACAGTATCTCCTTAAACCAGAGAGATTCCCCATTCCAGCAGCAGATATCTGGGCAGCCTCTGTACAGCCCAACACCTTTCCCTAATATATCATGCTTCCATTTCTAGAGCCCTTCAGTAGCACTGTACTCAGAAGAGCTACAAAAATAATCACAGTCAATATTCTGGAGTCTTAACAGAGGCTTTAGTACCATTTATAAGTGGAATTTGTAGTAAACCACTCCTGCCTGGAGAGCAGGATCTCACTGAGAGCCCAAGAACTTCAGAAGTATTGAAAAGCTCCACCACAACCATTCACCTGCTGCATTTTAAATTTTGAATTTTCATTCATTCTCCCCTAATTACCAAACCCAGCCCTTCCTCTTAGCTCCAATTAAACCTCCATAGGCGTCTTCTAAGCCAGATTTAAGGGAAATGTGAACCACAAGAATTTGCCAGCAAATTTTATTTAAAGAAGCAGAGAAGTCTCTACCCTCAAGTAAATGTCTCCAGATTCAGCCAGCAGCAGGAGAGCTGAGGGCAAGGTCTGCTAGCACTTCTCTGTCCTCATTCCCAGGAGGATGGGATGGGATGCTCCTGCCTCAAGCATGGGGCTGACTAAAGGGATGGAAGAGGAAAAGAGGAGTTGGTATTTCACATTTTTGAGACTTTTTTTTTGTTTTGCAGGCAGCCAAGCCAGCCTGGAGGCACCAAACAACATCAGCTAAAGGCATCCTGAGGGTTTTGCTGGGATGGGCAGGGTGGTCACTGATGTGCAGGTCACGTCCAGCAGCTCCCTGTGTCCAGTGCTGGGCAGGAGCAGGAGCTGGGCACTGAGGAGAGCCAGCTGTCCTGGAGCTCCATCTAGTGCAAGGCACCCTGGATTTATCCTGTCTCCACATTTGGGGAAGCTCCTGGAGCCACAGGATTTCCAGAGACTTTGCGCTTCACGATTCCCCCCATTTGCAGCTGTTGCTGCTGCTGGTGACACCATAAAAACACAGTTCAGGTGCATTTACAGCCAGGAAGGTACCAAAAGGACAGGGATTCTCTCTTCTTTTAAATCCTCTGGTTAGTTTTCAACTTGGAAGTACTTGGGGCTGCAAAAAGTGTTGTTCACAAGCTCTGCAACCTCTGAAAGAGCAGAGCAGCAGCAGGGCTCAGGTGGCTCAAAGACAGCTCTGGTTTTCAGAAGGATTCAGACTTTTCACGTCTTGACTCCTCCATTGTCTTTGAAAGCCTCCACCACACCAGAAGGGCTCAGAGCTTCAGAAAAAGGTGGTTTCCCCTGAAAATCTTGCTGGGAGCTGCCAGCAAACAGGGAACCACACCATGAGCGTGAGAGGGTGAGCTCCTGGTTTTATTTTAAACACCAGTATCAAAAAGGGGGGAGAAAACATAAAAATAAAGAGGCCTATTTGGAAAAACAGAAATGTTAATTTTCAAAGGAATTACAGAAAAAATGGGGTAAGATCCTTCTCATTGCTTTTTCGCCAGATACACTGAGCTGGACACAGAGACTGAGGATTTCTCTCCCCAGTGAAAATCCTTTTCCTAAAGCCCCTCTGCCATCCATGGCCACCACAACAGCCCCAGATCCCAGTGTTCTCCCCTCCTCCTGCACAGCTGCTCCTCAGGGAAGCCAAGACTTTGTGCATCTCATTATATTTTTAACCACACCCGCTATTCAGGCACTTTCAACTCCTGAGAGGGAGGGGAGATTTAAACAAAGACAGATGTGTAAATACCTGAATAAAGACATGAATGATTAACAGAAAAAACTGTCAATAACTGTTAATTGTTTCCATGCCAATTGCCAAGATGCAGTAGAGGCTACAAGGGATTTCCAGCTATTAACAGGTGAGGAGGCAGTGGTGTTCAATGAAGGTCAAAGAGTGATTTATACAATGTGCTACAACACTTCTGCTCACTTTTTTATTAAATGTCTCTGCAGTGCTATTCCCTGGGAATTCCTGTTTTACACAACTTAAAACTGCTCAGCTTTCCATGAAATCACAGGATCATTAAAGTTGGAAAAGCCCTCTAAGATCATCAAGTCCAATTTTTAACCAAACACCAGCATTCCCACTAAACTGTATTGCCACGTGCCACGAATACTTGGCTTTTGAACACTTCCAGGGATGGTGACAACAACATCTGTGGCCAAAATGTGATGGTTTGGAGCCAACAGTGGGATATCCCCTAATGCACAACTCCTGCTGGAGAAATCTCAGGGAAACTCCATGCTGCCAGGCTTGGGAGTTTGAAAACTCTCAAAACCAAAAAAGAAATCAAAGCACAAATGTGTTTGTTCCTTGGAATAAAATACCTGTGGTTTCCCATGCCGGCTGCAGCCCCCCATCCCAGGGGATTCTCCGTTTTGTGTGGGCCCATCAGCTGCTGGTTTAATTTGGCCGTGAGTTCCACATGTCTCACAAAACCTTCTTTAAACAATTTCCAGAAATGCTTTTATTCCGAGGATGTTCTGACTTGAATGCATCTGATTCATCCCCCCCCCCCCCCCCCCCCCAAATGACCCTTTTACAGCACAGCCTGAGCAGCTGAAGGGAAGCAGAGTTGTTCTCTCCCTGCTATCACAATCAAGTTGTTTGGTATAAAATGTGGCTGAGGAGTGAATCCATAATGTTCCTGGCCATGTAAGGAAACTGCTATTACCAGGAGGAAAATGCAGGTAGTAACTCTGCGGGTTTTTCTCCACTGGAACTGTAATTAATGTGGATGCTGTGCACTAAGTACAGGGAGAAATACAGACTTCAGAGCAGTGAAAATGCATCTCATTAACACCGGAACTACTGTATCGTCCAAATGCATTATGTTCAGCAAGGAAAAGCTGGGTAATTGAATTCCCACCAAAGCACAGTTCATCTGCATCAAACAGCACCATGCTCATCGTGCAGCTCCTTCGGGCTGCTGCTGGAAATGAGGATTAATTAGGATACCTGCTCGTTACTCACAGAGCAGGCACACACACTGTGGTCAGGCTTGGGGCTGTAGTGAGAGGCTCTGCTCAAACCCCAGCCAGGCAGAGCAAGGCAACTCCAAAACTTTGGATCTTCTTGCACTCAAGATGCACCAAGAGTCAACATTTTTTTTTTGTCCGTGAAGAAAAAGCTGGCAAAAAACCCCAACAATTCACAGGAAGACACCTCTGCTGCATAAATATTTCAGTAATAACTAATAAGTGATTTATGGAATTGGTTTTGAATTATTCTAGGCTGGATTGGCTCGAGTGGCAGGGATGTGCATAAATCATTCCATGCACAGCACCCCCCAATCCCAACATGCGGCTAATGAACCCTCCGGAGCCAAACACACTCCTCCTTCAGGAAGAACCCACTGATCTGCAGCATTTTAATGGGTAAATTATTATTAATTTAAATAAATACATGAAAAACTCCCAAATACATCAGAGGAGAGAGTTTGGGAAGGGGAAGGAGGCATCCAGACAGAAACAGCAGAGAGGGTTTGGAGGTTTGGAGCTGGAAATCTGTGCTTTGAGCAGTCTTTCAGTCAGATCCAAGTGGGACTAATCCATCCCTTTGCTGCAGAACCTCCCATCCATGAGCCCCAGCACTGGGGTGTGTAAGGGCAGCAGGAGCTCGTTAAATGCATTTTAACTCATTATCATCATGTATTCTCCCTTTTCCTCCCCTGTCACATGTTCACCAGAGCCCCAGCACACGGCTCTCTGGTATCCCACCGACACAACTTCCAGGCTGAGAAACCCCTGCAAAGCCAAACCCCAGAGTTATTCTGGGCACAGGCATCTTGGGGTAAAGCAGCACATGGAGAGGAGGTCACCCCATCTCATCCTGGGGTCCTGGTATGATTTTCCTCCACATTCACCCCAGACCCTGATCCCCCCCAAAGCCCCCGACAGTGAGAAGGGGCCAGCCCCCTCAGCATGCCCTTTGGGTGTCATTTTGGGCTGTAGGGGAGGCAGTGGGAGCAATCCATCACCCTCAACCTTTGGAAAACCAGTGACTGCTGGGATATCATTTTAAGCTGCCACTTGGGTGAATTTTACTCCCTAGAGGTGCAAAGGATGCTGAGCTCTGGCTCATTCTGGCTCCCTAAGGTGGGACATGATCCCATCACTCCCAAGACCTCACTGTGCTCACCAGTGCCTCAGCTCCCATGCAGCCTGGCACACCCCATTACTTCAGTGCTTCAAATCCCATTATTCAGCTCTAACGAGGAAATCATTTTAATTAAGGAAATTAAAAATGTATTTGCTTTGGAATTTTAAGTAGGTGCTAATTTGAAGGGATGAAAAAGAGCCGTGCAGCCTGCTTGTGTGAGGAGCAGCAGGGGATGGGGATGGAGGAGGGGAAGGGCCCTCTGCAGCACCTGGGGTCCCTGGGGAGCAGGGGCAGGGCGCTAAGGCAGGAGCAGCAAAAGGCAGAGCCACCTCCCAGCTAAGGAGGGCTCCTGCTGATTCCATTCCTGCAGGAGAGTGGAGCCAGGTGGGAGTCAGGCTTTTCTCCCAACAAGTGACAAAAGGAGTAGGGCCTCCAGTTACACCAGAGGAAGTTTAGGTTGGATGTTAGGGAAAATTTCTTCATGGAAAGGGCTGTCAAACACTGGAACAGCTGCCCAGGGCAGTGGTGGATCCTCCATCCCTGGAGGAATTTCAAACCCCTGTTGATGTGGCACTTGGGAACATGGTTTAGTTTAGCAGTGCTGGGAGAACAGCTGGCCGTCAATGATCATAGAGCACTTTTCCAACCTTAATGATTCCACAGATCTATGAAATACAGCAAAAAAGGTGTTGGAAAATCCTTCAGAGAAGCTCTGACGCCGTGAGGCCACAAGGAGGGACAAGAATATTGCCAAGCTGGCCCTGGTCCCTGTTACCGCTGAAGATCAATAGATCACGCGGACACAGGTTGAGGTGTGGTGAAGAAAGAGCAGAGTTTATTTTTCCTCCCAGGATTTATAGGCTTCTTACCATGGCCAGGGATTGGATGCTCAGGATAACACTTTCTCACTGCCTGGCCATGAGAAATGCCCATCAGAAGACGTGTAACAGAAAGGATGTACACATATCTATGTTTACAGTTACTGTCCTGGGAAAGTCCTTAGAAAACTATGTTAGCAAGCTCAGAAGCTGAGTTTTCAGGGCGACAGGTCCCCATGGGCTGCAGTGTCCTCTCATGTCCCCTGGTCCCCAAGGGCTGAGGTTCACCTGGAGGTGCCAGGTCCTGCTTCCATTCCCTCCTTCACTTGTTGCTAGTCTCCAACACCACAAGACTCCATCAGCAGTGTCCTAGGCTTTCCACAGGTGCCACCAACCCACTGGGAGCTCAGCTGAGTGCCAGTGCCACGGGGGGTGGGGGGGGTGGCTTTTGGCCAGAAGGAAGGAGATGCTTCTCACTTTGTGTCCTTGCAGCAGAGACAGCCCAGAGAAGGCTGCAATGCAAGGCTCAGCTTAATGCAGCAGGGTAAGAGTCCTACCAAAAACAGCAGCTAATTACTTAAGTAATACCCAGTGTTATTAATGCTGCAGCTCTGCCATCACCCATGTATTTATAATAATAGTGTTCCCACTGTAATAACATTAATCATAATGGATTTACTAAGAAATTAAGGGGGAAGGGATATTATCTCCCTCGGGAACAGCACTTGACAGCAGCCCTATTTACTGTGTGGATTTGGATTGGTTTAATTCTCAATGTCTCGCTCATTAATCTGCTTTTCCAACAGCCCCTCACAAACACCCCTCTGGGAGCACAACCACAGGAGGAGGGAGGCAGGACAAGCACAGCCAGCTGAGGGGGGCTCAGGCAGAGCAGCCCCAGGGAATCCTGGCACAGGGTCAGCACAACCACCAGGGCTGTCTCATGGGGTGTGAGGGCACGGTCCTCTCCTGCCTTGGTGGGCAGTGTGCACGTCTGGGCATCACCCTCTTCTCCAGCCAATCTGCTATTCTCAGCTCCATGCTTAAAAACTCCTTAGCTTTACCTGGTGAGCAAGGAATAGTCAGCATCTCTTCCCAACATTTATAACAAGAGCTCAAAGGTTTTATTGAAACTTGTTTTCCCATATGCCTTTCTCCTCATCAGGCTTCTGGCTCGGGACACTTGGACCAAGAGCAGCTTGTCCAAGCCAGGGAATGCAGTGAGACACCCACAAAGCTCAGGCCCACCACCCTAACCAGAACCCATTGAGCTTTCACCAATGGGTTTTTACCAATCAGACAGCTTTTCACTGTCTGATGAAAATGAAAGATTAATGTATGTCCTGAAAGTCAGATGATCTGAGTAAAATTAAATCCTGATGAAAATCAAAGCTTGGTAAAAATTAAAGCCTGAAGTCCAAAGTGATCCAGTGATTTTTACCAGGAGTACGGCTTTCCTTGGTTAGTTTATAGCTGTGAGTAAAGACAGAGACATTTTATCACAGCTTGCATTAAACCCCTCTGATGCCTTGCCTGGGAGAGTGGAAGTGGCCTGGAAGCTGTGCACCTGTCAGCAGGAAAACAAGCTGGAGGAAAAATGCTCCCAAATCCCAGAATGCCCTGGAGCCTCCTGGGCTGGTGTCCCCAACAGGGGCAGCTGGCTCTCCTCAGCCAAGGAAACACTGGGATTCCACTGGATTTATTGTACCTATCCATTGCATCACACAAAGGATCTGAGGACACCTGGCTAATTTTTTCACCCCAAGTTCTTGATACACAAATAAACACACTTCCCCCTTTTCTTTGTCCATTTAATATTTTTTTCTTTCTATTTTCTGCTTGAGGAGAGGGCTGGGCTGAGATTCATGAGTGTTCAGGAACACCCCCATGTCCAGCCCCCAGCCAGGGAGGCCGCAGTGAAGCCTCCTCAAGGTCTTCTCTCCTCCTGGCTGAGCAGCCCCAGCTCTCTCAGCCTTTCCTCAGAGCAGAGGGGCTCCAGCCTGCAGCATCTCTGGGGCCTCCACTGCCTTGCCTCCAACAGCTCCAGCTCCTTCTGTGCTCAGGACCCCAGAGCTGGGGCAGGGGTGAGCCCGGGAGGGGCTGCAGCTTCATGGGCACCAGCAGGGAATTTTGTGTTATCCCTGGAGAGGAACTAAATGCACTCTGGTGTTGAGGGATAAAATGAAAGGAATCAAGCCTGCCCTGGGCAGGGTTGCCACCAGCACCAGCATTTCCTTGTGCAGTCTGAAGGGATCTGTCAGGGGCAGATGCCAGGGCTCCCCTTGCTCCGGCCCCTGCCCAAAGCAGCTGCAAGGGTGGCAGGGCTGGGCTGTGGGTCCATGCCCAGCTCAGTTCGGAGCTCCCTGTGCCACCATAAGCACAGGCTCCAAAGCAAACCCTGCCCATGGGGACACAGCAGCCGTGCAACGCTGGCACCCTGCAGCTGAAGCTGAGCCTGCAGCACCCTGGGGTACCCACACAGCCCAGACTGTCCCCAATGCTTCCTGGAGCCTGAGCCCAGGCTCAGAGGCCCCAGGGCTCCCTTCTGGGGAGCTCCAGAGGAACCGAATTGAGAGAGCCTCGGAGCCCTCAGCAATCCCGCCAGCAACCCACAGGCTGCAGGACACAGACGGCGCTTCCTGGCTGGGAGAAGCCTCATGCCCATCTCCAGGCACCACAATCACAGCGATCCCCACAGCTCCAGCCCCTGCCCAGCTCCTCTGTGGGCAGCATTAAGGCTTCAGCAGAAGCACCAAAGGCCGAGGGCCTTCTGGCCATTTTCCCTTCCCCACTGCACGCCTGGGCGGCTTGCTGAGCACAAGCACCCTTTTCCCCTCTCCCCCTATGCCCTGCGCACACTGGGCACCAGAGAAAGCACCTGAGACACTGGGTATGAGAACACATTCTATATTTCTATATATAATTCTGTATCTATTCTATATATTTCTATTTCTATATTTCTATATTAAAGAACAAAAAAGAAGAAGGAAAAAAAAAAATATCCTAAAGAAAAATCCTGCCCGGCTCAGATGGCCCCGGCAGACAGAGAGCCACTCAATTCAGCTCTCCTCAGAGCTCCAGCAGCACAGCCAGCCACGGGCCCACAGACAAGGGCGGTTCTTGCGTGCCCTGCGGAATCCATCTTGCCACCTCTGCAAGATGGAGCCTGGAGCTGCCCGGAGGACAAAGGCTGTTTCCAGAGCCAGCCTTCTGATGGCAGGGCTGATGTCCTGTGCCTTGTCATCAAGGGCTGCAAGAGAGAGGAACAGATCTCCATGGTCAGATCTGGATCTGCAGGGACCCGAGGAGAGCCCCGTGCAAGGGCCAACCCAGCTGGCTCTGGCCATGGCCAGGAGGGAGCAGGGACCAAAGGGATCAGCCCAAAGCCACTGGACACTATTGGCACTCGTGCCCCTGAAATCTCTGTGTGTGCCCTGGCCACACCAGGCCTGGTCCGCACAGGGAGCAGAGCCCTCGGCAGCCGGGGCAGGGATTGCAGCTCCCCTTGGCAGCCGGGGCTGGCAGCCCGCTGCCCTCACTCACCCTGACAGATGCTCTGGAGCTCTCGTTTGTTCCCCCGGAGGTGCTGCCCGGCCATCCCTGGGAACACAGAGCCTGTCAGGGTCCCAGCAGCACAGCTCCCTGTCAGCGGCGCTGCCAGCCCTGGGGCCACACGGCCTCCTGCCCCGGCAGGGCTCAGCCCCGGCCCTTGCCGCATCCTGACTCAGCCCAAGGGCCCGGCTGCCAGAGGCCGGCAGCAGCAGCCCCGAGGGCAGCCGGGGCTCCAGGGCCGGGGCAGCAGCCGGGGCTGGGGCCGAGCTGCGGCGGGGCAGGGAGGGAGCCCAGCCCGGTTCGTGGCTCACCAATGAACCTGATGGCCGCCGCTCGCAGGGACTCCTGTGGGCTGTCCAGGTAGAGCAGGGCCCGGTGCAGGTGCTCAGCCGCTCGGCTCCTGTCCTGTGCCAGCTGCAGAGAGCGGCAGGAGGGAAGGGTTGGTGCGGGCTCTGCCCCTCGGCCGGGCACTGCTGCCTGCGGCCAGCCCCGGCCTCCCGTGCCCGCCCAGCCCTGAGGCACCGGGCAGCAGCCGCTGGCGCCGGGCTCTGGAGGGGGCAGAGGGCCGGCTGCTGCCCGGGGAGCCGCGCTGCTGCCCTGCCCGACACAGCAGCTGTGCCGGGGCTCCATGGGCACACGGCTCGGGGCCACAGGGGGCTGGAGTAGAGCCCGCGGGGCCCAGGGAAGGGAGCAGCGTGTGGGGCACAGGCTGGCGGCCCTGGGTGCGGCACTGGGCAGGGCACAGCTGCCAGCCGCACACACTGAGCTTCTCCAGCCTGGGGCTGGGGCTTCCAGCGCGCCCTTACCAAGCCCTCGCTGAACCTCCAGGTCTGATCCACCCGCAGCATCTGCTGGAGATCCTTCCTCTTCAGGAATCGGGCGGAACAGAGCAGCGTTTCCCGGGAGGCCTGGAGAGCAGCAGAGACCCAGAGATGGCACCACAGCCCAGGGCACAGGACCCACGTCCCTGGGCCAAGACCAGGAGGGAGCTGCAGCCTGCAAGGCAGCAGAGCAGGAGGCAGCCGAGCGCCCTGCCAGGGAGCCACAGCAGCTGCCGAGTCCTCACATCAACCACGCGCTGGTTCTCGTCATGGCAGTGCAAGGAGAGTGGGAGCAGGCTCTGCTGCACGTGGGACTTCAGGGCCTTTTTTCCCTCCTTTGGTAGAAAATCCATCATCTCTCGAAAGATGAACATGGAGCACAGCTGCACCTGGCTATCATCCTGTACGAAAGGAAGAAATAAAGACCTCAGCATCAGCTGCTTTAGGCCCACCTGGGCACAGGCCTGCAAATGCCCAGGGCACAGTGCCCAGGCAGCAGCCATGGCTGGAGACACAGAGCCTTACATTGTCAAAGAGCGGCAGGAGCGCCTCAGCCAGCTGCAGGCCGAGGGGGATGGTTATCGGGCCACCATTGTACAGGAACAAACGGCTGAGGAGAGTGATGCTCATCCCAAGCACATGGCTGTCATTTTCCCCCAGGAGCTCCACGAGCCTTTCATGCAGGCCCCACATTCTTTTGGCCTGTGTGGAACACAAGTGTGTGAAATGCCACCCTGCTGCCACAGGGCCCAGAGGCCAAAGGCCTGTGCCAAAGGCCTGGGGCAGGAGGCAAGAGGCAGGAGGCAGGAGAGCTGGCAGCAGCTGCCTCAGTGCCCAAAGGCCAGCCAAGCGCAAGCCACTGCCTTCCCCAGCCCCACGCCAGCAGCCGCTGCCCCCTTCTCACCATGGAGGATTTCTTGCCGAGCACCACAAGGCCTCTGAGTGCCAAGCGACGCCTCTCCCTGCACTCGCTCTGCAGTTTGCTTGATGCGATCTCCAGGACGCTGTCACGGTATTCACTCGAGTCCAGGCACTCCAACATCTGAAGGGCACAGGCCGGTGATGGGGCAGCAGCGCACAGGGCTGGGCCCAGGCAGCAGCACAGGGCGTGGGCACCGTCCCGGGCGGCTGCGGCACCGAGAGGGCAGAGAGCTGGGAGACAGCTCAGCGAGACAGCGCTGCCCTTCAGGCTCACCTCCACAAGGAACGCCATGGCGGCCAAATCCCCGTGTGCCGTGTCTTTGCTGAGCAGCCCGAGCAGGTAGAATGCAATCGCAGAACACAAGGGTAGGGACACGTGACGCATTGCTCTGACGGGAGGAAAAAGGAACCAAGACCCTGAGCCAGCGGGACAAACCTCTCCATGGACTGACTCCCAGGCGGAGCTTGGCCCTTCTCCACCACCCTGCAAGGGGACCTGGGGTCCTTTGGGGGCCAAGCTGCCCTTGGGCACCCTCCTCTCCCAGGCTTGTGCAGTGTCCTTGGCCATCCCTTGGTGACAAGGCCCTCTGGCCCCTGACCACGGGGACTGTGTGGGGCACCCCAGGCACGGGGCACAAACGCTGTTTGGGGGCAGCTCACCTGGCCAGCACACCCACAGCACAGTGGTGCGTGCCAGCACACAGCAGCGTGTCCCAGCCACACTCGTCTTCCACTGCTGCCACCACATCCTCATAGTGCAGTCGGCAGAGCAGGGCCTTCAGGGTCTGCACTGCAAACCTGTGTGCACAGCAAAGCCCAGGTGATGCTGGGAGCACGGGCTGCTGCCCTGGGGACATGGCAGGGACAGGAGGACTGGCATGGAGCACCTGTTGGGGCTGATGGCAAGGCCGTGTTGCTGCTGGCATCTCTTCCAGAAAGTATCGACCTTCTCTGGCAGATCCAATGTGCTGAACAGCACTTGCAAGAGCAGATGCACCAAGAGACGGGGGAAATACACTGTCACTGCATGTGGGACACAGGGCAGCTGGAGCATCTTCCATATCACCACAGTTGCCTGTGAAGGACAGAGCAGCCCGAGTCAGCGCTCAGTGCCCAGGTGTCCATGTGGCAGGGCCCGAGCATGGCAGGGAGAGGCCAGTGGAGATGTAGGGACAGCAGCCGGCCTGGTGGTCCTGGAGCTGCTCCTAGGCCAGGTTGGAGCCCAGTGCCTGAGGCAGGGAGATGCCATGGGAGGAGGGAGGATGGAGACCTGAGGGAGAGGTGACCTTGGGGTGAGCAAAGGTCAGCTGCAGAAACTCACAGCCAGGGCAAGGACAGCCGTGTGGTCCCCGTCGGAGGTGCACATGCTGAGCTCTGGCCAGGTGCCCAGCACATCCAGAAGTATCAGCATGGCTGGCTCTGCAGCCCTGCACGAGCACATGATGCTCTTCCACATGGTGGTAGCAGCTCTGTGGGGACAGAGTTCTGTGTCAGGGGGGTCTGGGACACATCACCATGGCCTGGGCAGCAGCAGGGAGCTGAGCTGGCTGCCAGCCCTGCCTCTGCCCACTGTCCCTCTGTGGCAGCCCAGCCCTGTGGGGACTGGCCCCTGAGGGCAGCAGGCTCGGGGGCTGCTGTGCCAGGGCTGACAAAGGGAGGAGCCACAGGGCCCTGGAATCCTCTGTTTGTCTGACACCTGGGCCAGGTGTGCAGGGGGATGCCCTGAGCCCTCTGGGCACGTGGGCCCTGTACCTGTCACACCATGGGGCCACACGCAGGAGAGCCATCACCACGTCAGCAGGCTGTGCCTCTGTCATATCCAGAAGGGGCCTGTACAGATTGTACTCAGGAAACTCATTAGCCTTGAGCCACTGGTAGATGAACCTCACCATGGGGAGCACCTGGAGAAGGCACAGGGAAACTTGGAAAGCTGCCAGCAGGAGTAATGTGCCCAGCTTCCCAGAGAAGTGCTTCCCTTCCCACCGCACTGCCACGGCCTCAAAGGCTCGCAGTGAGCAGCTGGCGTGGCCAAGCAATTCCTGGGAGGATCGAAGCCAGGCCACAGGCTGCTTACTTGCTTTGGACTGGAAGGACCCTCCTCCACAAGCATGTCCAGCAGGGCAGCACTGGCCTTGGTTTTGAAGATGGGAGAGTATGCTCTGACCACAGTGCCCATGGCACTGGTCTCTTCCTCCCGAATTCTCTTCATGAATTTGCAAATCATCTGCAGCAGAAGGGCAAGAAATGAGGGACATTGTATGGATGCTCCAAGCGTGGTGCTGGGCTGAGCAGGGACAGCAGGCCCAGCCCAGGGGGGGATGGCTGCAGGTACCTGCGCTGTTGTGCGGAAGAGGCCACGGCTGCGTTCCTGCTCTCGAGTGCGCTCCATGGCTGCTCCTGGCAAAGAGCGAGCGCAGCTTGAGCTGAGGGGCTGCGGGAGAGGCCGGAGAACACAGCCCAGCCCTGCACTCCCCAGGCAGGGACAGCCCCGGGATGCCCCAGGGCACAGAGTACAGCTCCAGGGTGTCTGCCCCAGCCCCACTTCTGTCCTGTCCATGGACGTGTCCCCAGGGGATGGGATGGGATGGGATGGGATGGGACGAGGCCAAGCTGGCTGCAGGCCCAGGTCTGCCGCTCACCCTCCTGAGGTGGCTGAAATTGCTCCAGCTCTCCAGGCTGCTGTGCTGGGGCAGTCCCAGGGCCTTCTTTCTCCTCCTTCACCCAGGTCAGCCTGGGGACACTTGGAGGTCTCTGCTCAACATCACTGCCTGGATTCATGGCTACTCGCAGCAGAGGTGGCTCAGAAAAGGTCTTAGTTGGCAAGTGCTGCAGCTGTGCCTGGAAGGCACCTGCAGGAGTGAAGTCTTGGCAAGGCTGCAGGACAGCCAGTCCTGCACTTGGGTCTCAGGGGCTCGTGCCACAAGGACAGGAGACTCGTCGTCAAGGACCGCGGTGAGGAAATGCCACGGTCTGGGCTCGAGCACACCTGAGAAGTGTGGTGCTTCACCTCACCAGAAGTGAAGCCTCGGGAAGGCTGCAGGTCACCGAGTGCTGTGGTCTGGCCTCGAGGTGACCTGCAGGAGTAACGCCTCAGAAAGGCTCTGGGTCAGCAAGGAGTGAGTGCGCCGTGCGGGGGCTCCTCACAGCACCACTCTGTCCCGTCCTGCCCTGTCACGTGCACCAGGCACTGTGGTGTGGCTGTGTCACCGCCAACACTAATGTCACCCCATGTCACAAAGGGCCCTTGGACACCCTGTCCCGTTCCATTCCACGGTTACCATGCTGCACCGTGTCACCAAGGGCCGTTGCACACGCTACCCCCTGCCCTGGGGCTCCACCCAGCCCGGCCAAAGTGGCCCAGCTTGGAAGCAATGCCTTGGCCCAAGTGTCTCAGACAGCCCAACAGGATCTTTAGGAACAGCTCAAACCTGTGGCTGCAGCAGGAAGGGTGGCAGAAGGTTTCCTGCCTGCTTTGCATTGCTGCAGGGGCTGCTCCTGTCAGAGCCCCCTCTCTGCTGGTGACAGCTTTGCTCTTGGGGACACCGCTCTGCAGCAGCCCAGGAACACGAGCGGTGCCCAGTGCCGGGAGCGCCACCAGTGGTTCCCCCCTGTGCACGGGGACCCCAGCCCCAGGGTGGCTGTGCCAGCACCCCCAGGGACCTCCAGCCTCAGGAACCCAGGGCAAGGGGAAACCACAGCTGTGCAAATGCTGCCTGTGCCCAAAGCAAATGCAAAGACAGACAGCCTGTGACAAACAAGGACAATTTATTTACACAACAGCACCACCACCACCAATGAACTACAGAATGTATTTATGTTATAAGAATCTTCATAGCAACAATCTATAAAATGTATTTACAATGAAAGGACCTCTATAGCAATTGCAATAAAGAACCTAACTACAGCCTATAGAACATATATACTGAAGGGACTGTGTCCACCATCTCTGTTATTCCTGCAAGAGAAGGAGGCATCTTGGCCACTCCAGCCCAGCCCTGAGGGCTGTTCCTGTGCACGCTCTGGTGCCGTTTTTGCTCTGTCCAGAGCCGCTTCAGCAGCAGCGACTCAGCAGCGCTGCTCGAGGAGACATCACCACCCTCCCCATGGAGGCAGAAGCTGTGCAGACACAGAGCTCTGTGTCAGGGGAGCCTCGGTCTCAGCACCGTGGCCTGGGCAGGCGCGGGGGCCCGGGCTGGCCGCCAGCCCTGCCTCTGCCCGCTGCCCTGGCAGCACCCAGTGGCTGTGCCCTGCCAGGGCCTCCTTGCCCTCCTTGTCCCGAGACAGCCCAGCCTGGGCACCTCGGGGCTGCTGAGGCCCAGCCTCGAGGGCTTCTGCTGCAGGCATGGCAGACTCTCAGGGGAAGCACCAGAGCAGCGGGTGACAGGAACAAGGCAACTGCCTGGGGGCTGCTCGTGGCCTCTGACACCCAGTTTCCTCAGGGCTTCCACCACCCTGGCCCCTCTGCTCTCCCCCAGCCCGGCCAACCTGCCCGGCAGCGGCGCAGCCCCGATGGAGCTCCAGAGGAGCCGGACTGAGAGAGCCTCAGAGCCCTCAGCAATCCCGCCAGCAACCCACGGGCTGCAGGACACAGACGGTGCTTCCTGGCTGGGAGAAGCCTCATGCCCATCTCCAGGCACCACAATCACAGCGATCCCCACAGCTCCAGCCCCTGCCCAGCTCCTCTGTGGGCAGCGTTAAGGCTTCAGCAGAACCACCCAAGGCCGAGGGCCTTCTGGCCATTTTCCCTTCCCCACTGCACGCCTGGGCAGCTTGCTGAGCACAAGCACCCTTTTCCCCTCTCCCCCTATGCCCTGCGCACTGGGCACCAGAGAAAGCACCTGAGACACTGGGTATGAGAACACATTCTATATTTCTATATATAATTCTATATTTCTATATATAATTCTATATCTATATTCTATATATTTCTATTTCTATATATCTATATTAAAAAGAACAAAGAAGAAGGAATAAAAAAAATATCCTAAAGAAAAATCCTGCCCGGCTCAGATGGCCCCGGCAGACAGAGAGCCTCTCAATTCAGCTCTCCTCAGAGCTCCAGCAGCACAGCCAGCCACAGGCCCACAGACAAGGGCGGTTCTTGCGTGCCCTGCGGAATCCATCTTGCCACTTCTGCAAGATGGAGCCTTGAGCTGCCCGGAGGACAAAGGCTGTTTCCAGAGCCAGCATTCTGATGGCAGGGCTGATGTCCTGTGCCTTGTCATCAAGGGCTGCAAGAGAGAGGAACAGAGCCATGGTCAGATCTGGATCTGCGGGGACCTGAGGAGAGCACCGTGCAAGGGCCAACCCAGCTGGCTCTGGCCATGGCCAGGAGGGAGCAGGGACCAAAGGGATCAGCCCAAAGCCACTGGACACTATTGGCACTCGTGCCCCTGAAATCTCTGTGTGTGCCCTGGCCACACCAGGCCTGGTCCGCACAGGGAGCAGAGCCCTGGGCAGCCGGGGCAGGGATTGCAGCCCTCCTTGGCAGCCAGGGCTGGCAGCCCGCTGCCCTCACTCACCCTGACAGATGCTCTGGAGCTCTCGTTTGTTCCCCCGGAGGTGCTGCCCGGCCATCCCTGGGAACACAGAGCCTGTCAGGATCCCAGCAGCACAGCTCCCTGCCAGCGGCGCTGCCAGCCCTGGGGCCACACGGCCTCCTGCCCCGGCAGGGCTCAGCCCCGGCCCTTGCCGTATCCTGACTCAGCCCAAGGGCCCGGCTGCCAGAGGCCGGCAGCAGCAGCCCCGAGGGCAGCCGGGGCTCCAGGGCCGGGGCAGCAGCCGGGGCTGGGGCCGAGCTGCGGCGGGGCAGGGAGGGAGCCCAGCCCGGTTCGTGGCTCACCAATGAACCTGATGGCCGCCGCTCGCAGGGACTCCTGCGGGCTGTCCAGGTAGAGCAGGGCCCGGTGCAGGTGCTCAGCCGCTCGGCTCCTGTCCTGTGCCAGCTGCAGAGAGCGGCGGGAGGGAAGGGTTGGTGCGGGCTCTGCCCCTCGGCCGGGCACTGCTGCCTGCGGCCAGCCCCGGCCTCCCGTGCCCGCCCAGCCCTGAGGCACCGGGCAGCAGCCGCTGGCGCCGGGCTCTGGAGGGGGCAGAGGGCCGACTGCTGCCCGGGGAGCCGCGGTGCTGGCCTGCCCGACAGAGCAGCTGTGCCGGGGCTCCATGGGCACACGGCTCGGGGCCACAGGGGGCTGGAGTAGAGCCCGCGGGGCCCAGGGAAGGGAGCAGCGTGTGGGGCACAGGCTGGCGGCCCTGGGTGCGGCACTGGGCAGGGCACAGCTGCCAGCCGCACACACTGAGCTTCTCCAGCCTGGGGCTGGGGCTTCCAGCCCGCCCTTACCAGGCCCTCGCCGAACCTCCAGGTCTGATCCACCCGCAGCATCTGCTGGAGATCCTTCCTCTTCAGGAATCGGGCGGAACAGAGCAGCGTTTCCCGGGAGGCCTGGAGAGCAGCAGAGACCCAGAGATGGCACCACAGCCCAGGGCACAGGACCCACGTCCCTGGGCCAAGACCAGGAGGGAGCTGCAGCCTGCAAGGCAGCAGAGCAGGAGGCAGCCGAGCGCCCTGCCAGGGAGCCACAGCAGCTGCCGAGTCCTCACATCAGCCACGCGCTGGTTCTCATCATGGCAGTGCAAGGAGAGTGGGAGCAGGCTCTGCTGCACGTGGGACTTCAAGGCCTTTTTTCCCTCCTTTGGTAGAAAATCCATCATCTCTCGAAAGATGAACATGGAGCACAGCTGCACCTGGCTATCGTCCTGTACGAAAGGAAGAAATAAAGACCTCAGCATCAGCTGTTTCAGGCCCACCTGGGCACAGGCCTGCAAATGCCCAGGGCACAGTGCCCAGGCAGCAGCCATGGCTGGAGACACAGAGCCTTACATTGTCAAAGAGCGGCAGGAGCGCCTCAGCCAGCTGCAGGCCGAGGGGGATGGTTATCGGGCCACCATTGTACAGGAACAAACGGCTGAGGAGAGCGATGCTCATCCCAAGCACATGGCTGTCATTTTCCCCCAGGAGCTCCACGAGCCTTTCATGCAGGCCCCACATTCTTTTGGCCTGTGTGGAACACAAGTGTGTGAAATGCCACCCTGCTGCCACAGGGCCCAGAGGCCAAAGGCCTGTGCCAAAGGCCTGGGGCAGGAGGCAAGAGGCAGGAGGCAGGAGAGCTGGCAGCAGCTGCCTCAGTGCCCAAAGGCCAGCCAAGCGCAAGCCACTGCCTTCCCCAGCCCCACACCGGCAGCCACTGCCCCCTTCTCACCATGGAGGAATTCTTGCCGAGCACCACAAGGCCTCTGAGTGCCAAGCGACGCCTCTCCCTGCACTCGCTCTGCAGTTTGTTTGATGCGATCTCCAGGACGCTGTCACGGTATTCACTCGAGTCCAGGCACTCCAACATCTGAAGGGCACAGGCCGGTGATGGGGCAGCAGCGCACAGGGCTGGGCCCAGGCAGCAGCACAGGGCGTGGGCACCGTCCCGGGCGGCTGCGGCACCGAGAGGGCAGAGAGCTGGGAGACAGCTCAGCGAGACAGCGCTGCCCTTCAGGCTCACCTCCACAAGGAACGCCATGGCGGCCAAATCCCCGTGTGCCGTGTCTTTGCTGAGCAGCCCGAGCAGGTAGAATGCAATCGCAGAACACAAGGGTAGGGACACGTGACGCATTGCTCTGACGGGAGGAAAAAGGAACCAAGACCCTGAGCCAGCGGGACAAACCTCTCCATGGACTGACTCCCAGGCGGAGCTTGGCCCTTCTCCACCACCCTGCAAGGGGACCTGGGGTCCTTTGGGGGCCAAGCTGCCCTTGGGCACCCTCCTCTCCCAGGCTTGTGCAGTGTCCTTGGCCATCCCTTGGTGACAAGGCCCTCTGGCCCCTGACCACGGGGACTGTGTGGGGCACCCCAGGCACGGGGCACAAACGCTGTTTGGGGGCAGCTCACCTGGCCAGCACACCCACAGCACAGTGGTGCGTGCCAGCACACAGCAGCGTGTCCCAGCCACACTCGTCTTCCACTGCTGCCACCACATCCTCATAGTGCAGTCGGCAGAGCAGGGCCTTCAGGGTCTGCACTGCAAACCTGTGTGCACAGCAAAGCCCAGGTGATGCTGGGAGCACGGGCTGCTGCCCTGGGGACATGGCAGGGACAGGAGGACTGGCATGGAGCACCTGTTGGGGCTGATGGCAAGGCCGTGTTGCTGCTGGCATCTCTTCCAGAAAGTATCGACTTTCTCTGGCAGATCCAATGTGCTGAAGAGCACTTGCAAGAGCAGATGCACCAAGAGACGGGGGAAATACACTGTCACTGCATGTGGGACACAGGGCAGCTGGAGCATCTTCCATATCACCACAGTTGCCTGTGAAGGACAGAGCAGCCCGAGTCAGCGCTCAGTGCCCAGGTGTCCATGTGGCAGGGCCCGAGCATGGCAGGGAGAGGCCAGTGGAGATGTAGGGACAGCAGCCGGCCTGGTGGTCCTGGAGCTGCTCCTAGGCCAGGTTGGAGCCCAGTGCCTGAGGCAGGGAGATGCCATGGGAGGAGGGAGGATGGAGACCTGAGGGAGAGGTGACCTTGGGGTGAGCAAAGGTCAGCTGCAGAAACTCACAGCCAGGGCAAGGACAGCCGTGTGGTCCCCGTCGGAGGTGCACATGCTGAGCTCTGGCCAGGTGCCCAGCACATCCAGAAGTATCAGCATGGCTGGCTCTGCAGCCCTGCACGAGCACATGATGCTCTTCCACATGGTGGTAGCAGCTCTGTGGGGACAGAGTTCTGTGTCAGGGGGGTCTGGGACACATCACCATGGCCTGGGCAGCAGCAGGGAGCTGAGCTGGCTGCCAGCCCTGCCTCTGCCCACTGTCCCTCTGTGGCAGCCCAGCCCTGTGGGGACTGGCCCCTGAGGGCAGCAGGCTCGGGGGCTGCTGTGCCAGGGCTGACAAAGGGAGGAGCCACAGGGCCCCGGAATCCTCTGTTTGTCAGACACCTGGGCCAGGTGTGCAGGGGGATGCCCTGAGCCCTCTGGGCACGTGGGCCCTGTACCTGTCACACCATGGGGCCACACGCAGGAGAGCCATCACCACGTCAGCAGGCTGTGCCTCTGTCATATCCAGAAGGGGCCTGTACAGATTGTACTCAGGAAACTCATTAGCCTTGAGCCACTGGTAGATGAACCTCACCATGGGGAGCACCTGGAGAAGGCACAGGGAAACTTGGAAAGCTGCCAGCAGGAGTAATGTGCCCAGCTTCCCAGAGAAGTGCTTCCCTTCCCACCGCACTGCCACGGCCTCAAAGGCTCGCAGTGAGCAGCTGGCGTGGCCAAGCAATTCCTGGGAGGATCGAAGCCAGGCCACAGGCTGCTTACTTGCTTTGGACTGGAAGGACCCTCCTCCACAAGCATGTCCAGCAGGGCAGCACTGGCCTTGGTTTTGAAGATGGGAGAGTATGCTCTGACCACAGTGCCCATGGCACTGGTCTCTTCCTCCCGAATTCTCTTCATGAATTTGCAAATCATCTGCAGCAGAAGGGCAAGAAATGAGGGACATTGTATGGATGCTCCAAGCGTGGTGCTGGGCTGAGCAGGGACAGCAGGCCCAGCCCAGGGGGGGATGGCTGCAGGTACCTGTGCTGTTGTGCGGAAGAGGCCACGGCTGCGTTCCTGCTCTCGAGTGCGCTCCATGGCTGCTCCTGGCAAAGAGCGAGCGCAGCTTGAGCTGAGGGGCTGCAGGAGAGGCCGGAGAACACAGCCCAGCCCTGCACTCCCCAGGCAGGGACAGCCCCGGGATGCCCCAGGGCACAGAGTACAGCTCCAGGGTGTCTGCCCCAGCCCCACTTCTGTCCTGTCCATGGACGTGTCCCCAGGGGATGGGATGGGATAGGATGGGATGGGATGGGATGGGATGGGATGGGATGGAATGGGATGGGATGGGATGGGATGGGACGAGGCCAAGCTGGCTGCAGGCCCAGGTCTGCCGCTCACCCTCCTGAGGTGGCTGAAATTGCTCCAGCTCTCCAGGCTGCTGTGCTGGGGCAGTCCCAGGGCCTTCTTTCTCCTCCTTCACCCAGGTCAGCTTGGGGACACTTGGAGGTCTCTGCTCAACATCACTGCCTGGATTCATGGCTACTCGCAGCAGAGGTGGCTCAGAAAAGGTCTTAGTTGGCAAGTGCTGCAGCTGTGCCTGGAAGGCACCTGCAGGAGTGAAGTCTTGGCAAGGCTGCAGGACAGCCAGTCCTGCACTTGGGTCTCAGGGGCTCGTGCCACAAGGACAGGAGACTCGTCGTCAAGGACCGCGGTGAGGAAATGCCACGGTCTGGGCTCGAGCACACCTGAGAAGTGTGGTGCTTCACCTCACCAGAAGTGAAGCCTCGGGAAGGCTGCAGGTCACCGAGTGCTGTGGTCTGGCCTCGAGGTGACCTGCAGGAGTAACGCCTCAGAAAGGCTCTGGGTCAGCAAGGAGTGAGTGCGCCGTGCGGGGGCTCCTCACAGCACCACTCTGTCCCGTCCTGCCCTGTCACGTGCACCAGGCACTGTGGTGTGGCTGTGTCACCGCCAACACTAATGTCACCCCATGTCACAAAGGGCCCTTGGACACCCTGTTCCGTTCCATTCCACGGTTACCATGCTGCACCGTGTCACCAAGGGCCGTTGCACACGCTGCCCCCTGCCCTGGGGCTCCACCCAGCCCGGCCAAAGTGGCCCAGCTTGGAAGCAATGCCTTGGCCCAAGTGTCTCAGACAGCCCAACAGGATCTTTAGGAACAGCTCAAACCTGTGGCTGCAGCAGGAAGGGTGGCAGAAGGTTTCCTGCCTGCTTTGCATTGCTGCAGGGGCTGCTCCTGTCAGAGCCCCCTCTCTGCTGGTGACAGCTTTGCTCTTGGGGACACCGCTCTGCAGCAGCCCAGGAACACGAGCGGTGCCCAGTGCCGGGAGCGCCACCAGTGGTTCCCCCCTGTGCACGGGGACCCCAGCCCCAGGGTGGCTGTGCCAGCACCCCCAGGGACCTCCAGCCTCAGGAACCCAGGGCAAGGGGAAACCACAGCTGTGCAAATGCTGCCTGTGCCCAAAGCAAATGCAAAGACAGACAGCCTGTGACAAACAAGGACAATTTATTTACACAACAGCACCACCACCACCAATGAACTACAGAATGTATTTATGTTATAAGAATCTTCATAGCAACAATCTATAAAATGTATTTACAATGAAAGGACCTCTATAGCAATTGCAATAAAGAACCTAACTACAGCCTATAGAACATATATACTGAAGGGACTGTGTCCACCATCTCTGTTATTCCTGCAAGAGAAGGAGGCATCTTGGCCACTCCAGCCCAGCCCTGAGGGCTGTTCCTGTGCACGCTCTGGTGCCGTTTCTGCTCTGTCCAGAGCCGCTTCAGCAGCAGCGACTCAGCAGCGCTGCTCGAGGAGACATCACCACCCTCCCCATGGAGGCAGAAGCTGTGCAGACACAGAGCTCTGTGTCAGGGGAGCCTCGGTCTCAGCACCGTGGCCTGGGCAGGCGCGGGGGCCCGGGCTGGCCGCCAGCCCTGCCTCTGCCAGCTGCCCTGGCAGCACCCAGTGGCTGTGCCCTGCCAGGGCCTCCTTGCCCTCCTTGTCCCGAGACAGCCCAGCCTGGGCACCTCGGGGCTGCTGAGGCCCAGCCTCGAGGGCTTCTGCTGCAGGCATGGCAGTCTCTCAGGGGAAGCACCAGAGCAGCGGGTGACAGGAACAAGGCAACTGCCTGGGGGCTGCTCGTGGCCTCTGACACCCAATTCCTCAGGGCTTCCACCACCCCGGCCCCTCAGGGGTCTCCTGTGCCCTTGGAGCCTCCTGCCACCTCCTCCCTCACACCTGCCCCTTGTGCCTTCCCACTGCCTTGTCCCATCAAGGCCTCTGCAGCACCGCATTCCTTCCGGGCCTCCCTCCACCCCAGCCCCTCTGGTCTCCCCCAGCCCGGCCAACCTGCCCGGCAGCGGCGCAGCCCCGATGGAGTTCCAGAGGAACCGGATTGAGAGAGCCTCAGAGCCCTCAGCAATCCCGCCAGCAACCCACGGGCTGCAGGACACAGACGGCGCTTCCTGGCTGGGAGAAGCCTCATGCCCATCTCCAGGCACCACAATCACAGCGATCCCCACAGCTCCAGCCCCTGCCCAGCCCCTCTGTGGGCAGCGTTAAGGCTTTAGCAGAAGCACCAAAGGCCGAGGGCCTTCTGTCCATTTTCCCTTCCCCACTGCACGCCTGGGCAGCTTGCTGAGCACAAGCACCCTTTTCCCCTCTCCCCCTATGCCCTGCGCACACTGGGCACCAGAGAAAACACCTGAGACACTGGGTATGAGAACACTTTCTATATTTGTATATATAATTCTGTATCTATATTCTATATATTTCTATATTAAAGAACAAAAAAGAAGAAGGAAAAAAAAAACATCTTAAAGAAAAATCCTGCCTGGCTCAGATGGCCCCGGCAGACAGAGAGCCTCTCAATTTAGCTCTCCTCAGAGCTCCAGCAGCACAGCCAGCCACGGGCCCACAGACAAGGGCGGTTTTTGCGTGCCCTGCGGAATCCATCTTGCCACCTCTGCAAGATGGAGCCTGGAGCTGCCCGGAGGACAAAGGCTGTTTCCAGAGCCAGCCTTCTGATGGCAGGGCTGATGTCCTGTGCCTTGTCATCAAGGGCTGCAAGAGAGAGGAACAGATCTCCATGGTCAGATCTGGATCTGCAGGGACCCGAGGAGAGCCCCGTGCAAGGGCCAACCCAGCTGGCTCTGGCCATGGCCAGGAGGGAGCAGGGACCAAAGGGATCAGCCCAAAGCCACTGGACACTATTGGCACTCGTGCCCCTGAAATCTCTGTGTGTGCCCTGGCCACACCAGGCCTGGTCCGCACAGGGAGCAGAGCCCTGGGCAGCCGGGGCAGGGATTGCAGCTCCCCTTGGCAGCCGGGGCTGGCAGCCCGCTGCCCTCACTCACCCTGACAGATGCTCTGGAGCTATCGTTTGTTCCCCCGGAGGTGCTGCCCGGCCATCCCTGGGAACACAGAGCCTGTCAGGATCCCAGCAGCACAGCTCCCTGCCAGCGGCGCTGCCAGCCCTGGGGCCACACGGCCTCCTGCCCCGGCAGGGCTCAGCCCCGGCCCTTGCCGCATCCTGACTCAGCCCAAGGGCCCGGCTGCCAGAGGCCGGCAGCAGCAGCCCCGAGGGCAGCCGGGGCTCCAGGGCCGGGGCAGCAGCCGGGGCTGGGGCCGAGCTGCGGCGGGGCAGGGAGGGAGCCCAGCCCGGTTCGTGGCTCACCAATGAACCTGATGGCCGCCGCTCGCAGGGACTCCTGCGGGCTGTCCAGGTAGAGCAGGGCCCGGTGCAGGTGCTCAGCCGCTCGGCTCCTGTCCTGTGCCAGCTGCAGAGAGCGGCGGGAGGGAAGGGTTGGTGCGGGCTCTGCCCCTCGGCCGGGCACTGCTGCCTGCGGCCAGCCCCGGCCTCCCGTGCCCGCCCAGCCCTGAGGCACCGGGCAGCAGCCGCTGGCGCCGGGCTCTGGAGGGGGCAGAGGGCCGGCTGCTGCCCGGGGAGCCGCGCTGCTGCCCTGCCCGACAGAGCAGCTGTGCCGGGGCTCCATGGGCACACGGCTCGGGGCCACAGGGGGCTGGAGTAGAGCCCGCGGGGCCCAGGGAAGGGAGCAGCGTGTGGGGCACAGGCTGGCGGCCCTGGGTGCGGCACTGGGCAGGGCACAGCTGCCAGCCGCACACACTGAGCTTCTCCAACCTGGGGCTGGGGCTTTCAGCCCGCCCTTACCAAGCCCTCGCCGAACCTCCAGGTCTGATCCACCCGCAGCATCTGCTGGAGATCCTTCCTCTTCAGGAATCGGGCGGAACAGAGCAGCGTTTCCCGGGAGGCCTGGAGAGCAGCAGAGACCCAGAGATGGCACCACAGCCCAGGGCACAGGACCCACGTCCCTGGACCAAGACCGGGAGGGAGCTGCAGCCTGCGAGGCAGCAGAGCAGGAGGCAGCCGAGCGCCCTGCCAGGGAGCCACAGCAGCTGCCGAGTCCTCACATCAACCACGCGCTGGTTCTCGTCATGGCAGTGCAAGGAGAGTGGGAGCAGGCTCTGCTGCACGTGGGACTTCAGGGCCTTTTTCCCCTCCTTTGGTACTAAATCCATCATCTCTTGGAAGATGAACATGGAGCACAGCTGCACCTGGCTATCGTCCTGTACGAAAGGAAGAAATAAAGACCTCAGCATCAGCTGCTTCAGGCCCACCTGGGCACAGGCCTGCAAATGCCCAGGGCACAGTGCCCAGGCTGCAGCCATGGCTGGAGACACAGAGCCTTACATTGTCAAAGAGCGGCAGGAGCGCCTCAGCCAGCTGCAGGCCGAGGGGGATGGTTATCGGGCCACCATTGTACAGGAACAAACGGCTGAGGAGAGCAATGCTCATCCCAAGCACATGGCTGTCATTTTCCCCCAGGAGCTCCACGAGCCTTTCATGCAGGCTCCACATTCTTTTGGCCTGTGTGGAACACAAGTGTGTGAAATGCCACCCTGCTGCCACAGGGCCCAGAGGCCAAAGGCCTGTGCCAAAGGCCTGGGGCAGGAGGCAAGAGGCAGGAGGCAGGAGAGCTGGCAGCAGCTGCCTCAGTGCCCAAAGGCCAACCAAGCGCAAGCCACTGCCTTCCCCAGCCCCACGCCGGCAGCCGCTGCCCCCTTCTCACCATGGAGGAATTCTTGCCGAGCACCACAAGGCCTCTGAGTGCCAAGCGACGCCTCTCCCTGCACTCTGAAGCCTCTGTACCCCCATTGGTTTTGTACGTGAGGTCGGGGTAACAAGCCCTCCCTGTACCCCAGTCGGTTTTGCTTCTGCTTTTATCATACTTCATTAGTGGCAAATTATATATATAAATCATAATTTTTACTAAATTGTATTCTTTTACTAAACTGTATTCTTTTGTACCAGATTACTATTCAATTTACTAAATTGTACTCATTTTTAATTAAACTATTATTAACTCAAGGGACCTAGTTGTCAAAATGCTAACTTCATTTTTAACACTTCATGAATCCATTTATCTTGTTAATATAAAATCCATAGTGCAAGGCAGTGCATCGGGTTACTCACAAACTTCTGCTTTCCTAAATCCAAGGACTTGTATTGCAGATCCTTCTGCACTGCCCAGATGGCAAATGTTCCCTTGGCCCTAACTCCTCCTTGCGCTTGTAGTCCTAGGACCCTGAGGGGAGGCATTAAGATTGCTTGGAAACAGGAACCACACCATCCTTCAGGCAGCCATTTCTAGGCACAGTCTCCTCTTATGCAGTAGGTCCCATTCCCAGGACCAAAGCAGAGATTTCCTATTTTCCAGGGCTGTGCTACTGGTGGAGGCCAGGCTCCTCTATGTGGGGAGAGTACAGGCTCTGCAGCAGGCCAGATGTGGTGCTGGGAGCACAGGAGCAGGCCAGGCAAAGACGGAAGTGAGCAGAATCCCTTGGCTTTTGACTTCATCTCCCACTCAAGGGAAAAGCCAAAAGACTTTATGTTTTCTGGGGCTGTGAGAGGCCCTGTCTTGGTGTGGAACAGGGCAGCCTTTCTCTGGGACTTGTCTCTGGGCTCTGTCACACAGCTTGCTCCGGTGTCCCTTTGGTGGCCTCCTGCCTGTCCTCAGCACTCACCCTGGGCTGCTCCCTGCCCTCCCAAAGCCTCTCAGCAGCTCCTGGCTGGAAATGCCAGCAGCCAGGCACTGCTGCACTACCACCATCGCCTCCAGCCTGTTTCCAGGCCACTCTGAGATCTGAGAAATGGTCCTTAGGCCTGGGCCTTGATGAACAGCCCCTGGCTCAGCTCTGCTGGGCTTTATCAGAAACACTGTCTGCTTCCAGGAACTGCTGATGTCTGATGAGCTCTTGGCTACCTTAAGAACAGTCTTGGGAACTATTTCTCTTGCCTGAGTGGCACAACATCCCTGCTCTCACACTTGCAGAGAAAGTTGCTGAGCCAGTCTATGGCCAGGATGAAACACAGGTATGACTAAAGCCCACCTCTTGTGACTCTAAAGCAGCGGTCCCAAACAAGCCCCTTGCAGTTCTCCTGGGCCGCAGCAGTGCCCAGCGAGCTCCCTCGGAGCCTCAGGGCCTCTCCAAGCCAGGATCTCTCCTGCTTGCTGCACTCGGAGGAGCCCCAAACAAGGACAGATCCGGGGCTGGTCCCCACACTGCTCGTGGCTCAAGCCTTGGGAAGATGCAAAATCAACCAAAGTAAGCATTTGATTGCCTCTGAGGGGAATTTCTCCCAGGGACACTGCTCTGACTCTTTCTGGCTGTGTGCACATGTCGGGATGCGATACTGATAGCTCAGCTCTTTTCCTCAGCACCAAGATAACGAAAGAGAGAGAGAGAGAGAGAGAGAGAGAGAGAGAGAGAGAGAGAGACTGTTTTCTTGTTTGAGCTCAGTTGTTTATTCTTCCTTATCTGTATTACATCTTTACAGACAGTGAGGAGCTAGGTACACTAGGCCAACAAGCTACAAAATGGAGAGTGAAGTATCTCTTCAAGGTGTTTTAAGTGTCAGCTTGCTCAAAAATGAAATGCCAAGTAACTTATTTTCACTTATAGCCCAATAACCAAACACCTGTGTTCCGCAGTGCATACTTTACTGCCCAGTCACCCAATACCATCCAAAACCATGAAAAAGAAGGAAGAACGAACAGGGCAGGTTAAGGCCCTAAACCCTCTGTCTTTTGCATACATATTATTATATTCTAAAACCTTAAAGTCTAAATTTTCTTATATAAGGAATATAACACACTTCTGCTTAAACTACACATTTACAGTTTCAGTTCTATCTATTAATTTTGGAAGCCTTTTCCATGGCCTCAGGTCAAACACGGTGTTTTCTTGTGAGTCTGTGCCTGTCAGCACAGAAAGCATGGAATTCTCTGTGTCCAGAGTTCCAACATACACACACGTGTACCTGTGCTCTGGCAAAGGGGGGAGAAATGCTGTTCTCTTGGGTGTTTAAGCACCTTGGATATCTCAGTCAGTTCTATGATAAGCTAGCTGCTGTTAAGTGTTGTTCCTTGCTTAAATCTTAAGGTAGAAGTGAAGTTTAAGGCCTGCTCAGTTTCAGTGCTATTAAGCTTTTTTGGCCGTATTGCCTTTGTCACACACATTTGAACACACACATGTACTCAACACACACGGAAAGTTCTCACTTCATTTCTGTTTGGATGGACTGGGTTTAGTTTATTGTTGCTTTTTATCCCTAGGTGTGTCTTAACCATCTCATCAGCAGCAAAGTGAACCTTGCCAATGAACTTTGTTGTGCTGGTGCTTTATATCACTTCTGGGTTGTACTGATCCCCTTGCCAGGGGATTTTTTAAGTGATCTCAACCCTTGTCTGGAACAGGGGGAAGGAACCCTGGCCCAGGCTCTCTGCAAACTCTGCAAACGCTGCCTGTGTCTGAAAGAATTTCAAATAGAGCTGGGGTGTGATAAACCCCAGGCAATTTATTTCTATTTTAAATTTATTTTTATTTTTAAAACGGCAATTTATTTCTAGAAGAGCAACAACAATGAACTACAGAACATATTAACTGAATCAAAGGAGAGACCCAAAAGTTTAAACTTCAACACCTTGGGTGCTGTTGAAGTAACATTCCTAACTGCAATGCTGGTCAGTATCAGAGACCAACAGTCATTTATTCACCATTATTTGCCTGCAAAACAAAGACTTTCAGGAGTTTCTGTAAACGTTTATCCCCCTTTTGCTGAGATCAGCCTATGATTTCCCCAGACACAGGTGTATCATGTTTCTTCTTGCAGGGTTTCTGTGAAGCAATATTGTCATCCAATGTTCTTTTATGGTAATCTTGAGAAGAGATTGGGGGATATCCCCTCTTACTTCATCGTCATCGTCATCATCATCATCGTCATCGTCATCATCATCATCATCATCATCATCATCATCTTTGTCATGCTGTCCTCCAGATGACATTTCAAGCCTCCCACATGTGCTTTTTCTGCTTGTGATAATCCATTTATTATTTGATTGTTTTAATTTCTTTCTTAGACATCTAATTTATAAATTTAGATTTATATCTCTCATTATAAAATACTTCCAAGACTCCTTTCGGTAAAACAATACTCTTTTGACTTAAACTTCACGGGTTTAGCTGCTTTCCTTCCCACAGCGGTGACACATTCATCCAAGTCTAAGCCTGAGTTACTCCCTGTTCTTCACCGTAATATTTTACTATATTAGAAAGAAGATATCCTTAACTAGAACTAAGAGAAGCTAAAGCAATAAGATTAAAAAAAAAATGAAGAAAGCAAAATCACAGAAAGACATATTTCTTAAATAATTTCAATACTACTCCTTATAAAATTCAGTATTATTAAGTTTCTTAGCTAAATACTATATATGTCTCTCCCAAACATTATGAGAATCCTTATAAGAAGAACAATCTGTGAAATATATTTATAGTAGAAGGACCTATCTAGAAACAGTAACATAATAAATGTCCTGAAAGAAAATTATAACAACAACAATTGATAAACATCTATAGGTGTCCATCATATTGGTCAGTACTGGAAGAAAAGGAAGCAGCAGGGTCACTCCAGTGTGGTCCTGAGGGCTGTTCCCTGTGCCCCCAGGCTGGCACACACTGGCACAGTGGGACTCTGCCACCAGCACTGAGCCCAGCTGGGGCTGGGAGCCGAGCGCCAGGCAGTGGGATGGCGCTTGCGTGGGACAAAGCAAGTGCAGGGCAGGACAGGGGTGGTGCTTCCAGTCTGGAAAAAAAAAGAATTGGCCCAGCATCTGCTGCAGTTGCTGTGTGTCTGCCTGTGGCAGCTCATGTGCAAACACAGCTGGCTGCCTGCTGAGCACGGCAATGGACAGCCACAAACAGGGAGGTCCCCAGTGAACATCGAGGCAGACACCTGGGGAAGTGCAGAGGCCAGGGATAACTCTGGGAGGAGAAGCTGTTCTGTGTCTCTCTCTGAAGATGCTGCCAGCCAAGACAAGTGCTGGAAGCTGACATGTCCTGCCGTTTTGTGCTGTCACATGCACACGGGACAGACTTGTTGTCAAAGGTCCACCAGACCTGATCCAGGAATAATGGAGGGCCATGCATTGGTAGGGGATGGCCTCCAGCAAGAATAAAGCAGGATCTTCTAGCAGCAGCGCCTGCTGATTATTCCTTTGTTCTAAGCCAGTCCAGGATTTAGTTTGTAAGACCAATCACGTGTCTTTAAGGTACCTGCATGGAGGCGAGGGACAGCACCTGCAGCAATGGCACCAATGCTGCTGCCTTGGGAGGCGAGTCTGCCCTCAAGCCCTGCCATTGAAGCCAGTCAGGGGCACAGGCTGCAGCTGCAGCTGCAGCTGCCAAGCATTGCTGTGAGGCTGGCAAGTCAAGAGAAACCATTGTGGCCAATTCTGCTGAAGCCTTTTGCCAAACCATGTGCAATGGTGCCACAGTGTCTCTCCTTTTGGCATCACGGCTGGTGCAGACACCTCATTGAGCAGGTGCTGACATTCAGGGTGATGCTGTTCCTGTGCACGCTCTGGTGCCGTTTCTGCTCTGTCCAGAGCCGCTTCAGCAGCAGCGACTCAGCAGCACTGCTCGAGGAGACATCACCACCCTCCCCATGGAGGCAGAAGCTGTGCAGACACAGAGCTCTGTGTCAGGGGAGCCTCGGTCTCAGCACCGTGGCCTGGGCAGGCGCGGGGGCCCGGGCTGGCCGCCAGCCCTGCCTCTGCCCGCTGCCCTGGCAGCACCCAGTGGCTGTGCCCTGCCAGGGCCTCCTTGCCCTCCTTGTCCCCAGCCAGCCCAGCCTGGGCACCTCGGGGCTGCTGAGGCCCAGCCTCGAGGGCTTCTGCTGCAGGCATGGCAGTCTCTCAGGGGAAGCACCAGAGCAGCGGGTGGTAAGAACAAGGTGACTGCCCGGGGGCTACTCGTGGCCTCTGACACCCAATTCCTCAGTGCTTCCACCACCCCGGCCCCTCAGGGGCCTCCTGTGCCCTTGGAGCCTCCTGCCACCTCCTCCCTCACACCTGCCCCTTGTGCCTTCCCACTGCCTTGTCCCATCAAGGCCTCTGCAGCACCGCATTCCTTCCGGGCCTCCCTCCACCCCAGCCCCTCTGGTCTCCCCCAGCCCGGCCAACCTGCCCGGCAGCGGCGCAGCCCCGATGGAGCTCCAGAGGAACCGGACTGACAGAGCCTCAGAGCCCTCAGCAATCCCGCCAGCAACCCACAGGCTGCAGGACACAGACGGTGCTTCCTGCCTGGGAGAAGCCTCGTGCCCATCTCCAGGCACCACAATCACAGTGATCCCCACAGCTCCAGCCACTGCCCAGCCCCTCTGTAGTGAATGTTAAGGCTTCAGTGTGTAAGGGAAATCAATCCACAAATGCCAGGTTTATTTCCAAAAAGGAGACAGAGGAGTCCTTTTACCTTTTTCAAATAAAGGGAGAGGCCATGGGGCATACTCCTGGGGTCTCTCAAATTTTTGGAGGACACAGCCTCCTTTTTATCCTAATTTCCCGACCACATTTCCCTCTCTCTTTCCCCATTGTCTAAGGTACTTGAGAGGTAGAGACTTCCTGGAACACCTGATACCTAAGATTCCCCTCTAATATATAAACATCTCTTTTAATTTTTAATTCTTATGGAATTTATGTTTTTTCCCCCATTGTTTCTCTCATCTTTCAACACCCAATTTCATTTCTCAGCAAACCTACAGTTTGTTCATAAAGGCAAATATCTTTTTTTTCATTCATCAATTGGTGGAATCCTTCCCATTGCTTCTTTTATCTCTCAGTGCTAGTTTTATCTACCAGCACACCCACAGCTTGTCTGTAAAGACAAATCTGTCATTCTTCTCAGTACCAAGCAAATTTAGGAATTATGAGACCATGGTCCATGGCCTGATGTACATTCATGTCTCTGCTGTGTTTGAGTCTCAATGATGACCAGGAAAAATTTCGAGAGAAGATGAGGAAGGAGATGAGGAAGAACAGTTCCCATGTGGCACCAGTTCAAACCAGAGGCCCCAACATCAGAGCCCAACATCCCCCAACTAGGGAGAGGGAGTACACCCCACGAGCTGACTTGTGGTTCTTCCTGTGTGAACATGGGGAAGACGTGAGGAGGAGGAATGGAAAACCCATCTCTGTCCTAGCAGCATGGCTATGCAAGCCAAGGGAGGAAACTAACAGAGGGAGTTCCACCAAAATGAATGTAGCCCCAGCTTCCCCTGACCAAGCTGCCAGGTATAATAGAAAGGGAGGATGATATGTTAGATCCCCTAAAAGGAACATCCAGAACAGATGAATAAAACATCCAGGGAGGGAACAGTAGCCAGGACTAGAGAGGCCCTGCTTCTAGCCAGGTGGAGGCCAGGGAAAATTGTGTCATTTGGGCTGTGTGGATCCCATGGCCTGGCACATCAGAACCATAGAAATACGAGGCTTTTGTCAACACTGGTGAAACAGTGTACTCTAATCCCATTGGGACCTGTGGGGGCAGAACCCATATCTATTGCTGGGGTGGCAGGGGGATCGCAGCAGTTGATCCTGCTGGAAGCTGAGGTGAATTTGACTGGGAAAGAGTGGAAGAAACACCCTCCTGTGACTGGTCCAGAGGCCCCGAGTATTCTGGGCATAGATTTCCTCTTAAGTAGTTATTTCAAAGACACAAAAGGATTCAGGTGGGCTTTTGGAATCGCTGCTGTGGAGGCAGAGGTTATTAAGCAATTGAGAGTCCTTGCCTGGGCTGTCGGAAAATACTTCTGCTGTCAGACTCTTGAAGGCTGAAGAACAATTAGTACTAATTGCCACCTCAACGGTGCATTGCCAGCAGTATCAGACACATTGAGGTTCCGTGATCCCCATCGAAAAGATGATCTGTGAGCTGAAAAGTCAAGGGGTGATCAGCAAGGCCCACTCACCCTTCAACAGCCCTATCTGGTCTATGTGAAAGTCTGACAGAGAATGGAGATTGACTGTGGACTATCGTGCATTGAATGAAGTGACTCCACCTCTGAGCGCTGCTGTGCCGGACATGCTGGAGCTCCAGTACGAGCTGGAGTCCAAGGCAGTGAAGTGGTACGCCACTATTGACATTGCTAATGCATTTTTCTCCATTCCCCTGGCAGCAGAATGCAGGCCTCAGTTTGCCTTCACCTGGAGGGGAGTGCAGTACACCTGGAACCGACTGCCCCAGGGGTGGAAGCACAGCCCCACCATCTGCCATGGACTGATCCAGGCTGCACTGGAAAAGGCTGAATCGGCAGTACATCGATGACATCATTGTGTGGGGGAACACAGCAATGCAAGTATTGGAGACAGGATTAAAAATCATCCAGATTCTCCTGGAAGCAAACTTTGCCATCAAAAAGAGCAAAGTCAAGGGATCTGCCCGAGAGATCCAGTTCCTGGGTGCCACTTTGATGTTGGAGACAAGGACATGAAATAAATGCACCAAAGCTCACGCACAACAGCCAACTTTATCGAGACCTCTTCAGCTTATATAGATCAGAAGGCACGCATGGCCAATCCTCATTGGTTGAGCCAGCTGCCACCCGGACAACCAGCCAATAGCGGCCTGAATCCCCAACGGCCTGGGCCTGCTCTCCAACGGACGTTACTGGTTGAGTTTTATAAGCAAGGGAGTTAGTAATGAACCACATGTCAGCTATAGAGTTGGGATTATTTATAACTGTAGGGCCTCCAGGCCAGCTGTAGGCCACCACACCTGGGAGTAAAGTGGCAAGACAGATAAAGCCAGATACCACTGAGGCAATCAACGAGCTCAAAACAGTGTCTCCACCGACCAACAAGAAGCAAACGTAAGCCTTCCTAGGTGCCATAGGTTTTTGGAGAATGCACATTCCTTGTGTCACAATGCTGTAGCTGCCAGAAAAATTTGGCCGTATCAGACCCTCAAACTCGACCAGCCTAGAAGATAAACAAGTCCTTGGGTATGGTAAGGATAGGCTGGATGCAAACCTACACAGGGGACCTTCAGCTGATCCCTTTTTATCCTAATTGCAGACATATCACTGGCCAGAGATGTGGGCGGTGCAGAGATCTCAACCAATCAACAGTCCAAGCCCAATAATTTTGAACTCCCTATATAAAGAGTTGCCATAATAAACTCTTTGCTGTTTGTCACATCATCATTGGACTTGAGTCATGAATCTGTCTCCAACCCATGACTTCACATAAAAATTCCTGAGTACAGATCGTGAGCCCTCTCTACCTGGTAACCCGCAAGAGGGACGATGTCCACCTTTGCCTAGATCAAGCAGAAGATCGCTCATGCAGTAGCCCTTGTCCAGTCAGGACAGGACCAGAGGTGAGAAATGTGCTTTACTCTGCAGCCAGGAGCCACGGTCTGTCCTGGAACCTTTGGCAGAAAGTGCCTGGTGAGACTTGAGGCCATCCACTGGGATTCTGGAGTCAAACCTACAGAGGGTCTCAAGCCGACTACACTCCCACACAGAAGGAGATCCTGGCAGCCTATGAAGGAGTTCAAGACACCTCAGAGGTGACTGGCACAGATGCACAACGCCTCCTGGCACCCCGACTGCCAGGGCTGGTGTGGATTTTCAAAGGAAAGTTTCCTTCTCCCCACCATGCCAGCAATGCCACATGGAGCAAATGGATTGCCCTCAACACACAACATGCCAGTACTGGAAACCCAAATTGCTCTGGGATCTTGGAGGTAATTATGAATTGGCCTGAAGGTGAAAACTTTGGTCTACCAGAAAAAGAGGAGCACAAACAGGTGTCGCTTGCTGCAGAAGCTCCACCTTACAACCAACTGCCACAAGAAGAAGCATGCTACACTCTTTTTACTGACAGCTCCTGTTGTATTGTAAAGATGAACTGAAAGGGAAAAGCAGCTGTATGGAGCCCAACACGACAGGCTGCAGAAGCTACCAAAGGAGAAGATGGAAATATACAACTTGCTGAACTCAAAGCCATCCAGTTGGCCCTGGACATTGCTGAGCGAGAGAAGTGGCCAGAACTTTCCCTCTACACTGACTCATGGATGGTAGCCAATGCTCTGTGGAGCTGTTTCCTGGCTGGAGAAGTGGAAAAAGGCCAATTGGCAGCATAGGGGAAAACTATTCTGGGCTGCTGACGAATGGCAAGATGTTGCTATTTGGGTAGAGAAGCTACCTGTGAAAGTCTGTCACATCCATGTCCCCAAGAGTCAGGCTAATGAGAAGCACCGAAATAATGAACAGGCGGATCAGGCTGAAAAAATCAAGTTGTTTTGTTCAAGATAGATTTGGATTGGTAACACAAGGGACAGTTATTCCTAGCTTGATGGACCCATGATGCCTCAGGCCATCAGGGCAGAGATGCCACCTATAAGTGGGCATGAGACCGAGGGGTAGATCAAGCCATGGACAGCATCTCTCAGGTTATCCATAATGGTGAGACATGAGCTGCGATCAAGCAAGCTAAGCGGGTGAAGCCCCTGTGGTATGGGGGCCGTGGTCCAAATGTAAGTGGGGAGGCCTGGCAGACTACATCACACTGCCTCAAACCCTCCAAGGCAAGTGCTACATGCTCACAGTGGTAGAAGCCACCGCAGCATGGTTGGAGACCTAGCCTGTGCCTCACACTGCTACCCAGAACACCATCCTGGGCCTTGGAAAGCAGGTCCTGTGGAAGGATGGTACCTGCCACACAATTGAGTCCAACAAAGGCACTCATTTCACGGACAGCCTTATAAACACCTGGGCTAGAGAACATGGCGTCGAGTGGGTGAATCACATTCCCTTCTATGCACCAGCTGCCAGGAAAGTTGAGCGGTGCAATGAACTCTTAAAAACAATATTGAAAGCAATGGGAGGCATGGGATCTTCAAGCAGTGGCAGCTGCATCTAGCAAAAGCTACATGGTTAGTTAACACCAGAAGTTCCACCAATGAAGCTGCCTATTCCTGATCCAAACCCCTGTGCACAGCAGATGGAGACAAGGATCTGGTGGTGCATATGAGAGGTATGCTGGGAAAGATTGTTTGCATTAATTCTGCCTCAATCAAAGACAAACCCATCTGTGGGGTTGCTCAGTGCACCAATTTGCACTTGCTGAGTGATGCAGAAAGATGGAGAAACATGATGTATGTCTCAAGGAGACCGTGTTTTGGGATGAATTGCCCAAGACACTGTGCCTGTAGCCATACCTGCATGTATGTATGTGTACAATTAGGATAATACATGTAGTTATACGGTTTGAAAATCAAAGTTTGATGTGATATGTTGGTATGGGAAAACATTCAGGGTGGCAAATGTTGTGGGTTTGCGGGGTTTGTTTTGGTGGATTTTCTCCTATTTGTTACATGAAAAGGGGGATGTTGATACATGAGGAGGGGGAAGTTGACACCCCTTGGGAAGGGATGATGGGCAATTGAGATACCAAAGAACTGGCCGATGTCCCTCCCATTCCACTGGAAGCTTCCAGGGAGGGAGGGTGGGGTTAGGCACGGGCTTGCTGAGGGAAGAACCATCTGGCTATGCTAGGAGCAGGGCAGTTGGGGCAGTTTCTGGTGCTGGGCCCGGCACTGCTTCAGAATTCTCCTTGCCACCCATGGGTGAGCCTGTTGCTTGCAGCAGCAGCTGGTTGACGGGGACTTTTCAGCACTCGCCATCAGCATGAAGGCCCTCACCATCTGCCTGCGAGCTTCAGGGGAAACTGGACAACCCCACCTGTCCTCTCTCTCTCTCTCTGCAGAGAGGGAGCCCCAGCTGCTGTTCAACTGGAGCCTCACCAGAGCTGCCATCTCCAGGATACTGCAATAGACAGGTGAGAACGTGGGAAAACCAGACCCCCACCTTCTCTCTCCCCCTGAGGCTGCCATTAACCCCTGGGGTGGCTCACAGCTCCCATCGCTGGCCCCCTGAAGCCGCCTGAGCCAACACCACCCCCTGGAACCAGGGCAGAGTCACTGCAGCCACTCTGCCTCGACGTGAGCCAACAGCAGCCTCTGCCAGTTGTGATCATAACTACAGCAAAGGCAGAACTGCTCAGTGGGTGAGAAGAATCCGTGATTAGTTTGGAGGGATGCTGTTGTTTGTTCTCTCTTGTTACCTCTTTCTCTCTCTGTATATTTATATATGTGCTAGTAAAGAAAAAAAACAGGCTTCACTCTTTAGAGTTTTTTAAAGTTATATTAATTATTATAGTTATATTAATATTTAAAAGTTTAATAAGGGGAAGAAAGGGACAAATCTCTAGGGCTGGGGTGGATTTGGCAATCGGCCAAAAACCACACCTTAGCTATGGAAGTTTGACATTTAGGGAAAGCAGTAAGAGCCACCCACGGAAGGGATTTCTTTGAGAGAAGCTGCTGGGAGTTTCTTCTGTGCCTGAGATAGGCCAATAGCTGGCCAGTTCTGAGAACTGACAGCACTTTGCACCACTGAAAAGTAAGTCCACCTCTGTGAATTCCGCCTTTTAAAAACCAAGCTCGGGAACTTCTCTTTCTTTCCAGCCATGAAATGCAGCAGAACTCTGGTGCGGCTGGCCCTGCTCCCCCATGGCCTGTGCGACCTGCCTGGGGGTGGGGGACTGGGCCAAACCCCATCGGCTCCTGGGTGGGGAATGGAGACTGAGGCCCCCCCCCTCCCCAACCCAATGCCCTCCCGCAGGCCGGGCAGGTCTCTGCTGCAGCACTGGCTTCTCCCAGGAAGCTCTCTCGGTCCCATTCCAGTGGGGTGGAAAAAGCCCTTCCCAGGGGAGTCCCCCAACCCAGGCGGGGCCAGGCCATGGCTGCTGACACTCACCAACATGCCCCACATCCCCCTCAGCCCCCACAGATGGCCCAGCCGCTGCCAGGCTGAAAGAGGCACCAGCGTGGCTTTAAAATCTGACACCGTAACTACCTCTTGTGGCCTGGGCAAGATTTAACCCTTTCACTACACAGATGAGACCTGCAGACCTGGCTTTTTCCTCCAGGGAGATAAAAGAATAATCGACACATAGAAAGACAACATGAAACATCGGGGTCAGTAAGAGAGGGATTCAAACCTCAGATGGAAGGAGAATGAGGAGATGCTCTAATAAGCTGAAATATTCTTTTGGTAGGGCCGTGGAGATGGACAATTATGTTCTGAAAAAGAACTCCTTTAATTCATGAAAGAGTATTGGGGGGATGAAGTATTCAAGCTGCAGATCTAAGCAGAGGTATCCATTGACGAAGTTAAGCAGATGGTGAAGTAACTGTGATCCCATGAGAGGCTTGAACAGAGAAAGAGAGAGATGAGAGCTGAAGACCGTTTGCCCTCAGGGAGAGAAGAAGAAAACCTCTGTTCCCAAAGATGATCACAGAGACAGATGGAAATAACCTTTGCCTTTGAATAACTCATCCTTAAAATAATACCCCATGAGTTCATGGCCCATGGACACACCTCTAGGAGGGCTGTTCAAATGGAGGGCACACCTCTAGGAGGGCACGATGGCAGAGTTTTTTTTCCCCAGGCAGCTGTCACTCGTATAAATGAAAAGCCACAAGAAAACTCTGTCTTGTGAAGTCTCCATGGCACAAGAGAAAACTGCTCTCCCTACAAAGACTGATGAAAGACTATTGTACAGTTGGTGCTGCTTTAACATCCCAGGCTTTGTCTCTACATTGTCAGTTGGGCAAGGAAAAAAGTTTTTGGGAGGTTTTATTCTGATGCTTCTTATTCTTGTGGTTCTGTTAATAAAGTTTCTTTATTCCTTTTAAGTTTTAGGCCTGTTTTGCCCTTCTCCTAATCCATATCTCACAGCAAGAAATTAGTAAGTACCCTGGTGGTTTTAGCTAGCGCTAAAAGCCACCACATTATTTGGTGCATTGGCCAGGAAACTTAAATTGGTAATCTAAACCACTACATTAGCTTCAGAAAATGTTCCCGATATACTGTTATATTACAGGAGGTCCATGCACATTCATGTGTTTCATGCATTATTCAAACATTCTTGTGAGATTTTTGATGTCTCAAGAACTCTTTTGTTTAGTTTTACACTCCAACTTTTCTGTATGATATCCTGTGGGTTAAGTCCATATATTTTATTTCTTCTCCTGTTTCCACCCTGTTGTTCCACACCCTGATAAAGAGTTCTTCTAAAATTCTTCTCCAGCGCTCTAGTTTATGTCACTGTTATCACTTAGAGAGGTCAGTCAGCAGATGTGGGGGAAACAAGCATGATTGCTTTACACCATTCTTTTAGTTGCATAGGAGCATTTTAACATTTTGTGGTTTGCTAAGGCCTACAATATAATACAGTCATCGCACCACTATTTCTGCAAGCTTTACAGTGCAAAACTAATAGATTGTGTTACACTAACAAGCAGCCAAAAAGAGTTACAAATTGTACCATATCCAAATACTTATGATCCAATACCAACAAGTAAAAGCTAATACAGAAATGCAAAAGCCAATATTACTTGTCATTTTAAACAGAACTGTTATTCCTTTTCCCATATAATTGCCTGGAAGCCCTGTCATTTCAAGTTATAATTTGGAGGAAGGGGGCAATCTTTCCATTCCAGGAAGATTTCCAGCTTTCTTGGCAGACATCTGTCTTTTAAACCAGGACAATCTGCTATCATTAATGGAAAAACTGACCTAGGAGGTAAAGGAACTCACAGAATTGCAGTTTCAGCCTGTAGTTCACCAATTTGAGTTTCCCAGCCAATACACCAAATGATGTGGTGGGTCTAGTGCTGGCTAAAATTACTAGTGAACGTACTTATTTCTTGCTGTGAGATATGGATTAGGAGGAGGGCAAAACAGGCTCAATACTTAAAAGGTATGAAGATGTTGGGGGTTCGGTGTCCTCCTTCTTGTTCCTTCTCAGCTATGGAATTTTTACCCTTTAGTGGCAGGGAAATCTGACTGCTGGTACTTAGTGAGTACTTGAGAAACACAACGAGCTTGGCTGGGCCAGGGGGGAAGAGATGCAGGGAAAAGGGAGGGTGGGGGACAGCTGGGGGCTGGCTGGTTTCTTGGGCTGGAGAGCAAGACACTCTCTCTTGGAGCTGTTGAGGTTTTGGAGAAGAGAATTTGCCATCACCCAGATGAAGCTGCTGCTGCTTCTTCTTCCCTCTTCATCAGTGGGCCTTGTGCCCCCTGTCCTGCTGAGATGTGGCAGTGCCAGCCACTGCTGTGGAGCTGCTGATACACCTCATCCACTGGCCCAGGATCTCAGCTCATCCCTGCTGTTCCAGCTGAGTGTTCCTCAGAGCCCTGCAGGAGCACCGGGACTGCCCGCCCGAGGGGGTTTGTGAAGCAAAGCCTCTCCTCCATCCCTTCCTGCCTTGGCTGAGAAGGTTGTCACAGGGTCCTTGGTTCTGTTTTGTTGTTAATGCTGTAGTTATTGTTGTTGGCCTTGTTGCACATAATAGTAAAGAACTGTTATTCCTATCCCCAGATCTCTGCCTGAGAGACCCTTGATTTCAAAATTATAGTAATTTGGAGGGAGGGGGTTTACATTTTCATTCCAAGGGAGGCTCCTGCCCTCCCTAGCAGACACCTGTCTTCCAAACCAAGACAGAAGAAAACTTTATTAACAAAACTAAAATTATAAAAAGAGTCAGAATAAAACCCTCAGAACAGTTTTCCTCCCCCTGCCAGGCTTCTTTTCCAACAGACAACACAGAGACAACACCTGGGGATTTAAAATCACTTACTAAATCTACAATAGTCTTTCATGAGTTCTTGTAGGGAGAGGAATTTTCTCTTGCCATGCCATGGAGACTTCTCCACAAGAAACAATTCCCTTGGGGCTTTTCATTTTCACAAATAGCAGCTGCCTGGGGAAAAAAAACAAACCTGCAATTGTGAAGTTGCTCCCATTTTCACAGCCTTTCTACAGTTGCAATTATGGGCTATGTCAACTTATGGGCTATTCTTTTAAGGATGAGTTCTTCAAAACCAAAGGTGCTCTTCATTTATCTCTGCAATCATTTTCATCTCTGGGAACAGAGGTCTTCCCTCCCTGGGGGCAAAGGGTCTTCATCACTGTCTCTCTGTGTCTCTCTGTTCAAGCTTCTGATGGGATCACAGCTTTTCAACATCTACACTGCTTCATCAGTGGATGCCTTTGTCACATATACAGTTTGAACACTTTATCCCCCTATACTTTCCCCTGAATTAAAGGGGATATTTTAGTGGATCATAGCCCATCTCCCTGGCCTTACCAAAAGTGCTTTCAGGCTCAATACTAAGGCATCTCCTCATTTACCTTCCATCAGACGCTTGGCTCTTTCTTTCCTGACCCCAGTCTTCAACTTTGTCTTTCTACGTGTCGTCACTCTGTTCTTTTCTCTCAGCCGAGGTGAGAATCTGTTGCTGCTCACATCTCTTGGTACAAAACTCTGCTGGGTTTAGTCCATCGCCCTGCTCACCTGCTCCATTCCCTCCCACACCAAATCCAAATCCCCATGTGTTGCCATGATCTTGTGTGAGCACAGGAGAAGCAGCTCCCCATGCCCAGCATTTGGCCTGCAGCTGATCTGAACAGCAAACTCCAGAGCTGTAGCAGTCATTCTGGGCGTGCCAGGAAACAATCTGCCAGTCAATGGTCTCTGGCTGGGGCCAGGCAGACAGACAAGGCTGCCTGCTGCAGCCTGGGCTGCTTTGGCCAAGCAGGCCTGGACTCACAGGGATATAGAGTCCCACTTCTTTATGGGAAATATCACTGGAATCCTTCATGGTCATTGGAGTGGACTGAAGGTCAGAGCCTGTACCCACCTGGATACAGGTCTTTCCCGTCAGGATGTCCACGTGTTTCTTCAGAGAACCTTTGGCAATTTCACTCTTCCTCGGTGAATCACTCAGGACTTGAGTGTTCTGTATCCATTTCTCCAAAGCAGCAGCCCCACGCTCCAAATCTTCCTGCATGCCTTCCCTCTCCACTTCCAATTCCTGAGTGCTTCCCTTATGATTTCTCATCGTAGGTCCATGCATTTCTATCTTCTTTTCCAGATCTCTCATCTTCCCCTCATACAATTCCCGTTCATGCTGCCAAAACAAGGAGAAGAAGACTCACTCATTGCATCCCTTGGTTTGCTTCTCATACCAGATCTGGACTCCTGCTGCAGGGGCAGGCACGTGCTGCCCCCTCTCTCTCTGCCTCTCGGGCTGCTGCAGACCTTGGCTGGGTCCCCCCCTTGACGCTGCCTCTTTCCCAGCTCGCTCAGCCCATCCCAGCTTCCTTTCTGCCCGTCCCCGACCTCTGGCAGCTCCACTCCCGTGTTCCTTTGGGCACGAGCTGCCAGAACTGCAGCCAGGATTTCAAGTCAATGCTAAGCAGGATTTAGGCAGTGCCATGAGGATGTGCTCTCCATCAGGAAGGAAGAGCTAACACCCTCAGCATTTCATTCCAAGGCCTTGGGGCAACAGGAGTGGTTTTCTAACACTCCTGTGTAGACTTTCCATGGCAGCATCCCCGAGAGCCCCACCGCCCTCTCTTGCAGCACCAATGGCCAGATCAGTCATTCCCTGCTGCCACTCAGGACGAGTTCTCCCCTTGCAGGCACACGTCCTGATCTGCATCAGCACCTGGCTTTCCTCTCTTCTCTCCCCACTGCCTGCTCTCACACGGCCAAGGCCAAACACCTTTCAATTAACAGCAACCTAGGTCTTCTCATCCCTCCTGCCAGCTCCAGATATTTAGAAATCTGAACATGGATTTGGACGCAAGGAATTGCCCAAACCATGCAATGTCAATGGAGACAGTGTGGACATGGAGAACTAAAGCTTCCAGGGCACAGAACTCCAGCATGGAGGAAAATCAGCAGCCTCAGTGCTAACTGGCTTTGACATGGCTACAACAACATTTCCTCCGTGTTCAGAAGAATGCAATTAGGAAAGTTAAACTGGAAAAAGGTGCTCCTTAGAACTGGTAACACAAGGTGCAAACATAGCTAGGAAATGGCCCTTTTTGGCATCTGCCATTCTCACCAGCACATCCTGCCTTTCCTTCTCCTGGCTCTCCAGTTTCCTCTGCAGTGATGCCACCTCTGACGAACAGTCACAGCCTCTTCCTTCAAGGCAGTTTCTAGAGAGGTCTTCTGCTGTTCTGCCCTCCATATTGCTGCAGGAGGGAAGGGGAAAGAGAAGGGAGAAAGCAAAGCAAACTGATGGACACCCTGCAGAGACAACAGCACTGTCTTCTCTGCCTGCCGTGGTTTGCCAGGCCTTAAGCCCACAAGAGCTTCCAAAAGTGAGAGAAATGAAGGAAACTTCCAGGCAGAGAAAAAAGTAGGAATGGCAGGGGCAAGGTTCAGAGGAATAGCAAAGTGTGTTTGCTCTTGGCCTTGTGCAGAGTGAACAATCCAAGAGAGACAAAGCAGCTGGGATGCCTGTGCAGCCCTGCTCCAGAGAGGCCAATAGCCTGGAGGCTCTGGCAGGGCCTGAAATTTGGGGGAATTGAGCTGAGGCGTCCAGCTTCAGCTGCTTAGCACAGACACAGCACCTGAAAGGCACCAGCTGTGTATGGGATCAGCCACAGCAGAGCCAGTTGGCACCGCCAGCCACAGCATCATCCTTGAGATAAACTTTGACTGGCGCCTGGATGGGTAAGTCTCGTGCTGGTTGTTTTTCCTGTCTGCCATCTCTGGGCAAAGGCCTTTACCTCTGCATGGGATCAGAGATCCCCGCTGGTGGAACAGGATGGGGCAATGGATGGGAGAGAAGTTGTACCTTGCTGAGTTTCCTCCAACAGTGTCTGCAGCTCCTGATTGCAGGCCTTGATTTGGTTGTTGTCAGCCTGAGCCATCCTCAGCTCCATCTCCATGGCCTCACAGTGTGTGGCCATGGCCTCTGCTCTTTCCTCAGAGCTCTGGAGCCTCAGACGCAGCTCAGACATCTCAACCTGCAGCACATGCACAGTGTCCCTCAAGCTCTGTTCTCCTGCTTGGGACTTTTCCAGCTCCTGCAGCAGCTCCTTCTCTCGAGTGTCCTGCTGAGCTGCCTTCTCTGTCACTGCATCCTGCAGGGCCTGGATCTGGAAGATGGATGCAGAGAGCCTCAGGGACTGGGCTGCTCCTGAGGCAGCAGAGCGGGCAGTAGGGAGGAGAGCATTGAAGGAGAAATGACTTCAGGTAGAAATACACCAGAAACAGAAGGTGCAGAACCAGGAATCCAGTAGAGACAAAGGTAGAGAAAACAGGGGAAGGGAGGCAAGGGGCATCCTTGAGGCTGCAGCTCTGAACACGGGCTGAACTGGCTGTGGTGGAAGTGCCCTGCCCAGCCTGCCATAGCCACGTCTGTGTCCCCACATTGCTCAGTGCCTGGCACAGGCACCAATCCTGTCAGGGACAAGCACTGCTAACAGAGGGACAGAGAAGCTCCAGAGGAGTGTGCTGCTGCTTCTGCTCCCAGATTTCCTGCTGGGACCCAGGAGAGAATGGGGGAAAACTTTGGCAGCAGACACCAGATCCAGCCTTGGCCTGAGGGTGCAGCAGCAGCAGCAGGCCTGGGAAGAACACGGCGGCAGTGGATGCTGCTGGGAGGGGAAAGAGGTTGGGACTAGCATGCCAAAGGTGGTGTTGTGTGTCCCTGGAGAAGAGGATGGAGTGCACAGCTTACCTGGGTGTTGAGCTGCTTCAGATGTCCTGCACGGCTTGAAGAGACCAGTTCGGCCTGCTGAAGAGCAGAATGAAACTGAGACAGCTCATTGTTCAGCGCCAGGTTCCTTTGTTCCAGCATTCTGAGATCCGTGCTCTTTTCCTCCAGAGACAGAATCAGCCTAGAAAGGAAGCATGCAACTCATTACTAATGGTATCACATTTTATAAACTCCTAGGACTTGCACCACCTCAGAGAAAACAGCTCTGTCCGATGAGGTTTGTCTAAACAACTTGGCTGTTTGTTCCCCCCTGCAGTCACAGCCCAGCATGTGCCCACTCTGCTTTTGTTCCTGAAAGAACAGGGAGTTGCTGCCTTCATGGCCTACCTTCTATTTGAGCTGGGAAATTGAATTCAAACCTAACAAAGTCCTGCAATGAAGACATTAGGGGAGAGGAAGAATTTTCTTCTGACTAACCAGGCTCCAAGGGGAAGAGGTTTGGTCAACATGGAAGAGACATTTCCTTCCCCCATCTTGTATGTCCAGGTGGGAGGAGCAGCACCCTACAGCCAGGGGACGTCTGGGAAGTTCCCTGAGATTTACCAGCACCCATCCTACTTTCAGCTGGAGGAACAAAGGCCCAAGGCAGAAGTGGCAACAGAGGCTTGGAGCTCAAGCTGATGGAAGATGCAGAAACCTCCAGGCAAGCAAGAGTGCTCTGCCTTTCCTTTGTCTTCTTCTTGGAAGAAAAATCCTGTGGCACTGAAGACTGGCTTGACTTGATCAGCTGGAGGAGCCCCCCTAACCTTGCTCTGGTTTCTTGCATTCTTTGCACAGTCAGTAACACCTGTGAGTGTGGAGGGTGGCAGGGACCCTGCTTGAGCCCCTCCAGGCACCGGGGCGGGGGGGGTGTGTGTGTGTGTGTGTGTGTGTGTGTGTGCATTTTATCAGGAGCAATGCACCAGAGATATCATGAATAAAATCTCTCAAGAAATCCAGCCCAGTTAAAATACTGTGTTTAGTTACATACAGTTAATGTTCTTATCCCGTTTGTAAACCTTGTACCCCTTGTTTACTCCGATGGTTATTAGTAATGTTAATTACTTACCAGGTTCTGAAGTGTTTGAAAGGTTCTTATGAGACATTCCTGTACCTTTCCCTTCCTTCCCTGCTACTACTGTAACAGAGCTGCTCCCATGGGGGCTAAATTAAACTAACAAAAGCAACCCATTAGAAAGGTATGCCACAGAAGGAGACAACTCCCATGGTTGCTGTGCCACACTAGAACAAAGAAACTCCCAGGAAGCTGTGCAACCAAGTAATACGCAAACTAAGGCATGCAAGACACCAAAACAATGAGCTAACAGAGGAATAAAAGGACAAGGAAACATATTCTAGCAAGCTAAGATCATCTCCCTGCATCACCTAAGCCTGCTTAGAAACCATCTTCCTGCATCACCATGACCTAAGAGGACTGGAAAGGACTAACACCCCTAGACAATGAGCCAGAACAACAGGCCTTCTGGCTATTCTCATGAGGATGGAAGCCCCAGCTCTGCAGTGTGTGCTGCAAAGCAGAATTGTGCCTCCTCCTTGGAGCTGCCAGTGTGGGAACGGCCATGGTGCAAACAAGCCCTCGGGCCCCCCACCCCAAGAGCTGAATCCTAATTAAATGCATCAAACAGGAGTCTTGTCTCCTGGCCAATTTCTTTCAAGAAACATTCTTGTTTCTTGGGTGCCTCCCAGGGCAATCTGGGCTTGATCAGCACTCAGGGCCTTAAGAAGGTTCTGCCCAGCAAAGGCATCAGATGCCAGGCTGATCAGATCCCAAAGGCTTCAAGTTACAGCAGCCAAGGTGGAGCTGATGGATGTATGCAGCTCCTTACACTGCAGCTCCAGCACTGTTAACACACCCACCTAACCTAACAGCACAACACTCCCTAGAGGGAAAGAGCTACCCCAAAAGCCTTTGTCTTCAGAAAAACTCCAAGTGAAGGCTTAAAATATTAGAGAATGAACACAACATACAGATAATGAGATGTGTCTTCATGGAGAGTTCAGAATTTGCCCCTTAGGAAATGCTGCCAGAGCCCCAGGTAGGTGCAAAGATGGCAAAGAGGGAATGCATTCAACACATTGCAGAGTCCCACAGGCTTTCATTTACCTGTCTCTTTCCCTCTCTAGGACATTCACGGAAGCCTGCAATTCAAAATTTTCCAGTGCCACTTCTTTGCATTCACTCCATTCCCTCTCCAGTTTCTGCAGCTTCACTTGGAGCTCCTTCTTATGTTCTGCCTCCTCCAGCCTCTTCTGGATGTGTTCAGCCTCCAATTGCTTCTGCCTTGACTGTGCCTGGGCCTCGCTCACATCTTGCTGGGCTCTCTGGACTGTGCTTTCCAGGAACTCTCAAGGAGGCTGCCAGTGAGATGTCAACTCTTCCACCTCCAGTCAAACAGACCAAAGCAGTCAGAGGCGACAGCCACAGCCTGCCACTGTCAGCCACAGTAGAGGCACTTAGGAATGAGAAAGGAAAACTTTCCCTTTCTCCCTGTCCTGGGACTGGCAGATTCCCAATAGAGACGGACAACTTAAGGTTAAATCTCTAAGTGGCCCACCTGAAAAAGCACCTCCCAAACCAAGGCTAGCAAGAAGAGGCCAGCAGGAGTCCATTGCTGATGGTTGCTGGCCAACAGCCCAGAGGACTGGCCTAGCTGTCCAGGGGGCAGCAGCTGAGATTCAGCAGAGCACTGAGTGTCCTTCAGAGCAGCTGCCATGGAGCCCCCAGAGCATGAGGCAGCCCCAGGGATCACCCCATCAGCTGCTGCTCTGCCATGGAAAAGCAAGAAGGCCACAGAGTCTTCCCTGGGTGACTGCAGTGCCATTGCTGTTTCACTCACCTGCTTTTGTAGAGCATCCCTCTGTTCAAGGAAGACATTCATCTCCTCTCTCTGATGCCCTGAAGTTCTTCCTTGTGCCTCCTCTGCACTGCCAGCATTTCATTGTGAGCTTCCTGCAGCTCAGCTTGCAGCTTTGCCTTGATGGTCTGGCAACAAAATGCAGAGTGACTTCCTGGGACCTGCCCTCAGGCTCAGATTTTTGCACTTGCTGTCTCCAAACCCCATTCCTTCAGCCACTTCTTGTGGCTTCTCGACCCAGCTCTGCTTGCACTGCAAGCCCTCCTTCCTGGGCCTGAGCTCTGGGGCTTACCAGGCTCTGTGCTCCCACAGCCTGAGGCAGCCCTTGCCCCCTCACTCCCAGGAGCTGCCTTTTGTGCCCTTGTCCCTGCCCTGCACTCCATTCCCTGCCTACTCAGACTTACCTGTCCCTTCTCTTGCTGCTCTTTCACCTCCTGCCTGAGCTGCTGGACCTGCTGGCACGCTTGGCTGAGCTGTCCCCGAGTTTGGAGCAGTGTCTCTGTTAAAGCCCTCTTCTCATTCTGCTCTTCCTGCAGCACCTGCACAGAAGCAAAGAGCAGAGGGTTTCACACTTGCCTGCAACATCTGTGTGGCAAGAGGCAAAGACGGATGGGCTCATGCGCCCTCAGAGCACTTGGCTGCTGCTCCCCTGGGCCACTGTCTGCCCCGGGGAGCCACAGCTGCCCAGGAAGTGACTTAAAACACAGCCCAGAAGACATCTCTGGGTTCCTCTTCAGAAATACTCCAGATGAGTCGTTAAAAAGATTTTTCTCATCCTTGTCAGCATTCCTGCTTCACACTCCCTGTGCCCACAAAAGTCCTACAATCTCACTTTGGCACTGAACACCTACCAGCACACACCAAAAGGGGAGTGGTAAGAGAACAGTGAAGAAACTCTGAGGTATGCCTTAGAAAAACAGAACACAAGAGCAGCACAAAAATCTCAACTTAAAGCTGATGTTTCTGCCTGGCTTCCTGTGAGAGGGCTCATTCCTGGTCCCAAAGACAGACCTGTTCAATTTTCACCTGCCCAAATTCAATGGAGAGGACATGGAGGACATGCTCCACACAGCCCCCATAGCCTGCTATCTCCACAGCTCCAGCCTTGCAAAAAATCACACCAGTTCTCCCTTCAGAACCATTACCTGTCGCTTGGCTTTTTCAAATCTAGTTTGTTCATCTTGTTAGACCTGCAGGGTGGGAACTTTCTGCCTCAGCTCAAGCAGCACCTTCTCGTGTTCCCGCTCTCTCTTTGCCTTCTCTTCTTGCCATTGTTCCAGCACCTCAGCACGGTGCCTTTCACGTTCACTTGCCTGAGGAGGGGAGGAGAAATTTGCAAGATGAAGTCCCAGCAAGCTCCTTGCTGAAAAATGTGAAGCTTCATCCATCCCACAAACCCCAGCCTGGAAAGACAACAGCACTGGCTTTCTGCACTCCAGAAACCATGTCCTGAGAGCTCCCTCTGCTTCCAGCTCTCGTTGCAGGAATTTCACTTGTCCTGCAAACATCACCAACAGCAGGAGTCAGAGTCTTTACTGACTTTACTGACCTCAGGCCCTTTCAGTGCCTCCAGCCCCACCACTCCTCAGAAGCCCTGTGGACAGAGGTGGCTTTACAGGGTGCTTAGCTTCTCTCGGCAGGGGCGGCACCACAAACAAAGCACACGAGGTCCTCACCTTCTACCACTGCCTTGGCCTGCGTGACTCTGAGCACTTGAGCCTCCAGATGGTTCCTGCTCATCTCCAGCTGAGGTATCTGCTGCTGAGCAGCAGACAGGCTGGATTCCAGGCTCTCCTTTGCTGACCTACAAGTTGCAAATACAGAGAGACATGAGCTTGTATCTCTAGTTTGGACCAGACCTCTATACAGTAATGGATCATCTTGATCCGGTCTAGGCCCTTGGTGGCCTCTTGTGCATCCCAGCAATTTAACATTTGCCCTAGTGGGGTTATCAGGGGGAATGGTTCTGGTGGCCTCTTCATTCCCCTTGGGACCTACTCTCTTACTTAAACACTGTCCCATTGCTCCTCCTATCTCTGGACCTTCACTTAAAAAAAAACTTACGGTGCCTTTACCTGAATAAAACTGGAACTGACAGACAACACAACTTCTAACCAACTTAAAATTGGCTCTTACTTAAATCAAACTTTATAAAGGTGCTCCTACTCAAACTAAAAATTTCTAATGACGGACAACTGACCTTTCAAACCTCAACAAAAACTCACACTTTAGGAACTCACTCTCTCCTTTCACACTAGGGAATACACTCAATCTTCTCACACAGGAATCCACACCCTTTCTTACACTCGGCCGGCCTTCCACTCACACTTTGAATTTTCTGGGGCTTGCAGTCTCCGCTTGCCCCGGGGGTTAGGTCCCAGCGGGGCTTGCAGGTTCCGCTTGCCCCTCCCTACACCCCAATCACGTTCCCCTCACGCCTCGCCTCCCTGACCCCCTTGCCAGCGAAGACTATGAGCACTCCTGGGTCGACGTCGAGGGGACCCTAGCACTAGACACTCCTGGGACCTTCCCCCGTCCCTGTCTCAGTGCCGTCCACAAGATTTGGTCAGCAGGGCTCACCCCGGAACCCCCTGCCCCTCCGCTCCCCGACTATCCCCCTTCCCCAGTGAGAATAGCTTCTGCGCAAGGGCTGACTGTAAGTGAGTGGTGGGAGAATTCCCCCTTGCCTCCTAGCCGCTCCGCCCACCAGGGAATGGCTTCGGCTAAGGGATGCGTGAGTGTATTACTCTAGCTGCCTCGCCCGCCCACACAGACTACCTGCCCCTGTGCTCTCCGGCAGCAGGTTAACAACCTCCCTTCTCAGGAACCCCCTGAGCCGAGACCGAGCCGCGACAACTAGAGCCTTTCAGCACGTCCTGTGTCACAGACCCTGGGAAGCGAGGGCCCTTCGCTGGCCCACCTGGTGCCGGTAGGGCCTGGGGACCCCCAATTCCAATTCCCCGGTCAGGTCGTCTTGAGTACCCAAGCGGGGGGGGGGGGGGGGGGGTGTGTTCACTCACACCGAACCTAGGCACCCCCACACACCACCCCGGGAGTTACCTAGATTGCCTGTGTCTGACTCTCACTCACCCTAAGCCTTCCACACGCCCGGAGCAGCCTAGGCCGTTTAGCCCTTTTCAGTAGAGGGGCCTACCCCTATGTGCGCCACTCACTCTCTTAGGTACCCTCTGCGCACTCAGAGGGGGGGGGGCTTTTATCCCCAGGAGACACCTCACTCGTTTCTCTGGGCCCAAGTGAGCCTCTTTCGCTTCCTGCCGTTCCCGGCCGGCCCCCTCGCGGGAGTCCGGAACCGCGGTACTGGGCACTCTGCACTCGCCCCGGGGGTCTGAGCTGCCAGCCCCCGTCTCACTCACACATCCACTCACTCGCCTCCTACTCCCGCCACCGGTGGCTTACCCAATCCGGCGCTCTTCTGCGATGTCGATCCCAGGCTGTTCTTCTGGGTCCGGTATAGCCAGCTGTCCCCCGGAGGCCCAATAGGGTGGGCGGCCGTCCCGTCCCTGGTCCTCTTCAGGGCGTGGCTATCCCACACGAGCCCCCAAGCTGTGATAAAAGGGCCAGGAGACCAGCTCCTTTTTAAAAGGCCTTTATTAAGCAGCACAGATCTGGGGTGGGGGCCCGAGGGGTCATGCACACCGCCACTGCTCCCACTGGACACCGCAGAAAAGGAGGATCCGTGCAGCTCTGTCACTAGGGCAGAGCTGGGCCTTCCTTCCTCACGGGAGTCCCCAGGGAGACTCGTTCTTTTGGGCTCGTAGTCTAGGCTGTCATCCCAGTCGAGTCTCCTCGAGGTTATGTCGGCCTCTGGAAAGAAGTCAGGGGACTCCTCTGGGTCTTCCTTGTTAGATGGTGCTGGTTCTATTCCTTCCCTTTTGCGTGGCTCATTGTTTTGGGGTTTTTTCCAGTCTGGGTGCGTCCCATAAGTCTCTGGTCTCTCTCATTTGCATAAAAGTCCGTATGTCATCTTCCTCCTCAGGATGGTACAGCAACTCGGGAAAGGGATACAGTGTTGCCATGTGGGAGTCTAGGAGCAGTGGGGGCAGTGCCTGGCTGAACACAGAACAAGAAACACAGGGTACAGCAACTTGGGAGAGGGGGCAGGGCCTGGCTGAACAAGGAACAAAAATATGGGGTACAGCAATTTGCGACAGGGGTACAAGGGTAAGTAAACCTGGGACACGGGTACAAGGTAAATAAGGAGTTTACAAACAGCAACTGTAACATATTATTCTTAACATTCCTGACCTACAACACTGGGGAGCTGTGCCCGGACAGGATGGGCTGACGAGCGAAGTCTCAGCCTCTGCTCACAGCCCTTCTGTCATCAGCACTTGCAAGCTGCTCTGCAGGGGGACAGGACAGACTCTTGCTCTGGCTGACTCCTGACATTTTAATACTCTTGAAAATGGACATAAAGTTACATCATCTTCCAGACACCATGTATTTAAGAGACTTCAGAACTACTTTGCATGATACAGTAAAATCTCATGGTCATGGCAGCACTTGTAAAAGATCCCAACACCCTTTTGTCTGAACAATAACTACTTGAATTCAGAGACTGCTGTTTAAACTCATGCAAGGTCAAGGAGTAGGCTTGCCACCTTTATTTTAGTGTTGTTGGCTAAACAGGCAGTAGCCCAATTGGCTTGTCCTTCTTTACAGAGTGAGAGGGACCGTGCAAAGGGACCTCGGTGGGTTTGGCAGGTGGATGCCCATCAACAATTAGCAAGAATCCCCAGAGGTCGTTGAGGATTCCAAAGGGCTTTCCCTGCTGCTCTCTAACCACCTCTAGCACCTGGCCCACACTTCTCAAGAGCAGGCTTGGAAGCAGAAAGCCTCAAGACTTTCAGCAGGAGCCTCTGGCTTCACCCACAATGGCAGCAAGCAACAAGGGAAAACATACAGGACTTCCCCTTCTAGAACAAAACACTCCCAACGTCCCCAGGTAAGAGCCTGGAATGCTCAAGATGCAGCTTCAGTTCTGAAGATCAGGATCTTGTCAAGCTACTTGGTAAGGAACGAGGGATGTTCAGTGAACCAGGGATGCTCACAAAAAGGAACCAAACGCAAGAGAAACTTCAGGTTTCACTCAACCTCTGCATGCTTTAACTACTACTCAATTCAGGGCTGGGTGGCTTGCTTTTGACTTCCCACAGGAATGTGCTTGGCAGCACAAACAGGAGCCCAAGGCTCATGAGAGCTTTATTGGCTTTAGATGTCAGAAAAATAACCTTCACATTGTGGCATATTTCTCTTTTTTTGGAGACCTTTCCATTTTCTTTCCATGGAATGTAAAAACATCTGAAAGGCTCTGCTCCCTGCCTTTACCTGGTCTCAGCCAGCTGCTTGCAAAGCTCTTGTCGGTGCCGTTCCATGTTATCCATTCCTCCCTTAAGGGCAGCCTTCTCCTGGCCCAGCAGCTCCTTCTCTCTGCGCACCTGGGCCAGTGCGTGCCCTTGGCCAGAGGATTGCTGGCGCAGCTGCTCCAGAGCCCTGCTCGATGACTCTTGCTCCTTGGAAACCTGGAAACAGGACAAGGTACAGCTTGAGCCCTTCCTCAGGAGCCCTGTGCAGAGCCAGCCAGTGCCACCTCGCAGGCAGCCAGAGGACAAGGAGCACCTGTGCTCTGGCCTCAAAGGTTCACAGCATCTGCCCTATGCAGCTCTGATACCCTGGGCTGCAAAAGCCTCTGCCACTGTTACCTTGGAGCTGCTGTGTCAGGCCCTGCTGCCTTGCCTGGGACCTTGCCAACAAACATCCCTACTCCAAACGTGATGTTGTCACCCAAAAACACTGCATCTTCCTCAAGTGACACTTGGCAAACAAAATTTCTCTCAGGATCTATTTCAGCACTGGACATTTTCAGGAAGGTTGGGGAAAGCAATTTTGCTCTCTGAAGCAAGGGAAAATACACAGGACTTCCTCTTCTAGAACAAAACCCCCATCAAAGTGTCACCTCTCCACATGTTCAGAGCAGCTCTCTGCAACGAGGGGATGCTTGGCAGGGAAATGGCTCTTGTGGTGAGCAGACATTTAGTGACTGATGGAAGTCTGGCTGATGCGGCCAATGCAGATGTCTTGGTGCAGCAATTCACACCAACAATACCACTGACTTGTCTTACACAGAGAAGGTGTCTAATGGCCCTTGCTGCTAGTCAAGCCAGATGACCAAACCGTGTTTTTGAGCTCTTTTCTTCAAAAGCAAAATCTCTGCTGTGTATTTGCCAAACCTACCACATACCCCAGAACGGAGACTGTCTGAGAGGGACCATCAGAAACAAACCCTTCTCTTGCAGCTATCCTGTAACGCCCAATCCAAACCTATGCTGGCACAGCTTGGAGCAGTTTCCTCGTGTCCTGTCCCTTACTCCCTGGGAGCAGAGCCCAACCCTCAGCTGCTGCACCTTCCTGTCACAGGAAGCTGTAGAGAGCAAGAAGGTGCCCCCTGAGCCTCCTTTTCCCCAGGCTGAGCCCACCCAGCTCCCTCAGCTGCTCCTTGTCAAACCTGTGCTCCAGACCCTTTCCCAGCTCCATTCCCTGTTTTAGAGGCTCTGTGGCTGCTCACAGCAACAAATTTTGCAGAAGCACGCAACACTTTGCTGACAAACACCCATATCCCTGGCTAAAAAATGCGTGTGCCATCTTGAGGCAGCTGTCCACAGCAGTGTCCCTGTCTTCTTCTGCCAGAAACAGCATCTGGGCTGATCTGGCTGGCACAACTCCCACTCCCACAGGTGCTGCCTAGCAATGAGGTGTCCAGAGCCATGGTGACATCATCCCTCCTTTGCTCCAGCAGATCCCTCTGAAGCTGCAATTCCTCCAGTGTCTGCCTCTTGACTTCCAGCTTGCTCTGCAATGAGGGGTCTTCTCCCTCCAGTGCAGCCTCCACTGTACAAGAAGGGCCAAGACAAGTATTCAAGGGAAAGCCAGTCTCATTTCCAAAACCAACCTCCATCCTGTCCTGCTGCTGGGCCTTTTCCACCTGGGGTGACGTTTCCTTCTGCTGCTCGGTGTTCCTTTGACGCAGCCACAAGGCTCCTGGCTCTGGGATTCCCATGCATTGCTGCAGCTTTTCCCTGGACTTCTCAACGTTTTCGCAGAAACTGCAGAGACAAGGCTCAGTCAGAAGAACAAAGAGGCCTCAAGAGTCACCAATCCCATTTCCAGCACTCCAGGCTGGAGCAGGGGGCAGTGGGCTAAGGAAGACCTTGCTCTTTCCCTCCCAAGGAAATCCTCCAGAGGCAAAGGGAAAGGAAGGCAGGATTTTGCCTTCCTTCAGTGAGAAGCAGTGGCTGGGCAGGGGCACGCAAAGAACAGAATTCAGGGAAGCGGTATGGTGAGAAGAAGGAGTCTTCTATTCCAACATGGCTGTGCATCTCCCACACAGCCTTAGGAGTCACAGTAGAGCATGAAAAACCATGACAGGACGATGCTCAAGAGCCACACATGGTAGGGCAGGTGATTTCTTCACCCAGGAACCTCTGAACTCCCAGACCTGGAAGCAGATTGCATCTGGAATGCAAGAGGAGGAGGAGGAGGAGGAAATGCTCACCCTCTGATTTCTTCTGTCAGATCCTCCATCTGCTGATAGCGGCTTGTGACCGTTTGGGTTTCCTCGTCCATTTGACCAATACGTTCCTGCAAGGGCCCACAATTCCCTGAGACTTCCCGAAGCAATGCAAAGGGATCCTGTTTATCCGTGGATGTCAGAGATGAGAGGATGCTGCCAGGATTGTCAGTGCAGATGATGGAATGGGCCATGCTGTCACCGTCGTCTGTCAGTGCCTGAAAGCCCACATCCAGCTGTTAGTCAGGCATTCTCTTCCTATTCCAAAGGACCACTGAGATGCGTCTTCTGATCCCACAAGAACCAGTGTCCATTCAGTTTCAAAATCCCAGCCAGCTCAGCACAGTTTACTCACCTCAGGGGCTCGGGAGGATTGTCCCTGGTGAGAAAGACCTCGAGCTCCCTGGAAGAGCACAGGGAAGAGCACACTCAGACTGCATGCCTGCCCAGTCGCATCTAAGTGCTTCCCAGCCTGTCCCAGAGCGCAGCAATTCCAGCTGAGCTCTTCCTCCCCTCCTTGGGAATATTTTCAGCCCACTAGTTTGACAGCAGCACAAACAAACATGCTGGAATGTGTCTCATCATTTCTAAGGACACCAAAACGGGAGTTGCCCAGAGACCCTTCCAACCTGGCCTTGAACACTCCCAGGTATCCAGTGACAGCCACAGCTTCCCTGGGCATCCTATGCCAGGGCCCCAGGTCCCCAGCACCCTGACAGGGCAGAATTCCCTGCAAATATCCCATCCATCCCTGCCCTGTCTCAGTGGGAAGCCATTTTCCCTCGTCCTGTCCTTGCAGGCCCCTGCCTTAAGTCGCTGTCCAGCTCTCTTGCAGGCCCTTCCTTCATGCATTGATAGGGGCTCTAAGATCACCCTGGAACCTTCTCCCACCTGGACAACCCCAACTCTTGCCTCCTTTGCCCTTGGCACAGGTGCTCCAGCCCTTGGAGCATCTTCCTGTTATCCCCATGGCCTCCCCTAGGCCACTGGGGATCATCTCAGAAATGTCTGAGAGAAACCCCGGTTTGTCTCTGGGAAGCGCTGAGGCTGCACTGTAAATTAGGCTGAGGGGAAGGCGATGACCCTTGTTTGTGCCCATGGCCCCTCCGGTTGGACAAGGATGGAGGAGGAGATGTGGCTGTGCTCTGGGATGGCCAGGTGCCCCCCATTCCCTCTCAGGCCTGTCCCCACAGCAAGCACCAAAGCTGCTGGAGCTCTGGAACAGCAACTGTTAAACCCTTGCTATTCCCAGAGGGAAGCCTTCCCTGAGGCACAGCCCAGGCCCACCCAGGCCCCTGCAGGGCTTGGCACAAGGAGAGCAGTGGCCTTCTCACTCACCCGTCACGTGTCCATCCGCTCCTTGGCACGAGCACTGTCCAAAGTGCAGTGTCCAACGGCCCTTGGCCTTCGCAGGGTTTAACCCCACTGTTCAAAGGCCCTCGGACTTCGCAGGGTTTAACCCTTAATGTTCAAACACCCTTGGCCTTCGCAGGGTTTAACCCTTAATGTTCAAACACCCTTGGCCTTCGCAGGGTTTAACTCTCAGTGCCTAAAAGGACTTGGCATTTGCAAAGTCTAAACCTCAGTGTCCAATGGAGTTTGCTTTTGCAGGGTCCAAACCCCAGTATCTAAAGGCCCTTGGCCTTTGCACGGTTCAAACCCCAATCTCCAAAGGTTCTTGGCCTTTGCAGGGTCAATAGCAATCAAACACGATCAAAGTGCTGTTGGCCGTTGCAAGGTCCAAGCCCCAATGGTCACAAGCTGTTGACAGCTCAATGGTCCAAACCCAAATAGCCAAGAGCTGTTGATTGTTTCCAGGGTGCAACCCCCAACATTTCATGGACTGTTGACGGTTGCCACGGTCTGAGTCCCAACATTGCAGGGACTGTTGGAGAGGCCCTCCCCGGCTCTCGCCTCATCCCTGATCCCTGCTGGCCCTGGCACCAGCCCTGCCTCCCCCATGTCCCCACAACCCTGCTGGGCAGCTGGGCAGGGACCCAGCTCATGAGTTCCAAGTTCCTGCTCCAGGCAGCATCAGTGTGCAGAGCCTCATCGGACAGAGCAGTTTTCTCTGAGGTGGAGCAGATCTTAAGAATTTATAAAATGTGATTGCATACAGTAATGAGTTGCATGCTTCCTATCTAGGCTGATTCTGTCTCTGGAGGAAAAGACCCTGTGCCTCAGATTGCTGGAAGAAAGGAACCAGGCACTGAACAATGAGCTGTCTCAGTTTCATTCTGCTCTTCAGCAGGCCGAACAACTCTCTTCAATTTGTACACGACAACTGAAGCAGCTCAACACCCAGGTAAGCTGTGCACTCCATCCTCTTCTCCAGGGACACACAACACCACCTTTGGCATGCTAGTCCCAACCTCTTTCCCCTCCCAGCAGCATCCACTGCCGCCGTGTTCTGCCCAGGGCTGCTGCTGCTGCTGCACCCTCAGGCCAAGGCTGGATCTGGTGTCTGCTGCCAAAGTTTTCCCCCATTCTCTCCTGGGTCCCAGCAGGAAATCTGGGAGCAGCAGCACACTCCTCTGGAGCTTCTCTGTCCCTCTGTTAGCAGTGCTTGTCCCCGACAGGATTGGTGCCTGTGCCAGGCACTGAGCAATGTGGGGACACAGACGTGGCTATGGCAGGCTGGGCAGGGCACTTCCACCACAGCCAGTTCAGCCCGTGTTCAGAGCTGCAGCCTCAAGGGTGCCCCTTGCCTCCCTTCCCCTGTTTTCTCTACCTTTGTCTCTACTGGATTCCTGGTTCTGCACCTTCTGTTTCTGGTGTATTTCTGCCTGAAGTCATTTCTCCTTCAATGCTCTCCTCCCTACTGCCCGCTCTGCTGCCTCAGGAGCAGCCCAGTCCCTGAGGCTCTCTGCATCCATCTTCCAGATCCAGGCCCTGCAGGATGCAGTGACAGAGAAGGCAGCTCAGCAGGACACTCGAGAGAAGGAGCTGCTGCAGGAGCTGGAAAAGTCCCAAGCAGGAGAACAGAGCTTGAGGGACACTGTGCATGTGCTGCAGGTTGAGATGTCTGAGCTGCGTCTGAGGCTCCAGAGCTCTGAGGAAAGAGCAGAGGCCATGGCCACACACTGTGAGGCCATGGAGATGGAGCTGAGGATGGCTCAGCCAACAACCAAATCAAGGCCTGCAATCAGGAGCTGCAGACACTGTTGGAGGAAACTCAGCAAGGTACAACTTCTCTCCCATCCATTGCCCCATCCTGTTCCACCAGCGGGGATCTCTGATCCCATGCAGAGGTAAAGGCCTTTGCCCAGAGATGGCAGACAGGAAAAACAACCAGCACGAGACTTATCCATCCAGGCGCCAGTCAAAGTTTATCTCAAGGATGATGCTGTGGCTGGCGGTGCCAACTGGCTCTGCTGTGGCTGATCCCATACACAGCTGGTGCCTTTCAGGTGCTGTGTCTGTGCTAAGCAGCTGAAGCTGGATGCCTCAGCTCAATTCCCCCAAATTTCAGGCCCTGCCAGAGCCTCCAGGCTATTGGCCTCTCTGGAGCAGGGCTGCACAGGCATCCCAGCTGCTTTGTCTCTCTTGGATTGCTCACTCAGCACAAGGCCAAGAGCAAACACACTTTGCTATTCCTCTGAACCTTGCCCCTGCCATTCCTGCTTTTTTCTCTGCCTGGAAGTTTCCTTCATTTCTCTCACTTTTGGAAGCTCTTGTGGGCTTAAGGCCTGGCAAACCACGGCAGGCAGAGAAGACAGTGCTGTTGTCTCTGCAGGGTGTCCATCAGTTTACTTTGCTTTGCTTTCTCCCTTCTCTTTCCCCTTCCCTCCTGCAGCAATATGGAGGGCAGAACAGCAGAAGACCTCTCTAGAAACTGCCTTGAAGGAAGAGGCTGTGACTGTTCGTCAGAGGTGGCATCACTGCAGAGGAAACTGGAGAGCCAGGAGAAGGAAAGGCAGGATGTGCTGGTGAGAATGGCAGATGCCACAAAGGGCCATTTCCTAGCTATGTTTGCACCTTGTGTTACCAGTTCTAAGGAGCACCTTTTTCCAGTTTACTTTCCTAATTGCATTCTTCTGAACAAGGAGGAAATGATGTTGTAGCCATGTCAAAGCCAGTTAGCACTGAGGCTGCTGATTTTCCTCCATGCTGGAGTTCTGTGCCCTGGAAGCTTTAGTTCTCCATGTCCACATTGTCTCCATTGACATTGCATGGTTTGGGCAATTCCTTGCGTCCAAATCCATGTTCAGATTTCTAAATATCTGGAGCTGGCAGGAGGGATGAGAAGACCTAGGTTGCTGTTAATTGAAAGGTGTTTGGCCTTGGCCGTGTGAGAGCAGGCAGTGGGGAGAGAAGAGAGGAAAGCCAGGTGCTGATGCAGATCAGGACGTGTGCCTGCAAGGGGAGAACTCGTCCTGAGTGGCAGCAGGGAATGACAGACTGATCTGGCCATTGGTGCTGCAAGAGAGGGCAGTGGGGCTCTCGGGGATGCTGCCATGGAAACTCTACACAGGAGTGTTGGAAAACCACTCCTGTTGCCCCAAGGCCTTGGAATGAAATGCTGAGGGTGTTTTCTCTTCCTTCCTGATGGAGAGCACATCCTCATGGCACTGCCTAAATCCTGCTTAGCATTGACTTGAAATCCTGGCTGCAGTTCTGGCAGCTCGTGCCCAAAGGAACACGGGAGTGGAGCTGCCAGAGGTCGGGGACGGGCAGAAAGGAAGCTGGGATGGGCTGAGCGAGCTGGGAAAGAGGCAGCGTCAATGGGGGGACCCAGCCAAGGTCTGCAGCAGCCCGAGAGGCAGAGAGAGAGGGGGGCAGCACGTGCCTGCCCCTGCAGCAGGAGTCCAGATCTGGTGTGAGAAGCAAACCAAGGGAGGCAATGAGTGAGTTTTCTTCTCCCTGTTTTGGAAGCATGAACGGGAATTGTACCACCAGCAGCTGAGGGACCTGGAAAAAGACATGGGTGCACCTGACATCCAAAGAGGGAAGAAGATAACCCAGGAATTGGAAGTGGAGAGGGAAGACGTGCAAGAAGAGTTGGACCACGGGACTGCTGCTGCCTTGAAGAAGAGAGGAAGAGAAGAAATCAAAGGGACAGAGAATGCTCAACTCCTGAGTGCTGCACTGAGGAAGAGCGAAATGGCCAAAGGGACTCTGAAGAAAAACTTTGTAATCCTGCAGAGAAAATCTCCTGACAACTGCATGGGCCAGTCTCATCTCCAGGTAGGCACAGGCACTGACCTTCAGTCCACTCCAATGTCCCTGAAGGATTCCAGTGATATTTCCCATAAAGAAGTGGGACTCTATATCCCTGTGAGTCCAGGCCTGCTTGGCCAAAGCAGCCCAAGCTGCGGCAGGCAGCCTTGTCTGTCTGCCTGGCCCCAGCCAGAGACCATTGACTGGCAGATTGTTTCCTGGCACACCCAGAATGACTGCTACAGCTCTGGAGTTTGCTGTTCAGATCAGCTGCAAGCCAAATGCTGGGCATGGGGAGCTGCTTCTCCTGTGCTCACACAAGATCATGGCAACACATGGGGATTTGGATTTGGTGTGGGAAGGAATGGAGCAAGTGAGTAGTTTTGTACTGAGAGAGCCAAACAGAAGCTGCACTGCTGGTGCCACATGGATGCTTTGTGAGACAGATTTCCAAGGGACAGCTTTTGTGGTGTCTGAAATAAGGGAATCATCTCCTCTCTGAATACCCAGCAGGCTGTTGGAGCAGAAGGGAAGCAGCTATCAGAGCACTCCAGGAAGGTTGTGGAACATGTACGGGATGTGGCTGCAACATCAGCAAAAGACAAGACAGAGAATCTTGGATCAACCACTGTGCCCAGGAGGACTCTCGAGCAGGTAAAGTACACCACCTGTGCAGAGCCTCAGGCTCCTCTGGAGCACAGCATGTTTGCCCAGGCAGTGCTTTGCAGTGCCCTGCTTGTTTCCTTGCCTCTCCCTGTCCCTGCTGCAGGCACAGCCTTTTGTTTGTTCTGTCTCTTGCGGCAGCTCATGGCTTTCTCAAAGGTGCCTTCACTGCACTGTCTCCCTCCCTAGCCCCGTGTCCCTGGACACACCCTGGCCTCTCTTGCGCAGCCCCCAGCGAGAGCTTTTTGCCCCCAGTGTTGTCTGGTGCAATTCAGGCTCTCAGAGCAGAGATCTTGCATTGATGTCCAGAGGTTCTTTTGCTCCATGTTTGCTGACAGGTTTCTGTGACCTTTCTCCCATCCAATGTGCAGGTGGAACGTGAAGGAAGAAGAATCAGAACTTTTAGGAGAGTGTTCCCCCCAGAGTCCTTTACGTTCAGTGTCTCCAAGTCTGAGCAGCAAAATAGGTCAACTTCTGAAAGAAGCTCCAGCAGCTCAGGGGAGCAGCAGTAGCCCTCCTGCTGATGCACAGCCTGTGGATCATCAAAGGGAAATAAAGAAGCTCCTGCAAGACCTGGTAGGGGACAATATGCTCCTGAATTGTCTGATCTGGGCCTGTGGGAAGGTTTAGCTCAAGCAGAACCTGAGGATGAGAAAGGGTAGCAATCCTCTGCCAGAGGCTTCCAGCTGCTGGGTTGGGCAGCAGAGTCAGCATCTCAGACTTGGAGGTGTGTGAAGCCCCCCAGGCTGGTGCTGGGACAGTAAATGCAGCCACGGCTCCAGTGAGGGCGTAAGAGGAGTTCCAGAGCAGGTTGGGCAGTGCCCACCCAAAGTGTGACAGCCCAGGGCAGGATCATCCCTGAATCCCTCCTGCCACGGAGCAGATGCCAACATGCAGCAGATGCCAACATGGAGCAGATGCCATCAGTGCCACTGGCTGCAGGAGTGGGAACTCAGTTCCTTTCTTGCTGTGCTTCCATGATTGACAAAGGGATTAGGTTTGGGCTGGAAGCCAATGGAACAGGCCCCTGGTCCTTCAGTGCTTGTGGCTGGGGCATCAGGGAGGGGAAGGTGACACCTCCTTTTGTGAGTGCTTGGGCTCAATGCTTGTGAAGGTTTTTCCCAACAGAAATGATTCCAGGAGGCTGTGATTCTTGCAGCTGCTGAGCCTCCTCTTAAATTCCCATGCAGGACATGAATTCTGGAGTGCAGAAAGCCAGTGCTGTTGTCTTTTCAGGCTGGGGTTTGTGGGATGGATGAAGCTTCACTTTTTTCAGCAGGGAGCTTCGCTGCAACTTCATCTTGAAAATTTTTCTCCCCTCTTCAAAAAAAAGGGCAAGAAAGACACCATGCAGAGTTACAAGAGATGGCTCCCACTCTCCTTGCACTGCCATGACGAGAACCAGTGCGTGGTTGATGTGAGGACTCGGCAGCTGCCGTGGATCCCTGGCAGGGCGCTCGGCTGCCTCCTGCTCTGCTGCCTTGCAGGCTGCAGCTCCCTCCCGGTCTTGGTCCAGGGACGTGGGTCCTGTGCCCTGGGCTGTGGTGCCATCTCTGGGTCTCTGCTGCTCTCCAGGCCTCCCGGGAAACGCTGCTCTGTTCCGCCTGATTCCTGAAGAGGAAGGATCTCCAGCAGATGCTGCGGGTGGATCAGACCTGGAGGTTCGGCGAGGGCTTGGTAAGGGCGGGCTGAAAGCCCCAGCCCCAGGTTGGAGAAGCTCAGTGTGTGCGGCTGGCAGCTGTGCCCTGCCCAGTGCCGCACCCAGGGCCGCCAGCCTGTGCCCCACACGCTGCTCCCTTCCCTGGGCCCCGCGGGCTCTACTCCAGCCCCCTGTGGCCCCGAGCCGTGTGCCCATGGAGCCCCGGCACCGCTGGTCTGTCGGGCAGGGCAGCAGCGCGGCTCCCCGGGCAGCCCCCGGCCCTCTGCCCCCTCCAGAGCCCGGCGCCAGCGGCTGCTGCCCGGTGCCTCAGGGCTGGGCGGGCACGGGAGGCCGGGGCTGGCCGCAGGCAGCAGTGCCCGGCCGAGGGGCAGAGCCCGCACCAACCCTTCCCTCCCGCCGCTCTCTGCAGCTGGCACAGGACAGGAGCCGAGCGGCTGAGCACCTGCACCGGGCCCTGCTCTACCTGGACAGCCCACAGGAGTCCCTGCGAGCGGCGGCCATCAGGTTCATTGGTGAGCCACGAACCGGGCTGGGCTCCCTCCCTGCCCCGCCGCAGCTCGGCCCCAGCCCCGGCTGCTGCCCCGGCCCTGGAGCCCCGGCTGCCCTCGGGGCTGCTGCTGCCGGCCTCTGGCAGCCGGGCCCTTGGGCTGAGTCAGGATGCGGCAAGGGCCGGGGCTGAGCCCTGCCGGGGCAGGAGGCCGTGTGGCCCCAGGGCTGGCAGCGCCGCTGGCAGGGAGCTGTGCTGCTGGGACCCTGACAGGCTCTGTGTTCCCAGGGATGGCCGGGCAGCACCTCCGGGGGAACAAACGAGAGCTCCAGAGCATCTGTCAGGGTGAGTGAGGGCAGCGGGCTGCCAGCCCCGGCTGCCAAGGGGAGCTGCAATCCCTGCCCCGGCTGCCCAGGGCTCTGCTCCCTGTGCGGACCAGGCCTGGTGTGGCCAGGGCACACACAGAGATTTCAGGGGCACGAGTGCCAATAGTGTCCAGTGGCTTTGGGCTGATCCCTTTGGTCCCTGCTCCCTCCTGGCCATGGCCAGAGCCACCTGGGTTGGCCCTTGCATGGGGCTCTCCTCGGGTCCCTGCAGATCCAGATCTGACCATGGCTCTGTTCCTCTCTCTTGCAGCCCTTGATGACAAGGCACAGGACATCAGCCCTGCCATCAGAAGGCTGGCTCTGGAAACAGCCTTTGTCCTCCGGGCAGCTCCAGGCTCCATCTTGCAGAAGTGGCAAGATGGATTCTGCAGGGCACGCAAGAACCGCCCTTGTCTGTGGGCCCGTGGCTGGCTGTGCTGCTGGAGCTCTGAGGAGAGCTGATTTGAGAGGCTCTCTGTCTGCCGGGGCCATCTGAGCCGGGCAGGATTTTTCTTTAAGATTTTTTTTTTTCCTTTTTCTTTGTTCTTCTTTAATATAGAAATATAGAATTAGAAATATATAGAATATAGATACAGAATTATATATAGAAATATAGAATGTGTTCTCATACCCAGTGTCTCAGGTGCTTTCTCTGGTGCCCAGTGTGCGCAGGGCATAGGGGGAGAGGGGAAAAGGGTGCTTGTGCTCAGCAAGCCGCCCAGGCGTGCAGTGGGGAAGGGAAAATGGCCAGAAGGCCCTCGGCCTTTGGTGCTTCTGCTGAAGCCTTAACGCTGCCCACAGAGGAGCTGGGCAGGGGCTGGAGCTGTGGGGATCGCTGTGATTGTGGTGCCTGGAGATGGGCACGAGGCTTCTCCCAGCCAGGAAGCGCCGTCTGTGTCCTGCAGCCTGTGGGTTGCTGGCGGGATTGCTGAGGGCTCTGAGGCTCTCTCAATCCGGTTCCTCTGGAGCTCCATCGGGGCTGCGCCGCTGCCGGGCAGGTTGGCCGGGCTGGGGGAGAGCAGAGGGGCTGGGGTGGAGGGAGGCCTGGAAGGAATGCGGTGCTGCAGAGGCCTTGACGGGACAAGGCAGTGGGAAGGCACAAGGGGCAGGTGTGAGGGAGGAGGTGGCAGGAGGCTCCAAGGGCACAGGAGGCCCCTGAGGGGCCGGGGTGGTGGAAGCCCTGAGGAATTGGGTGTCAGAGGCCACGAGCAGCCCCCGGGCAGTCACCTTGTTCCTGTCACCCGCTGCTCTGGTGCTTCCCCTGAGAGACTGCCATGCCTGCAGCAGAAGCCCTCAAGGCTGGGCCTCAGCAGCCCCGAGGTGCCCAGGCTGGGCTGGCTGGGGACAAGGAGGGCAAGGAGGCCCTGGCAGGGCACAGCCACTGGGTGCTGCCAGGGCAGCTGGCAGAGGCAGGGCTGGCGGCCAGCCCGGGCCCCCGCGCCTGCCCAGGCCACGGTGCTGAGACCGAGGCTCCCCTGACACAGAGCTCTGTGTCTGCACAGCTTCTGCCTCCATGGGGAGGGTGGTGATGTCTCTTCGAGCAGCGCTGCTGAGTCGCTGCTGCTGAAGCGGCTCTGGACAGAGCAGAAACGGCACCAGAGTGTGCACAGGAACAGCCCTCAGGGCTGGGCTGGAGTGGCCAAGATGCCTCCTTCTCTTGCAGGAATAACAGAGATGATGGACACAGTCCCTTCAGTATATATGTTCTATAGGCTGCAGTTAGGTTCTAATGTAAATACATTTCTTAGATTGCAATTGCTATAGAGGTCCTTTCATTGTAAATACATTTTATAGATTGTTGCTATGAAGATTCTTATAACGTAAATACATTCTGTAGTTCATTGGTGGTGGTGGTGCTGTCGTGTAAATAAATTGTCCTTGTTTGTCACAGGCTGTCTGTCTTTGCATTTGCTTTGGGCACAGGCAGCATTTGCACAGCTGTGGTTTCCCCTTGTCCTGAGTTCCTGAGGCTGGAGGTCCCTGGGGGTGCTGGCACAGCCACCCTGGGGCTGGGGTCCCCGTGCACAGGAGGGAACCACTGGTGGCGCTCCTGGCACTGGGCACCGCTCGTGTTCCTGGGCTGCTGCAGAGCGGTGTCCCCAAGAGCAAAGCTGTCACCAGCAGAGAGGGGGCTCTGACAGGAGCAGCCCCTGCAGCAATGCAAAGCAGGCAGGAAACCTTCTGCCACCCTTCCTGCTGCAGCCACAGGGACTCCTGGGCTGAGAGCTGGCACCAAGCTACACGGATGAAAAATCCACATTCAGGCTCTGAAGGCCTTTATGGCCTTGGGAATTGCTGGAGCCAGCATCTGGGGAGCAGCTTTTGCAGCTGCAGGGGCTGATATTAAGGGCTTGGAGCCCCCAAAAGCTCTGGCCCTCCTCTGCTTTGCATTGCCCGTGCTCAGATTGTTCAAGAGACAAAAGCCAAGTGAGGGGATCCTGCCCTGCTTGCGTTTCTGCTGCTGGAACACGGGCTGAGACATCACAACTCTGGGGGTAGTGATGTTACAGGAGTCCTGGGACCACTTCCATTAGGGCCTGGAATGATGGAATCCTGGAATGGTTTGGCTTGGGTGGGACCCTATAGGTCCTCTTGTTCAGCCCTGAGTAACCTCCCACCTCACCAGGTTGCTCAGGACCCTGTTCAGCCTGTCCTTTAATGCCTCTCTGCACAGCCTGGCCAGGGCCTCACCCACCTCACACCAAAGAATATTTTCCTAACATCAAATCCACTCCTATTCCCCATTGGAACCCATTTCCCCTTGTCCTGTCACTACAGTTCCTGACAAAGAGTCACTCTCCCACTTCTCTGTAGCCCCTTCACACCCTGGAAAGGTGCTGCTCTTGCTCTCTTGGCTGCGCGCGAGCATCACAGCCCCGTCTCCTCAGCAGCCATCTGTGGCTTCACATGTTCCTAGCGCAGGGCACAAATCAACTGCAGCCCTGCTGCTTTGGTTGGAGCCTCCCAGCTGGATCCTAAATGAGCTGCAGAAATGCCCAGGTGCTTCTGTGACTCCAGTGGATACACAAATGGTTGGCTTGAGATAACAACAGCCCTGCTTTCTACTGCCACTGTTGTGTTGGAGGTACCAACACTGCCTTGTTCCATTTTATTGCAGTGTCCTAGTTTGACACTAGGCTGGACACCAGGCACGCTGGTGCCGAGGCAGTGAGATAATGCTTCAGCTATGCAAAAAGCTGGATGCAGAAAGAATTAATTACTTTGTAAAAGGGTATGTGAATGCAGAATTTTTTGGAAATCAGCAAATTTAGCATGTGATTATGAAATAGGTTGCAATATGAAGGTTTGGAAAGTATAATGTGAACATTAAGTTAAAAAACTGTATAAAAGGTAGTACTGTGTGAAGAATGGAGGAGTGAGTTTGTGCTGTAGCTTTTGAGAAGCTATGCCACTCCCTCCCGGCATCAAATAAATAAATACCTGCTCTATAGGCCTTTATACCATGGAGTACTGTTTTCTTGCCCAGCTTTATGGCATCAGCACCAAGATCAGAGACACAGACCAGCTTCTGTTCCCACAGTTATCCCTATGCTCTGCACTTCCCCAGGTGTCTGCCTCGATGTTCACTGGGGACCTCCCTGTTTGTGGCCGTCCATTGCCGTGCTCAGCAGGCAACCAGCTGTGTTTGCACATGAGCTGCCACAGGCAGACACACAGCAACTGCAGCAGAGGCTGGGCCAATTCTTTTTCTTCCAAAATGCAAGAAAGACAGAAAGGCACAAGGATACATGACAGCATCTCTGTGGAGTCTCTTTGTCCAGCGAAATTCAGTAGCTGTTGGTGTTTTTGTGCTACTGCTAATCCTTTCCATGAAAAACAACATTCCAGGAAGGAGCAACATCATCTGACACATCCCAAGTGTTGTCACCAGTTGTTCCAGGTGCTCTGGCCAACAGTCCCTGTAGGATGGAGCACAGCCCCCAATGCACGTTGGCTTTGGCTGCCCTCTGGCACAGAAGCCCCCCCAAGGCACAGGTCTCTGGGGCAGGAGATGGGCACCAGCGCTGCCAGGGCTCGGGGGGTGGCAGGCCTGCTTTGGCAAGGATTCTGACACCCCTGCTGATTTCAGTGGGGTCAGAACAGCTCTCGGGCCCTGGCCCACACGTTCCTGGTCTGTGTCACACCGCCACGTTTAGGATGGCCACCAGGCGGGACATGTCCCAAGGAGGCCGTGACAGCTTCTGTGGAGGGCCCCGCGCCCTTCCCGCCACGGCTGCCTCGGCAACCCAGGGGGCTCCTTCTGCTGCCCTGAGCCCACAGAGCAGGGCAGCCTTTGCTGTTTGAGCTGTTCCTAAAGATCCTGTTGGGCTGTCTGAGACACTTGGGCCAAGGCATTGCTTCCAAGCTGGGCCACTTTGGCCGGGCTGAGTGGAGCCCCAGGGCAGGGAGCAGCGTGTGCAACGGCCCTTGGTGACACGGTGCAGCATGGTAACCGTGGAATGGAACGGGACAGGGTGTCCAAGGGCCCTTTGTGACATGGGGTGACATTAGTGTTGGCGGTGACACAGCCACACCACAGTGCCTGGTGCACGTGACAGGGCAGGACGGGACAGAGTGGTGCTGTGAGGAGCCCCCGCACAGCGCACTCATTCCTTGCTGACCCAGAGCCTTTCTGAGGCGTTACTCCTGCAGGTCACCTCGAGGCCAGACCACAGCACTCGGTGACCTGCAGCCTTCCCGAGGCTTCACTTCTGGTGAGGTGAAGCACCACACTTCTCAGGTGTGCTCGAGCCCAGACCGTGGCATTTCCTCACTGCGGTCCTTGACGACGAGTCTCCTGTCCTTGTGGCACGAGCCCCTGAGACCCAAGTGCAGGACAGGCTGTCCTGCAGCCTTGCCAAGACTTCACTCCTGCAGGTGCCTTCCAGGCACAGCTGCAGGACTTGCCAACTCAGCCCTTTTCCGAGCCATCTCTGCAGCAAGTAGCCATGAATCCAGGCAGTGATGTTGAGCAGAGACCTCCGAGTGTCCCCAAGATGACCTGGGTGAAGGAGGAGAAAGAAGGCCCTGGGACTGCCCCAGCACAGCAGCCTGGAGAGCTGGAGCAATTCCAGCCACCGCAGCAGGGTGAGCGGCAGACCTGGGCCTGCAGCCAGCTTGGCCTCGTTCCATCCCATCCCATCCCATCCCATCCCATCCCATCCCATCCCATCCCATCCCATCCCATCCCATCCCATCCCCCGGGGACACGCCCATGGACAGGACAGAAGTGGGGCTGGGGCAGACACCCTGGAGCTGTACTCTGTGCCCTGGGGCCTCCCGGGGCTGTCCCTGCCTGGGGAGTGCAGGGCTGGGCTGTGTTCTCCGGCCTCTCCCGCAGCCCCTCAGCTCAAGCTGTGCTCGCTCTTTGCCAGGAGCAGCCATGGAGCGCACTCGAGAGCAGGAACGCAGCCGTGGCCTCTTCCGCACAACAGCGCAGGTACCTGCAGCCATCCCCTCTCCTGCTCAGCCCAGCACCACGCTTGGAGCATCCATACAATGTCCCTCATTTCTTGCCCTTCTGCTGCAGATGATTTGCAAATTCATGAAGAGAATTCGGGAGGAAGAGACCAGTGCCATGGGCACTGTGGTCAGAGCATACTCTCCCATCTTCAAAACCAAGGCCAGTGCTGCCCTGCTGGACATGCTTGTGGAGGAGGGTCCTTCCAGTCCAAAGCAAGTAAGCAGCCTGTGGCCTGGCTTCGATCCTCCCAGGAATTGCTTGGCCACGCCAGCTGCTCACTGCGAGCCTTTGAGGCCGTGGCAGTGCGGTGGGAAGGGAAGCACTTCTCTGGGAAGCTGGGCACATTACTCCTGCTGGCAGCTTTCCAAGTTTCCCTGTGCCTTCTCCAGGTGCTCCCCATGGTGAGGTTCATCCACCAGTGGCTCAAGGCTAATGAGTTTCCTGAGTACAATCTGTGCAGGCCCCTTCTGGATCTGACAGAGGCACAGCCTGCTGACGTGGTGATGGCTCTCCTGCGTGTGGCCCCATGGTGTGACAGGTACAGGGCCCACGTGCCCAGAGGGCTCAGGGCATCCCCCTGCACAGCCTGGCCCAGGTGTCAGACAAACAGAGGATTCCAGGGCCCTGTGGCTCCTCCCTTTGTCAGCCCTGGCACAGCAGCCCCCGAGCCTGCTGCCCTCAGGGGCCAGTCCCCACAGGGCTGGGCTGCCACAGAGGGAAAGTGGGCAGAGGCAGGGCTGGCAGCCAGCTCAGCTCCCTGCTGCTGCCCAGGCCACGGGGATGTGTCCCAGACCCCCCTGACACAGAACTCTGTCCCCACAGAGCTGCTACCACCATGTGGAAGAGCATCATGTGCTCGTGCAGGGCTGCAGAGCCAGCCATGCTGATACTTCTGGATGTGCTGGGCACCTGGCCAGAGCTCAGCATGTGCACCTCCGACGGGGACCACACGGCTGTCCTTGCCCTGGCTGTGAGTTTCTGCAGCTGACCTTTGCTCACCCCAAGGTCACCTCTCCCTCAGGTCTCCATCCTCCCTCCTCCCATGGCATCTCCCTGCATCAGGCACTGGGCTCCAACCTGGCCTAGGAGCAGCTCCAGGGCCACCAGGCCGGCTGCTGTCCCTACATCTCCACTGGCCTCTCCCTGCCACGCTCGGGCCCTGCCACATGGACACCTGAGCACTGAGCACTGACTCAGGCTGCTCTGTCCTTCGCAGGCAACTGTGGTGATATGGAAGATACTCCAGCTGCCCTGTGTCCCACATGCAGTGACAGTGTATTTCCCCCGCCTCTTGGTGCATCTGCTCTTGCAAGTGCTCTTCAGCACATTGGATCTGCCAGAGAAGGTCGATACTTTCTGGAAGAGATGCCAGCAGCAACACGGCCTTGCCATCAGCCCCAACAGGTGCTCCATGCCAGTCCTCCTGTCCCTGCCATGTCCCCAGGGCAGCAGCCCGTGCTCCCAGCATCACCTGGGCTTTGCCGTGCACACAGGTTTGCAGTGCAGACCCTGAAGGCCCTGCTCTGCCGACTGCACTATGAGGATGTGGTGGCAGCAGTGGAAGACGAGTGTGGCTGGGACACGCTGCTGTGTGCTGGCACGCACTACTGTGCTGTGGGTGTGCTGGCCAGGTGAGCTGCCCCCAAACAGCGTTTGTGCCCCGAGCCTGGGGTGCCCCACACAGTCCCCGTGGTCATGGGCCAGAGGGCCTTGTCACCAAGGGATGGCCAAGGACACTGCACAAGCCTGGGAGAGGAGGGTGCCCAAGGGCAGCTTGGCCCCCAAAGGACCCCAGGTCCCCTTGCAGGGTGGTGAAGAAGGGCCAAGCTCCTCCTGGGAGTCAGTCCATGGAGAGGTTTGTCCCGCTGGCTCAGGGTCTTGGTTCCTTTTTCCTCCCGTCAGAGCAATGCGTCACGTGTCCCTACCCTTGTGTTCTGCGATTGCATTCTACCTGCTCGGGCTGCTCAGCAAAGACACGGCACACGGGGATTTGGCCGCCATGGCGTTCCTTGTGGAGGTGAGCCTGAAGGGCAGCGCTGTCTCACTGAGCTGTCTCCCAGCTCTCTGCCCTCTCGGTGCCGCAGCCGCCCGGGACGGTGCCCACGCCCTGTGCTGCTGCCTGGGCCCAGCCCTGTGCGCTGCTGCCCCATCACCGGCCTGTGCCCTTCAGATGTTGGAGTGCCTGGACTTGAGTGAATACCGTGACAGCGTCCTGGAGATCGCATCAAGCAAACTGCAGAGCGAGTGCAGGGAGAGGCGTCGCTTGGCACTCAGAGGCCTTGTGGTGCTCGGCAAGAATTCCTCCATGGTGAGAAGGGGGCAGCGGCTGCTGGCGTGGGGCTGGGGAAGGCAGTGGCTTGCGCTTGGTTGGCCTTTGGGCACTGAGGCAGCTGCTGCCAGCTCTCCTGCCTCCTGCCTCTTGCCTCCTGCCCCAGGCCTTTGGCACAGGCCTTTGGCCTCTGGGCCCTGTGGCAGCAGGGTGGCATTTCACACACTTGTGTTCCACACAGGCCAAAAGAATGTGGAGCCTGCATGAAAGGCTCGTGGAGCTCCTGGGGGAAAATGACAGCCATGTGCTTGGGATGAGCATTGCTCTCCTCAGCCGTTTGTTCCTGTACAATGGTGGCCCGATAACCATCCCCCTCGGCCTGCAGCTGGCTGAGGCGCTCCTGCCGCTCTTTGACAATGTAAGGCTCTGTGTCTCCAGCCATGGCTGCTGCCTGGGCACTGTGCCCTGGGCATTTGCAGGCCTGTACCCAGGTGGGCCTGAAGCAGCTGATGCTGAGGTCTTTATTTCTTCCTTTCGTACAGGACGATAGCCAGGTGCAGCTGTGCTCCATGTTCATCTTCCAAGAGATGATGGATTTAGTACCAAAGGAGGGGAAAAAGGCCCTGAAGTCCCACGTGCAGCAGAGCCTGCTCCCACTCTCCTTGCACTGCCATGACGAGAACCAGCGCGTGGTTGATGTGAGGACTCGGCAGATGCCGTGGCTCCCTGGCAGGGCGCTCGGCTGCCTCCTGCTCTGCTGCCTCGCAGGCTGCAGCTCCCTCCCGGTCTTGGTCCAGGGACGTGGGTCCTGTGCCCTGGGCTGTGGTGCCATCTCTGGGTCTCTGCTGCTCTCCAGGCCTCCCGGGAAACGCTGCTCTGTTCCGCCCGATTCCTGAAGAGGAAGGATCTCCAGCAGATGCTGCGGGTGGATCAGACCTGGAGGTTCGGCGAGGGCTTGGTAAGGGCGGGCTGGAAGCCCCAGCCCCAGGCTGGAGAAGCTCAGTGTGTGCGGCTGGCAGCTGTGCCCTGCCCAGTGCCGCACCCAGGGCCGCCAGCCTGTGCCCCACACGCTGCTCCCTTCCCTGGGCCCCGCGGGCTCTACTCCAGCCCCCTGTGGCCCCGAACCGTGTGCCCATGGAGCCCCGGCACCGCTGGTCTGTCGGGCAGGCCAGCACCGCGGCTCCCCGGGCAGCAGCCGGCCCTCTGCCCCCTCCAGAGCCCGGCGCCAGCGGCTGCTGCCCGGTGCCTCAGGGCTGGGCGGGCACGGGAGGCCGGGGCTGGCCGCAGGCAGCAGTGCCCGGCCGAGGGGCAGAGCCCGCACCAACCCTTCCCTCCCGCCGCTCTCTGCAGCTGGCACAGGACAGGAGCCGAGCGGCTGAGCACCTGCACCGGGCCCTGCTCTACCTGGACAGCCCACAGGAGTCCCTGCGAGCGGCGGCCATCAGGTTCATTGGTGAGCCACGAACCGGGCTGGGCTCCCTCCCTGCCCCGCCGCAGCTCGGCCCCAGCCCCGGCTGCTGCCCCGGCCCTGGAGCCCCGGCTGCCCTCGGGGCTGCTGCTGCCGGCCTCTGGCAGCCGGGCCCTTGGGCTGAGTCAGGATGCGGCAAGGGCCGGGGCTGAGCCCTGCCGGGGCAGGAGGCCGTGTGGCCCCAGGGCTGGCAGCGCCGCTGGCAGGGAGCTGTGCTGCTGGGACCCTGACAGGCTCTGTGTTCCCAGGTGTGGTAAACGGGCCAGGAGACCAGCTCCTTTTAAAAAGGCCTTTATTAAGCAGCACAGCTCTGGGGTGTGGGGCCCGAGGGGTTGCGCACACCGCCACTGCTCCCACTGGACACCGCAGAAGAGGAGGATCCGTGCAGCTCTGTCACTAGGACAGAGCTGGGCCTTCCTTCCTCACGGGAGTCCCCGGGAAGACTCGTTCTTTCAGGCTCGTAGTCTAGGCTGTCATCCCAGTCGAGTCTCCTCGAGGTTATGTCGGCCCCTGGAAAGAAGCCAGGGGACTCCTCTGGGTCTTCCTTGTTAGATGGTGCTGGTTCTATTCCTTCCCTTTTGCGTGGCTCATTGTTTTGGGGTCTTTTCCAGTCTGGGTGCATCCCATAAGTCTCTGGTCTCTCTCGTTTGCATAAAAGTCAGTATGTCATCTTCCTCCTCAGGACGGTACAGCAACTCGGGAAAGGGATACAATGTTGCCATGTGGGAGTCTAGGAGCAGTGGGGGCAGTGCCTGGCTGAACACAGAACAAGAAACGCAGGGTACAGCAACTTGGGAGAGGGGGCAGGGCCTGGCTGAACAAGGAACAAAAATATGGGGTACAGCAATTTGCGACAGGGGTACAAGGTAAGTAAACCTGGGACAGGGGTCCAAGGTAAGTAAGGAGTTTACAAACAGCAACTGGAACGTATTATTCTTAACAATATCCTGGGACCGGGGTACAAGATAAGTAAGGAGTTTACAAACAGCAACTGTAACATATTATTCTTAACAATATCCCCCCTCTTATATTTTGATCGGGCTCTAGCCCGCATCAACCATTAACTTCTGGCTCTTGGGAATATTTATCTCTTAATTCTCGATATTGCTCATATATTTCCCTGGCAGTTTTGTGCTCTCGATCCTGACTTTGAGTCTCCATTAACATGATCCTGGCCTGCTTCTTATCTTTTATTTCAGGGATCTGGATGCTTGCTTGTACTGTGGTAGTCACTGTCTTGATTAGGCAGGGGAGTAAACAGGGCAGGAACAAGAAACTTGCAAATGCACAGACAGCAATAAAGACTATTTTTTCCCACCACCCTCTTTTGAAGGACCAAAGGTCATTCCACCAGTCTGAGTTCACCAGAGGAGTCCATTCCTGGGTGCCCACATAAGCTATCTTTCGTATTTCTTTTGAGATGTTTTTGATTACCTCACTCTTATCATCTATCTCCAGGCAACATTCAGAGAAATTAAACTTTCCACAAATGCCTCCTTCATCTGCCAATAGGTAGTCCACCGCCAGCCGAATCTGATAGACTACAGCCCTGGTTTGTGCCAATTGTGTGCTGATGTGGTCTAAAGCAAGGGCAGTTCTGTTTGACACCACTTCTAATACTGCCTGGAGACGGATGATTCGGTTTAACATATAGACTGGGGTACGATACCCCCAGGATCCATCCTGGGCCCACGTGGCCGGTCCATATGTCTTAATTATTTCCTCAGGGGTCCAGATCTTCCCCTTCCATTTCTGATTGCTTCCTAGGTCCATTACATGCCTCCTCTTTCGACTGCCTTTTTTTAAGTCATCATACAAGGGGACTCCCAAGTATGACCCTGATTTCTTAGGTAGGAGGAAAAAAGCAGGCTTTATTATCCCTATTGTGCAGCTTCCTGCCCAATCCCCTGGGAGGTGGGTATATGCAGTGCTCCCACAAATCCAAAATAAATACTCAGGGGCCTTCCAGAAAGTGTCCTGTGTGTCTGTAGGATGTTCCCAGTATTTTGAGAGTTCTCTTAACCCCCAAAAAGGGTTTATTCCTTTTTCTGCGCACTCATACAGTTTGTACCCCTCATGATAAATATACCCCCTTTCCTTTCTCCCAGTGGCCCAATACCTGTTTGGTTCTTGGGGGATCCACCTGCTACCTGAGTCTTTCACCGTCAGGTATCTTTTGCAGGCCATTTTTCCCACAGGGGTTTTGTATCTTCTCCCTGTCCTTTTAATGCATTCTTCCCCAATCACTCTTGCTTTCAGATCCCATTGTTCCCGTCCCCTGTTCCCTGTCTGGGGTTTCTGCTCAGTTAATTTCCACCTTAGAATGTCTAAAGGTGCTAGGCTGATCCCTTCCCAGGGCCAAATATCTGACATCTGGGTGTTCCCACATACCCAACAATTGGTTAAGTTTAACCCTCTGCTGATTCTTCTCCATCAGGTCAATGAATAAGTTCTTACCTCGTGTTTCATCCAGATCACCTTTCTTTATCTTCAATTGTTTTTCTTTTATTACATCATTCAGTCCCTCTTGTTCAAAGCAGAGCCAGGATTCTCCTACAGGGCATTCTCCAAGCAGACCTTGCCTAAATGAGGCAGTATTTCTAGTAATCCAATATGTCTTTCCTTCCTCCTGACAGGTTTCCAATTTGGTGTGATCAAAACAGGTGGGATTGATGTTTGTGTGGACCCTCATCAGTGATCTTAGATCCTCTCCATCATATAGGGGATACATGCTTCTCCACTGTCCCCCATCCCAAGGCTCACCAGCTGGACCAACATCAGTCCACCTAAGAGTCCGGTATGAGCTAGTTTTGTTTTAGGGAGCTTCATGGCTCACCTTCCCTGTTAGCCTCACCCGGTCTTGCCTCTTAGGTCTTTTTGGGGGATCAGGAGAGATGGTATGGTCCTTCTTCTCCCACCTTCTTTAATTTAGTTGCCTTTTTGGAGAATGTTCTGTGGGAGAAGTTCATGGTGGGGGGGGTTTCATTCAACTAACTTTGCTAACATCAAAATATTTAACAGCAACAACCACAAGAACTTTAAGAACACTCACACTTAAACCAACTCACTCGGCAGAGTTCTGCAGTCTTTGTTTATATTCTTTCTCTCTCAGTCTATTTCTGGCTGCCTCTTTATCCTGGTTTAGGGCAAATTTGGGAGAAAACTTCCAGGGGGGGCTCCCCCCGGGAAGCAAACCCATGTGGCTCTTTTCCCCCCACCCCCCAACAAGTTCGGGAAGAGATTTCTCTGAGAGAAGTGAAAAAAAAACCTGTTCATTTCACAGGCACAGCACTACCCAGCACAAAAATGAATGATATCAAATTACAAAACCTCTCGCCCTTCAGAAGAGATGACGAACTTCAGAGGGTCTCTTTCCTGGCAGTGTTGGCTCTGTTATCAGTCCCTCTGGCGCTGGAAAATGCCGCTGCCCAGGCTGGGCTCCCGGTAGTCCACGGGTGCAAGCTCCTGGTGCTCCCCCGAGTCCCCAGTCCAGAGCAGGTTCAATTCGTTTCAGAAAAGGGAAAGAAAACAGTCCAGGAAGACCTCTCTGCTCCAGCTAGTTGGAAAGCCAAGGCAATTTGTGTCTTGTTGTCTGTCTGTGCTGTAGTCAAAACTCCCGATGCGGGGGGGGGGGGCAAGTACAGTCTGATAACAGACTTGGTGCTTCTTTTCCACTCACTTTTACTCTCAGATGGAATTTTAAGAATACAGAACCTGTGTCTGAGTTAGGTGGACAAATGGGGATACAATTTAACATCATAATCAACCCAGGACTTTCTACCCCTTATCCCCTTATTATCGACTTACTGCTAAAACTAACATTCCAACTCTGCACACATTTACATACATAGAAACTTCTCCTCTGTTTCACCCAAAAAATACAAGCAGTATATCCATCATGCCCCTGTCAAGCCCCACAACAAGCTACTGAATCCAGACCCCCCCCACGCTGGAGAGCTGCAGGATTCCCCACTCTCTCATTTTACTTACTCAATACACCATCTTTCACTTGCTCATACCTTCAACACTTACACATTTCCTTCTGTTTCATGTCTGCGTGGTTTAAGATACAGACAATGGCAGTAACCTTTTACCCAATGATCAGTTCTCCCTGAGGTACACATCGTGTTGTTCTATCTCTCTGCATTATCCACCATGTACAACCTGGTCCTTGAGCAAAGACAACCCCACGAATGGGTTTTGTCTGTGCCCAAGGTAGAATTGACCCAAACTGTCTTCCCTAGCAGACCTCTGACATGTACTACTGGGACTTTGTCTCCGTCTACTACATGTAAAGACTCAGACTGGGCAGGACCTGCTCGGTTGGTGGAATCTCTGGTATTGACTAACCAGGTGGCCCTTTGCTAGATGTTGCTCCCAAGTATAGGTTTTCTCTCAGAAAATGATCACACAACCCTTGGGTTCCCCAATGAGTCAGTTCATGTATCTCATTTAATATTTTCCGGGCTAAGGCCTTGTTCAGAAACTTTCGCCCATCTGAGGTTAACCATTCTCCTTGTTCTCCTTGAGACAGTTCTAATTTTTTTATTACTTCCCACTCTTTCTTGGTAAATATTGGTTTCTTTTTTCCGTCTTCTTCAGTTACTACCTCATCTAGTTTAAAAACTTTTACTGATTCCTTTGGATCTAAGGCCACTTCTTTAGCTGCTTGGTCAGCAAGTCGGTTCCCTCTGCTTTCTAAGGAGTCTCCCTTCTGATGCCCCTTCATGTGGACCACTGCAATCTCTTTGGGTTTGGTCAAGGACTCTAATACTGATTTAATCAGCCCTTCATGTGCCAGGTTCTTCCCTTTGGAGTTCAGGTAGCCTCTCTCTTCCCAGATCTTACCAAAGGTATGGACTATCCGAAAGGCATACTTTGAATCTGTATAGATGGTTCCTTTTTCTCTCTCTAGCAAGTCCAGACCCCTCTTTAGAGTATGAACCTCACAACACTGAGCTGACCAACTGGGGGGTAGTCTCCCTTTTTCTAGGACCTCTAGTTTTCCTTCCCCTAACTCTATGATCACTGCATACCCTGAATATCTTTTCCCCTCCACCACCCTGGAGGAACCATCAGTAAATAGTACCTTCCCATAGGGCAGGGGTACATCTCCCAGATCCTCCCTCACTTTGGTTTGGAGATTTACCAATTCTAAGCAGTCATGTTCTAATTCAGGCAGAGGCTCCCGTGACAAAAATTATGCCAGGTTCAGGCCCTTGGAGGTTACTAGCTCTAAATTGCTAGTATCCATTAGGATGACTTCATATTTTAATATCCTGGCATCTGTCAGCCACTGATGAGCCTTTCGGCTCAAGATTGTTTTTAAATCATGTGGTGTGTGGACTCTGATCTTACCCTGTAGGGTTAGCTTTTGGGCCTCTTCTATTAAAATGGCAGCAGCAGCTATTGATTGCACGCAGGTGGGCCACCCACGAGCTACTGGGTCCAGCAGTTTGGATTGACAGGCTATGGGCTTACGACATCCTCCCCATTCCTGGGTCAGAACCCCATATGCAGTCCCTTCTTCAGAGTTGACAAACAAATCAAATTCTTTTTTTTTTTAAGTCAGGCAGGCTTAAAACTGGTGCTGAGGACAGCTTAACCTTCAGCCGATTTAATTACGCTTCATCTTCAGCTGTCTACCTTATGGGTTCACAATCAACTAGCTTTTCATAAAGAAACTTGATGCTCTGGGTATATTGTTCCATCCATAGTTTGCAATATCTAAAAAGGCTTAAGAGTTTTCTTATGTCCCTCTTTGTTTTTGGTGCAGGTATGGCTAGAATACCCTGATACTCTTTCTGGGCTCAGTTCTTCCGGTTTTCAGATGCTGGTACAGTTGGGAGCACATCCAAGGATCTTTAGTACCATACCAAGGCCACTGTCCTTGTATCTCTAGTTTGGGCTAGACCTCTATACAGTAATGGATCATCTTGATCCGGTCTAGGCCCTTGGTGGCCTCTTGTGCATCCCAGCAATTTAACATTTGCCCTAGTGGGCTATCGGGGGGAATGGTTCTGGTGGCCTCTTCATTCCCCTTGGGACCTACTCTCTTACTTAAACACTGTCCCATTGCTCCTCCTATCTCTGGACCTTCACTTAAAACTTACGGTGCCTTTTCCTGAATAAAACTGGAACTGACAGACAACACAACTTCTAACCAACTTAAAACTGGCCCTTACTTAAATTAAACTTTATAAAGGTGCTCCTACTCAAACTGAAAATTTCTAATGACGGACAACTGACCTTTCAAACCTCAACAAAAACTCACACTTTAGGAACTCACTCTCTCCTCCTTTCACACTAGGGAATACACTCAATCTTCTCACACAAGAATCCACACCCTTTCTTACACTCGGCCGGCCTTCCACTCACACTTTGAATTTTCTGGGGCTTGCAGTCTCCGCTTGCCCCGGGGGTTAGGTCCCAGCGGGGCTTGCAGGTTCCGCTTGCCCCTCCCTACACCCCAATCCCGTTCCCCTCGCGCCTCGCCTCCCTGACCCCCTTGCCAGCGAAGACTATGAGCACTCCTGGGTCGACGTCGAGGGGACCCTAGCACTAGACACTCCTGGGACCTTCCCCCGTCCCTGTCTCAGTGCCGTCCACAAGATTTGGTCAGCAGGGCTCACCCCGGAACCCCCTGCCCCTCCGCTCCCCGACTATCCCCCTTCCCCAGTGAGAATAGCTTCTGCGCAAGGGCTGACTGTAAGTGAGTGGTGGGAGAATTCCCCCTTGCCTCCTAGCCGCTCCGCCCACCAGGGAATGGCTTCGGCTAAGGGATGCGTGAGTGTATTACTCTAGCTGCCTCGCCCGCCCACACAGACTACCTGCCCCTGTGCTCTCCGGCAGCAGGTTAACAACCTCCCTTCTCAGGAACCCCCTGAGCCGAGACCGAGCCGCGACAACTAGAGCCTTTCAGCACGTCCTGTGTCACAGACCCTGGGAAGCGAGGGCCCTTCGCTGGCCACCTGGTGCCGGTAGGGCCTGGGGACCCCCAATTCCAATTCCCCGGTCAGGTCGTCTTGAGTACCCAAGCGGGGGGGGGGGGGGGGGGGTGTGTTCACTCACACCGAACCTAGGCACCCCCACACACCACCCCGGGAGTTACCTAGATTGCCTGTGTCTGACTCTCACTCACCCTAAGCCTTCCACACGCCCGGAGCAGCCTAGGCCGTTTAGCCCTTTTCAGTAGAGGGGCCTACCCCTATGTGCGCCACTCACTCTCTTAGGTACCCTCTGCGCACTCAGAGGGGGGGGGGCTTTTATCCCCAGGAGACACCTCACTCGTTTCTCTGGGCCCAAGTGAGCCTCTTTCGCTTCCTGCCGTTCCCGGCCGGCCCCCTCGCGGGAGTCCGGAACCGCGGTACTGGGCACTCTGCACTCGCCCCGGGGGTCTGAGCTGCCAGCCCCCGTCTCACTCACACATCCACTCACTCGCCTCCTACTCCCGCCACCGGTGGCTTACCCAATCCGGCGCTCTTCTGCGATGTCGATCCCAGGCTGTTCTTCTGGGTCCGGTATAGCCAGCTGTCCCCCGGAGGCCCAATAGGGTGGGCGGCCGTCCCGTCCCTGGTCCTCTTCAGGGCGTGGCTATCCCACACGAGCCCCCAAGCTGTGATAAAAGGGCCAGGAGACCAGCTCCTTTTTAAAAGGCCTTTATTAAGCAGCACAGATCTGGGGTGGGGGCCCGAGGGGTCATGCACACCGCCACTGCTCCCACTGGACACCGCAGAAGAGGAGGATCCGTGCAGCTCTGTCACTAGGACAGAGCTGGGCCTTCCTTCCTCACGGGAGTCCCCGGGAAGACTCGTTCTTTCAGGCTCGTAGTCTAGGCTGTCATCCCAGTCGAGTCTCCTCGAGGTTATGTCGGCCCCTGGAAAGAAGCCAGGGGACTCCTCTGGGTCTTCCTTGTTAGATGGTGCTGGTTCTATTCCTTCCCTTTTGCGTGGCTCGTTGTTTTGGGGTCTTTTCCAGTCTGGGTGCATCCCATAAGTCTCTGGTCTCTCTCGTTTGCATAAAAGTCAGTATGTCATCTTCCTCCTCAGGACGGTACAGCAACTCGGGAAAGGGATACAATGTTGCCATGTGGGAGTCTAGGAGCAGTGGGGGCAGTGCCTGGCTGAACACAGAACAAGAAACGCAGGGTACAGCAACTTGGGAGAGGGGGCAGGGCCTGGCTGAACAAGGAACAAAAATATGGGGTACAGCAATTTGCGACAGGGGTACAAGGTAAGTAAACCTGGGACAGGGGTCCAAGGTAAGTAAGGAGTTTACAAACAGCAACTGGAACGTATTATTCTTAACAATATCCTGGGACCGGGGTACAAGATAAGTAAGGAGTTTACAAACAGCAACTGTAACATATTATTCTTAACACCAGGGATGGCCGGGTGGCACCTCCGGGGGAACAAACGAGAGCTCCAGAGCATCTGTCAGGGTGAGTGAGGGCAGCGGGCTGCCAGCCCCGGCTGCCAAGGGGAGCTGCAATCCCTGCCCCGGCTGCCGAGGGCTCTGCTCCCTGTGCGGACCAGGCCTGGTGTGGCCAGGGCACACACAGATTTCAGGGGCACGAGTGCCAATAGTGTCCAGTGGCTTTGGGCTGATCCCTTTGGTCCCTGCTCCCTCCTGGCCATGGCCAGAGCCACCTGTGTTGGCCCTTGCATGGGGCTCTCCTCGGGTCCCTGCAGATCCAGATCTGACCATGGCTCTGTTCCTCTCTCTTGCAGCCCTTGATGACAAGGCACAGGACATCAGCCCTGCCATCAGAAGGCTGGCTCTGGAAACAGCCTTTGTCCTCCGGGCAGCTCCAGGCTCCATCTTGCAGAAGTGGCAAGATGGATTCCGCAGGGCACGCAAGAACCGCCCTTATCTGTGGGCCCGTGGCTGGCTGTGCTGCTGGAGCTCTGAGGAGAGCTGAATTGAGAGGCTCTCTGTCTGCCGGGGCCATCTGAGCCGGGCAGGATTTTTCTTTAAGATGTTTTTTTTTTCCTTTTTCTTTGTTCTTCTTTAATATAGAAATATAGAATTAGAAATATATAGAATATAGATACAGAATTATATATAGAAATATAGAATGTGTTCTCATACCCAGTGTCTCAGGTGCTTTCTCTGGTGCCCAGTGCGCAGGGCATAGGGGGAGAGGGGAAAAGGGTGCTTGTGCTCAGCAAGCTGCCCAGGTGTGCAGTGGGGAAGGGAAAATGGCCAGAAGGCCCTCGGCCTTTGGTGCTTCTGCTGAAGCCTTAACGCTGCCCACAGAGGAGCTGGGCAGGGGCTGGAGCTGTGGGGATCGCTGTGATTGTGGTGCCTGGAGATGGGCACGAGGCTTCTCCCAGCCAGGAAGCGCCGTCTGTGTCCTGCAGCCCGTGGGTTGCTGGCAGGATTGCTGAGGGCTCCGAGGCTCTCTCTATTCGGTTCCTCTGGAACTCCCCAGAAGGGAGCCCTGGGGCCTCTGAGCCTGGGCTCAGGCTCCAGGAAGCCTTGGGGACAGTCTGGGCTGTGTGGGTACCCCAAGGTGCTGCAGGCTCGGCCTCAGCTGCAGGGTGCCAGCGTTGCACGGCTGCTGTGTCCCCATGGACAGGGTTTGCTTTGGAGCCTGTGCTTGTGGTGGCACAGGGAGCTCCGAACTGAGCTGGGCATGGACCCACAGGCCAGCCCTGCCATCCTTGCAGCTGCTTTGGGCAGGGGCCGGAGCAAGGGGAGCCCTGGGATCTGCCCCTGACAGATCCCTTCAGACTGCACAAGGAAATGCTGGTGCTGGTGGCAACCCTGCCCAGGGCAGGCTTGATTCCTTTCATTTTATCCCTCAACACCAGAGTGCATTTAGTTCCTCTCCAGGGATAACACAAAATTCCCTGCTGGTGCCCATGAAGCTGCAGCCCCTCCCGGGCTCACCCCTGCCCCAGCTCTGGGGTCCTGAGCACAGAAGGAGCTGGAGCTGTTGGAGGCAAGGCAGTGGAGGCCCCAGAGATGCTGCAGGCTGGAGCCCCTCTGCTCTGAGGAAAGGCTGAGAGAGCTGGGGCTGCTCAGCCAGGAGGAGAGAAGACCTTGAGGAGGCTTCACTGCGGCCTCCCTGGCTGGGGGCTGGACATGGGGGTGTTCCTGAACACTCATGAATCTCAGCCCAGCCCTCTCCTCAAGCAGAAAATAGAAAGAAAAAAATATTAAATGGACAAAGAAAAGGGGGAAGTGTGTTTATTTGTGTATCAAGAACTTGGGGTGAAAAAATTAGCCAGGTGTCCTCAGATCCTTTGTGTGATGCAATGGATAGGTACAATAAATCCAGTGGAATCCCAGTGTTTCCTTGGCTGAGGACAGCCAGCTGCCCCTGATGGGGACACCAGCCCAGGAGGCTCCAGGGCTTTCTAGGATTTGGGAGCCTTTTTCCTCCAGCTTGTTTTCCTGCTGACAGGTGCACAGCTTCCAGGCCACTTCCACTCTCCCAGGCAAGGCATCAGAGGGGTTTAATGCAAGCTGTGATAAAATGTCTCTGTCTTTCCTCACAGCTATAAACTAACCAAGGAAAGCCGTACTCCTGGTAAAAATCACTGGATCACTTTGGACTTCAGGCTTTAATTTTTACCAAGCTTTGATTTTCATCAGGATTTAATTTTACTCAGATCATCTGACTTTCAGGACATACATTAATCTTTCATTTTCATCAGACAGTGAAAAGCTGTCTGATTGGTAAAAACCCATTGGTGAAAGCTCAATGGGTTCTGGTTAGGCTGGTGGGCCTGAGCTTTGTGGGTGTCTCACTGCATTCCCTGGCTTGGACAAGCTGTTCTTGGTCCAAGTGTCCCGAGCCAGAAGCCTGATGAGGAGAAAGGCATATGGGAAAACAAGTTTCAATAAAACCTTTGAGCTCTTGTTATAAATGTTGGGAAGAGATGCTGACTATTCCTTGCTCACCAGGTAAAGCTAAGGAGTTTTTAAGCATGGAGCTGAGAATAGCAGATTGGCTGGAGAAGAGGGTGATGCCCAGACGTGCACACTGCCCACCAAGGCAGGAGAGGACCGTGCCCTCACACCCCATGAGACAGCCCTGGTGGTTGTGCTGACCCTGTGCCAGGATTCCCTGGGGCTGCTCTGCCTGAGCCCCCCTCAGCTGGCTGTGCTTGTCCTGCCTCCCTCCTCCTGTGGTTGTGCTCCCAGAGGGGTGTTTGTGAGGGGCTGTTGGAAAAGCAGATTAATGAGCGAGACATTGAGAATTAAACCAATCCAAATCCACACAGTAAATAGGGCTGCTGTCAAGTGCTGTTCCCGAGGGAGATAATATCCCTTCCCCCTTAATTTCTTAGTAAATCCATTATGATTAATGCTAGTACAGTGGGAACACTGTTATTATAAATACATGGGTGATGGCAGAGCTGCAGCATTAATAACACTGGGTATTACTTAAGTAATTAGCTGCTGTTTTTGGTAGGACTCTTACCCTGCTGCATTAAGCTGAGCCTTGCATTGCAGCCTTCTCTGGGCTGTCTCTGCTGCAAGGACACAAAGTGAGAAGCATCTCCTTCCTTCTGGCCAAAAGCCACCCCCCCCACCCCCCGCCCCCCCGTGGCACTGGCACTCAGCTGAGCTCCCAGTGGGTTGGTGGCACCTGTGGAAAGCCTGGGACACTGCTGATGGAGTCTTGTGGTGTTGGAGATTAGCAACAAGTGAAGGAGGGAATGGAAGCAGGACCTGGCACCTCCAGGTGAACCTCAGCCCTTGGGGACCAGGGGACATGAGAGGACACTGCAGCCCATGGGGACCTGTCGCCCTGAAAACTCAGCTTCTGAGCTTGCTAACATAGTTTTCTAAGGACTTTCCCAGGACAGTAACTGTAAACATAGATATGTGTACATTCTTTCTGTTACACGTCTTCTGATGGGCATTTCTCATGGCCAGTGCAGTGAGAAAGTGTTATCCTGGGCATCCAATCCCTGGCCATGGTAAGAAGCCTATAAATCCTGGGAGGAAAAATAAACTCTGCTCTTTCTTCACCACACCTCAACCTGTGTCCGCGTGATCTATTGATCTTCAGCGGTAACAGGGACCAGGGCCAGCTTGGCAATATTCTTGTCCCTCCTTGTGGCCTCACGGCTTCAGAGCTTCTCTGAAGGATTTTCCAACACCTTTTTTGCTGTATTTCATAGATCTGTGGAATCATTAAGGTTGGAAAAGTGCTTTATGATCATTGACTGCCAGCTGTTCTCCCAGCACTGCTAAACTAAACCATGTTCCCAAGTGCCACATCAACAGGGGTTTGAAATTCCTCCAGGGATGGAGGATCCACCACTGCCCTGGGCAGCTGTTCCAGTGTTTGACAGCCCTTTCCATGAAGAAATTTTCCCTAACATCCAACCTAAACTTCCCCTGGTGTAATTGGAGGCCCTACTCCTTTTGTCACTTGTTGGGAGAAAAGCCTGACTCCCACCTGGCTCCACTCTCCTGCAGGAATGGAATCAGCAGGAGCCCTCCTTAGCTGGGAGGTGGCTCTGCCTTTTGCTGCTCCTGCCTTAGCGCCCTGCCCCTGCTCCCCAGGGACCCCAGGTGCTGCAGAGGGCCCTTCCCCTCCTCCATCCCCATCCCCTGCTGCTCCTCACACAAGCAGGCTGCACGGCTCTTTTTCATCCCTTCAAATTAACACCTACTTAAAATTCCAAAGCAAATACATTTTTAATTTCCTTAATTAAAATGATTTCCTCCTTAGAGCTGAATAATGGGATTTGAAGCACTGAAGTAATGGGGTGTGCCAGGCTGCATGGGAGCTGAGGCACTGGTGAGCACAGTGAGGTCTTGGGAGTGATGGGATCATGTCCCACCTTAGGGAGCCAGAATGAGCCAGAGCTCAGCATCCTTTGCACCTCTAGGGAGTAAAATTCAGCCAAGTGGCAGCTTAAAATGATATCCCAGCAGTCACTGGTTTTCCAAAGGTTGAGGGTGATGGATTGCTCCCACTGCCTCCCCTACAGCCCAAAATGACACCCAAAGGGCATGCTGAGGGGGCTGGCCCCTTCTCACTGTGGGGGGCTTTGGGGGGGATCAGGGTCTGGGGTGAATGTGGAGGAAAATCATACCAGGACCCCAAGATGAGATGGGGTGACCTCCTCTCCGTGTGCTGCTTTAGCCCAAGATGCCTGTGCCCAGAATAACTCTGGGGTTTGGCTTTGCAGGGGTTTCTCAGCCTGGAAGTTGTGTCGGTGGGATACCAGAGAGCCGTGTGCTGGGGCTCTGGTGAACATGTGACAGGGGAGGAAAAGGGAGAATACATGATGATAATGAGTTAAAATGCATTTAACGAGCTCCTGCTGCCCTTACACACCCCAGTGCTGGGGCTCATGGATGGGAGGTTCTGCAGCAAAGGGATGGATTAGTCCCACTTGGATCTGACTGAAAGACTGCTCAAAGCACAGATTTCCAGCTCCAAACCTCCAAACCCTCTCTGCTGTTTCTGTCTGGATGCCTCCTTCCCCTTCCCAAACTCTCTCCTCTGATGTATTTGGGAGTTTTTCATGTATTTATTTAAATTAATAATAATTTACCCATTAAAATGCTGCAGATCAGTGGGTTCTTCCTGAAGGAGGAGTGTGTTTGGCTCCGGAGGGTTCATTAGCCGCATGTTGGGATTGGGGGGTGCTGTGCATGGAATGATTTATGCACATCCCTGCCACTCGAGCCAATCCAGCCTAGAATAATTCAAAACCAATTCCATAAATCACTTATTAGTTATTACTGAAATATTTATGCAGCAGAGGTGTCTTCCTGTGAATTGTTGGGGGTTTTTGCCAGCTTTTTCTTCACGGACAAAAAAAAAATGTTGACTCTTGGTGCATCTTGAGTGCAAGAAGATCCAAAGTTTTGGAGTTGCCTTGCTCTGCCTGGCTGGGGTTTGAGCAGAGCCTCTCACTACAGCCCCAAGCCTGACCACAGTGTGTGTGCCTGCTCTGTGAGTAACGAGCAGGTATGCTAATTAATCCTCATTTCCAGCAGCAGCCCGAAGGAGCTGCACGATGAGCATGGTGCTGTTTGATGCAGATGAACTGTGCTTTGGTGGGAATTCAATTACCCAGCTTTTCCTTGCTGAACATAATGCATTTGGACGATACAGTAGTTCCGGTGTTAATGAGATGCATTTTCACTGCTCTGAAGTCTGTATTTCTCCCTGTACTTAGTGCACAGCATCCACATTAATTACAGTTCCAGTGGAGAAAAACCCGCAGAGTTACTACCTGCATTTTCCTCCTGGTAATAGCAGTTTCCTTACATGGCCAGGAACATTATGGATTCACTCCTCAGCCACATTTTATACCAAACAACTTGATTGTGATAGCAGGGAGAGAACAACTCTGCTTCCCTTCAGCTGCTCAGGCTGTGCTGTAAAAGGGTCATTGGGGGGGGGGGGGGGGATGAATCAGATGCATTCAAGTCAGAACATCCTCGGAATAAAAGCATTTCTGGAAGTTGTTTAAAGAGGGTTTTGTGAGACATGTGGAACTCACGGCCAAATTAAACCAGCAGCTGATGGGCCCACACAAAACGGAGAATCCCCTGGGATGGGGGGCTGCAGCCAGCATGGGAAACCACAGGTATTTTATTCCAAGGAACAAACACATTTGTGCTTTGATTTCTTTTTTGGTTTTGAGAGTTTTCAAACTCCCAAGCCTGGCAGCATGGAGTTTCCCTGAGATTTCTCCAGCAGGAGTTGTGCATTAGGGGATATCCCACTGTTGGCTCCAAACCATCACATTTTGGCCACAGATGTTGTTGTCACCATCCCTGGAAGTGTTCAAAAGCCAAGTATTCGTGGCACGTGGCAATACAGTTTAGTGGGAATGCTGGTGTTTGGTTAAAAATTGGACTTGATGATCTTAGAGGGCTTTTCCAACCTTAATGATCCTGTGATTTCATGGAAAGCTGAGCAGTTTTAAGTTGTGTAAAACAGGAATTCCCAGGGAATAGCACTGCAGAGACATTCAATAAAAAAGTGAGCAGAAGTGTTGTAGCACATTGTATAAATCACTCTTTGACCTTCATTGAACACCACTGCCTCCTCACCTGTTAATAGCTGGAAATCCCTTGTAGCCTCTACTGCATCTTGGCAATTGGCATGGAAACAATTAACAGTTATTAACAGTTTTTTCTGTTAATCATTCATGTCTTTATTCAGGTATTTACACATCTCTCTTTGTTTAAATCTCCCCTCCCTCTCAGGAGTTGAAAGTGCCTGAATAGCGGGTGTGGTTAAAAATATAATGAGGTGCACAAAGTCTTGGCTTCCCTGAGGAGCAGCTGTGCAGGAGGAGGGGAGAACACTGGGATCTGGGGCTGTTGTGGTGGCCATGGATGGCAGAGGGGCTTTAGGAAAAGGATTTTCACTGGGGAGAGAAATCCTCAGTCTCTGTGTCCAGCTCAGTGTATCTGGCGAAAAAGCAATGAGAAGGATCTTACCCCATTTTTTCTGTAATTCCTTTGAAAATTAACATTTCTGTTTTTCCAAATAGGCCTCTTTATTTTTATGTTTTCTCCCCCCTTTTTGATACTGGTGTTTAAAATAAAACCAGGAGCTCACCCTCTCACGCTCATGGTGTGGTTCCCTGTTTGCTGGCAGCTCCCAGCAAGATTTTCAGGGGAAACCACCTTTTTCTGAAGCTCTGAGCCCTTCTGGTGTGGTGGAGGCTTTCAAAGACAATGGAGGAGTCAAGACGTGAAAAGTCTGAATCCTTCTGAAAACCAGAGCTGTGTTTGAGCCACCTGAGCCCTGCTGCTGCTCTGCTCTTTCAGAGGTTGCAGAGCTTGTGAACAACACTTTTTGCAGCCCCAAGTACTTCCAAGTTGAAAACTAACCAGAGGATTTAAAAGAAGAGAGAATCCCTGTCCTTTTGGTACCTTCCTGGCGGTAAATGCACCTGAACTGTGTTTTTATGGTGTCACCAGCAGCAGCAACAGCTGCAAATGGGGGGAATCGTGAAGCGCAAAGTCTCTGGAAATCCTGTGGCTCCAGGAGCTTCCCCAAATGTGGAGACAGGATAAATCCAGGGTGCCTTGCACTAGATGGAGCTCCAGGACAGCTGGCTCTCCTCAGTGCCCAGCTCCTGCTCCTGCCCAGCACTGGACACAGGGAGCTGCTGGACGTGAACCTGCACATCAGTGACCACCCTGCCCATCCCAGCAAAACCCTCAGGATGCCTTTAGCTGATGTTGTTTGGTGCCTCCAGGCTGGCTTGGCTGCCTGCAAAACAAAAAAAAAGTCTCAAAAATGTGAAATACCAACTCCTCTTTTCCTCTTCCATCCCTTTGGTCAGCCCCATGCTTGAGGCAGGAGCATCCCATCCCATCCTCCTGGGAATGAGGACAGAGAAGTGCTAGCAGACCTTGCCCTCAGCTCTCCTGCTGCTGGCTGAATCTGGAGACATTTACTTGAGGGTAGAGACTTCTCTGCTTCTTTAAATAAAATTTGCTGGCAAATTCTTGTGGTTCATATTTCCCTTAAATCTGGCTTAGAAGACGCCTATGGAGGTTTAATTGGAGCTAAGAGGAAGGGCTGGGTTTGGTAATTAGGGGAGAATGAATGAAAATTCAAAATTTAAAATGCAGCAGGTGAATGGTTGTGGTGGAGCTTTTCAATACTTCTGAAGTTCTTGGGCTCTCAGTGAGATCCTGCTCTCCAGGCAGGAGTGGTTTACTACAAATTCCACTTATAAATGGTACTAAAGCCTCTGTTAAGACTCCAGAATATTGACTGTGATTATTTTTGTAGCTCTTCTGAGTACAGTGCTACTGAAGGGCTCTAGAAATGGAAGCATGATATATTAGGGAAAGGTGTTGGGCTGTACAGAGGCTGCCCAGATATCTGCTGCTGGAATGGGGAATCTCTCTGGTTTAAGGAGATACTGTCTGGTATTCAGTATGGCCCCTCAGCAGGAGAGCAGGGCTGGATAAAGCAGCTTTTGTTCTCTAATTGATCAGAGACTCCCCATGGGAATTCCACAGGGAATTGTGTCTCAACCAAAGCTCTGCTTCCAGGGAAGGCTCCAAGCCCAGCTCTGGGTTATTTTTTAGATGAAACTTTGCTGAGTTTGTGGCTGTTTTTGTGGGCCACTGAAAACTTTCATGGGAACTATGCCCTGGCTGAGGATGGGGGAGGAGGGAGCTGCTCTTTGGGGTGAGGGCTGGTCACCCCTGGAGCTGGCTCTGAGCAGGGGATGGTCCCTCCGGGTGATCTCCCTTTGGCTGCTGGGGAGCAAGAGACAGAGGGGTTTTTGAATTTGGACCAAAAGCTGAGTGCCTGGGCTGGGACTTTGGCTGAGGTCCTGCTGCTCAGATCCCATCCTGCTGCAGGTGGAGGTAGGGATGAGGGAGGGCTGGAGCACCTCTGATGTGTAGAGACAGACCTGGAGAGCTGGGGAGGTTCAGCCTGGAGAAGAGAAGGTTTTGGGGAGTCCTCAGAGCCACTTCCCATGCCTGAAGTGGCCTATGAAACAGAGGAAGAGAGGCTTTTCATATGGGCAGACAGTGTCAGGACAAGGGGAATGGTTCTAAACTGAAGGAGGACAAACTTAGATTGGATAATGGCAAAGAAATCTTTTACTCTGGGTGGGCAGGCCCTGGCACAGGGTGCCCAGAGCAGCTGGGGCTGCCCCTGGATCCCTGGAACTGTCCAAGGCCAGTCTGGACAGGGCTTGGAGCAGCTGGGACAGTGGAAGGTGCCCCTGCCATGGCAGGGGTGGGACTGGGTGACCTTTAAGGTCCCTCCCAACCCAAACCAGTCTGAGATTCCAAGAGCAGTTTCTTAATTGTGAGCACATCTGCCTTTATTGAGCTTTTGCTGGGAATTAAGTGTGAAGCTTGGCTCTGTGTCCTAAATCATCCTAGGCTTCTCTAATCCCTCCCACCTTTCTCCCCCCAGATTTAGGTCTTCAGGGTCTGTTACAAAGAGCCCCCAGCTGTCTGCCCTGCCTGAGCTTTTCTGTTCATTCTCCTGCCCTCAGCTGGGAGGAGACAGCACCTTGCAAATGCCAGATGCCCAGGATTGTGCCCTTGTGCTTTCCCACAAGCACTAAAATCTCATAAGCAACCTGCTCAGACAGGATTGCCAGCCCTGCCTCACTCACCAGAGGGGAATGGAGATTTGCATCTATTTCAGAGAGGCAGCCATGATTTTGATTCTTTTTGTGAGATTAATTGAACCATGACGAGTTTTCTGCTTCACCAGCTCCAGAGCTGTGGCTGCAGGAATTCTTCCTCCTCACCTTCTTGGAAGCAGATGGTGATTTATTCCATAGTCATGTTGGGATAATGTGTGTTTCTTTGTGTTTGGATGGTCAATAGGGAGCACTCCATCTCCATGGGATTTTAAATATCTTGGAGGACCCAAAAGCACAGAGCTGCACGTGGGGACTTTGTGTAGATTTGTGATCCTCTTTAGAGGAGCTGAGGCCATATACTAGTGACTGAAATTCAGGGGGCCATAAATAGCATATTTCCATCTGTGGCAGCTCTGACTTGGCTTGACTGTTGTTCCTGTTACTTAGAGGGAATATGGACACTTTGGGTTATTTAAACAGTCTGGAAGCTCCAAGATGGGATGGAGGAAGGAGTTCTGATAATGGAATAAACTGCCCAGAGCTTGGAAAGCAGCTGAATGTCCTCTGGAAGAAAAATAAACAGTTATTTTTAGGCTTTTCTAGTGGTTTATTTATGGAGGGAGCTCCTGCACTCTGGAGTGGAGCTTGGTTGGTGGGAAGAGCATCTCTGCCTTCATGGGAAAGTCATGTGCCATGTTTTAATGATTTTTGGTGGCGGCTGTGGGTGAAAGTCAGGTTTTCCATAGTTCAGAGCTGGAAATCTGTTTTGTGTAGTCCCAGAGATGGGAAAGAGATGGAAATCATGGGGTGGGTCTAAGATAAGCCCAGCTTTAGCACTTCCTGCCCCTCAGCAAGGTCAGCTCTCCAGTTTGGGTTTTCCAGGAGTCAAATCATACATATGAATTACTTCTTGTACAAAGTTTTCGATTGTCAACAGAGTGATTTGTGAATAAATGTTTTCATTACTTGGCTGGCTCCATGGATGGATGAATAACATCCGTCAAATAAATTATTCATCCCTTTCTCTCCTTGCCATCATCAGATAAATTCCTTGTGATTTATATTTGTTCCTTATTCATCTGGCTACGAGGAGCAGACATATTAGAGATGGGTTAGGAGCTAAATCTGCTTTATGGAACCCAAGAAGGGAGCTCTGGTTGCTGTTGTTGGGGTCTGTATCCACACAAACCTCATCCCATGGAGTGCCAGTGCCCTCTGCATGCTTGGGGTGGCTCCATGGGGAGTCCCCAAGTGCTGAGCTGAGGGCAGAGCCCTCATTCCTGACAGAAATCTGTGTTTAACAGAGGGGAGGGGGGTTTTGGCCAGTCTTCAGGGCAGTTTTTGCAGCATTTTACACAGCACAGAGGCTGCAGACCTTCCATCCTTTCCCAGGCTCCCACTTTGCACCTTCCTCAGACTGCTTTTACCCCTGACAAAGCCACACCAGCCTCCTGCAGAGCACTCCAGCAGGGATGGGAGAAGATTTTCCACCGGTGCCAGAAGGGGAGTGGAGGGGAAAGGAATTAGTTTGGCTCCTCTACAGAAAGAAGCAAAGAAAAGCATCACACAGAAGCTGACTGAAGGGACAGAGATCAGCTGCTCCTGCTCAGAAGTGACCTGATTTATTAATCTGATTTTCAAGTGTTTCACTTGAAACTGTTGATTGTGCTTTTGTTTTGTTTTTTTTTAACTGGTGTTATTCCAGTTCTGAAAAATGCATCTATGCTTATTTTCCTTTCAAATCACTGGGGAAAGCATCTTTCAATTCCCAAAAAAAACCCCAAAAAGACACAATATTCTTCAAACCATTTTCCTTCTCAAACAGTTCAGGCAGACACAAACCACAGAAGGTTTCACCTTTAAATAGTAGAAGTTGGAAATGGAAAAGGAAAAGTTCCCTGGATGTGAAAAGCAGAGGTAAGAACAGATCTTGTTTGGAGCTTTAACTCGAGGATGCTGTGTCAGACCTGGCTGATCCCTGTGAGGATCCCTTTCCTGGAACACCAGGAAAGCTTTGATTTTTCATTCCCAGTATCAAATCCAAACACAAGCACTGGGATGCAGCTGAAGAGAAGGAATGACAATGGAGGGAAAAGCCCTGTGGCTCAGGGGATGAGGAAGGAGCATCCTCTGCAGGGAGGGAGGAGGAAGGAAAGTGGCTCAGGGGTTTCTCCCAGTGCTCCCCAGCCCTTGCTGGTGTTCTCAGTGTGTTGTGCTGCAGAAATGAGCCCAGAGATGCTCTGGAACGATCCCATCCCTCCCAGAACACCTCACAGCGATGCCCCACACACATTTTGTGTCTGTTATGTGCAGGATCCACTTAAATGATCCACTCAGCTGCTGCAATCCGTGTGTTCCCTAAAGAAAGCAAATCCCAAAGAAAGAGAATACAGCACCAAGCAGGGACCTTCCTGCCTGAAGGACGTATTGGAGTATAATTTGTGGAGTGATTGATGTATTTTATTTTTAATAATATTTTCCCCCTCTTGTCAGCTTTCTCGTTCAGGGGACACATCAATCTTGGAGCCCTTTCCAATTGAGAGCTGTATTTCAGCAGGAATGGTTTGCCTTGCCCACCTGGCTGGGAAGGGGAAGGGGAAGGAGCAGGGTTTGCTCTGCTTGTTTTGTTTGGCTTTGGCCTTGGAATTCAGGGTGCCAGGGAATGCAGGAGTTCTCACTCAGCCTGTTGGGGATCCTGATGGCTGATCCACTAAAACTTGGTGCTGGAGAGGCTGTGAGAGACTTTGGCACAAAACTAAGCCTATTTCAGTGTCCTTTTTAAAGCTCAGCAGGTTTTGGGAGGAATCATGGGGGACAAGAGTGTCCTGAGCCTCAGTCAGATCAACCCTTGCTTGGACATCCTCAGGTTGGCTTTTATTCTTTTATTGTTTTTCTGCATTTTTCCCCTCTATCCATAGCAAAGAAAGCCCTTTGACAGCAAGAACTTGGAGTTCTGTGTAGGATGGAGGGGTGAGGAGTGTCCCAGTGGCTGCTGTGTGTCCAGGAGTGCCCATCTCACCAGCTGCAGTCATGGCAGGCCTGGCTGTGAGTGGCTGGACTTGGGGTTCTCTTTGTGCCACCTCCCTGCTGCCCCAGATCCATTTGACAGCTGGGATTTGCTGGAGTTGAGGCACATCCCTGCTCTTCCCAGAGGCCACAGGAGCAGAGGTGTGTTGGGAGGGAGGGAAAGCACAGGTGAAACCAACACTGGTTGTGTTTGAGGTACCTGACGTGAGCACCCCTTCACAGAATCCCAGGATCACTGAGGCTGGAAAAGATCCCCAAGGTCACTGAGCCCAACCTGTGCCCAATGCCCACCTTGTCCCCAGCCCAGAGCTCTGAGTGCCACATCCAGACCTTCCTTGGACACCTCCAGGGATGGGGACTCCACCACTGCCCTGGGCAGCCCCTGCCAGTGCCTGACAATGAAGAAATCAATTTCTTCCATGAAGAAATCCTTCCAGATCTCCCCCCTGAGCCTCCCCTGGCCCAGCCTGAGGCCGTTCCCTCTCCTCCTGTCACTGTTCCCTGGCAGCAGAGCCCGACCTCCCCGGCTGTCCCCTCCTGGCAGGGATTGTGCAGAGCCAGAAGGGCCCCCTGAGCCTCCTTTGCTCCAGGCTGAGCCCCTTTCCAGCTCCCTCAGCCCCTCCTGGGGCTCCAGACCCTTCCCCAGCTCCATTCCCACCTCTGGACATTCCAGCCCCTCGGTGCCTTTCTCGTGAGGGGCCCAGAACTGGGCCCAGCTCTGGGGGTGCCCCAGCAGTGCCAGCACAGGGGACAATCACTGTCCTGCTGCTCCTGCTCACTCTGTTTTGGATACAAGCCAGGATTGTTCTCCTTGCCCACCTGGGCTCGTGTCCAGCAGCCCAGGTCCCTTCCCAGCCACTGTGCAGGGGTGGTGGCCGAGGAGCAGGGACCCTTCCTGCTGTCCCTGTCAGCGATCCCACGCGGCAGAGCCGGGCAGACACCAGTGCCACGGAGCTGTGGTGGCTCCAGGAGCTCTGCTGTGTGCCCTGGAGCCGGGCACAGCCTGGGGACACGTGCAGGGCAGCACAGCTGGCGCTGCCTCCAGAGGTGCTGCTGCCTCCTGGCTCTGCTGGGCTCCATCACATCCCGGCTGGATCCTTGGGATGGGCTCAGCACACAGAGCTGGGGCTGGGATGGCAGCTGGGAGCCTGAATCCTGTTAGATCCACAAGGAAAAGGTGAGGAGGTGTGTCCCAGCCCTGCATAACCAGGGAGGCTTTTCCTGCAGGTCCTGCAGCACTGCAGGTTAAACTCACCCTGCTCAGAACCTGCCTGTGCACAGGAATGTGTACAGTAATTGCCATTGCTGTAACAAATCAACTTGTTCTGCAGAGCTGAATTGTTGTTGTTGTTGTTGTTGTTGTTTTTGGGTGAGGGGTTTTTGTTTGGTTGGGGTTTTTTTCGGTGGGGAATATCGAGTTCTCATCATTTTCAGTGTTTGTCCAAAACCATGGAAAATTCCATCCTCCCATGAAGTTGTGAGAGCACAGCACTCTGGCTTGTCCAGTATTTCCTAGAGCTGTCCTGGATTTTAGCAGGAGAGCTGCATCCTGCAGGCATTCCCTGCACTGAGCACATCCATTGTGATACCCTTGGGATATGTGATACACCCATTGTGTGGCCCTTGGGATACAGAGGTGGCACTGGGAAAATCACCATCTGCTCAGGGCTGCCTGCAGCCTTAGCCTGTGGCAGGGGTTTACTGGGATACATTTGATGCAAATCCCACTGCTCACCTCAAGTTAAGCAGCAGGCAGTTGCACTGCTGCATCTCCTGCACGTGTTTCAATGAGTCCTGTGGATGCAGGCTGGGAAGTGGGAGGATGGAGACTGCTAGGGCAGGTGTTCCATGTGTCCCTGCTGATGGAGAGGTGCAGATCTCTCTCCCCCAGAGAGCTGTGAGAGGGGCAGGGGTTGGTGTCTCTGGCAGAAGCAGGATTTTCCAGCCTGTTGCTTCCAGAGTCTCTTCACCTGCGAGTGCTTTGCAGGAATGTCACATCCCCTGTGTCAGAGCAAAGGGCATGATTGATATATTCCCTCTCCTGAAAGGGCAGCTGGTGTCTGGATGGGCTGGCTGGCCCTGGAAAGGTGACCTGGGGGCACTCAGACCTCCTGCTGCTGGCCCAGGCTGTAGGAATTGCCTTTGCACAGCTCTGGGTATGTGTGCAGGTCCTTAAACCAACAGATTGTTATTCCACCAGTCCTGTCCCCTCTCAGCAGCTCCCAGCCATCCCTTGGTGCCCTCCTGGCACGGAATTCCCCAGGGCAGCATGGATCTGGGGACAGCATGGATCTGTGGACAGCGTGGATCTGGGGACAGCATGGATCTGGGGACAGCGTGGATCTGGGGACAGCATGGATCTGGGGACAGCGTGGATCTGGGGACAGCATGGATCTGGGGACAGCGTGGATCTGGGGACAGCGTGGATCTGGGGACAGCGTGGATCTGGGGGCTGGCACCTCTCCCCATGGGGCTGGGGGGTGGCTGGGCAGCCCATGGAGATGTTTCTCATTGAGGTTTGCAAGGCACAGGGCAGAGCTGCTGGGGTCACCTGCCCAGGGCTGCTTGCTCTGCCTCTGGATTACAAGATTTATTTATTTTTTCCCCCAGGAAAGTGGCAGAGGCTGGACAGGCTGGTGGGGATGCTGAGGCAGCTTTCCCTCTGTCAGACCCCAGGGCTGCTCCTGGAAAAACATCATTTTCTTTTGGCTCCAAAGGGCTCTTCCCAAACAGAGCCCCACGGGGGCAGGGTCACTTTTACCAGGGATGCTTTGTCATTTTTCTTTTGCTAACAAGAGCTCCAGGAAGATTCTGCTGAGACTCCCCCTTCATGTGCAGCCCAGGTGTTTCCAGCTCAGCTGCTGGAGCTTCCAGTACCAGTTTCTCTAACACTTATTTCACCCAGAATATTCTGTAACTCGCTTAAAATGAAAAATGTAGGAGTTGGGTAAAACAAATTGTATTTAATATCAACTTAATTAGCCCAATGATATTGCACAGATGGCATTCTGGATTTTCATGTTTTATTCAAGAAACCTTTTGGGTTTGGGATAATATATCTGAAACTGGGACGGAATTCAACAGCCTCACCTTGGCATTTAAACCAAGTCTGCTGCAGAGCTCGGGAGGGCTGGGCTGGGCTCTCTGGTTTTGGGGTTCTGGTCTTGGGTGGGCAAGAGTAAATGTGGAGATTTCCAGCTGGACTCACAGGCAGGAATAAAGCTGGATGATGGAAGACAGCCTAATAGACAGCAAATGATAAACAGGCTTTGAAAGGGGAAAGAAAGGTGAAAAGCTGTGTTTCTTGGAGACCAGGCAGGAGCTCTGGGAGTTTCTGTGGGCAGAGCAACTGCTTGGGCCAGGAGAAATGAAGAGAAGGATCCAGGGAGAGCTCAGAGCCCCTTCCAGTGCTTAAAGGGGCTCCAGGAGAGCTGGAGAGGGACTGGGGACAAGGGATGGAGGGACAGGACACAGGGAATGGCTCCCAGTGCCAGAGAGTGGGTTGGATGGGGTATTGGGCAGGAATTGTTCCTTGGCAGGGTGGGCAGGCCCTGGCACAGGGTGCCCAGAGCAGCTGGGGCTGCCCCTGGATCCCTGGAAGTGTCCAAGGCCAGGCTGGACGGGGCTTGGAGCAGCCTGGGACAGTGGAAGGTGTCCCTGCCATGGCTGGGGGAGGAACAATACGAACTTTAAGGTCCCTTCCACCACAAACATTTCTGTGATAATTTTTCCTCTTCAGCCCCAGTTATTGTCAGTGTTGTTTTTTTAAGTGAAGACCAAGTGGACCAATTTCCAGAGCTCTGTTCCTTTCCTTCTCTGTGATGTCCCTAAAAAGTGATGCCTTAGAGGCTCCCAGTGGTCCTGAGCTCTGAGAGAAAATCTTGTCTCCCTTTTTTTCTGAGGACACACCATGAGCCCCAGCCCTGGCCCTGCCTCTCAGCTGCCCTCTGTTCTCTGAGCCTCCTTCATCCACTGCTGACTGTCCTTGAAGAGCTCCTCAGGAGCAGCAGTTTTCCTTTGGAGCCCAGGCTGAGGCTCCTGGGAGCATCACAGCGGGATCACACGGTGTGCAATTCCCAAATTCCCTGTGTAGCCCTTGCCTGGGGCAGAGGAGCTGCGTGGCTGTGTCAGGCTGTGTCAGGCTGTGTCCCACCTCCCTGTCCCAGCTTCACTGGGCAGTTTCCTGCCTCAGAACATTCCAGCCCCCTTTTCTTGGTGACCCTGCTCTGCTCCCAGCCTTAGCAGCCAGCCCAGTTTCAGGGCCAGTAGCAGACTTTTCCAAAATCCTTCTGCTTTATTGAGCCAGCACCCCCAGGGTCCCCAGGGAAGGGCTGTGCCCAGGGATTCTGCTTCCACTTCAGTGTTTTGTCCTTGTGTGACCTTCTGGACCCTGGTGAGGCCTGATCTGAAGCTCCTGGATGAAGGAGGTGTCCATCCCCAGTGCGAGGGTCTCCAGTGCTAATCCCTGGCAGAAGCAGGCTTGGCTGCCAAAATTTTCTCTTCAGTGTCAGAGTGTGCTTCTGTTTTGCAAAGGAGTGAAATTTCCATGTGGGCAAAGTCCTGGGCTGATTTGGGTCCAGGACAAATCCCATTTGGACCATCCCACGTGAGCAGGTGAAGCTCCCTCAGTTCCCAGCAGGCTGTGTCCTGGAGGACAGGAGAGCTGCTGGGTGGCCAGGCTTTGAGGAGTGCTGGCCAGGAGGTGTGGGGAGACAATCCTGATGCACAGGACGTGCTCCAGGAAGAGCCCTGCGGCTGAAGGGGTCAGTAAGAGACAGCCAAGGCAGCTGGAGGGAGAATCAAACTGTGCTGCTCCCCCAGGGAAAGCACTTCACTCACGGCCAGGAGGGCTGGCAAACACAGGCTGGGCTTGGGGTCTCCTGCAGCTGGGAAAAACCTTTCCTTGGAGCAGGCAGACTCCAGCCCTGCTCACCTGTGGCTCGGAGCTGGGAGGTTGTGATGTGCTGCTGGTGCTGGGAATCAGCTGGGAAGAGTGGGGCACCCTGCACCTCAGCAGATGTGACCAGAGGTGCCCAAACCCTTCACTGGTGTCCTCCTGTGTGCCTGAGGAGCGCTTGACAGACCTCAGCTTAGCCAGAAGTGGCTCATGGCCCTGCTGGGATGGATCTCTAAAGTTTACATAGGTGACAGGGGGTTCAGTATTTCCAGGGCCCTCTAGGCAGTACTGAATGTGACAAGCTAAAACTCCATTTTCATGCCTCAGTTACTCCACTTGTGCCCTTTCTCTCATCATTCCTGGTTGTTTTGAAGACTCCCTTGTTCTGTTTTTAGCTGTGGATCTTTTTCCAGAGACAGGAACAGGGAGAAAATGTGTGGGATTTTTGGTGGTGGTAGGTTTTTTAGCCTTTTGTAATAGAAATACACTTGTCTGACTCTGCACATGGTCATTTACCTGGGCAGGGATGGCACCAGCCCCCAGAGAGCCCATTTGTGCTGGTGTTGCTCTGCAGCCCCTGATTCCTGGTGGGATCTGTTCAGCCAGAGCACTTCAGCACGTCCTGTTCCACCTGGGGACACCTCTCCGTGTCAGTGCTGTGAGGAGGAGGAGGAGGAGGAGGAGGAGGCTGCAAGGAGCAGAAGAGCAGCTGTGACCTGCAGGGAGGCACAGGGTGAGGGGCAGGAACACAGATGGATACTCCAAGGCCCAGGAAAAGGGGATGTGCTGGTGCTGGAAGAGAAGGGAGCAGTTTGGGTGAACCCAGACAAGATCCTGCAGCCTCTGGCCCTGGCTTCTCCCAGGGCTGGGCTGGCATCTTGGGGACAACCCTGGGCTTGATTTGGTGCCATGGAACCCTCAAAACTCTTCATTCTCAATGCCCAAACTCTTCAGGCCTGCAATTATCCTGTTAGATTAAGTCAAATCATCCTCTCTGTCCATGAAGGTCCATTTTTGCTGCTGACCCCATCCCCCAGCACAAAATGGTTCTGTTTTCATGCTCTGTCTAATTTGTAATTTTCATGGGTGTTTGAGCAGCCACTTCCACCTTTCTGGGTGCAGTGTGGAGTGCTGGAAGTCAGGAATGCCAGTGTGTATAACATTGTTAATTTTAGGCATTTCTCTAATCACTGCCTGCCTTTGCTGCTGCCGCCCCTCCAGAACCACAGCAAAAACATCTCTCAACATCCCTAAAGAGCAAACAAGATTTAAATTGTGCTTTGAATTCAGATATGTTCTCCTTCCAACACTCAGAGTGGCAGGGAAAGGGCTGATGAAACCCTGCAGCCACCCCTGCCACGTCCAGCCTCTTTCCTGGTGCTTCCTCAGTGTGTTGATCTGTGAGCTGCCAAATGTGGAGCAAGATTTGGGTGTAATCCTGATGGAAACCCCCAGCAATAACCAACTTTGGGGGTTTTACTGCTGCTTTGACACAGATGCTCAAACTGAAGCTGTGTCCTGTCCATGCCAACCCCCAGCTTATTCCAAGCTGCAGACTTACTTGGGAATCTTTGCCTTGGATTTGGTCCCTTGCTGCCTTCAGTGAATGAATCCCTTTGTGTGCTGGGTTCAGCTTCCAGCTGAAGCTGAGGCAGCTCCTGGGAGCAATTTGAATTATTTTTTATTTTGGCCACGACAGTGGAGAGAGGTGGTGACCCCAGAGGGCAGCAGGACTAATTTGGAGGTTGGAGAGAGCTCAGTGGTGTCCCCACAGCCCCCAGGAGCTCATGGGGACTGAGGGAGGTTGGGTGGGGAGAGGAAATCTGCATCATCCAACTTTGTGTACCTCCAGTGTCTGAGCAAGTTATTCAGGCTTTCTTTGGAGCTGAGAGAGAGACACTGATTTTTCTGGAGTGCCATTCACCAGCCTGGGTTTCAATATCTGAAATGAGTGAGAATGGGTGTCCTGGAAAAGCCTTTTTTTAAAACATGGAACCTGCAAAAGCTGGCTTGGACAGAGCAGTTAACTACAAGAGTAGTTAATATCTAAATTCAGGCAACTTTAAATGTTTCTTCCCTGCCCAGGTATTTCCACCCAGCTAAGGCAGACCCAAGCTCACTGCTCTTTCCAGTTCTCTTTCCTCTGCCCCCAAACACGATGTGAAACACTGCTTTAGAATGTTTTACCCTGTAAAACAACATATTGCACTGTTCCCTGTTCACTTTCAATTTTATGCAACTTTCTCTGCTGGAATAGGCTCAGTGATCCCAGGAAATAATTGGTGAGCTTGTTAGACTAATGGGATTTTTTATTTTCAAGGCTATAGATCAAACAAGTATGCCTGAAAATTCATTATACATGCAGTGAGCACAAAATAATTATTCCTTCCCATGGAAGTGCCGGAGGAGAGACTGTGATAAGGTGGGGCTTTAAAAAAACCTGCTTGATTTATCATTTGAGGCAAAGTTCCTGTGAGATGCACGAATTCAGTATTGAGTGACAGTCACCTGGCTGGCCAGGGGGCAGGGGACAGCCTGGAAAGGATTTTGACTTTGCTTTTTTGACTTTATTTTTGGTCTGGAGCTAAGCAGCCCCTGAGTTGTGCTCGTCCTTTTCAGCAAACAGCCCCAGGTGTTGTTTGGAACAGCAGAATTTTGTGTTGCTCCCAGGTGGTGAAAAAGGGATGGTTTCCCACCTCCCTCTTCTCCAGGGCTTTGGTTTGCCATCTCCTTCCCCTCTGGGGAAGCCAAGGAAATCTCAGCCAGGAGAGAGGATTTGTTCAGTCCTGCAGGTGGACACGTGAGAAAGGGGATGTCAGCAGTGGAGGATCTAGGCCAGAATAAAATGCTGGATATTGACTGAGATGTGGGCTGTGCTGCCTCATGTTCAGCCTCACCATCCTGAGCATTTTGGGTCTAAATTGCAGTGTCTGGGGTTGTCCAGGTTTGGGGCTGCTGGGATCTTGCCCACGAGCTCAGCCTGAGCAGTTCCATCAGTTGTGTCCCACGAGGAACCAGGAGGAGATGCTGGCAAGGGAACTGGAGCTCCTTCCCTGTGGGGACAGGCTGGGAAAGCTGAACCTGGAGAAGAGAAGGTTGTGAGGAGACCTCAGAGCTCCTTCCCAGGGTGTGAAGGGGCTGCAGGGAAGTGGGAGAGTGACTCTTCCTCAGGAGCTGCAGAGACAGGACAAGGGGGAATGGGATCAAACTGAAAGAGGGGAAATTTAAGTCAGAAATACACAAGAAATTCTCCCCTGTGAGTATGGATGCTAAATCTGAACCAGAGTGCCTGTAGTTATTACAGGCCACATAGCTCTCAGGCCTGACTGAAGCCTAGCCTGAGAAATTCATGAGAAAGAATTAAAACAATTCTCAGAGATACTAAACAGCCTTGCAGGTGTTGTTTTGCAACCTGTTGTTTCTCCTTGCAGGAGACAGTCAGGGGGGGCAAGTGCCCCTGACCAATGATGGTGGTGTAGTACTTTGTTAACCAATAAGAGTTTCCTTTCTGTACTTTTCCACGTATCTGTCTATAAGACAGAGCTGAAGCAATAAACTAGGGAATTCTCCTGTCGTGACTCCCTTGAGAGTCCATTGTCGTTCTTTAAAGCCGTTCCCAATTGGAACAACACTGTGAGGGTGGGCAGGCCCTGGCACAGGGTGCCCAGAGCAGCTGTGGCTGCCCCTGGATCCCTGGAAGTGCCCAAGGCCAGGCTGGACAGGGTTTGGAGCAGCCTGGGATAGTGGGAGGTGTCCCTGCCCATGGCTGGGGGAGGAATGAGATGATCTCTAAGGTCCCTTCCAACCCAACCCATTCTGGGGGGGAATTTTACCTTCAGTGTATTTGCAAATTGCAATTTATTTTTGCATCTTTGTTTGAAAATTAATTTGTCTTAAAGATATTTTGTGTGTTTCTTGAGTTGTCCACATATTGCTGCCCTTCAATCAAGTATTTTCCATTTGCAGAGCTGGCCAAAGAATTAATTGTTCACTGAGAAGTTCCATAGAAAACCCCTTTATAAAAAAGCACAAGTGGATACTGTCTTTGTGGGGAAAATTGGTGAATGTTTGGGATATGACAGGAGAGAGAAAAAAGGAAAAGAAGCAAAGACAAGTCATAAAAAGGCTCAAAAGCGCAAGCTGTGACATCTTGGAGAGAAAAATGCTTGCTATACCTTGGAAAAGCTCGAAAACAAATCTCCAACTTAACTTAAAAATAGTTCTTCTCGTTCTGCAGGCACAAAGACTAATTGGAAGTGACACCATTTAAGAATGTCACTTCCAGTCGGTCTCATTGCCCTGGTGTTTGTGCCTCCCATCCTGTGCTGGGCTGGGATCGCTCCGTGAGCAGGGAGAGGGAATTTTGTCCCTCAGAAGAGACTGGGCTTGGTGGCCAGCTCCTTCTGGGCAAGCAGCTCCTGATCCCCATGGATGCACCCACAAGTGCAGGGATCTGGACTTGGCATCTCCAAGCCAGCATTTGCCTTTTTGATGGACACCTCTCACAGCCAGTGTGGTTGGGAAGGTGGTGACCTGACTATCCATTCTCTGGTGGTGGTCAAAAACTTATAAATACTGAGAGAATAAAGGACTCTGTTGCACCACACCTCGAGCTGTGTCCCTGTGACTCATTTTGTGTCCAGCAGTGACACCCATCCTGGTGCACTGAGTGAGGGGAGGATGGACAGGCCAGCAGCAGTTCTGGCTGGAGGATTCCTGCTGGGCTGAGGGCAGTGGCTGCGCCCATCCACACAGGAAACATCAGTGTGTGTCCAACACCTCCTGAGGGAGCCCCTTAGGCACAGCTTCTGCCCAAGTTTTGCCAACATCTCCCTGGGCAAAGCATCCAGGGCAGTTCTTGCAAAGGCAGCACCTTTGAGGAACCCACAGTTGACAGCAAATTGCACACAATTACTCTGCAGTGCATAAGCAGTAAGTAATCAAGCATGCTAATGACCAGCAGCGTTAATTACTGGCCACTTCCCCCAGCTGTTCCTCACCTCTGGTCCCAGCTGCAAAACCAGCTCACAGTGTGCAACAGCTGCATTTGGAGGCCCAGAACAGCCCTGGCCTTTGGCTGACTGTGTAAAAGTTGGATGACAATTTGTAGCTCCACGTGGGAATTTTGGAGCTTCCCCAATTAACCCCTGAGTGCTGTGGGATTCTCTGCTGGAGGATCTGAGTGTGACAAGCTGCTGATATTGCCTGAGTTGGTGCTGGGGCATCACAAAGGAGCCTGGACACCTTCCCCTATCCCAGGCTGCTCCAAGCCCCATCCAGCCTGGCCTTGGACATTTCCAGGCATCCAGGGGCAGCCACAGGAAACCTGTGCCAGGGCCTCAGCAGCCTCACAGGGAAGAATTGACATAATTAATGTAACTAACATAGTTCCTTCTGAAGGTCCAATGGTGAAAAGCATCTCTGTAGCTTCAGCTGATGAATTTCAACACTGAAAGGCACAAAAAACCCCAGAAGAAATGGAGCTCAAGCTGGCCAGGACGAACATTTCCTCTCCTGCTGCCAATTATGGGGCAAGGATTACATCACAGCGTGTTAGTAGAATTAAATATCTATTTGAACTTTGCTTCTCGTGTACTTTTTAATTTTAATATTATTTATTCTTTGACTTTCAATAATTCATCGAGATGCGTCCATATCGGTAATTAAAACATGTACAGTAAGAAACAGAGCTCACATAAATTATTCCACGGCATTCATTATTTATTTGGCCACTTACAGCTGTGCAAAATTTACAGAGAAAATATGTACATTAATTAACATGTACATTACAATTTCATGAGTGCACTTTTTCGGTGAGTAAAGATACTCAGATATGGGTGGGGGAGCAGCTACAGAGGTCTTGCTTGTGCCTTTTAAATTATTTAGGTTTAAGAAGAGGTCTGTGGTTGGAATCCAGGAGGAGCTGCTCGGGGGAAGCCTTTCTGCTGGCCTTACACGTGTGGTGGCAAAGTGGTTTTTTCCAAAGCTGCCAGGATTCCTGAGCCAAGCTCAGGGATGGATGTTTGGCTGTGTTGTACAGCCACGGGCACTGAGTAGAGCAAGGGACAAGAGAAAATCTGATATTTCACACCCTCTGGTGTAATTTCCTGTGGTTGAGTCTATCAGGGAGCGCTGGTGCCATGGTGGTCCCACTGCATTTCTTGGCTGGTGTGTCCTGGAGGGTGAGGCTCAGGACAAGGCCCTGCAGAAGACTCTCAGAGGGGTTCTGGAGGCACCACTGTTGATTTTTACCCCCACAGATTCCAGCTGAGGCTGCTGCAAAGTGACTCCAGTTCTAAAACCAGCTCTGGAAAAGGTCCTGTGCATCAGCACTGAGGCACAGCTCAAACAAAGAGGAGTTTCTTTGTGCCAAGTGCATTAAAAATACCCAAACCAACCCAACCAAACAACTCACGGATTCTATCGTCGTCTGAAAGGGAAAAGAAACATTTTTATTCAGTGCCACAAAATTTGCATCAATAACAAGTCCAGTAGCACACCAGGAAATTTCCACATGAGTAAACTCCACTCACTGCAAAAAGGCTTGTATCCACTCCTGGAATTTAATGGTTCAGCTGGCATGTGAAAGCTGTTATTTGGAGGTTTAATTATTACGATCAAATTAAATTTCAGCTATTGCAGCAATGAGCAGATGCCAGCTGAGGGATTCCTTGCTGGGGAATGCTGGAGAGGATTTTGGTGTATCCACATGGGAGCCTCCCTGCTAGGAGGATGCTCAGAAGGCATTGTGCCTTGGATAATGAACTATTCAGGAGTTCTGGGAGTCCCAGGGATGCCTTTTCCTGGTTATGAATTACTCCTGGTGAAATCTGGCTATGAACTGCCTCACGGTGACCTGTGGAGTTCCTGGTCAATGAGGGGCTGCTGGAATGAAGGGAATGCTCCACTTCATGGCTATGGAGCTTTTCCTTCCCCCAGCAGGAGCTCTGGCTGGGACTTGTAATGGAAAGTGTGAAGACTTGTGCAGATGAAGAGCAAAGAGAACAAAGACCCTCCAAAACTCACTCTGTCTTTCCAACCAACCCCACAGAATTTGTCTGTGAGCTTTCATAGTTTTTGAATTGCCAGCCACAAAAAACTTTTAATTCTTTTTGGCCAGGCTGTGAGTGCACTCAGAGGGTGGAGCAGATGAGGAGACACAGGTTTGGGGAAGCAGAACACAGAACTATTTGCTTTCTGGAAGGCTGGAGTGAGGTCTTGGGGGAAATCTGCCTCACACAGAGACTTGACAAGAGCCATGAGGCTCTGGATCATCCTCCCCTGGACTGCCCAGGCATGGGAACTCCATCCCTCTGTCCCACAGGGCCAAACTGCAGACCCCCCAGCCTTCCCCAAACACCTGCATCCAGGGCATTTAGGAGCTGATTCCCCAGGGCAGGGCTGCCCTTGCCTCCACCCTGCCATCATTATTATTATTATTAATATTATTATTATTATTATTAGTAGGATTATTATTATTATTATTATTATTATTATTATTAACTATTATAATATTATGTTTATGTTTATGATGTTTATTTTTACACCCAGGCAATTCACTGTTTTGCAGGAAATGTCAAGATTTTCCACACAGGCACCTCTTTCCCCTGTGCACCCATCTTGAGAGAGAGAAAATGGTCATGTGCCACTTGACCAAAGCAGGGGCTTTGCAAACACACCAAACACTGGAAGTTTGGTAGAAAGAAGCAGCAAATCTCTTTTTTATCTTAGTTTTATCTTCACCAAACCTTCTCTGAACAACTCTGCACCTCCTTCTGCATTCATTTCCTCAAGCTGGGTGTCATGGAGTTACTTTACCTTTAAGGGAGTTGGAGTTGCTGGGAACTGCCTGGAGTCTTTTCTCCTGACCAATTATCGGTCATTGCTGAGAATTGACAGCAGTTTAGGCCATTGAAAAGTGGGATCAACTTGTGAACCCTACCTTAAAGTGTAAAAGCAGAGCTCTCTGGGCTCTCTTTGTTTCCTGGCTGTGAAGGGTGGCGGAGCTCCAGGCCTCCCGTTCCCTGCCCAGGCCATGCGGCCGGGCGGGGCCGGGGCCGGGCCTGCCGCGTCTCCTGCCCGGGAGATGGGGGGGCCTGGGGAAGGTTTTCCTCGGGCCCGGGCCGGGCCAGGCCGATCTCTGGCTCGGCTGCAGGTTTTGCTGTAACTAAATTCACTAGAAACTGCTGAGTGAAGAAGGAGAGAGGCTCTGGACCTGCAGCAAGCAGAGACAGCGACCACACTCTCCAGAGCAGCTATGAAGAACTTCCCATCGCAGACGGCTCCAGCTCCTGTTCAGCAGAGATCACCGAACCATCTACAAAAGCCTGGGCAAGATTTTAACTCTTTCATTACCCAGATGAGACTTGCGGATTAATCTTTTTATCCAGAGAGAGAAAAAGAGAGTGATCAACATGAAAAGAGACTTTATAAACTACCAGTGACAGGAAAGAAAAGAAGCTTCAGAAGAGGTAGAGAATTAAGAAGATGCTTTCATTAAGCTGAAATATCTTTCTGTTAAAACTATGGAGATGGACAATGAAGTCCTGAAAAGAACTCCTTTAATTCATGATACAGTATCTAGGGAGGAATAATAGGGTTCAAAGTGTAAATTGGAGTAAAATATAGAGTAATTATGGTATAGTGAAGTGCTGGGAGATTTGAAGCCTTGAGAGGCAATGAGAAAACTGTTTTCTAGTGAAGCTCACAGAAACAGATGAAGAAGACTTTTTTGCCTTTGAATAACTTATCCTTAAAAATGCTATCCCTAGACTCATGGCCCATACACACTTCAGAGTGATGTGAAAATGGGAGGAGTGAGCTCTAATAATAGCAGCTCTGGGCAGCTAACATTAGGGCAATGGAAAACTATAACAAAAATAGTTTTCTTGTGAGAAACTCCATAAATTAACAGGAAGAAACTTCTGTTTCTCTACTACGACTGGTGAAAAGACTGTAGCAAGAATTGGGACTGTTTTAACCATCAAAGTTCCAAAGTTTTTGTCTCTGTTGTCATGTGAACAAGGGAATAGTGGGTGAATAGGGGATGAAAAGGTTTTTCTGGAAGTTTATTCTGGTGTTCTTATTATTGTAGTTTGTCAATAAACGTTTTTTTTTTTTCCTTTTAAGTTTTATGCCTGTTTTGCTCTTGTTCTAATCCATATCTCACAGCAAGAAATAAGTAATTTTCTTAGTAATTGGATTAAAACCACGACATAGGACTTTTGTGGGCACAGGGAGTGTGAAGCAGAAATGCTGACAAGGATGAGAAAAATCTATTTAACGATTCATCTGGAGTATTTCTGAAGAGGAACCCAGAGATGTCTTCTGGGCTGTGTTTTAAGTCACTTCCTGGGCAGCTGTGGCTCCCCGGGGCAGACAGTGGCCCAGGGGAGCAGCAGCCAAGTGCTCTGAGGGCGCGTGAGCCCATCCGTCCTTGCCTCTTGCCACACAGATGTTGCAGGCAAGTGTGAAACCCTCTGCTCTTTGCTTCTGTGCAGGTACTGCAGGAAGAGCAGAATGAGAAGAGGGCTTTAACAGAGACACTGCTCCAAACTCGGGGACAGCTCAGCCAAGCGTGCCAGCAGGTCCAGCAGCTCAGGCAGGAGGTGAAAGAGCAGCAAGAGAAGGGACAGGTAAGTCTGAGTAGGCAGGGAATGGAGTGCAGGGCAGGGACAAGGGCACAAAAGGCAGCTCCTGGGAGTGAGGAGGCAAGGGCTGCCTCAGGCTGTGGGAGCACAGAGCCTGGTAAGCCCCAGAGCTCAGGCCCAGGAAGGAGGCCTTGCAGTGCAAGCAGAGCTGCATTGAGAAGCCACAAGAAGTGGCTGAAGGAATGGGATTTGGAGACAGCAAGTGCAAAAATCTGAGCCTGAGGGCAGGTCCCAGGAAGTCACTCTGCATTTTGTAGCCAGACCATCAAGGCAAAGCTGCAAGCTGAGCTGCAGGAAGCCCACAATGAAATGCTTACAGTGCATAGAAGGCACAAGGAAGAACTCCAAGGCATCAGAGAGGAGATGAATGTCCTCCTTGAGATGAGGGAGGCTCTGCAAAGTGACAACAGCACTGTCTTCTCTGCCTGACTGGGTTTGCCTGGTCTTAAGCCCACAAAATCTTCCAAAGCTGACAGAAGTGAAGGAATCTTCCAAGCAGAGAAAAAAGCAGGAATGGCAGGGGCAAGGTTCGGAGGAATAGCAAAGTGTGTTTGCTCTTGGCCTTGTGCAGAGTGAGCAATCCAAGAGAGACAAAGCAGCTGGGACGCCTGTGCAGGATTCCAGGGCATTCCAGTGGAACCAAGGATTCCAGTGGAGACAAAGGTAGAGAAAACAGGGGAAGGGAGGCAAGGGGCACCCTTGAGGCTGCAGCTCTGAACACGGGCTGAACTGGCTGTGGTGGAAGTGCCCTGCCCAGCCTGCCATAGCCACGTCTGTGTCCCCACATTGCTCAGTGCCTGGCACAGGCACCAATCCTGTCAGGGACAGCACTGCTAACAGAGGGACAGAGAAGCTCCAGAGGAGTGTGCTGCTGCTTCTGCTCCCAGATTTCCTGCTGGGACCCAGGAAAGAATGGGGGAAAACTTTGGCAGCAGACACCAGATCCAGCCTTGGCCTGAGGGTGCAGCAGCAGCAGCAGGCCTGGGAAGAACATGTGGATGCTGCTGGGAGGGGAAAGAGGTTGGGACTAGCATGCCAAAGGTGGTGTTATCTGTCCCTGGAGAAGAGGATGGAGTGCCCAGCTTACCTGGGTGTTGAGCTGCTTCAGTTGTCCTGCACAAATTGAAGAGAGTTGTTCGGCCTGCTGAAGAGCAGAATGAAACTGAGACAGCTCATTGTTCAGCACCTGGTTCCTTTGTTCCAGCATTCTGAGATCCATGCTCTTTTCCTCCAGAGACAGAATCAGCCTAGAAAGGAAGCATGCAACTCATTACTAATGGCATCACATTTTATAAACTCCTAGGACTTGCACCACCTCTGAGAAAACAGCTCTGTCCGATGAGGATTGTCTAAACAACTTGGCTGTTTGTTCCCCCTGCAGTCACAGCCCAGCATGTGCCCACTCTGCTTTTGTTCCTGAATGAACAGGGAGTTCCTGCCTTCATGGCCTACCTTCTATTTGAGCTGGGAAAGTGAATACAAACCTAACAAAGTCCTGCAATGAAGACATTAGGGGAGAGGAAGAATTTTCTTCTGACTAACCAGGCTCCAAGGGGAAGAGGTTTGGTCAACATGGAAGAGACATTTCCTTCCCCCATCTTGTATGTCCAGGTGGGAGGAGCAGCACCCTACAGCCAGGGGACGTCTGGGAAGTTCCCTGAGATTTACCAGCACCCATCCTACTTTCAGCTGGAGGAACAAAGGCCCAAGGCAGAAGTGGCAACAGAGGCTTGGAGCTCAAGCTGATGGAAGATGCAGAAACCTCCAGGCAAGCAAGAGTGCTCTGCCTTTCCTTTGTCTTCTTGGAAGAAGAATCCTGTGGCACTGAAGACTGGCTTGACTTGATCAGCTGGAGGAGCCCCCCTAACCCTGCTCTGGTTTCTTGCATTCTTTGCACAGTCAGTAACACCTGTGAGTGTGGAGGGTGGCAGGGACCCTGCTTGAGCCCCTCCAGGCACCGGGGCGGGGGGGGGGGTGGGGTGCATTTTTTCAGGAGCAATGCACCAGAGATATCATGAATAAAATCTCTCAAGAAATCCATCCCAGTTAAAATACTGTGTTTAGTTACGTACAGTTAACGTTCTTATCCCATTTGTAAACCTTGTACCCCTTGTTTACTCCGATGGTTATTAGTAATGTTAATTACGTACCAGGTTCTGAAGTGTTTGAAAGGTTCTTATGAGACATTCCTGTACCTTTCCCTTCCTTCCCTGCTACTACTGTAACAGAGCTGCTCCCATGGGGGCTAAATTAAACTAACAAAAGCAACCCATTAGAAAGGTATGCCACAGAAGGAGACAACTCCCATGGTTGCTGTGCCACACTAGAACAAAGAAACTCCCAGGAAGCTGTGCAACCAAGTAATACGCAAACTAAGGCATGCAAGACACCAAAACAATGAGCTAACAGAGGAATAAAAGGACAAGGAAACATATTCTAGCAAGCTAAGATCATCTCCCTGCATCACCTAAGGCTGCTTAGAAACCATCTTCCTGCATCACCATGACCTATGAGGACTGGAAAGGACTGACACCCCTAGACAACGAGCCAGAACAACAGGCCTTCTGGCTACTCTCATGAGGACGGAAGCCCCAGCTCTGCAGTGTGTGCTGCAAAGCTGAATTGTGCCTCCTCCTTGGAGCTGCCAGTGTGGGAACGGCCATGGTGCAAACAAGCCCTCGGGCCCCCCACCCCAAGAGCTGAATCCTAATTAAAGGCATCAAACAGGAGTCTTGTCTCCTGGCCAATTTCTTTCAAGAAACATTCTTGTTTCTTGGGTGCCTCCCAGGGCAATCTGGGCTTGATCAGCACTCAGGGCCTTAAGAAGGTTCTGCCCAGCAAAGGCATCAGATGCCAGGCTGATCAGATCCCAAAGGCTTCAAGTTACAGCAGCCAAGGTGGAGCTGATGGATGTATCCAGCTCCTTACACTGCAGCTCCAGCACTGTTAACACACCCACCTAACCTAACCTAACCTAACCTAACCTAACCTAACCTAACCTAACAGCACAACACTCCCTAGAGGGAAAGAGCTACCCCAAAAGCCTTTGTCTTCAGAAAAACTCCAAGTGAAGGCTTAAAATATTAGAGAATGAACACAACATACAGATAATGAGATGTGTCTTCATGGAGAGTTCAGAATCTGCCACTTAGGAAATGCTGCCAGAGCCCCAGGTAGGTGCAAAGATGGCAAAGAGGGAATGCATTCACCACATTGCAGAGTCCCACAGGCTTTCATTTACCTGTCTCTTTCCCTCTCTAGGACATTCACGGAAGCCTGCAATTCAAAATTTTCCAGTGCCACTGTTGCAGTCTGTTTATTCTGTTCTGATTATCAGGTAAATGGTTTGTTCCTGTTGTTATTCCCCTATGATTCTGTAATGGTTTTGCCCTCCTGTCAGTTTTTGTAAACCCCTCCCCTTTTTCCTGAACCTTCCTTGCCCATCACCTTTAGTCTGCCCCTGGTCCCTGTCATTCAATGTAAACCCAACCCTTTGTTCCAGCAAGTTCCCTGCCTTCCATCCCCTACTTGAAGCCCCATTGGCTTTGCAACTGCCGCCCCTCCCAAATGTTACCCCTATTGGCTCCTAGTATTGTGAACCCTCTTCCCGACTCCTCCCATACTGTATTCCCATTGGTCCTTGGTTTGTACCCTCCCCTCTTTAAATTGGAGCGCACAGAAATGCTCGGGGCTCAGAGTCCTTGGGTCCTCGTGTGCCTTTCTAGCCCTCGTCCTGTCACTGCTCCTTTCCCTCAATAAATCCTGTTCCTGGAAAGCTGCTTGAACTCTGAGTCTCCTCCATCTCCTCACTGAAGCCCACGACGCCAAGACCCGCAGAGTCTTGAGTGGCAGAGAGGCTCTGAATGTTCGGTCTGGGGAAAACAGCTCCCAGACCGTTCCCCACTCCTGGCGCTGCCAGTGGCCAGTGAGCAGAGCTAGCCCAGGTGTGAAGGGCTGCAGCGGGCAGCGTCAGCTGGCGCCCAACGTGGGGCCTCTACAGCCCGTGGAGACCCCCGGAGGAGTCGTGTCCTTCTGGATTTATAAAGACTCTTGGGCGGCAGCTACCTCGGTTGCAGCAGGCCGGTTTTTGTCCGGCAGCGCTCCCGGGGAAAGAGGCGACAATCTCTCAGCGCACAAGGGACCGCTCCTGGGGCTTTGGACATCTCCCACGGCCAGTGTCTGGACCTGGTAAGTTTTCCCAGGTGGGGGAAAAAGGGGGGGGGGGGCGTGTGTGTGAGCCCCTTTGTGTGTGGTGTGACTCCCCTGGGGGGAGGTGTGTGGTTTGGGTCCAGACCCTTATTTTTAGTTCTTTAAGTTCTCGTTTGCCGTTGGGGGGTGGTGAGACTGCGGAGCCGGGGGTGTGAGAGATGGGTGCGCGATTGTCGGCTCCGCAGAGGGGGATTTTCCTCCAAGTTGTGGGAATCCTTGAGGGTGGGAATCATAATTTTTCGCGTGGGTTGGTTAAAAGGCTGGTACGTTGGCTGTTCCTGCATTTTCCCCATGTGTCCCGTGAAAATGTTAGCTCCGTGTCATTTTGGAATTCTGTTGGGTCTAAATTAACGGCTTTAGTGGTTCAGGGGGACAAAACAGCCGCCAAATTAATCCCACTTTTCATTTTAATCTGGACTGTCTTGATTGAAAAAAAGGGGATGCAGAGACAGCCAACGCAGCCTTCCCCAGTTTCTTCAGTTTCCCCTGTTTCCCCATCCCCATGCTCCTCATCCCTCGTTCCTAAGCTGGGGGAGACTTGCGGAGCTACCTGTAGAACGCAGGGCTCCGAAGTCGGCAGCAGTCTCCCTGGCTCCCCAAGCCTCCCTCAGAACCCTTGCCCCGGTAGCCCTGGCCAAGCTGTCGGAGCTCTTACCCATTCCCCTACTTCCCCAGTTGACCATCCAAAGTTATCCCCTTTCCAAGTTGTAAATCCCCAGTTTAATAAAGCTAATGATCCCCAGTTACTTTCCCAGAACCCTGGATCCCCTATTTTCCCTTATCCCCAGTGTTCCCCTATGTCTCCCAGTGCCCTGCCTGACCCTCAAAATGGCCTCCAAGGGGCACAAGATGGCAGGGACCGCATGGTCGGACCCCCCCCTTGTGCTCCTTCTTCCCAGAACCCCTTTCTTCCCTCAATGACCAACCCCTTCCTCCCTAGCCCCTCCCTTCCATCCTACCCTGACTCCTCCCACTTCTCCTTGGGTGGTTCCTCCTCCTCGGGGGCGTGTCCCCAAAGTGTGACCTCCCAAAACCCCACCCCTTCCGGCTACTGCTCCTCCCTCCAACCCTCCTCCTCAGTCGGTCCTCCAGCCCCGCCTCTTCCGGCTTCTGGTTCCCACGCCCCTCCTCCTGGTTCCCACACTGTCCCATCCAGTTCCCACGCTTCGGGGACCAGAAGTGACAGGCCTGAAGACCAGAACCCGGAACAGGTAGTGATTCCCTTTGCCGCACCGGTCAGTTTTAGAGGAAGGGGAGGGAGGTACCGAGAATGGGAACCCTTCTCCTTCCAGACAAAGAGGGAGCTGTGCAAAGCCCAGAAAGAGTTCGGCAGGAGAAGTGAATATTTTAAGGGTTTATTAAAGGCCACCTTCTCCGCGAATGAGTTGGTCCCCCACGATTTAAAAGAGTTGTTTGCCTGCCTCCTTTCCCCAACTGATTATAGGCTGTGGTAACAGAGGTGGAAGAAGTCGTTAGAGGCCATCCTTCCTGAGCTGTTGCGCAGCGAGGAGTCCGCGGTTGACGCGGACGAAAACCCCCTCTCGATAGATCACTTGTGCGGTGAAGGGAATTGGGGGAAGCCAGAAGAACAGGCAAGGGTTTTACCCCGGCGTGTCTTAATTAAGATCACGGAGGCTGCAGAGAAAGTATTTAACATCCTGCCAGGGGGGGAACCCCTGACCAACTTCTCGAATATTAAGCAGTTCCCCAATGAGCCATTTACTGTGTTTGTTAACCGTTTACAGGAACAAATAGAAAGACAAGTTGATAAACCTGAGCTACAAGAACAGCTTGTCTTAGAAATGGCTAAGGCAAACTGTAATGACATCTGCAAACAGGTTATTTTTAGTTTGCCCATGTATCCACCGCCAACCTTGGACGTCCTCATTGATGCTTGTGAGAAGAAAGTTCCATTAGTGGGGGCATCCAGGGTACCACCACCACCACAGGCGGCCAGGAGAACACCAACAGCGGCAGTGACCCAACACCCATCGGGCCAGTTCATCCTTCCACCGGCGAGAACCACTCAGTGTTACCGATGTGGACAACTGGGTCACATGGCGAGGGACTGCCCCACCGCCCACCCACGCCAGGGGCTCGTGGGAAATGGATCTGGGGAGAGGGTACTGGAGGGAACAGCTAATAAAAAACAAAAAAACTGAGAGCGCGGCGCGAACCTGCCCCGCGTGATGCAAAAAATGGGGCAGGTATCACGGAGGCGGGGGGAAAGAAACATCGGACGTGGCAAATTTACCGGACGCAACACCTTATCACCGTCAAAGACATCCTCTTCCGGTCCCAGCACTGGATGGTGGTAGCTGTGGACCCACTGGAGGAGAACCAGCCAGAGAATGGACACGACTGTAAGTTTATCGCCATCGGGGACACAAAATACACACCCCCGGAGATTGAGATTTCTCCGATCACCTTCCCAGGTGGTCCGGAGAACCTCATTCTCCTGGCACGCTGCATTCACCCACCATACTTTCTACCAAAGGGGCAGATTATTGCCCAAGTTATTCCAGTTCCAGAACGGATCCCAGTAGACAACCATGCACCAGGCGTCTACTGGGCAGAGGTGGTGGGTGAAGACAAACCAATCATAGATTGCAACGTCAAGCAGGGTGCAGAATTTGTAAACATGAAGGGTCTGCTTGACACGGGGGCGGATGTGACGATCATCCCCGAAAGGAGATGGCCGTCACTTTGGGAGTTGCAACCCGTGGCAGGGAAAATACAGGGTATAGGGGGCACCCAATTGGCTCGAGTATCAAAGAGCGTGGTGCAAATTACGGGACCGGATGGGCAATTGGCAAACTTGCGCCCATTCGTTTCAGACTTTCAGGTTCCCTTGTGGGGGAGGGACCTCATGTCCCAATGGGGGGCAAGAATTGAAATCCCGAAAACCCCTCAGGATTTTTAGTGGCAGCCACTGTAGAGCGCCCCTTCCAGAAGCTGGATTGGATCACAGATGAAGCAGTCTGGATTGATCAGTGGCTGCTCAGAAAGGATAAATTAAGGGTGCTCAATGAGCTCGTGGAGGAGCAATTGGCGAAGGGTAACATTGTAGAAACAACGAGCCCTTGGAATTCTCCGGTTTTTGTCATTCGTAAGCCGGGGAAAGACAAGTGGCGACTCCTCCACGATCTACGTGCGATAAATAAAATCATTGTAGACATGGGGCCCCTTCAACCAGGGATGCCTACCCCAACCATGCTCCCCCGAAATTGGAATTTGGCTATAATTGACATCAAAGATTGCTTCTTTCAAATTCCTCTACACCCTGAAGATGCCCCACGGTTTGCCTTCTCGGTGCCTACCCTTAACCGAGAAGCCCCAATGAGGAGGTTCCACTGGCGGGTATTGCCCCAGGGCATGAAGAACTTGCCGACTATCTGCCAGTGGTATGTCTCCTCATTGCTGTCTCCCGTACGTGCCAAAATGGGGGAGGTCATCATCCATCACTACATGGATGATGTCCTAGTGTGCGCCCCCCATGACGATTTACTTACACGCTCTCTTGACCGAGTGGTTAAAGTTTTAACATCTGCAGGTTTTCAACTTCAGGAGGATAAAGTTCAAAGGATGCCACCCTGGAAGTATCTGGGTCTGCGGATCGCTGAGAGGACCATTGTGCCTCAAAAATTGGCCATCAACAGCAATCCGAAGACTTTGGCGGACCTCCACTCTCTGTGCGGGACCTTGAACTGGGTCAGGCCTTGGCTGGGCCTCACCACAGAAGACCTAGCCCCCCTCTTCGTACTTTTGAAGGGGGAGAAGGAGCTTAGTTCTCCCAGGACCCTGACCCCAGAGGCGAGGGAAACACTAGAGAAGGTACAAGATGCCTTGGTCGAAAGACAGGCGCATCGATATGAACCAAGCCTGCCTTTCTAATTCGTTTTAGGAAGACTGCCACACTTGTGCGGGCTCATCTTCCAATGGGACCAGGGTTCTAGGGACCCGCTCTTGATCATAGAGTGGGTTTTCCTGAGCCACCAGCGGTCCAAAAGTGTCACCCGGCCACAAGAACTGATGGCTCAGCTCATCAGGAGAGCTCGGGCTAGGCTTTGGGAGATGGCCGGGTGTGATTTCGCGTGCATTCGGGTGCCTGTCAGCTTGTCTCAGGACGAAGCGTCTCCAGATAAGCTGACAAAGGAAATGTTCCACCAATTGTTCCAGGAGAATGAGACCCTCCAAATTGCATTAGATAGTTATAGTGGACAGATTTCGGTCCACGCCCCTGCACATAAATTTTTTAATGCAAAATTTAATGTGATTCCGAAAGAAGTTCGGAGCAGAAAGCCCCTCAAAGCTCTGACTGTTTTTACCGACGCATCTGGAGCATCCCACAAGTCAGTTGTGACTTGGATGGATCCTCAAACTCAGCAGTGGGAAACAGATGTTAAATATGTAGAGGGATCTCCGCAAGTTGCTGAGTTGGATGCAGTCGTTAGAGCCTTTGAGAGGTTTTCTGAACCTTTCAATTTGGTTACAGATTCGGCCTATGTGGCAGGGGTGGTTGCAAGAGCTGAACATGCAGCTCTTAAGGAGGTCTCAAATCCAAAGCTGTTTGAGCTGCTTTCGAAACTAATTTACACTGTTTCCCACAGGAAGCAGCCTTTCTTTGTAATGCATGTGAGGTCACACACGGAACTCCCTGGCCCGGTAGCTGAGGGGAATAGAATAGCGGATTCCCTTGCTACCCCCGTTTCAATGGCTCAGCTACCTGACGTGTTCCAGCAAGCCAAGCTGAGTCATCAAATGTTTCACCAAAATGTGCCTGGTTTAGTCCGCCAATTCCACCTGTGGCGGGATCAAGCCAGAGCCATTGTGGCCACATGCCCACACTGCCAATCCACCGCAATGCCCTCCCTGGGATCGGGGGTCAACCCTCGAGGTCTGGGGAGCTGCGAAGTGTGGCAGATGGACGTAACACACGTCCCTGAGTTTGGCAGGTTTCGGTTCGTACACCTTTCCATCGATACCTTCTCGGGTGCTGTCTTTACTTCTGCCCACACAGGAGAGAAAGCCGAGCATGTCTGTAAGCACCTAATGCAGGCTTTCTCTGTACTGGGGGTCCCCAAAGAAATAAAAACAGACAATGGCCCAGCATACACCTCCAGGAAACTGGAGGAATTCCTGCAGGAGTGGGGAGTGGAACATAAGAGAGGCATCCCACACTCCCCCACAGGCCAAGCAATCGTTGAGCAAGCCCATCAGTCGCTCAAGCGTGTCCTTTCTCACCAAAGGGAGACTGTGAAGGGCTGCATGCCACAAGAGCGGTTGTACAAAGCCCTTTACACGCTAAACTTTCTCAACTGTTCCGAGCAGGACCCTAACCCTCCAGTGGCCCGGCATTTCAAGACCACCAAGAGTTACCAGTTGCAGCAGCGCCCTCCAGTGCTGGTCCGGGACCCTGAGACCCAGAAGATCTTGGGTCCTTTCGATCTGGTGACCTGGGGGCAGGGGTACGCTTGCGTATCCTCGCCCCAGGGACTAAGGTGGATCCCACAAAGATGGGTGAAACCTTATGTCCCCAGACATCCAAGCAGGCCACCAGATAGGGTCGAGGATGTCAATGACGTCGCGTCCGGATGAGCCATCCCCCATCCTGAAGAGGAGGAGGAAACAACCCAAACCCCTTTTTGTTATGTCCACCTACCTTTTTCAGTTAAAGTTATGCTTTTCGTATGTTTTGTTCCAGAGGGAGCCATCCCGGGGGAAAGATGACAACCCCGAAAATCACCATAGTCATCTTCGGTGTTTTGCTGATGGCGGCCCAGCCAGAGGGGTGGATCGTGCCTCAACCCAAACAAAATGTATGGGTAATGCTGGCAAAGTCCCTGCAGCGGGATGAGCTGTGTCTTTCCACCGGAGCAGCGGGAAACCCAATGACAACATGCCTGGTGGGGATCCCTTTGAAACCTGAAGAATTTCCTGACTCCCTTACTAGTTTAGTTCAAGATGCCAACCGGGTAAGCCGGCTCAGCGTGTCGTTCGTTCTGCGCCAGTGTATAAAATTAAAAAGCCTGTCAAGAACCCCCTCCTCCTTTGGAGAGACTGGCAGGCCACGCTGGAGCGGGAGACCGTTGAGTCCCAGGAGTTTGATCTTTTAGATTCCTTCCCAGCATCGTTTTGCATTCATTTTAGTTATTACCCTTCTGACCCTGCACCGTACCCCAAAGTTGAGCAAGTGAACCAACAATTCCAGGCGGCAAAGTGGTGCCAGCATATTGCTCACGTAAAGATGCCCTCAACCCTCCATCCTACCCCTCTTCGGTTGCCCAAAGGTTTGTTCTTAATTTGTGGAGATCGGGCATGGGCAGGCATCCCCTCTCGCCTTCTCGGAGGGCCGTGCACATTGGGCCGGTTGTCCCTGTTTTCGCCCAACACAACCCAAATTGAAAATTGGAGTCAAAAGAATAATTCGACCATCAGGAAGCGCAGCCTGGATGACTTAGATCCAGACTGCAACTCGGAAATTTTCCATTGGAGCAAGCTAAAACGGGTAGCAGTGTCAGTTTTTCTACCTTGGTTGGCCGCTGCTCAAGCCCTCGGTGAATTAGGCTAATTTGAGTGCTGGGTAGTAAAAGAGGCCAATTTAACATCAGCTGCGCTAAGCGACCTCCTCGAAGACGAGGAAATAACCAGGCAGGACAAAACAGCCGCCAAATTAATCCCACTTTTCATTTCATGCCCAGCTGTCCAGGGGGCAGCAGCTGAGATTCAGCAGAGCACTGAGTGTCCTTCAGAGCAGCTGCCATGGAGCCCCCACAGCATGAGGCAGCCCCAGGGATCACTCCATCAGCTGCTGCTCTGCCATGGAAAAGCAAGAAGGCCACAGAGTCCTCCCTGGCTGACTGCAGTGCCACTGCTGTTTCACTCACCTGCTTTTGTAGAGCATCCCTCTGCTCAAAGAGGACATTCATGTCCTCTCTCTGATGCCCTGAAGTTCTTCCTTGTGCCTCCTCTGCACTTACCAGCATTTCATTGTGAGCTTCCTGCAGCTCAGCTTGCAGCTTTGCCTTGATGGTCTGGCTACAAAATGCAGAGTGACTTCCTGAGACCTGCCCTCAGGCTCAGATTTTTGCACTTGCTGTCTCCAAATCCCATTCCTTCAGCCACTTCTTGTGGCTTCTCGACCCAGCTCTGCTTGCACTGCAAGCCCTCCTTCCTGGGCCTGAGCTCTGGAGCTTACCAGGCTCTGTGCTCCCACAGCCTGAGGCAGCCCTTGCCTCCTCACTCCCAGGAGCTGCCTTTTGTGCCCTTGTCCCTGCCCTGCACTCCATCCCCTGCCTACTCAGACTTACCTGTCCCTTCTCTTGCTGCTCTTTCACCTCCTGCCTGAGCTGCTGGACCTGCTGGCACGCTTGGCTGAGCTCTCCTCGAGTTTGGAGCAGTGTCTCTGTTAAAGCCCTCTTCTCATTCTGCTCTTCCTGCAGCACCTGCACAGAAGCAAAGAGCAGAGGGTTTCACACTTGCCTGCAACATCTGTGTGGCAAGAGGCAAAGACGGATGGGCTCACGCGCCCTCAGAGCACTTGGCTGCTGCTCCCCTGGGCCACTGTCTGCCCCGGGGAGCCATAGCTGCCCAGGAAGTGACTTAAAACACAGCCCAGAAGACATCTCTGGGTTCCTCTTCAGAAATACTGAATGAGTCGTTAAATAGATTTTTCTCATCCTTGTCAGCATTTCTGCTTCACACTCCCTGTGCCCACAAAAGTCCTACAATCTCACTTTGGCACTGAACACCTACCAGCACACACCAGAAGGGGAGTGGTAAGAGAACAGTGAAGAAACTCTGAGGTATGTCTTAGAAAAACAGAACACAAGAGCAGCAAAAAAATCTCAACTTAAAGCTGATGTTTCTGCCTGGCTTCCTGTGAGAGGGCTCATTCCTGGTCCCAAAGACAGACCCGATCACCTTTCACCTGCCCAAATTCAATGGAGAGGACATGGAGGACATGCTCCACACAGCCCCCATAGCCTGCCATCTCCACAGCTCCAGCCTTGCAAAAAATCACCAGTTCTCCCTTCAGAACCATTACCTGTCGCTTGGCTTTTTCAAATCTAATTTGTTCATCTTGTTAGACCTGCAGGGTGGCAACTTTCTGCCTCAGCTCAAGCAGCACCTTCTCGTGTTCCCGCTCTCTCTTTGCCTTCTCTTCTTGCCATTGTTCCAGCATCTCAGCACGGTGCCTTTCATGTTCACTTGCCTGAGGAGGGGAGGTTTCTGCACTCCAGAAACAATGTCCTGACAGCTCTCTCTGCTTCCAGCTCTTGTTGCAGGAATTTCACTTGTCCTGCAAACATCACCAACAGCAGGAGTCAGAGTCTTTACTGACTTTACTGACCTCAGGCCCTTTCAGTGCCTCCAGCCCCACCACTCCTCAGAAGCCCTGTGGACAGAGGTGGCTTTACAGGGTGCTTAGCTTTTCTCAGCAGGGGTGGCACCACAAACAAAGCACACGAGGTCCTCACCTTCTACCACTGCCTTGGCCTGCGTGACTCTGAGCACTTGAGCCTCCAGATGGTCCCTGCTCATCTCCAGCTGAGATATCTGCTGCTGAGCAGCAGACAGGCTGGATTCCAGGCTCTCCTTTGCTGACCTACAAGTTGCAAATACAGAGAGACATGAGCTGCTTGCTCCTGACACCCACAGCTGGTTATTCCAGGACAACGAGGCTCAAGATCCCCACACATCACTATGGAAAATGGGTCACATGGAAACTCGTCCAGAGAAGGCACTTTTGTGCCATTTCCATAGCAAAGCAGGGCCCTCTGAGGGAGTGCCCTGGCCTTCCTTATGGCCTGGCACAGCACACACAGCCCAGCCCAACTTGACCTCAACAGCCAAAGCTTCACTTGCTGTTCCTGACCTATGACACTGGGGAGCTGTGCCCAGACAGGATGGGCTGACGAGCAAAGTCTCAGCCTCTGCTCACAGCCCTTCTGTCATCAGCACTTGCAAGCTGCTCTGCAGGGGGACAGGACAGACTCTTGTCCTGCCCAACTCCTGACTTTTTAATGCTCTTGAAAATGGACATAAAGTTACATCATTTTACAGACACTGTGTATTTAAGAGACTTCAGAGCTACTTGGCATGATGCAGAAAAATCTCAAGGACATGGCAGCACTTGTAAAAAATACCAACACCCTAAATGCAGAGACTGCTGTTTAAACTCTTGCAAGGTCAAGGAGTAGGCTTGCCACCATTATTTTAGTGTTGTTGGCTAAACAGGCAGTAGCCCAATTGGCTTGTCCTTCTTTACAGAGTGAGAGGGACCATGCAAAGGGACCTCGGTGGTTTGGCAGGTGGATGCCCATCAACAATTAGCAAGAATCCCCAGAGGTCATTGAGGATTCCATAGAGCTTTCCCTGCTGCTGTCTAACCAGCCCTAGCACCTGGCCCACACTTCTCAAGAGTGGGCTTGGAAGCAGAAAGCCTCAAGACTTTCAGCAGGAGCCTCTGGCTTCACCCACAATGGCAGCAAGCAACAAGGGAAAACATACAGGACTTCCCCTTCTAGAACAAAACACTCCCAACGTCCCCAGGTAAGAGCCTGGAATGCTCAAGATGGGGCTTCAGTTCTGAAGATCAAGATCATGTCAAGCTACTTGGTAACAAATGAGGGATGTTCAATGCCCAGAATAAGGAACCAAACCTAAGAGAAACATGAGGTTTCACTCAACCTCTGCATGCTTTAACTACTACTCAATTCAGGGCTGGGTGGCTTGCTTTTGACTTCCCACAGGAATGTGCTTGGCAGCACAAACAGGAGCCCAAGGCTCATGAGAGCTTTATTGGCTTTAGATGTCAGAAAAATAACCTTCATATTGTGACTTTTTTGTTTTTTGAGACACTTCTATTTTATGTCCGTGGAATGTAGAAACATCTGAAAGGCTGCCTTTACCTGGTCTCTGCCATCTGCTTGCTAGCTCTTGTCGCTGCTGCTCCATAGCTGTCAGTCGTCCCTTAAGGGCAGCCTTCTCCTGGCCCAGCAGCTCCTTCTCTCTGTGCACCTGGGCCAGTGGTTGCCCTTGGCCAGAGGATTGCTGGCGCAGCTGCTCCAGAGCCCTGCTCGATGACTCTTGCTCCTGGGAAACCTGGAAACAGGACAAGGTACACCTTGAGCCCTTCCTCAGTGATGGTGTGTGCCATTTTGAGGCAGCTGTCCACAGCAGTGTCCCTGTCTTCTTCTGCCAGAAACAGCATCTGGGCTGATCTGGCTGGCACAACTCCCACTCCCACAGGTGCTACCTAGCAATGAGGTGTCCAGAGCCATGGTGACATCATCCCTCCTTTGCTCCAGCAGATCCCTCTGAAGCTGCAATTCCTCCAGTGTCTGCCTCTTGACTTCCAGCTTGCTCTGCAATGAGGGGTCTTCTCCCTCCAGTGCAGCCTCCACTGTACAAGAAGGGCCAAGACAAGTTTTCAAGGGAAAGCCAGTCTCATTTTCAAAACCAACCTCCATCCTGTCCTGCTGCTGGGCCTTTTCCACCTGGGGTGACGTTTCCTTCTGCTGCTCGGTGTTCCTTTGACGCAGCCACAAGGCTCCTGGCTCTGGGATTCCCATGCATTGCTGCAGCTTTTCCCTGGACTTCTCAACGTTTTCGCAGAAACTGCAGAGACAAGGCTCAGTCAGAAGAACAAAGAGGCCTCAAGAGTCACCAATCCCATTTCCAGCACTCCAGGCTGGAGCAGGGGGCAGTGGGCTAAGGAAGACCTTGCTCTTTCCCTCCCAAGGAAATCCTCCAGAGGCAAAGGGAAAGGAAGGCAGGATTTTGCCTTCCTTCAGTGAGAAGCAGTGGCTGGGCAGGGGCACGCAAAGAACAGAATTCAGGGAAGCAGTATGGTGAGAAGAAGGAGTCTTCTATTCCAACATGGCTGTGCATCTCCCACACAGCCTTAGGAGTCACAGTAGAGCATGAAAAACTCTGACAGGACTATGCTCAAGAGCCACACATGGTAGGGCAGGTGATTTCTTCACCCAGGAACCTCTGAACTCCCAGACCTGGAAGCAGATTGCATCTGGAATGCAAGAGGAGGACGAGGAGGAGGAGGAGGAAATGTTCACCCTCTGATTTCTTCTATCAGATCTTCCATCTGCTGATAGCGGCTTGTGACCGTTTGGGTTTCCTCGTCCATTTGACCAATACGTTCCTGCAAGGGCCCACAATTCCCTGAGACTTCCCGAAGCAATGCAAAGGGATCCTGTTTATCCGTGGATGTCAGAGTTGAGAGGATGCTGCCAGGATTGTCAGTGCAGACGATGGAATGGGCCATGCTGTCACTGTCGTCTGTCAGTGCCTGAAAGTCCACATCCAGCTGTTAGTCAGGCATTCTCTTCCTATTCCAAAGGACCACTGAGATGCCTCTTCTGATCCCACAAGAACCAGTGTCCATTCAGTTTCAAAATCCCAGCCAGCTCAGCACAGTTTACTCACCTCAGGGGCTCGGGAGGATTGTCCCTGGTGAGAAAGACCTCGAGCTCCCTGGAAGAGCACAGGGAAGAGCACACTCAGACTGCATGCCTGCCCAGTCGCATCTAAGTGCTTCCCAGCCTGTCCCAGAGCGCAGCAATTCCAGCTGAGCTCTTCCTCCCCTTCTTGGGAATATTTTCAGCCCACTAGTTTGACAGAAGCACAAACAAACATGCTGGAATGTGTCTCATCATTTGTAAGGACACCAAAACAGGAGTTGCCCAGAGACCCATCCAACCTGGCCTTGAACACTCCCAGGGATCCAGTGGCAGCCACAGCTTCCCTGGGCATCTTATGCCAGGGCCCCAGCACCCTGACAGGGCAGAATTCCCTGCAAATATCCCATCCATCCCTGCCCTGTCTCAGTGGGAAGCCATTTTCCCTCGTCCTGTCCTTGCAGGCCCCTGCCTTAAGTTGCTGTCCAGCTCTCTTGCAGGCCCTTCCTTCATGCATTGATAGGGCCTCTAAGAGCACCCTGGAACCTTCTCCCACCTGGACAACCCCAACTCTTGCCTCCTTTGCCCTTGGCACAGGTGCTCCAGCCCTTGGAGCATCTTCCTGTTATCCCCATGGCCTCTCCTAGGCCACTGGGGATCATCTCAGAAATGTCTGAGAGAAACCCCAGTTTGTCTCTGGGAAGTGCTGAGTCTGCACTGTAAATTAGGCTGAGGGGAAGGTGATGACCCTTGTTTGTGCCCATGGCCTCTGGTTGGACAAGGATGGAGGAGGAGATGTGGCTGTGCTCTGTCATGGCCAGGTGCCCCCCATTCCCTCCCAGGCCTGTCCCCACAGCAAGCACCAAAGCTGCTGGAGCTCTGGAACAGCAACTGTTAAACCCTTGCTATTCCCAGAGGGAAGCCTTCCCTGAGGCACAGCCCAGGCCCACCCAGGCCCCTGCAGGGCTTGGCACAAGGAGAGCAGTGGCTTTCTCACTCACCCGTCGCGTGTCCATCCGCTCCTTGGCACGAGCACTGTCCAAAGTGCAGTGTCCAAAGGCCCTTGGCCTTCGCAGGGTTTAACCCTTTATGTTCAAACACCCTTGGCCTTCGCAGGGTTTAACTCTCAGTGCCTAAAGGGCCTTGGCATTTGCAAAGTCTAAACCTCAATGTCCAATGGAGTTTGACTTTGCAGGGTCCAAACCCCAGTATCTAAAGGCCCTTGGCCTTTGCAGGGTCCAAACCCCAATCTCCAAAGGTTCTTGGCCTTTGCAGGGTCAATAGCGATCAAACACGATCAAAGTGCTGTTGGCCGTTGCAAGGTCCAAGCCCCAATGGTCACAAGCTGTTGACAGCTCCATGGTCCAAACCCAAATAGCCAAGAGCTGTTGATTGTTTCCAGGGTGCAACCCCCAACATTTCATGGACTGTTGACGGTTGCCACGGTCTGAGTCCCAACATTGCAGGGACTGTTGGAGAGGCCCTCCCCGGCTCTCGCCTCATCCCTGCTCCCTGCTGGCCCAGGCACCAGCCCTGCCTCCCCCATGTCCACACAACCCTGCTGGGCAGCTGGGCAGGGACCCAGCTCATGAGTTCCAAGTTCCTGCACCAGGCAGCATCAGTTTGCAGAGCCTCATCGGACAGAGCAGTTTTCTCCGAGGTGGAGCAAATCTTAAGAATTTATAAAATGTGATCGCATATAGTAATGAGTTGCATGCTTCCTTTCTAGGCTGATTCTGTCTCTGGAGGAAAAGACCCTGTGCCTCAGATCACTGGAAGAAAGGAACCAGGTGCTGAACAATGAGCTGTCTCAGTTTCATTCTGCTCTTCAGCAGGCCGAACAACTCTCTTCAATTTGTGCAGGACAACTGAAGCAGCTCAACACCCAGGTAAGCTGGGCACTCCATCCTCTTTTCCAGGGACACACAACACCACCTTTGGCATGCTAGTCCCAACCTCTTTCCCCTCCCAGCAGCATCCACATGTTCTTCCCAGGCCTGCTGCTGCTGCTGCACCCTCAGGCCAAGGCTGGATCTGGTGTCTGCTGCCAAAGTTTTCCCCCATTCTTTCCTGGGTCCCAGCAGGAAATGTGGGAGGAGAAGCAGCAGCACACTCCTCTGGAGCTTCTCTGTCCCTCTGTTAGCAGTGCTGTCCCTGACAGGATTGGTGCCTGTGCCAGGCACTGAGCAATGTGGGGACACAGACGTGGCTATGGCAGGCTGGGCAGGGCACTTCCACCACAGCCAGTTCAGCCTGTGTTCAGAGCTGCAGCCTCAAGGGTGCCCCTTGCCTCCCTTCCCCTGTTTTCTCTACCTTTGTCTCTACTGGAATCCTTGGTTCTGCACCTTCTGTTTCTGGTGTATTTCTACCTGAAGTCTTTTGTCCTTCAATGCTCTCCCTACTGCCCGCTCTGCTGCCTCAGGAGCAGCCCAGTCCCTGAGGCTCTCTGCATCCATCTTCCAGATCCAGGCCCTGCAGGATGCAGTGACAGAGAAGGCAGCTCAGCAGGACACTCGAGAGAAGGAACTGCTGCAGGAGCTGGAAAAGTCCCAAGCAGGAGAACAGAGCTTGAGGGACGCTGTGCATGTGCTGCAGGTTGAGATGTCTGAGCTGCGTCTGAGGCTCCAGAGCTCTGAGGAAAGAGCAGAGGCCATGGCCACACACTGTGAGGCCATGGAGATGGAGCTGAGGATGGCTCAGGCTGACAACAACCAAATCAAGGCCTGCAATCAGGAGCTGCAGACACTGTTGGAGGAAACTCAGCAAGGTACAACTTCTCTCCCATCCATTGCCCCATCCTGTTCCACCAGCGGGGATCTCTGATCCCATGCAGAGGTAAAGGCCTTTGCCCAGAGATGGCAGACAGGAAAAACAACCAGCACGAGACTTATCCATCCAGGCGCCAGTCAAAGTTTATCTCAAGGATGATGCTGTGGCTGGCGGTGCCAACTGGCTCTGCTGTGGCTGATCCCATACACAGCTGGTGCCTTTCAGGTGCTGTGTCTGTGCTAAGCAGCTGAAGCTGGATGCCTCAGCTCAATTCCCCCAAATTTCAGGCCCTGTCAAAGCCTCCAGGCTATTGGCCTCTCTGGAGCAGGGCTGCACAGGCATCCCTGCTGCTTTGTCTCTCTTGGATTGCTCACTCAGCACAAGGCCAAGAGCAAACACACTTTGCTATTCCTCTGAACCTTGCCCCTGCCATTCCTGCTTTTTTCTCTGCCTGGAAATTTCCTTCATTTCTCTCACTTTTGGAAGCTCTTGTGGGCTTAAGGCCTGGCAAACCTCGGCAGGCAGAGAAGACAGTGCTGTTGTCTCTGCAGGGTGCCCATCAGTTTACTTTGCTTTGCTTTCTCCCTTCTCTTTCCCCTTCCCTCCTGCAGCAATATGGAGGGCAGAACAGCAGAAGACCTCTCTAGAAACTGCCTTGAAGGAAGAGGCTGTGACTGTTCGTCAGGAGGTGGCATCACTGCAGAGGAAACTGGAGAGCCAGGAGAAGGAAAGGCAGGATGTGCTGGTGAGAATGGCAGATGCCACAAAGGGCCATTTCCTAGCTATGTTTGCACCTTGTGTTACCAGTTCTAAGGAGCACCTTTTTCCAGTTTAACTTTCCTAATTGCATTCTTCTGAACACGGAGGAAATGATGTTGTAGCCATGTCAAAGCCAGTTAGCACTGAGGCTGCTGATTTTCCTCCATGCTGGAGTTCTGTGCCCTGGAAGCTTTAGTTCTCCATGTCCACACTGTCTCCATTGACATTGCATGGTTTGGGCAATTTCTGGTGTCCAAATTGGGGACAGTGGGGAGAGAAGAGAGGAAAGCCAAGTGCTGATGCAGATCAGGACGTGTGCCTGCAAGGGGAGAACTCGTCCTGAGTGGCAGCAGGGAATGACTGATCTGGCCATTGGTGCTGCAAGAGAGGGCAGTGGGGCTCTCGGGGATGCTGCCATGGAAACTCTACACAGGAGTGTTGGAAAACCACTCCTGTTGCCCCAAGGCCTTGGAATGAAATGCTGAGGGTGTTTGCTCCTCCTTCCTGATGGAGAGCACATCCTCATGGCACTGCCTAAATCCTGCTTAGCATTGACTTGAAATCCTGGCTGCAGTTCTGGCAGCTCGTGCCCAAAGGAACACGGGAGTGGAGCTGCCAGAGGTCGGGGACGGGCAGAAAGGAAGCTGGGATGGGCTGAGCGAGCTGGGAAAGAGGCAGCGTCAAGGGGGGACCCAGCCAAGGTCTGCAGCAGCCCGAGAGGCAGAGAGAGAGGGGGCAGCACGTGCCTGCCCCTGCAGCAGGAGTCCAGATCTGGTGTGAGAAGCAAACCAAGGGAGGCAATGAGTGAGTCTTCTTCTCCCTGTTTTGGAAGCATGAACGGGAATTTTACCACCAGCAGCTGAGAGACGTGGAAAACAACATGGGTGCACCTGACATCCAAAGAGGGAAGAAGATAACCCAGGAATTGGAAGTGGAGAGGGAAGACATGCAAGAAGAGTTGGACCACGGGACTGCTGCTGCCTTGAAGAAGAGAGGAAGAGAAGAAATCAAAGGGACAGAGAATGTTCAACTCCTGAGTGCTGCACTGAGGAAGAGTGAAATGGACAAAGGGACTCTGAAGAAAAACTTTGTAATCCTGCAGAGAAAATCTCCTGACAACGGCATGGGCCAGTCTCATCTCCAGGTAGGCACAGGCACTGACCTTCAGTCCACTCCAATGTCCCTGAAGGATTCCAGTGATATTTCCCATAAAGAAGTGGGACTCTATATCCCTGTGAGTCCAGGCCTGCTTGGCCAAAGCAGCCCAGGCTGCGGCAGGCAGCCTTGTCTGTCTGCCTGGCCCCAGCCAGAGACCATTGACTGGCAGATTGTTTCCTGGCATGCCCAGAATGACTGCTACAGCTCTGGAGTTTGCTGCTCAGATCAGCTGCAGGCCAAATGCTGGGCATGGGGAGCTGCTTCTCCTGTGCTCACACAAGATCATGGCAACACGTGGGGATTTGGATTTGGTGTGGGAGGGAATGGAGCAGGTGAGCAGGGCAATGGACTAAACCCAGCAGAGTTTTGTACCAAGAGATGTGAGCAGCAGCAGCTGCACTGCTGGTGCCTCGAGGATGCTTGCCAAGATGGAGATTTCTGAGGGACAGCTCTTGTGGTGTTTGAAATAAGGCAATCATCTCCCCTCTGAATCCCCAGCAGGCTGTTGGAGCACAAGAGGAGCAGCTGTTACTTGTCTCACAGAGCAGGCTGGAACCTCAGCAACCGCTTGCATCAGCAGATGATGCCTGAATGAACCACTGAGCCCAGGAGAACTTTTGAGCACGTAAAATGGGCTTTCTGTGCCTCCACGGAGCCTCAGGCTCCTCTGGAGCACAGCACGTTTGCCCAGGCAGTGCTTTGCAGTGCCCTGCTTGTTTCCTTGCCTCTCCCTGTCCCTGCTGCAGGCACAGCCTTCTGTTTGTTCTGTCTCTTGCGGCAGCCCATGGCTTTCTCAAAGGTGCCTTCACTGCACTGTCTCCCTCCCTGGCCCCGTGTCCCTGGACACACCCTGGCCTCTCTTGCGCAGCCCCCAGCGAGAGCTTTTTGCTCCCAGTGTTGTCTGGTGCAATTCAGGCTCTCAGAGCAGAGATCTTGCATTGATGTCCAGAGGTTCTTTTGCTCCATGTTTGCTGACAGGTTTCTGTGACCTTTCTCCCATCCAATGTGCAGGTGGAACGTGAAGGAAGAAGAATCAGAACTTTTAGGAGAGCGTTCCCCCCAGAGTCCTTTACGTTCAGTGTCTCCAAGTCTGAGCAGCAAAATAGGTCAACTTCTGAAAGAAGCTCCAGCAGCTCAGGGGAGCAGCAGTAGCCCTCCTGCTGATGCACAGCCTGTGGAGAAAGGGGTCAGTGGCCCAAATGTGTCCTTTGGAAATGAGAGTTGGGTTCCTCACTGCTGTTGGAACTTGCTCTGCTAGACCTGTGGGGGCTGAGGGATGTACGTGGGAAGGGTTTGGCAGCCTTGGACTGGACTTGTTGATCATCTGAGCTCTGTTCAGGGCCAGTCTGGGAGCCTGTTCCTTTCCCCTTCCCCGAGGGCAGAGTGTTGGTGAGGGCTGCAGTTGGAGGCTGTGTCTGCCCTGACAGCCGGTACCGTGGGGCTGTGGATGCTGCTGCCAGCGTGGGCTTGTCTGAGCCGGGCCTTGTGCCTCTTTCAGGTGTCCCTGCTGCAGTCACAGCTGGCCCGAGACCGACAGCACCACCAGCAGAACTACATTGAGAGCTGTTCAAGGACCAGCCAGGAGCTGTCAGACCTTCACCAGGAGCTGTCCTGCTCCTTTGCAGCTGTGCTCAAGGAGCCCAAAGCTGCTCTTGTGGAAGCAGAGACTTGAAGCTGCATCAGTCTCTGAATCTTAACTTGGCAGGGACATCCTTGGGCCATCAGTCTCTGGAGAGACAGGCTCTGGAGAAGGCAGGTGCAGCTCTTGTGCACAGAGGATTTGTGCCCTGCTCAGAAGGCAGTTCCTGTCAACTGGGGCACAGAAATCCTCCCTAGGACACAGACAAACACTATCAAAGATGAGGGCAAAAAACACCTGCCAAAGCTCTTCCAAGCAGACCCATTTGGTTCTTAAAGGTCTGTTCCTAGTGAGGAATCTTTGATGTAAGCAGCAAGACTTTTCTTCTGCCTAGAAGACCTAGTGATATTTTCGGAAACAGAGAGCAGAGCAGGAAAAACATGCACTTGTGGCTGTCTCAGGATTCTTAATCCATTTTATGAGCTGACGCTGCTCTTGGCCGCCCCGGAGCTCTGGGCTGGCTCCACAGTGCCCAGGGTCCAATGGGAGCTCGCGGAGGGAGGGGTAAGGGGAGGAGGTTACAATACCAGGGACCAATGGGGATACAAAGAAGGCGGGAATACAACATAACAACCAATAGTGTTTTGAGGAAGGGATGACATACATGGAAGGAGCTGGAAGGAGAGGTGGGGTTTACAGGGATGGATGGGGAGCTGGGGCAGGGTAAAGGTGATTGACGGGGAACATTCAGAAAAACTGGGAGGGGTTTACATAACAGACAAATGGAACCAACCAAAGCAGTAAATGGGAGACAACCAGGAACATATCAAACAGACGAAATACTAACAATTTTAACAGAACTGAATAAACATACTACAACAATGAGCCTTAAACACTGCAGCTCTAGGCATTTCTGTGTAGGAATTTGAAAAGTCCCTGAAACACCATTTTTCCTCCTCAGGTGGCTGTCCTAAAGGCAAAGCTTTACTTTCCGTGAATATTTATAAACACCAAGAAACTTTTTAGGATTTTTCTTACATCTCCCCTTGGTCAGAGAAGACAGGAGAATTCCTGTGACTCAGGAACTAATCGTATCCCAGAAGAGCATGTGGGTCTTGAGAATGCTGAGCCTTAAAACTGGTGCTGCCTGGAGCAGCAACTTGGAACTCATGTTATGAGCCAGGTCCCTGCCCAGCTGCCCAGCTTGGGCTTGGACCTTGTGACGGCCAACAGCACTTTGATCGTGTGCTAGTGACCCTGCAAAGGCCAAGAACGTTTGAATATTTGGGTTAGGACCCGGCAAAGGCCAAGGGCCTTTGGACACTGGGGTTAAACCCTGCGAAGGCCAAGGGCCTTTGGACACTGCACTTTGGACAGTGCTCGTGCCAAGGAGTGGATGGACACGCGACGGGTGAGTGAGAAAGCCACTGCTCTCCTTGTGCCAAGCCCTGCAGGGGCCTGGGTGGGCCTGGGCTGTGCCTCAGGGAAGGCTTCCCTCTGGGAATAGCAAGGGTTTAACAGTTGCTGTTCCAGAGCTCCACCAGCTTTGGTGCTTGCTGTAATAAAATATGTTTGTTCATTAAAGTATGTTGCTTGTTGAGTAGGATGTGGTTACTATAATGGAAATGTTTGTTCATTAAAGTCTGTTTGTTCAATGTTCGTGGTTAGCTTTTTGTAAAGGTTAATACGTTTGTATGAGTGGTACTTTCCAGAGTGGTACTTTCCAGAAACCAAGAGAAACAGAAGATGCCCTGGCAACAACCTTAAAGCATGCGCAGATTACTCCGGAAAAATTGCAACGATAGGCTCGTGAGCGGCTTAAAAGGACCGACCGGAACCCCAGTCAGCGCGGCAGTTGGAAGGACGGAGTTCCCCTGTCGCCCAGCGCTGCATTGCCTCTTTGTTTTGCTTGTTCCAATTAATAAGTCTTTGATTGGCTTTCTCGACTCTTGTTAATTAATAAAATCTATAACACTTGCTGTGGAGACAGGCCTGGGAGGGAATGGGGGGCACCTGGCCATCCCAGAGCACAGCCACATCTCCTCCTCCATCCTTGTCCAACGGGAGGGGCCATGGGCACAAACAAGGGTCATCACCTTCCCCTCAGCCTAATTTACAGTGCAGCCTCAGCGCTTCCCAGAGACAAACTGGGGTTTCTCTCAGACATTTCTGAGATGATCCCCAGTGGCCTAGGAGAGGCCATGGGGATAACAGGAAGATGCTCCAAGGGCTGGAGCACCTGTGCCAAGGGCAAAGGAGGCAAGAGTTGGGGTTGTCCAGGTGGGAGAAGGTTCCAGGGTGCTCTTAGAGGCCCTATCAATGCATGAAGGAAGGGCCTGCAAGAGAGCTGGACAGCAACTTAAGGCAGGGGCCTGCAAGGACAGGACGAGGGAAAATGGCTTCCCACTGAGACAGGGCAGGGATGGATGGGATATTTGCAGGGAATTCTGCCCTGTCAGGGTGCTGGGGCCCTGACATATGATGCCCAGGGAAGCTGTGGCTGCCACTGGATCCCTGGGAGTGTTCAAGGCCAGGTTGGATGGGTCTCTGGGCAACTCCCGTTTTGGTGTCCTTACAAATGATGAGACACATTCCAGCATGTTTGTTTGTGCTGCTGTCAAACTAGTGGGCTGAAAATATTCCCAAGAAGGGGAGGAAGAGCTCAGCTGGAATTGCTGCGCTCTGGGACAGGCTGGGAAGCACTTAGATGCGACTGGGCAGGCATGCAGTCTGAGTGTGCTCTTCCCTGTGCTCTTCCAGGGAGCTCAAGGTCTTTCTCACCAGGGACAATCCTCCCGAGCCCCTGAGGTGAGTAAACTGTGCTGAGCTGGCTGGGATTTTGAAACTGAATGGACACTGGTTCTTGTGGGATCAGAAGAGGCATCTCAGTGGTCCTTTGGAATAGGAAGAGAATGCCTGACTAACAGCTGGATGTGGGCTTTCAGGCACTGACAGTTGACGGTGACAGCATGGCCCATTCCATTATCTGCACTGACAATCCTGGCAGCATCCTCTCAACTCTGACATCCACGGATAAACAGGATCCCTTTGCATTGCTTCGGGAAGTCTCAGGGAATTGTGGGCGCTTGCAGGAACATATTGGTCAAATGGACGAGGAAACCCAAACGGTCACAAGCCGCTATCAGCAGATGGAGGATCTGATAGAAGAAATCAGAGGGTGAACATTTCCTCCTCCTCCTCCTCCCCTTGCATTCCAGAGGCAATCTGCTTCCAGGTCTGGGAGTTCAGAGGTTCCTGGGTGAAGAAATCACCTGCCCTACCATGTGTGGCTCTTGAGCATCGTCCTGTCAGGGTTTTTCATGCTCTACTGTGACTCCTAAGGCTGTGTGGGAGATGCACAGCCATGTTGGAATAGAAGACTCCTTCTTCTCACCATACCGCTTCCCTGAATTCTGTTCTTTGCGTGCCTCTGCCCAGCCACTGCTTCTCACTGAAGGAAGGCAAAATCCTGCCTTCCTTTCCCTTTGCCTCTGGAGGATTTCCTTGGGAGGGAAAGAGCAAGGTCTTCCTTAGCCCACTGCCCCCTGCTCCAGCCTGGAGTGCTGGAAATGGGATTGGTGACTCTTGAGGCCTCTTTGTTCTTCTGACTGAGCCTTGTCTCTGCAGTTGCTGTGAAAACATTGAGAAGTCCAGGGAAAAGCTGCAGCAATGCATGGGAATCCCAGAGCCAGGAGCCTTGTGGCTGCGTCAAAGGAACACCGATCAGCAGAAGGAAACATCACCCCAGGTGGAAAAGGCCCAGCAGCAGGACAGGATGGAGGTTGGTTTTTGAAATGAGACTGGCTTTCCCTTGAAAACTTGTCTTGGCCCTTCTTGTACAGTGGAGGCTGCACTGGAGGGAGAAGACCCCTCATTGCAGAGCGAGCTGGAAGTCAAGAGGCAGACACTGGAGGAATTGCAGCTTCAGAGGGATCTGCTGGAGCAAAGGAGGGATGATGTCACCATGGCTCTGGACACCTCATTGCTAGGTAGCACCTGTGGGAGTGGGAGTTGTGCCAGCCAGATCAGCCCAGATGCTGTTTCTGGCAGAAGAAGACAGGGACACTGCTGTGGACAGCTGCCTCAAAATGGCACACACCATCATTGAGGAAGGGCTCAAGGTGTACCTTGTCCTGTTTCCAGGTTTCCCAGGAGCAAGAGTCATCGAGCAGGGCTCTGGAGCAGCTGCGCCAGCAATCCTCTGGCCAAGGGCAACCACTGGCCCAGGTGCACAGAGAGAAGGAGCTGCTGGGCCAGGAGAAGGCTGCCCTTAAGGGACGACTGGCAGCTATGGAGCAGCAGCGACAAGAGCTTTCCAAGCAGCTGGCAGAGACCAGGTAAAGGCAGGGAGCAGAGCCTTTCAGATGTTTCTACATTCCACGGACATAAAATAGAAGTGTCTCAAAAAACAAAAAAGTCACAATATGAAGGTTATTTTTCTGACATCTAAAGCCAATAAAGCTCTCATGAGCCTTGGGCTCCTGTTTGTGCTGCCAAGCACATTCCTGTGGGAAGTCAAAAGCAAGCCACCCAGCCCTGAATTGAGTAGTAGTTAAAGCATGCAGAGGTTGAGTGAAACCTCATGTTTCTCTTAGGTTTGGTTCCTTATTCTGGGCATTGAACATCCCTCATTTGTTACCAAGTAGCTTGACATGATCTTGATCTTCAGAACTGAAGCCCCATCTTGAGCATTCCAGGCTCTTACCTGGGGACATTGGGAGTGTTTTGTTCTAGAAGGGGAAGTCCTGTATGTTTTCCCTTGTTGCTTGCTGCCATTGTGGGTGAAGCCAGAGGCTCCTGCTGAAAGTCTTGAGGCTTTCTGCTTCCAAGCCCACTCTTGAGAAGTGTGGGCCAGGTGCTAGGGCTGGTTAGACAGCAGCAGGGAAAGCTCTATGGAATCCTCAATGACCTCTGGGGATTCTTGCTAATTGTTGATGGGCATCCACCTGCCAAACCACCGAGGTCCCTTTGCATGGTCCCTCTCACTCTGTAAAGAAGGACAAGCCAATTGGGCTACTGCCTGCTTAGCCAACAACACTAAAATAAAGGTGGCAAGCCTACTCCTTGACCTTGCAAGAGTTTAAACAGCAGTCTCTGCATTTAGGGTGTTGGTATTTTTTACAAGTGCTGCCATGTCCTTGAGATTTTTCTGCATCATGCCAAGTAGCTCTGAAGTCTCTTAAATACACGGTGTCTGTAAAATGATGTAACTTTATGTCCATTTTCAAGAGCATTAAAAAGTCAGGAGTTGGGCAGGACAAGAGTCTGTCCTGTCCCCCTGCAGAGCAGCTTGCAAGTGCTGATGACAGAAGGGCTGTGAGCAGAGGCTGAGACTTTGCTCGTCAGCCCATCCTGTCTGGGCACAGCTCCCCAGTGTCATAGGTCAGGAACAGCAAGTGAAGCTTTGGCTGTTGAGGTCAAGTTGGGCTGGGCTGTGTGTGCTGTGCCAGGCCATAAGGAAGGCCAGGGCACTCCCTCAGAGGGCCCTGCTTTGCTATGGAAATGGCACAAAAGTGCCTTCTCTGGACGAGTTTCCATGTGACCCATTTTCCATAGTGATGTGTGGGGATCTTGAGCCTCGTTGTCCTGGAATAACCAGCTGTGGGTGTCAGGAGCAAGCAGCTCATGTCTCTCTGTATTTGCAACTTGTAGGTCAGCAAAGGAGAGCCTGGAATCCAGCCTGTCTGCTGCTCAGCAGCAGATATCTCAGCTGGAGATGAGCAGGAACCATCTGGAGGCTCAAGTGCTCAGAGTCACGCAGGCCAAGGCAGTGGTAGAAGGTGAGGACCTCGTGTGCTTTGTTTGTGGTGCCGCCCCTGCCGAGAAAAGCTAAGCACCCTGTAAAGCCACCTCTGTCCACAGGGCTTCTGAGGAGTGGTGGGGCTGGAGGTCCTGAAAGGGCCTGAGGTCAGTAAAGTCAGTAAAGACTCTGACTCCTGCTGTTGGTGATGTTTGCAGGACAAGTGAAATTCCTGCAACGAGAGCTGGAAGCAGAGGGAGCTCTCAGGAGGAAGGAACAGGAAGAGAGAGCTCAGCAGCTCATGCAGGCAGAGCAGAAGCATAAGGAAAGCCTCAGGCTTCAGGGAACACCTCAGCAAGTACAAGTAAACAAGCTCCTGCACAACCTGGTACGGGACAATATGCTTCTGAATTGTATGAGCTGGGCCTGTGGGAAGGTTCAGCTCAAGCAGAACCTGAGGATGAGAAAGGGCAGCAATCCTCTGCCAGAGGCCTCCAGCTGCTGGGCTGGGCAGCAGAGTCAGCATCTCAGACTTGGAGGTGTGTGAAGCCTCCCAGGCTGGTGCTGGGACAGCAAATGCAGCCATGGCTCCAGTGAGGGCGTAAGAGGAGTTCCAGAGCAGGTTGGGCAGTGCCCACCCAAAGTGTGACAGCCCAGGGCAGGATCATCCCTGAGTCTCTCCTGCCACGGAGCAGATGCCATCATGCAGCAGATGCCAACATGGAGCAGATGCCAACATGGAGCAGATGCCATCAGTGCTTCTGGCTGCAGGAGCGGGAACTTGGGTCCTTTCTTGCTGTGCTTCCATGATTGACACAGGGATTAGGTTTGGGCTGGAAGCCAATGGAACAGGCCCCTGGTCCTTCAGTGCTTGTGGCTGGGGCATCAGGGAGGGGAAGGTGACACCTCCTTTTGTGAGTGCTTGGGCTCAATGCTTGTGAAGGTTTTTCCCAACAGAAATGATTCCATGAGGCTGTGATTCTTGCAGCTGCTGAGCCTCCTCTTAAATTCCCAGACAGGACATGGTTTCTGGAGTGCAGAAAGCCAGTGCTGTTGTCTTTTCAGGCTGGGGTTTGTGGGATGGATGAAGCTTCACTTTTTTCAGCAAGGAGCTTGCTGGGACTTCATCTTGCAAATTTCTCCTCCCCTCCTCAGGCAAGTGAATGTGAAAGGCACCGTGCTGAGATGCTGGAACAATGGCAAGAAGAGAAGGCAAAGAGAGAGCGGGAACAAGAGAAGGTGCTGCTTGAGCTGAGGCAGAAAGTTGCCACCCTGCAGGTCTAACAAGATGAACAAACTAGATTTGAAAAAGCCAAGCGACAGATAATGGTTCTGAAGGGAGAACTGGTGTGATTTTTTGCAAGGCTGGAGCTGTGGAGATGGCAGGCTATGGGGGCTGTGTGGAGCATGTCCTCCATGTCCTCTCCATTGAATTTGGGCAGGTGAAAGGTGACCGGGTCTGTCTTTGGGACCAGGAATGAGCCCTCTCACAGGAAGCCAGGCAGAAACATCAGCTTTAAGTTGAGATTTTTTTGCTGCTCTTGTGTTCTGTTTTTCTAAGACATACCTCAGAGTTTCTTCACTGTTCTCTTACCACTCCCCTTCTGGTGTGTGCTGGTAGGTGTTCAGTGCCAAAGTGAGATTGTAGGACTTTTGTGGGCACAGGGAGTGTGAAGCAGAAATGCTGACAAGGATGAGAAAAATCTATTTAACGACTCATCTGGAGTATTTCTGAAGAGGAACCCAGAGATGTCTTCTGGGCTGTGTTTTAAGTCACTTCTGGGCAGCTGTGGCTCCCCAGGGAAGACAGTGACCCAGGCGAGCAGCAGCCAAGTGCTCTGAGGGCGCGTGAGCCCATCCGTCTTTGCCTCTTGCCACACAGATGTTGCAGGCAAGTGTGAAACCCTCTGCTCTTTGCTTCTGTGCAGGTGCTGCAGGAAGAGCAGAATGAGAAGAGGGCTTTAACAGAGACACTGCTCCAAACTCGGGGACAGCTCAGCCAAGCGTGCCAGCAGGTCCAGCAGCTCAGGCAGGAGGTGAAAGAGCAGCAAGAGAAGGGACAGGTAAGTCTGAGTAGGCAGGGAATGGAGTGCAGGGCAGGGACAAGGGCACAAAAGGCAGCTCCTGGGACTGAGGGGGCAAGGGCTGCCTCAGGCTGTGGGAGCACAGAGCCTGGTAAGCTCCAGAGCTCAGCCACAGGAAGGAGGGCTTGCAGTGCAAGCAGAGCTGCATTGAGAAGCCACAAGAAGTGGCTGAAGGAATGGGGTTTGGAGACAGCAAGTGCAAAAATCTTAGCCTGAGGGCAGGTCCCAGGAAGTCACTCTGCATTTTGTTGCCAGACCATCGAGGCAAAGCTGCAAGCTGAGCTGCAGGAAGCTCACAATGAAATGCTGGCAGTGCAGAGGAGGCACAAGGAAGAACTCCAAGGCGTCAGAGAGGAGATGAATGTCCTCCTTGAGATGAGGGAGGCTCTGCAAAGTGACAACAGCACTGTCTTCTCTGCCTGACTGGGTTTGCCTGGTCTTAAGCCCACAAAATCTTCCAAAGCTGACAGAAGTGAAGGAATCTTCCAAGCAGAGAAAAAAGCTGGAATGGCAGGGGCAAGGTTCGGAGGAATAGCAAAGTGTGTTTGCTCTTGGCCTTGTGCAGAGTGAGCAATCCAAGAGAGACAAAGCAGCTGGGACACCTGTGCAGGATTCCAGGGCATTCCAGTGGAACCAAGGATTCCAGTGGAGACAAAGGTAGAGAAAACAGGGAAAGGGAGGCAAGGGGCACCCTTGAGGCTGCAGCTCTGAACACGGGCTGAACTGGCTGTGGTGGAAGTGCCCTGCCCAGCCTGCCATAGCCACGTCTGTGTCCCCACATTGCTCAGTGCCTGGCACAGGCACCAATCCTGTCAGGGACAGCACTGCTAACAGAGGGACAGAGAAGCTCCAGAGGAGTGTGCTGCTGCTTCTCCTCCCACATTTCCTGCTGGGACCCAGGAGAGAATGGGGGAAAACTTTGGCAGCAGACACCAGATCCAGCCTTGGCCTGAGGGTGCAGCAGCAGCAGCAGGCCTGGGAAGAACATGTGGATGCTGCTGGGAGGGGAAAGAGGTTGGGACTAGCATGCCAAAGGTGGTGTTGTGTGTCCCTGGAGAAGAGGATGGAGTGCCCAGCTTACCTGGGTGTTGAGCTGCTTCAGTTGTCCTGCACAAATTGAAGAGAGTTGTTCGGCCTGCTGAAGAGCAGAATGAAACTGAGACAGCTCATTGTTCAGCACCTGGTTCCTTTGTTCCAGCATTCTGAGATCCATGCTCTTTTCCTCCAGAGACAGAATCAGCCTAGAAAGGAAGCATGCAACTCATTACTAATGGCATCACATTTTATAAACTCCTAGGACTTGCACCACCTCAGAGAAAACTGCTTTGTCCGATGAGGATTGTCTAAACAACTTGGCTGTTTGTTCGCCCTGCAGTCACAGCCCAGCATGTGCCCACTCTGCTTTTTGTTCCTGAAAGAACAGGGAGTTCCTGCCTTCAGCCACAGCCTGCCACTGTCAGCCACAGTAGAGGCACTTAGGAATGAGAAAGGAAAACGTTCCCTTTCTCCCTGTCCTGGGACTGGCAGATTCCCAATAGAGATGGACAACTTGGTTAAGTCTCTAAGTGGCCCACCTGAAAAAGCACCTCCCAAACCAAGGCTAGCAAGAAGAGGCCAGCAGGAGTCCATGCTGATGGGTGCTGGCCAACAGCCCAGAGGACTAGCCCAGCTGTCCAGGGGGCAGCAGCTGAGATTCAGCAGAGCACTGAGTGTCCTTCAGAGCAGCTGCCATGGAGCCCCCAGAGCATGAGGTAGCCCCAGGGATCACTCCATCAGCTGCTGCTCTGCCATGGAAAAGCAAGAAGGCCACAGAGTCCTCCCTGGCTGACTGCAGTGCCACTGCTGTTTCACTCACCTGCTTTTGTAGAGCATCCCTCTGCTCAAGGAGGACATTCATCTCCTCTCTGATGCCCTGAAGTTCTTCCTTGTGCCTCCTCTGCACTGCCAGCATTTCATTGTGAGCTTCCTGCAGCTCAGCTTGCAGCTTTGCCTTGATGGTCTGGCAACAAAATGCAGAGCGACTTCCTGGGACCTGCCCTCAGGCTCAGATTTTTGCACTTGCTGTCTCCAAACCCCATTCCTTCAGCTACTTCTTGTGGCTTCTCAACCCAGCTCTGCTTGCACTGCAAGCCCTCCTTCCTGGCCTGAGCTCTGGAGTTTACCAGGCTCCCACAGCCTGAGGCAGCCCTTGCCCCCTCACTCCCAGGAGCTGCCTTTTGTGCCCTTGTCCCTGCCCTGCACTCCATTCCCTGCCTACTCAGACTTACCTGTCCCTTCTCTTGCTGCTCTTTCACCTCCTGCCTGAGCTGCTGGACCTGCTGGCACGCTTGGCTGAGCTGTCCCCGAGTTTGGAGCAGTGTCTCTGTTAAAGCCCTCTTCTCATTCTGCTCTTCCTGCAGCACCTGCACAGAAGCAAAGAGCAGAGGGTTTCACACTTGCCTGCAACATCTGTGTGGCAAGAGGCAAAGACGGATGGGCTCACGCGCCCTCAGAGCACTTGGCTGCTGCTTGCCTGGGCCACTGTCTGCCCTGGGGAGCCACAGCTGCCCAGGAAGTGACTTAAAACACAGCCCAGAAGACATCTCTGGGTTCCTCTTCAGATATACTCCAGATGAATCGTTAAATAGATTTTTCTCATCCTTGTCAGCATTTCTGACACCCTCCCTGTGCCCACAAAAGTCCTATGTCGTGGTTTTAATCCAATAACTAAGAAAATTACTTATTTCTTGCTGTGAGATATGGATTAGAACAAGAGCAAAACAGGCATAAAACTTAAAAGGAAAAAAAACCCGTTTATTGACAAACTACAATAATAAGATGTCGTGGTTTTAAACCACTAACTAAGAAAATTACTTACTTCTTGCTGTGAGATATGGATTAGAATAAGAGCAAAACAGGCATACAACTTAAAAGGGAAAAAAAAGAAAGTTTATTGACAAACTACAATAATAAGAACACCAGAATAAACTTCCAGAAAAACCTTTCCATCCCCTATCCACCCACTATTCTCTTGTTCACATGACAACAGAGACAAAAACTCTGGAACTCTGATGGTTAAAACAGTCCCAATTCTTGCTAGTATGTTCACCAGTCTTTATAGAGAAACAGAAGTTTCTTCCTGTTAATTTATGGAGATTCTCACAAGAAAACTATTTTTGTTATAGTTTTCTATTGCCCTAATGTTAGCTGTCCAGAGCTGCTATTATTAGAGTTCACTCCTCCCATTTTCACATCACTCTGAAGTGTGTATGGGCCATGCGTCTAGAGATAGCATTTTTAAGGATAAGTTATTCAAAGGCAAAAAAAGTCTTCTTCATCTGTTTCTGTGAGCTTCACCAGAAAACAGTTTTCTCATGGCCTCTCAGGGCTTCAAATCTCCCAACATTTTTCTCATGGCCTCTCAAGGCTTTTAATCTCCCAGTACTTCACTATACTATAATTACTCTTTACTCAAATTTACACTTTGAACACTATTCCTCTCTAGATCCTATATCATGAATTAAAGGAGTTCTTTTCAGGACTTCATTGTCCATCTCCATAGTTTTAACAGTGAGATATTTCAGCTTAATTAAAGCATCTTCTTAATTCTCTACCTTTCCTGAAGCTTCTTTTCTTTCCTGTCACTGGTAGTTTATAAAGTCTCTTTTCATGTTGATCTCTCTCTCTCTCTCTCTCTGGATAAAAAGATTAATCCGCAAGTCTCATCTGGGTAATGAAAGAGTTAACATCTTGCCCAGGCTTTTGTAGATGGTTTGGAGATCTCTGCCGAACAGGAGCTGGAGCCGTCTGCGATGGGAAGTTCCTCATGGCTGCTCTGGAGCGTGTAGTCTCTGCTCCAACCCGCTGCAAGTCCAGGGCCTCCCTCTTTCTTCACTGGGCAGTTTCTAGTGAATGTAGTTACAGCAAAACCTGCAGCCGAGCCAGAGATCGGCCTGGCCCGGCCCGGGCCCGAGGAAAACCTTCCCCAGGCCCCCCCATCTCCCGGGCAGGAGACGCGGCAGGCCCGGCCCCGGCCCCGCCCGGCCGCATGGCCTGGGCAGGGACGGGAGGCCTGGAGCTCCGCCACCCTCCACAGCCAGAAAACAAAGAGAGCCCAGAGAGCTCTGCTTTTACACTTTAAGGTAGGGTTCACAAGTTGATCCCACTTTTCAATGGCCTAAACTGCTGTCAGTTCTCAGCAATGACCGATAATTGGTCAGGAGAAAAGACTCCAAGCACTTCCCAGCAACTCCAACTCCCTTAAAGGTAAAGTAACTCCATGACATAAGAACACCAGAATAAACTTCCAGAAAAACATTTTCATCCCCTATCTACCCACTATTCCCTTGTTCACATGACAACAGAGACAAAAACTTTGGAACTTTGATGGTTAAAACAGCCCCAATTCTTGCTACAGTCTTTTCACCAGTCGTAGTAGAGAAACAGAAGTTTCTTCCTGTTAATTTATGGAGTTTCTCACAAGAAAACTATTTTTGTTATAGTTTTCCATTGCCCTAATGTTAGCTGCCCAGAGCTGCTATTATTAGAGCTCACTCCTCCCATTTTCACATCACTCTGAAGTGTGTATGGGCCATGAGTCTAGGGATAGCATTTTTAAAGATAAATTATTCAAAGGCAAAAAAGTCTTCTTCATCTGTTTCTGTGAGCTTCACTAGAAAACAGTTTTCTCATTGCCTCTCAAGGCTTCAAATCTCCCAGCACTTCACTATACCATAATTACTCTACTTTTTACTCCAATTTACACTTTGAACCCTATTATTCCTCCCTAGATACTGTATCATGAATTAAAGGAGTTCTTTTCAGGACTTCATTGTCCATCTCCATAGTTTTAACAGAAAGATATTTCAGCTTAATGAAAGCATCTTCTTAATTCTCTACCTCTTCTGAAGCTTCTTTTCTTTCCTGTCACTGGTAGTTTATAAAGTCTCTTTTCATGTTGATCACTCTCTTTCTCTCTCTCTGGTTAAAAAGATTAATCCGCAAGTCTCATCTGGGTAATGAAAGAGTTAAAATCTTGCCCAGGCTTTTGTAGATGGTTCGGTGATCTCTGCCGAACAGGAGCTGGAGCCGTCTGCGATGGGAAGTTCTTCATAGCTGCTCTGGAGAGTGTGGTCGCTGTCTCTGCTTGCTGCAGGTCCAGAGCCTCTCTCCTTCTTCACTCAGCAGTTTCTAGTGAATTTAGTTACAGCAAAACCTGCAGCCGAGCCAGAGATCGGCCTGGCCCGGCCCGGGCCCGAGGAAAACCTTCCCCAGGCCCCCCCATCTCCCGGGCAGGAGACGCGGCAGGCCCGGCCCCGGCCCCGCCCGGCCGCATGGCCTGGGCAGGGAACGGGAGGCCTGGAGCTCCGCCACCCTTCCAGCCAGGAAACAAAGAGAACCCAGAGAGCTCTGCTTTTACACTTTAAGGTAGGGTTCACAAGTTGATCCCACTTTTCAATGGCCTAAACTGCTGTCAATTCTCAGCAATGACCGATAATTGGTCAGGAGAAAAGACTCCAGGCAGTTCCCAGCAACTCCAACTCCCTTAAAGGTAAAGTAACTCCATGACACCCAGCTTGAGGAAATGAATGCAGAAGGAGGTGCAGAGTTGTTCAGAGAAGGTTTGGTGAAGATAAAACTAAGATAAAAAAGAGATTTGCTGCTTCTTTCTACCAAACTTCCAGTGTTTGGTGTGTTTGCAAAGCCCCTGCTTTGGTCAAGTGGCACATGACCATTTTCTCTCTCTCAAGATGGGTGCACAGGGGAAAGAGGTGCCTGTGTGGAAAATCTTGACATTTCCTGCAAAACAGTGAATTGCCTGGGTGTAAAAATAAACATCATAAACATAAACATAATATAATAATAATAATAATAATAATAATAATAATAATAATAATAATAATAGTAATAGTAATGGCAGGGTGGAGGCAAGGGCTCCCTGCTTCTGCAGCAATGGGAGCACAGGTGGCCAAAACCTGGCTAGCCACAAGCTTCTTGAACTGTAGAACTGGTGAGGACTCTGAAAAGCCTCTCCAGACCCCTGCAGCCAAAACATCTTTGAGACAGCAAGACAATAAAATTCCCTTTGAAAAGATCAAAGGGCAAAACTCCACTTAAAAATACTCAAAGTATTTTAGGCATTTTTCTTTTAAATCTTTTTTCTCGCTCAAAACCATTCACTGAACCTCACCCTGAGCTGTTTCGTGCCCTAGAAACATGGTTTTAGGGCAAACTCCCTGCAAATGACAATGTTTCACCCAGCTCTTGTTTTATAGCCAACGAGCATCAAATTTACAGATGCAGGAGGCACAAAGGTGCCTTATCCTGGTGCCAGGAGCTTGGAGCAAGAGGCCTGGGCTGTGCAGTCCCTGCTGTGAGCAGCCCTGAAATGAGTGCAGGTTTCTATGACAGCCCCCAAATGGCAGATCTGGGCCTGTCATGCACAATCCCGTTTTCTGAACCTCCAGCCCTGAATCTCATCACTCAGGTTTTGTTATCCACATCCCATCCTGACACTGAAGATCTCAAGGAGATAAGGGCTCAGATGCTGCTGGTATTGGACACCAGCACCATCTGCTCCCCGTCCTCATTCACTCTACATTAAAGACCAGAAAGATCTCATGAAGTCAGAAGAAAGAAAAAACCATGGATATGTCATCTGGGATTCCTGCTGTTTGCTGGTAATTAAGTTTGTCACAATCTTGACAGAGCTGGGAACGATGGAGGGAATCAGAAAGAAAAGGCAGAGGGAGGGAAAATATAATAAGAGTCACTCTGGAGCTTTTTCCTTCTGATTCTCTTGCCAAAGAAAATGATTAAAGAAAATAATGTTATCTCCATGGTGGTTGCTCTCCAGTTCCACTAGAGACAGGAATTCAGCCTAACAATTTGTCAATTTTTTCTCAAGCTCAGGTAATGTCATTCCAATATTTACTGGGCTGCACTCCGGTTCCTGGGGTTTCTGTCAATTCAAACCCAGGCTCTCCCTTTTTGTCTCTCCCTCTTTGTTGTTTTGTCCTAGTTTCAGCCTGTCTTTTACTTTGGGAGAGAAAACAAAGCTGAGCCCAGCTCGGCAGCAGTGTCCCAGTGTTGGGCTGAAGGGCACCTCAGAGGAAGGACTTGCCCATCCTCATTTTCCTGCAGGAAAAAGGCATCACTGGAGTTCATTTTCATCTCTTGCTGTGCTCACTGCAGCTCATTTGGGCTGGGAAAAGCTCTCAGATCATCAGACAGTGTGCAAGGATGCAGCAGAAGCAGGAGGTGTTGGCAGAGCTTCTTCTGGGTGCTGAGAGCTGCAGAGCCCAAACCAAGGGGCCACCACAGGCTTTGCCCTGCAGCATCCACAGAGCGCAAGAAGGACTCTGCTGCTGGGGCTTCTCCAGTGGAGAGGAGTTTCTGGGCTGGAAAGACACATTTCCAGGGAAAACAGCAGCCTTGGTACCAGGAGTAGAGGATTCAGGGATGAGGGGGGGTCATTGGGAAGCAGTTCTGGACTTGGCCTCATCCCTGCTCTGTCACAGCCCAGCTCTGGGGCTGCTGCTGGCACCTCCCTCTCCATGGGATCACTGGGAGGCCTGGAAAGGTTGGCTTCATGGTTGGATTGCATCTTAGAATCTCCTAGATCTTGGGATCTTTTCCAACCTAAAAATTTCTGTTATTTCTCCTTATGTTCCTTTGGTTTCCTGGACCAAATAATAATAATAATAATAATAATAATAATAATAATAATAATAATAATAATAATAATAATAATAATAATAATAATAATTTGCTCCTTATTTGAAAATACAGACCCTACCAAAATAACAGCAGGAAGTTGGAAGTATTCTCAAGGAAACAGGAGGAGAAATTGAGTCCATCTCACCTGTATCCTCAGAGCAAAACTTTAGAGGCATTTCCTGTGCATTCCCAACTTCATGGCCAGAGTTGGGGCAGGGTTTGAAAATGTGGACACCACAGGGCTGATGTGTGATGTGCACCTGGTGCTGCCCCACCTCCTCCCAAAGTGCTACATCTGCACAGGGCTCTCAGAGTGGACTTTGCAGAGGGCCATGAAAACAGATTTATTTTGGAATATTTTCACTTGCCATTACAATTTATCACCAGAAGCCAAGGCAAAGGAGTGGAGTTTATGAAAACATCAAGCAGGGAATGTGCCTGCAGGAAGCTGACAAATGGGACAGCCACACAGAGAGATGGTTTAGAATAATCCATTTTCATGCCAGCTCCAGTAAAGAGAACAGAGAAAGACTGAGCAGCATCCTTCCTTCTGACAACCTCCAGAACATAACTGTGGCCCTCATCTGAAACCTTGCAGTGGCTCCTCAGAACATTTTTGAAAGACAAGGCAGTGTATTTTTCAATCTCTGTCTCAAGCAGGAAACTCAAAAGAGTTCCTTCTGCTGTGAAAAAATAAATGTTCCTCTATAAAAGAAGTAAATCCACATTTTTCAAACCCAGCCTCAACTCTGGCCATGAAGTTGGGAATACACAGAATAATGCCTTCTAAAGTTTTGCAAAGCCCCTGCTTTGGTCAAGTGGCACATGACCATTTTCTCTCTCTCAAGATGGGTGCACAGGGGAAAGAGGTGCCTGTGTGGAAAATCTTGACATTTCCTGCAAAACAGTGAATTGCCTGGGTGTAAAAATAAACATCATAAACATAAACATAATATTATAATAGTTAATAATAATAATAATAATAATAATAATAATAATAATAATAATAATATTAATAATAATAATAATGATGGCAGGGTGGAGGCAAGGGCAGCCCTGCCCTGGGGAATCAGCTCCTAAATGCCCTGGATGCAGGTGTTTGGGGAAGGCTGGGGGGTCTGCAGTTTGGCCCTGTGGGACAGAGGGATGGAGTTCCCATGCCTGGGCAGTCCAGGGGAGGATGATCCAGAGCCTCATGGCTCTTGTCAAGTCTCTGTGTGAGGCAGATTTCCCCCAAGACCTCACTCCAGCCTTCCAGAAAGCAAATAGTTCTGTGTTCTGCTTCCCCAAACCTGTGTCTCCTCATCTGCTCCACCCTCTGAGTGCACTCACAGCCTGGCCAAAAAGAATTAAAAGTTTTTTGTGGCTGGCAATTCAAAAACTATGAAAGCTCACAGACAAATTCTGTGGGGTTGGTTGGAAAGACAGAGTGAGTTTTGGAGGGTCTTTGTTCTCTTTGTTCTTCATCTGCACAAGTCTTCACACTTTCCATTACAAGTCCCAGCCAGAGCTCCTGCTGGGGGAAGGAAAAGCTCCATAGCCATGAAGTGGAGCATTCCCTTCATTCCAGCAGCCCCTCATTGACCAGGAACTCCACAGGTCACCGTGAGGCAGTTCATAGCCAGATTTCACCAGGAGTAATTCATAACCAGGAAAAGGCATCCCTGGGACTCCCAGAACTCCTGAATAGTTCATTATCCAAGGCACAATGCCTTCTGAGCATCCTCCTAGCAGGGAGGCTCCCATGTGGATACACCAAAATCCTCTCCAGCATTCCCCAGCAAGGAATCCCTCAGCTGGCATCTGCTCATTGCTGCAATAGCTGAAATTTAATTTGATCGTAATAATTAAACCTCCAAATAACAGCTTTCACATGCCAGCTGAACCATTAAATTCCAGGAGTGGATACAAGCCTTTTTGCAGTGAGTGGAGTTTACTCATGTGGAAATTTCCTGGTGTGCTACTGGACTTGTTATTGATGCAAATTTTGTGGCACTGAATAAAAATGTTTCTTTTCCCATTCAGACGACGATAGAATCCGTGAGTTGTTTGGTTGGGTTGGTTTGGGTATTTTTAATGCACTTGGCACAAAGAAACTCCTCTTTGTTTGAGCTGTGCCTCAGTGCTGATGCACAGGACCTTTTCCAGAGCTGGTTTTAGAACTGGAGTCACTTTGCAGCAGCCTCAGCTGGAATCTGTGGGGGTAAAAATCAACAGTGGTGCCTCCAGAACCCCTCTGAGAGTCTTCTGCAGGGCCTTGTCCTGAGCCTCACCCTCCAGGACACGCCAGCCAAGAAATGCAGTGGGACCACCATGGCACCAGCACTCCCTGATAGACTCAACCACAGGAAATTACACCAGAGGGTGTGAAATATCAGATTTTCTCTTGTCCCTTGCTCTACTCAGTGCCCGTGGCTGTACAACACAGCCAAACATCCATCCCTGAGCTTGGCTCAGGAATCCTGGCAGCTTTGGAAAAAACCACTTTGCCACCACACGTGTAAGGCCAGCAGAAAGTCTTCCCCCGAGCAGCTCTTCCTGGATTCCAAACACAGAACTCTTCTTAAACCAAAATAATTTAAAAGGCACAAGCAAGACCTCTCTAGCTGCTCCCCCACCCATATCTGAGTATCTTTACTCACCGAAAAAGTGCACTCATGAAATTGTAATGTACATGTTAATTAATGTACATATTTTCTCTGTAAATTTTGCACAGCTGTAAGTGGCCAAATAAATAATGAATGCCGTGGAATAATTTATGTGAGCTCTGTTTCTTACTGTACATGTTTTAATTACCGATATGGACGCATCTCGATGAATTATTGAAAGTCAAAGAATAAATAATATTAAAATTAAAAAGTACACGAGAAGCAAAGTTCAAATAGATATTTAATTCTACTAACACGTTGTGATGTAATCCTTGCCCCATAATTGGCAGCAGGAGAGGAAATGTTCGTCCTGGCCAGCTTGAGCTCCATTTCTTCTGGGGTTTTTTGTGCCTTTCAGTGTTGAAATTCATCAGCTGAAGCTACAGAGATGCTTTTCACCATTGGACCTTCAGAAGGAACTATGTTAGTTACATTAATTATGTCAATTCTTCCCTGTGAGGCTGCTGAGGCCCTGGCACAGGTTTCCTGTGGCTGCCCCTGGATGCCTGGAAATGTCCAAGGCCAGGCTGGATGGGGCTTGGAGCAGCCTGGGATAGGGGAAGGTGTCCAGGCTCCTTTGTGATGCCCCAGCACCAACTCAGGCAATATCAGCAGCTTGTCACACTCAGATCCTCCAGCAGAGAATCCCACAGCACTCAGGGGTTAATTGGGGAAGCTCCAAAATTCCCACGTGGAGCTACAAATTGTCATCCAACTTTTACACAGTCAGCCAAAGGCCAGGGCTGTTCTGGGCCTCCAAATGCAGCTGTTGCACACTGTGAGCTGGTTTTGCAGCTGGGACCAGAGGTGAGGAACAGCTGGGGGAAGTGGCCAGTAATTAACGCTGCTGGTCATTAGCATGCTTGATTACTTACTGCTTATGCACTGCAGAGTAATTGTGTGCAATTTGCTGTCAACTGTGGGTTCCTCAAAGGTGCTGCCTTTGCAAGTACTGCCCTGGATGCTTTGCCCAGGGAGATGTTGGCAAAACTTGGGCAGAAGCTGTGCCTAAGGGGCTCCCTCAGGAGGTGTTGGACACACACTGATGTTTCCTGAGTGGATGGGCGCAGCCACTGCCCTCAGCCCAGCAGGAATCCTCCAGGCAGAACTGCTGCTGGCCTGTCCATCCTCCCCTCACTCAGTGCACCAGGATGGGTGTCACTGCTGGACACAAAATGAGTCACAGGGACACAGCTCGAGGTGTGGTGCAACAGAGTCCTTTATTCTCTCAGTATTTATAAGTTTTTGACCACCACCAGAGAATGGATAGTCAGGTCACCACCTTCCCAACCACACTGGCTGTGAGAGGTGTCCATCAAAAAGGCAAATGCTGGCTTGGAGATGCCAAGTCCAGATCCCTGCACTTGTGGGTGCATCCATGGGGATCAGGAGCTGCTTGCCCAGAAGGAGCTGGCCACCAAGCCCAGTCTCTTCTGAGGGACAAAATTCCCTCTCCCTGCTCACGGAGCGATCCCAGCCCAGCACAGGATGGGAGGCACAAACACCAGGGCAATGAGACCGACTGGAAGTGACATTCTTAAATGGTGTCACTTCCAATTAGTCTTTGTGCCTGCAGAACGAGAAGAACTATTTTTAAGTTATGTTGGAGATTTGTTTTCGAGCTTTTCCAAGGTATAGCAAGCATTTTTCTCTCCAAGATGTCACAGCTTGCGCTTTTGAGCCTTTTTATGACTTGTCTTTGCTTCTTTTCCTTTTTTGTCTCTCCTGTCATATCCCAAACATTCACCAATTTTCCCCACAAAGACAGTATCCACTTGTGCTTTTTTATAAAGGGGTTTTCTATGGAACTTCTCAGTGAACAATTAATTCTTTGGCCAGCTCTGCAAATGGAAAATACTTGATTGAAGAGCAGCAATATGTGGACAACTCAAGAAACACACAAAATATCTTTAAGACAAATTAATTTTCAAACAAAGATGCAAAAATAAATTGCAATTTGCAAATACACTGAAGGTAAAATTCCCCCCCAGAATGGGTTGGGTTGGAAGGGACCTTAGAGATCATCTCATTCCTCCCCCAGCCATGGGCAGGGACACCTCCCACTATCCCAGGCTGCTCCAAACCCTGTCCAGCCTGGCCTTGGGCACTTCCAGGGATCCAGGGGCAGCCACAGCTGCTCTGGGCACCCTGTGCCAGGGCCTGCCCACCCTCACAGTGTTGTTCCAATTGGGAACGGCTTTAAAGAACGACAATGGACTCTCAAGGGAGTCACGACAGGAGAATTCCCTAGTTTATTGCTTCAGCTCTGTCTTATAGACAGATACGTGGAAAAGTACAGAAAGGAAACTCTTATTGGTTAACAAAGTACTACACCACCATCATTGGTCAGGGGCACTTGCCCCCCCTGACTGTCTCCTGCAAGGAGAAACAACAGGTTGCAAAACAACACCTGCAAGGCTGTTTAGTATCTCTGAGAATTGTTTTAATTCTTTCTCATGAATTTCTCAGGCTAGGCTTCAGTCAGGCCTGAGAGCTATGTGGCCTGTAATAACTACAGGCACTCTGGTTCAGATTTAGCATCCATACTCACAGGGGAGAATTTCTTGTGTATTTCTGACTTAAATTTCCCCTCTTTCAGTTTGATCCCATTCCCCCTTGTCCTGTCTCTGCAGCTCCTGAGGAAGAGTCACTCTCCCACTTCCCTGCAGCCCCTTCACACCCTGGGAAGGAGCTCTGAGGTCTCCTCACAACCTTCTCTTCTCCAGGTTCAGCTTTCCCAGCCTGTCCCCACAGGGAAGGAGCTCCAGTTCCCTTGCCAGCATCTCCTCCTGGTTCCTCGTGGGACACAACTGATGGAACTGCTCAGGCTGAGCTCGTGGGCAAGATCCCAGCAGCCCCAAACCTGGACAACCCCAGACACTGCAATTTAGACCCAAAATGCTCAGGATGGTGAGGCTGAACATGAGGCAGCACAGCCCACATCTCAGTCAATATCCAGCATTTTATTCTGGCCTAGATCCTCCACTGCTGACATCCCCTTTCTCACGTGTCCACCTGCAGGACTGAACAAATCCTCTCTCCTGGCTGAGATTTCCTTGGCTTCCCCAGAGGGGAAGGAGATGGAAAACCAAAGCCCTGGAGAAGAGGGAGGTGGGAAACCATCCCTTTTTCACCACCTGGGAGCAACACAAAATTCTGCTGTTCCAAACAACACCTGGGGCTGTTTGCTGAAAAGGACGAGCACAACTCAGGGGCTGCTTAGCTCCAGACCAAAAATAAAGTCAAAAAAGCAAAGTCAAAATCCTTTCCAGGCTGTCCCCTGCCCCCTGGCCAGCCAGGTGACTGTCACTCAATACTGAATTCGTGCATCTCACAGGAACTTTGCCTCAAATGATAAATCAAGCAGGTTTTTTTAAAGCCCCACCTTATCACAGTCTCTCCTCCGGCACTTCCATGGGAAGGAATAATTATTTTGTGCTCACTGCATGTATAATGAATTTTCAGGCATACTTGTTTGATCTATCGCCTTGAAAATAAAAAATCCCATTAGTCTAACAAGCTCACCAATTATTTCCTGGGATCACTGAGCCTATTCCAGCAGAGAAAGTCGCATAAAATTGAAAGTGAACAGGGAACAGTGCAATATGTTGTTTTACAGGGTAAAACATTCTAAAGCAGTGTTTCACATCGTGTTTGGGGGCAGAGGAAAGAGAACTGGAAAGAGCAGTGAGCTTGGGTCTGCCTTAGCTGGGTGGAAATACCTGGGCAGGGAAGAAACATTTAAAGTTGCCTGAATTTAGATATTAACTACTCTTGTAGTTAACTGCTCTGTCCAAGCCAGCTTTTGCAGGTTCCATGTTTTAAAAAAAGGCTTTTCCAGGACACCCATTCTCACTCATTTCAGATATTGAAACCCAGGCTGGTGAATGGCACTCCAGAAAAATCAGTGTCTCTCTCTCAGCTCCAAAGAAAGCCTGAATAACTTGCTCAGGACACTGGAGGTACACAAAGTTGGATGATGCAGATTTCCTCTCCCCACCCAACCTCCCTCAGTCCCCATGAGCTCCTGGGGGCTGTGGGGACACCACTGAGCTCTCTCCAACCTCCAAATTAGTCCTGCTGCCCTCTGGGGTCACCACCTCTCTCCACTGTCGTGGCCAAAATAAAAAATAATTCAAATTGCTCCCAGGAGCTGCCTCAGCTTCAGCTGGAAGCTGAACCCAGCACACAAAGGGATTCATTCACTGAAGGCAGCAAGGGACCAAATCCAAGGCAAAGATTCCCAAGTAAGTCTGCAGCTTGGAATAAGCTGGGGGTTGGCATGGACAGGACACAGCTTCAGTTTGAGCATCTGTGTCAAAGCAGCAGTAAAACCCCCAAAGTTGGTTATTGCTGGGGGTTTCCATCAGGATTACACCCAAATCTTGCTCCACATTTGGCAGCTCACAGATCAACACACTGAGGAAGCACCAGGAAAGAGGCTGGACGTGGCAGGGGTGGCTGCAGGGTTTCATCAGCCCTTTCCCTGCCACTCTGAGTGTTGGAAGGAGAACATATCTGAATTCAAAGCACAATTTAAATCTTGTTTGCTCTTTAGGGATGTTGAGAGATGTTTTTGCTGTGGTTCTGGAGGGGCGGCAGCAGCAAAGGCAGGCAGTGATTAGAGAAATGCCTAAAATTAACAATGTTATACACACTGGCATTCCTGACTTCCAGCACTCCACACTGCACCCAGAAAGGTGGAAGTGGCTGCTCAAACACCCATGAAAATTACAAATTAGACAGAGCATGAAAACAGAACCATTTTGTGCTGGGGGATGGGGTCAGCAGCAGAAATGGACCTTCATGGACAGAGAGGATGATTTGACTTAATCTAACAGGATAATTGCAGGCCTGAAGAGTTTGGGCATTGAGAATGAAGAGTTTTGAGGGTTCCATGGCACCAAACCAAGCCCAGGGTTGTCCCCAAGATGCCAGCCCAGCCCTGGGAGAAGCCAGGGCCAGAGGCTGCAGGATCTTGTCTGGGTTCACCCAAACTGCTCCCTTCTCTTCCAGCACCAGCACATCCCCTTTTCCTGGGCCTTGGAGTATCCATCTGTGTTCCTGCCCCTCACCCTGTGCCTCCCTGCAGGTCACAGCTGCTCTTCTGCTCCTTGCAGCCTCCTCCTCCTCCTCCTCCTCCTCCTCACAGCACTGACACGGAGAGGTGTCCCCAGGTGGAACAGGACGTGCTGAAGTGCTCTGGCTGAACAGATCCCACCAGGAATCAGGGGCTGCAGAGCAACACCAGCACAAATGGGCTCTCTGGGGGCTGGTGCCATCCCTGCCCAGGTAAATGACCATGTGCAGAGTCAGACAAGTGTATTTCTATTACAAAAGGCTAAAAAACCTACCACCACCAAAAATCCCACACATTTTCTCCCTGTTCCTGTCTCTGGAAAAAGATCCACAGCTAAAAACAGAACAAGGGAGTCTTCAAAACAACCAGGAATGATGAGAGAAAGGGCACAAGTGGAGTAACTGAGGCATGAAAATGGAGTTTTAGCTTGTCACATTCAGTACTGCCTAGAGGGCCCTGGAAATACTGAACCCCCTGTCACCTATGTAAACTTTAGAGATCCATCCCAGCAGGGCCATGAGCCACTTCTGGCTAAGCTGAGGTCTGTCAAGCGCTCCTCAGGCACACAGGAGGACACCAGTGAAGGGTTTGGGCACCTCTGGTCACATCTGCTGAGGTGCAGGGTGCCCCACTCTTCCCAGCTGATTCCCAGCACCAGCAGCACATCACAACCTCCCAGCTCCGAGCCACAGGTGAGCAGGGCTGGAGTCTGCCTGCTCCAAGGAAAGGTTTTTCCCAGCTGCAGGAGACCCCAAGCCCAGCCTGTGTTTGCCAGCCCTCCTGGCTGTGAGTGAAGTGCTTTCCCTGGGGGAGCAGCACAGTTTGATTCTCCCTCCAGCTGCCTTGGCTGTCTCTTACTGACCCCTTCAGCCGCAGGGCTCTTCCTGGAGCACGTCCTGTGCATCAGGATTGTCTCCCCACACCTCCTGGCCAGCACTCCTCAAAGCCTGGCCACCCAGCAGCTCTCCTGTCCTCCAGGACACAGCCTGCTGGGAACTGAGGGAGCTTCACCTGCTCACGTGGGATGGTCCAAATGGGATTTGTCCTGGACCCAAATCAGCCCAGGACTTTGCCCACATGGAAATTTCACTCCTTTGCAAAACAGAAGCACACTCTGACACTGAAGAGAAAATTTTGGCAGCCAAGCCTGCTTCTGCCAGGGATTAGCACTGGAGACCCTCGCACTGGGGATGGACACCTCCTTCATCCAGGAGCTTCAGATCAGGCCTCACCAGGGTCCAGAAGGTCACACAAGGACAAAACACTGAAGTGGAAGCAGAATCCCTGGGCACAGCCCTTCCCTGGGGACCCTGGGGGTGCTGGCTCAATAAAGCAGAAGGATTTTGGAAAAGTCTGCTACTGGCCCTGAAACTGGGCTGGCTGCTAAGGCTGGGAGCAGAGCAGGGTCACCAAGAAAAGGGGGCTGGAATGTTCTGAGGCAGGAAACTGCCCAGTGAAGCTGGGACAGGGAGGTGGGACACAGCCTGACACAGCCTGACACAGCCACGCAGCTCCTCTGCCCCAGGCAAGGGCTACACAGGGAATTTGGGAATTGCACACCGTGTGATCCCGCTGTGATGCTCCCAGGAGCCTCAGCCTGGGCTCCAAAGGAAAACTGCTGCTCCTGAGGAGCTCTTCAAGGACAGTCAGCAGTGGATGAAGGAGGCTCAGAGAACAGAGGGCAGCTGAGAGGCAGGGCCAGGGCTGGGGCTCATGGTGTGTCCTCAGAAAAAAAGGGAGACAAGATTTTCTCTCAGAGCTCAGGACCACTGGGAGCCTCTAAGGCATCACTTTTTAGGGACATCACAGAGAAGGAAAGGAACAGAGCTCTGGAAATTGGTCCACTTGGTCTTCACTTAAAAAAACAACACTGACAATAACTGGGGCTGAAGAGGAAAAATTATCACAGAAATGTTTGTGGTGGAAGGGACCTTAAAGTTCGTATTGTTCCTCCCCCAGCCATGGCAGGGACACCTTCCACTGTCCCAGGCTGCTCCAAGCCCCGTCCAGCCTGGCCTTGGACACTTCCAGGGATCCAGGGGCAGCCCCAGCTGCTCTGGGCACCCTGTGCCAGGGCCTGCCCACCCTGCCAAGGAACAATTCCTGCCCAATACCCCATCCAACCCACTCTCTGGCACTGGGAGCCATTCCCTGTGTCCTGTCCCTCCATCCCTTGTCCCCAGTCCCTCTCCAGCTCTCCTGGAGCCCCTTTAAGCACTGGAAGGGGCTCTGAGCTCTCCCTGGATCCTTCTCTTCATTTCTCCTGGCCCAAGCAGTTGCTCTGCCCACAGAAACTCCCAGAGCTCCTGCCTGGTCTCCAAGAAACACAGCTTTTCACCTTTCTTTCCCCTTTCAAAGCCTGTTTATCATTTGCTGTCTATTAGGCTGTCTTCCATCATCCAGCTTTATTCCTGCCTGTGAGTCCAGCTGGAAATCTCCACATTTACTCTTGCCCACCCAAGACCAGAACCCCAAAACCAGAGAGCCCAGCCCAGCCCTCCCGAGCTCTGCAGCAGACTTGGTTTAAATGCCAAGGTGAGGCTGTTGAATTCCGTCCCAGTTTCAGATATATTATCCCAAACCCAAAAGGTTTCTTGAATAAAACATGAAAATCCAGAATGCCATCTGTGCAATATCATTGGGCTAATTAAGTTGATATTAAATACAATTTGTTTTACCCAACTCCTACATTTTTCATTTTAAGCGAGTTACAGAATATTCTGGGTGAAATAAGTGTTAGAGAAACTGGTACTGGAAGCTCCAGCAGCTGAGCTGGAAACACCTGGGCTGCACATGAAGGGGGAGTCTCAGCAGAATCTTCCTGGAGCTCTTGTTAGCAAAAGAAAAATGACAAAGCATCCCTGGTAAAAGTGACCCTGCCCCCGTGGGGCTCTCCGTTTGGGAAGAGCCCTTTGGAGCCAAAAGAAAATGATGTTTTTCCAGGAGCAGCCCTGGGGTCTGACTGAGGGAAAGCTGCCTCAGCATCCCCACCAGCCTGTCCAGCCTCTGCCACTTTCCTGGGGGAAAAAATAAATAAATCTTGTAATCCAGAGGCAGAGCAAGCAGCCCTGGGCAGGTGACCCCAGCAGCTCTGCCCGGTGCCTTGCAAACCTCAATGAGAAACATCTCCATGGGCTGCCCAGCCACCCCCCAGCCCCATGGGGAGAGGTGCCAGCCCCCAAATCCACGCTGTCCCCAGATCCATGCTGTCCCCAGATCCACGCTGTCCCATGATCCACGCTGTCCCCAGATCCATGCTGTCCCCAGATCCATGCTTCCCTGGGGAATTCCATGCCAGGAGGGCTCCAAGGGATGGCTGGGAGCTGCTGAGAGGGGACAGGACTGGTGGAATAACAATCTGTTGGTTTAAGGACCTGCACACATACCCAGAGCTGTGCAAAGGCAATTCCTACAGCCTGGGCCAGCAGCAGGAGGTCTGAGTGCCCCCAGGTCACCTTTCCAGGGCCAGCCAGCCCATCCAGACACCAGCTGCCCTTTCAGGAGAGGGAATATATCAATCATGCCCTTTGCTCTGACACAGGGGATGTGACATTCCTGCAAAGCACTCGCAGGTGAAGAGACTCTGGAAGCAACAGGCTGGAAAATCCTGCTTCTGCCAGAGACACCAACCCCTGCCCCTCTCACAGCTCTCTGGGGGAGAGAGATCTGCACCTCTCCATCAGCAGGGACACATGGAACACCTGCCCTAGCAGTCTCCATCCTCCCACTTCCCAGCCTGCATCCACAGGACTCATTGAAACACGTGCAGGAGATGCAGCAGTGCAACTGCCTGCTGCTTAACTTGAGGTGAGCAGTGGGATTTGCATCAAATGTATCCCAGTAAACCCCTGCCACAGGCTAAGGCTGCAGGCAGCCCTGAGCAGATGGTGATTTTCCCAGTGCCACCTCTGTATCCCAAGGGCCACACAATGGGTGTATCACATATCCCAAGGGTATCACAATGGATGTGCTCAGTGCAGGGAATGCCTGCAGGATGCAGCTCTCCTGCTAAAATCCAGGACAGCTCTAGGAAATACTGGACAAGCCAGAGTGCTGTGCTCTCACAACTTCATGGGAGGATGGAATTTTCCATGGTTTTGGACAAACACTGAAAATGATGAGAACTCGATATTCCCCACCGAAAAAAACCCCAACCAAACAAAAACCCCTCACCCAAAAACAACAACAACAACAACAATTCAGCTCTGCAGAACAAGTTGATTTGTTACAGCAATGGCAATTACTGTACACATTCCTGTGCACAGGCAGGTTCTGAGCAGGGTGAGTTTAACCTGCAGTGCTGCAGGACCTGCAGGAAAAGCCTCCCTGGTTATGCAGGGCTGGGACACACCTCCTCACCTTTTCCTTGTGGATCTAACAGGATTCAGGCTCCCAGCTGCCATCCCAGCCCCAGCTCTGTGTGCTGAGCCCATCCCAAGGATCCAGCCGGGATGTGATGGAGCCCAGCAGAGCCAGGAGGCAGCAGCACCTCTGGAGGCAGCGCCAGCTGTGCTGCCCTGCACGTGTCCCCAGGCTGTGCCCGGCTCCAGGGCACACAGCAGAGCTCCTGGAGCCACCACAGCTCCGTGGCACTGGTGTCTGCCCGGCTCTGCCGCGTGGGATCGCTGACAGGGACAGCAGGAAGGGTCCCTGCTCCTCGGCCACCACCCCTGCACAGTGGCTGGGAAGGGACCTGGGATGCTGGACACGAGCCCAGGTGGGCAAGGAGAACAATCCTGGCTTGTATCCAAAACAGAGTGAGCAGGAGCAGCAGGACAGTGATTGTCCCCTGTGCTGGCACTGCTGGGGCACCCCCAGAGCTGGGCCCAGTTCTGGGCCCCTCACGAGAAAGGCACCGAGGGGCTGGAATGTCCAGAGGTGGGAATGGAACTGGGGAAGGGTCTGGAGCCCCAGGAGGGGCTGAGGGAGCTGGAAAGGGGCTCAGCCTGGAGCAAAGGAGGCTCAGGGGGCCCTTCTGGCTCTGCACAATCCCTGCCAGGAGGGGACAGCCGGGGAGGTCGGGCTCTGCTCCCAGGGAACAGCCACAGGAGGAGAGGGAATGGCCTCAGGCTGGGCCAGGGGAGGCTCAGGGGGGAGATCTGGAAGGATTTCTTCATGGAAGAAATTGATTTCTTCATTGTCAGGCACTGGCAGGGGCTGCCCAGGGCAGTGGTGGAGTCCCCATCCCTGGAGGTGTCCAAGGAAGGTCTGGATGTGGCACTCAGAGCTCTGGGCTGGGGACAAGGTGGGCATTGGGCACAGGTTGGGCTCAGTGACCTTGGGGATCTTTTCCAGCCTCAGTGATCCTGGGATTCTGTGAAGGGGTGCTCACGTCAGGTACCTCAAACACAACCAGTGTTGGTTTCACCTGTGCTTTCCCTCCCTCCCAACACACCTCTGCTCCGGTGGCCTCTGGGAAGAGCAGGGATGTGCCTCAACTCCAGCAAATCCCAGCTGTCAAATGGATCTGGGGCAGCAGGGAGGCGGCACAAAGAGAACCCCAAGTCCAGCCACTCACAGCCAGGCCTGCCATGACTGCAGCTGGTGAGATGGGCACTCCTGGACACACAGCAGCCACTGGGACACTCCTCACCCCTCCATCCTACACAGAACTCCAAGTTCTTGCTGTCAAAGGGCTTTCTTTGCTATGGATAGAGGGGGAAAATGCAGAAAAACAATAAAAGAATAAAAGCCAACCTGAGGATGTCCAAGCAAGGGTTGATGTGACTGAGGCTCAGGACACTCTTGTCCCCCATGATTCCTCCCAAAACCTGCTGAGCTTTAAAAAGGACACTGAAATAGGCTCAGTTTTGTGCCAAAGTCTCTCACAGCCTCTCCAGCACCAAGTTTTAGTGGATCAGCCATCAGGATCCCCACCAGGCTTGTGGTGGTGCATATTTCTGGGAGTTACTTTGTTTCTCTGTGACGTGTCTTTCCCCTCCCCTCCCTGTCCCTGAAACGTTATCCCATGGCTTGGTGTTGTGTGTCCCCCCGCCCCTCTCCCGAGGTTTGAAAGAGTCCGGGAAAGAGGCACCCAGCCTCTTCTCTCTTCTGGAAGCTAGCCAGAATAAACATCCTGCGATCCCCCGGAGGGAGAAGCAGCACCTTTTTGGTCTTTTCTTGGTCTCGAAGGATCTCCCTGACCCCTCCATTCGACAGAGCTAGCTTGGATTTACTTTGGGGGGCAAAGGGAAGATCTCTTCACAGGCTGAGTGAGAACTCCTGCATTCCCTGGCACCCTGAATTCCAAGGCCAAAGCCAAACAAAACAAGCAGAGCAAACCCTGCTCCTTCCCTTTCCCCCTCCCAGCCAGGTGGGCAAGGCAAACCATTCCTGCTGAAATACAGCTCTCAATTGGAAAGGGCTCCAAGATTGTGTCCCCTGAACGAGAAAGCTGACAAGAGGGGGAAAATATTACTAAAAATAAAATACATCAATCACTCCACAAATTATACTCCAATACGTCCTTCAGGCAGGAAGGTCCCTGCTTGGTGCTGTATTCTCTTTCTTTGGGATTTGCTTTCTTTAGGGAACACACGGATTGCAGCAGCTGAGTGGATCATTTAAGTGGATCCTGCACATAACAGACACAAAATGTGTGTGGGGCATCGCTGTGAGGTGTTCTGGGAGGGATGGGATCGTTCCAGAGCATCTCTGGGCTCATTTCTGCAGCACAACACACTGAGAACACCAGCAAGGGCTGGGGAGCACTGGGAGAAACCCCTGAGCCACTTTCCTTCCTCCTCCCTCCCTGCAGAGGATGCTCCTTCCTCATCCCCTGAGCCACAGGGCTTTTCCCTCCATTGTCATTCCTTCTCTTCAGCTGCATCCCAGTGCTTGTGTTTGGATTTGATACTGGGAATGAAAAATCAAAGCTTTCCTGGTGTTCTAGGAAAGGGATCCTCACAGGGATCAGCCAGGTCTGACACAGCATCCTCGAGTTAAAGCTCCAAACAAGATCTGTTCTTACCTCTGCTTTTCACATCCAGGGAACTTTTCCTTTTCCATTTCCAACTTCTACTATTTAAAGGTGAAACCTTCTGTGGTTTGTGTCTGCCTGAACTGTTTGAGAAGGAAAATGGTTTGAAGAATATTGTGTCTTTTTTGGGGTTTTTTTTGGGAATTGAAAGATGCTTTCCCCAGTGATTTGAAAGGAAAATAAGCATAGATGCATTTTTCAGAACTGGAATAACACCAGTTTAAAAAAAAAAAAAAACCACAATCAAGAGTTTCAAGTGAAACACTTGAAAATCAGATTAATAAATCAGGTCACTTCTGAGCAGGAGCAGCTGATCTCTGTCCCTTCAGTCATCTTCTGTGTGATGCTTTTCTTTGCTTCTTTCTGTAGAGGAGCCAAACTAATTCCTTTCCCCTCCACTCCCCTTCTGGCACCGGTGGAAAATCTTCTCCCATCCCTGCTGGAGTGCTCTGCAGGAGGCTGGTGTGGCTTTGTCAGGGGTAAAAGCAGTCTGAGGAAGGTGCAAAGTGGGAGCCTGGGAAAGGATGGAAGGTCTGCAGCCTCTGTGCTGTGTAAAATGCTGCAAAAACTGCCCTGAAGACTGGCCAAAACCCCCCTCCCCTCTGTTAAACACAGATTCTGTCAGGAATGAGGGCTCTGCCCTCAGCTCAGCACTTGGGGACTCCCCATGGAGCCACCCCAAGCATGCAGAGGGCACTGGCACTCCATGGGATGAGGTTTGTGTGGATACAGACCCCAACAACAGCAACCAGAGCTCCCTTCTTGGGTTCCATAAAGCAGATTTAGCTCCTAACCCATCTCTAATATGTCTGCTCCTCGTAGCCAGATGAATAAGGAACAAATATAAATCACAAGGAATTTATCTGATGATGGCAAGGAGAGAAAGGGATGAATAATTTATTTGACGGATGTTATTCATCCATCCATGGAGCCAGCCAAGTAATGAAAACATTTATTCACAAATCACTCTGTTGACAATCGAAAACTTTGTACAAGAAGTAATTCATATGTATGATTTGACTCCTGGAAAACCCAAACTGGAGAGCTGACCTTGCTGAGGAGCAGGAAGTGCTAAAGCTGGGCTTATCTTAGACCCACCCCATGATTTCCATCTCTTTCCCATCTCTGGGACTACACAAAACAGATTTCCAGCTCTGAACTATGGAAAACCTGACTTTCACCCACAGCCGCCACCAAAAATCATTAAAACATGGCACATGACTTTCCCATGAAGGCAGAGATGCTCTTCCCACCAACCAAGCCCCACTCCAGAGTGCAGGAGCTCCCTCCATAAATAAACCACGAGAAAAGCCTAAAAATAACTGTTTATTTTTCTTCCAGAGGACATTCAGCTGCTTTCCAAGCTCTGGGCAGTTTATTCCATTATCAGAACTCCTTCCTCCATCCCATCTTGGAGCTTCCAGACTGTTTAAATAACCCAAAGTGTCCATATTCCCTCTAAGTAACAGGAACAACAGTCAAGCCAAGTCAGAGCTGCCACAGATGGAAATATGCTATTTATGGCCCCCTGAATTTCAGTCACTAGTATATGGCCTCAGCTCCTCTAAAGAGGATCACAAATCTACACAAAGTCCCCACGTGCAGCTCTGTGCTTTTGGGTCCTCCAAGATATTTAAAATCCCATGGAGATGGAGTGCTCCCTATTGACCATCCAAACACAAAGAAACACACATTATCCCAACATGACTATGGAATGAATCACCATCTGCTTCCAAGAAGGTGAGGAGGAAGAATTCCTGCAGCCACAGCTCTGGAGCTGGTGAAGCAGAAAACTCGTCATGGTTCAATTAATCTCACAAAAAGAATCAAAATCATGGCTGCCTCTCTGAAATAGATGCAAATCTCCATTCCCCTCTGGTGAGTGAGGCAGGGCTGGCAATCCTGTCTGAGCAGGTTGCTTATGAGATTTTAGTGCTTGTGGGAAAGCACAAGGGCACAATCCTGGGCATCTGGCATTTGCAAGGTGCTGTCTCCTCCCAGCTGAGGGCAGGAGAATGAACAGAAAAGCTCAGGCAGGGCAGACAGCTGGGGGCTCTTTGTAACAGACCCTGAAGACCTAAATCTGGGGGGAGAAAGGTGGGAGGGATTAGAGAAGCCTAGGATGATTTAGGACACAGAGCCAAGCTTCACACTTAATTCCCAGCAAAAGCTCAATAAAGGCAGATGTGCTCACAATTAAGAAACTGCTCTTGGAATCTCAGACTGGTTTGGGTTGGGAGGGACCTTAAAGGTTACCCAGTCCCACCCCTGCCATGGCAGGGACACCTTCCACTGTCCCAGCTGCTCCAAGCCCTGTCCAGACTGGCCTTGGACACTTCCAGGGATCCAGGGGCAGCCCCAGCTGCTCTGGGCACCCTGTGCCAGGGCCTGCCCACCCAGAGTAAAAGATTTCTTTGCCATTATCCAATCTAAGTTTGTCCTCCTTCAGTTTAGAACCATTCCCCTTGTCCTGACACTGTCTGCCCATATGAAAAGCCTCTCTTCCTCTGTTTCATAGGCCACTTCAGGCATGGGAAGTGGCTCTGAGGACTCCCCAAAACCTTCTCTTCTCCAGGCTGAACCTCCCCAGCTCTCCAGGTCTGTCTCTACACATCAGAGGTGCTCCAGCCCTCCCTCATCCCTACCTCCACCTGCAGCAGGATGGGATCTGAGCAGCAGGACCTCAGCCAAAGTCCCAGCCCAGGCACTCAGCTTTTGGTCCAAATTCAAAAACCCCTCTGTCTCTTGCTCCCCAGCAGCCAAAGGGAGATCACCCGGAGGGACCATCCCCTGCTCAGAGCCAGCTCCAGGGGTGACCAGCCCTCACCCCAAAGAGCAGCTCCCTCCTCCCCCATCCTCAACCAGGGCATAGTTCCCATGAAAGTTTTCAGTGGCCCACAAAAACAGCCACAAACTCAGCAAAGTTTCATCTAAAAAATAACCCAGAGCTGGGCTTGGAGCCTTCCCTGGAAGCAGAGCTTTGGTTGAGACACAATTCCCTGTGGAATTCCCATGGGGAGTCTCTGATCAATTAGAGAACAAAAGCTGCTTTATCCAGCCCTGCTCTCCTGCTGAGGGGCCATACTGAATACCAGACAGTATCTCCTTAAACCAGAGAGATTCCCCATTCCAGCAGCAGATATCTGGGCAGCCTCTGTACAGCCCAACACCTTTCCCTAATATATCATGCTTCCATTTCTAGAGCCCTTCAGTAGCACTGTACTCAGAAGAGCTACAAAAATAATCACAGTCAATATTCTGGAGTCTTAACAGAGGCTTTAGTACCATTTATAAGTGGAATTTGTAGTAAACCACTCCTGCCTGGAGAGCAGGATCTCACTGAGAGCCCAAGAACTTCAGAAGTATTGAAAAGCTCCACCACAACCATTCACCTGCTGCATTTTAAATTTTGAATTTTCATTCATTCTCCCCTAATTACCAAACCCAGCCCTTCCTCTTAGCTCCAATTAAACCTCCATAGGCGTCTTCTAAGCCAGATTTAAGGGAAATATGAACCACAAGAATTTGCCAGCAAATTTTATTTAAAGAAGCAGAGAAGTCTCTACCCTCAAGTAAATGTCTCCAGATTCAGCCAGCAGCAGGAGAGCTGAGGGCAAGGTCTGCTAGCACTTCTCTGTCCTCATTCCCAGGAGGATGGGATGGGATGCTCCTGCCTCAAGCATGGGGCTGACCAAAGGGATGGAAGAGGAAAAGAGGAGTTGGTATTTCACATTTTTGAGACTTTTTTTTTGTTTTGCAGGCAGCCAAGCCAGCCTGGAGGCACCAAACAACATCAGCTAAAGGCATCCTGAGGGTTTTGCTGGGATGGGCAGGGTGGTCACTGATGTGCAGGTTCACGTCCAGCAGCTCCCTGTGTCCAGTGCTGGGCAGGAGCAGGAGCTGGGCACTGAGGAGAGCCAGCTGTCCTGGAGCTCCATCTAGTGCAAGGCACCCTGGATTTATCCTGTCTCCACATTTGGGGAAGCTCCTGGAGCCACAGGATTTCCAGAGACTTTGCGCTTCACGATTCCCCCCATTTGCAGCTGTTGCTGCTGCTGGTGACACCATAAAAACACAGTTCAGGTGCATTTACCGCCAGGAAGGTACCAAAAGGACAGGGATTCTCTCTTCTTTTAAATCCTCTGGTTAGTTTTCAACTTGGAAGTACTTGGGGCTGCAAAAAGTGTTGTTCACAAGCTCTGCAACCTCTGAAAGAGCAGAGCAGCAGCAGGGCTCAGGTGGCTCAAACACAGCTCTGGTTTTCAGAAGGATTCAGACTTTTCACGTCTTGACTCCTCCATTGTCATTGAAAGCCTCCACCACACCAGAAGGGCTCAGAGCTTCAGAAAAAGGTGGTTTCCCCTGAAAATCTTGCTGGGAGCTGCCAGCAAACAGGGAACCACACCATGAGCGTGAGAGGGTGAGCTCCTGGTTTTATTTTAAACACCAGTATCAAAAAGGGGGGAGAAAACATAAAAATAAAGAGGCCTATTTGGAAAAACAGAAATGTTAATTTTCAAAGGAATTACAGAAAAAATGGGGTAAGATCCTTCTCATTGCTTTTTCGCCAGATACACTGAGCTGGACACAGAGACTGAGGATTTCTCTCCCCAGTGAAAATCCTTTTCCTAAAGCCCCTCTGCCATCCATGGCCACCACAACAGCCCCAGATCCCAGTGTTCTCCCCTCCTCCTGCACAGCTGCTCCTCAGGGAAGCCAAGACTTTGTGCACCTCATTATATTTTTAACCACACCCGCTATTCAGGCACTTTCAACTCCTGAGAGGGAGGGGAGATTTAAACAAAGAGAGATGTGTAAATACCTGAATAAAGACATGAATGATTAACAGAAAAAACTGTTAATAACTGTTAATTGTTTCCATGCCAATTGCCAAGATGCAGTAGAGGCTACAAGGGATTTCCAGCTATTAACAGGTGAGGAGGCAGTGGTGTTCAATGAAGGTCAAAGAGTGATTTATACAATGTGCTACAACACTTCTGCTCACTTTTTTATTGAATGTCTCTGCAGTGCTATTCCCTGGGAATTCCTGTTTTACACAACTTAAAACTGCTCAGCTTTCCATGAAATCACAGGATCATTAAGGTTGGAAAAGCCCTCTAAGATCATCAAGTCCAATTTTTAACCAAACACCAGCATTCCCACTAAACTGTATTGCCACGTGCCACGAATACTTGGCTTTTGAACACTTCCAGGGATGGTGACAACAACATCTGTGGCCAAAATGTGATGGTTTGGAGCCAACAGTGGGATATCCCCTAATGCACAACTCCTGCTGGAGAAATCTCAGGGAAACTCCATGCTGCCAGGCTTGGGAGTTTGAAAACTCTCAAAACCAAAAAAGAAATCAAAGCACAAATGTGTTTGTTCCTTGGAATAAAATACCTGTGGTTTCCCATGCTGGCTGCAGCCCCCCATCCCAGGGGATTCTCCGTTTTGTGTGGGCCCATCAGCTGCTGGTTTAATTTGGCCGTGAGTTCCACATGTCTCACAAAACCCTCTTTAAACAATTTCCAGAAATGCTTTTATTCCGAGGATGTTCTGACTTGAATGCATCTGATTCATCCCCCCCCCCCCGCCCCGAAAATGACCCTTTTACAGCACAGCCTGAGCAGCTGAAGGGAAGCAGAGTTGTTCTCTCCCTGCTATCACAATCAAGTTGTTTGGTATAAAATGTGGCTGAGGAGTGAATCCATAATGTTCCTGGCCATGTAAGGAAACTGCTATTACCAGGAGGAAAATGCAGGTAGTAACTCTGCGGGTTTTTCTCCACTGGAACTGTAATTAATGTGGATGCTGTGCACTAAGTACAGGGAGAAATACAGACTTCAGAGCAGTGAAAATGCATCTCATTAACACCGGAACTACTGTATCGTCCAAATGCATTATGTTCAGCAAGGAAAAGCTGGGTAATTGAATTCCCACCAAAGCACAGTTCATCTGCATCAAACAGCACCATGCTCATCGTGCAGCTCCTTCGGGCTGCTGCTGGAAATGAGGATTAATTAGCATACCTGCTCGTTACTCACAGAGCAGGCACACACACTGTGGTCAGGCTTGGGGCTGTAGTGAGAGGCTCTGCTCAAACCCCAGCCAGGCAGAGCAAGGCAACTCCAAAACTTTGGATCTTCTTGCACTCAAGATGCACCAAGAGTCAACATTTTTTTTTTGTCCGTGAAGAAAAAGCTGGCAAAAACCCCCAACAATTCACAGGAAGACACCTCTGCTGCATAAATATTTCAGTAATAACTAATAAGTGATTTATGGAATTGGTTTTGAATTATTCTAGGCTGGATTGGCTCGAGTGGCAGGGATGTGCATAAATCATTCCATGCACAGCACCCCCCAATCCCAACATGCGGCTAATGAACCCTCCGGAGCCAAACACACTCCTCCTTCAGGAAGAACCCACTGATCTGCAGCATTTTAATGGGTAAATTATTATTAATTTAAATAAATACATGAAAAACTCCCAAATACATCAGAGGAGAGAGTTTGGGAAGGGGAAGGAGGCATCCAGACAGAAACAGCAGAGAGGGTTTGGAGGTTTGGAGCTGGAAATCTGTGCTTTGAGCAGTCTTTCAGTCAGATCCAAGTGGGACTAATCCATCCCTTTGCTGCAGAACCTCCCATCCATGAGCCCCAGCACTGGGGTGTGTAAGGGCAGCAGGAGCTCGTTAAATGCATTTTAACTCATTATCATCATGTATTCTCCCTTTTCCTCCCCTGTCACATGTTCACCAGAGCCCCAGCACACGGCTCTCTGGTATCCCACCGACACAACTTCCAGGCTGAGAAACCCCTGCAAAGCCAAACCCCAGAGTTATTCTGGGCACAGGCATCTTGGGCTAAAGCAGCACACGGAGAGGAGGTCACCCCATCTCATCTTGGGGTCCTGGTATGATTTTCCTCCACATTCACCCCAGACCCTGATCCCCCCCAAAGCCCCCCACAGTGAGAAGGGGCCAGCCCCCTCAGCATGCCCTTTGGGTGTCATTTTGGGCTGTAGGGGAGGCAGTGGGAGCAATCCATCACCCTCAACCTTTGGAAAACCAGTGACTGCTGGGATATCATTTTAAGCTGCCACTTGGCTGAATTTTACTCCCTAGAGGTGCAAAGGATGCTGAGCTCTGGCTCATTCTGGCTCCCTAAGGTGGGACATGATCCCATCACTCCCAAGACCTCACTGTGCTCACCAGTGCCTCAGCTCCCATGCAGCCTGGCACACCCCATTACTTCAGTGCTTCAAATCCCATTATTCAGCTCTAAGGAGGAAATCATTTTAATTAAGGAAATTAAAAATGTATTTGCTTTGGAATTTTAAGTAGGTGTTAATTTGAAGGGATGAAAAAGAGCCGTGCAGCCTGCTTGTGTGAGGAGCAGCAGGGGATGGGGATGGAGGAGGGGAAGGGCCCTCTGCAGCACCTGGGGTCCCTGGGGAGCAGGGGCAGGGCACTAAGGCAGGAGCAGCAAAAGGCAGAGCCACCTCCCAGCTAAGGAGGGCTCCTGCTGATTCCATTCCTGCAGGAGGGTGGAGCCAGGTGGGAGTCAGGCTTTTCTCCCAACAAGTGACAAAAGGAGTAGGGCCTCCAGTTACACCAGAGGAAGTTTAGGTTGGATGTTAGGGAAAATTTCTTCATGGAAAGGGCTGTCAAACACTGGAACAGCTGCCCAGGGCAGTGGTGGATCCTCCATCCCTGGAGGAATTTCAAACCCCTGTTGATGTGGCACTTGGGAACATGGTTTAGTTTAGCAGTGCTGGGAGAACAGCTGGCCGTCAATGATCATAGAGCACTTTTCCAACCTTAATGATTCCACAGATCTATGAAATACAGCAAAAAAGGTGTTGGAAAATCCTTCAGAGAAGCTCTGAAGCCGTGAGGCCACAAGGAGGGACAAGAATATTGCCAAGCTGGCCCTGGTCCCTGTTACCGCTGAAGATCAATAGATCACGCGGACACAGGTTGAGGTGTGGTGAAGAAAGAGCAGAGTTTATTTTTCCTCCCAGGATTTATAGGCTTCTTACCATGGCCAGGGATTGGATGCTCAGGATAACACTTTCTCACTGCACTGGCCATGAGAAATGCCCATCAGAAGACGTGTAACAGAAAGAATGTACACATATCTATGTTTACAGTTACTGTCCTGGGAAAGTCCTTAGAAAACTATGTTAGCAAGCTCAGAAGCTGAGTTTTCAGGGCGACAGGTCCCCATGGGCTGCAGTGTCCTCTCATGTCCCCTGGTCCCCAAGGGCTGAGGTTCACCTGGAGGTGCCAGGTCCTGCTTCCATTCCCTCCTTCACTTGTTGCTAATCTCCAACACCACAAGACTCCATCAGCAGTGTCCCAGGCTTTCCACAGGTGCCACCAACCCACTGGGAGCTCAGCTGAGTGCCAGTGCCACGGGGGGGCGGGGGGTGGGGGGGGTGGCTTTTGGCCAGAAGGAAGGAGATGCTTCTCACTTTGTGTCCTTGCAGCAGAGACAGCCCAGAGAAGGCTGCAATGCAAGGCTCAGCTTAATGCAGCAGGGTAAGAGTCCTACCAAAAACAGCAGCTAATAAGTTAAGTAATACCCAGTGTTATTAATGCTGCAGCTCTGCCATCACCCATGTATTTATAATAACAGTGTTCCCACTGTACTAGCATTAATCATAATGGATTTACTAAGAAATTAAGGGGGAAGGGATATTATCTCTCTCGGGAACGGCACTTGACAGCAGCCCTATTTACTGTGTGGATTTGGATTGGTTTAATTCTCAATGTCTCGCTCATTAATCTGCTTTTCCAACAGCCCCTCACAAACACCCCTCTGGGAGCACAACCACAGGAGGAGGGAGGCAGGACAAGCACAGCCAGCTGAGGGGGGCTCAGGCAGAGCAGCCCCAGGGAATCCTGGCACAGGGTCAGCACAACCACCAGGGCTGTCTCATGGGGTGTGAGGGCACGGTCCTCTCCTGCCTTGGTGGGCAGTGTGCACGTCTGGGCATCACCCTCTTCTCCAGCCAATCTGCTATTCTCAGCTCCATGCTTAAAAACTCCTTAGCTTTACCTGGTGAGCAAGGAATAGTCAGCATCTCTTCCCAACATTTATAACAAGAGCTCAAAGGTTTTATTGAAACTTGTTTTCCCATATGCCTTTCTCCTCATCAGGCTTCTGGCTCGGGACACTTGGACCAAGAACAGCTTGTCCAAGCCAGGGAATGCAGTGAGACACCCACAAAGCTCAGGCCCACCAGCCTAACCAGAACCCATTGAGCTTTCACCAATGGGTTTTTACCAATCAGACAGCTTTTCACTGTCTGATGAAAATGAAAGATTAATGTATGTCCTGAAAGTCAGATGATCTGAGTAAAATTAAATCCTGATGAAAATCAAAGCTTGGTAAAAATTAAAGCCTGAAGTCCAAAGTGATCCAGTGATTTTTACCAGGAGTACGGCTTTCCTTGGTTAGTTTATAGCTGTGAGGAAAGACAGAGACATTTTATCACAGCTTGCATTAAACCCCTCTGATGCCTTGCCTGGGAGAGTGGAAGTGGCCTGGAAGCTGTGCACCTGTCAGCAGGAAAACAAGCTGGAGGAAAAAGGCTCCCAAATCCTAGAAAGCCCTGGAGCCTCCTGGGCTGGTGTCCCCATCAGGGGCAGCTGGCTGTCCTCAGCCAAGGAAACACTGGGATTCCACTGGATTTATTGTACCTATCCATTGCATCACACAAAGGATCTGAGGACACCTGGCTAATTTTTTCACCCCAAGTTCTTGATACACAAATAAACACACTTCCCCCTTTTCTTTGTCCATTTAATATTTTTTTCTTTCTATTTTCTGCTTGAGGAGAGGGCTGGGCTGAGATTCATGAGTGTTCAGGAACACCCCCATGTCCAGCCCCCAGCCAGGGAGGCCGCAGTGAAGCCTCCTCAAGGTCTTCTCTCCTCCTGGCTGAGCAGCCCCAGCTCTCTCAGCCTTTCCTCAGAGCAGAGGGGCTCCAGCCTGCAGCATCTCTGGGGCCTCCACTGCCTTGCCTCCAACAGCTCCAGCTCCTTCTGTGCTCAGGACCCCAGAGCTGGGGCAGGGGTGAGCCCGGGAGGGGCTGCAGCTTCATGGGCACCAGCAGGGAATTTTGTGTTATCCCTGGAGAGGAACTAAATGCACTCTGGTGTTGAGGGATAAAATGAAAGGAATCAAGCCTGCCCTGGGCAGGGTTGCCACCAGCACCAGCATTTCCTTGTGCAGTCTGAAGGGATCTGTCAGGGGCAGATCCCAGGGCTCCCCTTGCTCCGGCCCCTGCCCAAAGCAGCTGCAAGGATGGCAGGGCTGGCCTGTGGGTCCATGCCCAGCTCAGTTCGGAGCTCCCTGTGCCACCACAAGCACAGGCTCCAAAGCAAACCCTGTCCATGGGGACACAGCAGCTGTGCAACGCTGGCACCCTGCAGCTGAAGCTGAGCCTGCAGCACCCTGGGGTACCCACACAGCCCAGACTGTCCCCAAGGCTTCCTGGAGCCTGAGCCCAGGCTCAGAGGCCCCAGGGCTCCCTTCTGGGGAGCTCCAGAGGAACCGAATAGAGAGAGCCTCGGAGCCCTCAGCAATCCCGCCAGCAACCCACAGGCTGGAGGACACAGACGGCGCTTCCTGCCTGGGAGAAGCCTCATGCCCATCTCCAGGCACCACAATCACAGCGATCCCCACAGCTCCAGCCCCTGCCCAGCTCCTCTGTGGGCAGCGTTAAGGCTTCAGCAGAAGCACCAAAGGCCGAGGGCCTTCTGGCCATTTTCCCTTCCCCACTGCACGCCTGGGCAGCTTGCTGAGCACAAGCAACCTTTTCCCCTCTCCCCCTATGCCCTGTGCTCACTGGGCACCAGAGAAAGCACCTGAGACACTGGGTATGAGAACACATTCTATATTTCTATATATAATTCTGTATCTATATTCTATATATTTCTAATTCTATATTTCTATATTAAAGAAGAACAAAGAAAAAGGAAAAAAAAAACATCTTAAAGAAAAATCCTGCCCGGCTCAGATGGCCCCGGCAGACAGAGAGCCTCTCAATTCAGCTCTCCTCAGAGCTCCAGCAGCACAGCCAGCCACGGGCCCACAGACAAGGGCGGTTCTTGCGTGCCCTGCGGAATCCATCTTGCCACTTCTGCAAGATGGAGCCTGGAGCTGCCCGGAGGACAAAGGCTGTTTCCAGAGCCAGCCTTCTGATGGCAGGGCTGATGTCCTGTGCCTTGTCATCAAGGCCTGCAAGAGAGAGGAACAGAGCCATGGTCAGATCTGGATCTGCAGGGACCCGAGGAGAGCCCCGTGCAAGGGCCAACCCAGGTGGCTCTGGCCATGGCCAGGAGGGAGCAGGGACCAAAGGGATCAGCCCAAAGCCACTGGACACTATTGGCACTCGTGCCCCTGAAATCTCTGTGTGTGCCCTGGCCACACCAGGCCTGGTCCGCACAGGGAGCAGAGCCCTCGGCAGCCGGGGCAGGGATTGCAGCTCCCCTTGGCAGCCGGGGCTGGCAGCCCGCTGCCCTCACTCACTCTGACAGATGCTCTGGAGCTCTCGTTTGTTCCCCCGGAGGTGCCACCCGGCCATCCCTGGGAACACAGAGCCTGTCAGGGTCCCAGCAGCACAGCTCCCTGCCAGCGGCGCTGCCAGCCCTGGGGCCACACGGCCTCCTGCCCCGGCAGGGCTCAGCCCCGGCCCTTGCCGCATCCTGACTCAGCCCAAGGGCCCGGCTGCCAGAGGCCGGCAGCAGCAGCCCCGAGGGCAGCCGGGGCTCCAGGGCCGGAGCAGCAGCCGGGGCTGGGGCCGAGCTGCGGCGGGGCAGGGAGGGAACTCAGCCCGGTTCGTGGCTCACCAATGAACCTGATGGCCGCCGCTCGCAGGGACTCCTGTGGGCTGTCCAGGTAGAGCAGGGCCCGGTGCAGGTGCTCAGCCGCTCGGCTCCTGTCCTGTGCCAGCTGCAGAGAGCGGCGGGAGGGAAGGGTTGGTGCGGGCTCTGCCCCTCGGCCGGGCACTGCTGCCTGCGGCCAGCCCCGGCCTCCCGTGCCCGCCCAGCCCTGAGGCACCGGGCAGCAGCCGCTGGCGCCGGGCTCTGGAGGGGGCAGAGGGCCGGCTGCTGCCCGGGGAGCCGCGGTGCTGGCCTGCCCGACAGACCGGCTGTGCCGGGGCTCCATGGGCACACGGCTCGGGGCCACAGGGGGCTGGAGTAGAGCCCGCGGGGCCCAGGGAAGGGAGCAGCGTGTGGGGCACAGGCTGGCGGCCCTGGGTGCGGCACTGGGCAGGGCACAGCTGCCAGCCGCACACACTGAGCTTCTCCAGCCTGGGGCTGGGGCTTCCAGCCCGCCCTTACCAGGCCCTCGCCGAACCTCCAGGTCTGATCCACCCGCAGCATCTGCTGGAGATCCTTCCTCTTCAGGAATCGGGCGGAACAGAGCAGCGTTTCCCGGGAGGCCTGGAGAGCAGCAGAGACCCAGAGATGGCACCACAGCCCAGGGCACAGGACCCACGTCCCTGGGCCAAGACCAGGAGGGAGCTGCAGCCTGCGAGGCAGCAGAGCAGGAGGCAGCCGAGCGCCCTGCCAGGGAGCCACGGCAGCTGCTGAGTCCTCACATCAACCACGCGCTGGTTCTCGTCATGGCAGTGCAAGGAGAGTGGGAGCAGGCTCTGCTGCACGTGGGACTTCAGGGCCTTTTTCCCCTCCTTTGGTACTAAATCCATCATCTCTTGGAAGATGAACATGGAGCACAGCTGCACCTGGCTATCGTCCTGTACGAAAGGAAGAAATAAAGACCTCAGCATCAGCTGCTTCAGGCCCACCTGGGCACAGGCCTGCAAATGCCCAGGGCACAGTGCCCAGGCAGCAGCCATGGCTGGAGACACAGAGCCTTACATTGTCAAAGAGCGGCAGGAGCGCCTCAGCCAGCTGCAGGCCGAGGGGGATGGTTATCGGGCCACCATTGTACAGGAACAAACGGCTGAGGAGAGCGATGCTCATCCCAAGCACATGGCTGTCATTTTCCCCCAGGAGCTCCACGAGCCTTTCATGCAGGCTCCACATTCTTTTGGCCTGTGTGGAACACAAGTGTGTGAAATGCCACCCTGCTGCCACAGGGCCCAGAGGCCAAAGGCCTGTGCCAAAGCCCTGGGGCAGGAGGCAAGAGGCAGGAGGCAGGAGAGCTGGCAGCAGCTGCCTCAGTGCCCAAAGGCCAACCAAGCGCAAGCCACTGCCTTCCCCAGCCCCACACCGGCAGCCGCTGCCCCCTTCTCACCATGGAGGAATTCTTGCCGAGCACCACAAGGCCTCTGAGTGCCAAGCGACGCCTCTCCCTGCACTCGCTCTGCAGTTTGTTTGATGCGATCTCCAGGACGCTGTCACGGTATTCACTCGAGTCCAGGCACTCCAACATCTGAAGGGCACAGGCCGGTGATGGGGCAGCAGCGCACAGGGCTGGGCCCAGGCAGCAGCACAGGGCGTGGGCACCGTCCCGGGCGGCTGCGGCACCGAGAGGGCAGAGAGCTGGGAGACAGCTCAGCGAGACAGCGCTGCCCTTCAGGCTCACCTCCACAAGGAACGCCATGGCGGCCAAATCCCCGTGTGCCGTGTCTTTGCTGAGCAGCCCGAGCAGGTAGAATGCAATCGCAGAACACAAGGGTAGGGACACGTGACGCATTGCTCTGACGGGAGGAAAAAGGAACCAAGACCCTGAGCCAGCGGGACAAACCTCTCCATGGACTGACTCCCAGGAGGAGCTTGGCCCTTCTCCACCACCCTGCAAGGGGTCCCAGGCCCTTTGAGAAGCAGCTGCTCTTGGGCACCCTCCTCTCCCAGGCTTGTGCAGTGTCCTTGGCCATCCCTTGGTGACAAGGCCCTCTGGCCCCTGACCACGGGGACTGTGTGGGGCACCCCAGGCACGGGGCACAAACGCTGTTTGGGGGCAGCTCACCTGGCCAGCACACCCACAGCACAGTGGTGCGTGCCAGCACACAGCAGCGTGTCCCAGCCACACTCGTCTTCCACTGCTGCCACCACATCCTCATAGTGCAGTCGGCAGAGCAGGGCCTTCAGGGTCTGCACTGCAAACCTGTGTGCACGGCAAAGCCCAGGTGATGCTGGGAGCACGGGCTGCTGCCCTGGGGACATGGCAGGGACAGGAGGACTGGCATGGAGCACCTGTTGGGGCTGATGGCAAGGCCGTGTTGCTGCTGGCATCTCTTCCAGAAGGTATCGACCTTCTCTGGCAGATCCAATGTGCTGAAGAGCACTTGCAAGAGCAGATGCACCAAGAGGCGGGGGAAATACACTGTCACTGCATGTGGGACACAGGGCAGCTGGAGTATCTTCCATATCACCACAGTTGCCTGCGAAGGACAGAGCAGCCTGAGTCAGTGCTCAGTGCTCAGGTGTCCATGTGGCAGGGCCCGAGCGTGGCAGGGAGAGGCCAGTGGAGATGTAGGGACAGCAGCCGGCCTGGTGGCCCTGGAGCTGCTCCTAGGCCAGGTTGGAGCCCAGTGCCTGATGCAGGGAGATGCCATGGGAGGAGGGAGGATGGAGACCTGAGGGAGAGGTGACCTTGGGGTGAGCAAAGGTCAGCTGCAGAAACTCACAGCCAGGGCAAGGACAGCCGTGTGGTCCCCGTCGGAGGTGCACATGCTGAGCTCTGGCCAGGTGCCCAGCACATCCAGAAGTATCAGCATGGCTGGCTCTGCAGCCCTGCACGAGCACATGATGCTCTTCCACATGGTGGTAGCAGCTCTGTGGGGACAGAGTTCTGTGTCAGGGGGGTCTGGGACACATCGCCGTGGCCTGGGCAGCAGCAGGGAGCTGAGCTGGCTGCCAGCCCTGCCTCTGCCCACTTTCCCTCTGTGGCAGCCCAGCCCTGTGGGGACTGGCCCCTGAGGGCAGCAGGCTCGGGGGCTGCTGTGCCAGGGCTGACAAAGGGAGGAGCCACAGGGCCCTGGAATCCTCTGTTTGTCTGACACCTGGGCCAGGCTGTGCAGGGGGATGCCCTGAGCCCTCTGGGCACGTGGGCCCTGTACCTGTCACACCATGGGGCCACACGCAGGAGAGCCATCACCACGTCAGCAGGCTGTGCCTCTGTCAGATCCAGAAGGGGCCTGCACAGATTGTACTCAGGAAACTCATTAGCCTTGAGCCACTGGTGGATGAACCTCACCATGGGGAGCACCTGGAGAAGGCACAGGGAAACTTGGAAAGCTGCCAGCAGGAGTAATGTGCCCAGCTTCCCAGAGAAGTGCTTCCCTTCCCACCGCACTGCCACGGCCTCAAAGGCTCGCAGTGAGCAGCTGGCGTGGCCAAGCAATTCCTGGGAGGATCGAAGCCAGGCCACAGGCTGCTTACTTGCTTTGGACTGGAAGGACCCTCCTCCACAAGCATGTCCAGCAGGGCAGCACTGGCCTTGGTTTTGAAGATGGGAGAGTATGCTCTGACCACAGTGCCCATGGCACTGGTCTCTTCCTCCCGAATTCTCTTCATGAATTTGCAAATCATCTGCAGCAGAAGGGCAAGAAATGAGGGACATTGTATGGATGCTCCAAGCGTGGTGCTGGGCTGAGCAGGAGAGGGGATGGCTGCAGGTACCTGCGCTGTTGTGCGGAAGAGGCCACGGCTGCGTTCCTGCTCTCGAGTGCACTCCATGGCTGCTCCTGGCAAAGAGCGAGCACAGCTTGAGCTGAGGGGCTGCGGGAGAGGCCGGAGAACACAGCCCAGCCCTGCACTCCCCAGGCAGGGACAGCCCCGGGAGGCCCCAGGGCACAGAGTACAGCTCCAGGGTGTCTGACCCAGCCCCACTTCTGTCCTGTCCATGGGCGTGTCCCCGGGGGATGGGATGGGATGGGATGGGATGGGATGGGATGGGATGGGATGGGATGGGATGGGATGGGATGGGATGGGATGGGATGGAACGAGGCCAAGCTGGCTGCAGGCCCAGGTCTGCCGCTCACCCTGCTGCGGTGGCTGGAATTGCTCCAGCTCTCCAGGCTGCTGTGCTGGGGCAGTCCCAGGGCCTTCTTTCTCCTCCTTCACCCAGGTCATCTTGGGGACACTCGGAGGTCTCTGCTCAACATCACTGCCTGGATTCATGGCTACTTGCTGCAGAGATGGCTCGGAAAAGGGCTGAGTTGGCAAGTCCTGCAGCTGTGCCTGGAAGGCACCTGCAGGAGTGAAGTCTTGGCAAGGCTGCAGGACAGCCTGTCCTGCACTTGGGTCTCAGGGGCTCGTGCCACAAGGACAGGAGACTCGTCGTCAAGGACCGCAGTGAGGAAATGCCACGGTCTGGGCTCGAGCACACCTGAGAAGTGTGGTGCTTCACCTCACCAGAAGTGAAGCCTCGGGAAGGCTGCAGGTCACCGAGTGCTGTGGTCTGGCCTCGAGGTGACCTGCAGGAGTAACGCCTCAGAAAGGCTCTGGGTCAGCAAGGAATGAGTGCGCTGTGCGGGGGCTCCTCACAGCACCACTCTGTCCCGTCCTGCCCTGTCACGTGCACCAGGCACTGTGGTGTGGCTGTGTCACCGCCAACACTAATGTCACCCCATGTCACAAAGGGCCCTTGGACACCCTGTCCCGTTCCATTCCACGGTTACCATGCTGCACCGTGTCACCAAGGGCCGTTGCACACGCTGCTCCCTGCCCTGGGGCTCCACTCAGCCCGGCCAAAGTGGCCCAGCTTGGAAGCAATGCCTTGGCCCAAGTGTCTCAGACAGCCCAACAGGATCTTTAGGAACAGCTCAAACAGCAAAGGCTGCCCTGCTCTGTGGGCTCAGGGCAGCAGAAGGAGCCCCCTGGGTTGCCGAGGCAGCCGTGGCGGGAAGGGCGCGGGGCCCTCCACAGAAGCTGTCACGGCCTCCTTGGGACATGTCCCGCCTGGTGGCCATCCTAAACGTGGCGGTGTGACACAGACCAGGAACGTGTGGGCCAGGGCCCGAGAGCTGTTCTGACCCCACTGAAATCAGCAGGGGTGTCAGAATCCTTGCCAAAGCAGGCCTGCCACCCCCCGAGCCCTGGCAGCGCTGGTGCCCATCTCCTGCCCCAGAGACCTGTGCCTTGGGGGGGCTTCTGTGCCAGAGGGCAGCCAAAGCCAACGTGCATTGGGGGCTGTGCTCCATCCTACAGGGACTGTTGGCCAGAGCACCTGGAACAACTGGTGACAACACTTGGGATGTGTCAGATGATGTTGCTCCTTCCTGGAATGTTGTTTTTCATGGAAAGGATTAGCAGTAGCACAAAAACACCAACAGCTACTGAATTTCGCTGGACAAAGAGACTCCACAGAGATGCTGTCATGTATCCTTGTGCCTTTCTGTCTTTCTTGCATTTTGGAAGAAAAAGAATTGGCCCAGCCTCTGCTGCAGTTGCTGTGTGTCTGCCTGTGGCAGCTCATGTGCAAACACAGCTGGTTGCCTGCTGAGCACGGCAATGGACGGCCACAAACAGGGAGGTCCCCAGTGAACATCGAGGCAGACACCTGGGGAAGTGCAGAGCATAGGGATAACTGTGGGAACAGAAGCTGGTCTGTGTCTCTGATCTTGGTGCTGATGCCATAAAGCTGGGCAAGAAAACAGTACTCCATGGTATAAAGGCCTATAGAGCAGGTATTTATTTATTTGATGCCGGGAGGGAGTGGCATAGCTTCTCAAAAGCTACAGCACAAACTCACTCCTCCATTCTTCACACAGTACTACCTTTTATACAGTTTTTTAACTTAATGTTCACATTATACTTTCCAAACCTTCATATTGCAACCTATTTCATAATCACATGCTAAATTTGCTGATTTCCAAAAAATTCTGCATTCACATACCCTTTTACAAAGTAATTAATTCTTTCTGCATCCAGCTTTTTGCATAGCTGAAGCATTATCTCACTGCCTCGGCACCAGCGTGCCTGGTGTCCAGCCTAGTGTCAAACTAGGACACTGCAATAAAATGGAACAAGGCAGTGTTGGTACCTCCAACACAACAGTGGCAGTAGAAAGCAGGGCTGTTGTTATCTCAAGCCAACCATTTGTGTATCCACTGGAGTCACAGAAGCACCTGGGCATTTCTGCAGCTCATTTAGGATCCAGCTGGGAGGCTCCAACCAAAGCAGCAGGGCTGCAGTTGATTTGTGCCCTGCGCTAGGAACATGTGAAGCCACAGATGGCTGCTGAGGAGACGGGGCTGTGATGCTCGCGCGCAGCCAAGAGAGCAAGAGCAGCACCTTTCCAGGGTGTGAAGGGGCTACAGAGAAGTGGGAGAGTGACTCTTTGTCAGGAACTGTAGTGACAGGACAAGGGGAAATGGGTTCCAATGGGGAATAGGAGTGGATTTGATGTTAGGAAAATATTCTTTGGTGTGAGGTGGGTGAGGCCCTGGCCAGGCTGTGCAGAGAGGCATTAAAGGACAGGCTGAACAGGGTCCTGAGCAACCTGGTGAGGTGGGAGGTTACTCAGGGCTGAACAAGAGGACCTATAGGGTCCCACCCAAGCCAAACCATTCCAGGATTCCATCATTCCAGGCCCTAATGGAAGTGGTCCCAGGACTCCTGTAACATCACTACCCCCAGAGTTGTGATGTCTCAGCCCGTGTTCCAGCAGCAGAAACGCAAGCAGGGCAGGATCCCCTCACTTGGCTTTTGTCTCTTGAACAATCTGAGCACGGGCAATGCAAAGCAGAGGAGGGCCAGAGCTTTTGGGGGCTCCAAGCCCTTAATATCAGCCCCTGCAGCTGCAAAAGCTGCTCCCCAGATGCTGGCTCCAGCAATTCCCAAGGCCATAAAGGCCTTCAGAGCCTGAATGTGGATTTTTCATCCGTGTAGCTTGGTGCCAGCTCTCAGCCCAGGAGTCCCTGTGGCTGCAGCAGGAAGGGTGGCAGAAGGTTTCCTGCCTGCTTTGCATTGCTGCAGGGGCTGCTCCTGTCAGAGCCCCCTCTCTGCTGGTGACAGCTTTGCTCTTGGGGACACCGCTCTGCAGCAGCCCAGGAACACGAGCGGTGCCCAGTGCCAGGAGCGCCACCAGTGGTTCCCTCCTGTGCACGGGGACCCCAGCCCCAGGGTGGCTGTGCCAGCACCCCCAGGGACCTCCAGCCTCAGGAACTCAGGACAAGGGGAAACCACAGCTGTGCAAATGCTGCCTGTGCCCAAAGCAAATGCAAAGACAGACAGCCTGTGACAAACAAGGACAATTTATTTACACGACAGCACCACCACCACCAATGAACTACAGAATGTATTTACGTTATAAGAATCTTCATAGCAACAATCTATAAAATGTATTTACAATGAAAGGACCTCTATAGCAATTGCAATCTAAGAAATGTATTTACATTAGAACCTAACTGCAGCCTATAGAACATATATACTGAAGGGACTGTGTCCATCATCTCTGTTATTCCTGCAAGAGAAGGAGGCATCTTGGCCACTCCAGCCCAGCCCTGAGGGCTGTTCCTGTGCACACTCTGGTGCCGTTTCTGCTCTGTCCAGAGCCGCTTCAGCAGCAGCGACTCAGCAGCGCTGCTCGAGGAGACATCACCACCCTCCCCATGGAGGCAGAAGCTGTGCAGACACAGAGCTCTGTGTCAGGGGAGCCTCGGTCTCAGCACCGTGGCCTGGGCAGGCGCGGGGGCCCGGGCTGGCCGCCAGCCCTGCCTCTGCCAGCTGCCCTGGCAGCACCCAGTGGCTGTGCCCTGCCAGGGCCTCCTTGCCCTCCTTGTCCCCAGCCAGCCCAGCCTGGGCACCTCGGGGCTGCTGAGGCCCAGCCTCGAGGGCTTCTGCTGCAGGCATGGCAGTCTCTCAGGGGAAGCACCAGAGCAGCGGGTGGTAAGAACAAGGTGACTGCCCGGGGGCTGCTCATGGCCTCTGACACCCAATTCCTCAGGGCTTCCACCACCCCGGCCCCTCAGGGGCCTCCTGTGCCCTTGGAGCCTCCTGCCACCTCCTCCCTCACACCTGCCCCTTGTGCCTTCCCACTGCCTTGTCCCGTCAAGGCCTCTGCAGCACCGCATTCCTTCCAGGCCTCCCTCCACCCCAGCCCCTCTGGTCTCCCCCAGCCCGGCCAACCTGCCCGGCAGCGGCGCAGCCCCGATGGAGCTCCAGAGGAACCGGATTGAGAGAGCCTCAGAGCCCTCAGCAATCCCGCCAGCAACCCACGGGCTGCAGGACACAGACGGCGCTTCCTGGCTGGGAGAAGCCTCATGCCCATCTCCAGGCACCACAATCACAGCGATCCCCACAGCTCCAGCCCCTGCCCAGCTCCTCTGTGGGCAGCGTTAAGGCTTCAGCAGAAGCACCAAAGGCCGAGGGCCTTCTGGCCATTTTCCCTTCCCCACTGCACGCCTGGGCAGCTTGCTGAGCACAAGCACCCTTTTCCCCTCTCCCCCTATGCCCTGCGCACACTGGGCACCAGAGAAAGCACCTGAGACACTGGGTATGAGAACACATTCTATATTTCTATATATAATTCTGTATCTATATTCTATATATTTCTAATTCTATATTTCTATATTAAAGAAGAACAAAGAAAAAGGAAAAAAAAAAATCTTAAAGAAAAATCCTGCCCGGCTCAGATGGCCCCGGCAGACAGAGAGCCTCTCAAATCAGCTCTCCTCAGAGCTCCAGCAGCACAGCCAGCCACGGGCCCACAGACAAGGGCGGTTCTTGCGTGCCCTGCAGAATCCATCTTGCCACTTCTGCAAGATGGAGCCTGGAGCTGCCCGGAGGACAAAGGCTGTTTCCAGAGCCAGCCTTCTGATGGCAGGGCTGATGTCCTGTGCCTTGTCATCAAGGCCTGCAAGAGAGAGGAACAGAGCCATGGTCAGATCTGGATCTGCAGGGACCCGAGGAGAGCCCCATGCAAGGGCCAACCCAGGTGGCTCTGGCCATGGCCAGGAGGGAGCAGGGACCAAAGGGATCAGCCCAAAGCCACTGGACACTATTGGCACTCGTGCCCCTGAAATCTCTGTGTGTGCCCTGGCCACACCAGGCCTGGTCCGCACAGGGAGCAGAGCCCTCGGCAGCCGGGGCAGGGATTGCAGCTCCCCTTGGCAGCCGGGGCTGGCAGCCCGCTGCCCTCACTCACCCTGACAGATGCTCTGGAGCTCTCGTTTGTTCCCCCGGAGGTGCTGCCCGGCCATCCCTGGGAACACAGAGCCTGTCAGGGTCCCAGCAGCACAGCTCCCTGCCAGCGGCGCTGCCAGCCCTGGGGCCACACGGCCTCCTGCCCCGGCAGGGCTCAGCCCCGGCCCTTGCCGCATCCTGACTCAGCCCAAGGGCCCGGCTGCCAGAGGCCGGCAGCAGCAGCCCCGTGGGCAGCCGGGGCTCCAGGGCCGGGGCAGCAGCCGGGGCTGGGGCCGAGCTGCGGCGGGGCAGGGAGGGAGCCCAGCCCGGTTCGTGGCTCACCAATGAACCTGATGGCCGCCGCTCGCAGGGACTCCTGTGGGCTGTCCAGGTAGAGCAGGGCCCGGTGCAGGTGCTCAGCCGCTCGGCTCCTGTCCTGTGCCAGCTGCAGAGAGCGGCGGGAGGGAAGGGTTGGTGCGGGCTCTGCCCCTCGGCCGGGCACTGCTGCCTGCGGCCAGCCCCGGCCTCCCGTGCCCGCCCAGCCCTGAGGCACCGGGCAGCAGCCGCTGGCGCCGGGCTCTGGAGGGGGCAGAGGGCCGGCTGCTGCCCGGGGAGCCGCGGTGCTGGCCTGCCCGACAGAGCAGCTGTGTCGGGGCTCCATGGGCACACGGCTCGGGGCCACAGGGGGCTGGAGTAGAGCCCGCGGGGCCCAGGGAAGGGAGCAGCGTGTGGGGCACAGGCTGGCGGCCCTGGGTGCGGCACTGGGCAGGGCACAGCTGCCAGCCGCACACACTGAGCTTCTCCAGCCTGGGGCTGGGGCTTTCAGCCCGCCCTTACCAAGCCCTCGCCGAACCTCCAGGTCTGATCCACCCGCAGCATCTGCTGGAGATCCTTCCTCTTCAGGAATCGGGCGGAACAGAGCAGCGTTTCCCGGGAGGCCTGGAGAGCAGCAGAGACCCAGAGATGGCACCACAGCCCAGGGCACAGGACCCACGTCCCTGGGCCAAGACCGGGAGGGAGCTGCAGCCTGCGAGGCAGCAGAGCAGGAGGCAGCCGAGCGCCCTGCCAGGGATCCACGGCAGCTGCCGAGTCCTCACATCAACCACGCACTGGTTCTCGTCATGGCAGTGCAAGGAGAGTGGGAGCCATCTCTTGTAACTCTGCATGGTGTCTTTCTTGCCCTTTTTTTTGAAGAGGGGAGAAAAATTTTCAAGATGAAGTTGCAGCGAAGCTCCCTGCTGAAAAAAGTGAAGCTTCATCCATCCCACAAACCCCAGCCTGAAAAGACAACAGCACTGGCTTTCTGCACTCCAGAATTCATGTCCTGCATGGGAATTTAAGAGGAGGCTCAGCAGCTGCAAGAATCACAGCCTCATGGAATCATTTCTGTTGGGAAAAACCTTCACAAGCATTGAGCCCAAGCACTCACAAAAGGAGGTGTCACCTTCCCCTCCCTGATGCCCCAGCCACAAGCACTGAAGGACCAGGGGCCTGTTCCATTGGCTTCCAGCCCAAACCTAATCCCTTTGTCAATCATGGAAGCACAGCAAGAAAGGAACTGAGTTCCCACTCCTGCAGCCAGTGGCACTGATGGCATCTGCTCCATGTTGGCATCTGCTGCATGTTGGCATCTGCTCCGTGGCAGGAGGGATTCAGGGATGATCCTGCCCTGGGCTGTCACACTTTGGGTGGGCACTGCCCAACCTGCTCTGGAACTCCTCTTACGCCCTCACTGGAGCCGTGGCTGCATTTACTGTCCCAGCACCAGCCTGGGGGGCTTCACACACCTCCAAGTCTGAGATGCTGACTCTGCTGCCCAACCCAGCAGCTGGAAGCCTCTGGCAGAGGATTGCTACCCTTTCTCATCCTCAGGTTCTGCTTGAGCTAAACCTTCCCACAGGCCCAGATCAGACAATTCAGGAGCATATTGTCCCCTACCAGGTCTTGCAGGAGCTTCTTTATTTCCCTTTGATGATCCACAGGCTGTGCATCAGCAGGAGGGCTACTGCTGCTCCCCTGAGCTGCTGGAGCTTCTTTCAGAAGTTGACCTATTTTGCTGCTCAGACTTGGAGACACTGAACGTAAAGGACTCTGGGGGGAACACTCTCCTAAAAGTTCTGATTCTTCTTCCTTCACGTTCCACCTGCACATTGGATGGGAGAAAGGTCACAGAAACCTGTCAGCAAACATGGAGCAAAAGAACCTCTGGACATCAATGCAAGATCTCTGCTCTGAGAGCCTGAATTGCACCAGACAACACTGGGGGCAAAAAGCTCTCGCTGGGGGCTGCGCAAGAGAGGCCAGGGTGTGTCCAGGGACACGGGGCTAGGGAGGGAGACAGTGCAGTGAAGGCACCTTTGAGAAAGCCATGAGCTGCCGCAAGAGACAGAACAAACAAAAGGCTGTGCCTGCAGCAGGGACAGGGAGAGGCAAGGAAACAAGCAGGGCACTGCAAAGCACTGCCTGGGCAAACATGCTGTGCTCCAGAGGAGCCTGAGGCTCTGCACAGGTGGTGTACTTTACCTGCTCGAGAGTCCTCCTGGGCACAGTGGTTGATCCAAGATTCTCTGTCTTGTCTTTTGCTGATGTTGCAGCCACATCCCGTACATGTTCCACGACCTTCCTGGAGTGCTCTGATAGCTGCTTCCCTTCTGCTCCAACAGCCTGCTGGGTATTCAGAGAGGAGATGATTCCCTTATTTCAGACACCACAAAAGCTGTCCCTTGGAAATCTGTCTCACAAAGCATCCATGTGGCACCAGCAGTGCAGCTTCTGTTTGGCTCTCTCAGTACAAAACTACTCACTTGCTCCATTCCTTCCCACACCAAATCCAAATCCCCACGTGTTGCCATGATCTTGTGTGAGCACAGGAGAAGCAGCTCCCCATGCCCAGCATTTGGCTTGCAGCTGACCTGAACAGCAAACTCCAGAGCTGTAGCAGTCATTCTGGGTGTGCCAGGAAACAATCTGCCAGTCAATGGTCTCTGGCTGGGGCCAGGCAGACAGACAAGGCTGCCTGCCGCAGCTTGGGCTGCTTTGGCCAAGCAGGCCTGGACTCACAGGGATATAGAGTCCCACTTCTTTATGGGAAATATCACTGTAATCCTTCAGGGACATTGGAGTGGACTGAAGGTCAGTGCCTGTGCCTACCTGGAGATGAGACTGGCCCATGCAGTTTTGAAAATCTCCAGTCAGGAGATTTTCTCTGCAGGATTACAAAGTTTTTCTTCAGAGTCCCTTTGGCCATTTCGCTCTTCCTCAGTGCAGCACTCAGGAGTTGAGCATTCTCTGTCCCTTTGATTTCTTCTCTTCCTCTCTTCTTCAAGGCAGCAGCAGTCCCGTGGTCCAACTCTTCTTGCACGTCTTCCCTCTCCACTTCCAATTCCTGGGTTATCTTCTTCCCTCTTTGGATGTCAGGTGCACCCATGTCTTTTTCCAGGTCCCTCAGCTGCTGGTGGTACAATTCCCGTTCATGCTTCCAAAACAGGGAGAAGAAAACTCACTCATTGCCTCCCTTGATTTGCTTCTCACACCAGATCTGGACTCCTGCTGCAGGGGCAGGCACGTGCTGCCCCCCTCTCTCTCTGCCTCTCGGGCTGCTGCAGACCTTGGCTGGGTCCCCCCATTGACGCTGCCTCTTTCCCAGCTCGCTCAGCCCATCCCAGCTTCCTTTCTGCCCGTCCCCGACCTCTGGCAGCTCCACTCCCGTGTTCCTTTGGGCACGAGCTGCCAGAACTGCAGCCAGGATTTCAAGTCAATGCTAAGCAGGATTTAGGCAGTGCCATGAGGATGTGCTCTCCATCAGGAAGGAAGAGCAAACACCCTCAGCATTTCATTCCAAGGCCTTGGGGCAACAGGAGTGGTTTTCCAACACTCCTGTGTAGAGTTTCCATGGCAGCATCCCCGAGAGCCCCACCGCCCTCTCTTGCAGCACCAATGGCCAGATCAGTCTGTCATTCCCTGCTGCCACTCAGGACGAGTTCTCCCCTTGCAGGCACACGTCCTGATCTGCATCAGCACCTGGCTTTCCTCTCTTCTCTCCCCACTGCCTGCTCTCACACGGCCAAGGCCAAACACTTTTCAATTAACAGCAACCTAGGTCTTCTCATCCCTCCTGCCAGCTCCAGATATTTAGAAATCTGAACATGGATTTGGACGCAAGGAATTGCCCAAACCATGCAATGTCAATGGAGACAGTGTGGACATGGAGAACTAAAGCTTCCAGGGCACAGAACTCCAGCATGGAGGAAAATCAGCAGCCTCAGTGCTAACTGGCTTTGACATGGCTACAACATCATTTCCTCCTTGTTCAGAAGAATGCAATTAGGAAAGTAAACTGGAAAAAGGTGCTCCTTAGAACTGGTAACACAAGGTGCAAACATAGCTAGGAAATGGCCCTTTGTGGCATCTGCCATTCTCACCAGCACATCCTGCCTTTCCTTCTCCTGGCTCTCCAGTTTCCTCTGCAGTGATGCCACCTCCTGACGAACAGTCACAGCCTCTTCCTTCAAGGCAGTTTCTAGAGAGGTCTTCTGCTGTTCTGCCCTCCATATTGCTGCAGGAGGGAAGGGGAAAGAGAAGGGAGAAAGCAAAGCAAAGTAAACTGATGGACACCCTGCAGAGACAACAGCACTGTCTTCTCTGCCTGCCGTGGTTTGCCAGGCCTTAAGCCCACAAGAGCTTCCAAAAGTGAGAGAAATGAAGGAAACTTCCAGGCAGAGAAAAAAGCAGGAATGGCAGGGGCAAGGTTCAGAGGAATAGCAAAGTGTGTTTGCTCTTGGCCTTGTGCAGAGTGAACAATCCAAGAGAGACAAAGCAGCTGGGATGCCTGTGCAGCCCTGCTCCAGAGAGGCCAATAGCCTGGAGGCTCTGGCAGGGCCTGAAATTTGGGGGAATTGAGCTGAGGCATCCAGCTTCAGCTGCTTAGCACAGACACAGCACCTGAAAGGCACCAGCTGTGTATGGGATCAGCCACAGCAGAGCCAGTTGGCACCGCCAGCCACAGCATCATCCTTGAGATAAACTTTGACTGGCGCCTGGATGGATAAGTCTCGTGCTGGTTGTTTTTCCTGTCTGCCATCTCTGGGCAAAGGCCTTTACCTCTGCATGGGATCAGAGATCCCCGCTGGTGGAACAGGATGGGGCAATGGATGGGAGAGAAGTTGTACCTTGCTGAGTTTCCTCCAACAGTGTCTGCAGCTCCTGTTTGCATGCCTTGATTTGGTTGTTGGCTGAGCCATCCTCAGCTCCATCTCCATGGCCTCACAGTGTGTGGCCATGGCCTCTGCTCTTTCCTCAGAGCTCTGGAGCCTCAGACGCAGCTCAGACATCTCAACCTGCAGCACATGCACAGTGTCCCTCAAGCTCTGTTCTCCTGCTTGGGACTTTTCCAGCTCCTGCAGCAGCTCCTTCTCTCGAGTGTCCTGCTGAGCTGCCTTCTCTGTCACTGCATCCTGCAGGGCCTGGATCTGGAAGATGGATGCAGAGAGCCTCAGGGACTGGGCTGCTCCTGAGGCAGCAGAGCGGGCAGTAGGGAGGAGAGCATTGAAGGAGAAATGACTTCAGGCAGAAATACACCAGAAACAGAAGGTGCAGAACCAGGAATCCAGTAGAGACAAAGGTAGAGAAAACAGGGGAAGGGAGGCAAGGGGCACCCTTGAGGCTGCAGCTCTGAACACGGGCTGAACTGGCTGTGGTGGAAGTGCCCTGCCCAGCCTGCCATAGCCACGTCTGTGTCCCCACATTGCTCAGTGCCTGGCACAGGCACCAATCCTGTCAGGGACAAGCACTGCTAACAGAGGGACAGAGAAGCTCCAGAGGAGTGTGCTGCTGCTCCCAGATTTCCTGCTGGGACCCAGGAGAGAATGGGGGAAAACTTTGGCAGCAGACACCAGATCCAGCCTTGGCCTGAGGGTGCAGCAGCAGCAGCAGCCCTGGGCAGAACACGGCGGCAGTGGATGCTGCTGGGAGGGGAAAGAGGTTGGGACTAGCATGCCAAAGGTGGTGTTGTGTGTCCCTGGAGAAGAGGATGGAGTGCACAGCTTACCTGGGTGTTGAGCTGCTTCAGTTGTCGTGTACAAATTGAAGAGAGTTGTTCGGCCTGCTGAAGAGCAGAATGAAACTGAGACAGCTCATTGTTCAGTGCCTGGTTCCTTTCTTCCAGCAATCTGAGGCACAGGGTCTTTTCCTCCAGAGACAGAATCAGCCTAGATAGGAAGCATGCAACTCATTACTGTATGCAATCACATTTTATAAATTCTTAAGATCTGCTCCACCTCAGAGAAAACTGCTCTGTCCGATGAGGCTCTGCACACTGATGCTGCCTGGAGCAGGAACTTGGAACTCATGAGCTGGGTCCCTGCCCAGCTGCCCAGCAGGGTTGTGGGGACATGGGGGAGGCAGGGCTGGTGCCAGGGCCAGCAGGGATCAGGGATGAGGCGAGAGCCGGGGAGGGCCTCTCCAACAGTCCCTGCAATGTTGGGACTCAGACCGTGGCAACCGTCAACAGTCCATGAAATGTTGGGGGTTGCACTCTGGAAACAATCAACAGCTCTTGGCTATTTGGGTTTGGACCATTGAGCTGTCAACAGCTTGTGACCATTGGGGCTTGGACCTTGCAACGGCCAACAGCACTTTGATCGTGTTTGATTGCTATTGACCCAGCAAAGGCCAAGAACCTTTAGATACTGGGGTTTGGACCCTGCAAAAGCAAACTCCATTGGACACTGAGGTTTAGACTTTGCAAATGCCAAGTCCTTTTAGGCACTGAGAGTTAAACCCTGCGAAGGCCAACGGTGTTTGAACATTAAGGGTTAAACCCTGCGAAGGCCAAGGGTGTTTGAACATTAAGGGTTAAACCCTGCGAAGTCCGAGGGCCTTTGAACAGTGGGGTTAAACCCTGCGAAGGCCAAGGGCCGTTGGACACTGCACTTTGGACAGTGCTCGTGCCAAGGAGCGGATGGACACGCGACGGGTGAGTGAGAAGGCCACTGCTCTCCTTGTGCCAAGCCCTGCAGGGGCCTGGGTGGGCCTGGGCTGTGCCTCAGGGAAGGCTTCCCTCTGGGAATAGCAAGGGTTTAACAGTTGCTGTTCCAGAGCTCCAGCAGCTTTGGTGCTTGCTGTGGGGACAGGCCTGAGAGGGAATGGGGGGCACCTGGCCATCCCAGAGCACAGCCACATCTCCTCCTCCATCCTTGTCCAACCGGAGGGGCCATGGGCACAAACAAGGGTCATCGCCTTCCCCTCAGCCTAATTTACAGTGCAGCCTCAGTGCTTCCCAGAGACAAACCGGGGTTTCTCTCAGACATTTCTGAGATGATCCCCAGTGGCCTAGGGGAGGCCATGGGGATAACAGGAAGATGCTCCAAGGGCTGGAGCACCTGTGCCAAGGGCAAAGGAGGCAAGAGTTGGGGTTGTCCAGGTGGGAGAAGGTTCCAGGGTGATCTTAGAGGCCCTATCAATGCATGAAGGAAGGGCCTGCAAGAGAGCTGGACAGCGACTTAAGGCAGGGGCCTGCAAGGACAGGACGAGGGAAAATGGCTTCCCACTGAGACAGGGCAGGGATGGATGGGATATTTGCAGGGAATTCTGCCCTGTCAGGGTGCTGGGGACCTGGCGCCCTGGCATAGGATGCCCAGGGAAGCTGTGGCTGTCACTGGATACCTGGGAGTGTTCAAGGCCAGGTTGGAAGGGTCTCTGGGCAACTCCCGTTTTGGTGTCCTTAGAAATGATGAGACACATTCCAGCATGTTTGTTTGTGCTGCTGTCAAACTAGTGGGCTGAAAATATTCCCAAGGAGGGGAGGAAGAGCTCAGCTGGAATTGCTGCGCTCTGGGACAGGCTGGGAAGCACTTAGATGCGACTGGGCAGGCATGCAGTCTGAGTGTGCTCTTCCCTGTGCTCTTCCAGGGAGCTCGAGGTCTTTCTCACCAGGGACAATCCTCCCGAGCCCCTGAGGTGAGTAAACTGTGCTGAGCTGGCTGGGATTTTGAAACTGAATGGACACTGGTTCTTGTGGGATCAGAAGACGCATCTCAGTGGTCCTTTGGAATAGGAAGAGAATGCCTGACTAACAGCTGGATGTGGGCTTTCAGGCACTGACAGACGACGGTGACAGCATGGCCCATTCCATCGTCTGCACTGACAATCCTGGCAGCATCCTCTCATCTCTGACATCCACGGATAAACAGGATCCCTTTGCATTGCTTCGGGAAGTCTCAGGGAATTGTGGGCCCTTGCAGGAACGTATTGGTCAAATGGACGAGGAAACCCAAACGGTCACAAGCCGCTATCAGCAGATGGAGGATCTGACAGAAGAAATCAGAGGGTGAGCATTTCCTCCTCCTCCTCCTCCTCTTGCATTCCAGATGCAATCTGCTTCCAGGTCTGGGAGTTCAGAGGTTCCTGGGTGAAGAAATCACCTGCCCTACCATGTGTGGCTCTTGAGCATCGTCCTGTCATGGTTTTTCATGCTCTACTGTGACTCCTAAGGCTGTGTGGGAGATGCACAGCCATGTTGGAATAGAAGACTCCTTCTTCTCACCATACCGCTTCCCTGAATTCTGTTCTTTGCGTGCCCCTGCCCAGCCACTGCTTCTCACTGAAGGAAGGCAAAATCCTGCCTTCCTTTCCCTTTGCCTCTGGAGGATTTCCTTGGGAGGGAAAGAGCAAGGTCTTCCTTAGCCCACTGCCCCCTGCTCCAGCCTGGAGTGCTGGAAATGGGATTGGTGACTCTTGAGGCCTCTTTGTTCTTCTGACTGAGCCTTGTCTCTGCAGTTGCTGCAAAAATGTTGAGAAGTCCAGGGAAAAGCTGCAGCAATGCATGGGAATCCCAGAGCCAGGAGCCTTGTGGCTGCGTCAAAGGAACACCGAGCAGCAGAAGGAAACGTCACCCCAGGTGGAAAAGGCCCAGCAGCAGGACAGGATGGAGGTTGGTTTTGGAAATGAGACTGGCTTTCCCTTGAATACTTGTCTTGGCCCTTCTTGTACAGTGGAGGCTGCACTGGAGGGAGAAGACCCCTCATTGCAGAGCAAGCTGGAAGTCAAGAGGCAGACACTGGAGGAATTGCAGCTTCAGAGGGATCTGCTGGAGCAAAGGAGGGATGATGTCACCATGGCTCTGGACACCTCATTGCTAGGCAGCACCTGTGGGAGTGGGAGTTGTGCCAGCCAGATCAGCCCAGATGCTGTTTCTGGCAGAAGAAGACAGGGACACTGCTGTGGACAGCTGCCTCAAGATGGCACACGCATTTTTTAGCCAGGGATATGGGTGTTTGTCAGCAAAGTGTTGCGTGCTTCTGCAAAATTTGTTGCTGTGAGCAGCCACAGAGCCTCTAAAACAGGGAATGGAGCTGGGGAAGGGTCTGGAGCACAGGTTTGACAAGGAGCAGCTGAGGGAGCTGGGTGGGCTCAGCCTGGGGAAAAGGAGGCTCAGGGGGCACCTTCTTGCTCTCTACAGCTTCCTGTGACAGGAAGGTGCAGCAGCTGAGGGTTGGGCTCTGCTCCCAGGGAGTAAGGGACAGGACACGAGGAAACTGCTCCAAGCTGTGCCAGCATAGGTTTGGATTGGGCGTTACAGGATAGCTGCAAGAGAAGGGTTTGTTTCTGATGGTCCCTCTCAGACAGTCTCCGTTCTGGGGTATGTGGTAGGTTTGGCAAATACACAGCAGAGATTTTGCTTTTGAAGAAAAGAGCTCAAAAACACGGTTTGGTCATCTGGCTTGACTAGCAGCAAGGGCCATTAGACACCTTCTCTGTGTAAGACAAGTCAGTGGTATTGTTGGTGTGAATTGCTGCACCAAGACATCTGCATTGGCCGCATCAGCCAGACTTCCATCAGTCACTAAATGTCTGCTCACCACAAGAGCCATTTCCCTGCCAAGCATCCCCTCGTTGCAGAGAGCTGCTCTGAACATGTGGAGAGGTGACACTTTGATGGGGGTTTTGTTCTAGAAGAGGAAGTCCTGTGTATTTTCCCTTGCTTCAGGGAGCAAAATTGCTTTCCCCAACCTTCCTGAAAATGTCCAGTGCTGAAATAGATCCTGAGAGAAATTTTGTTTGCCAAGTGTCACTTGAGGAAGATGCAGTGTTTTTGGGTGACAACATCACGTTTGGAGTAGGGATGTTTGTTGGCAAGGAGCTGTCAGGTCCCAGGCAAGGCAGCAGGGCCTGACACAGCAGCTCCAAGGTAACAGTGGCAGAGGCTTTTGCAGCCCAGGGTATCAGAGCTGCATAGGGCAGATGCTGTGAACCTTTGAGGCCAGAGCACAGGTGCTCCTTGTCCTCTGGCTGCCTGCGAGGTGGCACTGGCTGGCTCTGCACAGGGCTCCTGAGGAAGGGCTCAAGCTGTACCTTGTCCTGTTTCCAGGTTTCCAAGGAGCAAGAGTCATCGAGCAGGGCTCTGGAGCAGCTGCGCCAGCAATCCTCTGGCCAAGGGCACGCACTGGCCCAGGTGCGCAGAGAGAAGGAGCTGCTGGGCCAGGAGAAGGCTGCCCTTAAGGGAGGAATGGATAACATGGAACGGCACCGACAAGAGCTCTGCAAGCAGCTGGCTGAGACCAGGTAAAGGCAGGGAGCAGAGCCTTTCAGATGTTTTTACATTCCATGGAAAGAAAATGGAAAGGTCTCCAAAAAAAGAGAAATATGCCACAATGTGAAGGTTATTTTTCTGACATCTAAAGCCAATAAAGCTCTCATGAGCCTTGGGCTCCTGTTTGTGCTGCCAAGCACATTCCTGTGGGAAGTCAAAAGCAAGCCACCCAGCCCTGAATTGAGTAGTAGTTAAAGCATGCAGAGGTTGAGTGAAACCTGAAGTTTCTCTTGCGTTTGGTTCCTTTTTGTGAGCATCCCTGGTTCACTGAACATCCCTCGTTCCTTACCAAGTAGCTTGACAAGATCCTGATCTTCAGAACTGAAGCCCCATCTTGAGCATTCCAGGCTCTTACCTGGGGACATTGGGAGTGTTTTGTTCTAGAAGGGGAAGTCCTGTATGTTTTCCCTTGTTGCTTGCTGCCATTGTGGGTGAAGCCAGAGGCTCCTGCTGAAAGTCTTGAGGCTTTCTGCTTCCAAGCCTGCTCTTGAGAAGTGTGGGCCAGGTGCTAGAGGTGGTTAGAGAGCAGCAGGGAAAGCCCTTTGGAATCCTCAACGACCTCTGGGGATTCTTGCTAATTGTTGATGGGCATCCACCTGCCAAACCCACCGAGGTCCCTTTGCACGGTCCCTCTCACTCTGTAAAGAAGGACAAGCCAATTGGGCTACTGCCTGTTTAGCCAACAACACTAAAATAAAGGTGGCAAGCCTACTCCTTGACCTTGCATGAGTTTAAACAGCAGTCTCTGAATTCAAGTAGTTATTGTTCAGACAAAAGGGTGTTGGGATCTTTTACAAGTGCTGCCATGACCATGAGATTTTACTGTATCATGCAAAGTAGTTCTGAAGTCTCTTAAATACATGGTGTCTGGAAGATGATGTAACTTTATGTCCATTTTCAAGAGTATTAAAATGTCAGGAGTCAGCCAGAGCAAGAGTCTGTCCTGTCCCCCTGCAGAGCAGCTTGCAAGTGCTGATGACAGAAGGGCTGTGAGCAGAGGCTGAGACTTCGCTCGTCAGCCCATCCTGTCCGGGCACAGCTCCCCAGTGTTGTAGGTCAGGAATGTTAAGAATAATATGTTACAGTTGCTGTTTGTAAACTCCTTATTTACCTTGTACCCGTGTCCCAGGTTTACTTACCCTTGTACCCCTGTCGCAAATTGCTGTACCCCATATTTTTGTTCATTGTTCAGCCAGGCCCTGCCCCCTCTCCCAAGTTGCTGTACCCTGTGTTTCTTGTTCTGTGTTCAGCCAGGCACTGCCCCCACTGCTCCTAGACTCCCACATGGCAACACTGTATCTCTTTCCCGAGTTGCTGTACCATCCTGAGGAGGAAGATGACATACGGACTTTTATGCAAATGAGAGAGACCAGAGACTTATGGGACGCACCCAGACTGGAAAAAACCCCAAAACAATGAGCCACGCAAAAGGGAAGGAATAGAACCAGCACCATCTAACAAGGAAGACCCAGAGGAGTCCCCTGACTTCTTTCCAGAGGCCGACATAACCTCGAGGAGACTCGACTGGGATGACAGCCTAGACTACGAGCCCAAAAGAACGAGTCTTCCTGGGGACTCCCGTGAGGAAGGAAGGCCCAGCTCTGCCCTAGTGACAGAGCTGCACGGATCCTCCTTTTCTGCGGTGTCCAGTGGGAGCAGTGGCGGTGTGCATGACCCCTCGGGCCTCCACCCCAGATCTGTGCTGCTTAATAAAGGCCTTTTAAAAAGGAGCTGGTCTCCTGGCCCTTTTATCACAGCTTGGGGGCTCGTGTGGGATAGCCACGCCCTGAAGAGGACCAGGGACGGGACAGCCGCCCACCCTATTGGGCCTCCGGGGGACAGCTGGCTATACCGGACCCAGAAGAACAGCCTGGGATCGACATCGCAGAAGAGCGCCGGATTGGGTAAGCCACCGGTGGCGGGAGTAGGAGGCGAGTGAGTGGATGTGTGAGTGAGACGGGGGCTGGCAGCTCAGACCCCCGGGGCGAGTGCGGACTGCCCAGTACCGCGGTTCCGGACTCCCGCGAGGGGGCCGGCCGGGAACGGCAGGAAGCGAAAGAGGCTCACTTGGGCCCAGAGAAACGAGTGAGGTGTCTCCTGGGGATAAAAGCCCCCCCCCCTCTGAGTGCGCAGAGGGTACCTAAGAGAGTGAGTGGCGCACATAGGGGTAGGCCCCTCTACTGAAAAGGGCTAAACGGCCTAGGCTGCTCCGGGCGTGTGGAAGGCTTAGGGTGAGTGAGAGTCAGACACAGGCAATCTAGGTAACTCCCGGGGTGGTGTGTGGGGGTGCCTAGGTTCGGTGTGAGTGAACACACCCCCCCCCCCCCCCCCCGCTTGGGTACTCAAGACGACCTGACCGGGGAATTGGAATTGGGGGTCCCCAGGCCCTACCGGCACCAGGTGGCCAGCGAAGGGCCCTCGCTTCCCAGGGTCTGTGACACAGGACGTGCTGAAAGGCTCTAGTTGTCGCGGCTCGGTCTCGGCTCAGGGGGTTCCTGAGAAGGGAGGTTGTTAACCTGCTGCCGGAGAGCACAGGGGCAGGTAGTCTGTGTGGGCGGGCGAGGCAGCTAGAGTAATACACTCACGCATCCCTTAGCCGAAGCCATTCCCTGGTGGGCGGAGCGGCTAGGAGGCAAGGGGGAATTCTCCCACCACTCACTTACAGTCAGCCCTTGCGCAGAAGCTATTCTCACTGGGGAAGGGGGATAGTCGGGGAGCGGAGGGGCAGGGGGTTCCGGGGTGAGCCCTGCTGACCAAATCTTGTGGACGGCACTGAGACAGGGACGGGGGAAGGTCCCAGGAGTGTCTAGTGCTAGGGTCCCCTCGACGTCGACCCAGGAGTGCTCATAGTCTTCGCTGGCAAGGGGGTCAGGGAGGCGAGGCGTGAGGGGAACGTGATTGGGGTGTAGGGAGGGGCAAGCGGAACCTGCAAGCCCCGCTGGGACCTAACCCCCGGGGCAAGCGGAGACTGCAAGCCCCAGAAAATTCAAAGTGTGAGTGGAAGGCCGGCCGAGTGTAAGAAAGGGTGTGGATTTCTGTGTGAGAAGATTGAGTGTATTCCCTAGTGTGAAAGGAGAGAGTGAGTTCCTAAAGTGTGAGTTTTTGTTGAGGTTTGAAAGGTCAGTTGTCCGTCATTAGAAATTTTTAGTTTGAGTAGGAGCACCTTTATAAAGTTTGATTTAAGTAAGAGCCAATTTTAAGTTGGTTAGAAGTTGTGTTGTCTGTCAGTTCCAGTTTTATTCAGGTAAAGGCACCGTAAGTTTTTTTTTAAGTGAAGGTCCAGAGATAGGAGGAGCAATGGGACAGTGTTTAAGTAAGAGAGTAGGTCCCAAGGGGAATGAAGAGGCCACCAGAACCATTCCCCCTGATAACCCCACTAGGGCAAATGTTAAATTGCTGGGATGCACAAGAGGCCACCAAGGGCCTAGACCGGATCAAGATGATCCATTACTGTATAGAGGTCTGGTCCAAACTAGAGATACAAGCTCATGTCTCTCTGTATTTGCAACTTGTAGGTCAGCAAAGGAGAGCCTGGAATCCAGCCTGTCTGCTGCTCAGCAGCAGATACCTCAGCTGGAGATGAGCAGGAACCATCTGGAGGCTCAAGTGCTCAGAGTCACACAGGCCAAGGCAGTGGTAGAAGGTGAGGACCTCGTGTGCTTTGTTTGTGGTGCCGCCCCTGCCGAGAGAAGCTAAGCACCCTGTAAAGCCACCTCTGTCCACAGGGCTTCTGAGGAGTGGTGGGGCTGGAGGCACTGAAAGGGCCTGAGGTCAGTAAAGTCAGTAAAGACTCTGACTCCTGCTGTTGGTGATGTTTGCAGGACAAGTGAAATTCCTGCAACGAGAGCTGGAAGCAGAGGGAGCTCTCAGGACATGGTTTCTGGAGTGCAGAAAGCCAGTGCTGTTGTCTTTCCAGGCTGGGGTTTGTGGGATGGATGAAGCTTCACATTTTTCAGCAAGGAGCTTGCTGGGACTTCATCTTGCAAATTTCTCCTCCCCTCCTCAGGCAAGTGAACGTGAAAGGCACCGTGCTGAGGTGCTGGAACAATGGCAAGAAGAGAAGGCAAAGAGAGAGCGGGAACACGAGAAGGTGCTGCTTGAGCTGAGGCAGAAAGTTGCCACCCTGCAGGTCTAACAAGATGAACAAACTAGATTTGAAAAAGCCAAGCGACAGGTAATGGTTCTGAAGGGAGAACTGGTGTGATTTTTTGCAAGGCTGGAGCTGTGGAGATAGCAGGCTATGGGGGCTGTGTGGAGCATGTCCTCCATGTCCTCTCCATTGAATTTGGGCAGGTGAAAATTGAACAGGTCTGTCTTTGGGACCAGGAATGAGCCCTCTCACAGGAAGCCAGGCAGAAACATCAGCTTTAAGTTGAGATTTTTTTGCTGCTCTTGTGTTCTGTTTTTCTAAGGCATACCTCAGAGTTTCTTCACTGTTCTCTTACCACTCCCCTTTTGGTGTGTGCTGGTAGGTGTTCAGTGCCAAAGTGAGATTGTAGGACTTTTGTGGGCACAGGGAGTGTGAAGCAGGAATGCTGACAAGGATGAGAAAAATCTTTTTAACGACTCATCTGGAGTATTTCTGAAGAGGAACCCAGAGATGTCTTCTGGGCTGTGTTTTAAGTCACTTCCTGGGCAGCTGTGGCTCCCCGGGGCAGACAGTGGCCCAGGGGAGCAGCAGCCAAGTGCTCTGAGGGCGCATGAGCCCATCCGTCTTTGCCTCTTGCCACACAGATGTTGCAGGCAAGTGTGAAACCCTCTGCTCTTTGCTTCTGTGCAGGTGCTGCAGGAAGAGCAGAATGAGAAGAGGGCTTTAACAGAGACACTGCTCCAAACTCGGGGACAGCTCAGCCAAGCGTGCCAGCAGGTCCAGCAGCTCAGGCAGGAGGTGAAAGAGCAGCAAGAGAAGGGACAGGTAAGTCTGAGTAGGCAGGGAATGGAGTGCAGGGCAGGGACAAGGGCACAAAAGGCAGCTCCTGGGAGTGAGGGGGCAAGGGCTGCCTCAGGCTGTGGGAGCACAGAGCCTGGTAAGCCCCAGAGCTCAGGCCCAGGAAGGAGGGCTTGCAGTGCAAGCAGAGCTGGGTCGAGAAGCCACAAGAAGTGGCTGAAGGAATGGGGTTTGGAGACAGCAAGTGCAAAAATCTGAGCCTGAGGGCAGGTCCCAGGAAGTCACTCTGCATTTTGTTGCCAGACCATCAAGGCAAAGCTGCAAGCTGAGCTGCAGGAAGCTCACAATGAAATGCTGGCAGTGCAGAGGAGGCACAAGGAAGAACTTCAGGGCATCAGAGAGAGGAGATGAATGTCTTCCTTGAACAGAGGGATGCTCTACAAAAGCAGGTGAGTGAAACAGCAATGGCACTGCAGTCACCCAGGGAAGACTCTGTGGCCTTCTTGCTTTTCCATGGCAGAGCAGCAGCTGATGGGGTGATCCCTGGGGCTGCCTCATGCTCTGGGGGCTCCATGGCAGCTGCTCTGAAGGACACTCAGTGCTCTGCTGAATCTCAGCTGCTGCCCCCTGGACAGCTAGGCCAGTCCTCTGGGTTGTTGGCCAGCAACCATCAGCAATGGACTCCTGCTGGCCTCTTCTTGCTAGCCTTGGTTTGGGAGGTGCTTTTTCAGGTGGGCCACTTAGAGATTTAACCTTAAGTTGTCCGTCTCTATTGGGAATCTGCCAGTCCCAGGACAGGGAGAAAGGGAAAGTTTTCCTTTCTCATTCCTAAGTGCCTCTACTGTGGCTGACAGTGGCAGGCTGTGGCTGTCGCCTCTGACTGCTTTGGTCTGTTTGACTGGAGGTGGAAGAGTTGACATCTCAGCTGGCAGCCTCCTTGAGAGTTCCTGGAAAGCACAGTCCAGAGAGCCCAGCAAGATGTGAGCGAGGCCCAGGCACAGTCAAGGCAGAAGCAATTGGAGGCTGAACACATCCAGAAGAGGCTGGAGGAGGCAGAACATAAGAAGGAGCTCCAAGTGAAGCTGCAGAAACTGGAGAGGGAATGGAGTGAATGCAAAGAAGTGGCACTGGAAAATTTTGAATTGCAGGCTTCCGTGAATGTCCTAGAGAGGGAAAGAGACAGGTAAATGAAAGCCTGTGGGACTCTGCAATGTGGTGAATGCATTCCCTCTTTGCCATCTTTGCACCTACCTGGGGCTCTGGCAGCATTTCCTAAGGGGCAAATTCTGAACTCTCCATGAAGACACATCTCATTATCTGTATGTTGTGTTCATTCTCTAATATTTTAAGCCTTCACTTGGAGTTTTTCTGAAGACAAAGGCTTTTGGGGTAGCTCTTTCCCTCTAGGGAGTGTTGTGCTGTTAGGTTAGGTGGGTGTGTTAACAGTGCTGGAGCTGCAGTGTAAGGAGCTGCATACATCCATCAGCTCCACCTTGGCTGCTGTAACTTGAAGCCTTTGGGATCTGATCAGCCTGGCATCTGATGCCTTTGCTGGGCAGAACCTTCTTAAGGCCCTGAGTGCTGATCAAGCCCAGATTGCCCTGGGAGGCACCCAAGAAACAAGAATGTTTCTTGAAAGAAATTGGCCAGGAGACAAGACTCCTGTTTGATGCATTTAATTAGGATTCAGCTCTTGGGGTGGGGGGCCCGAGGGCTTGTTTGCACCATGGCCGTTCCCACACTGGCAGCTCCAAGGAGGAGGCACAATTCTGCTTTGCAGCACACACTGCAGAGCTGGGGCTTCCATCCTCATGAGAATAGCCAGAAGGCCTGTTGTTCTGGCTCATTGTCTAGGGGTGTTAGTCCTTTCCAGTCCTCATAGGTCATGGTGATGCAGGAAGATGGTTTCTAAGCAGGCTTAGGTGATGCAGGGAGATGATCTTAGCTTGCTAGAATATGTTTCCTTGTCCTTTTATTCCTCTGTTAGCTCATTGTTTTGGTGTCTTGCATGCCTTAGTTTGCGTATTACTTGGTTGCACAGCTTCCTGGGAGTTTCTTTGTTCTAGTGTGGCACAGCAACCATGGGAGTTGTCTCCTTCTGTGGCATACCTTTCTAATGGGTTGCTTTTGTTAGTTTAATTTAGCCCCCATGGGAGCAGCTCTGTTACAGTAGTAGCAGGGAAGGAAGGGAAAGGTACAGGAATGTCTCATAAGAACCTTTCAAACACTTCAGAACCTGGTAAGTAATTAACATTACTAATAACCATCGGAGTAAACAAGGGGTACAAGGTTTACAAACGGGATAAGAACATTAACTGTATGTAACTAAACACAGTATTTTAACTGGGCTGGATTTCTTGAGAGATTTTATTCATGATATCTCTGGTGCATTGCTCCTGATAAAATGCACACACACACACACACACACACCCCCCCCCCCGCCCCGGTGCCTGGAGGGGCTCAAGCAGGGTCCCTGCCACCCTCCACACTCACAGGTGTTACTGACTGTGCAAAGAATGCAAGAAACCAGAGCAAGGTTAGGGGGGCTCCTCCAGCTGATCAAGTCAAGCCAGTCTTCAGTGCCACAGGATTTTTCTTCCAAGAAGAAGACAAAGGAAAGGCAGAGCACTCTTGCTTGCCTGGAGGTTTCTGCATCTTCCATCAGCTTGAGCTCCAAGCCTCTGTTGCCACTTCTGCCTTGGGCCTTTGTTCCTCCAGCTGAAAGTAGGATGGGTGCTGGTAAATCTCAGGGAACTTCCCAGACGTCCCCTGGCTGTAGGGTGCTGCTCCTCCCACCTGGACATACAAGATGGGGGAAGGAAATGTCTCTTCCATGTTGACCAAACCTCTTCCCCTTGGAGCCTGGTTAGTCAGAAGAAAATTCTTCCTCTCCCCTAATGTCTTCATTGCAGGACTTTGTTAGGTTTGAATTCAATTTCCCAGCTCAAATAGAAGGTAGGCCATGAAGGCAGCAACTCCCTGTTCTTTCAGGAACAAAAGCAGAGTGGGCACATGCTGGGCTGTGACTGCAGGGGGGAACAAACAGCCAAGTTGTTTAGACAAACCTCATCGGACAGAGCTGTTTTCTCTGAGGTGGTGCAAGTCCTAGGAGTTTATAAAATGTGATACCATTAGTAATGAGTTGCATGCTTCCTTTCTAGGCTGATTCTGTCTCTGGAGGAAAAGAGCACGGATCTCAGAATGCTGGAACAAAGGAACCTGGCGCTGAACAATGAGCTGTCTCAGTTTCATTCTGCTCTTCAGCAGGCCGAACTGGTCTCTTCAAGCCGTGCAGGACATCTGAAGCAGCTCAACACCCAGGTAAGCTGTGCACTCCATCCTCTTCTCCAGGGACACACAACACCACCTTTGGCATGCTAGTCCCAACCTCTTTCCCCTCCCAGCAGCATCCACTGCCGCCGTGTTCTTCCCAGGCCTGCTGCTGCTGCTGCACCCTCAGGCCAAGGCTGGATCTGGTGTCTGCTGCCAAAGTTTTCCCCCATTCTCTCCTGGGTCCCAGCAGGAAATCTGGGAGCAGAAGCAGCAGCACACTCCTCTGGAGCTTCTCTGTCCCTCTGTTAGCAGTGCTTGTCCCTGACAGGATTGGTGCCTGTGCCAGGCACTGAGCAATGTGGGGACACAGACATGGCTATGGCAGGCTGGGCAGGGCACTTCCACCACAGCCAGTTCAGCCCGTGTTCAGAGCTGCAGCCTCAAGGATGCCCCTTGCCTCCCTTCCCCTGTTTTCTCTACCTTTGTCTCTACTGGATTCCTGGTTCTGCACCTTCTGTTTCTGGTGTATTTCTACCTGAAGTCATTTCTCCTTCAATGCTCTCCTCCCTACTGCCCGCTCTGCTGCCTCAGGAGCAGCCCAGTCCCTGAGGCTCTCTGCATCCATCTTCCAGATCCAGGCCCTGCAGGATGCAGTGACAGAGAAGGCAGCTCAGCAGGACACTCGAGAGAAGGAGCTGCTGCAGGAGCTGGAAAAGTCCCAAGCAGGAGAACAGAGCTTGAGGGACACTGTGCATGTGCTGCAGGTTGAGATGTCTGAGCTGCGTCTGAGGCTCCAGAGCTCTGAGGAAAGAGCAGAGGCCATGGCCACACACTGTGAGGCCATGGAGATGGAGCTGAGGATGGCTCAGGCTGACAACAACCAAATCAAGGCCTGCAATCAGGAGCTGCAGACACTGTTGGAGGAAACTCAGCAAGGTACAACTTCTCTCCCATCCATTGCCCCATCCTGTTCCACCAGCGGGGATCTCTGATCCCATGCAGAGGTAAAGGCCTTTGCCCAGAGATGGCAGACAGGAAAAACAACCAGCACGAGACTTATCCATCCAGGCGCCAGTCAAAGTTTATCTCAAGGATGATGCTGTGGCTGGCGGTGCCAACTGGCTCTGCTGTGGCTGATCCCATACACAGCTGGTGCCTTTCAGGTGCTGTGTCTGTGCTAAGCAGCTGAAGCTGGATGCCTCAGCTCAATTCCCCCAAATTTCAGGCCCTGCCAGAGCCTCCAGGCTATTGGCCTCTCTGGAGCAGGGCTGCACAGGCATCCCAGCTGCTTTGTCTCTCTTGGATTGTTCACTCTGCACAAGGCCAAGAGCAAACACACTTTGCTATTCCTCTGAACCTTGCCCCTGCCATTCCTACTTTTTTCTCTGCCTGGAAGTTTCCTTCATTTCTCTCACTTTTGGAAGCTCTTGTGGGCTTAAGGCCTGGCAAACCACGGCAGGCAGAGAAGACAGTGCTGTTGTCTCTGCAGGGTGTCCATCAGTTTGCTTTGCTTTCTCCCTTCTCTTTCCCCTTCCCTCCTGCAGCAATATGGAGGGCAGAACAGCAGAAGACCTCTCTAGAAACTGCCTTGAAGGAAGAGGCTGTGACTGTTCGTCAGAGGTGGCATCACTGCAGAGGAAACTGGAGAGCCAGGAGAAGGAAAGGCAGGATGTGCTGGTGAGAATGGCAGATGCCACAAAGGGCCATTTCCTAGCTATGTTTGCACCTTGTGTTACCAGTTCTAAGGAGCACCTTTTTCCAGTTTAACTTTCCTAATTGCATTCTTCTGAACACGGAGGAAATGTTGTTGTAGCCATGTCAAAGCCAGTTAGCACTGAGGCTGCTGATTTTCCTCCATGCTGGAGTTCTGTGCCCTGGAAGCTTTAGTTCTCCATGTCCACACTGTCTCCATTGACATTGCATGGTTTGGGCAATTCCTTGCGTCCAAATCCATGTTCAGATTTCTAAATATCTGGAGCTGGCAGGAGGGATGAGAAGACCTAGGTTGCTGTTAATTGAAAGGTGTTTGGCCTTGGCCGTGTGAGAGCAGGCAGTGGGGAGAGAAGAGAGGAAAGCCAGGTGCTGATGCAGATCAGGACGTGTGCCTGCAAGGGGAGAACTCGTCCTGAGTGGCAGCAGGGAATGACTGATCTGGCCATTGGTGCTGCAAGAGAGGGCGGTGGGGCTCTCGGGGATGCTGCCATGGAAACTCTACACAGGAGTGTTAGAAAACCACTCCTGTTGCCCCAAGGCCTTGGAATGAAATGCTGAGGGTGTTAGCTCTTCCTTCCTGATGGAGAGCACATCCTCATGGCACTGCCTAAATCCTGCTTAGCATTGACTTGAAATCCTGGCTGCAGTTCTGGCAGCTCGTGCCCAAAGGAACACGGGAGTGGAGCTGCCAGAGGTCGGGGACGGGCAGAAAGGAAGCTGGGATGGGCTGAGTGAGCTGGGAAAGAGGCAGCGTCAAGGGGGGGACCCAGCCAAGGTCTGCAGCAGCCCGAGAGGCAGAGAGAGAGGGGGCAGCACGTGCCTGCCCCTGCAGCAGGAGTCCAGATCTGGTATGAGAAGCAAACCAAGGGAGGCAATGAGTGAGTCTTCTTCTCCTTGTTTTGGCAGCATGAACGGGAATTGTATGAGGGGAAGATGAGAGATCTGGAAAAGAAGATAGAAGTGCATGGACCTACGATGAGAAATCATAAGGGAAGCACTCAGCAATTGGAAGTGGAGAGGGAAGGCATGCAGGAAGATTTGGAGCGTGGGGCTGCTGCTTTGGAGAAATGGATACAGAACACTCAAGTCCTGAGTGATTCACCGAGGAAGAGTGAAATTGCCAAAGGTTCTCTGAAGAAACACGTGGACATCCTGACGGGAAAGACCTGTATCCAGGTGGGTACAGGCTCTGACCTTCAGTCCACTCCAATGTCCATGAAGGATTCCAGTGATATTTCCCATAAAGAAGTGGGACTCTATATCCCTGTGAGTCCAGGCCTGCTTGGCCAAAGCAGCCCAGGCTGCAGCAGGCAGCCTTGTCTGTCTGCCTGGCCCCAGCCAGAGACCATTGACTGGCAAATTGTTTCCTGGCACGCCCAGAATGACTGCTACAGCTCTGGAGTTTGCTGTTCAGATCAGCTGCAGGCCAAATGCTGGGCATGGGGAGCTGCTTCTCCTGTGCTCACACAAGATCATGGCAACACATGGGGATTTGGATTTGGTGTGGGAGGGAATGGAGCAGGTGAGCAGGGCGATGGACTAAACCCAGCAGAGTTTTGTACCAAGAGATGTGAGCAGCAACAGATTCTCACCTCGGCTGAGAGAAAAGAACAGAGTGACGACACGTAGAAAGACAAAGTTGAAGACTGGGGTCAGGAAAGAAAGAGCCAAGCGTCTGATGGAAGGTAAATGAGGAGATGCCTTAGTATTGAGCCTGAAAGCACTTTTGGTAAGGCCAGGGAGATGGGCTATGATCCACTAAAATATCCCCTTTAATTCAGGGGAAAGTATAGGGGGATAAAGTGTTCAAACTGTATATGTGACAAAGGCATCCACTGATGAAGCAGTGTAGATGTTGAAAAGCTGTGATCCCATCAGAAGCTTGAACAGAGAGACACAGAGAGACAGTGATGAAGACCCTTTGCCCCCAGGGAGGGAAGACCTCTGTTCCCAGAGATGAAAATGATTGCAGAGATAAATGAAGAGCACCTTTGGTTTTGAAGAACTCATCCTTAAAAGAATAGCCCATAAGTTGACATAGCCCATAATTGCAACTGTAGAAAGGCTGTGAAAATGGGAGCAACTTCACAATTGCAGGTTTGTTTTTTTTCCCCAGGCAGCTGCTATTTGTGAAAATGAAAAGCCCCAAGGGAATTGTTTCTTGTGGAGAAGTCTCCATGGCATGGCAAGAGAAAATTCCTCTCCCTACAAGAACTCATGAAAGACTATTGTAGATTTAGTAAGTGATTTTAAATCCCCAGGTGTTGTCTCTGTGTTGTCTGTTGGAAAAGAAGCCTGGCAGGGGGAGGAAAACTGTTCTGAGGGTTTTATTCTGACTCTTTTTATAATTTTAGTTTTGTTAATAAAGTTTTCTTCTGTCTTGGTTTGGAAGACAGGTGTCTGCTAGGGAGGGCAGGAGCCTCCCTTGGAATGAAAATGTAAACCCCCTCCCTCCAAATTACTATAATTTTGAAATCAAGGGTCTCTCAGGCAGAGATCTAGGGATAGGAATAACAGTTCTTTACTATTATGTGCAACAAGGCCAACAACAATAACTACAGCATTAACAACAAAACAGAACCAAGGACCCTGTGACAACCTTCTCAGCCAAGGCAGGAAGGGATGGAGGAGAGGCTTTGCTTCACAAACCCCCTCGGGCGGGCAGTCCCGGTGCTCCTGCAGGGCTCTGAGGAACACTCAGCTGGAACAGCAGGGATGAGCTGAGATCCTGGGCCAGTGGATGAGGTGTATCAGCAGCTCCACAGCAGTGGCTGGCACTGCCACATCTCAGCAGGACAGGGGGCACAAGGCCCACTGATGAAGAGGGAAGAAGAAGCAGCAGCAGCTTCATCTGGGTGATGGCAAATTCTCTTCTCCAAAACCTCAACAGCTCCAAGAGAGAGTGTCTTGCTCTCCAGCCCAAGAAACCAGCCAGCCCCCAGCTGTCCCCCACCCTCCCTTTTCCCTGCATCTCTTCCCCCCTGGCCCAGCCAAGCTCGTTGTGTTTCTCAAGTACTCACTAAGTACCAGCAGTCAGATTTCCCTGCCACTAAAGGGTAAAAATTCCATAGCTGAGAAGGAACAAGAAGGAGGACACCGAACCCCCAACATCTTCATACCTTTTAAGTATTGAGCCTGTTTTGCCCTCCTCCTAATCCATATCTCACAGCAAGAAATAAGTACGTTCACTAGTAATTTTAGCCAGCACTAGACCCACCACATCATTTGGTGTATTGGCTGGGAAACTCAAATTGGTGAACTACAGGCTGAAACTGCAATTCTGTGAGTTCCTTTACCTCCTAGGTCAGTTTTTCCATTAATGATAGCAGATTGTCCTGGTTTAAAAGACAGATGTCTGCCAAGAAAGCTGGAAATCTTCCTGGAATGGAAAGATTGCCCCCTTCCTCCAAATTATAACTTGAAATGACAGGGCTTCCAGGCAATTATATGGGAAAAGGAATAACAGTTCTGTTTAAAATGACAAGTAATATTGGCTTTTGCATTTCTGTATTAGCTTTTACTTGTTGGTATTGGATCATAAGTATTTGGATATGGTACAATTTGTAACTCTTTTTGGCTGCTTGTTAGTGTAACACAATCTATTAGTTTTGCACTGTAAAGCTTGCAGAAATAGTGGTGCGATGACTGTATTATATTGTAGGCCTTAGCAAACCACAAAATGTTAAAATGCTCCTATGCAACTAAAAGAATGGTGTAAAGCAATCATGCTTGTTTCCCCCACATCTGCTGACTGACCTCTCTAAGTGATAACAGTGACATAAACTAGAGCGCTGGAGAAGAATTTTAGAAGAACTCTTTATCAGGGTGTGGAACAACAGGGTGGAAACAGGAGAAGAAATAAAATATATGGACTTAACCCACAGGATATCATACAGAAAAGTTGGAGTGTAAAACTAAACAAAAGAGTTCTTGAGACATCAAAAATCTCACAAGAATGTTTGAATAATGCATGAAACACATGAATGTGCATGGACCTCCTGTAATATAACAGTATATCGGGAACATTTTCTGAAGCTAATGTAGTGGTTTAGATTACCAATTTAAGTTTCCTGGCCAATGCACCAAATAATGTGGTGGCTTTTAGCGCTAGCTAAAACCACCAGGGTACTTACTAATTTCTTGCTGTGAGATATGGATTAGGAGAAGGGCAAAACAGGCCTAAAACTTAAAAGGAATAAAGAAACTTTATTAACAGAACCACAAGAATAAGAAGCATCAGAATAAAACCTCCCAAAAACTTTTTTCCTTGCCCAACTGACAATGTAGAGACAAAGCCTGGGATGTTAAAGCAGCACCAACTGTACAATAGTCTTTCATCAGTCTTTGTAGGGAGAGCAGTTTTCTCTTGTGCCATGGAGACTTCACAAGACAGAGTTTTCTTGTGGCTTTTCATTTATACGAGTGACAGCTGCCTGGGGAAAAAAAACTCTGCCATCGTGCCCTCCTAGAGGTGTGCCCTCCATTTGAACAGCCCTCCTAGAGGTGTGTCCATGGGCCATGAACTCATGGGGTATTATTTTAAGGATGAGTTATTCAAAGGCAAAGGTTATTTCCATCTGTCTCTGTGATCATCTTTGGGAACAGAGGTTTTCTTCTTCTCTCCCTGAGGGCAAACGGTCTTCAGCTCTCATCTCTCTCTTTCTCTGTTCAAGCCTCTCATGGGATCACAGTTACTTCACCATCTGCTTAACTTCGTCAATGGATACCTCTGCTTAGATCTGCAGCTTGAATACTTCATCCCCCCAATACTCTTTCATGAATTAAAGGAGTTCTTTTTCAGAACATAATTGTCCATCTCCACGGCCCTACCAAAAGAATATTTCAGCTTATTAGAGCATCTCCTCATTCTCCTTCCATCTGAGGTTTGAATCCCTCTCTTACTGACCCCGATGTTTCATGTTGTCTTTCTATGTGTCGATTATTCTTTTATCTCCCTGGAGGAAAAAGCCAGGTCTGCAGGTCTCATCTGTGTAGTGAAAGGGTTAAATCTTGCCCAGGCCACAAGAGGTAGTTACGGTGTCAGATTTTAAAGCCACGCTGGTGCCTCTTTCAGCCTGGCAGCGGCTGGGCCATCTGTGGGGGCTGAGGGGGATGTGGGGCATGTTGGTGAGTGTCAGCAGCCATGGCCTGGCCCCGCCTGGGTTGGGGGACTCCCCTGGGAAGGGCTTTTTCCACCCCACTGGAATGGGACCGAGAGAGCTTCCTGGGAGAAGCCAGTGCTGCAGCAGAGACCTGCCCGGCCTGCGGGAGGCATTGGGTTGGGGAGGGGGGGGGCCTCAGTCTCCATTCCCCACCCAGGAGCCGATGGGGTTTGACCCAGTCCCCCACCCCCAGGCAGGTCGCACAGGCCATGGGGGAGCAGGGCCAGCCGCACCAGAGTTCTGCTGCATTTCATGGCTGGAAAGAAAGAGAAGTTCCCGAGCTTGGTTTTTAAAAGGCGGAATTCACAGAGGTGGACTTACTTTTCAGTGGTGCAAAGTGCTGTCAGTTCTCAGAACTGGCCAGCTATTGGCCTATCTCAAGCACAGAAGAAACTCCCAGCAGCTTCTCTCAAAGAAATCCCTTCCGTGGGTGGCTCTTACTGCTTTCCCTAAATGTCAAACTTCCATAGCTAAGGTGTGGTTTTTGGCCGATTGCCAAATCCACCCCAGCCCTAGAGATTTGTCCCTTTCTTCCCCTTATTAAACTTTTAAATATTAATATAACTATAATAATTAATATAACTTTAAAAAACTCTAAAGAGTGAAGCCTGTTTTTTTTCTTTACTAGCACATATATAAATATACAGAGAGAGAAAGAGGTAACAAGAGAGAACAAACAACAGCATCCCTCCAAACTAATCACGGATTCTTCTCACCCACTGAGCAGTTCTGCCTTTGCTGTAGTTATGATCACAACTGGCAGAGGCTGCTGTTGGCTCACGTCGAGGCAGAGTGGCTGCAGTGACTCTGCCCTGGTTCCAGGGGGTGGTGTTGGCTCAGGCGGCTTCAGGGGGCCAGCGATGGGAGCTGTGAGCCACCCCAGGGGTTAATGGCAGCCTCAGGGGGAGAGAGAAGGTGGGGGTCTGGTTTTCCCACGTTCTCACCTGTCTATTGCAGTATCCTGGAGATGGCAGCTCTGGTGAGGCTCCAGTTGAACAGCAGCTGGGGCTCCCTCTCTGCAGAGAGAGAGAGAGAGGACAGGTGGGGTTGTCCAGTTTCCCCTGAAGCTCGCAGGCAGATGGTGAGGGCCTTCATGCTGATGGCGAGTGCTGAAAAGTCCCTGTCAACCAGCTGCTGCTGCAAGCAACAGGCTCACCCATGGGTGGCAAGGAGAATTCTGAAGCAGTGCCGGGCCCAGCACCAGAAACTGCCCCAACTGCCCTGCTCCTAGCATAGCCAGATGGTTCTTCCCTCAGCAAGCCCGTGCCTAACCCCACCCTCCCTCCCTGGAAGCTTCCAGTGGAATGGGAGGGACATCGGCCAGTTCTTTGGTATCTCAATTGCCCATCATCCCTTCCCAAGGGGTGTCAACTTCCCCCTCCTCATGTATCAACATCCCCCTTTTCATGTAACAAATAGGAGAAAATCCACCAAAACAAACCCCGCAAACCCACAACATTTGCCACCCTGAATGTTTTCCCATACCAACATATCACATCAAACTTTGATTTTCAAACCGTATAACTACATGTATTATCCTAATTGTACACATACATACATGCAGGTATGGCTACAGGCACAGTGTCTTGGGCAATTCATCCCAAAACACGGTCTCCTTGAGACATACATCATGTTTCTCCATCTTTCTGCATCACTCAGCAAGTGCAAATTGGTGCACTGAGCAACCCCACAGATGGGTTTGTCTTTGATTGAGGCAGAATTAATGCAAACAATCTTTCCCAGCATACCTCTCATATGCACCACCAGATCCTTGTCTCCATCTGCTGTGCACAGGGGTTTGGATCAGGAATAGGCAGCTTCATTGGTGGAACTTCTGGTGTTAACTAACCATGTAGCTTTTGCTAGATGCAGCTGCCACTGCTTGAAGATCCCATGCCTCCCATTGCTTTCAATATTGTTTTTAAGAGTTCATTGCACCGCTCAACTTTCCTGGCAGCTGGTGCATAGAAGGGAATGTGATTCACCCACTCGACGCCATGTTCTCTAGCCCAGGTGTTTATAAGGCTGTCCGTGAAATGAGTGCCTTTGTTGGACTCAATTGTGTGGCAGGTACCATCCTTCCACAGGACCTGCTTTCCAAGGCCCAGGATGGTGTTCTGGGTAGCAGTGTGAGGCACAGGCTAGGTCTCCAACCATGCTGCGGTGGCTTCTACCACTGTGAGCATGTAGCACTTGCCTTGGAGGGTTTGAGGCAGTGTGATGTAGTCTGCCAGGCCTCCCCACTTACATTTGGACCACGGCCCCCATACCACAGGGGCTTCACCCGCTTAGCTTGCTTGATCGCAGCTCATGTCTCACCATTATGGATAACCTGAGAGATGCTGTCCATGGCTTGATCTACCCCTCGGTCTCATGCCCACTTATAGGTGGCATCTCTGCCCTGATGGCCTGAGGCATCATGGGTCCATCAAGCTAGGAATAACTGTCCCTTGTGTTACCAATCCAAATCTATCTTGAACAAAACAACTTGATTTTTTCAGCCTGATCCGCCTGTTCATTATTTCGGTGCTTCTCATTAGCCTGACTCTTGGGGACATGGATGTGACAGACTTTCACAGGTAGCTTCTCTACCCAAATAGCAACATCTTGCCATTCGTCAGCAGCCCAGAATAGTTTTCCCCTATGCTGCCAATTGGCCTTTTTCCACTTCTCCAGCCAGGAAACAGCTCCACAGAGCATTGGCTACCATCCATGAGTCAGTGTAGAGGGAAAGTTCTGGCCACTTCTCTCGCTCAGCAATGTCCAGGGCCAACTGGATGGCTTTGAGTTCAGCAAGTTGTATATTTCCATCTTCTCCTTTGGTAGCTTCTGCAGCCTGTCGTGTTGGGCTCCATACAGCTGCTTTTCCCTTTCAGTTCATCTTTACAATACAACAGGAGCTGTCAGTAAAAAGAGTGTAGCATGCTTCTTCTTGTGGCAGTTGGTTGTAAGGTGGAGCTTCTGCAGCAAGCGACACCTGTTTGTGCTCCTCTTTTTCTGGTAGACCAAAGTTTTCACCTTCAGGCCAATTCATAATTACCTCCAAGATCCCAGAGCAATTTGGGTTTCCAGTACTGGCATGTTGTGTGTTGAGGGCAATCCATTTGCTCCATGTGGCATTGCTGGCATGGTGGGGAGAAGGAAACTTTCCTTTGAAAATCCACACCAGCCCTGGCAGTCGGGGTGCCAGGAGGCGTTGTGCATCTGTGCCAGTCACCTCTGAGGTGTCTTGAACTCCTTCATAGGCTGCCAGGATCTCCTTCTGTGTGGGAGTGTAGTCGGCTTGAGACCCTCTGTAGGTTTGACTCCAGAATCCCAGTGGATGGCCTCAAGTCTCACCAGGCACTTTCTGCCAAAGGTTCCAGGACAGACCGTGGCTCCTGGCTGCAGAGTAAAGCACATTTCTCACCTCTGGTCCTGTCCTGACTGGACAAGGGCTACTGCATGAGCGATCTTCTGCTTGATCTGGGCAAAGGTGGACATCGTCCCTCTTGCGGGTTACCAGGTAGAGAGGGCTCACGATCTGTACTCAGGAATTTTTATGTGAAGTCATGGGTTGGAGACAGATTCATGACTCAAGTCCAATGATGATGTGACAAACAGCAAAGAGTTTATTATGGCAACTCTTTATATAGGGAGTTCAAAATTATTGGGCTTGGACTGTTGATTGGTTGAGATCTCTGCACCGCCCACATCTCTGGCCAGTGATATGTCTGCAATTAGGATAAAAAGGGATCAGCTGAAGGTCCCCTGTGTAGGTTTGCATCCAGCCTATCCTTACCATACCCAAGGACTTGTTTATCTTCTAGGCTGGTCGAGTTTGAGGGTCTGATACGGCCAAATTTTTCTGGCAGCTACAGCATTGTGACACAAGGAATGTGCATTCTCCAAAAACCTATGGCACCTAGGAAGGCTTACGTTTGCTTCTTGTTGGTCGGTGGAGACACTGTTTTGAGCTCGTTGATTGCCTCAGTGGTATCTGGCTTTATCTGTCTTGCCACTTTACTCCCAGGTGTGGTGGCCTACAGCTGGCCTGGAGGCCCTACAGTTATAAATAATCCCAACTCTATAGCTGACATGTGGTTCATTACTAACTCCCTTGCTTATAAAACTCAACCAGTAACGTCCGTTGGAGAGCAGGCCCAGGCCGTTGGGGATTCAGGCCGCTATTGGCTGGTTGTCCGGGTGGCAGCTGGCTCAACCAATGAGGATTGGCCATGCGTGCCTTCTGATCTATATAAGCTGAAGAGGTCTCGATAAAGTTGGCTGTTGTGCGTGAGCTTTGGTGCATTTATTTCATGTCCTTGTCTCCAACATCAAAGTGGCACCCAGGAACTGGATCTCTCGGGCAGATCCCTTGACTTTGCTCTTTTTGATGGCAAAGTTTGCTTCCAGGAGAATCTGGATGATTTTTAATCCTGTCTCCAATACTTGCATTGCTGTGTTCCCCCACACAATGATGTCATCGATGTACTGCCGATTCAGCCTTTTCCAGTGCAGCCTGGATCAGTCCATGGCAGATGGTGGGGCTGTGCTTCCACCCCTGGGGCAGTCGGTTCCAGGTGTACTGCACTCCCCTCCAGGTGAAGGCAAACTGAGGCCTGCATTCTGCTGCCAGGGGAATGGAGAAAAATGCATTAGCAATGTCAATAGTGGCGTACCACTTCACTGCCTTGGACTCCAGCTCGTACTGGAGCTCCAGCATGTCCGGCACAGCAGCGCTCAGAGGTGGAGTCACTTCATTCAATGCACGATAGTCCACAGTCAATCTCCATTCTCTGTCAGACTTGCACATAGACCAGATAGGGCTGTTGAAGGGTGAGTGGGCCTTGCTGATCACCCCTTGACTTTTCAGCTCACAGATCATCTTTTCGATGGGGATCACGGAACCTCAATGTGTCTGATACTGCTGGCAATGCACCGTTGAGGTGGCAATTAGTACTAATTGTTCTTCAGCCTTCAAGAGTCTGACAGCAGAAGTATTTTCCGACAGCCCAGGCAAGGACTCTCAATTGCTTAATACCCTCTGCCTCCACAGCAGCGATTCCAAAAGCCCACCTGAATCCTTTTGTGTCTTTGAAATAACTACTTAAGAGGAAATCTATGCCCAGAATACTCGGGGCCTCTGGACCAGTCACAGGAGGGTGTTTCTTCCACTCTTTCCCAGTCAAATTCACCTCAGCTTCCAGCAGGATCAACTGCTGCGATCCCCCTGCCACCCCAGCAATAGAAATGGGTTCTGCCCCCACAGGTCCCAATGGGATTAGAGTACACTGTTTCACCAGTGTTGACAAAAGCCTCGTATTTCTATGGTTCTGATGTGCCAGGCCATGGGATCCACACAGCCCAAATGACACAATTTTCCCTGGCCTCCACCTGGCTAGAAGCAGGGCCTCTCTAGTCCTGGCTACTGTTCCCTCCCTGGATGTTTTATTCATCTGTTCTGGATGTTCCTTTTAGGGGATCTAACATATCATCCTCCCTTTCTATTATACCTGGCAGCTTGGTCAGGGGAAGCTGGGGCTACATTCATTTTGGTGGAACTCCCTCTGTTAGTTTCCTCCCTTGGCTTGCATAGCCATGCTGCTAGGACAGAGATGGGTTTTCCATTCCTCCTCCTCACGTCTTCCCCATGTTCACACAGGAAGAACCACAAGTCAGCTCGTGGGGTGTACTCCCTCTCCCTAGTTGGGGGATGTTGGGCTCTGATGTTGGGGCCTCTGGTTTGAACTGGTGCCACATGGGAACTGTTCTTCCTCATCTCCTTCCTCATCTTCTCTCGAAATTTTTCCTGGTCATCATTGAGACTCAAACACAGCAGAGACATGAATGTACATCAGGCCATGGACCATGGTCTCATAATTCCTAAATTTGCTTGGTACTGAGAAGAATGACAGATTTGTCTTTACAGACAAGCTGTGGGTGTGCTGGTAGATAAAACTAGCACTGAGAGATAAAAGAAGCAATGGGAAGGATTCCACCAATTGATGAATGAAAAAAAAGATATTTGCCTTTATGAACAAACTGTAGGTTTGCTGAGAAATGAAATTGGGTGTTGAAAGATGAGAGAAACAATGGGGGAAAAAACATAAATTCCATAAGAATTAAAAATTAAAAGAGATGTTTATATATTAGAGGGGAATCTTAGGTATCAGGTGTTCCAGGAAGTCTCTACCTCTCAAGTACCTTAGACAATGGGGAAAGAGAGAGGGAAATGTGGTCGGGAAATTAGGATAAAAAGGAGGCTGTGTCCTCCAAAAATTTGAGAGACCCCAGGAGTATGCCCCATGGCCTCTCCCTTTATTTGAAAAAGGTAAAAGGACTCCTCTGTCTCCTTTTTGGAAATAAACCTGGCATTTGTGGATTGATTTCCCTTACACACTGAAGCCTTAACATTCACTACAGAGGGGCTGGGCAGTGGCTGGAGCTGTGGGGATCACTGTGATTGTGGTGCCTGGAGATGGGCACGAGGCTTCTCCCAGGCAGGAAGCACCGTCTGTGTCCTGCAGCCTGTGGGTTGCTGGCGGGATTGCTGAGGGCTCTGAGGCTCTGTCAGTCCGGTTCCTCTGGAGCTCCATCGGGGCTGCGCCGCTGCCGGGCAGGTTGGCCGGGCTGGGGGAGACCAGAGGGTCTGGGGTGGAGGGAGGCCCGGAAGGAATGCGGTGCTGCAGAGGCCTTGATGGGACAAGGCAGTGGGAAGGCACAAGGGGCAGGTGTGAGGGAGGAGGTGGCAGGAGGCTCCAAGGGCACAGGAGGCCCCTGAGGGGCCGGGGTGGTGGAAGCACTGAGGAATTGGGTGTCAGAGGCCACGAGTAGCCCCCGGGCAGTCACCTTGTTCTTACCACCCGCTGCTCTGGTGCTTCCCCTGAGAGACTGCCATGCCTGCAGCAGAAGCCCTCGAGGCTGGGCCTCAGCAGCCCCGAGGTGCCCAGGCTGGGCTGGCTGGGGACAAGGAGGGCAAGGAGGCCCTGGCAGGGCACAGCCACTGGGTGCTGCCAGGGCAGCGGGCAGAGGCAGGGCTGGCGGCCAGCCCGGGCCCCCGCGCCTGCCCAGGCCACGGTGCTGAGACCGAGGCTCCCCTGACACAGAGCTCTGTGTCTGCACAGCTTCTGCCTCCATGGGGAGGGTGGTGATGTCTCCTCGAGCAGCGCTGCTGAGTCGCTGCTGCTGAAGCGGCTCTGGACAGAGCAGAAACGGCACCAGAGCGTGCACAGGAACAGCATCACCCTGAATGTCAGCACCTGCTCAATGAGGTGTCTGCACCAGCCGTGATGCCAAAAGGAGAGACACTGTGGCACCATTGCACATGGTTTGGCAAAAGGCTTCAGCAGAATTGGCCACAATGGTTTCTCTTGACTTGCCAGCCTCACAGCAATGCTTGGCAGCTGCAGCTGCAGCTGCAGCCTGTGCCCCTGACTGGCTTCAATGGCAGGGCTTGAGGGCAGACTCGCCTCCCAAGGCAGCAGCATTGGTGCCATTGCTGCAGGTGCTGTCCCTCGCCTCCATGCAGGTACCTTAAAGACACGTGATTGGTCTTACAAACTAAATCCTGGACTGGCTTAGAACAAAGGAATAATCAGCAGGCGCTGCTGCTAGAAGATCCTGCTTTATTCTTGCTGGAGGCCATCCCCTACCAATGCATGGCCCTCCATTATTCCTGGATCAGGTCTGGTGGACCTTTGACAACAAGTCTGTCCCGTGTGCATGTGACAGCACAAAACGGCAGGACATGTCAGCTTCCAGCACTTGTCTTGGCTGGCAGCATCTTCAGAGAGAGACACAGAACAGCTTCTCCTCCCAGAGTTATCCCTGGCCTCTGCACTTCCCCAGGTGTCTGCCTCGATGTTCACTGGGGACCTCCCTGTTTGTGGCTGTCCATTGCCGTGCTCAGCAGGCAGCCAGCTGTGTTTGCACATGAGCTGCCACAGGCAGACACACAGCAACTGCAGCAGATGCTGGGCCAATTCTTTTTTTTTCCAGACTGGAAGCACCACCCCTGTCCTGCCCTGCACTTGCTTTGTCCCACGCAAGCGCCATCCCACTGCCTGGCGCTCGGCTCCCAGCCCCAGCTGGGCTCAGTGCTGGTGGCAGAGTCCCACTGTGCCAGTGTGTGCCAGCCTGGGGGCACAGGGAACAGCCCTCAGGACCACACTGGAGTGACCCTGCTGCTTCCTTTTCTTCCAGTACTGACCAATATGATGGACACCTATAGATGTTTATCAATTGTTGTTGTTATAATTTTCTTTCAGGACATTTATTATGTTACTGTTTCTAGATAGGTCCTTCTACTATAAATATATTTCACAGATTGTTCTTCTTATAAGGATTCTCATAATGTTTGGGAGAGACATATATAGTATTTAGCTAAGAAACTTAATAATACTGAATTTTATAAGGAGTAGTATTGAAATTATTTAAGAAATATGTCTTTCTGTGATTTTGCTTTCTTCATTTTTTTTTTAATCTTATTGCTTTAGCTTCTCTTAGTTCTAGTTAAGGATATCTTCTTTCTAATATAGTAAAATATTACGGTGAAGAACAGGGAGTAACTCAGGCTTAGACTTGGATGAATGTGTCACCGCTGTGGGAAGGAAAGCAGCTAAACCCGTGAAGTTTAAGTCAAAAGAGTATTGTTTTACTGAAAGGAGTCTTGGAAGTATTTTATAATGAGAGATATAAATCTAAATTTATAAATTAGATGTCTAAGAAAGAAATTAAAACAATCAAATAATAAATGGATTATCACAAGCAGAAAAAGCACATGTGGGAGGCTTGAAATGTCATCTGGAGGACAGCATGACAAAGATGATGATGATGATGATGATGATGATGATGACGATGACGATGATGATGACGATGACGATGAAGTAAGAGGGGATATCCCCCAATCTCTTCTCAAGATTACCATAAAAGAACATTGGATGACAATATTGCTTCACAGAAACGCTGCAAGAAGAAACATGATACACCTGTGTCTGGGGAAATCATAGGCTGATCTCAGCAAAAGGGGGATAAACGTTTACAGAAACTCCTGAAAGTCTTTGTTTTGCAGGCAAATAATGGTGAATAAATGACTGTTGGTCTCTGATACTGACCAGCATTGCAGTTAGGAATGTTACTTCAACAGCACCCAAGGTGTTGAAGTTTAAACTTTTGGGTCTCTCCTTTGATTCAGTTAATATGTTCTGTAGTTCATTGTTGTTGCTCTTCTAGAAATAAATTGCCGTTTTAAAAATAAAAATAAATTTAAAATAGAAATAAATTGCCTGGGGTTTATCACACCCCAGCTCTATTTGAAATTCTTTCAGACACAGGCAGCGTTTGCAGAGTTTGCAGAGAGCCTGGGCCAGGGTTCCTTCCCCCTGTTCCAGACAAGGGTTGAGATCACTTAAAAAATCCCCTGGCAAGGGGATCAGTACAACCCAGAAGTGATATAAAGCACCAGCACAACAAAGTTCATTGGCAAGGTTCACTTTGCTGCTGATGAGATGGTTAAGACACACCTAGGGATAAAAAGCAACAATAAACTAAACCCAGTCCATCCAAACAGAAATGAAGTGAGAACTTTCCGTGTGTGTTGAGTACATGTGTGTGTTCAAATGTGTGTGACAAAGGCAATACGGCCAAAAAAGCTTAATAGCACTGAAACTGAGCAGGCCTTAAACTTCACTTCTACCTTAAGATTTAAGCAAGGAACAACACTTAACAGCAGCTAGCTTATCATAGAACTGACTGAGATATCCAAGGTGCTTAAACACCCAAGAGAACAGCATTTCTCCCCCCTTTGCCAGAGCACAGGTACACGTGTGTGTATGTTGGAACTCTGGACACAGAGAATTCCATGCTTTCTGTGCTGACAGGCACAGACTCACAAGAAAACACCGTGTTTGACCTGAGGCCATGGAAAAGGCTTCCAAAATTAATAGATAGAACTGAAACTGTAAATGTGTAGTTTAAGCAGAAGTGTGTTATATTCCTTATATAAGAAAATTTAGACTTTAAGGTTTTAGAATATAATAATATGTATGCAAAAGACAGAGGGTTTAGGGCCTTAACCTGCCCTGTTCGTTCTTCCTTCTTTTTCATGGTTTTGGATGGTATTGGGTGACTGGGCAGTAAAGTATGCACTGCGGAACACAGGTGTTTGGTTATTGGGCTATAAGTGAAAATAAGTTACTTGGCATTTCATTTTTGAGCAAGCTGACACTTAAAACACCTTGAAGAGATACTTCACTCTCCATTTTGTAGCTTGTTGGCCTAGTGTACCTAGCTCCTCACTGTCTGTAAAGATGTAATACAGATAAGGAAGAATAAACAACTGAGCTCAAACAAGAAAACAGTCTCTCTCTCTCTCTCTCTCTCTCTCTCTCTCTCTCTCTCTCTCTCTCTCTCTCTCTTTCGTTATCTTGGTGCTGAGGAAAAGAGCTGAGCTATCAGTATCGCATCCCGACATGTGCACACAGCCAGAAAGAGTCAGAGCAGTGTCCCTGGGAGAAATTCCCCTCAGAGGCAATCAAATGCTTACTTTGGTTGATTTTGCATCTTCCCAAGGCTTGAGCCACGAGCAGTGTGGGGACCAGCCCCGGATCTGTCCTTGTTTGGGGCTCCTCCGAGTGCAGCAAGCAGGAGAGATCCTGGCTTGGAGAGGCCCTGAGGCTCCGAGGGAGCTCGCTGGGCACTGCTGCGGCCCAGGAGAACTGCAAGGGGCTTGTTTGGGACCGCTGCTTTAGAGTCACAAGAGGTGGGCTTTAGTCATACCTGTGTTTCATCCTGGCCATAGACTGGCTCAGCAACTTTCTCTGCAAGTGTGAGAGCAGGGATGTTGTGCCACTCAGGCAAGAGAAATAGTTCCCAAGACTGTTCTTAAGGTAGCCAAGAGCTCATCAGACATCAGCAGTTCCTGGAAGCAGACAGTGTTTCTGATAAAGCCCAGCAGAGCTGAGCCAGGGGCTGTTCATCAAGGCCCAGGCCTAAGGACCATTTCTCAGATCTCAGAGTGGCCTGGAAACAGGCTGGAGGCGATGGTGGTAGTGCAGCAGTGCCTGGCTGCTGGCATTTCCAGCCAGGAGCTGCTGAGAGGCTTTGGGAGGGCAGGGAGCAGCCCAGGGTGAGTGCTGAGGACAGGCAGGAGGCCACCAAAGGGACACCGGAGCAAGCTGTGTGACAGAGCCCAGAGACAAGTCCCAGAGAAAGGCTGCCCTGTTCCACACCAAGACAGGGCCTCTCACAGCCCCAGAAAACATAAAGTCTTTTGGCTTTTCCCTTGAGTGGGAGATGAAGTCAAAAGCCAAGGGATTCTGCTCACTTCCGTCTTTGCCTGGCCTGCTCCTGTGCTCCCAGCACCACATCTGGCCTGCTGCAGAGCCTGTACTCTCCCCACATAGAGGAGCCTGGCCTCCACCAGTAGCACAGCCCTGGAAAATAGGAAATCTCTGCTTTGGTCCTGGGAATGGGACCTACTGCATAAGAGGAGACTGTGCCTAGAAATGGCTGCCTGAAGGATGGTGTGGTTCCTGTTTCCAAGCAATCTTAATGCCTCCCCTCAGGGTCCTAGGACTACAAGCGCAAGGAGGAGTTAGGGCCAAGGGAACATTTGCCATCTGGGCAGTGCAGAAGGATCTGCAATACAAGTCCTTGGATTTAGGAAAGCAGAAGTTTGTGAGTAACCCGATGCACTGCCTTGCACTATGGATTTTATATTAACAAGATAAATGGATTCATGAAGTGTTAAAAATGAAGTTAGCATTTTGACAACTAGGTCCCTTGAGTTAATAATAGTTTAATTAAAAATGAGTACAATTTAGTAAATTGAATAGTAATCTGGTACAAAAGAATACAGTTTAGTAAAAGAATACAATTTAGTAAAAATTATGATTTATATATATAATTTGCCACTAATGAAGTATGATAAAAGCAGAAGCAAAACCGACTGGGGTACAGGGAGGGCTTGTTACCCCGACCTCACGTACAAAACCAATGGGGGTACAGAGGCTTCAGAGTGCAGGGAGAGGCGTCGCTTGGCACTCAGAGGCCTTGTGGTGCTCGGCAAGAATTCCTCCATGGTGAGAAGGGGGCAGCGGCTGCTGGCGTGGGGCTGGGGAAGGCAGTGGCTTGCGCTTGGCTGGCCTTTGGGCACTGAGGCAGCTGCTGCCAGCTCTCCTGCCTCCTGCCTCTTGCCTCCTGCCCCAGGCCTTTGGCACAGGCCTTTGGCCTCTGGGCCCTGTGGCAGCAGGGTGGCATTTCACACACTTGTGTTCCACACAGGCCAAAAGAATGTGGGGCCTGCATGAAAGGCTCGTGGAGCTCCTGGGGGAAAATGACAGCCATGTGCTTGGGATGAGCATCGCTCTCCTCAGCCGTTTGTTCCTGTACAATGGTGGCCCGATAACCATCCCCCTCGGCCTGCAGCTGGCTGAGGCGCTCCTGCCGCTCTTTGACAATGTAAGGCTCTGTGTCTCCAGCCATGGCTGCTGCCTGGGCACTGTGCCCTGGGCATTTGCAGGCCTGTGCCCAGGTGGGCCTGAAGCAGCTGATGCTGAGGTCTTTATTTCTTCCTTTCGTACAGGACGATAGCCAGGTGCAGCTGTGCTCCATGTTCATCTTTCGAGAGATGATGGATTTTCTACCAAAGGAGGGAAAAAAGGCCTTGAAGTCCCACGTGCAGCAGAGCCTGCTCCCACTCTCCTTGCACTGCCATGATGAGAACCAGCGCGTGGTTGATGTGAGGACTCGGCAGCTGCTGTGGCTCCCTGGCAGGGCGCTCGGCTGCCTCCTGCTCTGCTGCCTTGCAGGCTGCAGCTCCCTCCTGGTCTTGGCCCAGGGACGTGGGTCCTGTGCCCTGGGCTGTGGTGCCATCTCTGGGTCTCTGCTGCTCTCCAGGCCTCCCGGGAAACGCTGCTCTGTTCCGCCCGATTCCTGAAGAGGAAGGATCTCCAGCAGATGCTGCGGGTGGATCAGACCTGGAGGTTCGGCGAGGGCCTGGTAAGGGCGGGCTGGAAGCCCCAGCCCCAGGCTGGAGAAGCTCAGTGTGTGCGGCTGGCAGCTGTGCCCTGCCCAGTGCCGCACCCAGGGCCGCCAGCCTGTGCCCCACACGCTGCTCCCTTCCCTGGGCCCCGCGGGCTCTACTCCAGCCCCCTGTGGCCCCGAGCCGTGTGCCCATGGAGCCCCGGCACAGCTGCTCTGTCGGGCAGGCCAGCACCGCGGCTCCCCGGGCAGCAGCCGGCCCTCTGCCCCCTCCAGAGCCCGGCGCCAGCGGCTGCTGCCCGGTGCCTCAGGGCTGGGCGGGCACGGGAGGCCGGGGCTGGCCGCAGGCAGCAGTGCCCGGCCGAGGGGCAGAGCCCGCACCAACCCTTCCCTCCCGCCGCTCTCTGCAGCTGGCACAGGACAGGAGCCGAGCGGCTGAGCACCTGCACCGGGCCCTGCTCTACCTGGACAGCCCGCAGGAGTCCCTGCGAGCGGCGGCCATCAGGTTCATTGGTGAGCCACGAACCGGGCTGGGCTCCCTCCCTGCCCCGCCGCAGCTCGGCCCCAGCCCCGGCTGCTGCCCCGGCCCTGGAGCCCCGGCTGCCCTCGGGGCTGCTGCTGCCGGCCTCTGGCAGCCGGGCCCTTGGGCTGAGTCAGGATGCGGCAAGGGCCGGGGCTGAGCCCTGCCGGGGCAGGAGGCCGTGTGGCCCCAGGGCTGGCAGCGCCGCTGGCAGGGAGCTGTGCTGCTGGGATCCTGACAGGCTCTGTGTTCCCAGGGATGGCCGGGCAGCACCTCCGGGGGAACAAACGAGAGCTCCAGAGCATCTGTCAGGGTGAGTGAGGGCAGCGGGCTGCCAGCCCCGGCTGCCAAGGAGAGCTGCAATCCCTGCCCCAGCTGCCCAGGGCTCTGCTCCCTGTGCGGACCAGGCCTGGTGTGGCCAGGGCACACAGATTTCAGGGGCACGAGTGCCAATAGTGTCCAGTGGCTTTGGGCTGATCCCTTTGGTCCCTGCTCCCTCCTGGCCATGGCCAGAGCCACCTGGGTTGGCCCTTGCACGGTGCTCTCCTCAGGTCCCCGCAGATCCAGATCTGACCATGGCTCTGTTCCTCTCTCTTGCAGCCCTTGATGACAAGGCACAGGACATCAGCCCTGCCATCAGAATGCTGGCTCTGGAAACAGCCTTTGTCCTCCGGGCAGCTCAAGGCTCCATCTTGCAGAAGTGGCAAGATGGATTCCGCAGGGCACGCAAGAACCGCCCTTGTCTGTGGGCCCGTGGCTGGCTGTGCTGCTGGAGCTCTGAGGAGAGCTGAATTGAGAGGCTCTCTGTCTGCCGGGGCCATCTGAGCCGGGCAGGATTTTTCTTTAGGATATTTTTTTTATTCCTTCTTCTTTGTTCTTTTTAATATAGATATATAGAAATAGAAATATATAGAATATAGATATAGAATTATATATAGAAATATAGAATTATATATAGAAATATAGAATGTGTTCTCATACCCAGTGTCTCAGGTGCTTTCTCTGGTGCCCAGTGCGCAGGGCATAGGGGGAGAGGGGAAAAGGGTGCTTGTGCTCAGCAAGCTGCCCAGGCGTGCAGTGGGGAAGGGAAAATGGCAAGAAGGCCCTCGGCCTTGGGTGGTTCTGCTGAAGCCTTAACGCTGCCCACAGAGGAGCTGGGCAGGGGCTGGAGCTGTGGGGATCGCTGTGATTGTGGTGCCTGGAGATGGGCATGAGGCTTCTCCCAGCCAGGAAGCACCGTCTGTGTCCTGCAGCCCGTGGGTTGCTGGCGGGATTGCTGAGGGCTCTGAGGCTCTCTCAATCCGGCTCCTCTGGAGCTCCATCGGGGCTGCGCCGCTGCCGGGCAGGTTGGCCGGGCTGGGGGAGAGCAGAGGGGCCAGGGTGGTGGAAGCCCTGAGGAAATTGGGTGTCAGAGGCCACGAGCAGCCCCCAGGCAGTTGCCTTGTTCCTGTCACCCGCTGCTCTGGTGCTTCCCCTGAGAGACTGCCATGCCTGCAGCAGAAGCCCTCGAGGCTGGGCCTCAGCAGCCCCGAGGTGCCCAGGCTGGGCTGTCTCGGGACAAGGAGGGCAAGGAGGCCCTGGCAGGGCACAGCCACTGGGTGCTGCCAGGGCAGCGGGCAGAGGCAGGGCTGGCGGCCAGCCCGGGCCCCCGCGCCTGCCCAGGCCACGGTGCTGAGACCGAGGCTCCCCTGACACAGAGCTCTGTGTCTGCACAGCTTCTGCCTCCATGGGGAGGGTGGTGATGTCTCCTCGAGCAGCGCTGCTGAGTCGCTGCTGCTGAAGCGGCTCTGGACAGAGCAGAAACGGCACCAGAGCGTGCACAGGAACAGCCCTCAGGGCTGGGCTGGAGTGGCCAAGATGCCTCCTTCTCTTGCAGGAATAACAGAGATGGTGGACACAGTCCCTTCAGTATATATGTTCTATAGGCTGTAGTTAGGTTCTTTATTGCAATTGCTATAGAGGTCCTTTCATTGTAAATACATTTTATAGATTGTTGCTATGAAGATTCTTATAACATAAATACATTCTGTAGTTCATTGGTGGTGGTGGTGCTGTTGTGTAAATAAATTGTCCTTGTTTGTCACAGGCTGTCTGTCTTTGCATTTGCTTTGGGCACAGGCAGCATTTGCACAGCTGTGGTTTCCCCTTGCCCTGGGTTCCTGAGGCTGGAGGTCCCTGGGGGTGCTGGCACAGCCACCCTGGGGCTGGGGTCCCCGTGCACAGGGGGGAACCACTGGTGGCGCTCCCGGCACTGGGCACCGCTCGTGTTCCTGGGCTGCTGCAGAGCGGTGTCCCCAAGAGCAAAGCTGTCACCAGCAGAGAGGGGGCTCTGACAGGAGCAGCCCCTGCAGCAATGCAAAGCAGGCAGGAAACCTTCTGCCACCCTTCCTGCTGCAGCCACAGGTTTGAGCTGTTCCTAAAGATCCTGTTGGGCTGTCTGAGACACTTGGGCCAAGGCATTGCTTCCAAGCTGGGCCACTTTGGCCGGGCTGGGTGGAGCCCCAGGGCAGGGGGCAGCGTGTGCAACGGCCCTTGGTGACACGGTGCAGCATGGTAACCGTGGAATGGAACGGGACAGGGTGTCCAAGGGCCCTTTGTGACATGGGGTGACATTAGTGTTGGCGGTGACACAGCCACACCACAGTGCCTGGTGCACGTGACAGGGCAGGACGGGACAGAGTGGTGCTGTGAGGAGCCCCCGCACGGCGCACTCATTCCTTGCTGACCCAGAGCCTTTCTGAGGCGTTCCTCCTGCGGGTCACCTCGAGGCCAGACCACAGCACTCGGTGACCTGCAGCCTTCCCGAGGCTTCACTTCTGGTGAGGTGAAGCACCACACTTCTCAGGTGTGCTCGAGCCCAGACCGTGGCATTTCCTCACCGCGGTCCTTGACGACGAGTCTCCTGTCCTTGTGGCACGAGCCCCTGAGACCCAAGTGCAGGACTGGCTGTCCTGCAGCCTTGCCAAGACTTCACTCCTGCAGGTGCCTTCCAGGCACAGCTGCAGGACTTGCCAACTAAGACCTTTTCTGAGCCACCTCTGCTGCGAGTAGCCATGAATCCAGGCAGTGATGTTGAGCAGAGACCTCCAAGTGTCCCCAAGCTGACCTGGGTGAAGGAGGAGAAAGAAGGCCCTGGGACTGCCCCAGCACAGCAGCCTGGAGAGCTGGAGCAATTTCAGCCACCTCAGGAGGGTGAGCGGCAGACCTGGGCCTGCAGCCAGCTTGGCCTCGTCCCATCCCATCCCATCCCATCCCATCCCATCCCATCCCATCCCATCCCATCCCATCCCATCCCATCCCATCCCATCCCATCCCCTGGGGACACGTCCATGGACAGGACAGAAGTGGGGCTGGGGCAGACACCCTGGAGCTGTACTCTGTGCCCTGGGGCATCCCGGGGCTGTCCCTGCCTGGGGAGTGCAGGGCTGGGCTGTGTTCTCCGGCCTCTCCCGCAGCCCCTCAGCTCAAGCTGCGCTCGCTCTTTGCCAGGAGCAGCCATGGAGCGCACTCGAGAGCAGGAACGCAGCCGTGGCCTCTTCCGCACAACAGCGCAGGTACCTGCAGCCATCCCCCCCTGGGCTGGGCCTGCTGTCCCTGCTCAGCCCAGCACCACGCTTGGAGCATCCATACAATGTCCCTCATTTCTTGCCCTTCTGCTGCAGATGATTTGCAAATTCATGAAGAGAATTCGGGAGGAAGAGACCAGTGCCATGGGCACTGTGGTCAGAGCATACTCTCCCATCTTCAAAACCAAGGCCAGTGCTGCCCTGCTGGACATGCTTGTGGAGGAGGGTCCTTCCAGTCCAAAGCAAGTAAGCAGCCTGTGGCCTGGCTTCGATCCTCCCAGGAATTGCTTGGCCACGCCAGCTGCTCACTGCGAGCCTTTGAGGCCGTGGCAGTGCGGTGGGAAGGGAAGCACTTCTCTGGGAAGCTGGGCACATTACTCCTGCTGGCAGCTTTCCAAGTTTCCCTGTGCCTTCTCCAGGTGCTCCCCATGGTGAGGTTCATCTACCAGTGGCTCAAGGCTAATGAGTTTCCTGAGTACAATCTGTACAGGCCCCTTCTGGATATGACAGAGGCACAGCCTGCTGACGTGGTGATGGCTCTCCTGCGTGTGGCCCCATGGTGTGACAGGTACAGGGCCCACGTGCCCAGAGGGCTCAGGGCATCCCCCTGCACACCTGGCCCAGGTGTCTGACAAACAGAGGATTCCGGGGCCCTGTGGCTCCTCCCTTTGTCAGCCCTGGCACAGCAGCCCCCGAGCCTGCTGCCCTCAGGGGCCAGTCCCCACAGGGCTGGGCTGCCACAGAGGGACAGTGGGCAGAGGCAGGGCTGGCAGCCAGCTCAGCTCCCTGCTGCTGCCCAGGCCATGGTGATGTGTCCCAGACCCCCCTGACACAGAACTCTGTCCCCACAGAGCTGCTACCACCATGTGGAAGAGCATCATGTGCTCGTGCAGGGCTGCAGAGCCAGCCATGCTGATACTTCTGGATGTGCTGGGCACCTGGCCAGAGCTCAGCATGTGCACCTCCGACGGGGACCACACGGCTGTCCTTGCCCTGGCTGTGAGTTTCTGCAGCTGACCTTTGCTCACCCCAAGGTCACCTCTCCCTCAGGTCTCCATCCTCCCTCCTCCCATGGCATCTCCCTGCCTCAGGCACTGGGCTCCAACCTGGCCTAGGAGCAGCTCCAGGACCACCAGGCCGGCTGCTGTCCCTACATCTCCACTGGCCTCTCCCTGCCATGCTCGGGCCCTGCCACATGGACACCTGGGCACTGAGCGCTGACTCGGGCTGCTCTGTCCTTCACAGGCAACTGTGGTGATATGGAAGATGCTCCAGCTGCCCTGTGTCCCACATGCAGTGACAGTGTATTTCCCCCGTCTCTTGGTGCATCTGCTCTTGCAAGTGCTGTTCAGCACATTGGATCTGCCAGAGAAGGTCGATACTTTCTGGAAGAGATGCCAGCAGCAACACGGCCTTGCCATCAGCCCCAACAGGTGCTCCATGCCAGTCCTCCTGTCCCTGCCATGTCCCCAGGGCAGCAGCCCGTGCTCCCAGCATCACCTGGGCTTTGCTGTGCACACAGGTTTGCAGTGCAGACCCTGAAGGCCCTGCTCTGCCGACTGCACTATGAGGATGTGGTGGCAGCAGTGGAAGACGAGTGTGGCTGGGACACGCTGCTGTGTGCTGGCACGCACCACTGTGCTGTGGGTGTGCTGGCCAGGTGAGCTGCCCCCAAACAGCGTTTGTGCCCCGTGCCTGGGGTGCCCCACACAGTCCCCGTGGTCAGGGGCCAGAGGGCCTTGTCACCAAGGGATGGCCAAGGACACTGCACAAGCCTGGGAGAGGAGGGTGCCCAAGGGCAGCTTGGCCCCCAAAGGACCCCAGGTCCCCTTGCAGGGTGGTGGAGAAGGGCCAAGCTCCGCCTGGGAGTCAGTCCATGGAGAGGTTTGTCCCGCTGGCTCAGGGTCTTGGTTCCTTTTTCCTCCCGTCAGAGCAATGCGTCACGTGTCCCTACCCTTGTGTTCTGCGATTGCATTCTACCTGCTCGGGCTGCTCAGCAAAGACACGGCACACGGGGATTTGGCCGCCATGGCGTTCCTTGTGGAGGTGAGCCTGAAGGGCAGCGCTGTCTCGCTGAGCTGTCTCCCAGCTCTCTGCCCTCTCGGTGCCGCAGCCGCCCGGGACGATGCCCACGCCCTGTGCTGCTGCCTGGGCCCAGCCCTGTGCGCTGCTGCCCCATCACCGGCCTGTGCCCTTCAGATGTTGGAGTGCCTGGACTCGAGTGAATACCGTGACAGCGTCCTGGAGATCGCATCAAGCAAACTGCAGAGCGAGTGCAGGGAGAGGCGTCGCTTGGCACTCAGAGGCCTTGTGGTGCTCGGCAAGAATTCCTCCATGGTGAGAAGGGGGCAGCGGCTGCTGGCGTGGGGCTGGGGAAGGCAGTGGCTTGCGCTTGGCTGGCCTTTGGGCACTGAGGCAGCTGCTGCCAGCTCTCCTGCCTCCTGCCTCTTGCCTCCTGCCCCAGGCCTTTGGCACAGGCCTTTGGCCTCTGGGCCCTGTGGCAGCAGGGTGGCATTTCACACACTTGTGTTCCACACAGGCCAAAAGAATGTGGGGCCTGCATGAAAGGCTCGTGGAGCTCCTGGGGGAAAATGACAGCCATGTGCTTGGGATGAGCATCGCTCTCCTCAGCCGTTTGTTCCTGTACAATGGTGGCCCGATAACCATCCCCCTCGGCCTGCAGCTGGCTGAGGCGCTCCTGCCGCTCTTTGACAATGTAAGGCTCTGTGTCTCCAGCCATGGCTGCTGCCTGGGCACTGTGCCCTGGGCATTTGCAGGCCTGTGCCCAGGTGGGCCTGAAGCAGCTGATGCTGAGGTCTTTATTTCTTCCTTTCGTACAGGACGATAGCCAGGTGCAGCTGTGCTCCATGTTCATCTTTCGAGAGATGATGGATTTTCTACCAAAGGAGGGAAAAAAGGCCTTGAAGTCCCACGTGCAGCAGAGCCTGCTCCCACTCTCCTTGCACTGCCATGATGAGAACCAGCGCGTGGTTGATGTGAGGACTCGGCAGCTGCTGTGGCTCCCTGGCAGGGCGCTCGGCTGCCTCCTGCTCTGCTGCCTTGCAGGCTGCAGCTCCCTCCTGGTCTTGGCCCAGGGACGTGGGTCCTGTGCCCTGGGCTGTGGTGCCATCTCTGGGTCTCTGCTGCTCTCCAGGCCTCCCGGGAAACGCTGCTCTGTTCCGCCCGATTCCTGAAGAGGAAGGATCTCCAGCAGATGCTGCGGGTGGATCAGACCTGGAGGTTCGGCGAGGGCCTGGTAAGGGCGGGCTGGAAGCCCCAGCCCCAGGCTGGAGAAGCTCAGTGTGTGCGGCTGGCAGCTGTGCCCTGCCCAGTGCCGCACCCAGGGCCGCCAGCCTGTGCCCCACACGCTGCTCCCTTCCCTGGGCCCCGCGGGCTCTACTCCAGCGCCCTGTGGCCCCGAGCCGTGTGCCCATGGAGCCCCGGCACAGCTGCTCTGTCGGGCAGGCCAGCACCGCGGCTCCCCGGGCAGCAGCCGGCCCTCTGCCCCCTCCAGAGCCCGGCGCCAGCGGCTGCTGCCCGGTGCCTCAGGGCTGGGCGGGCACGGGAGGCCGGGGCTGGCCGCAGGCAGCAGTGCCCGGCCGAGGGGCAGAGCCCGCAGCAACCCTTCCCTCCCGCCGCTCTCTGCAGCTGGCACAGGACAGGAGCCGAGCGGCTGAGCACCTGCACCGGGCCCTGCTCTACCTGGACAGCCCGCAGGAGTCCCTGCGAGCGGCGGCCATCAGGTTCATTGGTGAGCCACGAACCGGGCTGGGCTCCCTCCCTGCCCCGCCGCAGCTCGGCCCCAGCCCCGGCTGCTGCCCCGGCCCTGGAGCCCCGGCTGCCCTCGGGGCTGCTGCTGCCGGCCTCTGGCAGCCGGGCCCTTGGGCTGAGTCAGGATGCGGCAAGGGCCGGGGCTGAGCCCTGCCGGGGCAGGAGGCCGTGTGGCCCCAGGGCTGGCAGCGCCGCTGGCAGGGAGCTGTGCTGCTGGGACCCTGACAGGCTCTGTGTTCCCAGGGATGGCCGGGCAGCACCTCCGGGGGAACAAACGAGAGCTCCAGAGCATCTGTCAGGGTGAGTGAGGGCAGCGGGCTGCCAGCCCCGGCTGCCAAGGAGAGCTGCAATCCCTGCCCCGGCTGCCCAGGGCTCTGCTCCCTGTGCGGACCAGGCCTGGTGTGGCCAGGGCACACAGATTTCAGGGGCACGAGTGCCAATAGTGTCCAGTGGCTTTGGGCTGATCCCTTTGGTCCCTGCTCCCTCCTGGCCATGGCCAGAGCCACCTGGGTTGGCCCTTGCACGGTGCTCTCCTCAGGTCCCCGCAGATCCAGATCTGACCATGGCTCTGTTCCTCTCTCTTGCAGCCCTTGATGACAAGGCACAGGACATCAGCCCTGCCATCAGAATGCTGGCTCTGGAAACAGCCTTTGTCCTCCGGGCAGCTCAAGGCTCCATCTTGCAGAAGTGGCAAGATGGATTCCGCAGGGCACGCAAGAACCGCCCTTGTCTGTGGGCCTGTGGCTGGCTGTGCTGCTGGAGCTCTGAGGAGAGCTGAATTGAGAGGCTCTCTGTCTGCCGGGGCCATCTGAGCCGGGCAGGATTTTTCTTTAGGATATTTTTTTTATTCCTTCTTCTTAGTTCTTTTTAATATAGATATATAGAAATAGAAATATATAGAATATAGATATAGAATTATATATAGAAATATAGAATTATATATAGAAATATAGAATGTGTTCTCATACCCAGTGTCTCAGGTGCTTTCTCTGGTGCCCAGTGCGCAGGGCATAGGGGGAGAGGGGAAAAGGGTGCTTGTGCTCAGCAAGCTGCCCAGGCGTGCAGTGGGGAAGGGAAAATGGCCAGAAGGTCCTCGGCCTTGAGTGGTTCTGCTGAAGCCTTAACGCTGCCCACAGAGGAGCTGGGCAGGGGCTGGAGCTGTGGGGATCGCTGTGATTGTGGTGCCTGGAGATGGGCATGAGGCTTCTCCCAGCCAGGAAGCACCGTCTGTGTCCTGCAGCCCGTGGGTTGCTGGCGGGATTGCTGAGGGCTCTGAGGTTCTCTCAGTCCGGCTCCTCTGGAGCTCCATCGGGGCTGCGCCGCTGCCGGGCAGGTTGGCCGGGCTGGGGGAGAGCAGAGGGGCCAGGGTGGTGGAAGCCCTGAGGAAAGTGGGTGTCAGAGGCCACGAGCAGCCCCCAGGCAGTTGCCTTGTTCCTGTCACCCGCTGCTCTGGTGCTTCCCCTGAGAGACTGCCATGCCTGCAGCAGAAGCCCTCGAGGCTGGGCCTCAGCAGCCCCGAGGTGCCCAGGCTGGGCTGTCTCGGGACAAGGAGGGCAAGGAGGCCCTGGCAGGGCACAGCCACTGGGTGCTGCCAGGGCAGCGGGCAGAGGCAGGGCTGGCGGCCAGCCCGGGCCCCCGCGCCTGCCCAGGCCACGGTGCTGAGACCGAGGCTCCCCTGACACAGAGCTCTGTGTCTGCACAGCTTCTGCCTCCATGGGGAGGGTGGTGATGTCTCCTCGAGCAGCGCTGCTGAGTCGCTGCTGCTGAAGCGGCTCTGGACAGAGCAGAAACGGCACCAGAGCGTGCACAGGAACAGCCCTCAGGGCTGGGCTGGAGTGGCCAAGATGCCTCCTTCTCTTGCAGGAATAACAGAGATGGTGGACACAGTCCCTTCAGTATATATGTTCTATAGGCTGTAGTTAGGTTCTTTATTGCAATTGCTATAGAGGTCCTTTCATTGTAAATACATTTTATAGATTGTTGCTATGAAGATTCTTATAACATAAATACATTCTGTAGTTCATTGGTGGTGGTGGTGCTGTTGTGTAAATAAATTGTCCTTGTTTGTCACAGGCTGTCTGTCTTTGCATTTGCTTTGGGCACAGGCAGCATTTGCACAGCTGTGGTTTCCCCTTGCCCTGGGTTCCTGAGGCTGGAGGTCCCTGGGGGTGCTGGCACAGCCACCCTGGGGCTGGGGTCCCCGTGCACAGGGGGGAACCACTGGTGGCGCTCCCGGCACTGGGCACCGCTCGTGTTCCTGGGCTGCTGCAGAGCGGTGTCCCCAAGAGCAAAGCTGTCACCAGCAGAGAGGGGGCTCTGACAGGAGCAGCCCCTGCAGCAATGCAAAGCAGGCAGGAAACCTTCTGCCACCCTTCCTGCTGCAGCCACAGGTTTGAGCTGTTCCTAAAGATCCTGTTGGGCTGTCTGAGACACTTGGGCCAAGGCATTGCTTCCAAGCTGGGCCACTTTGGCCGGGCTGGGTGGAGCCCCAGGGCAGGGGGCAGCGTGTGCAACGGCCCTTGGTGACACGGTGCAGCATGGTAACCGTGGAATGGAACGGGACAGGGTGTCCAAGGGCCCTTTGTGACATGGGGTGACATTAGTGTTGGCGGTGACACAGCCACACCACAGTGCCTGGTGCACGTGACAGGGCAGGACGGGACAGAGTGGTGCTGTGAGGAGCCCCCGCACGGCGCACTCATTCCTTGCTGACCCAGAGCCTTTCTGAGGCGTTCCTCCTGCGGGTCACCTCGAGGCCAGACCACAGCACTCGGTGACCTGCAGCCTTCCCGAGGCTTCACTTCTGGTGAGGTGAAGCACCACACTTCTCAGGTGTGCTCGAGCCCAGACCGTGGCATTTCCTCACCGCGGTCCTTGACGACGAGTCTCCTGTCCTTGTGGCACGAGCCCCTGAGACCCAAGTGCAGGACTGGCTGTCCTGCAGCCTTGCCAAGACTTCACTCCTGCAGGTGCCTTCCAGGCACAGCTGCAGGACTTGCCAACTAAGACCTTTTCTGAGCCACCTCTGCTGCGAGTAGCCATGAATCCAGGCAGTGATGTTGAGCAGAGACCTCCAAGTGTCCCCAAGCTGACCTGGGTGAAGGAGGAGAAAGAAGGCCCTGGGACTGCCCCAGCACAGCAGCCTGGAGAGCTGGAGCAATTTCAGCCACCTCAGGAGGGTGAGCGGCAGACCTGGGCCTGCAGCCAGCTTGGCCTCGTCCCATCCCATCCCATCCCATCCCATCCCATCCCATCCCATCCCATCCCATCCCATCCCATCCCATCCCATCCCATCCCATCCCCTGGGGACACGTCCATGGACAGGACAGAAGTGGGGCTGGGGCAGACACCCTGGAGCTGTACTCTGTGCCCTGGGGCATCCCGGGGCTGTCCCTGCCTGGGGAGTGCAGGGCTGGGCTGTGTTCTCCGGCCTCTCCCGCAGCCCCTCAGCTCAAGCTGCGCTCGCTCTTTGCCAGGAGCAGCCATGGAGCGCACTCGAGAGCAGGAACGCAGCCGTGGCCTCTTCCGCACAACAGCGCAGGTACCTGCAGCCATCCCCCCCTGGGCTGGGCCTGCTGTCCCTGCTCAGCCCAGCACCACGCTTGGAGCATCCATACAATGTCCCTCATTTCTTGCCCTTCTGCTGCAGATGATTTGCAAATTCATGAAGAGAATTCGGGAGGAAGAGACCAGTGCCATGGGCACTGTGGTCAGAGCATACTCTCCCATCTTCAAAACCAAGGCCAGTGCTGCCCTGCTGGACATGCTTGTGGAGGAGGGTCCTTCCAGTCCAAAGCAAGTAAGCAGCCTGTGGCCTGGCTTCGATCCTCCCAGGAATTGCTTGGCCACGCCAGCTGCTCACTGCGAGCCTTTGAGGCCGTGGCAGTGCGGTGGGAAGGGAAGCACTTCTCTGGGAAGCTGGGCACATTACTCCTGCTGGCAGCTTTCCAAGTTTCCCTGTGCCTTCTCCAGGTGCTCCCCATGGTGAGGTTCATCTACCAGTGGCTCAAGGCTAATGAGTTTCCTGAGTACAATCTGTACAGGCCCCTTCTGGATATGACAGAGGCACAGCCTGCTGACGTGGTGATGGCTCTCCTGCGTGTGGCCCCATGGTGTGACAGGTACAGGGCCCACGTGCCCAGAGGGCTCAGGGCATCCCCCTGCACACCTGGCCCAGGTGTCTGACAAACAGAGGATTCCGGGGCCCTGTGGCTCCTCCCTTTGTCAGCCCTGGCACAGCAGCCCCCGAGCCTGCTGCCCTCAGGGGCCAGTCCCCACAGGGCTGGGCTGCCACAGAGGGACAGTGGGCAGAGGCAGGGCTGGCAGCCAGCTCAGCTCCCTGCTGCTGCCCAGGCCATGGTGATGTGTCCCAGACCCCCCTGACACAGAACTCTGTCCCCACAGAGCTGCTACCACCATGTGGAAGAGCATCATGTGCTCGTGCAGGGCTGCAGAGCCAGCCATGCTGATACTTCTGGATGTGCTGGGCACCTGGCCAGAGCTCAGCATGTGCACCTCCGACGGGGACCACACGGCTGTCCTTGCCCTGGCTGTGAGTTTCTGCAGCTGACCTTTGCTCACCCCAAGGTCACCTCTCCCTCAGGTCTCCATCCTCCCTCCTCCCATGGCATCTCCCTGCCTCAGGCACTGGGCTCCAACCTGGCCTAGGAGCAGCTCCAGGACCACCAGGCCGGCTGCTGTCCCTACATCTCCACTGGCCTCTCCCTGCCATGCTCGGGCCCTGCCACATGGACACCTGGGCACTGAGCGCTGACTCGGGCTGCTCTGTCCTTCACAGGCAACTGTGGTGATATGGAAGATGCTCCAGCTGCCCTGTGTCCCACATGCAGTGACAGTGTATTTCCCCCGTCTCTTGGTGCATCTGCTCTTGCAAGTGCTGTTCAGCACATTGGATCTGCCAGAGAAGGTCGATACTTTCTGGAAGAGATGCCAGCAGCAACACGGCCTTGCCATCAGCCCCAACAGGTGCTCCATGCCAGTCCTCCTGTCCCTGCCATGTCCCCAGGGCAGCAGCCCGTGCTCCCAGCATCACCTGGGCTTTGCTGTGCACACAGGTTTGCAGTGCAGACCCTGAAGGCCCTGCTCTGCCGACTGCACTATGAGGATGTGGTGGCAGCAGTGGAAGACGAGTGTGGCTGGGACACGCTGCTGTGTGCTGGCACGCACCACTGTGCTGTGGGTGTGCTGGCCAGGTGAGCTGCCCCCAAACAGCGTTTGTGCCCCGTGCCTGGGGTGCCCCACACAGTCCCCGTGGTCAGGGGCCAGAGGGCCTTGTCACCAAGGGATGGCCAAGGACACTGCACAAGCCTGGGAGAGGAGGGTGCCCAAGGGCAGCTTGGCCCCCAAAGGACCCCAGGTCCCCTTGCAGGGTGGTGGAGAAGGGCCAAGCTCCGCCTGGGAGTCAGTCCATGGAGAGGTTTGTCCCGCTGGCTCAGGGTCTTGGTTCCTTTTTCCTCCCGTCAGAGCAATGCGTCACGTGTCCCTACCCTTGTGTTCTGCGATTGCATTCTACCTGCTCGGGCTGCTCAGCAAAGACACGGCACACGGGGATTTGGCCGCCATGGCGTTCCTTGTGGAGGTGAGCCTGAAGGGCAGCGCTGTCTCGCTGAGCTGTCTCCCAGCTCTCTGCCCTCTCGGTGCCGCAGCCGCCCGGGACGATGCCCACGCCCTGTGCTGCTGCCTGGGCCCAGCCCTGTGCGCTGCTGCCCCATCACCGGCCTGTGCCCTTCAGATGTTGGAGTGCCTGGACTCGAGTGAATACCGTGACAGCGTCCTGGAGATCGCATCAAGCAAACTGCAGAGCGAGTGCAGGGAGAGGCGTCGCTTGGCACTCAGAGGCCTTGTGGTGCTCGGCAAGAATTCCTCCATGGTGAGAAGGGGGCAGCGGCTGCTGGCGTGGGGCTGGGGAAGGCAGTGGCTTGCGCTTGGCTGGCCTTTGGGCACTGAGGCAGCTGCTGCCAGCTCTCCTGCCTCCTGCCTCTTGCCTCCTGCCCCAGGCCTTTGGCACAGGCCTTTGGCCTCTGGGCCCTGTGGCAGCAGGGTGGCATTTCACACACTTGTGTTCCACACAGGCCAAAAGAATGTGGGGCCTGCATGAAAGGCTCGTGGAGCTCCTGGGGGAAAATGACAGCCATGTGCTTGGGATGAGCATCGCTCTCCTCAGCCGTTTGTTCCTGTACAATGGTGGCCCGATAACCATCCCCCTCGGCCTGCAGCTGGCTGAGGCGCTCCTGCCGCTCTTTGACAATGTAAGGCTCTGTGTCTCCAGCCATGGCTGCTGCCTGGGCACTGTGCCCTGGGCATTTGCAGGCCTGTGCCCAGGTGGGCCTGAAGCAGCTGATGCTGAGGTCTTTATTTCTTCCTTTCGTACAGGACGATAGCCAGGTGCAGCTGTGCTCCATGTTCATCTTTCGAGAGATGATGGATTTTCTACCAAAGGAGGGAAAAAAGGCCTTGAAGTCCCACGTGCAGCAGAGCCTGCTCCCACTCTCCTTGCACTGCCATGATGAGAACCAGCGCGTGGTTGATGTGAGGACTCGGCAGCTGCTGTGGCTCCCTGGCAGGGCGCTCGGCTGCCTCCTGCTCTGCTGCCTTGCAGGCTGCAGCTCCCTCCTGGTCTTGGCCCAGGGACGTGGGTCCTGTGCCCTGGGCTGTGGTGCCATCTCTGGGTCTCTGCTGCTCTCCAGGCCTCCCGGGAAACGCTGCTCTGTTCCGCCCGATTCCTGAAGAGGAAGGATCTCCAGCAGATGCTGCGGGTGGATCAGACCTGGAGGTTCGGCGAGGGCCTGGTAAGGGCGGGCTGGAAGCCCCAGCCCCAGGCTGGAGAAGCTCAGTGTGTGCGGCTGGCAGCTGTGCCCTGCCCAGTGCCGCACCCAGGGCCGCCAGCCTGTGCCCCACACGCTGCTCCCTTCCCTGGGCCCCGCGGGCTCTACTCCAGCCCCCTGTGGCCCCGAGCCGTGTGCCCATGGAGCCCCGGCACAGCTGCTCTGTCGGGCAGGCCAGCACCGCGGCTCCCCGGGCAGCAGCCGGCCCTCTGCCCCCTCCAGAGCCCGGCGCCAGCGGCTGCTGCCCGGTGCCTCAGGGCTGGGCGGGCACGGGAGGCCGGGGCTGGCCGCAGGCAGCAGTGCCCGGCCGAGGGGCAGAGCCCGCAGCAACCCTTCCCTCCCGCCGCTCTCTGCAGCTGGCACAGGACAGGAGCCGAGCGGCTGAGCACCTGCACCGGGCCCTGCTCTACCTGGACAGCCCGCAGGAGTCCCTGCGAGCGGCGGCCATCAGGTTCATTGGTGAGCCACGAACCGGGCTGGGCTCCCTCCCTGCCCCGCCGCAGCTCGGCCCCAGCCCCGGCTGCTGCCCCGGCCCTGGAGCCCCGGCTGCCCTCGGGGCTGCTGCTGCCGGCCTCTGGCAGCCGGGCCCTTGGGCTGAGTCAGGATGCGGCAAGGGCCGGGGCTGAGCCCTGCCGGGGCAGGAGGCCGTGTGGCCCCAGGGCTGGCAGCGCCGCTGGCAGGGAGCTGTGCTGCTGGGACCCTGACAGGCTCTGTGTTCCCAGGGATGGCCGGGCAGCACCTCCGGGGGAACAAACGAGAGCTCCAGAGCATCTGTCAGGGTGAGTGAGGGCAGCGGGCTGCCAGCCCCGGCTGCCAAGGAGAGCTGCAATCCCTGCCCCGGCTGCCCAGGGCTCTGCTCCCTGTGCGGACCAGGCCTGGTGTGGCCAGGGCACACAGATTTCAGGGGCACGAGTGCCAATAGTGTCCAGTGGCTTTGGGCTGATCCCTTTGGTCCCTGCTCCCTCCTGGCCATGGCCAGAGCCACCTGGGTTGGCCCTTGCACGGTGCTCTCCTCAGGTCCCCGCAGATCCAGATCTGACCATGGCTCTGTTCCTCTCTCTTGCAGCCCTTGATGACAAGGCACAGGACATCAGCCCTGCCATCAGAATGCTGGCTCTGGAAACAGCCTTTGTCCTCCGGGCAGCTCAAGGCTCCATCTTGCAGAAGTGGCAAGATGGATTCCGCAGGGCACGCAAGAACCGCCCTTGTCTGTGGGCCTGTGGCTGGCTGTGCTGCTGGAGCTCTGAGGAGAGCTGAATTGAGAGGCTCTCTGTCTGCCGGGGCCATCTGAGCCGGGCAGGATTTTTCTTTAGGATATTTTTTTTATTCCTTCTTCTTAGTTCTTTTTAATATAGATATATAGAAATAGAAATATATAGAATATAGATATAGAATTATATATAGAAATATAGAATTATATATAGAAATATAGAATGTGTTCTCATACCCAGTGTCTCAGGTGCTTTCTCTGGTGCCCAGTGCGCAGGGCATAGGGGGAGAGGGGAAAAGGGTGCTTGTGCTCAGCAAGCTGCCCAGGCGTGCAGTGGGGAAGGGAAAATGGCCAGAAGGTCCTCGGCCTTGAGTGGTTCTGCTGAAGCCTTAACGCTGCCCACAGAGGAGCTGGGCAGGGGCTGGAGCTGTGGGGATCGCTGTGATTGTGGTGCCTGGAGATGGGCATGAGGCTTCTCCCAGCCAGGAAGCACCGTCTGTGTCCTGCAGCCCGTGGGTTGCTGGCGGGATTGCTGAGGGCTCTGAGGTTCTCTCAGTCCGGCTCCTCTGGAGCTCCATCGGGGCTGCGCCGCTGCCGGGCAGGTTGGCCGGGCTGGGGGAGAGCAGAGGGGCCAGGGTGGTGGAAGCCCTGAGGAAAGTGGGTGTCAGAGGCCACGAGCAGCCCCCAGGCAGTTGCCTTGTTCCTGTCACCCGCTGCTCTGGTGCTTCCCCTGAGAGACTGCCATGCCTGCAGCAGAAGCCCTCGAGGCTGGGCCTCAGCAGCCCCGAGGTGCCCAGGCTGGGCTGTCTCGGGACAAGGAGGGCAAGGAGGCCCTGGCAGGGCACAGCCACTGGGTGCTGCCAGGGCAGCGGGCAGAGGCAGGGCTGGCGGCCAGCCCGGGCCCCCGCGCCTGCCCAGGCCACGGTGCTGAGACCGAGGCTCCCCTGACACAGAGCTCTGTGTCTGCACAGCTTCTGCCTCCATGGGGAGGGTGGTGATGTCTCCTCGAGCAGCGCTGCTGAGTCGCTGCTGCTGAAGCGGCTCTGGACAGAGCAGAAACGGCACCAGAGCGTGCACAGGAACAGCCCTCAGGGCTGGGCTGGAGTGGCCAAGATGCCTCCTTCTCTTGCAGGAATAACAGAGATGGTGGACACAGTCCCTTCAGTATATATGTTCTATAGGCTGTAGTTAGGTTCTTTATTGCAATTGCTATAGAGGTCCTTTCATTGTAAATACATTTTATAGATTGTTGCTATGAAGATTCTTATAACATAAATACATTCTGTAGTTCATTGGTGGTGGTGGTGCTGTTGTGTAAATAAATTGTCCTTGTTTGTCACAGGCTGTCTGTCTTTGCATTTGCTTTGGGCACAGGCAGCATTTGCACAGCTGTGGTTTCCCCTTGCCCTGGGTTCCTGAGGCTGGAGGTCCCTGGGGGTGCTGGCACAGCCACCCTGGGGCTGGGGTCCCCGTGCACAGGGGGGAACCACTGGTGGCGCTCCCGGCACTGGGCACCGCTCGTGTTCCTGGGCTGCTGCAGAGCGGTGTCCCCAAGAGCAAAGCTGTCACCAGCAGAGAGGGGGCTCTGACAGGAGCAGCCCCTGCAGCAATGCAAAGCAGGCAGGAAACCTTCTGCCACCCTTCCTGCTGCAGCCACAGGTTTGAGCTGTTCCTAAAGATCCTGTTGGGCTGTCTGAGACACTTGGGCCAAGGCATTGCTTCCAAGCTGGGCCACTTTGGCCGGGCTGGGTGGAGCCCCAGGGCAGGGGGCAGTGTGTGCAACGGCCCTTGGTGACACGGTGCAGCATGGTAACCGTGGAATGGAACGGGACAGGGTGTCCAAGGGCCCTTTGTGACATGGGGTGACATTAGTGTTGGCGGTGACACAGCCACACCACAGTGCCTGGTGCACGTGACAGGGCAGGACGGGACAGAGTGGTGCTGTGAGGAGCCCCCGCACGGCGCACTCACTCCTTGCTGACCCAGAGCCTTTCTGAGGCGTTACTCCTGCGGGTCACCTCGAGGCCAGACCACAGCACTCGGTGACCTGCAGCCTTCCCGAGGCTTCACTTCTGGTGAGGTGAAGCACCACACTTCTCAGGTGTGCTCGAGCCCAGACCGTGGCATTTCCTTACTGCGGTCCTTGACGACGAGTCTCCTGTCCTTGTGGTGGCACGAGCCCCTGAGACCCAAGTGCAGGACTGGCTGTCCTGCAGCCTTGCCAAGACTTCACTCCTGCAGGTGCCTTCCAGGCACAGCTGCAGGACTTGCCAACTAAGACCTTTTCTGAGCCACCTCTGCTGCGAGTAGCCATGAATCCAGGCAGTGATGTTGAGCAGAGACCTCCAAGTGTCCCCAAGCTGACCTGGGTGAAGGAGGAGAAAGAAGGCCCTGGGACTGCCCCAGCACAGCAGCCTGGAGAGCTGGAGCAATTTCAGCCACCTCAGGAGGGTGAGCGGCAGACCTGGGCCTGCAGCCAGCTTGGCCTCGTCCCATCCCATCCCATCCCATCCCATCCCATCCCATCCCATCCCATCCCATCCCATCCCATCCCATCCCATCCCATCCCCTGGGGACACGTCCATGGACAGGACAGAAGTGGGGCTGGGGCAGACACCCTGGAGCTGTACTCTGTGCCCTGGGGCATCCCGGGGCTGTCCCTGCCTGGGGAGTGCAGGGCTGGGCTGTGTTCTCCGGCCTCTCCCGCAGCCCCTCAGCTCAAGCTGCGCTCGCTCTTTGCCAGGAGCAGCCATGGAGCGCACTCGAGAGCAGGAACGCAGCCGTGGCCTCTTCCGCACAACAGCGCAGGTACCTGCAGCCATCCCCCCCTGGGCTGGGCCTGCTGTCCCTGCTCAGCCCAGCACCACGCTTGGAGCATCCATACAATGTCCCTCATTTCTTGCCCTTCTGCTGCAGATGATTTGCAAATTCATGAAGAGAATTCGGGAGGAAGAGACCAGTGCCATGGGCACTGTGGTCAGAGCATACTCTCCCATCTTCAAAACCAAGGCCAGTGCTGCCCTGCTGGACATGCTTGTGGAGGAGGGTCCTTCCAGTCCAAAGCAAGTAAGCAGCCTGTGGCCTGGCTTCGATCCTCCCAGGAATTGCTTGGCCACGCCAGCTGCTCACTGCGAGCCTTTGAGGCCGTGGCAGTGCGGTGGGAAGGGAAGCACTTCTCTGGGAAGCTGGGCACATTACTCCTGCTGGCAGCTTTCCAAGTTTCCCTGTGCCTTCTCCAGGTGCTCCCCATGGTGAGGTTCATCTACCAGTGGCTCAAGGCTAATGAGTTTCCTGAGTACAATCTGTACAGGCCCCTTCTGGATATGACAGAGGCACAGCCTGCTGACGTGGTGATGGCTCTCCTGCGTGTGGCCCCATGGTGTGACAGGTACAGGGCCCACGTGCCCAGAGGGCTCAGGGCATCCCCCTGCACACCTGGCCCAGGTGTCTGACAAACAGAGGATTCCGGGGCCCTGTGGCTCCTCCCTTTGTCAGCCCTGGCACAGCAGCCCCCGAGCCTGCTGCCCTCAGGGGCCAGTCCCCACAGGGCTGGGCTGCCACAGAGGGACAGTGGGCAGAGGCAGGGCTGGCAGCCAGCTCAGCTCCCTGCTGCTGCCCAGGCCATGGTGATGTGTCCCAGACCCCCCTGACACAGAACTCTGTCCCCACAGAGCTGCTACCACCATGTGGAAGAGCATCATGTGCTCGTGCAGGGCTGCAGAGCCAGCCATGCTGATACTTCTGGATGTGCTGGGCACCTGGCCAGAGCTCAGCATGTGCACCTCCGACGGGGACCACACGGCTGTCCTTGCCCTGGCTGTGAGTTTCTGCAGCTGACCTTTGCTCACCCCAAGGTCACCTCTCCCTCAGGTCTCCATCCTCCCTCCTCCCATGGCATCTCCCTGCCTCAGGCACTGGGCTCCAACCTGGCCTAGGAGCAGCTCCAGGACCACCAGGCCGGCTGCTGTCCCTACATCTCCACTGGCCTCTCCCTGCCATGCTCGGGCCCTGCCACATGGACACCTGGGCACTGAGCGCTGACTCGGGCTGCTCTGTCCTTCACAGGCAACTGTGGTGATATGGAAGATGCTCCAGCTGCCCTGTGTCCCACATGCAGTGACAGTGTATTTCCCCCGTCTCTTGGTGCATCTGCTCTTGCAAGTGCTGTTCAGCACATTGGATCTGCCAGAGAAGGTCGATACTTTCTGGAAGAGATGCCAGCAGCAACACGGCCTTGCCATCAGCCCCAACAGGTGCTCCATGCCAGTCCTCCTGTCCCTGCCATGTCCCCAGGGCAGCAGCCCGTGCTCCCAGCATCACCTGGGCTTTGCTGTGCACACAGGTTTGCAGTGCAGACCCTGAAGGCCCTGCTCTGCCGACTGCACTATGAGGATGTGGTGGCAGCAGTGGAAGACGAGTGTGGCTGGGACACGCTGCTGTGTGCTGGCACGCACCACTGTGCTGTGGGTGTGCTGGCCAGGTGAGCTGCCCCCAAACAGCGTTTGTGCCCCGTGCCTGGGGTGCCCCACACAGTCCCCGTGGTCAGGGGCCAGAGGGCCTTGTCACCAAGGGATGGCCAAGGACACTGCACAAGCCTGGGAGAGGAGGGTGCCCAAGGGCAGCTTGGCCCCCAAAGGACCCCAGGTCCCCTTGCAGGGTGGTGGAGAAGGGCCAAGCTCCGCCTGGGAGTCAGTCCATGGAGAGGTTTGTCCCGCTGGCTCAGGGTCTTGGTTCCTTTTTCCTCCCGTCAGAGCAATGCGTCACGTGTCCCTACCCTTGTGTTCTGCGATTGCATTCTACCTGCTCGGGCTGCTCAGCAAAGACACGGCACACGGGGATTTGGCCGCCATGGCGTTCCTTGTGGAGGTGAGCCTGAAGGGCAGCGCTGTCTCGCTGAGCTGTCTCCCAGCTCTCTGCCCTCTCGGTGCCGCAGCCGCCCGGGACGATGCCCACGCCCTGTGCTGCTGCCTGGGCCCAGCCCTGTGCGCTGCTGCCCCATCACCGGCCTGTGCCCTTCAGATGTTGGAGTGCCTGGACTCGAGTGAATACCGTGACAGCGTCCTGGAGATCGCATCAAGCAAACTGCAGAGCGAGTGCAGGGAGAGGCGTCGCTTGGCACTCAGAGGCCTTGTGGTGCTCGGCAAGAATTCCTCCATGGTGAGAAGGGGGCAGCGGCTGCTGGCGTGGGGCTGGGGAAGGCAGTGGCTTGCGCTTGGCTGGCCTTTGGGCACTGAGGCAGCTGCTGCCAGCTCTCCTGCCTCCTGCCTCTTGCCTCCTGCCCCAGGCCTTTGGCACAGGCCTTTGGCCTCTGGGCCCTGTGGCAGCAGGGTGGCATTTCACACACTTGTGTTCCACACAGGCCAAAAGAATGTGGGGCCTGCATGAAAGGCTCGTGGAGCTCCTGGGGGAAAATGACAGCCATGTGCTTGGGATGAGCATCGCTCTCCTCAGCCGTTTGTTCCTGTACAATGGTGGCCCGATAACCATCCCCCTCGGCCTGCAGCTGGCTGAGGCGCTCCTGCCGCTCTTTGACAATGTAAGGCTCTGTGTCTCCAGCCATGGCTGCTGCCTGGGCACTGTGCCCTGGGCATTTGCAGGCCTGTGCCCAGGTGGGCCTGAAGCAGCTGATGCTGAGGTCTTTATTTCTTCCTTTCGTACAGGACGATAGCCAGGTGCAGCTGTGCTCCATGTTCATCTTTCGAGAGATGATGGATTTTCTACCAAAGGAGGGAAAAAAGGCCTTGAAGTCCCACGTGCAGCAGAGCCTGCTCCCACTCTCCTTGCACTGCCATGATGAGAACCAGCGCGTGGTTGATGTGAGGACTCGGCAGCTGCTGTGGCTCCCTGGCAGGGCGCTCGGCTGCCTCCTGCTCTGCTGCCTTGCAGGCTGCAGCTCCCTCCTGGTCTTGGCCCAGGGACGTGGGTCCTGTGCCCTGGGCTGTGGTGCCATCTCTGGGTCTCTGCTGCTCTCCAGGCCTCCCGGGAAACGCTGCTCTGTTCTGCCCGATTCCTGAAGAGGAAGGATCTCCAGCAGATGCTGCGGGTGGATCAGACCTGGAGGTTCGGCGAGGGCCTGGTAAGGGCGGGCTGGAAGCCCCAGCCCCAGGCTGGAGAAGCTCAGTGTGTGCGGCTGGCAGCTGTGCCCTGCCCAGTGCCGCACCCAGGGCCGCCAGCCTGTGCCCCACACGCTGCTCCCTTCCCTGGGCCCCGCGGGCTCTACTCCAGCCCCCTGTGGCCCCGAGCCGTGTGCCCATGGAGCCCCGGCACAGCTGCTCTGTCGGGCAGGCCAGCACCGCGGCTCCCCGGGCAGCAGCCGGCCCTCTGCCCCCTCCAGAGCCCGGCGCCAGCGGCTGCTGCCCGGTGCCTCAGGGCTGGGCGGGCACGGGAGGCCGGGGCTGGCCGCAGGCAGCAGTGCCCGGCCGAGGGGCAGAGCCCGCACCAACCCTTCCCTCCCGCCGCTCTCTGCAGCTGGCACAGGACAGGAGCCGAGCGGCTGAGCACCTGCACCGGGCCCTGCTCTACCTGGACAGCCCGCAGGAGTCCCTGCGAGCGGCGGCCATCAGGTTCATTGGTGAGCCACGAACCGGGCTGGGCTCCCTCCCTGCCCCGCCGCAGCTCGGCCCCAGCCCCGGCTGCTGCCCCGGCCCTGGAGCCCCGGCTGCCCTCGGGGCTGCTGCTGCCGGCCTCTGGCAGCCGGGCCCTTGGGCTGAGTCAGGATGCGGCAAGGGCCGGGGCTGAGCCCTGCCGGGGCAGGAGGCCGTGTGGCCCCAGGGCTGGCAGCGCCGCTGGCAGGGAGCTGTGCTGCTGGGATCCTGACAGGCTCTGTGTTCCCAGGGATGGCCGGGCAGCACCTCCGGGGGAACAAACGAGAGCTCCAGAGCATCTGTCAGGGTGAGTGAGGGCAGCGGGCTGCCAGCCCCGGCTGCCAAGGAGAGCTGCAATCCCTGCCCCAGCTGCCCAGGGCTCTGCTCCCTGTGCGGACCAGGCCTGGTGTGGCCAGGGCACACAGATTTCAGGGGCACGAGTGCCAATAGTGTCCAGTGGCTTTGGGCTGATCCCTTTGGTCCCTGCTCCCTCCTGGCCATGGCCAGAGCCACCTGGGTTGGCCCTTGCACGGTGCTCTCCTCAGGTCCCCGCAGATCCAGATCTGACCATGGCTCTGTTCCTCTCTCTTGCAGCCCTTGATGACAAGGCACAGGACATCAGCCCTGCCATCAGAATGCTGGCTCTGGAAACAGCCTTTGTCCTCCGGGCAGCTCAAGGCTCCATCTTGCAGAAGTGGCAAGATGGATTCCGCAGGGCACGCAAGAACCGCCCTTGTCTGTGGGCCCGTGGCTGGCTGTGCTGCTGGAGCTCTGAGGAGAGCTGAATTGAGAGGCTCTCTGTCTGCCGGGGCCATCTGAGCCGGGCAGGATTTTTCTTTAGGATATTTTTTTTATTCCTTCTTCTTTGTTCTTTTTAATATAGATATATAGAAATAGAAATATATTGAATATAGATATAGAATTATATATAGAAATATAGAATTATATATAGAAATATAGAATGTGTTCTCATACCCAGTGTCTCAGGTGCTTTCTCTGGTGCCCAGTGCGCAGGGCATAGGGGGAGAGGGGAAAAGGGTGCTTGTGCTCAGCAAGCTGCCCAGGCGTGCAGTGGGGAAGGGAAAATGGCCAGAAGGTCCTCGGCCTTGGGTGGTTCTGCTGAAGCCTTAACGCTGCCCACAGAGGAGCTGGGCAGGGGCTGGAGCTGTGGGGATCGCTGTGATTGTGGTGCCTGGAGATGGGCATGAGGCTTCTCCCAGCCAGGAAGCACCGTCTGTGTCCTGCAGCCCGTGGGTTGCTGGCGGGATTGCTGAGGGCTCTGAGGCTCTCTCAATCCGGCTCCTCTGGAGCTCCATCGGGGCTGCGCCGCTGCCGGGCAGGTTGGCCGGGCTGGGGGAGAGCAGAGGGGCCAGGGTGGTGGAAGCCCTGAGGAAAGTGGGTGTCAGAGGCCACGAGCAGCCCCCAGGCAGTTGCCTTGTTCCTGTCACCCGCTGCTCTGGTGCTTCCCCTGAGAGACTGCCATGCCTGCAGCAGAAGCCCTCGAGGCTGGGCCTCAGCAGCCCCGAGGTGCCCAGGCTGGGCTGTCTCGGGACAAGGAGGGCAAGGAGGCCCTGGCAGGGCACAGCCACTGGGTGCTGCCAGGGCAGCGGGCAGAGGCAGGGCTGGCGGCCAGCCCGGGCCCCCGCGCCTGCCCAGGCCACGGTGCTGAGACCGAGGCTCCCCTGACACAGAGCTCTGTGTCTGCACAGCTTCTGCCTCCATGGGGAGGGTGGTGATGTCTCCTCGAGCAGCGCTGCTGAGTCGCTGCTGCTGAAGCGGCTCTGGACAGAGCAGAAACGGCACCAGAGCGTGCACAGGAACAGCCCTCAGGGCTGGGCTGGAGTGGCCAAGATGCCTCCTTCTCTTGCAGGAATAACAGAGATGGTGGACACAGTCCCTTCAGTATATATGTTCTATAGGCTGTAGTTAGGTTCTTTATTGCAATTGCTATAGAGGTCCTTTCATTGTAAATACATTTTATAGATTGTTGCTATGAAGATTCTTATAACATAAATACATTCTGTAGTTCATTGGTGGTGGTGGTGCTGTTGTGTAAATAAATTGTCCTTGTTTGTCACAGGCTGTCTGTCTTTGCATTTGCTTTGGGCACAGGCAGCATTTGCACAGCTGTGGTTTCCCCTTGCCCTGGGTTCCTGAGGCTGGAGGTCCCTGGGGGTGCTGGCACAGCCACCCTGGGGCTGGGGTCCCCGTGCACAGGGGGGAACCACTGGTGGCGCTCCCGGCACTGGGCACCGCTCGTGTTCCTGGGCTGCTGCAGAGCGGTGTCCCCAAGAGCAAAGCTGTCACCAGCAGAGAGGGGGCTCTGACAGGAGCAGCCCCTGCAGCAATGCAAAGCAGGCAGGAAACCTTCTGCCACCCTTCCTGCTGCAGCCACAGGTTTGAGCTGTTCCTAAAGATCCTGTTGGGCTGTCTGAGACACTTGGGCCAAGGCATTGCTTCCAAGCTGGGCCACTTTGGCCGGGCTGGGTGGAGCCCCAGGGCAGGGGGCAGCGTGTGCAACGGCCCTTGGTGACACGGTGCAGCATGGTAACCGTGGAATGGAACGGGACAGGGTGTCCAAGGGCCCTTTGTGACATGGGGTGACATTAGTGTTGGCGGTGACACAGCCACACCACAGTGCCTGGTGCACGTGACAGGGCAGGACGGGACAGAGTGGTGCTGTGAGGAGCCCCCGCACGGCGCACTCATTCCTTGCTGACCCAGAGCCTTTCTGAGGCGTTCCTCCTGCGGGTCACCTCGAGGCCAGACCACAGCACTCGGTGACCTGCAGCCTTCCCGAGGCTTCACTTCTGGTGAGGTGAAGCACCACACTTCTCAGGTGTGCTCGAGCCCAGACCGTGGCATTTCCTCACCGCGGTCCTTGACGACGAGTCTCCTGTCCTTGTGGCACGAGCCCCTGAGACCCAAGTGCAGGACTGGCTGTCCTGCAGCCTTGCCAAGACTTCACTCCTGCAGGTGCCTTCCAGGCACAGCTGCAGGACTTGCCAACTAAGACCTTTTCTGAGCCACCTCTGCTGCGAGTAGCCATGAATCCAGGCAGTGATGTTGAGCAGAGACCTCCAAGTGTCCCCAAGCTGACCTGGGTGAAGGAGGAGAAAGAAGGCCCTGGGACTGCCCCAGCACAGCAGCCTGGAGAGCTGGAGCAATTTCAGCCACCTCAGGAGGGTGAGCGGCAGACCTGGGCCTGCAGCCAGCTTGGCCTCGTCCCATCCCATCCCATCCCATCCCATCCCATCCCATCCCATCCCATCCCATCCCATCCCATCCCATCCCATCCCATCCCATCCCATCCCCTGGGGACACGTCCATGGACAGGACAGAAGTGGGGCTGGGGCAGACACCCTGGAGCTGTACTCTGTGCCCTGGGGCATCCCGGGGCTGTCCCTGCCTGGGGAGTGCAGGGCTGGGCTGTGTTCTCCGGCCTCTCCCGCAGCCCCTCAGCTCAAGCTGCGCTCGCTCTTTGCCAGGAGCAGCCATGGAGCGCACTCGAGAGCAGGAACGCAGCCGTGGCCTCTTCCGCACAACAGCGCAGGTACCTGCAGCCATCCCCCCCTGGGCTGGGCCTGCTGTCCCTGCTCAGCCCAGCACCACGCTTGGAGCATCCATACAATGTCCCTCATTTCTTGCCCTTCTGCTGCAGATGATTTGCAAATTCATGAAGAGAATTCGGGAGGAAGAGACCAGTGCCATGGGCACTGTGGTCAGAGCATACTCTCCCATCTTCAAAACCAAGGCCAGTGCTGCCCTGCTGGACATGCTTGTGGAGGAGGGTCCTTCCAGTCCAAAGCAAGTAAGCAGCCTGTGGCCTGGCTTCGATCCTCCCAGGAATTGCTTGGCCACGCCAGCTGCTCACTGCGAGCCTTTGAGGCCGTGGCAGTGCGGTGGGAAGGGAAGCACTTCTCTGGGAAGCTGGGCACATTACTCCTGCTGGCAGCTTTCCAAGTTTCCCTGTGCCTTCTCCAGGTGCTCCCCATGGTGAGGTTCATCTACCAGTGGCTCAAGGCTAATGAGTTTCCTGAGTACAATCTGTACAGGCCCCTTCTGGATATGACAGAGGCACAGCCTGCTGACGTGGTGATGGCTCTCCTGCGTGTGGCCCCATGGTGTGACAGGTACAGGGCCCACGTGCCCAGAGGGCTCAGGGCATCCCCCTGCACACCTGGCCCAGGTGTCTGACAAACAGAGGATTCCGGGGCCCTGTGGCTCCTCCCTTTGTCAGCCCTGGCACAGCAGCCCCCGAGCCTGCTGCCCTCAGGGGCCAGTCCCCACAGGGCTGGGCTGCCACAGAGGGACAGTGGGCAGAGGCAGGGCTGGCAGCCAGCTCAGCTCCCTGCTGCTGCCCAGGCCATGGTGATGTGTCCCAGACCCCCCTGACACAGAACTCTGTCCCCACAGAGCTGCTACCACCATGTGGAAGAGCATCATGTGCTCGTGCAGGGCTGCAGAGCCAGCCATGCTGATACTTCTGGATGTGCTGGGCACCTGGCCAGAGCTCAGCATGTGCACCTCCGACGGGGACCACACGGCTGTCCTTGCCCTGGCTGTGAGTTTCTGCAGCTGACCTTTGCTCACCCCAAGGTCACCTCTCCCTCAGGTCTCCATCCTCCCTCCTCCCATGGCATCTCCCTGCCTCAGGCACTGGGCTCCAACCTGGCCTAGGAGCAGCTCCAGGACCACCAGGCCGGCTGCTGTCCCTACATCTCCACTGGCCTCTCCCTGCCATGCTCGGGCCCTGCCACATGGACACCTGGGCACTGAGCGCTGACTCGGGCTGCTCTGTCCTTCACAGGCAACTGTGGTGATATGGAAGATGCTCCAGCTGCCCTGTGTCCCACATGCAGTGACAGTGTATTTCCCCCGTCTCTTGGTGCATCTGCTCTTGCAAGTGCTGTTCAGCACATTGGATCTGCCAGAGAAGGTCGATACTTTCTGGAAGAGATGCCAGCAGCAACACGGCCTTGCCATCAGCCCCAACAGGTGCTCCATGCCAGTCCTCCTGTCCCTGCCATGTCCCCAGGGCAGCAGCCCGTGCTCCCAGCATCACCTGGGCTTTGCTGTGCACACAGGTTTGCAGTGCAGACCCTGAAGGCCCTGCTCTGCCGACTGCACTATGAGGATGTGGTGGCAGCAGTGGAAGACGAGTGTGGCTGGGACACGCTGCTGTGTGCTGGCACGCACCACTGTGCTGTGGGTGTGCTGGCCAGGTGAGCTGCCCCCAAACAGCGTTTGTGCCCCGTGCCTGGGGTGCCCCACACAGTCCCCGTGGTCAGGGGCCAGAGGGCCTTGTCACCAAGGGATGGCCAAGGACACTGCACAAGCCTGGGAGAGGAGGGTGCCCAAGGGCAGCTTGGCCCCCAAAGGACCCCAGGTCCCCTTGCAGGGTGGTGGAGAAGGGCCAAGCTCCGCCTGGGAGTCAGTCCATGGAGAGGTTTGTCCCGCTGGCTCAGGGTCTTGGTTCCTTTTTCCTCCCGTCAGAGCAATGCGTCACGTGTCCCTACCCTTGTGTTCTGCGATTGCATTCTACCTGCTCGGGCTGCTCAGCAAAGACACGGCACACGGGGATTTGGCCGCCATGGCGTTCCTTGTGGAGGTGAGCCTGAAGGGCAGCGCTGTCTCGCTGAGCTGTCTCCCAGCTCTCTGCCCTCTCGGTGCCGCAGCCGCCCGGGACGATGCCCACGCCCTGTGCTGCTGCCTGGGCCCAGCCCTGTGCGCTGCTGCCCCATCACCGGCCTGTGCCCTTCAGATGTTGGAGTGCCTGGACTCGAGTGAATACCGTGACAGCGTCCTGGAGATCGCATCAAGCAAACTGCAGAGCGAGTGCAGGGAGAGGCGTCGCTTGGCACTCAGAGGCCTTGTGGTGCTCGGCAAGAATTCCTCCATGGTGAGAAGGGGGCAGCGGCTGCTGGCGTGGGGCTGGGGAAGGCAGTGGCTTGCGCTTGGCTGGCCTTTGGGCACTGAGGCAGCTGCTGCCAGCTCTCCTGCCTCCTGCCTCTTGCCTCCTGCCCCAGGCCTTTGGCACAGGCCTTTGGCCTCTGGGCCCTGTGGCAGCAGGGTGGCATTTCACACACTTGTGTTCCACACAGGCCAAAAGAATGTGGGGCCTGCATGAAAGGCTCGTGGAGCTCCTGGGGGAAAATGACAGCCATGTGCTTGGGATGAGCATCGCTCTCCTCAGCCGTTTGTTCCTGTACAATGGTGGCCCGATAACCATCCCCCTCGGCCTGCAGCTGGCTGAGGCGCTCCTGCCGCTCTTTGACAATGTAAGGCTCTGTGTCTCCAGCCATGGCTGCTGCCTGGGCACTGTGCCCTGGGCATTTGCAGGCCTGTGCCCAGGTGGGCCTGAAGCAGCTGATGCTGAGGTCTTTATTTCTTCCTTTCGTACAGGACGATAGCCAGGTGCAGCTGTGCTCCATGTTCATCTTTCGAGAGATGATGGATTTTCTACCAAAGGAGGGAAAAAAGGCCTTGAAGTCCCACGTGCAGCAGAGCCTGCTCCCACTCTCCTTGCACTGCCATGATGAGAACCAGCGCGTGGTTGATGTGAGGACTCGGCAGCTGCTGTGGCTCCCTGGCAGGGCGCTCGGCTGCCTCCTGCTCTGCTGCCTTGCAGGCTGCAGCTCCCTCCTGGTCTTGGCCCAGGGACGTGGGTCCTGTGCCCTGGGCTGTGGTGCCATCTCTGGGTCTCTGCTGCTCTCCAGGCCTCCCGGGAAACGCTGCTCTGTTCCGCCCGATTCCTGAAGAGGAAGGATCTCCAGCAGATGCTGCGGGTGGATCAGACCTGGAGGTTCGGCGAGGGCCTGGTAAGGGCGGGCTGGAAGCCCCAGCCCCAGGCTGGAGAAGCTCAGTGTGTGCGGCTGGCAGCTGTGCCCTGCCCAGTGCCGCACCCAGGGCCGCCAGCCTGTGCCCCACACGCTGCTCCCTTCCCTGGGCCCCGCGGGCTCTACTCCAGCCCCCTGTGGCCCCGAGCCGTGTGCCCATGGAGCCCCGGCACAGCTGCTCTGTCGGGCAGGCCAGCACCGCGGCTCCCCGGGCAGCAGCCGGCCCTCTGCCCCCTCCAGAGCCCGGCGCCAGCGGCTGCTGCCCGGTGCCTCAGGGCTGGGCGGGCACGGGAGGCCGGGGCTGGCCGCAGGCAGCAGTGCCCGGCCGAGGGGCAGAGCCCGCACCAACCCTTCCCTCCCGCCGCTCTCTGCAGCTGGCACAGGACAGGAGCCGAGCGGCTGAGCACCTGCACCGGGCCCTGCTCTACCTGGACAGCCCGCAGGAGTCCCTGCGAGCGGCGGCCATCAGGTTCATTGGTGAGCCACGAACCGGGCTGGGCTCCCTCCCTGCCCCGCCGCAGCTCGGCCCCAGCCCCGGCTGCTGCCCCGGCCCTGGAGCCCCGGCTGCCCTCGGGGCTGCTGCTGCCGGCCTCTGGCAGCCGGGCCCTTGGGCTGAGTCAGGATGCGGCAAGGGCCGGGGCTGAGCCCTGCCGGGGCAGGAGGCCGTGTGGCCCCAGGGCTGGCAGCGCCGCTGGCAGGGAGCTGTGCTGCTGGGATCCTGACAGGCTCTGTGTTCCCAGGGATGGCCGGGCAGCACCTCCGGGGGAACAAACGAGAGCTCCAGAGCATCTGTCAGGGTGAGTGAGGGCAGCGGGCTGCCAGCCCCGGCTGCCAAGGAGAGCTGCAATCCCTGCCCCAGCTGCCCAGGGCTCTGCTCCCTGTGCGGACCAGGCCTGGTGTGGCCAGGGCACACAGATTTCAGGGGCACGAGTGCCAATAGTGTCCAGTGGCTTTGGGCTGATCCCTTTGGTCCCTGCTCCCTCCTGGCCATGGCCAGAGCCACCTGGGTTGGCCCTTGCACGGTGCTCTCCTCAGGTCCCCGCAGATCCAGATCTGACCATGGCTCTGTTCCTCTCTCTTGCAGCCCTTGATGACAAGGCACAGGACATCAGCCCTGCCATCAGAATGCTGGCTCTGGAAACAGCCTTTGTCCTCCGGGCAGCTCAAGGCTCCATCTTGCAGAAGTGGCAAGATGGATTCCGCAGGGCACGCAAGAACCGCCCTTGTCTGTGGGCCCGTGGCTGGCTGTGCTGCTGGAGCTCTGAGGAGAGCTGAATTGAGAGGCTCTCTGTCTGCCGGGGCCATCTGAGCCGGGCAGGATTTTTCTTTAGGATATTTTTTTTATTCCTTCTTCTTTGTTCTTTTTAATATAGATATATAGAAATAGAAATATATAGAATATAGATATAGAATTATATATAGAAATATAGAATTATATATAGAAATATAGAATGTGTTCTCATACCCAGTGTCTCAGGTGCTTTCTCTGGTGCCCAGTGCGCAGGGCATAGGGGGAGAGGGGGAAAGGGTGCTTGTGCTCAGCAAGCTGCCCAGGCATGCAGTGGGGAAGGGAAAATGGCCAGAAGGCCCTCGGCCTTGGGTGGTTCTGCTGAAGCCTTAACGCTGCCCACAGAGGAGCTGGGCAGGGGCTGGAGCTGTGGGGATCGCTGTGATTGTGGTGCCTGGAGATGGGCATGAGGCTTCTCCCAGCCAGGAAGCACCGTCTGTGTCCTGCAGCCCGTGGGTTGCTGGCGGGATTGCTGAGGGCTCTGAGGCTCTCTCAATCCGGCTCCTCTGGAGCTCCATCGGGGCTGCGCCGCTGCCGGGCAGGTTGGCCGGGCTGGGGGAGAGCAGAGGGGCCAGGGTGGTGGAAGCCCTGAGGAAATTGGGTGTCAGAGGCCACGAGCAGCCCCCAGGCAGTTGCCTTGTTCCTGTCACCCGCTGCTCTGGTGCTTCCCCTGAGAGACTGCCATGCCTGCAGCAGAAGCCCTCGAGGCTGGGCCTCAGCAGCCCCGAGGTGCCCAGGCTGGGCTGTCTCGGGACAAGGAGGGCAAGGAGGCCCTGGCAGGGCACAGCCACTGGGTGCTGCCAGGGCAGCGGGCAGAGGCAGGGCTGGCGGCCAGCCCGGGCCCCCGCGCCTGCCCAGGCCACGGTGCTGAGACCGAGGCTCCCCTGACACAGAGCTCTGTGTCTGCACAGCTTCTGCCTCCATGGGGAGGGTGGTGATGTCTCCTCGAGCAGCGCTGCTGAGTCGCTGCTGCTGAAGCGGCTCTGGACAGAGCAGAAACGGCACCAGAGCGTGCACAGGAACAGCCCTCAGGGCTGGGCTGGAGTGGCCAAGATGCCTCCTTCTCTTGCAGGAATAACAGAGATGGTGGACACAGTCCCTTCAGTATATATGTTCTATAGGCTGTAGTTAGGTTCTTTATTGCAATTGCTATAGAGGTCCTTTCATTGTAAATACATTTTATAGATTGTTGCTATGAAGATTCTTATAACATAAATACATTCTGTAGTTCATTGGTGGTGGTGGTGCTGTTGTGTAAATAAATTGTCCTTGTTTGTCACAGGCTGTCTGTCTTTGCATTTGCTTTGGGCACAGGCAGCATTTGCACAGCTGTGGTTTCCCCTTGCCCTGGGTTCCTGAGGCTGGAGGTCCCTGGGGGTGCTGGCACAGCCACCCTGGGGCTGGGGTCCCCGTGCACAGGGGGGAACCACTGGTGGCGCTCCCGGCACTGGGCACCGCTCGTGTTCCTGGGCTGCTGCAGAGCGGTGTCCCCAAGAGCAAAGCTGTCACCAGCAGAGAGGGGGCTCTGACAGGAGCAGCCCCTGCAGCAATGCAAAGCAGGCAGGAAACCTTCTGCCACCCTTCCTGCTGCAGCCACAGGTTTGAGCTGTTCCTAAAGATCCTGTTGGGCTGTCTGAGACACTTGGGCCAAGGCATTGCTTCCAAGCTGGGCCACTTTGGCCGGGCTGGGTGGAGCCCCAGGGCAGGGGGCAGCGTGTGCAACGGCCCTTGGTGACACGGTGCAGCATGGTAACCGTGGAATGGAACGGGACAGGGTGTCCAAGGGCCCTTTGTGACATGGGGTGACATTAGTGTTGGCGGTGACACAGCCACACCACAGTGCCTGGTGCACGTGACAGGGCAGGACGGGACAGAGTGGTGCTGTGAGGAGCCCCCGCACGGCGCACTCATTCCTTGCTGACCCAGAGCCTTTCTGAGGCGTTCCTCCTGCGGGTCACCTCGAGGCCAGACCACAGCACTCGGTGACCTGCAGCCTTCCCGAGGCTTCACTTCTGGTGAGGTGAAGCACCACACTTCTCAGGTGTGCTCGAGCCCAGACCGTGGCATTTCCTCACCGCGGTCCTTGACGACGAGTCTCCTGTCCTTGTGGTGGCACGAGCCCCTGAGACCCAAGTGCAGGACTGGCTGTCCTGCAGCCTTGCCAAGACTTCACTCCTGCAGGTGCCTTCCAGGCACAGCTGCAGGACTTGCCAACTAAGACCTTTTCTGAGCCACCTCTGCTGCGAGTAGCCATGAATCCAGGCAGTGATGTTGAGCAGAGACCTCCAAGTGTCCCCAAGCTGACCTGGGTGAAGGAGGAGAAAGAAGGCCCTGGGACTGCCCCAGCACAGCAGCCTGGAGAGCTGGAGCAATTTCAGCCACCTCAGGAGGGTGAGCGGCAGACCTGGGCCTGCAGCCAGCTTGGCCTCGTCCCATCCCATCCCATCCCATCCCATCCCATCCCATCCCATCCCATCCCATCCCATCCCATCCCATCCCATCCCATCCCATCCCATCCCATCCCATCCCATCCCATCCCATCCCATCCCATCCCCTGGGGACACGTCCATGGACAGGACAGAAGTGGGGCTGGGGCAGACACCCTGGAGCTGTACTCTGTGCCCTGGGGCATCCCGGGGCTGTCCCTGCCTGGGGAGTGCAGGGCTGGGCTGTGTTCTCCGGCCTCTCCCGCAGCCCCTCAGCTCAAGCTGCGCTCGCTCTTTGCCAGGAGCAGCCATGGAGCGCACTCGAGAGCAGGAACGCAGCCGTGGCCTCTTCCGCACAACAGCGCAGGTACCTGCAGCCATCCCCCCCTGGGCTGGGCCTGCTGTCCCTGCTCAGCCCAGCACCACGCTTGGAGCATCCATACAATGTCCCTCATTTCTTGCCCTTCTGCTGCAGATGATTTGCAAATTCATGAAGAGAATTCGGGAGGAAGAGACCAGTGCCATGGGCACTGTGGTCAGAGCATACTCTCCCATCTTCAAAACCAAGGCCAGTGCTGCCCTGCTGGACATGCTTGTGGAGGAGGGTCCTTCCAGTCCAAAGCAAGTAAGCAGCCTGTGGCCTGGCTTCGATCCTCCCAGGAATTGCTTGGCCACGCCAGCTGCTCACTGCGAGCCTTTGAGGCCGTGGCAGTGCGGTGGGAAGGGAAGCACTTCTCTGGGAAGCTGGGCACATTACTCCTGCTGGCAGCTTTCCAAGTTTCCCTGTGCCTTCTCCAGGTGCTCCCCATGGTGAGGTTCATCTACCAGTGGCTCAAGGCTAATGAGTTTCCTGAGTACAATCTGTACAGGCCCCTTCTGGATATGACAGAGGCACAGCCTGCTGACGTGGTGATGGCTCTCCTGCGTGTGGCCCCATGGTGTGACAGGTACAGGGCCCACGTGCCCAGAGGGCTCAGGGCATCCCCCTGCACACCTGGCCCAGGTGTCTGACAAACAGAGGATTCCGGGGCCCTGTGGCTCCTCCCTTTGTCAGCCCTGGCACAGCAGCCCCCGAGCCTGCTGCCCTCAGGGGCCAGTCCCCACAGGGCTGGGCTGCCACAGAGGGACAGTGGGCAGAGGCAGGGCTGGCAGCCAGCTCAGCTCCCTGCTGCTGCCCAGGCCATGGTGATGTGTCCCAGACCCCCCTGACACAGAACTCTGTCCCCACAGAGCTGCTACCACCATGTGGAAGAGCATCATGTGCTCGTGCAGGGCTGCAGAGCCAGCCATGCTGATACTTCTGGATGTGCTGGGCACCTGGCCAGAGCTCAGCATGTGCACCTCCGACGGGGACCACACGGCTGTCCTTGCCCTGGCTGTGAGTTTCTGCAGCTGACCTTTGCTCACCCCAAGGTCACCTCTCCCTCAGGTCTCCATCCTCCCTCCTCCCATGGCATCTCCCTGCCTCAGGCACTGGGCTCCAACCTGGCCTAGGAGCAGCTCCAGGACCACCAGGCCGGCTGCTGTCCCTACATCTCCACTGGCCTCTCCCTGCCATGCTCGGGCCCTGCCACATGGACACCTGGGCACTGAGCGCTGACTCGGGCTGCTCTGTCCTTCACAGGCAACTGTGGTGATATGGAAGATGCTCCAGCTGCCCTGTGTCCCACATGCAGTGACAGTGTATTTCCCCCGTCTCTTGGTGCATCTGCTCTTGCAAGTGCTGTTCAGCACATTGGATCTGCCAGAGAAGGTCGATACTTTCTGGAAGAGATGCCAGCAGCAACACGGCCTTGCCATCAGCCCCAACAGGTGCTCCATGCCAGTCCTCCTGTCCCTGCCATGTCCCCAGGGCAGCAGCCCGTGCTCCCAGCATCACCTGGGCTTTGCTGTGCACACAGGTTTGCAGTGCAGACCCTGAAGGCCCTGCTCTGCCGACTGCACTATGAGGATGTGGTGGCAGCAGTGGAAGACGAGTGTGGCTGGGACACGCTGCTGTGTGCTGGCACGCACCACTGTGCTGTGGGTGTGCTGGCCAGGTGAGCTGCCCCCAAACAGCGTTTGTGCCCCGTGCCTGGGGTGCCCCACACAGTCCCCGTGGTCAGGGGCCAGAGGGCCTTGTCACCAAGGGATGGCCAAGGACACTGCACAAGCCTGGGAGAGGAGGGTGCCCAAGGGCAGCTTGGCCCCCAAAGGACCCCAGGTCCCCTTGCAGGGTGGTGGAGAAGGGCCAAGCTCCGCCTGGGAGTCAGTCCATGGAGAGGTTTGTCCCGCTGGCTCAGGGTCTTGGTTCCTTTTTCCTCCCGTCAGAGCAATGCGTCACGTGTCCCTACCCTTGTGTTCTGCGATTGCATTCTACCTGCTCGGGCTGCTCAGCAAAGACACGGCACACGGGGATTTGGCCGCCATGGCGTTCCTTGTGGAGGTGAGCCTGAAGGGCAGCGCTGTCTCGCTGAGCTGTCTCCCAGCTCTCTGCCCTCTCGGTGCCGCAGCCGCCCGGGACGATGCCCACGCCCTGTGCTGCTGCCTGGGCCCAGCCCTGTGCGCTGCTGCCCCATCACCGGCCTGTGCCCTTCAGATGTTGGAGTGCCTGGACTCGAGTGAATACCGTGACAGCGTCCTGGAGATCGCATCAAGCAAACTGCAGAGCGAGTGCAGGGAGAGGCGTCGCTTGGCACTCAGAGGCCTTGTGGTGCTCGGCAAGAATTCCTCCATGGTGAGAAGGGGGCAGCGGCTGCTGGCGTGGGGCTGGGGAAGGCAGTGGCTTGCGCTTGGCTGGCCTTTGGGCACTGAGGCAGCTGCTGCCAGCTCTCCTGCCTCCTGCCTCTTGCCTCCTGCCCCAGGCCTTTGGCACAGGCCTTTGGCCTCTGGGCCCTGTGGCAGCAGGGTGGCATTTCACACACTTGTGTTCCACACAGGCCAAAAGAATGTGGGGCCTGCATGAAAGGCTCGTGGAGCTCCTGGGGGAAAATGACAGCCATGTGCTTGGGATGAGCATCGCTCTCCTCAGCCGTTTGTTCCTGTACAATGGTGGCCCGATAACCATCCCCCTCGGCCTGCAGCTGGCTGAGGCGCTCCTGCCGCTCTTTGACAATGTAAGGCTCTGTGTCTCCAGCCATGGCTGCTGCCTGGGCACTGTGCCCTGGGCATTTGCAGGCCTGTGCCCAGGTGGGCCTGAAGCAGCTGATGCTGAGGTCTTTATTTCTTCCTTTCGTACAGGACGATAGCCAGGTGCAGCTGTGCTCCATGTTCATCTTTCGAGAGATGATGGATTTTCTACCAAAGGAGGGAAAAAAGGCCTTGAAGTCCCACGTGCAGCAGAGCCTGCTCCCACTCTCCTTGCACTGCCATGATGAGAACCAGCGCGTGGTTGATGTGAGGACTCGGCAGCTGCTGTGGCTCCCTGGCAGGGCGCTCGGCTGCCTCCTGCTCTGCTGCCTTGCAGGCTGCAGCTCCCTCCTGGTCTTGGCCCAGGGACGTGGGTCCTGTGCCCTGGGCTGTGGTGCCATCTCTGGGTCTCTGCTGCTCTCCAGGCCTCCCGGGAAACGCTGCTCTGTTCCGCCCGATTCCTGAAGAGGAAGGATCTCCAGCAGATGCTGCGGGTGGATCAGACCTGGAGGTTCGGCGAGGGCCTGGTAAGGGCGGGCTGGAAGCCCCAGCCCCAGGCTGGAGAAGCTCAGTGTGTGCGGCTGGCAGCTGTGCCCTGCCCAGTGCCGCACCCAGGGCCGCCAGCCTGTGCCCCACACGCTGCTCCCTTCCCTGGGCCCCGCGGGCTCTACTCCAGCCCCCTGTGGCCCCGAGCCGTGTGCCCATGGAGCCCCGGCACAGCTGCTCTGTCGGGCAGGCCAGCACCGCGGCTCCCCGGGCAGCAGCCGGCCCTCTGCCCCCTCCAGAGCCCGGCGCCAGCGGCTGCTGCCCGGTGCCTCAGGGCTGGGCGGGCACGGGAGGCCGGGGCTGGCCGCAGGCAGCAGTGCCCGGCCGAGGGGCAGAGCCCGCACCAACCCTTCCCTCCCGCCGCTCTCTGCAGCTGGCACAGGACAGGAGCCGAGCGGCTGAGCACCTGCACCGGGCCCTGCTCTACCTGGACAGCCCGCAGGAGTCCCTGCGAGCGGCGGCCATCAGGTTCATTGGTGAGCCACGAACCGGGCTGGGCTCCCTCCCTGCCCCGCCGCAGCTCGGCCCCAGCCCCGGCTGCTGCCCCGGCCCTGGAGCCCCGGCTGCCCTCGGGGCTGCTGCTGCCGGCCTCTGGCAGCCGGGCCCTTGGGCTGAGTCAGGATGCGGCAAGGGCCGGGGCTGAGCCCTGCCGGGGCAGGAGGCCGTGTGGCCCCAGGGCTGGCAGCGCCGCTGGCAGGGAGCTGTGCTGCTGGGATCCTGACAGGCTCTGTGTTCCCAGGGATGGCCGGGCAGCACCTCCGGGGGAACAAACGAGAGCTCCAGAGCATCTGTCAGGGTGAGTGAGGGCAGCGGGCTGCCAGCCCCGGCTGCCAAGGAGAGCTGCAATCCCTGCCCCAGCTGCCCAGGGCTCTGCTCCCTGTGCGGACCAGGCCTGGTGTGGCCAGGGCACACAGATTTCAGGGGCACGAGTGCCAATAGTGTCCAGTGGCTTTGGGCTGATCCCTTTGGTCCCTGCTCCCTCCTGGCCATGGCCAGAGCCACCTGGGTTGGCCCTTGCACGGTGCTCTCCTCAGGTCCCCGCAGATCCAGATCTGACCATGGCTCTGTTCCTCTCTCTTGCAGCCCTTGATGACAAGGCACAGGACATCAGCCCTGCCATCAGAATGCTGGCTCTGGAAACAGCCTTTGTCCTCCGGGCAGCTCAAGGCTCCATCTTGCAGAAGTGGCAAGATGGATTCCGCAGGGCACGCAAGAACCGCCCTTGTCTGTGGGCCCGTGGCTGGCTGTGCTGCTGGAGCTCTGAGGAGAGCTGAATTGAGAGGCTCTCTGTCTGCCGGGGCCATCTGAGCCGGGCAGGATTTTTCTTTAGGATATTTTTTTTATTCCTTCTTCTTTGTTCTTTTTAATATAGATATATAGAAATAGAAATATATAGAATATAGATATAGAATTATATATAGAAATATAGAATTATATATAGAAATATAGAATGTGTTCTCATACCCAGTGTCTCAGGTGCTTTCTCTGGTGCCCAGTGCGCAGGGCATAGGGGGAGAGGGGGAAAGGGTGCTTGTGCTCAGCAAGCTGCCCAGGCATGCAGTGGGGAAGGGAAAATGGCAAGAAGGCCCTCGGCCTTGGGTGGTTCTGCTGAAGCCTTAACGCTGCCCACAGAGGAGCTGGGCAGGGGCTGGAGCTGTGGGGATCGCTGTGATTGTGGTGCCTGGAGATGGGCATGAGGCTTCTCCCAGCCAGGAAGCACCGTCTGTGTCCTGCAGCCCGTGGGTTGCTGGCGGGATTGCTGAGGGCTCTGAGGCTCTCTCAATCCGGCTCCTCTGGAGCTCCATCGGGGCTGCGCCGCTGCCGGGCAGGTTGGCCGGGCTGGGGGAGAGCAGAGGGGCCAGGGTGGTGGAAGCCCTGAGGAAATTGGGTGTCAGAGGCCACGAGCAGCCCCCAGGCAGTTGCCTTGTTCCTGTCACCCGCTGCTCTGGTGCTTCCCCTGAGAGACTGCCATGCCTGCAGCAGAAGCCCTCGAGGCTGGGCCTCAGCAGCCCCGAGGTGCCCAGGCTGGGCTGTCTCGGGACAAGGAGGGCAAGGAGGCCCTGGCAGGGCACAGCCACTGGGTGCTGCCAGGGCAGCGGGCAGAGGCAGGGCTGGCGGCCAGCCCGGGCCCCCGCGCCTGCCCAGGCCACGGTGCTGAGACCGAGGCTCCCCTGACACAGAGCTCTGTGTCTGCACAGCTTCTGCCTCCATGGGGAGGGTGGTGATGTCTCCTCGAGCAGCGCTGCTGAGTCGCTGCTGCTGAAGCGGCTCTGGACAGAGCAGAAACGGCACCAGAGCGTGCACAGGAACAGCCCTCAGGGCTGGGCTGGAGTGGCCAAGATGCCTCCTTCTCTTGCAGGAATAACAGAGATGGTGGACACAGTCCCTTCAGTATATATGTTCTATAGGCTGTAGTTAGGTTCTTTATTGCAATTGCTATAGAGGTCCTTTCATTGTAAATACATTTTATAGATTGTTGCTATGAAGATTCTTATAACATAAATACATTCTGTAGTTCATTGGTGGTGGTGGTGCTGTTGTGTAAATAAATTGTCCTTGTTTGTCACAGGCTGTCTGTCTTTGCATTTGCTTTGGGCACAGGCAGCATTTGCACAGCTGTGGTTTCCCCTTGCCCTGGGTTCCTGAGGCTGGAGGTCCCTGGGGGTGCTGGCACAGCCACCCTGGGGCTGGGGTCCCCGTGCACAGGGGGGAACCACTGGTGGCGCTCCCGGCACTGGGCACCGCTCGTGTTCCTGGGCTGCTGCAGAGCGGTGTCCCCAAGAGCAAAGCTGTCACCAGCAGAGAGGGGGCTCTGACAGGAGCAGCCCCTGCAGCAATGCAAAGCAGGCAGGAAACCTTCTGCCACCCTTCCTGCTGCAGCCACAGGTTTGAGCTGTTCCTAAAGATCCTGTTGGGCTGTCTGAGACACTTGGGCCAAGGCATTGCTTCCAAGCTGGGCCACTTTGGCCGGGCTGGGTGGAGCCCCAGGGCAGGGGGCAGCGTGTGCAACGGCCCTTGGTGACACGGTGCAGCATGGTAACCGTGGAATGGAACGGGACAGGGTGTCCAAGGGCCCTTTGTGACATGGGGTGACATTAGTGTTGGCGGTGACACAGCCACACCACAGTGCCTGGTGCACGTGACAGGGCAGGACGGGACAGAGTGGTGCTGTGAGGAGCCCCCGCACGGCGCACTCATTCCTTGCTGACCCAGAGCCTTTCTGAGGCGTTCCTCCTGCGGGTCACCTCGAGGCCAGACCACAGCACTCGGTGACCTGCAGCCTTCCCGAGGCTTCACTTCTGGTGAGGTGAAGCACCACACTTCTCAGGTGTGCTCGAGCCCAGACCGTGGCATTTCCTCACCGCGGTCCTTGACGACGAGTCTCCTGTCCTTGTGGTGGCACGAGCCCCTGAGACCCAAGTGCAGGACTGGCTGTCCTGCAGCCTTGCCAAGACTTCACTCCTGCAGGTGCCTTCCAGGCACAGCTGCAGGACTTGCCAACTAAGACCTTTTCTGAGCCACCTCTGCTGCGAGTAGCCATGAATCCAGGCAGTGATGTTGAGCAGAGACCTCCAAGTGTCCCCAAGCTGACCTGGGTGAAGGAGGAGAAAGAAGGCCCTGGGACTGCCCCAGCACAGCAGCCTGGAGAGCTGGAGCAATTTCAGCCACCTCAGGAGGGTGAGCGGCAGACCTGGGCCTGCAGCCAGCTTGGCCTCGTCCCATCCCATCCCATCCCATCCCATCCCATCCCATCCCATCCCATCCCATCCCATCCCATCCCATCCCATCCCATCCCATCCCATCCCATCCCCTGGGGACACGTCCATGGACAGGACAGAAGTGGGGCTGGGGCAGACACCCTGGAGCTGTACTCTGTGCCCTGGGGCATCCCGGGGCTGTCCCTGCCTGGGGAGTGCAGGGCTGGGCTGTGTTCTCCGGCCTCTCCCGCAGCCCCTCAGCTCAAGCTGCGCTCGCTCTTTGCCAGGAGCAGCCATGGAGCGCACTCGAGAGCAGGAACGCAGCCGTGGCCTCTTCCGCACAACAGCGCAGGTACCTGCAGCCATCCCCCCCTGGGCTGGGCCTGCTGTCCCTGCTCAGCCCAGCACCACGCTTGGAGCATCCATACAATGTCCCTCATTTCTTGCCCTTCTGCTGCAGATGATTTGCAAATTCATGAAGAGAATTCGGGAGGAAGAGACCAGTGCCATGGGCACTGTGGTCAGAGCATACTCTCCCATCTTCAAAACCAAGGCCAGTGCTGCCCTGCTGGACATGCTTGTGGAGGAGGGTCCTTCCAGTCCAAAGCAAGTAAGCAGCCTGTGGCCTGGCTTCGATCCTCCCAGGAATTGCTTGGCCACGCCAGCTGCTCACTGCGAGCCTTTGAGGCCGTGGCAGTGCGGTGGGAAGGGAAGCACTTCTCTGGGAAGCTGGGCACATTACTCCTGCTGGCAGCTTTCCAAGTTTCCCTGTGCCTTCTCCAGGTGCTCCCCATGGTGAGGTTCATCTACCAGTGGCTCAAGGCTAATGAGTTTCCTGAGTACAATCTGTACAGGCCCCTTCTGGATATGACAGAGGCACAGCCTGCTGACGTGGTGATGGCTCTCCTGCGTGTGGCCCCATGGTGTGACAGGTACAGGGCCCACGTGCCCAGAGGGCTCAGGGCATCCCCCTGCACACCTGGCCCAGGTGTCTGACAAACAGAGGATTCCGGGGCCCTGTGGCTCCTCCCTTTGTCAGCCCTGGCACAGCAGCCCCCGAGCCTGCTGCCCTCAGGGGCCAGTCCCCACAGGGCTGGGCTGCCACAGAGGGACAGTGGGCAGAGGCAGGGCTGGCAGCCAGCTCAGCTCCCTGCTGCTGCCCAGGCCATGGTGATGTGTCCCAGACCCTCCTGACACAGAACTCTGTCCCCACAGAGCTGCTACCACCATGTGGAAGAGCATCATGTGCTCGTGCAGGGCTGCAGAGCCAGCCATGCTGATACTTCTGGATGTGCTGGGCACCTGGCCAGAGCTCAGCATGTGCACCTCCGACGGGGACCACACGGCTGTCCTTGCCCTGGCTGTGAGTTTCTGCAGCTGACCTTTGCTCACCCCAAGGTCACCTCTCCCTCAGGTCTCCATCCTCCCTCCTCCCATGGCATCTCCCTGCCTCAGGCACTGGGCTCCAACCTGGCCTAGGAGCAGCTCCAGGACCACCAGGCCGGCTGCTGTCCCTACATCTCCACTGGCCTCTCCCTGCCATGCTCGGGCCCTGCCACATGGACACCTGGGCACTGAGCGCTGACTTGGGCTGCTCTGTCCTTCACAGGCAACTGTGGTGATATGGAAGATGCTCCAGCTGCCCTGTGTCCCACATGCAGTGACAGTGTATTTCCCCCGTCTCTTGGTGCATCTGCTCTTGCAAGTGCTGTTCAGCACATTGGATCTGCCAGAGAAGGTCGATACTTTCTGGAAGAGATGCCAGCAGCAACACGGCCTTGCCATCAGCCCCAACAGGTGCTCCATGCCAGTCCTCCTGTCCCTGCCATGTCCCCAGGGCAGCAGCCCATGCTCCCAGCATCACCTGGGCTTTGCTGTGCACACAGGTTTGCAGTGCAGACCCTGAAGGCCCTGCTCTGCCGACTGCACTATGAGGATGTGGTGGCAGCAGTGGAAGACGAGTGTGGCTGGGACACGCTGCTGTGTGCTGGCACGCACCACTGTGCTGTGGGTGTGCTGGCCAGGTGAGCTGCCCCCAAACAGCGTTTGTGCCCCGTGCCTGGGGTGCCCCACACAGTCCCCGTGGTCAGGGGCCAGAGGGCCTTGTCACCAAGGGATGGCCAAGGACACTGCACAAGCCTGGGAGAGGAGGGTGCCCAAGGGCAGCTTGGCCCCCAAAGGACCCCAGGTCCCCTTGCAGGGTGGTGGAGAAGGGCCAAGCTCCTCCTGGGAGTCAGTCCATGGAGAGGTTTGTCCCGCTGGCTCAGGGTCTTGGTTCCTTTTTCCTCCCGTCAGAGCAATGCGTCACGTGTCCCTACCCTTGTGTTCTGCGATTGCATTCTACCTGCTCGGGCTGCTCAGCAAAGACACGGCACACGGGGATTTGGCCGCCATGGCGTTCCTTGTGGAGGTGAGCCTGAAGGGCAGCGCTGTCTCGCTGAGCTGTCTCCCAGCTCTCTGCCCTCTCGGTGCCGCAGCCGCCCGGGACGATGCCCACGCCCTGTGCTGCTGCCTGGGCCCAGCCCTGTGCGCTGCTGCCCCATCACCGGCCTGTGCCCTTCAGATGTTGGAGTGCCTGGACTCGAGTGAATACCGTGACAGCGTCCTGGAGATCGCATCAAGCAAACTGCAGAGCGAGTGCAGGGAGAGGCGTCGCTTGGCACTCAGAGGCCTTGTGGTGCTCGGCAAGAATTCCTCCATGGTGAGAAGGGGGCAGCGGCTGCTGGCGTGGGGCTGGGGAAGGCAGTGGCTTGCGCTTGGCTGGCCTTTGGGCACTGAGGCAGCTGCTGCCAGCTCTCCTGCCTCCTGCCTCTTGCCTCCTGCCCCAGGCCTTTGGCACAGGCCTTTGGCCTCTGGGCCCTGTGGCAGCAGGGTGGCATTTCACACACTTGTGTTCCACACAGGCCAAAAGAATGTGGGGCCTGCATGAAAGGCTCGTGGAGCTCCTGGGGGAAAATGACAGCCATGTGCTTGGGATGAGCATCGCTCTCCTCAGCCGTTTGTTCCTGTACAATGGTGGCCCGATAACCATCCCCCTCGGCCTGCAGCTGGCTGAGGCGCTCCTGCCGCTCTTTGACAATGTAAGGCTCTGTGTCTCCAGCCATGGCTGCTGCCTGGGCACTGTGCCCTGGGCATTTGCAGGCCTGTGCCCAGGTGGGCCTGAAGCAGCTGATGCTGAGGTCTTTATTTCTTCCTTTCGTACAGGACGATAGCCAGGTGCAGCTGTGCTCCATGTTCATCTTTCGAGAGATGATGGATTTTCTACCAAAGGAGGGAAAAAAGGCCTTGAAGTCCCACGTGCAGCAGAGCCTGCTCCCACTCTCCTTGCACTGCCATGATGAGAACCAGCGCGTGGTTGATGTGAGGACTCGGCAGCTGCTGTGGCTCCCTGGCAGGGCGCTCGGCTGCCTCCTGCTCTGCTGCCTTGCAGGCTGCAGCTCCCTCCTGGTCTTGGCCCAGGGACGTGGGTCCTGTGCCCTGGGCTGTGGTGCCATCTCTGGGTCTCTGCTGCTCTCCAGGCCTCCCGGGAAACGCTGCTCTGTTCCGCCCGATTCCTGAAGAGGAAGGATCTCCAGCAGATGCTGCGGGTGGATCAGACCTGGAGGTTCGGCGAGGGCCTGGTAAGGGCGGGCTGGAAGCCCCAGCCCCAGGCTGGAGAAGCTCAGTGTGTGCGGCTGGCAGCTGTGCCCTGCCCAGTGCCGCACCCAGGGCCGCCAGCCTGTGCCCCACACGCTGCTCCCTTCCCTGGGCCCCGCGGGCTCTACTCCAGCCCCCTGTGGCCCCGAGCCGTGTGCCCATGGAGCCCCGGCACAGCTGCTCTGTCGGGCAGGCCAGCACCGCGGCTCCCCGGGCAGCAGCCGGCCCTCTGCCCCCTCCAGAGCCCGGCGCCAGCGGCTGCTGCCCGGTGCCTCAGGGCTGGGCGGGCACGGGAGGCCGGGGCTGGCCGCAGGCAGCAGTGCCCGGCCGAGGGGCAGAGCCCGCACCAACCCTTCCCTCCCGCCGCTCTCTGCAGCTGGCACAGGACAGGAGCCGAGCGGCTGAGCACCTGCACCGGGCCCTGCTCTACCTGGACAGCCCGCAGGAGTCCCTGCGAGCGGCGGCCATCAGGTTCATTGGTGAGCCACGAACCGGGCTGGGCTCCCTCCCTGCCCCGCCGCAGCTCGGCCCCAGCCCCGGCTGCTGCCCCGGCCCTGGAGCCCCGGCTGCCCTCGGGGCTGCTGCTGCCGGCCTCTGGCAGCCGGGCCCTTGGGCTGAGTCAGGATGCGGCAAGGGCCGGGGCTGAGCCCTGCCGGGGCAGGAGGCCGTGTGGCCCCAGGGCTGGCAGCGCCGCTGGCAGGGAGCTGTGCTGCTGGGATCCTGACAGGCTCTGTGTTCCCAGGGATGGCCGGGCAGCACCTCCGGGGGAACAAACGAGAGCTCCAGAGCATCTGTCAGGGTGAGTGAGGGCAGCGGGCTGCCAGCCCCGGCTGCCAAGGAGAGCTGCAATCCCTGCCCCAGCTGCCCAGGGCTCTGCTCCCTGTGCGGACCAGGCCTGGTGTGGCCAGGGCACACAGATTTCAGGGGCACGAGTGCCAATAGTGTCCAGTGGCTTTGGGCTGATCCCTTTGGTCCCTGCTCCCTCCTGGCCATGGCCAGAGCCACCTGGGTTGGCCCTTGCACGGTGCTCTCCTCAGGTCCCCGCAGATCCAGATCTGACCATGGCTCTGTTCCTCTCTCTTGCAGCCCTTGATGACAAGGCACAGGACATCAGCCCTGCCATCAGAATGCTGGCTCTGGAAACAGCCTTTGTCCTCCGGGCAGCTCAAGGCTCCATCTTGCAGAAGTGGCAAGATGGATTCCGCAGGGCACGCAAGAACCGCCCTTGTCTGTGGGCCCGTGGCTGGCTGTGCTGCTGGAGCTCTGAGGAGAGCTGAATTGAGAGGCTCTCTGTCTGCCGGGGCCATCTGAGCCGGGCAGGATTTTTCTTTAGGATATTTTTTTTATTCCTTCTTCTTTGTTCTTTTTAATATAGATATATAGAAATAGAAATATATAGAATATAGATATAGAATTATATATAGAAATATAGAATTATATATAGAAATATAGAATGTGTTCTCATACCCAGTGTCTCAGGTGCTTTCTCTGGTGCCCAGTGCGCAGGGCATAGGGGGAGAGGGGAAAAGGGTGCTTGTGCTCAGCAAGCTGCCCAGGCGTGCAGTGGGGAAGGGAAAATGGCAAGAAGGCCCTCGGCCTTGGGTGGTTCTGCTGAAGCCTTAACGCTGCCCACAGAGGAGCTGGGCAGGGGCTGGAGCTGTGGGGATCGCTGTGATTGTGGTGCCTGGAGATGGGCATGAGGCTTCTCCCAGCCAGGAAGCACCGTCTGTGTCCTGCAGCCCGTGGGTTGCTGGCGGGATTGCTGAGGGCTCTGAGGCTCTCTCAATCCGGCTCCTCTGGAGCTCCATCGGGGCTGCGCCGCTGCCGGGCAGGTTGGCCGGGCTGGGGGAGAGCAGAGGGGCCAGGGTGGTGGAAGCCCTGAGGAAATTGGGTGTCAGAGGCCACGAGCAGCCCCCAGGCAGTTGCCTTGTTCCTGTCACCCGCTGCTCTGGTGCTTCCCCTGAGAGACTGCCATGCCTGCAGCAGAAGCCCTCGAGGCTGGGCCTCAGCAGCCCCGAGGTGCCCAGGCTGGGCTGTCTCGGGACAAGGAGGGCAAGGAGGCCCTGGCAGGGCACAGCCACTGGGTGCTGCCAGGGCAGCGGGCAGAGGCAGGGCTGGCGGCCAGCCCGGGCCCCCGCGCCTGCCCAGGCCACGGTGCTGAGACCGAGGCTCCCCTGACACAGAGCTCTGTGTCTGCACAGCTTCTGCCTCCATGGGGAGGGTGGTGATGTCTCCTCGAGCAGCGCTGCTGAGTCGCTGCTGCTGAAGCGGCTCTGGACAGAGCAGAAACGGCACCAGAGCGTGCACAGGAACAGCCCTCAGGGCTGGGCTGGAGTGGCCAAGATGCCTCCTTCTCTTGCAGGAATAACAGAGATGGTGGACACAGTCCCTTCAGTATATATGTTCTATAGGCTGTAGTTAGGTTCTTTATTGCAATTGCTATAGAGGTCCTTTCATTGTAAATACATTTTATAGATTGTTGCTATGAAGATTCTTATAACATAAATACATTCTGTAGTTCATTGGTGGTGGTGGTGCTGTTGTGTAAATAAATTGTCCTTGTTTGTCACAGGCTGTCTGTCTTTGCATTTGCTTTGGGCACAGGCAGCATTTGCACAGCTGTGGTTTCCCCTTGCCCTGGGTTCCTGAGGCTGGAGGTCCCTGGGGGTGCTGGCACAGCCACCCTGGGGCTGGGGTCCCCGTGCACAGGGGGGAACCACTGGTGGCGCTCCCGGCACTGGGCACCGCTCGTGTTCCTGGGCTGCTGCAGAGCGGTGTCCCCAAGAGCAAAGCTGTCACCAGCAGAGAGGGGGCTCTGACAGGAGCAGCCCCTGCAGCAATGCAAAGCAGGCAGGAAACCTTCTGCCACCCTTCCTGCTGCAGCCACAGGTTTGAGCTGTTCCTAAAGATCCTGTTGGGCTGTCTGAGACACTTGGGCCAAGGCATTGCTTCCAAGCTGGGCCACTTTGGCCGGGCTGGGTGGAGCCCCAGGGCAGGGGGCAGCGTGTGCAACGGCCCTTGGTGACACGGTGCAGCATGGTAACCGTGGAATGGAACGGGACAGGGTGTCCAAGGGCCCTTTGTGACATGGGGTGACATTAGTGTTGGCGGTGACACAGCCACACCACAGTGCCTGGTGCACGTGACAGGGCAGGACGGGACAGAGTGGTGCTGTGAGGAGCCCCCGCACGGCGCACTCATTCCTTGCTGACCCAGAGCCTTTCTGAGGCGTTCCTCCTGCGGGTCACCTCGAGGCCAGACCACAGCACTCGGTGACCTGCAGCCTTCCCGAGGCTTCACTTCTGGTGAGGTGAAGCACCACACTTCTCAGGTGTGCTCGAGCCCAGACCGTGGCATTTCCTCACCGCGGTCCTTGACGACGAGTCTCCTGTCCTTGTGGTGGCACGAGCCCCTGAGACCCAAGTGCAGGACTGGCTGTCCTGCAGCCTTGCCAAGACTTCACTCCTGCAGGTGCCTTCCAGGCACAGCTGCAGGACTTGCCAACTAAGACCTTTTCTGAGCCACCTCTGCTGCGAGTAGCCATGAATCCAGGCAGTGATGTTGAGCAGAGACCTCCAAGTGTCCCCAAGCTGACCTGGGTGAAGGAGGAGAAAGAAGGCCCTGGGACTGCCCCAGCACAGCAGCCTGGAGAGCTGGAGCAATTTCAGCCACCTCAGGAGGGTGAGCGGCAGACCTGGGCCTGCAGCCAGCTTGGCCTCGTCCCATCCCATCCCATCCCATCCCATCCCATCCCATCCCATCCCATCCCATCCCATCCCATCCCATCCCATCCCATCCCCTGGGGACACGTCCATGGACAGGACAGAAGTGGGGCTGGGGCAGACACCCTGGAGCTGTACTCTGTGCCCTGGGGCATCCCGGGGCTGTCCCTGCCTGGGGAGTGCAGGGCTGGGCTGTGTTCTCCGGCCTCTCCCGCAGCCCCTCAGCTCAAGCTGCGCTCGCTCTTTGCCAGGAGCAGCCATGGAGCGCACTCGAGAGCAGGAACGCAGCCGTGGCCTCTTCCGCACAACAGCGCAGGTACCTGCAGCCATCCCCCCCTGGGCTGGGCCTGCTGTCCCTGCTCAGCCCAGCACCACGCTTGGAGCATCCATACAATGTCCCTCATTTCTTGCCCTTCTGCTGCAGATGATTTGCAAATTCATGAAGAGAATTCGGGAGGAAGAGACCAGTGCCATGGGCACTGTGGTCAGAGCATACTCTCCCATCTTCAAAACCAAGGCCAGTGCTGCCCTGCTGGACATGCTTGTGGAGGAGGGTCCTTCCAGTCCAAAGCAAGTAAGCAGCCTGTGGCCTGGCTTCGATCCTCCCAGGAATTGCTTGGCCACGCCAGCTGCTCACTGCGAGCCTTTGAGGCCGTGGCAGTGCGGTGGGAAGGGAAGCACTTCTCTGGGAAGCTGGGCACATTACTCCTGCTGGCAGCTTTCCAAGTTTCCCTGTGCCTTCTCCAGGTGCTCCCCATGGTGAGGTTCATCTACCAGTGGCTCAAGGCTAATGAGTTTCCTGAGTACAATCTGTACAGGCCCCTTCTGGATATGACAGAGGCACAGCCTGCTGACGTGGTGATGGCTCTCCTGCGTGTGGCCCCATGGTGTGACAGGTACAGGGCCCACGTGCCCAGAGGGCTCAGGGCATCCCCCTGCACACCTGGCCCAGGTGTCTGACAAACAGAGGATTCCGGGGCCCTGTGGCTCCTCCCTTTGTCAGCCCTGGCACAGCAGCCCCCGAGCCTGCTGCCCTCAGGGGCCAGTCCCCACAGGGCTGGGCTGCCACAGAGGGACAGTGGGCAGAGGCAGGGCTGGCAGCCAGCTCAGCTCCCTGCTGCTGCCCAGGCCATGGTGATGTGTCCCAGACCCCCCTGACACAGAACTCTGTCCCCACAGAGCTGCTACCACCATGTGGAAGAGCATCATGTGCTCGTGCAGGGCTGCAGAGCCAGCCATGCTGATACTTCTGGATGTGCTGGGCACCTGGCCAGAGCTCAGCATGTGCACCTCCGACGGGGACCACACGGCTGTCCTTGCCCTGGCTGTGAGTTTCTGCAGCTGACCTTTGCTCACCCCAAGGTCACCTCTCCCTCAGGTCTCCATCCTCCCTCCTCCCATGGCATCTCCCTGCCTCAGGCACTGGGCTCCAACCTGGCCTAGGAGCAGCTCCAGGACCACCAGGCCGGCTGCTGTCCCTACATCTCCACTGGCCTCTCCCTGCCATGCTCGGGCCCTGCCACATGGACACCTGGGCACTGAGCGCTGACTCGGGCTGCTCTGTCCTTCACAGGCAACTGTGGTGATATGGAAGATGCTCCAGCTGCCCTGTGTCCCACATGCAGTGACAGTGTATTTCCCCCGTCTCTTGGTGCATCTGCTCTTGCAAGTGCTGTTCAGCACATTGGATCTGCCAGAGAAGGTCGATACTTTCTGGAAGAGATGCCAGCAGCAACACGGCCTTGCCATCAGCCCCAACAGGTGCTCCATGCCAGTCCTCCTGTCCCTGCCATGTCCCCAGGGCAGCAGCCCGTGCTCCCAGCATCACCTGGGCTTTGCTGTGCACACAGGTTTGCAGTGCAGACCCTGAAGGCCCTGCTCTGCCGACTGCACTATGAGGATGTGGTGGCAGCAGTGGAAGACGAGTGTGGCTGGGACACGCTGCTGTGTGCTGGCACGCACCACTGTGCTGTGGGTGTGCTGGCCAGGTGAGCTGCCCCCAAACAGCGTTTGTGCCCCGTGCCTGGGGTGCCCCACACAGTCCCCGTGGTCAGGGGCCAGAGGGCCTTGTCACCAAGGGATGGCCAAGGACACTGCACAAGCCTGGGAGAGGAGGGTGCCCAAGGGCAGCTTGGCCCCCAAAGGACCCCAGGTCCCCTTGCAGGGTGGTGGAGAAGGGCCAAGCTCCGCCTGGGAGTCAGTCCATGGAGAGGTTTGTCCCGCTGGCTCAGGGTCTTGGTTCCTTTTTCCTCCCGTCAGAGCAATGCGTCACGTGTCCCTACCCTTGTGTTCTGCGATTGCATTCTACCTGCTCGGGCTGCTCAGCAAAGACACGGCACACGGGGATTTGGCCGCCATGGCGTTCCTTGTGGAGGTGAGCCTGAAGGGCAGCGCTGTCTCGCTGAGCTGTCTCCCAGCTCTCTGCCCTCTCGGTGCCGCAGCCGCCCGGGACGATGCCCACGCCCTGTGCTGCTGCCTGGGCCCAGCCCTGTGCGCTGCTGCCCCATCACCGGCCTGTGCCCTTCAGATGTTGGAGTGCCTGGACTCGAGTGAATACCGTGACAGCGTCCTGGAGATCGCATCAAGCAAACTGCAGAGCGAGTGCAGGGAGAGGCGTCGCTTGGCACTCAGAGGCCTTGTGGTGCTCGGCAAGAATTCCTCCATGGTGAGAAGGGGGCAGCGGCTGCTGGCGTGGGGCTGGGGAAGGCAGTGGCTTGCGCTTGGCTGGCCTTTGGGCACTGAGGCAGCTGCTGCCAGCTCTCCTGCCTCCTGCCTCTTGCCTCCTGCCCCAGGCCTTTGGCACAGGCCTTTGGCCTCTGGGCCCTGTGGCAGCAGGGTGGCATTTCACACACTTGTGTTCCACACAGGCCAAAAGAATGTGGGGCCTGCATGAAAGGCTCGTGGAGCTCCTGGGGGAAAATGACAGCCATGTGCTTGGGATGAGCATCGCTCTCCTCAGCCGTTTGTTCCTGTACAATGGTGGCCCGATAACCATCCCCCTCGGCCTGCAGCTGGCTGAGGCGCTCCTGCCGCTCTTTGACAATGTAAGGCTCTGTGTCTCCAGCCATGGCTGCTGCCTGGGCACTGTGCCCTGGGCATTTGCAGGCCTGTGCCCAGGTGGGCCTGAAGCAGCTGATGCTGAGGTCTTTATTTCTTCCTTTCGTACAGGACGATAGCCAGGTGCAGCTGTGCTCCATGTTCATCTTTCGAGAGATGATGGATTTTCTACCAAAGGAGGGAAAAAAGGCCTTGAAGTCCCACGTGCAGCAGAGCCTGCTCCCACTCTCCTTGCACTGCCATGATGAGAACCAGCGCGTGGTTGATGTGAGGACTCGGCAGCTGCTGTGGCTCCCTGGCAGGGCGCTCGGCTGCCTCCTGCTCTGCTGCCTTGCAGGCTGCAGCTCCCTCCTGGTCTTGGCCCAGGGACGTGGGTCCTGTGCCCTGGGCTGTGGTGCCATCTCTGGGTCTCTGCTGCTCTCCAGGCCTCCCGGGAAACGCTGCTCTGTTCCGCCCGATTCCTGAAGAGGAAGGATCTCCAGCAGATGCTGCGGGTGGATCAGACCTGGAGGTTCGGCGAGGGCCTGGTAAGGGCGGGCTGGAAGCCCCAGCCCCAGGCTGGAGAAGCTCAGTGTGTGCGGCTGGCAGCTGTGCCCTGCCCAGTGCCGCACCCAGGGCCGCCAGCCTGTGCCCCACACGCTGCTCCCTTCCCTGGGCCCCGCGGGCTCTACTCCAGCCCCCTGTGGCCCCGAGCCGTGTGCCCATGGAGCCCCGGCACAGCTGCTCTGTCGGGCAGGCCAGCACCGCGGCTCCCCGGGCAGCAGCCGGCCCTCTGCCCCCTCCAGAGCCCGGCGCCAGCGGCTGCTGCCCGGTGCCTCAGGGCTGGGCGGGCACGGGAGGCCGGGGCTGGCCGCAGGCAGCAGTGCCCGGCCGAGGGGCAGAGCCCGCACCAACCCTTCCCTCCCGCCGCTCTCTGCAGCTGGCACAGGACAGGAGCCGAGCGGCTGAGCACCTGCACCGGGCCCTGCTCTACCTGGACAGCCCGCAGGAGTCCCTGCGAGCGGCGGCCATCAGGTTCATTGGTGAGCCACGAACCGGGCTGGGCTCCCTCCCTGCCCCGCCGCAGCTCGGCCCCAGCCCCGGCTGCTGCCCCGGCCCTGGAGCCCCGGCTGCCCTCGGGGCTGCTGCTGCCGGCCTCTGGCAGCCGGGCCCTTGGGCTGAGTCAGGATGCAGCAAGGGCCGGGGCTGAGCCCTGCCGGGGCAGGAGGCCGTGTGGCCCCAGGGCTGGCAGCGCCGCTGGCAGGGAGCTGTGCTGCTGGGACCCTGACAGGCTCTGTGTTCCCAGGGATGGCCGGGCAGCACCTCCGGGGGAACAAACGAGAGCTCCAGAGCATCTGTCAGGGTGAGTGAGGGCAGCGGGCTGCCAGCCCCGGCTGCCAAGGAGAGCTGCAATCCCTGCCCCGGCTGCCCAGGGCTCTGCTCCCTGTGCGGACCAGGCCTGGTGTGGCCAGGGCACACAGATTTCAGGGGCACGAGTGCCAATAGTGTCCAGTGGCTTTGGGCTGATCCCTTTGGTCCCTGCTCCCTCCTGGCCATGGCCAGAGCCACCTGGGTTGGCCCTTGCACGGTGCTCTCCTCAGGTCCCCGCAGATCCAGATCTGACCATGGCTCTGTTCCTCTCTCTTGCAGCCCTTGATGACAAGGCACAGGACATCAGCCCTGCCATCAGAATGCTGGCTCTGGAAACAGCCTTTGTCCTCCGGGCAGCTCAAGGCTCCATCTTGCAGAAGTGGCAAGATGGATTCCGCAGGGCACGCAAGAACCGCCCTTGTCTGTGGGCCTGTGGCTGGCTGTGCTGCTGGAGCTCTGAGGAGAGCTGAATTGAGAGGCTCTCTGTCTGCCGGGGCCATCTGAGCCGGGCAGGATTTTTCTTTAGGATATTTTTTTTATTCCTTCTTCTTAGTTCTTTTTAATATAGATATATAGAAATAAAAATATATAGAATATAGATATAGAATTATATATAGAAATATAGAATTATATATAGAAATATAGAATGTGTTCTCATACCCAGTGTCTCAGGTGCTTTCTCTGGTGCCCAGTGCGCAGGGCATAGGGGGAGAGGGGAAAAGGGTGCTTGTGCTCAGCAAGCTGCCCAGGCGTGCAGTGGGGAAGGGAAAATGGCCAGAAGGTCCTCGGCCTTGGGTGGTTCTGCTGAAGCCTTAACGCTGCCCACAGAGGAGCTGGGCAGGGGCTGGAGCTGTGGGGATCGCTGTGATTGTGGTGCCTGGAGATGGGCATGAGGCTTCTCCCAGCCAGGAAGCACCGTCTGTGTCCTGCAGCCCGTGGGTTGCTGGCGGGATTGCTGAGGGCTCTGAGGTTCTCTCAGTCCGGCTCCTCTGGAGCTCCATCGGGGCTGCGCCGCTGCCGGGCAGGTTGGCCGGGCTGGGGGAGAGCAGAGGGGCCAGGGTGGTGGAAGCCCTGAGGAAAGTGGGTGTCAGAGGCCACGAGCAGCCCCCAGGCAGTTGCCTTGTTCCTGTCACCCGCTGCTCTGGTGCTTCCCCTGAGAGACTGCCATGCCTGCAGCAGAAGCCCTCGAGGCTGGGCCTCAGCAGCCCCGAGGTGCCCAGGCTGGGCTGTCTCGGGACAAGGAGGGCAAGGAGGCCCTGGCAGGGCACAGCCACTGGGTGCTGCCAGGGCAGCGGGCAGAGGCAGGGCTGGCGGCCAGCCCGGGCCCCCGCGCCTGCCCAGGCCACGGTGCTGAGACCGAGGCTCCCCTGACACAGAGCTCTGTGTCTGCACAGCTTCTGCCTCCATGGGGAGGGTGGTGATGTCTCCTCGAGCAGCGCTGCTGAGTCGCTGCTGCTGAAGCGGCTCTGGACAGAGCAGAAACGGCACCAGAGCGTGCACAGGAACAGCCCTCAGGGCTGGGCTGGAGTGGCCAAGATGCCTCCTTCTCTTGCAGGAATAACAGAGATGGTGGACACAGTCCCTTCAGTATATATGTTCTATAGGCTGTAGTTAGGTTCTTTATTGCAATTGCTATAGAGGTCCTTTCATTGTAAATACATTTTATAGATTGTTGCTATGAAGATTCTTATAACATAAATACATTCTGTAGTTCATTGGTGGTGGTGGTGCTGTTGTGTAAATAAATTGTCCTTGTTTGTCACAGGCTGTCTGTCTTTGCATTTGCTTTGGGCACAGGCAGCATTTGCACAGCTGTGGTTTCCCCTTGCCCTGGGTTCCTGAGGCTGGAGGTCCCTGGGGGTGCTGGCACAGCCACCCTGGGGCTGGGGTCCCCGTGCACAGGGGGGAACCACTGGTGGCGCTCCCGGCACTGGGCACCGCTCGTGTTCCTGGGCTGCTGCAGAGCGGTGTCCCCAAGAGCAAAGCTGTCACCAGCAGAGAGGGGGCTCTGACAGGAGCAGCCCCTGCAGCAATGCAAAGCAGGCAGGAAACCTTCTGCCACCCTTCCTGCTGCAGCCACAGGTTTGAGCTGTTCCTAAAGATCCTGTTGGGCTGTCTGAGACACTTGGGCCAAGGCATTGCTTCCAAGCTGGGCCACTTTGGCCGGGCTGGGTGGAGCCCCAGGGCAGGGGGCAGCGTGTGCAACGGCCCTTGGTGACACGGTGCAGCATGGTAACCGTGGAATGGAACGGGACAGGGTGTCCAAGGGCCCTTTGTGACATGGGGTGACATTAGTGTTGGCGGTGACACAGCCACACCACAGTGCCTGGTGCACGTGACAGGGCAGGACGGGACAGAGTGGTGCTGTGAGGAGCCCCCGCACGGCGCACTCACTCCTTGCTGACCCAGAGCCTTTCTGAGGCGTTACTCCTGCGGGTCACCTCGAGGCCAGACCACAGCACTCGGTGACCTGCAGCCTTCCCGAGGCTTCACTTCTGGTGAGGTGAAGCACCACACTTCTCAGGTGTGCTCGAGCCCAGACCGTGGCATTTCCTTACCGCGGTCCTTGACGACGAGTCTCCTGTCCTTGTGGTGGCACGAGCCCCTGAGACCCAAGTGCAGGACTGGCTGTCCTGCAGCCTTGCCAAGACTTCACTCCTGCAGGTGCCTTCCAGGCACAGCTGCAGGACTTGCCAACTAAGACCTTTTCTGAGCCACCTCTGCTGCGAGTAGCCATGAATCCAGGCAGTGATGTTGAGCAGAGACCTCCAAGTGTCCCCAAGCTGACCTGGGTGAAGGAGGAGAAAGAAGGCCCTGGGACTGCCCCAGCACAGCAGCCTGGAGAGCTGGAGCAATTTCAGCCACCTCAGGAGGGTGAGCGGCAGACCTGGGCCTGCAGCCAGCTTGGCCTCGTCCCATCCCATCCCATCCCATCCCATCCCATCCCATCCCATCCCATCCCATCCCATCCCATCCCATCCCATCCCATCCCATCCCCTGGGGACACGTCCATGGACAGGACAGAAGTGGGGCTGGGGCAGACACCCTGGAGCTGTACTCTGTGCCCTGGGGCATCCCGGGGCTGTCCCTGCCTGGGGAGTGCAGGGCTGGGCTGTGTTCTCCGGCCTCTCCCGCAGCCCCTCAGCTCAAGCTGCGCTCGCTCTTTGCCAGGAGCAGCCATGGAGCGCACTCGAGAGCAGGAACGCAGCCGTGGCCTCTTCCGCACAACAGCGCAGGTACCTGCAGCCATCCCCCCCTGGGCTGGGCCTGCTGTCCCTGCTCAGCCCAGCACCACGCTTGGAGCATCCATACAATGTCCCTCATTTCTTGCCCTTCTGCTGCAGATGATTTGCAAATTCATGAAGAGAATTCGGGAGGAAGAGACCAGTGCCATGGGCACTGTGGTCAGAGCATACTCTCCCATCTTCAAAACCAAGGCCAGTGCTGCCCTGCTGGACATGCTTGTGGAGGAGGGTCCTTCCAGTCCAAAGCAAGTAAGCAGCCTGTGGCCTGGCTTCGATCCTCCCAGGAATTGCTTGGCCACGCCAGCTGCTCACTGCGAGCCTTTGAGGCCGTGGCAGTGCGGTGGGAAGGGAAGCACTTCTCTGGGAAGCTGGGCACATTACTCCTGCTGGCAGCTTTCCAAGTTTCCCTGTGCCTTCTCCAGGTGCTCCCCATGGTGAGGTTCATCTACCAGTGGCTCAAGGCTAATGAGTTTCCTGAGTACAATCTGTACAGGCCCCTTCTGGATATGACAGAGGCACAGCCTGCTGACGTGGTGATGGCTCTCCTGCGTGTGGCCCCATGGTGTGACAGGTACAGGGCCCACGTGCCCAGAGGGCTCAGGGCATCCCCCTGCACACCTGGCCCAGGTGTCTGACAAACAGAGGATTCCGGGGCCCTGTGGCTCCTCCCTTTGTCAGCCCTGGCACAGCAGCCCCCGAGCCTGCTGCCCTCAGGGGCCAGTCCCCACAGGGCTGGGCTGCCACAGAGGGACAGTGGGCAGAGGCAGGGCTGGCAGCCAGCTCAGCTCCCTGCTGCTGCCCAGGCCATGGTGATGTGTCCCAGACCCCCCTGACACAGAACTCTGTCCCCACAGAGCTGCTACCACCATGTGGAAGAGCATCACGTGCTCGTGCAGGGCTGCAGAGCCAGCCATGCTGATACTTCTGGATGTGCTGGGCACCTGGCCAGAGCTCAGCATGTGCACCTCCGACGGGGACCACACGGCTGTCCTTGCCCTGGCTGTGAGTTTCTGCAGCTGACCTTTGCTCACCCCAAGGTCACCTCTCCCTCAGGTCTCCATCCTCCCTCCTCCCATGGCATCTCCCTGCCTCAGGCACTGGGCTCCAACCTGGCCTAGGAGCAGCTCCAGGACCACCAGGCCGGCTGCTGTCCCTACATCTCCACTGGCCTCTCCCTGCCATGCTCGGGCCCTGCCACATGGACACCTGGGCACTGAGCGCTGACTCGGGCTGCTCTGTCCTTCACAGGCAACTGTGGTGATATGGAAGATGCTCCAGCTGCCCTGTGTCCCACATGCAGTGACAGTGTATTTCCCCCGTCTCTTGGTGCATCTGCTCTTGCAAGTGCTGTTCAGCACATTGGATCTGCCAGAGAAGGTCGATACTTTCTGGAAGAGATGCCAGCAGCAACACGGCCTTGCCATCAGCCCCAACAGGTGCTCCATGCCAGTCCTCCTGTCCCTGCCATGTCCCCAGGGCAGCAGCCCGTGCTCCCAGCATCACCTGGGCTTTGCTGTGCACACAGGTTTGCAGTGCAGACCCTGAAGGCCCTGCTCTGCCGACTGCACTATGAGGATGTGGTGGCAGCAGTGGAAGACGAGTGTGGCTGGGACACGCTGCTGTGTGCTGGCACGCACCACTGTGCTGTGGGTGTGCTGGCCAGGTGAGCTGCCCCCAAACAGCGTTTGTGCCCCGTGCCTGGGGTGCCCCACACAGTCCCCGTGGTCAGGGGCCAGAGGGCCTTGTCACCAAGGGATGGCCAAGGACACTGCACAAGCCTGGGAGAGGAGGGTGCCCAAGGGCAGCTTGGCCCCCAAAGGACCCCAGGTCCCCTTGCAGGGTGGTGGAGAAGGGCCAAGCTCCGCCTGGGAGTCAGTCCATGGAGAGGTTTGTCCCGCTGGCTCAGGGTCTTGGTTCCTTTTTCCTCCCGTCAGAGCAATGCGTCACGTGTCCCTACCCTTGTGTTCTGCGATTGCATTCTACCTGCTCGGGCTGCTCAGCAAAGACACGGCACACGGGGATTTGGCCGCCATGGCGTTCCTTGTGGAGGTGAGCCTGAAGGGCAGCGCTGTCTCGCTGAGCTGTCTCCCAGCTCTCTGCCCTCTCGGTGCCGCAGCCGCCCGGGACGATGCCCACGCCCTGTGCTGCTGCCTGGGCCCAGCCCTGTGCGCTGCTGCCCCATCACCGGCCTGTGCCCTTCAGATGTTGGAGTGCCTGGACTCGAGTGAATACCGTGACAGCGTCCTGGAGATCGCATCAAGCAAACTGCAGAGCGAGTGCAGGGAGAGGCGTCGCTTGGCACTCAGAGGCCTTGTGGTGCTCGGCAAGAATTCCTCCATGGTGAGAAGGGGGCAGCGGCTGCTGGCGTGGGGCTGGGGAAGGCAGTGGCTTGCGCTTGGCTGGCCTTTGGGCACTGAGGCAGCTGCTGCCAGCTCTCCTGCCTCCTGCCTCTTGCCTCCTGCCCCAGGCCTTTGGCACAGGCCTTTGGCCTCTGGGCCCTGTGGCAGCAGGGTGGCATTTCACACACTTGTGTTCCACACAGGCCAAAAGAATGTGGGGCCTGCATGAAAGGCTCGTGGAGCTCCTGGGGGAAAATGACAGCCATGTGCTTGGGATGAGCATCGCTCTCCTCAGCCGTTTGTTCCTGTACAATGGTGGCCCGATAACCATCCCCCTCGGCCTGCAGCTGGCTGAGGCGCTCCTGCCGCTCTTTGACAATGTAAGGCTCTGTGTCTCCAGCCATGGCTGCTGCCTGGGCACTGTGCCCTGGGCATTTGCAGGCCTGTGCCCAGGTGGGCCTGAAGCAGCTGATGCTGAGGTCTTTATTTCTTCCTTTCGTACAGGACGATAGCCAGGTGCAGCTGTGCTCCATGTTCATCTTTCGAGAGATGATGGATTTTCTACCAAAGGAGGGAAAAAAGGCCTTGAAGTCCCACGTGCAGCAGAGCCTGCTCCCACTCTCCTTGCACTGCCATGATGAGAACCAGCGCGTGGTTGATGTGAGGACTCGGCAGCTGCTGTGGCTCCCTGGCAGGGCGCTCGGCTGCCTCCTGCTCTGCTGCCTTGCAGGCTGCAGCTCCCTCCTGGTCTTGGCCCAGGGACGTGGGTCCTGTGCCCTGGGCTGTGGTGCCATCTCTGGGTCTCTGCTGCTCTCCAGGCCTCCCGGGAAACGCTGCTCTGTTCCGCCCGATTCCTGAAGAGGAAGGATCTCCAGCAGATGCTGCGGGTGGATCAGACCTGGAGGTTCGGCGAGGGCCTGGTAAGGGCGGGCTGGAAGCCCCAGCCCCAGGCTGGAGAAGCTCAGTGTGTGCGGCTGGCAGCTGTGCCCTGCCCAGTGCCGCACCCAGGGCCGCCAGCCTGTGCCCCACACGCTGCTCCCTTCCCTGGGCCCCGCGGGCTCTACTCCAGCCCCCTGTGGCCCCGAGCCGTGTGCCCATGGAGCCCCGGCACAGCTGCTCTGTCGGGCAGGCCAGCACCGCGGCTCCCCGGGCAGCAGCCGGCCCTCTGCCCCCTCCAGAGCCCGGCGCCAGCGGCTGCTGCCCGGTGCCTCAGGGCTGGGCGGGCACGGGAGGCCGGGGCTGGCCGCAGGCAGCAGTGCCCGGCCGAGGGGCAGAGCCCGCACCAACCCTTCCCTCCCGCCGCTCTCTGCAGCTGGCACAGGACAGGAGCCGAGCGGCTGAGCACCTGCACCGGGCCCTGCTCTACCTGGACAGCCCGCAGGAGTCCCTGCGAGCGGCGGCCATCAGGTTCATTGGTGAGCCACGAACCGGGCTGGGCTCCCTCCCTGCCCCGCCGCAGCTCGGCCCCAGCCCCGGCTGCTGCCCCGGCCCTGGAGCCCCGGCTGCCCTCGGGGCTGCTGCTGCCGGCCTCTGGCAGCCGGGCCCTTGGGCTGAGTCAGGATGCGGCAAGGGCCGGGGCTGAGCCCTGCCGGGGCAGGAGGCCGTGTGGCCCCAGGGCTGGCAGCGCCGCTGGCAGGGAGCTGTGCTGCTGGGATCCTGACAGGCTCTGTGTTCCCAGGGATGGCCGGGCAGCACCTCCGGGGGAACAAACGAGAGCTCCAGAGCATCTGTCAGGGTGAGTGAGGGCAGCGGGCTGCCAGCCCCGGCTGCCAAGGAGAGCTGCAATCCCTGCCCCAGCTGCCCAGGGCTCTGCTCCCTGTGCGGACCAGGCCTGGTGTGGCCAGGGCACACAGATTTCAGGGGCACGAGTGCCAATAGTGTCCAGTGGCTTTGGGCTGATCCCTTTGGTCCCTGCTCCCTCCTGGCCATGGCCAGAGCCACCTGGGTTGGCCCTTGCACGGTGCTCTCCTCAGGTCCCCGCAGATCCAGATCTGACCATGGCTCTGTTCCTCTCTCTTGCAGCCCTTGATGACAAGGCACAGGACATCAGCCCTGCCATCAGAATGCTGGCTCTGGAAACAGCCTTTGTCCTCCGGGCAGCTCAAGGCTCCATCTTGCAGAAGTGGCAAGATGGATTCCGCAGGGCACGCAAGAACCGCCCTTGTCTGTGGGCCCGTGGCTGGCTGTGCTGCTGGAGCTCTGAGGAGAGCTGAATTGAGAGGCTCTCTGTCTGCCGGGGCCATCTGAGCCGGGCAGGATTTTTCTTTAGGATATTTTTTTTATTCCTTCTTCTTTGTTCTTTTTAATATAGATATATTGAAATAGAAATATATTGAATATAGATATAGAATTATATATAGAAATATAGAATTATATATAGAAATATAGAATGTGTTCTCATACCCAGTGTCTCAGGTGCTTTCTCTGGTGCCCAGTGCGCAGGGCATAGGGGGAGAGGGGAAAAGGGTGCTTGTGCTCAGCAAGCTGCCCAGGCGTGCAGTGGGGAAGGGAAAATGGCCAGAAGGTCCTCGGCCTTGGGTGGTTCTGCTGAAGCCTTAACGCTGCCCACAGAGGAGCTGGGCAGGGGCTGGAGCTGTGGGGATCGCTGTGATTGTGGTGCCTGGAGATGGGCATGAGGCTTCTCCCAGCCAGGAAGCACCGTCTGTGTCCTGCAGCCCGTGGGTTGCTGGCGGGATTGCTGAGGGCTCTGAGGCTCTCTCAATCCGGCTCCTCTGGAGCTCCATCGGGGCTGCGCCGCTGCCGGGCAGGTTGGCCGGGCTGGGGGAGAGCAGAGGGGCCAGGGTGGTGGAAGCCCTGAGGAAATTGGGTGTCAGAGGCCACGAGCAGCCCCCAGGCAGTTGCCTTGTTCCTGTCACCCGCTGCTCTGGTGCTTCCCCTGAGAGACTGCCATGCCTGCAGCAGAAGCCCTCGAGGCTGGGCCTCAGCAGCCCCGAGGTGCCCAGGCTGGGCTGTCTCGGGACAAGGAGGGCAAGGAGGCCCTGGCAGGGCACAGCCACTGGGTGCTGCCAGGGCAGCGGGCAGAGGCAGGGCTGGCGGCCAGCCCGGGCCCCCGCGCCTGCCCAGGCCACGGTGCTGAGACCGAGGCTCCCCTGACACAGAGCTCTGTGTCTGCACAGCTTCTGCCTCCATGGGGAGGGTGGTGATGTCTCCTCGAGCAGCGCTGCTGAGTCGCTGCTGCTGAAGCGGCTCTGGACAGAGCAGAAACGGCACCAGAGCGTGCACAGGAACAGCCCTCAGGGCTGGGCTGGAGTGGCCAAGATGCCTCCTTCTCTTGCAGGAATAACAGAGATGGTGGACACAGTCCCTTCAGTATATATGTTCTATAGGCTGTAGTTAGGTTCTTTATTGCAATTGCTATAGAGGTCCTTTCATTGTAAATACATTTTATAGATTGTTGCTATGAAGATTCTTATAACATAAATACATTCTGTAGTTCATTGGTGGTGGTGGTGCTGTTGTGTAAATAAATTGTCCTTGTTTGTCACAGGCTGTCTGTCTTTGCATTTGCTTTGGGCACAGGCAGCATTTGCACAGCTGTGGTTTCCCCTTGCCCTGGGTTCCTGAGGCTGGAGGTCCCTGGGGGTGCTGGCACAGCCACCCTGGGGCTGGGGTCCCCGTGCACAGGGGGGAACCACTGGTGGCGCTCCCGGCACTGGGCACCGCTCGTGTTCCTGGGCTGCTGCAGAGCGGTGTCCCCAAGAGCAAAGCTGTCACCAGCAGAGAGGGGGCTCTGACAGGAGCAGCCCCTGCAGCAATGCAAAGCAGGCAGGAAACCTTCTGCCACCCTTCCTGCTGCAGCCACAGGTTTGAGCTGTTCCTAAAGATCCTGTTGGGCTGTCTGAGACACTTGGGCCAAGGCATTGCTTCCAAGCTGGGCCACTTTGGCCGGGCTGGGTGGAGCCCCAGGGCAGGGGGCAGCGTGTGCAACGGCCCTTGGTGACACGGTGCAGCATGGTAACCGTGGAATGGAACGGGACAGGGTGTCCAAGGGCCCTTTGTGACATGGGGTGACATTAGTGTTGGCGGTGACACAGCCACACCACAGTGCCTGGTGCACGTGACAGGGCAGGACGGGACAGAGTGGTGCTGTGAGGAGCCCCCGCACGGCGCACTCATTCCTTGCTGACCCAGAGCCTTTCTGAGGCGTTCCTCCTGCGGGTCACCTCGAGGCCAGACCACAGCACTCGGTGACCTGCAGCCTTCCCGAGGCTTCACTTCTGGTGAGGTGAAGCACCACACTTCTCAGGTGTGCTCGAGCCCAGACCGTGGCATTTCCTCACCGCGGTCCTTGACGACGAGTCTCCTGTCCTTGTGGTGGCACGAGCCCCTGAGACCCAAGTGCAGGACTGGCTGTCCTGCAGCCTTGCCAAGACTTCACTCCTGCAGGTGCCTTCCAGGCACAGCTGCAGGACTTGCCAACTAAGACCTTTTCTGAGCCACCTCTGCTGCGAGTAGCCATGAATCCAGGCAGTGATGTTGAGCAGAGACCTCCAAGTGTCCCCAAGCTGACCTGGGTGAAGGAGGAGAAAGAAGGCCCTGGGACTGCCCCAGCACAGCAGCCTGGAGAGCTGGAGCAATTTCAGCCACCTCAGGAGGGTGAGCGGCAGACCTGGGCCTGCAGCCAGCTTGGCCTCGTCCCATCCCATCCCATCCCATCCCATCCCATCCCATCCCATCCCATCCCATCCCATCCCATCCCATCCCATCCCATCCCATCCCCTGGGGACACGTCCATGGACAGGACAGAAGTGGGGCTGGGGCAGACACCCTGGAGCTGTACTCTGTGCCCTGGGGCATCCCGGGGCTGTCCCTGCCTGGGGAGTGCAGGGCTGGGCTGTGTTCTCCGGCCTCTCCCGCAGCCCCTCAGCTCAAGCTGCGCTCGCTCTTTGCCAGGAGCAGCCATGGAGCGCACTCGAGAGCAGGAACGCAGCCGTGGCCTCTTCCGCACAACAGCGCAGGTACCTGCAGCCATCCCCCCCTGGGCTGGGCCTGCTGTCCCTGCTCAGCCCAGCACCACGCTTGGAGCATCCATACAATGTCCCTCATTTCTTGCCCTTCTGCTGCAGATGATTTGCAAATTCATGAAGAGAATTCGGGAGGAAGAGACCAGTGCCATGGGCACTGTGGTCAGAGCATACTCTCCCATCTTCAAAACCAAGGCCAGTGCTGCCCTGCTGGACATGCTTGTGGAGGAGGGTCCTTCCAGTCCAAAGCAAGTAAGCAGCCTGTGGCCTGGCTTCGATCCTCCCAGGAATTGCTTGGCCACGCCAGCTGCTCACTGCGAGCCTTTGAGGCCGTGGCAGTGCGGTGGGAAGGGAAGCACTTCTCTGGGAAGCTGGGCACATTACTCCTGCTGGCAGCTTTCCAAGTTTCCCTGTGCCTTCTCCAGGTGCTCCCCATGGTGAGGTTCATCTACCAGTGGCTCAAGGCTAATGAGTTTCCTGAGTACAATCTGTACAGGCCCCTTCTGGATATGACAGAGGCACAGCCTGCTGACGTGGTGATGGCTCTCCTGCGTGTGGCCCCATGGTGTGACAGGTACAGGGCCCACGTGCCCAGAGGGCTCAGGGCATCCCCCTGCACACCTGGCCCAGGTGTCTGACAAACAGAGGATTCCGGGGCCCTGTGGCTCCTCCCTTTGTCAGCCCTGGCACAGCAGCCCCCGAGCCTGCTGCCCTCAGGGGCCAGTCCCCACAGGGCTGGGCTGCCACAGAGGGACAGTGGGCAGAGGCAGGGCTGGCAGCCAGCTCAGCTCCCTGCTGCTGCCCAGGCCATGGTGATGTGTCCCAGACCCCCCTGACACAGAACTCTGTCCCCACAGAGCTGCTACCACCATGTGGAAGAGCATCATGTGCTCGTGCAGGGCTGCAGAGCCAGCCATGCTGATACTTCTGGATGTGCTGGGCACCTGGCCAGAGCTCAGCATGTGCACCTCCGACGGGGACCACACGGCTGTCCTTGCCCTGGCTGTGAGTTTCTGCAGCTGACCTTTGCTCACCCCAAGGTCACCTCTCCCTCAGGTCTCCATCCTCCCTCCTCCCATGGCATCTCCCTGCCTCAGGCACTGGGCTCCAACCTGGCCTAGGAGCAGCTCCAGGACCACCAGGCCGGCTGCTGTCCCTACATCTCCACTGGCCTCTCCCTGCCATGCTCGGGCCCTGCCACATGGACACCTGGGCACTGAGCGCTGACTCGGGCTGCTCTGTCCTTCACAGGCAACTGTGGTGATATGGAAGATGCTCCAGCTGCCCTGTGTCCCACATGCAGTGACAGTGTATTTCCCCCGTCTCTTGGTGCATCTGCTCTTGCAAGTGCTGTTCAGCACATTGGATCTGCCAGAGAAGGTCGATACTTTCTGGAAGAGATGCCAGCAGCAACACGGCCTTGCCATCAGCCCCAACAGGTGCTCCATGCCAGTCCTCCTGTCCCTGCCATGTCCCCAGGGCAGCAGCCCGTGCTCCCAGCATCACCTGGGCTTTGCTGTGCACACAGGTTTGCAGTGCAGACCCTGAAGGCCCTGCTCTGCCGACTGCACTATGAGGATGTGGTGGCAGCAGTGGAAGACGAGTGTGGCTGGGACACGCTGCTGTGTGCTGGCACGCACCACTGTGCTGTGGGTGTGCTGGCCAGGTGAGCTGCCCCCAAACAGCGTTTGTGCCCCGTGCCTGGGGTGCCCCACACAGTCCCCGTGGTCAGGGGCCAGAGGGCCTTGTCACCAAGGGATGGCCAAGGACACTGCACAAGCCTGGGAGAGGAGGGTGCCCAAGGGCAGCTTGGCCCCCAAAGGACCCCAGGTCCCCTTGCAGGGTGGTGGAGAAGGGCCAAGCTCCGCCTGGGAGTCAGTCCATGGAGAGGTTTGTCCCGCTGGCTCAGGGTCTTGGTTCCTTTTTCCTCCCGTCAGAGCAATGCGTCACGTGTCCCTACCCTTGTGTTCTGCGATTGCATTCTACCTGCTCGGGCTGCTCAGCAAAGACACGGCACACGGGGATTTGGCCGCCATGGCGTTCCTTGTGGAGGTGAGCCTGAAGGGCAGCGCTGTCTCGCTGAGCTGTCTCCCAGCTCTCTGCCCTCTCGGTGCCGCAGCCGCCCGGGACGATGCCCACGCCCTGTGCTGCTGCCTGGGCCCAGCCCTGTGCGCTGCTGCCCCATCACCGGCCTGTGCCCTTCAGATGTTGGAGTGCCTGGACTCGAGTGAATACCGTGACAGCGTCCTGGAGATCGCATCAAGCAAACTGCAGAGCGAGTGCAGGGAGAGGCGTCGCTTGGCACTCAGAGGCCTTGTGGTGCTCGGCAAGAATTCCTCCATGGTGAGAAGGGGGCAGCGGCTGCTGGCGTGGGGCTGGGGAAGGCAGTGGCTTGCGCTTGGCTGGCCTTTGGGCACTGAGGCAGCTGCTGCCAGCTCTCCTGCCTCCTGCCTCTTGCCTCCTGCCCCAGGCCTTTGGCACAGGCCTTTGGCCTCTGGGCCCTGTGGCAGCAGGGTGGCATTTCACACACTTGTGTTCCACACAGGCCAAAAGAATGTGGGGCCTGCATGAAAGGCTCGTGGAGCTCCTGGGGGAAAATGACAGCCATGTGCTTGGGATGAGCATCGCTCTCCTCAGCCGTTTGTTCCTGTACAATGGTGGCCCGATAACCATCCCCCTCGGCCTGCAGCTGGCTGAGGCGCTCCTGCCGCTCTTTGACAATGTAAGGCTCTGTGTCTCCAGCCATGGCTGCTGCCTGGGCACTGTGCCCTGGGCATTTGCAGGCCTGTGCCCAGGTGGGCCTGAAGCAGCTGATGCTGAGGTCTTCATTTCTTCCTTTCGTACAGGACGATAGCCAGGTGCAGCTGTGCTCCATGTTCATCTTTCGAGAGATGATGGATTTTCTACCAAAGGAGGGAAAAAAGGCCTTGAAGTCCCACGTGCAGCAGAGCCTGCTCCCACTCTCCTTGCACTGCCATGATGAGAACCAGCGCGTGGTTGATGTGAGGACTCGGCAGCTGCTGTGGCTCCCTGGCAGGGCGCTCGGCTGCCTCCTGCTCTGCTGCCTTGCAGGCTGCAGCTCCCTCCTGGTCTTGGCCCAGGGACGTGGGTCCTGTGCCCTGGGCTGTGGTGCCATCTCTGGGTCTCTGCTGCTCTCCAGGCCTCCCGGGAAACGCTGCTCTGTTCCGCCCGATTCCTGAAGAGGAAGGATCTCCAGCAGATGCTGCGGGTGGATCAGACCTGGAGGTTCGGCGAGGGCCTGGTAAGGGCGGGCTGGAAGCCCCAGCCCCAGGCTGGAGAAGCTCAGTGTGTGCGGCTGGCAGCTGTGCCCTGCCCAGTGCCGCACCCAGGGCCGCCAGCCTGTGCCCCACACGCTGCTCCCTTCCCTGGGCCCCGCGGGCTCTACTCCAGCCCCCTGTGGCCCCGAGCCGTGTGCCCATGGAGCCCCGGCACAGCTGCTCTGTCGGGCAGGCCAGCACCGCGGCTCCCCGGGCAGCAGCCGGCCCTCTGCCCCCTCCAGAGCCCGGCGCCAGCGGCTGCTGCCCGGTGCCTCAGGGCTGGGCGGGCACGGGAGGCCGGGGCTGGCCGCAGGCAGCAGTGCCCGGCCGAGGGGCAGAGCCCGCAGCAACCCTTCCCTCCCGCCGCTCTCTGCAGCTGGCACAGGACAGGAGCCGAGCGGCTGAGCACCTGCACCGGGCCCTGCTCTACCTGGACAGCCCGCAGGAGTCCCTGCGAGCGGCGGCCATCAGGTTCATTGGTGAGCCACGAACCGGGCTGGGCTCCCTCCCTGCCCCGCCGCAGCTCGGCCCCAGCCCCGGCTGCTGCCCCGGCCCTGGAGCCCCGGCTGCCCTCGGGGCTGCTGCTGCCGGCCTCTGGCAGCCGGGCCCTTGGGCTGAGTCAGGATGCGGCAAGGGCCGGGGCTGAGCCCTGCCGGGGCAGGAGGCCGTGTGGCCCCAGGGCTGGCAGCGCCGCTGGCAGGGAGCTGTGCTGCTGGGATCCTGACAGGCTCTGTGTTCCCAGGGATGGCCGGGCAGCACCTCCGGGGGAACAAACGAGAGCTCCAGAGCATCTGTCAGGGTGAGTGAGGGCAGCAGGCTGCCAGCCCCGGCTGCCAAGGAGAGCTGCAATCCCTGCCCCAGCTGCCCAGGGCTCTGCTCCCTGTGCGGACCAGGCCTGGTGTGGCCAGGGCACACAGATTTCAGGGGCACGAGTGCCAATAGTGTCCAGTGGCTTTGGGCTGATCCCTTTGGTCCCTGCTCCCTCCTGGCCATGGCCAGAGCCACCTGGGTTGGCCCTTGCACGGTGCTCTCCTCAGGTCCCCACAGATCCAGATCTGACCATGGCTCTGTTCCTCTCTCTTGCAGCCCTTGATGACAAGGCACAGGACATCAGCCCTGCCATCAGAATGCTGGCTCTGGAAACAGCCTTTGTCCTCCGGGCAGCTCAAGGCTCCATCTTGCAGAAGTGGCAAGATGGATTCCGCAGGGCACGCAAGAACCGCCCTTGTCTGTGGGCCCGTGGCTGGCTGTGCTGCTGGAGCTCTGAGGAGAGCTGAATTGAGAGGCTCTCTGTCTGCCGGGGCCATCTGAGCCGGGCAGGATTTTTCTTTAGGATATTTTTTTTATTCCTTCTTCTTTGTTCTTTTTAATATAGATATATAGAAATAGAAATATATTGAATATAGATATAGAATTATATATAGAAATATAGAATTATATATAGAAATATAGAATGTGTTCTCATACCCAGTGTCTCAGGTGCTTTCTCTGGTGCCCAGTGCGCAGGGCATAGGGGGAGAGGGGAAAAGGGTGCTTGTGCTCAGCAAGCTGCCCAGGCGTGCAGTGGGGAAGGGAAAATGGCAAGAAGGCCCTCGGCCTTGGGTGGTTCTGCTGAAGCCTTAACGCTGCCCACAGAGGAGCTGGGCAGGGGCTGGAGCTGTGGGGATCGCTGTGATTGTGGTGCCTGGAGATGGGCATGAGGCTTCTCCCAGCCAGGAAGCACCGTCTGTGTCCTGCAGCCCGTGGGTTGCTGGCGGGATTGCTGAGGGCTCTGAGGCTCTCTCAATCCGGCTCCTCTGGAGCTCCATCGGGGCTGCGCCGCTGCCGGGCAGGTTGGCCGGGCTGGGGGAGAGCAGAGGGGCCAGGGTGGTGGAAGCCCTGAGGAAATTGGGTGTCAGAGGCCACGAGCAGCCCCCAGGCAGTTGCCTTGTTCCTGTCACCCGCTGCTCTGGTGCTTCCCCTGAGAGACTGCCATGCCTGCAGCAGAAGCCCTCGAGGCTGGGCCTCAGCAGCCCCGAGGTGCCCAGGCTGGGCTGTCTCGGGACAAGGAGGGCAAGGAGGCCCTGGCAGGGCACAGCCACTGGGTGCTGCCAGGGCAGCGGGCAGAGGCAGGGCTGGCGGCCAGCCCGGGCCCCCGCGCCTGCCCAGGCCACGGTGCTGAGACCGAGGCTCCCCTGACACAGAGCTCTGTGTCTGCACAGCTTCTGCCTCCATGGGGAGGGTGGTGATGTCTCCTCGAGCAGCGCTGCTGAGTCGCTGCTGCTGAAGCGGCTCTGGACAGAGCAGAAACGGCACCAGAGCGTGCACAGGAACAGCCCTCAGGGCTGGGCTGGAGTGGCCAAGATGCCTCCTTCTCTTGCAGGAATAACAGAGATGGTGGACACAGTCCCTTCAGTATATATGTTCTATAGGCTGTAGTTAGGTTCTTTATTGCAATTGCTATAGAGGTCCTTTCATTGTAAATACATTTTATAGATTGTTGCTATGAAGATTCTTATAACATAAATACATTCTGTAGTTCATTGGTGGTGGTGGTGCTGTTGTGTAAATAAATTGTCCTTGTTTGTCACAGGCTGTCTGTCTTTGCATTTGCTTTGGGCACAGGCAGCATTTGCACAGCTGTGGTTTCCCCTTGCCCTGGGTTCCTGAGGCTGGAGGTCCCTGGGGGTGCTGGCACAGCCACCCTGGGGCTGGGGTCCCCGTGCACAGGGGGGAACCACTGGTGGCGCTCCCGGCACTGGGCACCGCTCGTGTTCCTGGGCTGCTGCAGAGCGGTGTCCCCAAGAGCAAAGCTGTCACCAGCAGAGAGGGGGCTCTGACAGGAGCAGCCCCTGCAGCAATGCAAAGCAGGCAGGAAACCTTCTGCCACCCTTCCTGCTGCAGCCACAGGTTTGAGCTGTTCCTAAAGATCCTGTTGGGCTGTCTGAGACACTTGGGCCAAGGCATTGCTTCCAAGCTGGGCCACTTTGGCCGGGCTGGGTGGAGCCCCAGGGCAGGGGGCAGCGTGTGCAACGGCCCTTGGTGACACGGTGCAGCATGGTAACCGTGGAATGGAACGGGACAGGGTGTCCAAGGGCCCTTTGTGACATGGGGTGACATTAGTGTTGGCGGTGACACAGCCACACCACAGTGCCTGGTGCACGTGACAGGGCAGGACGGGACAGAGTGGTGCTGTGAGGAGCCCCCGCACGGCGCACTCATTCCTTGCTGACCCAGAGCCTTTCTGAGGCGTTACTCCTGCGGGTCACCTCGAGGCCAGACCACAGCACTCGGTGACCTGCAGCCTTCCCGAGGCTTCACTTCTGGTGAGGTGAAGCACCACACTTCTCAGGTGTGCTCGAGCCCAGACCGTGGCATTTCCTCACCGCGGTCCTTGACGACGAGTCTCCTGTCCTTGTGGCACGAGCCCCTGAGACCCAAGTGCAGGACTGGCTGTCCTGCAGCCTTGCCAAGACTTCACTCCTGCAGGTGCCTTCCAGGCACAGCTGCAGGACTTGCCAACTAAGACCTTTTCTGAGCCACCTCTGCTGCGAGTAGCCATGAATCCAGGCAGTGATGTTGAGCAGAGGCCTCCAAGTGTCCCCAAGCTGACCTGGGTGAAGGAGGAGAAAGAAGGCCCTGGGACTGCCCCAGCACAGCAGCCTGGAGAGCTGGAGCAATTTCAGCCACCTCAGGAGGGTGAGCGGCAGACCTGGGCCTGCAGCCAGCTTGGCCTCGTCCCATCCCATCCCATCCCATCCCATCCCATCCCATCCCATCCCATCCCATCCCATCCCATCCCATCCCATCCCATCCCATCCCATCCCCTGGGGACACGTCCATGGACAGGACAGAAGTGGGGCTGGGGCAGACACCCTGGAGCTGTACTCTGTGCCCTGGGGCATCCCGGGGCTGTCCCTGCCTGGGGAGTGCAGGGCTGGGCTGTGTTCTCCGGCCTCTCCCGCAGCCCCTCAGCTCAAGCTGCGCTCGCTCTTTGCCAGGAGCAGCCATGGAGCGCACTCGAGAGCAGGAACGCAGCCGTGGCCTCTTCCGCACAACAGCGCAGGTACCTGCAGCCATCCCCCCCTGGGCTGGGCCTGCTGTCCCTGCTCAGCCCAGCACCACGCTTGGAGCATCCATACAATGTCCCTCATTTCTTGCCCTTCTGCTGCAGATGATTTGCAAATTCATGAAGAGAATTCGGGAGGAAGAGACCAGTGCCATGGGCACTGTGGTCAGAGCATACTCTCCCATCTTCAAAACCAAGGCCAGTGCTGCCCTGCTGGACATGCTTGTGGAGGAGGGTCCTTCCAGTCCAAAGCAAGTAAGCAGCCTGTGGCCTGGCTTCGATCCTCCCAGGAATTGCTTGGCCACGCCAGCTGCTCACTGCGAGCCTTTGAGGCCGTGGCAGTGCGGTGGGAAGGGAAGCACTTCTCTGGGAAGCTGGGCACATTACTCCTGCTGGCAGCTTTCCAAGTTTCCCTGTGCCTTCTCCAGGTGCTCCCCATGGTGAGGTTCATCTACCAGTGGCTCAAGGCTAATGAGTTTCCTGAGTACAATCTGTACAGGCCCCTTCTGGATATGACAGAGGCACAGCCTGCTGACGTGGTGATGGCTCTCCTGCGTGTGGCCCCATGGTGTGACAGGTACAGGGCCCATGTGCCCAGAGGGCTCAGGGCATCCCCCTGCACACCTGGCCCAGGTGTCTGACAAACAGAGGATTCCGGGGCCCTGTGGCTCCTCCCTTTGTCAGCCCTGGCACAGCAGCCCCCGAGCCTGCTGCCCTCAGGGGCCAGTCCCCACAGGGCTGGGCTGCCACAGAGGGACAGTGGGCAGAGGCAGGGCTGGCAGCCAGCTCAGCTCCCTGCTGCTGCCCAGGCCATGGTGATGTGTCCCAGACCCCCCTGACACAGAACTCTGTCCCCACAGAGCTGCTACCACCATGTGGAAGAGCATCATGTGCTCGTGCAGGGCTGCAGAGCCAGCCATGCTGATACTTCTGGATGTGCTGGGCACCTGGCCAGAGCTCAGCATGTGCACCTCCGACGGGGACCACACGGCTGTCCTTGCCCTGGCTGTGAGTTTCTGCAGCTGACCTTTGCTCACCCCAAGGTCACCTCTCCCTCAGGTCTCCATCCTCCCTCCTCCCATGGCATCTCCCTGCCTCAGGCACTGGGCTCCAACCTGGCCTAGGAGCAGCTCCAGGACCACCAGGCCGGCTGCTGTCCCTACATCTCCACTGGCCTCTCCCTGCCATGCTCGGGCCCTGCCACATGGACACCTGGGCACTGAGCGCTGACTCGGGCTGCTCTGTCCTTCACAGGCAACTGTGGTGATATGGAAGATGCTCCAGCTGCCCTGTGTCCCACATGCAGTGACAGTGTATTTCCCCCGTCTCTTGGTGCATCTGCTCTTGCAAGTGCTGTTCAGCACATTGGATCTGCCAGAGAAGGTCGATACTTTCTGGAAGAGATGCCAGCAGCAACACGGCCTTGCCATCAGCCCCAACAGGTGCTCCATGCCAGTCCTCCTGTCCCTGCCATGTCCCCAGGGCAGCAGCCCGTGCTCCCAGCATCACCTGGGCTTTGCTGTGCACACAGGTTTGCAGTGCAGACCCTGAAGGCCCTGCTCTGCCGACTGCACTATGAGGATGTGGTGGCAGCAGTGGAAGACGAGTGTGGCTGGGACACGCTGCTGTGTGCTGGCACGCACCACTGTGCTGTGGGTGTGCTGGCCAGGTGAGCTGCCCCCAAACAGCGTTTGTGCCCCGTGCCTGGGGTGCCCCACACAGTCCCCGTGGTCAGGGGCCAGAGGGCCTTGTCACCAAGGGATGGCCAAGGACACTGCACAAGCCTGGGAGAGGAGGGTGCCCAAGGGCAGCTTGGCCCCCAAAGGACCCCAGGTCCCCTTGCAGGGTGGTGGAGAAGGGCCAAGCTCCTCCTGGGAGTCAGTCCATGGAGAGGTTTGTCCCGCTGGCTCAGGGTCTTGGTTCCTTTTTCCTCCCGTCAGAGCAATGCGTCACGTGTCCCTACCCTTGTGTTCTGCGATTGCATTCTACCTGCTCGGGCTGCTCAGCAAAGACACGGCACACGGGGATTTGGCCGCCATGGCGTTCCTTGTGGAGGTGAGCCTGAAGGGCAGCGCTGTCTCGCTGAGCTGTCTCCCAGCTCTCTGCCCTCTCGGTGCCGCAGCCGCCCGGGACGATGCCCACGCCCTGTGCTGCTGCCTGGGCCCAGCCCTGTGCGCTGCTGCCCCATCACCGGCCTGTGCCCTTCAGATGTTGGAGTGCCTGGACTTGAGTGAATACCGTGACAGCGTCCTGGAGATCGCATCAAGCAAACTGCAGAGCGAGTGCAGGGAGAGGCGTCGCTTGGCACTCAGAGGCCTTGTGGTGCTCGGCAAGAATTCCTCCATGGTGAGAAGGGGGCAGCGGCTGCTGGCGTGGGGCTGGGGAAGGCAGTGGCTTGCGCTTGGCTGGCCTTTGGGCACTGAGGCAGCTGCTGCCAGCTCTCCTGCCTCCTGCCTCTTGCCTCCTGCCCCAGGCCTTTGGCACAGGCCTTTGGCCTCTGGGCCCTGTGGCAGCAGGGTGGCATTTCACACACTTGTGTTCCACACAGGCCAAAAGAATGTGGGGCCTGCATGAAAGGCTCGTGGAGCTCCTGGGGGAAAATGACAGCCATGTGCTTGGGATGAGCATCGCTCTCCTCAGCCGTTTGTTCCTGTACAATGGTGGCCCGATAACCATCCCCCTCGGCCTGCAGCTGGCTGAGGCGCTCCTGCCGCTCTTTGACAATGTAAGGCTCTGTGTCTCCAGCCATGGCTGCTGCCTGGGCACTGTGCCCTGGGCATTTGCAGGCCTGTGCCCAGGTGGGCCTGAAGCAGCTGATGCTGAGGTCTTTATTTCTTCCTTTCGTACAGGACGATAGCCAGGTGCAGCTGTGCTCCATGTTCATCTTTCGAGAGATGATGGATTTTCTACCAAAGGAGGGAAAAAAGGCCTTGAAGTCCCACGTGCAGCAGAGCCTGCTCCCACTCTCCTTGCACTGCCATGATGAGAACCAGCGCGTGGTTGATGTGAGGACTCGGCAGCTGCTGTGGCTCCCTGGCAGGGCGCTCGGCTGCCTCCTGCTCTGCTGCCTTGCAGGCTGCAGCTCCCTCCTGGTCTTGGCCCAGGGACGTGGGTCCTGTGCCCTGGGCTGTGGTGCCATCTCTGGGTCTCTGCTGCTCTCCAGGCCTCCCGGGAAACGCTGCTCTGTTCCGCCCGATTCCTGAAGAGGAAGGATCTCCAGCAGATGCTGCGGGTGGATCAGACCTGGAGGTTCAGCGAGGGCCTGGTAAGGGCGGGCTGGAAGCCCCAGCCCCAGGCTGGAGAAGCTCAGTGTGTGCGGCTGGCAGCTGTGCCCTGCCCAGTGCCGCACCCAGGGCCGCCAGCCTGTGCCCCACACGCTGCTCCCTTCCCTGGGCCCCGCGGGCTCTACTCCAGCCCCCTGTGGCCCCGAGCCGTGTGCCCATGGAGCCCCGGCACAGCTGCTCTGTCGGGCAGGCCAGCACCGCGGCTCCCCGGGCAGCAGCCGGCCCTCTGCCCCCTCCAGAGCCCGGCGCCAGCGGCTGCTGCCCGGTGCCTCAGGGCTGGGCGGGCACGGGAGGCCGGGGCTGGCCGCAGGCAGCAGTGCCCGGCCGAGGGGCAGAGCCCGCACCAACCCTTCCCTCCCGCCGCTCTCTGCAGCTGGCACAGGACAGGAGCCGAGCGGCTGAGCACCTGCACCGGGCCCTGCTCTACCTGGACAGCCCGCAGGAGTCCCTGCGAGCGGCGGCCATCAGGTTCATTGGTGAGCCACGAACCGGGCTGGGCTCCCTCCCTGCCCCGCCGCAGCTCGGCCCCAGCCCCGGCTGCTGCCCCGGCCCTGGAGCCCCGGCTGCCCTCGGGGCTGCTGCTGCCGGCCTCTGGCAGCCGGGCCCTTGGGCTGAGTCAGGATGCGGCAAGGGCCGGGGCTGAGCCCTGCCGGGGCAGGAGGCCGTGTGGCCCCAGGGCTGGCAGCGCCGCTGGCAGGGAGCTGTGCTGCTGGGATCCTGACAGGCTCTGTGTTCCCAGGGATGGCCGGGCAGCACCTCCGGGGGAACAAACGAGAGCTCCAGAGCATCTGTCAGGGTGAGTGAGGGCAGCGGGCTGCCAGCCCCGGCTGCCAAGGAGAGCTGCAATCCCTGCCCCAGCTGCCCAGGGCTCTGCTCCCTGTGCGGACCAGGCCTGGTGTGGCCAGGGCACACAGATTTCAGGGGCACGAGTGCCAATAGTGTCCAGTGGCTTTGGGCTGATCCCTTTGGTCCCTGCTCCCTCCTGGCCATGGCCAGAGCCACCTGGGTTGGCCCTTGCACGGTGCTCTCCTCAGGTCCCCGCAGATCCAGATCTGACCATGGCTCTGTTCCTCTCTCTTGCAGCCCTTGATGACAAGGCACAGGACATCAGCCCTGCCATCAGAATGCTGGCTCTGGAAACAGCCTTTGTCCTCCGGGCAGCTCAAGGCTCCATCTTGCAGAAGTGGCAAGATGGATTCCGCAGGGCACGCAAGAACCGCCCTTGTCTGTGGGCCCGTGGCTGGCTGTGCTGCTGGAGCTCTGAGGAGAGCTGAATTGAGAGGCTCTCTGTCTGCCGGGGCCATCTGAGCCGGGCAGGATTTTTCTTTAGGATATTTTTTTTATTCCTTCTTCTTTGTTCTTTTTAATATAGATATATAGAAATAGAAATATATAGAATATAGATATAGAATTATATATAGAAATATAGAATTATATATAGAAATATAGAATGTGTTCTCATACCCAGTGTCTCAGGTGCTTTCTCTGGTGCCCAGTGCGCAGGGCATAGGGGGAGAGGGGAAAAGGGTGCTTGTGCTCAGCAAGCTGCCCAGGCGTGCAGTGGGGAAGGGAAAATGGCAAGAAGGCCCTCGGCCTTGGGTGGTTCTGCTGAAGCCTTAACGCTGCCCACAGAGGAGCTGGGCAGGGGCTGGAGCTGTGGGGATCGCTGTGATTGTGGTGCCTGGAGATGGGCATGAGGCTTCTCCCAGCCAGGAAGCACCGTCTGTGTCCTGCAGCCCGTGGGTTGCTGGCGGGATTGCTGAGGGCTCTGAGGCTCTCTCAATCCGGCTCCTCTGGAGCTCCATCGGGGCTGCGCCGCTGCCGGGCAGGTTGGCCGGGCTGGGGGAGAGCAGAGGGGCCAGGGTGGTGGAAGCCCTGAGGAAATTGGGTGTCAGAGGCCACGAGCAGCCCCCAGGCAGTTGCCTTGTTCCTGTCACCCGCTGCTCTGGTGCTTCCCCTGAGAGACTGCCATGCCTGCAGCAGAAGCCCTCGAGGCTGGGCCTCAGCAGCCCCGAGGTGCCCAGGCTGGGCTGTCTCGGGACAAGGAGGGCAAGGAGGCCCTGGCAGGGCACAGCCACTGGGTGCTGCCAGGGCAGCGGGCAGAGGCAGGGCTGGCGGCCAGCCCGGGCCCCCGCGCCTGCCCAGGCCACGGTGCTGAGACCGAGGCTCCCCTGACACAGAGCTCTGTGTCTGCACAGCTTCTGCCTCCATGGGGAGGGTGGTGATGTCTCCTCGAGCAGCGCTGCTGAGTCGCTGCTGCTGAAGCGGCTCTGGACAGAGCAGAAACGGCACCAGAGCGTGCACAGGAACAGCCCTCAGGGCTGGGCTGGAGTGGCCAAGATGCCTCCTTCTCTTGCAGGAATAACAGAGATGGTGGACACAGTCCCTTCAGTATATATGTTCTATAGGCTGTAGTTAGGTTCTTTATTGCAATTGCTATAGAGGTCCTTTCATTGTAAATACATTTTATAGATTGTTGCTATGAAGATTCTTATAACATAAATACATTCTGTAGTTCATTGGTGGTGGTGGTGCTGTTGTGTAAATAAATTGTCCTTGTTTGTCACAGGCTGTCTGTCTTTGCATTTGCTTTGGGCACAGGCAGCATTTGCACAGCTGTGGTTTCCCCTTGCCCTGGGTTCCTGAGGCTGGAGGTCCCTGGGGGTGCTGGCACAGCCACCCTGGGGCTGGGGTCCCCGTGCACAGGGGGGAACCACTGGTGGCGCTCCCGGCACTGGGCACCGCTCGTGTTCCTGGGCTGCTGCAGAGCGGTGTCCCCAAGAGCAAAGCTGTCACCAGCAGAGAGGGGGCTCTGACAGGAGCAGCCCCTGCAGCAATGCAAAGCAGGCAGGAAACCTTCTGCCACCCTTCCTGCTGCAGCCACAGGTTTGAGCTGTTCCTAAAGATCCTGTTGGGCTGTCTGAGACACTTGGGCCAAGGCATTGCTTCCAAGCTGGGCCACTTTGGCCGGGCTGGGTGGAGCCCCAGGGCAGGGGGCAGCGTGTGCAACGGCCCTTGGTGACACGGTGCAGCATGGTAACCGTGGAATGGAACGGGACAGGGTGTCCAAGGGCCCTTTGTGACATGGGGTGACATTAGTGTTGGCGGTGACACAGCCACACCACAGTGCCTGGTGCACGTGACAGGGCAGGACGGGACAGAGTGGTGCTGTGAGGAGCCCCCGCACGGCGCACTCATTCCTTGCTGACCCAGAGCCTTTCTGAGGCGTTACTCCTGCGGGTCACCTCGAGGCCAGACCACAGCACTCGGTGACCTGCAGCCTTCCCGAGGCTTCACTTCTGGTGAGGTGAAGCACCACACTTCTCAGGTGTGCTCGAGCCCAGACCGTGGCATTTCCTCACCGCGGTCCTTGACGACGAGTCTCCTGTCCTTGTGGCACGAGCCCCTGAGACCCAAGTGCAGGACTGGCTGTCCTGCAGCCTTGCCAAGACTTCACTCCTGCAGGTGCCTTCCAGGCACAGCTGCAGGACTTGCCAACTAAGACCTTTTCTGAGCCACCTCTGCTGCGAGTAGCCATGAATCCAGGCAGTGATGTTGAGCAGAGGCCTCCAAGTGTCCCCAAGCTGACCTGGGTGAAGGAGGAGAAAGAAGGCCCTGGGACTGCCCCAGCACAGCAGCCTGGAGAGCTGGAGCAATTTCAGCCACCTCAGGAGGGTGAGCGGCAGACCTGGGCCTGCAGCCAGCTTGGCCTCGTCCCATCCCATCCCATCCCATCCCATCCCATCCCATCCCATCCCATCCCATCCCATCCCATCCCATCCCCTGGGGACACGTCCATGGACAGGACAGAAGTGGGGCTGGGGCAGACACCCTGGAGCTGTACTCTGTGCCCTGGGGCATCCCGGGGCTGTCCCTGCCTGGGGAGTGCAGGGCTGGGCTGTGTTCTCCGGCCTCTCCCGCAGCCCCTCAGCTCAAGCTGCGCTCGCTCTTTGCCAGGAGCAGCCATGGAGCGCACTCGAGAGCAGGAACGCAGCCGTGGCCTCTTCCGCACAACAGCGCAGGTACCTGCAGCCATCCCCCCCTGGGCTGGGCCTGCTGTCCCTGCTCAGCCCAGCACCACGCTTGGAGCATCCATACAATGTCCCTCATTTCTTGCCCTTCTGCTGCAGATGATTTGCAAATTCATGAAGAGAATTCGGGAGGAAGAGACCAGTGCCATGGGCACTGTGGTCAGAGCATACTCTCCCATCTTCAAAACCAAGGCCAGTGCTGCCCTGCTGGACATGCTTGTGGAGGAGGGTCCTTCCAGTCCAAAGCAAGTAAGCAGCCTGTGGCCTGGCTTCGATCCTCCCAGGAATTGCTTGGCCACGCCAGCTGCTCACTGCGAGCCTTTGAGGCCGTGGCAGTGCGGTGGGAAGGGAAGCACTTCTCTGGGAAGCTGGGCACATTACTCCTGCTGGCAGCTTTCCAAGTTTCCCTGTGCCTTCTCCAGGTGCTCCCCATGGTGAGGTTCATCTACCAGTGGCTCAAGGCTAATGAGTTTCCTGAGTACAATCTGTACAGGCCCCTTCTGGATATGACAGAGGCACAGCCTGCTGACGTGGTGATGGCTCTCCTGCGTGTGGCCCCATGGTGTGACAGGTACAGGGCCCACGTGCCCAGAGGGCTCAGGGCATCCCCCTGCACACCTGGCCCAGGTGTCTGACAAACAGAGGATTCCGGGGCCCTGTGGCTCCTCCCTTTGTCAGCCCTGGCACAGCAGCCCCCGAGCCTGCTGCCCTCAGGGGCCAGTCCCCACAGGGCTGGGCTGCCACAGAGGGACAGTGGGCAGAGGCAGGGCTGGCAGCCAGCTCAGCTCCCTGCTGCTGCCCAGGCCATGGTGATGTGTCCCAGACCCCCCTGACACAGAACTCTGTCCCCACAGAGCTGCTACCACCATGTGGAAGAGCATCATGTGCTCGTGCAGGGCTGCAGAGCCAGCCATGCTGATACTTCTGGATGTGCTGGGCACCTGGCCAGAGCTCAGCATGTGCACCTCCGACGGGGACCACACGGCTGTCCTTGCCCTGGCTGTGAGTTTCTGCAGCTGACCTTTGCTCACCCCAAGGTCACCTCTCCCTCAGGTCTCCATCCTCCCTCCTCCCATGGCATCTCCCTGCCTCAGGCACTGGGCTCCAACCTGGCCTAGGAGCAGCTCCAGGACCACCAGGCCGGCTGCTGTCCCTACATCTCCACTGGCCTCTCCCTGCCATGCTCGGGCCCTGCCACATGGACACCTGGGCACTGAGCGCTGACTCGGGCTGCTCTGTCCTTCACAGGCAACTGTGGTGATATGGAAGATGCTCCAGCTGCCCTGTGTCCCACATGCAGTGACAGTGTATTTCCCCCGTCTCTTGGTGCATCTGCTCTTGCAAGTGCTGTTCAGCACATTGGATCTGCCAGAGAAGGTCGATACTTTCTGGAAGAGATGCCAGCAACAACACGGCCTTGCCATCAGCCCCAACAGGTGCTCCATGCCAGTCCTCCTGTCCCTGCCATGTCCCCAGGGCAGCAGCCCGTGCTCCCAGCATCACCTGGGCTTTGCTGTGCACACAGGTTTGCAGTGCAGACCCTGAAGGCCCTGCTCTGCCGACTGCACTATGAGGATGTGGTGGCAGCAGTGGAAGACGAGTGTGGCTGGGACACGCTGCTGTGTGCTGGCACGCACCACTGTGCTGTGGGTGTGCTGGCCAGGTGAGCTGCCCCCAAACAGCGTTTGTGCCCCGTGCCTGGGGTGCCCCACACAGTCCCCGTGGTCAGGGGCCAGAGGGCCTTGTCACCAAGGGATGGCCAAGGACACTGCACAAGCCTGGGAGAGGAGGGTGCCCAAGGGCAGCTTGGCCCCCAAAGGACCCCAGGTCCCCTTGCAGGGTGGTGGAGAAGGGCCAAGCTCCTCCTGGGAGTCAGTCCATGGAGAGGTTTGTCCCGCTGGCTCAGGGTCTTGGTTCCTTTTTCCTCCCGTCAGAGCAATGCGTCACGTGTCCCTACCCTTGTGTTCTGCGATTGCATTCTACCTGCTCGGGCTGCTCAGCAAAGACACGGCACACGGGGATTTGGCCGCCATGGCGTTCCTTGTGGAGGTGAGCCTGAAGGGCAGCGCTGTCTCGCTGAGCTGTCTCCCAGCTCTCTGCCCTCTCGGTGCCGCAGCCGCCCGGGACGATGCCCACGCCCTGTGCTGCTGCCTGGGCCCAGCCCTGTGCGCTGCTGCCCCATCACCGGCCTGTGCCCTTCAGATGTTGGAGTGCCTGGACTCGAGTGAATACCGTGACAGCGTCCTGGAGATCGCATCAAGCAAACTGCAGAGCGAGTGCAGGGAGAGGCGTCGCTTGGCACTCAGAGGCCTTGTGGTGCTCGGCAAGAATTCCTCCATGGTGAGAAGGGGGCAGCGGCTGCTGGCGTGGGGCTGGGGAAGGCAGTGGCTTGCGCTTGGCTGGCCTTTGGGCACTGAGGCAGCTGCTGCCAGCTCTCCTGCCTCCTGCCTCTTGCCTCCTGCCCCAGGCCTTTGGTACAGGCCTTTGGCCTCTGGGCCCTGTGGCAGCAGGGTGGCATTTCACACACTTGTGTTCCACACAGGCCAAAAGAATGTGGGGCCTGCATGAAAGGCTCGTGGAGCTCCTGGGGGAAAATGACAGCCATGTGCTTGGGATGAGCATCGCTCTCCTCAGCCGTTTGTTCCTGTACAATGGTGGCCCGATAACCATCCCCCTCGGCCTGCAGCTGGCTGAGGCGCTCCTGCCGCTCTTTGACAATGTAAGGCTCTGTGTCTCCAGCCATGGCTGCTGCCTGGGCACTGTGCCCTGGGCATTTGCAGGCCTGTGCCCAGGTGGGCCTGAAGCAGCTGATGCTGAGGTCTTTATTTCTTCCTTTCGTACAGGACGATAGCCAGGTGCAGCTGTGCTCCATGTTCATCTTTCGAGAGATGATGGATTTTCTACCAAAGGAGGGAAAAAAGGCCTTGAAGTCCCACGTGCAGCAGAGCCTGCTCCCACTCTCCTTGCACTGCCATGATGAGAACCAGCGCGTGGTTGATGTGAGGACTCGGCAGCTGCTGTGGCTCCCTGGCAGGGCACTCGGCTGCCTCCTGCTCTGCTGCCTTGCAGGCTGCAGCTCCCTCCTGGTCTTGGCCCAGGGACGTGGGTCCTGTGCCCTGGGCTGTGGTGCCATCTCTGGGTCTCTGCTGCTCTCCAGGCCTCCCGGGAAACGCTGCTCTGTTCCGCCCGATTCCTGAAGAGGAAGGATCTCCAGCAGATGCTGCGGGTGGATCAGACCTGGAGGTTCGGCGAGGGCCTGGTAAGGGCGGGCTGGAAGCCCCAGCCCCAGGCTGGAGAAGCTCAGTGTGTGCGGCTGGCAGCTGTGCCCTGCCCAGTGCCGCACCCAGGGCCGCCAGCCTGTGCCCCACACGCTGCTCCCTTCCCTGGGCCCCGCGGGCTCTACTCCAGCCCCCTGTGGCCCCGAGCCGTGTGCCCATGGAGCCCCGGCACAGCTGCTCTGTCGGGCAGGCCAGCACCGCGGCTCCCCGGGCAGCAGCCGGCCCTCTGCCCCCTCCAGAGCCCGGCGCCAGCGGCTGCTGCCCGGTGCCTCAGGGCTGGGCGGGCACGGGAGGCCGGGGCTGGCCGCAGGCAGCAGTGCCCGGCCGAGGGGCAGAGCCCGCACCAACCCTTCCCTCCCGCCGCTCTCTGCAGCTGGCACAGGACAGGAGCCGAGCGGCTGAGCACCTGCACCGGGCCCTGCTCTACCTGGACAGCCCGCAGGAGTCCCTGCGAGCGGCGGCCATCAGGTTCATTGGTGAGCCACGAACCGGGCTGGGCTCCCTCCCTGCCCCGCCGCAGCTCGGCCCCAGCCCCGGCTGCTGCCCCGGCCCTGGAGCCCCGGCTGCCCTCGGGGCTGCTGCTGCCAGCCTCTGGCAGCCGGGCCCTTGGGCTGAGTCAGGATGCGGCAAGGGCCGGGGCTGAGCCCTGCCGGGGCAGGAGGCCGTGTGGCCCCAGGGCTGGCAGCGCCGCTGGCAGGGAGCTGTGCTGCTGGGATCCTGACAGGCTCTGTGTTCCCAGGGATGGCCGGGCAGCACCTCCGGGGGAACAAACGAGAGCTCCAGAGCATCTGTCAGGGTGAGTGAGGGCAGCGGGCTGCCAGCCCCGGCTGCCAAGGAGAGCTGCAATCCCTGCCCCAGCTGCCCAGGGCTCTGCTCCCTGTGCGGACCAGGCCTGGTGTGGCCAGGGCACACAGATTTCAGGGGCACGAGTGCCAATAGTGTCCAGTGGCTTTGGGCTGATCCCTTTGGTCCCTGCTCCCTCCTGGCCATGGCCAGAGCCACCTGGGTTGGCCCTTGCACGGTGCTCTCCTCAGGTCCCCGCAGATCCAGATCTGACCATGGCTCTGTTCCTATCTCTTGCAGCCCTTGATGACAAGGCACAGGACATCAGCCCTGCCATCAGAATGCTGGCTCTGGAAACAGCCTTTGTCCTCCGGGCAGCTCAAGGCTCCATCTTGCAGAAGTGGCAAGATGGATTCCGCAGGGCACGCAAGAACCGCCCTTGTCTGTGGGCCCGTGGCTGGCTGTGCTGCTGGAGCTCTGAGGAGAGCTGAATTGAGAGGCTCTCTGTCTGCCGGGGCCATCTGAGCCGGGCAGGATTTTTCTTTAGGATATTTTTTTTATTCCTTCTTCTTTGTTCTTTTTAATATAGATATATAGAAATAGAAATATATTGAATATAGATATAGAATTATATATAGAAATATAGAATTATATATAGAAATATAGAATGTGTTCTCATACCCAGTGTCTCAGGTGCTTTCTCTGGTGCCCAGTGCGCAGGGCATAGGGGGAGAGGGGAAAAGGGTGCTTGTGCTCAGCAAGCTGCCCAGGCGTGCAGTGGGGAAGGGAAAATGGCAAGAAGGCCCTCGGCCTTGGGTGGTTCTGCTGAAGCCTTAACGCTGCCCACAGAGGAGCTGGGCAGGGGCTGGAGCTGTGGGGATCGCTGTGATTGTGGTGCCTGGAGATGGGCATGAGGCTTCTCCCAGCCAGGAAGCACCGTCTGTGTCCTGCAGCCCGTGGGTTGCTGGCGGGATTGCTGAGGGCTCTGAGGCTCTCTCAATCCGGCTCCTCTGGAGCTCCATCGGGGCTGCGCCGCTGCCGGGCAGGTTGGCCGGGCTGGGGGAGAGCAGAGGGGCCAGGGTGGTGGAAGCCCTGAGGAAATTGGGTGTCAGAGGCCACGAGCAGCCCCCAGGCAGTTGCCTTGTTCCTGTCACCCGCTGCTCTGGTGCTTCCCCTGAGAGACTGCCATGCCTGCAGCAGAAGCCCTCGAGGCTGGGCCTCAGCAGCCCCGAGGTGCCCAGGCTGGGCTGTCTCGGGACAAGGAGGGCAAGGAGGCCCTGGCAGGGCACAGCCACTGGGTGCTGCCAGGGCAGCGGGCAGAGGCAGGGCTGGCGGCCAGCCCGGGCCCCCGCGCCTGCCCAGGCCACGGTGCTGAGACCGAGGCTCCCCTGACACAGAGCTCTGTGTCTGCACAGCTTCTGCCTCCATGGGGAGGGTGGTGATGTCTCCTCGAGCAGCGCTGCTGAGTCGCTGCTGCTGAAGCGGCTCTGGACAGAGCAGAAACGGCACCAGAGCGTGCACAGGAACAGCCCTCAGGGCTGGGCTGGAGTGGCCAAGATGCCTCCTTCTCTTGCAGGAATAACAGAGATGGTGGACACAGTCCCTTCAGTATATATGTTCTATAGGCTGTAGTTAGGTTCTTTATTGCAATTGCTATAGAGGTCCTTTCATTGTAAATACATTTTATAGATTGTTGCTATGAAGATTCTTATAACATAAATACATTCTGTAGTTCATTGGTGGTGGTGGTGCTGTTGTGTAAATAAATTGTCCTTGTTTGTCACAGGCTGTCTGTCTTTGCATTTGCTTTGGGCACAGGCAGCATTTGCACAGCTGTGGTTTCCCCTTGCCCTGGGTTCCTGAGGCTGGAGGTCCCTGGGGGTGCTGGCACAGCCACCCTGGGGCTGGGGTCCCCGTGCACAGGGGGGAACCACTGGTGGCGCTCCCGGCACTGGGCACCGCTCGTGTTCCTGGGCTGCTGCAGAGCGGTGTCCCCAAGAGCAAAGCTGTCACCAGCAGAGAGGGGGCTCTGACAGGAGCAGCCCCTGCAGCAATGCAAAGCAGGCAGGAAACCTTCTGCCACCCTTCCTGCTGCAGCCACAGGTTTGAGCTGTTCCTAAAGATCCTGTTGGGCTGTCTGAGACACTTGGGCCAAGGCATTGCTTCCAAGCTGGGCCACTTTGGCCGGGCTGGGTGGAGCCCCAGGGCAGGGGGCAGCGTGTGCAACGGCCCTTGGTGACACGGTGCAGCATGGTAACCGTGGAATGGAACGGGACAGGGTGTCCAAGGGCCCTTTGTGACATGGGGTGACATTAGTGTTGGCGGTGACACAGCCACACCACAGTGCCTGGTGCACGTGACAGGGCAGGACGGGACAGAGTGGTGCTGTGAGGAGCCCCCGCACGGCGCACTCATTCCTTGCTGACCCAGAGCCTTTCTGAGGCGTTACTCCTGCGGGTCACCTCGAGGCCAGACCACAGCACTCGGTGACCTGCAGCCTTCCCGAGGCTTCACTTCTGGTGAGGTGAAGCACCACACTTCTCAGGTGTGCTCGAGCCCAGACCGTGGCATTTCCTCACCGCGGTCCTTGACGACGAGTCTCCTGTCCTTGTGGTGGCACGAGCCCCTGAGACCCAAGTGCAGGACTGGCTGTCCTGCAGCCTTGCCAAGACTTCACTCCTGCAGGTGCCTTCCAGGCACAGCTGCAGGACTTGCCAACTAAGACCTTTTCTGAGCCACCTCTGCTGCGAGTAGCCATGAATCCAGGCAGTGATGTTGAGCAGAGGCCTCCAAGTGTCCCCAAGCTGACCTGGGTGAAGGAGGAGAAAGAAGGCCCTGGGACTGCCCCAGCACAGCAGCCTGGAGAGCTGGAGCAATTTCAGCCACCTCAGGAGGGTGAGCGGCAGACCTGGGCCTGCAGCCAGCTTGGCCTCGTCCCATCCCATCCCATCCCATCCCATCCCATCCCATCCCATCCCATCCCATCCCATCCCATCCCATCCCATCCCATCCCATCCCATCCCCTGGGGACACGTCCATGGACAGGACAGAAGTGGGGCTGGGGCAGACACCCTGGAGCTGTACTCTGTGCCCTGGGGCATCCCGGGGCTGTCCCTGCCTGGGGAGTGCAGGGCTGGGCTGTGTTCTCCGGCCTCTCCCGCAGCCCCTCAGCTCAAGCTGCGCTCGCTCTTTGCCAGGAGCAGCCATGGAGCGCACTCGAGAGCAGGAACGCAGCCGTGGCCTCTTCCGCACAACAGCGCAGGTACCTGCAGCCATCCCCCCCTGGGCTGGGCCTGCTGTCCCTGCTCAGCCCAGCACCACGCTTGGAGCATCCATACAATGTCCCTCATTTCTTGCCCTTCTGCTGCAGATGATTTGCAAATTCATGAAGAGAATTCGGGAGGAAGAGACCAGTGCCATGGGCACTGTGGTCAGAGCATACTCTCCCATCTTCAAAACCAAGGCCAGTGCTGCCCTGCTGGACATGCTTGTGGAGGAGGGTCCTTCCAGTCCAAAGCAAGTAAGCAGCCTGTGGCCTGGCTTCGATCCTCCCAGGAATTGCTTGGCCACGCCAGCTGCTCACTGCGAGCCTTTGAGGCCGTGGCAGTGCGGTGGGAAGGGAAGCACTTCTCTGGGAAGCTGGGCACATTACTCCTGCTGGCAGCTTTCCAAGTTTCCCTGTGCCTTCTCCAGGTGCTCCCCATGGTGAGGTTCATCTACCAGTGGCTCAAGGCTAATGAGTTTCCTGAGTACAATCTGTACAGGCCCCTTCTGGATATGACAGAGGCACAGCCTGCTGACGTGGTGATGGCTCTCCTGCGTGTGGCCCCATGGTGTGACAGGTACAGGGCCCACGTGCCCAGAGGGCTCAGGGCATCCCCCTGCACACCTGGCCCAGGTGTCTGACAAACAGAGGATTCCGGGGCCCTGTGGCTCCTCCCTTTGTCAGCCCTGGCACAGCAGCCCCCGAGCCTGCTGCCCTCAGGGGCCAGTCCCCACAGGGCTGGGCTGCCACAGAGGGACAGTGGGCAGAGGCAGGGCTGGCAGCCAGCTCAGCTCCCTGCTGCTGCCCAGGCCATGGTGATGTGTCCCAGACCCCCCTGACACAGAACTCTGTCCCCACAGAGCTGCTACCACCATGTGGAAGAGCATCATGTGCTCGTGCAGGGCTGCAGAGCCAGCCATGCTGATACTTCTGGATGTGCTGGGCACCTGGCCAGAGCTCAGCATGTGCACCTCCGACGGGGACCACACGGCTGTCCTTGCCCTGGCTGTGAGTTTCTGCAGCTGACCTTTGCTCACCCCAAGGTCACCTCTCCCTCAGGTCTCCATCCTCCCTCCTCCCATGGCATCTCCCTGCCTCAGGCACTGGGCTCCAACCTGGCCTAGGAGCAGCTCCAGGACCACCAGGCCGGCTGCTGTCCCTACATCTCCACTGGCCTCTCCCTGCCATGCTCGGGCCCTGCCACATGGACACCTGGGCACTGAGCGCTGACTCGGGCTGCTCTGTCCTTCACAGGCAACTGTGGTGATATGGAAGATGCTCCAGCTGCCCTGTGTCCCACATGCAGTGACAGTGTATTTCCCCCGTCTCTTGGTGCATCTGCTCTTGCAAGTGCTGTTCAGCACATTGGATCTGCCAGAGAAGGTCGATACTTTCTGGAAGAGATGCCAGCAGCAACACGGCCTTGCCATCAGCCCCAACAGGTGCTCCATGCCAGTCCTCCTGTCCCTGCCATGTCCCCAGGGCAGCAGCCCGTGCTCCCAGCATCACCTGGGCTTTGCTGTGCACACAGGTTTGCAGTGCAGACCCTGAAGGCCCTGCTCTGCCGACTGCACTATGAGGATGTGGTGGCAGCAGTGGAAGACGAGTGTGGCTGGGACACGCTGCTGTGTGCTGGCACGCACCACTGTGCTGTGGGTGTGCTGGCCAGGTGAGCTGCCCCCAAACAGCGTTTGTGCCCCGTGCCTGGGGTGCCCCACACAGTCCCCGTGGTCAGGGGCCAGAGGGCCTTGTCACCAAGGGATGGCCAAGGACACTGCACAAGCCTGGGAGAGGAGGGTGCCCAAGGGCAGCTTGGCCCCCAAAGGACCCCAGGTCCCCTTGCAGGGTGGTGGAGAAGGGCCAAGCTCCGCCTGGGAGTCAGTCCATGGAGAGGTTTGTCCCGCTGGCTCAGGGTCTTGGTTCCTTTTTCCTCCCGTCAGAGCAATGCGTCACGTGTCCCTACCCTTGTGTTCTGCGATTGCATTCTACCTGCTCGGGCTGCTCAGCAAAGACACGGCACACGGGGATTTGGCCGCCATGGCGTTCCTTGTGGAGGTGAGCCTGAAGGGCAGCGCTGTCTCGCTGAGCTGTCTCCCAGCTCTCTGCCCTCTCGGTGCCGCAGCCGCCCGGGACGATGCCCACGCCCTGTGCTGCTGCCTGGGCCCAGCCCTGTGCGCTGCTGCCCCATCACCGGCCTGTGCCCTTCAGATGTTGGAGTGCCTGGACTCGAGTGAATACCGTGACAGCGTCCTGGAGATCGCATCAAGCAAACTGCAGAGCGAGTGCAGGGAGAGGCGTCGCTTGGCACTCAGAGGCCTTGTGGTGCTCGGCAAGAATTCCTCCATGGTGAGAAGGGGGCAGCGGCTGCTGGCGTGGGGCTGGGGAAGGCAGTGGCTTGCGCTTGGCTGGCCTTTGGGCACTGAGGCAGCTGCTGCCAGCTCTCCTGCCTCCTGCCTCTTGCCTCCTGCCCCAGGCCTTTGGCACAGGCCTTTGGCCTCTGGGCCCTGTGGCAGCAGGGTGGCATTTCACACACTTGTGTTCCACACAGGCCAAAAGAATGTGGGGCCTGCATGAAAGGCTCGTGGAGCTCCTGGGGGAAAATGACAGCCATGTGCTTGGGATGAGCATCGCTCTCCTCAGCCGTTTGTTCCTGTACAATGGTGGCCCGATAACCATCCCCCTCGGCCTGCAGCTGGCTGAGGCGCTCCTGCCGCTCTTTGACAATGTAAGGCTCTGTGTCTCCAGCCATGGCTGCTGCCTGGGCACTGTGCCCTGGGCATTTGCAGGCCTGTGCCCAGGTGGGCCTGAAGCAGCTGATGCTGAGGTCTTTATTTCTTCCTTTCGTACAGGACGATAGCCAGGTGCAGCTGTGCTCCATGTTCATCTTTTGAGAGATGATGGATTTTCTACCAAAGGAGGGAAAAAAGGCCTTGAAGTCCCACGTGCAGCAGAGCCTGCTCCCACTCTCCTTGCACTGCCATGATGAGAACCAGCGCGTGGTTGATGTGAGGACTCGGCAGCTGCTGTGGCTCCCTGGCAGGGCGCTCGGCTGCCTCCTGCTCTGCTGCCTTGCAGGCTGCAGCTCCCTCCTGGTCTTGGCCCAGGGACGTGGGTCCTGTGCCCTGGGCTGTGGTGCCATCTCTGGGTCTCTGCTGCTCTCCAGGCCTCCCGGGAAACGCTGCTCTGTTCCGCCCGATTCCTGAAGAGGAAGGATCTCCAGCAGATGCTGCGGGTGGATCAGACCTGGAGGTTCGGCGAGGGCCTGGTAAGGGCGGGCTGGAAGCCCCAGCCCCAGGCTGGAGAAGCTCAGTGTGTGCGGCTGGCAGCTGTGCCCTGCCCAGTGCCGCACCCAGGGCCGCCAGCCTGTGCCCCACACGCTGCTCCCTTCCCTGGGCCCCGCGGGCTCTACTCCAGCCCCCTGTGGCCCCGAGCCGTGTGCCCATGGAGCCCCGGCACAGCTGCTCTGTCGGGCAGGCCAGCACCGCGGCTCCCCGGGCAGCAGCCGGCCCTCTGCCCCCTCCAGAGCCCGGCGCCAGCGGCTGCTGCCCGGTGCCTCAGGGCTGGGCGGGCACGGGAGGCCGGGGCTGGCCGCAGGCAGCAGTGCCCGGCCGAGGGGCAGAGCCCGCACCAACCCTTCCCTCCCGCCGCTCTCTGCAGCTGGCACAGGACAGGAGCCGAGCGGCTGAGCACCTGCACCGGGCCCTGCTCTACCTGGACAGCCCGCAGGAGTCCCTGCGAGCGGCGGCCATCAGGTTCATTGGTGAGCCATGAACCGGGCTGGGCTCCCTCCCTGCCCCGCCGCAGCTCGGCCCCAGCCCCGGCTGCTGCCCCGGCCCTGGAGCCCCGGCTGCCCTCGGGGCTGCTGCTGCCGGCCTCTGGCAGCCGGGCCCTTGGGCTGAGTCAGGATGCGGCAAGGGCCGGGGCTGAGCCCTGCCGGGGCAGGAGGCCGTGTGGCCCCAGGGCTGGCAGCGCCGCTGGCAGGGAGCTGTGCTGCTGGGATCCTGACAGGCTCTGTGTTCCCAGGGATGGCCGGGCAGCACCTCCGGGGGAACAAACGAGAGCTCCAGAGCATCTGTCAGGGTGAGTGAGGGCAGCGGGCTGCCAGCCCCGGCTGCCAAGGAGAGCTGCAATCCCTGCCCCAGCTGCCCAGGGCTCTGCTCCCTGTGCGGACCAGGCCTGGTGTGGCCAGGGCACACAGATTTCAGGGGCACGAGTGCCAATAGTGTCCAGTGGCTTTGGGCTGATCCCTTTGGTCCCTGCTCCCTCCTGGCCATGGCCAGAGCCACCTGGGTTGGCCCTTGCACGGTGCTCTCCTCAGGTCCCCGCAGATCCAGATCTGACCATGGCTCTGTTCCTCTCTCTTGCAGCCCTTGATGACAAGGCACAGGACATCAGCCCTGCCATCAGAATGCTGGCTCTGGAAACAGCCTTTGTCCTCCGGGCAGCTCAAGGCTCCATCTTGCAGAAGTGGCAAGATGGATTCCGCAGGGCACGCAAGAACCGCCCTTGTCTGTGGGCCCGTGGCTGGCTGTGCTGCTGGAGCTCTGAGGAGAGCTGAATTGAGAGGCTCTCTGTCTGCCGGGGCCATCTGAGCCGGGCAGGATTTTTCTTTAGGATATTTTTTTTATTCCTTCTTCTTTGTTCTTTTTAATATAGATATATAGAAATAGAAATATATAGAATATAGATATAGAATTATATATAGAAATATAGAATTATATATAGAAATATAGAATGTGTTCTCATACCCAGTGTCTCAGGTGCTTTCTCTGGTGCCCAGTGCGCAGGGCATAAGGGGAGAGGGGAAAAGGGTGCTTGTGCTCAGCAAGCTGCCCAGGCGTGCAGTGGGGAAGGGAAAATGGCCAGAAGGTCCTCGGCCTTGGGTGGTTCTGCTGAAGCCTTAACGCTGCCCACAGAGGAGCTGGGCAGGGGCTGGAGCTGTGGGGATCGCTGTGATTGTGGTGCCTGGAGATGGGCATGAGGCTTCTCCCAGCCAGGAAGCACCGTCTGTGTCCTGCAGCCCGTGGGTTGCTGGCGGGATTGCTGAGGGCTCTGAGGCTCTCTCAATCCGGCTCCTCTGGAGCTCCATCGGGGCTGCGCCGCTGCCGGGCAGGTTGGCCGGGCTGGGGGAGAGCAGAGGGGCCAGGGTGGTGGAAGCCCTGAGGAAATTGGGTGTCAGAGGCCACGAGCAGCCCCCAGGCAGTTGCCTTGTTCCTGTCACCCGCTGCTCTGGTGCTTCCCCTGAGAGACTGCCATGCCTGCAGCAGAAGCCCTCGAGGCTGGGCCTCAGCAGCCCCGAGGTGCCCAGGCTGGGCTGTCTCGGGACAAGGAGGGCAAGGAGGCCCTGGCAGGGCACAGCCACTGGGTGCTGCCAGGGCAGCGGGCAGAGGCAGGGCTGGCGGCCAGCCCGGGCCCCCGCGCCTGCCCAGGCCACGGTGCTGAGACCGAGGCTCCCCTGACACAGAGCTCTGTGTCTGCACAGCTTCTGCCTCCATGGGGAGGGTGGTGATGTCTCCTCGAGCAGCGCTGCTGAGTCGCTGCTGCTGAAGCGGCTCTGGACAGAGCAGAAACGGCACCAGAGCGTGCACAGGAACAGCCCTCAGGGCTGGGCTGGAGTGGCCAAGATGCCTCCTTCTCTTGCAGGAATAACAGAGATGGTGGACACAGTCCCTTCAGTATATATGTTCTATAGGCTGTAGTTAGGTTCTTTATTGCAATTGCTATAGAGGTCCTTTCATTGTAAATACATTTTATAGATTGTTGCTATGAAGATTCTTATAACATAAATACATTCTGTAGTTCATTGGTGGTGGTGGTGCTGTTGTGTAAATAAATTGTCCTTGTTTGTCACAGGCTGTCTGTCTTTGCATTTGCTTTGGGCACAGGCAGCATTTGCACAGCTGTGGTTTCCCCTTGCCCTGGGTTCCTGAGGCTGGAGGTCCCTGGGGGTGCTGGCACAGCCACCCTGGGGCTGGGGTCCCCGTGCACAGGGGGGAACCACTGGTGGCGCTCCCGGCACTGGGCACCGCTCGTGTTCCTGGGCTGCTGCAGAGCGGTGTCCCCAAGAGCAAAGCTGTCACCAGCAGAGAGGGGGCTCTGACAGGAGCAGCCCCTGCAGCAATGCAAAGCAGGCAGGAAACCTTCTGCCACCCTTCCTGCTGCAGCCACAGGTTTGAGCTGTTCCTAAAGATCCTGTTGGGCTGTCTGAGACACTTGGGCCAAGGCATTGCTTCCAAGCTGGGCCACTTTGGCCGGGCTGGGTGGAGCCCCAGGGCAGGGGGCAGCGTGTGCAACGGCCCTTGGTGACACGGTGCAGCATGGTAACCGTGGAATGGAACGGGACAGGGTGTCCAAGGGCCCTTTGTGACATGGGGTGACATTAGTGTTGGCGGTGACACAGCCACACCACAGTGCCTGGTGCACGTGACAGGGCAGGACGGGACAGAGTGGTGCTGTGAGGAGCCCCCGCACGGCGCACTCATTCCTTGCTGACCCAGAGCCTTTCTGAGGCGTTCCTCCTGCAGGTCACCTCGAGGCCAGACCACAGCACTCGGTGACCTGCAGCCTTCCCGAGGCTTCACTTCTGGTGAGGTGAAGCACCACACTTCTCAGGTGTGCTCGAGCCCAGACCGTGGCATTTCCTCACCGCGGTCCTTGACGACGAGTCTCCTGTCCTTGTGGCACGAGCCCCTGAGACCCAAGTGCAGGACTGGCTGTCCTGCAGCCTTGCCAAGACTTCACTCCTGCAGGTGCCTTCCAGGCACAGCTGCAGGACTTGCCAACTAAGACCTTTTCTGAGCCACCTCTGCTGCGAGTAGCCATGAATCCAGGCAGTGATGTTGAGCAGAGACCTCCAAGTGTCCCCAAGCTGACCTGGGTGAAGGAGGAGAAAGAAGGCCCTGGGACTGCCCCAGCACAGCAGCCTGGAGAGCTGGAGCAATTTCAGCCACCTCAGGAGGGTGAGCGGCAGACCTGGGCCTGCAGCCAGCTTGGCCTCGTCCCATCCCATCCCATCCCATCCCATCCCATCCCATCCCATCCCATCCCATCCCATCCCATCCCATCCCATCCCCTGGGGACACGTCCATGGACAGGACAGAAGTGGGGCTGGGGCAGACACCCTGGAGCTGTACTCTGTGCCCTGGGGCATCCCGGGGCTGTCCCTGCCTGGGGAGTGCAGGGCTGGGCTGTGTTCTCCGGCCTCTCCCGCAGCCCCTCAGCTCAAGCTGCGCTCGCTCTTTGCCAGGAGCAGCCATGGAGCGCACTCGAGAGCAGGAACGCAGCCGTGGCCTCTTCCGCACAACAGCGCAGGTACCTGCAGCCATCCCCCCCTGGGCTGGGCCTGCTGTCCCTGCTCAGCCCAGCACCACGCTTGGAGCATCCATACAATGTCCCTCATTTCTTGCCCTTCTGCTGCAGATGATTTGCAAATTCATGAAGAGAATTCGGGAGGAAGAGACCAGTGCCATGGGCACTGTGGTCAGAGCATACTCTCCCATCTTCAAAACCAAGGCCAGTGCTGCCCTGCTGGACATGCTTGTGGAGGAGGGTCCTTCCAGTCCAAAGCAAGTAAGCAGCCTGTGGCCTGGCTTCGATCCTCCCAGGAATTGCTTGGCCACGCCAGCTGCTCACTGCGAGCCTTTGAGGCCGTGGCAGTGCGGTGGGAAGGGAAGCACTTCTCTGGGAAGCTGGGCACATTACTCCTGCTGGCAGCTTTCCAAGTTTCCCTGTGCCTTCTCCAGGTGCTCCCCATGGTGAGGTTCATCTACCAGTGGCTCAAGGCTAATGAGTTTCCTGAGTACAATCTGTACAGGCCCCTTCTGGATATGACAGAGGCACAGCCTGCTGACGTGGTGATGGCTCTCCTGCGTGTGGCCCCATGGTGTGACAGGTACAGGGCCCACGTGCCCAGAGGGCTCAGGGCATCCCCCTGCACACCTGGCCCAGGTGTCTGACAAACAGAGGATTCCGGGGCCCTGTGGCTCCTCCCTTTGTCAGCCCTGGCACAGCAGCCCCCGAGCCTGCTGCCCTCAGGGGCCAGTCCCCACAGGGCTGGGCTGCCACAGAGGGACAGTGGGCAGAGGCAGGGCTGGCAGCCAGCTCAGCTCCCTGCTGCTGCCCAGGCCATGGTGATGTGTCCCAGACCCCCCTGACACAGAACTCTGTCCCCACAGAGCTGCTACCACCATGTGGAAGAGCATCATGTGCTCGTGCAGGGCTGCAGAGCCAGCCATGCTGATACTTCTGGATGTGCTGGGCACCTGGCCAGAGCTCAGCATGTGCACCTCCGACGGGGACCACACGGCTGTCCTTGCCCTGGCTGTGAGTTTCTGCAGCTGACCTTTGCTCACCCCAAGGTCACCTCTCCCTCAGGTCTCCATCCTCCCTCCTCCCATGGCATCTCCCTGCCTCAGGCACTGGGCTCCAACCTGGCCTAGGAGCAGCTCCAGGACCACCAGGCCGGCTGCTGTCCCTACATCTCCACTGGCCTCTCCCTGCCATGCTCGGGCCCTGCCACATGGACACCTGGGCACTGAGCGCTGACTCGGGCTGCTCTGTCCTTCACAGGCAACTGTGGTGATATGGAAGATGCTCCAGCTGCCCTGTGTCCCACATGCAGTGACAGTGTATTTCCCCCGTCTCTTGGTGCATCTGCTCTTGCAAGTGCTGTTCAGCACATTGGATCTGCCAGAGAAGGTCGATACTTTCTGGAAGAGATGCCAGCAGCAACACGGCCTTGCCATCAGCCCCAACAGGTGCTCCATGCCAGTCCTCCTGTCCCTGCCATGTCCCCAGGGCAGCAGCCCGTGCTCCCAGCATCACCTGGGCTTTGCTGTGCACACAGGTTTGCAGTGCAGACCCTGAAGGCCCTGCTCTGCCGACTGCACTATGAGGATGTGGTGGCAGCAGTGGAAGACGAGTGTGGCTGGGACACGCTGCTGTGTGCTGGCACGCACCACTGTGCTGTGGGTGTGCTGGCCAGGTGAGCTGCCCCCAAACAGCGTTTGTGCCCCGTGCCTGGGGTGCCCCACACAGTCCCCGTGGTCAGGGGCCAGAGGGCCTTGTCACCAAGGGATGGCCAAGGACACTGCACAAGCCTGGGAGAGGAGGGTGCCCAAGGGCAGCTTGGCCCCCAAAGGACCCCAGGTCCCCTTGCAGGGTGGTGGAGAAGGGCCAAGCTCCGCCTGGGAGTCAGTCCATGGAGAGGTTTGTCCCGCTGGCTCAGGGTCTTGGTTCCTTTTTCCTCCCGTCAGAGCAATGCGTCACGTGTCCCTACCCTTGTGTTCTGCGATTGCATTCTACCTGCTCGGGCTGCTCAGCAAAGACACGGCACACGGGGATTTGGCCGCCATGGCGTTCCTTGTGGAGGTGAGCCTGAAGGGCAGCGCTGTCTCGCTGAGCTGTCTCCCAGCTCTCTGCCCTCTCGGTGCCGCAGCCGCCCGGGACGATGCCCACGCCCTGTGCTGCTGCCTGGGCCCAGCCCTGTGCGCTGCTGCCCCATCACCGGCCTGTGCCCTTCAGATGTTGGAGTGCCTGGACTCGAGTGAATACCGTGACAGCGTCCTGGAGATCGCATCAAGCAAACTGCAGAGCGAGTGCAGGGAGAGGCGTCGCTTGGCACTCAGAGGCCTTGTGGTGCTCGGCAAGAATTCCTCCATGGTGAGAAGGGGGCAGCGGCTGCTGGCGTGGGGCTGGGGAAGGCAGTGGCTTGCGCTTGGCTGGCCTTTGGGCACTGAGGCAGCTGCTGCCAGCTCTCCTGCCTCCTGCCTCTTGCCTCCTGCCCCAGGCCTTTGGCACAGGCCTTTGGCCTCTGGGCCCTGTGGCAGCAGGGTGGCATTTCACACACTTGTGTTCCACACAGGCCAAAAGAATGTGGGGCCTGCATGAAAGGCTCGTGGAGCTCCTGGGGGAAAATGACAGCCATGTGCTTGGGATGAGCATCGCTCTCCTCAGCCGTTTGTTCCTGTACAATGGTGGCCCGATAACCATCCCCCTCGGCCTGCAGCTGGCTGAGGCGCTCCTGCCGCTCTTTGACAATGTAAGGCTCTGTGTCTCCAGCCATGGCTGCTGCCTGGGCACTGTGCCCTGGGCATTTGCAGGCCTGTGCCCAGGTGGGCCTGAAGCAGCTGATGCTGAGGTCTTTATTTCTTCCTTTCGTACAGGACGATAGCCAGGTGCAGCTGTGCTCCATGTTCATCTTTCGAGAGATGATGGATTTTCTACCAAAGGAGGGAAAAAAGGCCTTGAAGTCCCACGTGCAGCAGAGCCTGCTCCCACTCTCCTTGCACTGCCATGATGAGAACCAGCGCGTGGTTGATGTGAGGACTCGGCAGCTGCTGTGGCTCCCTGGCAGGGCGCTCGGCTGCCTCCTGCTCTGCTGCCTTGCAGGCTGCAGCTCCCTCCTGGTCTTGGCCCAGGGACGTGGGTCCTGTGCCCTGGGCTGTGGTGCCATCTCTGGGTCTCTGCTGCTCTCCAGGCCTCCCGGGAAACGCTGCTCTGTTCCGCCCGATTCCTGAAGAGGAAGGATCTCCAGCAGATGCTGCGGGTGGATCAGACCTGGAGGTTCGGCGAGGGCCTGGTAAGGGCGGGCTGGAAGCCCCAGCCCCAGGCTGGAGAAGCTCAGTGTGTGCGGCTGGCAGCTGTGCCCTGCCCAGTGCCGCACCCAGGGCCGCCAGCCTGTGCCCCACACGCTGCTCCCTTCCCTGGGCCCCGCGGGCTCTACTCCAGCCCCCTGTGGCCCCGAGCCGTGTGCCCATGGAGCCCCGGCACAGCTGCTCTGTCGGGCAGGCCAGCACCGCGGCTCCCCGGGCAGCAGCCGGCCCTCTGCCCCCTCCAGAGCCCGGCGCCAGCGGCTGCTGCCCGGTGCCTCAGGGCTGGGCGGGCACGGGAGGCCGGGGCTGGCCGCAGGCAGCAGTGCCCGGCCGAGGGGCAGAGCCCGCACCAACCCTTCCCTCCCGCCGCTCTCTGCAGCTGGCACAGGACAGGAGCCGAGCGGCTGAGCACCTGCACCGGGCCCTGCTCTACCTGGACAGCCCGCAGGAGTCCCTGCGAGCGGCGGCCATCAGGTTCATTGGTGAGCCACGAACCGGGCTGGGCTCCCTCCCTGCCCCGCCGCAGCTCGGCCCCAGCCCCGGCTGCTGCCCCGGCCCTGGAGCCCCGGCTGCCCTCGGGGCTGCTGCTGCCGGCCTCTGGCAGCCGGGCCCTTGGGCTGAGTCAGGATGCGGCAAGGGCCGGGGCTGAGCCCTGCCGGGGCAGGAGGCCGTGTGGCCCCAGGGCTGGCAGCGCCGCTGGCAGGGAGCTGTGCTGCTGGGATCCTGACAGGCTCTGTGTTCCCAGGGATGGCCGGGCAGCACCTCCGGGGGAACAAACGAGAGCTCCAGAGCATCTGTCAGGGTGAGTGAGGGCAGCGGGCTGCCAGCCCCGGCTGCCAAGGAGAGCTGCAATCCCTGCCCCAGCTGCCCAGGGCTCTGCTCCCTGTGCGGACCAGGCCTGGTGTGGCCAGGGCACACAGATTTCAGGGGCACGAGTGCCAATAGTGTCCAGTGGCTTTGGGCTGATCCCTTTGGTCCCTGCTCCCTCCTGGCCATGGCCAGAGCCACCTGGGTTGGCCCTTGCACGGTGCTCTCCTCAGGTCCCCGCAGATCCAGATCTGACCATGGCTCTGTTCCTCTCTCTTGCAGCCCTTGATGACAAGGCACAGGACATCAGCCCTGCCATCAGAATGCTGGCTCTGGAAACAGCCTTTGTCCTCCGGGCAGCTCAAGGCTCCATCTTGCAGAAGTGGCAAGATGGATTCCGCAGGGCACGCAAGAACCGCCCTTGTCTGTGGGCCCGTGGCTGGCTGTGCTGCTGGAGCTCTGAGGAGAGCTGAATTGAGAGGCTCTCTGTCTGCCGGGGCCATCTGAGCCGGGCAGGATTTTTCTTTAGGATATTTTTTTTATTCCTTCTTCTTTGTTCTTTTTAATATAGATATATAGAAATAGAAATATATAGAATATAGATATAGAATTATATATAGAAATATAGAATTATATATAGAAATATAGAATGTGTTCTCATACCCAGTGTCTCAGGTGCTTTCTCTGGTGCCCAGTGCGCAGGGCATAGGGGGAGAGGGGAAAAGGGTGCTTGTGCTCAGCAAGCTGCCCAGGCGTGCAGTGGGGAAGGGAAAATGGCCAGAAGGCCCTCGGCCTTGGGTGGTTCTGCTGAAGCCTTAACGCTGCCCACAGAGGAGCTGGGCAGGGGCTGGAGCTGTGGGGATCGCTGTGATTGTGGTGCCTGGAGATGGGCATGAGGCTTCTCCCAGCCAGGAAGCACCGTCTGTGTCCTGCAGCCCGTGGGTTGCTGGCGGGATTGCTGAGGGCTCTGAGGCTCTCTCAATCCGGCTCCTCTGGAGCTCCATCGGGGCTGCGCCGCTGCCGGGCAGGTTGGCCGGGCTGGGGGAGAGCAGAGGGGCCAGGGTGGTGGAAGCCCTGAGGAAATTGGGTGTCAGAGGCCACGAGCAGCCCCCAGGCAGTTGCCTTGTTCCTGTCACCCGCTGCTCTGGTGCTTCCCCTGAGAGACTGCCATGCCTGCAGCAGAAGCCCTCCAGGCTGGGCCTCAGCAGCCCCGAGGTGCCCAGGCTGGGCTGTCTCGGGACAAGGAGGGCAAGGAGGCCCTGGCAGGGCACAGCCACTGGGTGCTGCCAGGGCAGCGGGCAGAGGCAGGGCTGGCGGCCAGCCCGGGCCCCCGCGCCTGCCCAGGCCACGGTGCTGAGACCGAGGCTCCCCTGACACAGAGCTCTGTGTCTGCACAGCTTCTGCCTCCATGGGGAGGGTGGTGATGTCTCCTCGAGCAGCGCTGCTGAGTCGCTGCTGCTGAAGCGGCTCTGGACAGAGCAGAAACGGCACCAGAGCGTGCACAGGAACAGCCCTCAGGGCTGGGCTGGAGTGGCCAAGATGCCTCCTTCTCTTGCAGGAATAACAGAGATGGTGGACACAGTCCCTTCAGTATATATGTTCTATAGGCTGTAGTTAGGTTCTTTATTGCAATTGCTATAGAGGTCCTTTCATTGTAAATACATTTTATAGATTGTTGCTATGAAGATTCTTATAACATAAATACATTCTGTAGTTCATTGGTGGTGGTGGTGCTGTTGTGTAAATAAATTGTCCTTGTTTGTCACAGGCTGTCTGTCTTTGCATTTGCTTTGGGCACAGGCAGCATTTGCACAGCTGTGGTTTCCCCTTGCCCTGGGTTCCTGAGGCTGGAGGTCCCTGGGGGTGCTGGCACAGCCACCCTGGGGCTGGGGTCCCCGTGCACAGGGGGGAACCACTGGTGGCGCTCCCGGCACTGGGCACCGCTCGTGTTCCTGGGCTGCTGCAGAGCGGTGTCCCCAAGAGCAAAGCTGTCACCAGCAGAGAGGGGGCTCTGACAGGAGCAGCCCCTGCAGCAATGCAAAGCAGGCAGGAAACCTTCTGCCACCCTTCCTGCTGCAGCCACAGGTTTGAGCTGTTCCTAAAGATCCTGTTGGGCTGTCTGAGACACTTGGGCCAAGGCATTGCTTCCAAGCTGGGCCACTTTGGCCGGGCTGGGTGGAGCCCCAGGGCAGGGGGCAGCGTGTGCAACGGCCCTTGGTGACACGGTGCAGCATGGTAACCGTGGAATGGAACGGGACAGGGTGTCCAAGGGCCCTTTGTGACATGGGGTGACATTAGTGTTGGCGGTGACACAGCCACACCACAGTGCCTGGTGCACGTGACAGGGCAGGACGGGACAGAGTGGTGCTGTGAGGAGCCCCCGCACGGCGCACTCATTCCTTGCTGACCCAGAGCCTTTCTGAGGCGTTACTCCTGCGGGTCACCTCGAGGCCAGACCACAGCACTCGGTGACCTGCAGCCTTCCCGAGGCTTCACTTCTGGTGAGGTGAAGCACCACACTTCTCAGGTGTGCTCGAGCCCAGACCGTGGCATTTCCTCACCGCGGTCCTTGACGACGAGTCTCCTGTCCTTGTGGCACGAGCCCCTGAGACCCAAGTGCAGGACTGGCTGTCCTGCAGCCTTGCCAAGACTTCACTCCTGCAGGTGCCTTCCAGGCACAGCTGCAGGACTTGCCAACTAAGACCTTTTCTGAGCCACCTCTGCTGCGAGTAGCCATGAATCCAGGCAGTGATGTTGAGCAGAGGCCTCCAAGTGTCCCCAAGCTGACCTGGGTGAAGGAGGAGAAAGAAGGCCCTGGGACTGCCCCAGCACAGCAGCCTGGAGAGCTGGAGCAATTTCAGCCACCTCAGGAGGGTGAGCGGCAGACCTGGGCCTGCAGCCAGCTTGGCCTCGTCCCATCCCATCCCATCCCATCCCATCCCATCCCATCCCATCCCATCCCATCCCATCCCATCCCATCCCATCCCCTGGGGACACGTCCATGGACAGGACAGAAGTGGGGCTGGGGCAGACACCCTGGAGCTGTACTCTGTGCCCTGGGGCATCCCGGGGCTGTCCCTGCCTGGGGAGTGCAGGGCTGGGCTGTGTTCTCCGGCCTCTACCGCAGCCCCTCAGCTCAAGCTGCGCTCGCTCTTTGCCAGGAGCAGCCATGGAGCGCACTCGAGAGCAGGAACGCAGCCGTGGCCTCTTCCGCACAACAGCACAGGTACCTGCAGCCATCCCCCCCTGGGCTGGGCCTGCTGTCCCTGCTCAGCCCAGCACCACGCTTGGAGCATCCATACAATGTCCCTCATTTCTTGCCCTTCTGCTGCAGATGATTTGCAAATTCATGAAGAGAATTCGGGAGGAAGAGACCAGTGCCATGGGCACTGTGGTCAGAGCATACTCTCCCATCTTCAAAACCAAGGCCAGTGCTGCCCTGCTGGACATGCTTGTGGAGGAGGGTCCTTCCAGTCCAAAGCAAGTAAGCAGCCTGTGGCCTGGCTTCGATCCTCCCAGGAATTGCTTGGCCACGCCAGCTGCTCACTGCGAGCCTTTGAGGCCGTGGCAGTGCGGTGGGAAGGGAAGCACTTCTCTGGGAAGCTGGGCACATTACTCCTGCTGGCAGCTTTCCAAGTTTCCCTGTGCCTTCTCCAGGTGCTCCCCATGGTGAGGTTCATCTACCAGTGGCTCAAGGCTAATGAGTTTCCTGAGTACAATCTGTACAGGCCCCTTCTGGATATGACAGAGGCACAGCCTGCTGACGTGGTGATGGCTCTCCTGCGTGTGGCCCCATGGTGTGACAGGTACAGGGCCCACGTGCCCAGAGGGCTCAGGGCATCCCCCTGCACACCTGGCCCAGGTGTCTGACAAACAGAGGATTCCGGGGCCCTGTGGCTCCTCCCTTTGTCAGCCCTGGCACAGCAGCCCCCGAGCCTGCTGCCCTCAGGGGCCAGTCCCCACAGGGCTGGGCTGCCACAGAGGGACAGTGGGCAGAGGCAGGGCTGGCAGCCAGCTCAGCTCCCTGCTGCTGCCCAGGCCATGGTGATGTGTCCCAGACCCCCCTGACACAGAACTCTGTCCCCACAGAGCTGCTACCACCATGTGGAAGAGCATCATGTGCTCGTGCAGGGCTGCAGAGCCAGCCATGCTGATACTTCTGGATGTGCTGGGCACCTGGCCAGAGCTCAGCATGTGCACCTCCGACGGGGACCACACGGCTGTCCTTGCCCTGGCTGTGAGTTTCTGCAGCTGACCTTTGCTCACCCCAAGGTCACCTCTCCCTCAGGTCTCCATCCTCCCTCCTCCCATGGCATCTCCCTGCCTCAGGCACTGGGCTCCAACCTGGCCTAGGAGCAGCTCCAGGACCACCAGGCCGGCTGCTGTCCCTACATCTCCACTGGCCTCTCCCTGCCATGCTCGGGCCCTGCCACATGGACACCTGGGCACTGAGCGCTGACTCGGGCTGCTCTGTCCTTCACAGGCAACTGTGGTGATATGGAAGATGCTCCAGCTGCCCTGTGTCCCACATGCAGTGACAGTGTATTTCCCCCGTCTCTTGGTGCATCTGCTCTTGCAAGTGCTGTTCAGCACATTGGATCTGCCAGAGAAGGTCGATACTTTCTGGAAGAGATGCCAGCAGCAACACGGCCTTGCCATCAGCCCCAACAGGTGCTCCATGCCAGTCCTCCTGTCCCTGCCATGTCCCCAGGGCAGCAGCCCGTGCTCCCAGCATCACCTGGGCTTTGCCGTGCACACAGGTTTGCAGTGCAGACCCTGAAGGCCCTGCTCTGCCGACTGCACTATGAGGATGTGGTGGCAGCAGTGGAAGACGAGTGTGGCTGGGACACGCTGCTGTGTGCTGGCACGCACCACTGTGCTGTGGGTGTGCTGGCCAGGTGAGCTGCCCCCAAACAGCGTTTGTGCCCCGTGCCTGGGGTGCCCCACACAGTCCCCGTGGTCAGGGGCCAGAGGGCCTTGTCACCAAGGGATGGCCAAGGACACTGCACAAGCCTGGGAGAGGAGGGTGCCCAAGGGCAGCTTGGCCCCCAAAGGACCCCAGGTCCCCTTGCAGGGTGGTGGAGAAGGGCCAAGCTCCGCCTGGGAGTCAGTCCATGGAGAGGTTTGTCCCGCTGGCTCAGGGTCTTGGTTCCTTTTTCCTCCCGTCAGAGCAATGCGTCACGTGTCCCTACCCTTGTGTTCTGCGATTGCATTCTACCTGCTCGGGCTGCTCAGCAAAGACACGGCACACGGGGATTTGGCCGCCATGGCGTTCCTTGTGGAGGTGAGCCTGAAGGGCAGCGCTGTCTCGCTGAGCTGTCTCCCAGCTCTCTGCCCTCTCGGTGCCGCAGCCGCCCGGGACGATGCCCACGCCCTGTGCTGCTGCCTGGGCCCAGCCCTGTGCGCTGCTGCCCCATCACCGGCCTGTGCCCTTCAGATGTTGGAGTGCCTGGACTCGAGTGAATACCGTGACAGCGTCCTGGAGATCGCATCAAGCAAACTGCAGAGCGAGTGCAGGGAGAGGCGTCGCTTGGCACTCAGAGGCCTTGTGGTGCTCGGCAAGAATTCCTCCATGGTGAGAAGGGGGCAGCGGCTGCTGGCGTGGGGCTGGGGAAGGCAGTGGCTTGCGCTTGGCTGGCCTTTGGGCACTGAGGCAGCTGCTGCCAGCTCTCCTGCCTCCTGCCTCTTGCCTCCTGCCCCAGGCCTTTGGCACAGGCCTTTGGCCTCTGGGCCCTGTGGCAGCAGGGTGGCATTTCACACACTTGTGTTCCACACAGGCCAGAAGAATGTGGGGCCTGCATGAAAGGCTCGTGGAGCTCCTGGGGGAAAATGACAGCCATGTGCTTGGGATGAGCATCGCTCTCCTCAGCCGTTTGTTCCTGTACAATGGTGGCCCGATAACCATCCCCCTCGGCCTGCAGCTGGCTGAGGCGCTCCTGCCGCTCTTTGACAATGTAAGGCTCTGTGTCTCCAGCCATGGCTGCTGCCTGGGCACTGTGCCCTGGGCATTTGCAGGCCTGTGCCCAGGTGGGCCTGAAGCAGCTGATGCTGAGGTCTTTATTTCTTCCTTTCGTACAGGACGATAGCCAGGTGCAGCTGTGCTCCATGTTCATCTTCCAAGAGATGATGGATTTAGTACCAAAGGAGGGAAAAAAGGCCTTGAAGTCCCACGTGCAGCAGAGCCTGCTCCCACTCTCCTTGCACTGCCATGATGAGAACCAGCGCGTGGTTGATGTGAGGACTCGGCAGCTGCTGTGGCTCCCTGGCAGGGCGCTCGGCTGCCTCCTGCTCTGCTGCCTTGCAGGCTGCAGCTCCCTCCTGGTCTTGGCCCAGGGACGTGGGTCCTGTGCCCTGGGCTGTGGTGCCATCTCTGGGTCTCTGCTGCTCTCCAGGCCTCCCGGGAAACGCTGCTCTGTTCCGCCCGATTCCTGAAGAGGAAGGATCTCCAGCAGATGCTGCGGGTGGATCAGACCTGGAGGTTCGGCGAGGGCCTGGTAAGGGCGGGCTGGAAGCCCCAGCCCCAGGCTGGAGAAGCTCAGTGTGTGCGGCTGGCAGCTGTGCCCTGCCCAGTGCCGCACCCAGGGCCGCCAGCCTGTGCCCCACACGCTGCTCCCTTCCCTGGGCCCCGCGGGCTCTACTCCAGCGCCCTGTGGCCCCGAGCCGTGTGCCCATGGAGCCCCGGCACAGCTGCTCTGTCGGGCAGGCCAGCACCGCGGCTCCCCGGGCAGCAGCCGGCCCTCTGCCCCCTCCAGAGCCCGGCGCCAGCGGCTGCTGCCCGGTGCCTCAGGGCTGGGCGGGCACGGGAGGCCGGGGCTGGCCGCAGGCAGCAGTGCCCGGCCGAGGGGCAGAGCCCGCACCAACCCTTCCCTCCCGCCGCTCTCTGCAGCTGGCACAGGACAGGAGCCGAGCGGCTGAGCACCTGCACCGGGCCCTGCTCTACCTGGACAGCCCGCAGGAGTCCCTGCGAGCGGCGGCCATCAGGTTCATTGGTGAGCCACGAACCGGGCTGGGCTCCCTCCCTGCCCCGCCACAGCTCGGCCCCAGCCCCGGCTGCTGCCCCGGCCCTGGAGCCCCGGCTGCCCTCGGGGCTGCTGCTGCCGGCCTCTGGCAGCCGGGCCCTTGGGCTGAGTAAGGATGCGGCAAGGGCCGGGGCTGAGCCCTGCCGGGGCAGGAGGCCGTGTGGCCCCAGGGCTGGCAGCGCCGCTGGCAGGGAGCTGTGCTGCTGGGACCCTGACAGGCTCTGTGTTCCCAGGGATGGCCGGGCAGCACCTCCGGGGGAACAAACGAGAGCTCCAGAGCATCTGTCAGGGTGAGTGAGGGCAGCGGGCTGCCAGCCCCGGCTGCCAAGGAGAGCTGCAATCCCTGCCCCAGCTGCCCAGGGCTCTGCTCCCTGTGCGGACCAGGCCTGGTGTGGCCAGGGCACACACAGAGATTTCAGGGGCACGAGTGCCAATAGTGTCCAGTGGCTTTGGGCTGATCCCTTTGGTCCCTGCTCCCTCCTAGCCATGGCCAGAGCCACCTGGGTTGGCCCTTGCACGGGGCTCTCCTCGGGTCCCTGCAGATGCAGATCTGACCATGGCTCTGTTCCTCTCTCTTGCAGCCCTTGATGACAAGGCACAGGACATCAGCCCTGCCATCAGAATGCTGGCTCTGGAAACAGCCTTTGTCCTCCGGGCAGCTCCAGGGTCCATCTTGCAGAAGTGGCAAGATGGATTCCGCAGGGCACGCAAGAACCGCCCTTGTCTGTGGGCCCGTGGCTGGCTGTGCTGCTGGAGCTCTGAGGAGAGCTAAATTGAGAGGCTCTCTGTCTGCCGGGGCCATCTGAGCCGGGCAGGATTTTTCTTTAAGATGGTTTTTTTTTTCCTTCTTCTTTGTTCTTCTTTAATATAGAAATATAGAATTAGAAATATATAGAATATAGATACAGAATTATATATAGAAATATAGAACGTGTTCTCATACCCTGTGTCTCAGGTGCTTTCTCTGGTGCCCAGTGTGCGCAGGGCATAGGGGGAGAGGGGAAAAGGTTGCTTGTGCTCAGCAAGCTGCCCAGGCGTGCAGTGGGGAAGGGAAAATGGCCAGAAGGCCCTCGGCCTTTGGTGCTTCTGCTGAAGCCTTAATGCTGCCCACAGAGGAGCTGGGCAGGGGCTGGAGCTGTGGGGATCGCTGTGATTGTGGTGCCTGGAGATGGGCACGAGGCTTCTCCCAGGCAGGAAGCGCCGTCTGTGTCCTCCAGCCTGTGGGTTGCTGGCGGGATTGCTGAGGTTTCCGAGGCTCTCTCTATTCGGTTCCTCTGGAGCTCCCCAGAAGGGAGCCCTGGGGCCTCTGAGCCTGGGCTCAGGCTCCAGGAAGCCTTGGGGACAGTCTGGGCTGTGTCGGTACTCCAAGGTGCTGCAGGCTCGGCTTCAGCTGCAGGGTGCCAGTGTTGCACGGCTGCTGTGTCCCCATGGACAGGGTTTGCTTTGGAGCCTGTGCTTGTGGTGGCACAGGGAGCTCCGAACTGAGCTGGGCACGGACCCGCAGCTCAGCCCTGCCACTCTTGCAGCTGCTTTGGGCTGGGGGCCGGAGCAAGGGGAGCCCTGGGATCTGCCCCTGACAGATCCCTTCAGACTGCACAAGGAAATGCTGGTGCTGGTGGCAACCCTGCCCAGGGCAGGCTTGATTCCTTTCATTTTATCCCTCAACACCAGAGTGCATTTAGTTCCTCTCCAGGGATAACACAAAATTCCCTGCTGGTGCCCATGAAGCTGCAGCCCCTCCCGGGCTCACCCCTGCCCCAGCTCTGGGGTCCTGAGCACAGAAGGAGCTGGAGCTGTTGGAGGCAAGGCAGTGGAGGCCCCAGAGATGCTGCAGGCTGGAGCCCCTCTGCTCTGAGGAAAGGCTGAGAGAGCTGGGGCTGCTCAGCCAGGAGGAGAGAAGACCTTGAGGAGGCTTCACTGCGGCCTCCCTGGCTGGGGGCTGGACATGGGGGTGCTCCTGAACACTCATGAATCTCAGCCCAGCCCTCTCCTCAAGCAGAAAATAGAAAGAAAAAAATATTAAATGGACAAAGAAAAGGGGGAAGTGTGTTTATTTGTGTATCAAGAACTTGGGGTGAAAAAATTAGCCAGGTGTCCTCAGATCCTTTGTGTGATGCAATGGATAGGTACAATAAATCCAGTGGAATCCCAGTGTTTCCTTGGCTGAGGACAGCCAGCTGCCCCTGATGGGGACACCAGCCCAGGAGGCTCCAGGGCTTTCTGGGATTTGGGAGCCTTTTTCCTCCAGCTTGTTTTCCTGCTGACAGGTGCACAGCTTCCAGGCCACTTCCACTCTCCCAGGCAAGGCATCAGAGGGGTTTAATGCAAGCTGTGATAAAATGGCTCTGTCTTTCCTCACAGCTATAAACTAACCAAGGAAAGCCGTACTCCTGGTAAAAATCACTGGATCACTTTGGACTTCAGGCTTTAATTTTTACCAAGCTTTGATTTTCATCAGGATTTAATTTTACTCAGATCATCTGACTTTCTGGACATACATTAATCTTTCATTTTCATCAGACAGGAGCTGTTGGTGAAAGCTCAATGGGTTCTGGTTAGGCTGGTGGGCCTGAGCTTTGTGGGTGTCTCACTGCATTCCCTGGCTTGGACAAGCTGCTCTTGGTCCAAGTGTCCTGAGCCAGAAGCCTGATGAGGAGAAAGGCATATGGGAAAACAAGTTTCAATAAAACCTTTGAGCTCTTGTTATAAATGTTGGGAAGAGATGCTGACTATTCCTTGCTCACCAGGTAAAGCTAAGGAGTTTTTAAGCATGGAGCTGAGAATAGCAGATTGGCTGGAGAAGAGGGTGATGCCCAGACGTGCACACTGCCCACCAAGGCAGGAGAGGACCGTGCCCTCACACCTCATGAGACAGCCCTGGTGGTTGTGCTGACCCTGTGCCAGGATTCCCTGGGGCTGCTCTGCCTGAGCCCCCCTCAGCTGGCTGTGCTTGTCCTGCCTCCCTCCTCCTGTGGTTGTGCTCCCAGAGGGGTGTTTGTGAGGGGCTGTTGGAAAAGCAGATTAATGAGCGAGACATTGAGAATTAAACCAATCCAAATCCACACAGTAAATAGGGCTGCTGTCAAGTGCTGTTCCCGAGAGAGATAATATCCCTTCCCCCTTAATTTCTTAGTAAATCCATTATGATTAATGCTAGTACAGTGGGAACACTGTTATTATAAATACATGGGTGATGGCAGAGCTGCAGCATTAATAACACTGGGTATTACTTAACTAATTAGCTGCTGTTTTTGATAGGACTCTTACCCTGCTGCATTAAGCTGAGCCTTGCATTGCAGCCTTCTCTGGGCTGTCTCTGCTGCAAGGACACAAAGTGAGAAGCATCTCCTTCCTTCTGGCCAAAAGCCACCCCCCCCACCCCCAGTGGCACTGGCACTCAGCTGAGCTCCCAGTGGGTTGGTGGCACCTGTGGAAAGCCTGGGACACTGCTGATGGAGTCTTGTGGTGTTGGAGACTAGCAACAAGTGAAGGAGGGAATGGAAGCAGGACCTGGCACCTCCAGGTGAACCTCAGCCCTTGGGGACCAGGGGACATGAGAGGACACTGCAGCCCATGGGGACCTGTCGCCCTGAAAACTCAGCTTCTGAGCTTGCTAACATAGTTTTCTAAGGACTTTCCCAGGACAGTAACTGTAAACATAGATATGTGTACATCCTTTCTGTTACACGTCTTCTGATGGGCATTTCTCATGGCCAGTGCAGTGAGAAAGTGTTATCCTGAGCATCCAATCCCTGGCCATGGTAAGAAGCCTATAAATCCTGGGAGGAAAAATAAACTCTGCTCTTTCTTCACCACACCTCAACCTGTGTCCGCGTGATCTATTGATCTTCAGCGGTAACAGGGACCAGGGCCAGCTTGGCAATATTCTTGTCCCTCCTTGTGGCCTCACGGCTTCAGAGCTTCTCTGAAGGATTTTCCAACACCTTTTTTGCTGTATTTCATAGATCTGTGGAATCATTAAGGTTGGAAAAGTGCTCTATGATCATTGACGGCCAGCTGTTCTCCCAGCACTGCTAAACTAAACCATGTTCCCAAGTGCCACATCAACAGGGGTTTGAAATTCCTCCAGGGATGGAGGATCCACCACTGCCCTGGGCAGCTGTTCCAGTGTTTGACAGCCCTTTCCATGAAGAAATTTTCCCTAACATCCAACCTAAACTTCCTCTGGTGTAACTGGAGGCCCTACTCCTTTTGTCACTTGTTGGGAGAAAAGCCTGACTCCCACCTGGCTCCACCCTCCTGCAGGAATGGAATCAGCAGGAGCCCTCCTTAGCTGGGAGGTGGCTCTGCCTTTTGCTGCTCCTGCCTTAGCGCCCTGCCCCTGCTCCCCAGGGACCCCAGGTGCTGCAGAGGGCCCTTACCCTCCTCCATCCCCATCCCCTGCTGCTCCTCACACAAGCAGGCTGCACGGCTCTTTTTCATCCCTTCAAATTAACACCTACTTAAAATTCCAAAGCAAATACATTTTTAATTTCCTTAATTAAAATGATTTCCTCCTTAGAGCTGAATAATGGGATTTGAAGCACTGAAGTAATGGGGTGTGCCAGGCTGCATGGGAGCTGAGGCACTGGTGAGCACAGTGAGGTCTTGGGAGTGATGGGATCATGTCCCACCTTAGGGAGCCAGAATGAGCCAGAGCTCAGCATCCTTTGCACCTCTAGGGAGTAAAATTCAGCCAAGTGGCAGCTTAAAATGATATCCCAGCAGTCACTGGTTTTCCAAAGGTTGAGGGTGATGGATTGCTCCCACTGCCTCCCCTACAGCCCAAAATGACACCCAAAGGGCATGCTGAGGGGGCTGGCCCCTTCTCACTGTGGGGGGCTTTGGGGGGGATCAGGGTCTGGGGTGAATGTGGAGGAAAATCATACCAGGACCCCAAGATGAGATAGGGTGACCTCCTCTCCGTGTGCTGCTTTAGCCCAAGATGCCTGTGCCCAGAATAACTCTGGGGTTTGGCTTTGCAGGGGTTTCTCAGCCTGGAAGTTGTGTCGGTGGGATACCAGAGAGCCGTGTGCTGGGGCTCTGGTGAACATGTGACAGGGGAGGAAAAGGGAGAATACATGATGATAATGAGTTAAAATGCATTTAACGAGCTCCTGCTGCCCTTACACACCCCAGTGCTGGGGCTCATGGATGGGAGGTTCTGCAGCAAAGGGATGGATTAGTCCCACTTGGATCTGACTGAAAGACTGCTCAAAGCACAGATTTCCAGCTCCAAACCTCCAAACCCTCTCTGCTGTTTCTGTCTGGATGCCTCCTTCCCCTTCCCAAACTCTCTCCTCTGATGTATTTGGGAGTTTTTCATGTATTTATTTAAATTAATAATAATTTACCCATTAAAATGCTGCAGATCAGTGGGTTCTTCCTGAAGGAGGAGTGTGTTTGGCTCCGGAGGGTTCATTAGCCGCATGTTGGGATTGGGGGGTGCTGTGCATGGAATGATTTATGCACATCCCTGCCACTCGAGCCAATCCAGCCTAGAATAATTCAAAACCAATTCCATAAATCACTTATTAGTTATTACTGAAATATTTATGCAGCAGAGGTGTCTTCCTGTGAATTGTTGGGGGTTTTTGCCAGCTTTTTCTTCACGGACAAAAAAAAAATGTTGACTCTTGGTGCATCTTGAGTGCAAGAAGATCCAAAGTTTTGGAGTTGCCTTGCTCTGCCTGGCTGGGGTTTGAGCAGAGCCTCTCACTACAGCCCCAAGCCTGACCACAGTGTGTGTGCCTGCTCTGTGAGTAACGAGCAGGTATGCTAATTAATCCTCATTTCCAGCAGCAGCCCGAAGGAGCTGCACGATGAGCATGGTGCTGTTTGATGCAGATGAACTGTGCTTTGGTGGGAATTCAATTACCCAGCTTTTCCTTGCTGAACATAATGCATTTGGACGATACAGTAGTTCCGGTGTTAATGAGATGCATTTTCACTGCTCTGAAGTCTGTATTTCTCCCTGTACTTAGTGCACAGCATCCACATTAATTACAGTTCCAGTGGAGAAAAACCCGCAGAGTTACTACCTGCATTTTCCTCCTGGTAATAGCAGTTTCCTTACATGGCCAGGAACATTATGGATTCACTCCTCAGCCACATTTTATACCAAACAACTTGATTGTGATAGCAGGGAGAGAACAACTCTGCTTCCCTTCAGCTGCTCAGGCTGTGCTGTAAAAGGGTCATTGGGGGGGGGGGGGGGGGGGATGAATCAGATGCATTCAAGTCAGAACATCCTCGGAATAAAAGCATTTCTGGAAGTTGTTTAAAGAGGGTTTTGTGAGACATGTGGAACTCACGGCCAAATTAAACCAGCAGCTGATGGGCCCACACAAAACGGAGAATCCCCTGGGATGGGGGGCTGCAGCCAGCATGGGAAACCACAGGTATTTTATTCCAAGGAACAAACACATTTGTGCTTTGATTTCTTTTTTGGTTTTGAGAGTTTTCAAACTCCCAAGCCTGGCAGCATGGAGTTTCCCTGAGATTTCTCCAGCAGGAGTTGTGCATTAGGGGATATCCCACTGTTGGCTACAAACCATCACATTTTGGCCACAGATGCTGTTGTCACCATCCCTGGAAGTGTTCAAAAGCCAAGTATTCGTGGCACGTGGCAATACAGTTTAGTGGGAATGCTGGTGTTTGGTTAAAAATTGGACTTGATGATCTTAGAGGGCTTTTCCAACCTTAATGATCCTGTGATTTCATGGAAAGCTGAGCAGTTTTAAGTTGTGTAAAACAGGAATTCCCAGGGAATAGCACTGCAGAGACATTTAATAAAAAAGTGAGCAGAAGTGTTGTAGCACATTGTATAAATCACTCTTTGACCTTCATTGAACACCACTGCCTCCTCACCTGTTAATAGCTGGAAATCCCTTGTAGCCTCTACTGCATCTTGGCAATTGGCATGGAAACAATTAACAGTTATTAACAGTTTTTTCTGTTAATCATTCATGTCTTTATTCAGGTATTTACACATCTCTCTTTGTTTAAATCTCCCCTCCCTCTCAGGAGTTGAAAGTGCCTGAATAGCGGGTGTGGTTAAAAATATAATGAGATGCACAAAGTCTTGGCTTCCCTGAGGAGCAGCTGTGCAGGAGGAGGGGAGAACACTGGGATCTGGGGCTGTTGTGGTGGCCATGGATGGCAGAGGGGCTTTAGGAAAAGGATTTTCACTGGGGAGAGAAATCCTCAGTCTCTGTGTCCAGCTCAGTGTATCTGGCGAAAAAGCAATGAGAAGGATCTTACCCCATTTTTTCTGTAATTCCTTTGAAAATTAACATTTCTGTTTTTCCAAATAGGCCTCTTTATTTCTATGTTTTCTCCCCCCTTTTTGATACTGGTGTTTAAAATAAAACCAGGAGCTCACCCTCTCACGCTCATGGTGTGGTTCCCTGTTTGCTGGCAGCTCCCAGCAAGATTTTCAGGGGAAACCACCTTTTTCTGAAGCTCTGAGCCCTTCTGGTGTGGTGGAGGCTTTCAAAGACAATGGAGGAGTCAAGACGTGAAAAGTCTGAATCCTTCTGAAAACCAGAGCTGTGTTTGAGCCACCTGAGCCCTGCTGCTGCTCTGCTCTTTCAGAGGTTGCAGAGCTTGTGAACAACACTTTTTGCAGCCCCAAGTACTTCCAAGTTGAAAACTAACCAGAGGATTTAAAAGAAGAGAGAATCCCTGTCCTTTTGGTACCTTCCTGGCGGTAAATGCACCTGAACTGTGTTTTTATGGTGTCACCAGCAGCAGCAACAGCTGCAAATGGGGGGAATCGTGAAGCGCAAAGTCTCTGGAAATCCTGTGGCTCCAGGAGCTTCCCCAAATGTGGAGACAGGATAAATCCAGGGTGCCTTGCACTAGATGGAGCTCCAGGACAGCTGGCTCTCCTCAGTGCCCAGCTCCTGCTCCTGCCCAGCACTGGACACAGGGAGCTGCTGGATGTGACCTGCACATCAGTGACCAACCTTGCCCATCCCAGCAAAACCCTCAGGATGCCTTTAGCTGATGTTGTTTGGTGCCTCCAGGCTGGCTTGGCTGCCTGCAAAACAAAAAAAAAAAGTCTCAAAAATGTGAAATACCAACTCCTCTTTTCCTCTTCCATCCCTTTGGTCAGCCCCATGCTTGAGGCAGGAGCATCCCATCCCATCCTCCTGGGAATGAGGACAGAGAAGTTCTAGCAGACCTTGCCCTCAGCTCTCCTGCTGCTGGCTGAATCTGGAGACATTTACTTGAGGGTAGAGACTTCTCTGCTTCTTTAAATAAAATTTGCTGGCAAATTCTTGTGGTTCAAATTTCCCTTAAATCTGGCTTAGAAGACGCCTATGGAGGTTTAATTGGAGCTAAGAGGAAGGGCTGGGTTTGGTAATTAGGAGAGAATGAATGAAAATTCAAAATTTAAAATGCAGCAGGTGAATGGTTGTGGTGGAGCTTTTCAATACTTCTGAAGTTCTTGGGCTCTCAGTGAGATCCTGCTCTCCAGGCAGGAGTGGTTTACTACAAATTCCACTTATAAATGGTACTAAAGCCTCTGTTAAGACTCCAGAATATTGACTGTGATTATTTTTGTAGCTCTTCTGAGTACAGTGCTACTGAAGGGCTCTAGAAATGGAAGCATGATATATTAGGGAAAGGTGTTGGGCTGTACAGAGGCTGCCCAGATATCTGCTGCTGGAATGGGGAATCTCTCTGGTTTAAGGAGATACTGTCTGGTATTCAGTATGGCCCCTCAGCAGGAGAGCAGGGCTGGATAAAGCAGCTTTTGTTCTCTAATTGATCAGAGACTCCCCATGGGAATTCCACAGGGAATTGTGTCTCAACCAAAGCTCTGCTTCCAGGGAAGGCTCCAAGCCCAGCTCTGGGTTATTTTTTAGATGAAACTTTGCTGATTTTGTGGCTGTTTTTGTGGGCCACTGAAAACTTTCATGGGAACTATGCCCTGGCTGAGGATGGGGGAGGAGGGAGCTGCTCTTTGGGGTGAGGGCTGGTCACCCCTGGAGCTGGCTCTGAGCAGGGGATGGTCCCTCCGGGTGATCTCCCTTTGGCTGCTGGGGAGCAAGAGACAGAGGGGTTTTTGAATTTGGACCAAAAGCTGAGTGCCTGGGCTGGGACTTTGGCGGAGGTCCTGCTGCTCAGATCCCATCCTGCTGCAGGTGGAGGTAGGGATGAGGGAGGGCTGGAGCACCTCTGATGTGTAGAGACAGACCTGGAGAGCTGGGGAGGTTCAGCCTGGAGAAGAGAAGGTTTTGGGGAGTCCTCAGAGCCACTTCCCATGCCTGAAGTGGCCTATGAAACAGAGGAAGAGAGGCTTTTCATATGGGCAGACAGTGTCAGGACAAGGGGAATGGTTCTAAACTGAAGGAGGACAAACTTAGATTGGATAATGGCAAAGAAATCTTTTACTCTGGGTGGGCAGGCCCTGGCACAGGGTGCCCAGAGCAGCTGGGGCTGCCCCTGGATCCCTGGAAGTGTCCAAGGCCAGTCTGGACAGGGCTTGGAGCAGCTGGGACAGTGGAAGGTGTCCCTGCCATGGCAGGGGTGGGACTGGGTGACCTTTAAGGTCCCTCCCAACCCAAACCAGTCTGAGATTCCAAGAGCAGTTTCTTAATTGTGAGCACATCTGCCTTTATTGAGCTTTTGCTGGGAATTAAGTGTGAAGCTTGGCTCTGTGTCCTAAATCATCCTAGGCTTCTCTAATCCCTCCCACCTTTCTCCCCCCAAATTTAGGTCTTCAGGGTCTGTTACAAAGAGCCCCCAGCTGTCTGCCCTGCCTGAGCTTTTCTGTTCATTCTCCTGCCCTCAGCTGGGAGGAGACAGCACCTTGCAAATGCCAGATGCCCAGGATTGTGCCCTTGTGCTTTCCCACAAGCACTAAAATCTCATAAGCAACCTGCTCAGACAGGATTGCCAGCCCTGCCTCACTCACCAGAGGGGAATGGAGATTTGCATCTATTTCAGAGAGGCAGCCATGATTTTGATTCTTTTTGTGAGATTAATTGAACCATGACGAGTTTTCTGCTTCACCAGCTCCAGAGCTGTGGCTGCAGGAATTCTTCCTCCTCACCTTCTTGGAAGCAGATGGTGATTCATTCCATAGTCATGTTGGGATAATGTGTGTTTCTTTGTGTTTGGATGGTCAATAGGGAGCACTCCATCTCCATGGGATTTTAAATATCTTGGAGGACCCAAAAGCACAGAGCTGCACGTGGGGACTTTGTGTAGATTTGTGATCCTCTTTAGAGGAGCTGAGGCCATATACTAGTGACTGAAATTCAGGGGGCCATAAATAGCATATTTCCATCTGTGGCAGCTCTGACTTGGCTTGACTGTTGTTCCTGTTACTTAGAGGGAATATGGACACTTTGGGTTATTTAAACAGTCTGGAAGCTCCAAGATGGGATGGAGGAAGGAGTTCTGATAATGGAATAAACTGCCCAGAGCTTGGAAAGCAGCTGAATGTCCTCTGGAAGAAAAATAAACAGTTATTTTTAGGCTTTTCTAGTGGTTTATTTATGGAGGGAGCTCCTGCACTCTGGAGTGGGGCTTGGTTGGTGGGAAGAGCATCTCTGCCTTCATGGGAAAGTCATGTGCCATGTTTTAATGATTTTTGGTGGCGGCTGTGGGTGAAAGTCAGGTTTTCCATAGTTCAGAGCTGGAAATCTGTTTTGTGTAGTCCCAGAGATGGGAAAGAGATGGAAATCGTGGGGTGGGTCTAAGATAAGCCCAGCTTTAGCACTTCCTGCTCCTCAGCAAGGTCAGCTCTCTAGTTTGGGTTTTCCAGGAGTCAAATCATACATATGAATTACTTCTTGTACAAAGTTTTCGATTGTCAACAGAGTGATTTGTGAATAAATGTTTTCATTACTTGGCTGGCTCCATGGATGGATGAATAATATCCGTCAAATAAATTATTCATCCCTTTCTCTCCTTGCCATCATCAGATAAATTCCTTGTGATTTATATTTGTTCCTTATTCATCTGGCTACGAGGAGCAGACATATTAGAGATGGGTTAGGAGCTAAATCTGCTTTATGGAACCCAAGAAGGGAGCTCTGGTTGCTGTTGTTGGGGTCTGTATCCACACAAACCTCATCCCATGGAGTGCCAGTGCCCTCTGCATGCTTGGGGTGGCTCCATGGGGAGTCCCCAAGTGCTGAGCTGAGGGCAGAGCCCTCATTCCTGACAGAAATCTGTGTTTAACAGAGGGGAGGGGGGTTTTGGCCAGTCTTCAGGGCAGTTTTTGCAGCATTTTACACAGCACAGAGGCTGCAGACCTTTCATCCTTTCCCAGGCTCCCACTTTGCACCTTCCTCAGACTGCTTTTACCCCTGACAAAGCCACACCAGCCTCCTGCAGAGCACTCCAGCAGGGATGGGAGAAGATTTTCCACCGGTGCCAGAAGGGGAGTGGAGGGGAAAGGAATTAGTTTGCCTCCTCTACAGAAAGAAGCAAAGAAAAGCATCACACAGAAGCTGACTGAAGGGACAGAGATCAGCTGCTCCTGCTCAGAAGTGACCTGATTTATTAATCTGATTTTCAAGTGTTTCACTTGAAACTGTTTATTGTGGGTTATTTTTTTTTTTAACTGGTGTTATTCCAGTTCTGAAAAATGCATCTATGCTTATTTTCCTTTCAAATCACTGGGGAAAGCATCTTTCAATTCCTCAAAAAAACCCCAAAAAAGACACAATATTCTTCAAACCATTTTCCTTCTCAAACAGTTCAGGCAGACACAAACCACAGAAGGTTTCACCTTTAAATAGTAAAAGTTGGAAATGGAAAAGGAAAAGTTACCTGGATGTGAAAAGCAGAGGTAAGAACAGATCTTATTTGGAGCTTTAACTCGAGGATGCTGTGTCAGACCTGGCTGATCCCTGTGAGGATCCCTTTCCTGGAACACCAGGAAAGCTTTGATTTTTCATTCCCAGTATCAAATCCAAACACAAGCACTGGGATGCAGCTGAAGAGAAGGAATGACAATGGAGGGAAAAGCCCTGTGGCTCAGGGGATGAGGAAGGAGCATCCTCTGCAGGGAGGGAGGAGGAAGGAAAGTGGCTCAGGGGTTTCTCCCAGTGCTCCCCAGCCCTTGCTGGTGTTCTCAGTGTGTTGTGCTGCAGAAATGAGCCCAGAGATGCTCTGGAACGATCCCATCCCTCCCAGAACACCTCACAGCGATGCCCCACACACATTTTGTGTCTGTTATGTGCAGGATCCACTTAAATGATCCACTCAGCTGCTGCAATCCGTGTGTTCCCTAAAGAAAGCAAATCCCAAAGAAAGAGAATACAGCACCAAGCAGGGACCTTCCTGCCTGAAGGACGTATTGGAGTATAATTTGTGGAGTGATGGATGTATTTTATTTTTAATAATATTTTCCCCCTCTTGTCAGCTTTCTCGTTCAGGGGACACAATCTTGGAGCCCTTTCCAATTGAGAGCTGTATTTCAGCAGGAATGGTTTGCCTTGCCCACCTGGCTGGGAGGGGGAAGGGGAAGGAGCAGGGTTTGCTCTGCTTGTTTTGTTTGGCTTTGGCCTTGGAATTCAGGGTGCCAGGGAATGCAGGAGTTCTCACTCAGCCTGTGAAGAGATCTTCCCTTTGCCCCCCAAAGTAAATCCAAGCTAGCTCTGTCGAATGGAGGGGTCAGGGAGATCCTTCGAGACCAAGAAAAGACCAAAAAGGTGCTGCTTCTCCCTCCGGGGGATCGCAGGATGTTTATTCTGGCTAGCTTCCAGAAGAGAGAAGAGGCTGGGTGCCTCTTTCCCGGACTCTTTCAAACCTCGGGAGAGGGGCGGGGGGACACACAACACCAAGCCATGGGATAACGTTTCAGGGACAGGGAGGGGAGGGGAAAGACACGTCACAGAGAAACAAAGTAACTCCCAGAAATATGCACCACCACATCTGCCCCTACTTTTATATATGTAATTGAATGAAAGGTAATGAGCTTATACTACTTACTGACCCGAAGTGGCCCACCAATCCCCATTTGCAGGCTGGTGAGGGTTACTCCGGTCTGCCAACTCTATATGGTTGACATCTGAGGTAGCTGAGATTAGCTTAACTATGCTTCTGTACAGTATTTTGCTTAGCACTCCAAACACTAACACCGTCAGCAGAACAATGACTAGCAGTGACAGAATAGTTTTCACTACTGAAGCCCACCACCCCGAGAGTCCCCAGTTTTTAAACAGTCCATTGAACCAGTCATCTGCTTCTTGCTTGACTTGTCTGATCATGCTTTTCATCTCTCGGAGCGTGGCATGGATGTTAGGAGCTTTCGATGTTAGATCCATACAGCAAAGACCCTCGAACTCCTGGCACTCGTGCCCGTGGAGCAACAGGAGAAAGTCTATTGCAGCACGGTTTTGAAGTGTCACCTGCCTGGTAATTTCCTCATCTTCTAGGAGGGCACTTATGGCATTAGATGTTAAATTCGCTTGTTTTACCACCCAGTATTCTAGGTGTCCAAATTCACCTAGAGCCTTAGCTGCAGCTACCCAGGGAAGGAAAATGGATGCAGCAATCCTTTTTTGATTTTGACCAATGGAAAATCTCTGAGTCACAATTTTCATCATCTAATTTTGTAGCACTTCTCTTTTGAATTTTTTTTGTCAAATTGTTTTTATGGGTCCACTCGCCAATTAATGTTTGATTGGGCGCTAACAGTGATAGACGCCCTATGGTACACGGCCCTCCGAGGAGACGGGATGGAATTCCTGCCCATGCACGGTCCCAACAAATGAGGAACAGTCCTTTGGGGAGGCTTTTGGGATGTGTATGAGCTGAAGAGTGCACTTTGATGTAGCTTAGTACACGGCACCACCTTTTTGCTGTGAACTCTTCTCGATGTTGTACTATATGGTGGAATGTTTCTTTATGAGTTGGAGGACTGACCCTAAAGTGTACACAGTATGATGCTGGGGAGGAACCCAGTAGCTCTAACTCCTGGGGTTCCTGGGTTGCCTTAGGAAAATGGGGTTGCCACTTTTCTACTGGGTTTCTTAACTCTGCTTCTACATGAGTGCTGTGTAGTTTATTATCTGCCTCAGGAGTCAGTGTACTAAAGCTGTGTGTGAATTCATCATGCTGCAAGGGAATTCCTACCAGGCAGGTAGACATAGGGTTTTTTGCTGCTGCAGTCGATAGACATATGTTTTCCTGTTGGAGTGTTTGTGCCAGGGTCACCCAGACGTTCTGGTGTGGCTGTGGGACGATCCAGGCTGCTGTCAGGCTGCTCAGTGCGAGCAGGATGACAGCAGGGTTAAGGCTCATCATGGATTTGAGTAAGAGGTAGGTTATTTCTAAAAAAAAGGAAACAGACATTCTTTAAAACATATTCACAGTTATAGTATGCAGGTCAGAGGCTAGAGAGGTTTCTTCTTGCTCTCTTCAGCGGCGTCTTCTCTTGGAAGTGACAGCCACTTGCTTCTCTTCTCTTCTTGCTGGTGCTGGATTCTTTGGAACAAAAGGTTTTACCCATTTCTGAGGGATCCATCGGGGGCCTGAAGGGGTGGATACACACGCATAACCTCGCCCCCAGGTGACAAGTTCATAGGGACCCTTGGTTTGCCAAGTTTCAGGATCCCTGATTAACACCGGTGGATGCTGTGACAATTTAAACTGATCACCACTGTTAAAATGCCGAGTTACAGGAGGATTCATGTTTTCAAATGAGCAGTTTAGGAAATTATTAGTAAACAGAGCTTTACAGAGTTTCTGCTGGGGAGACATCCGCACTGCTTTGCTACCTTGCCTGGCTAGGACTTGTTTGAGCGTCTGATGTGTACGCTCGATTACAGCCTGACCTGTGGGGGAGTGGGGGATGCCAGTTTTATGTTCCACTCCCCACTGCTGGACAAATTCCAGGAACTCCTTGGATTTATATGCTGGGCCATTATCTATTTTAATTTCTTTAGGGATTCCCAATACAGAAAAGGCCTGTACTAAGTGTTGTTTAGCATGCACAGACTTTTCTCCTGCATGAACAGAGGCATACACCGCTCCTGAGTATGTATCAATACTCACATGTACATACTTAAGGCGACCAAAACTGGGAATGTGAGTGATATCTGTTTGCCACACCTCACAGCTCTTAAAGCCTCTGGGATTAACCCCGATGCCTAATGATGGCACTGCCTGAAGCTGACAATTGGGACAGGTAGCCACGATGGCTTTGGCCTGATTCCGTGTCAGCTGGAACTGACGAATCAGTCCTGGCACATTTTGATGATACTGCTGGTGACTTATTTTTGCCTGCTGAAACACATCAGGGAGACATACCTTTTCGGCTGGGGCAGCAAGGGAGTCAGCCTTCCGGTTCCCCTCAGCGATTTCACCTTGCAATGGGGTGTGTGATCTTATATGCATCACATAGAAAGGTTGTTCTCTATTCGAGACCAAGTAAATCAGTTTTGAAAGCAATCTAAAGAGATGCTTGTTCTCAATGTCCTTGAGAACTGCCTGTTCCGCTCTGGACACCACTCCTGCTACGCAGGCTGAGTCAGTAACTAAATTAATTGGTTCTGAAAATTTTTCAAAGGCTCTCACGACCGCAGCTAGTTCAGCTATCGGGGGTGACCCCTCTACAAACTCAACATCAGCTTCCCAAAGCTGAGTCTGTGCATTTCTCCAAGTCATCACCGACTTGTGGGATGTCCCAGATGCATCAGTGAACACTGTGAAAGCCTTGAGTGGCCTCCGGCTCCTTTTCTCACGAGGAATGAGATGGAATTCCTCACGAAACAATTTGTGTGATGGTGCATGAACTGAAATTTGCCCACTATAGCTGTCCAGAGCTAACTGGAGGTTAGGATTGCTCTGCAGCAGATGCTCAAACATCTCTTTGGTCAGTCTCTCAGGGGAGTTTTTGCCTTCTCCAGAGAGCCTGACTGGGAGGTGAATACACATAAAGTCACAACCTGCCAGTTCTTGCACCCTTACTCTGGCCTTTTGAATCAGCTGAGCCATCAGCTCTTGTGGCTTGGTGATAGTCCTGGGTCTTTGATAAGAGAAGAAAACCCATTCTATTATTAAGAGTGGGTCCCTCTGCCCCTCGGCCCACTGGAATATTAACCCATGTAGGTGTGGCAATTTCCCCAGGACAATAAATTTGAAAGGCAGCTCAGGTTTGAAGCAGTGTGCCTGTCTTTCTGTCAAGGTCCTTTGTGCCTTTTCAATTACAGTTTTTGCTTCTGGAGTCAGCTTCCTAGGAGACAGTAACTCTCTCTCCCCTTTTAATCAATTGAGTAGGGGGCTCAGGTCCTCATTGGTGAGACTTAGCCAGGGTCTGACCCAGTTTAGTGACCCGCATAGGAAATGGAGATCTGCTAGAGTTTTAGGATTACCAATAATTTCCAATTTTTGTGGAACAACAGTCCATGCTGTAATTTCCAGGCCCAGGTATTTCCAAGGTGGCATCCTTTGAACTTTGTCTTCCTGCAATTGGAATCCAGCAGAGGTTAAAACTTTAACCACTAGGTCAAGGGTATCTTTCAGTATGTTGTTATTGGGACAGCATATTAAAATACCGTCCATATAATGCAAAATGATAGCCTCTCTCTTTTCAGCACGCACTGAGGACAGCAATGACCCCACATACCACTGGCAGATGAAGGGGCTTGCTTTCATCCCCTGAGGTAGAACTGTCCAGTGGTACCGTTTCATTGGAGCTTCCCTGTTAATGGTAGGAATGGAAAAGGCAAACCTTGGTGCATCCTCTGGATGCAGGGGAATTTGAAAAAAGCAATCTTTAATATCCAGTACTGCTAGTAGCCAATCTTGTGGTAGCATGGTTGGGGAGGGCATTCCTGGTTGGAGAGATCCCATGTCTTGTATTTTTTTGTTTATTTCTCTTAAATCTTGAAGGAGACGCCATTTATCTTTCCCTGGCTTTTTTATTACAAACACCGGGGAATTCCGAGGGCTGGTTGTTTCTACTATGTGTCCCTTAGCCAATTCTTCTTCCACTAATTTTTCTAGCGCCCCAAGTTTTTGTTTGCTGAGAGGCCACTGGTTCACCCAAATTGGATCATTATCTAGCCAAGATAATTTTTGGACAGGACGCTCTACAGTGGCCTCTATCAAAGATCCTGAGGTGTCTCAGGAATAGTGAGTTTCACCCCCCACTGAGACATGGTATCTCTCCCCCACAAGGGGCACTTGTAGTCAATTACAAAAGGTCGGACACTAGCTATCCTACCGTCCGGACCTTCGATCTGGACGATATCTCTAGCAATTTTTGCCAGTTTCATCCCTCCAACACCCTGTATTTTTCCTGCCACTGGTTGTAGTTCCCAGTGTGAGGGCCACTCCTTTTCCAGTATGATGGTCACATCTGCCCCAGTGTCAATTAACCCTTCTACATGGAGATGTTCTGATTTATGTGTTAAGTTACATCCCATAATGGGCTTGTTTTCACCCACTACTTCTGCCCAGTAGACTCCTGGTGCTTTGTCATCTACTGGGACTTCTGTTGGAACAGGAATTACATGGGCTATTACCTGCCCTTTATCTATATAGTAAGGTGGTTGGGGGCACCTAGCTAAGAGAATGAGGTGTGTTAGGTCTCCCTTAATTGTCATGGGAGCCACCCATGGGAGCCACCTCAATCTCTATTGGTGTGTGTGCTGTGTCTCCAATAACAAAATACCTGCTATCCAGTCCAGCCAGGTCTTGTGAATTATCCTGCAAATCTACTCCCACGACAGTCCAGCAGTCAGATCTGAAACAAAAAGCTTTAGAAGTTATAAGTCTGAATCGCTTTTGCGGTTGCCAGACCTTATTAGGCAAACGTTTTTCACAATTATATTTTTGCAGTTTTTCGCCCCCCTTCCCCCTTTTTATTAAAGGACAGAGATTCATTTCCACTTCATTTATGTCTGCACGCTGAGTGGATAAGCGCTGTGATGTAAGTTTTTTGGCAAGCTGGTATCCGTGTGTTTCTGTTGTTTTAAAGGACAGTTTTTAGCAAAATGTCCCGGTTTTCTGCAGTAAAAACAAATTCCCTGTTGCTGGTCAGATGTCATCTGTTCATTCCTTGTCTCAGATGAAACTGCAGCAACAGATCTTGGGGTGGTCCAGGGAGGTCTCTTTTCCTGCAAAAACATCTCTGCTTTCCTTGCACAGGCTGCTGACATCTGTGCAAGGGTCGGAGGGGGATCCACAGGCAAACCTAAAATAATTCTACGGCAAGATTCATTAGCATTTCTCTGAGCAAGTTCCTTGACTAACTCTGTCTGTACTACAGGGCCTTCTACCTGACGGGAGACTTGTTCTCTTAATCGGTCTAAGAATTGCAGGAATCCTTCTGAGGGCATTTGTTTTACATTAATATAACTGCCCTTAGTGTCAGCTGTAGGTAGCTGTGTGAAAGCCTTTTCTGCAGCTGTAGTGATTTTATCTATCACAGCTTTTAGCAATGCCCTAGTTTGGTCCTCAGGTTTTTCCCATACTCCTTCACCACATAAATGCTCTAAAGTAATAGGATTATTTAATAAATCTACATATTGGTGATTAGTTTTTAATAATTCCACCAGTATGTTTTTTAGAAATCGCTTCCATGTGTTTTCCCATAATTCAAATTCAGATGGTGTAAGCAAACACCTAAAAAGATCTTTAATATCTGTAGGAACTAAATCATTTGAGGTTAATGTTGTTTTAACAATGCTTTTAAATATTTCACTATTACGGCCAAATTCTCTTTGTACTTTGCAAATTTCCTTTTTGTCTTGGTATGAAAACGGCTTGTAATGCCGATTCTGTGGTCTTGTTCCAGTAAAAGTCACTGGAGCAGCAGTAGGGAAAAAGGCTGAGTCACAACCATTTTGTTCTCCATTCCCAGGAGTTGCATTGAACCGGCGGGGGGGGGAGGCTTGTCCTGCCCGGATATCGAGAAGGCTCGCATTCCCCCATCCCCCAGGGGCACCATGTGGCTCCACACTGGGAGCAGGCTGAGAGGATTCACCCTTCCATTCCCCAGGGCGTCCCCCGGGGCCATCAGGGCAATTTGCAGCAGCGCAACCACACCCGCCTTTGGAATGTGGTGAGGCAACCTCACCTCCCTGCTCGGTCTGGGGCCCGCCCCCCGGACCGTGGGAACTGGGAAGGGCTCCGCCCCTCACCCCCCACTCGGCCCAGCCCCCAGCCCCGCCCCCGGCTCCCACCCCAGCCCCGCCCCCAGCCCCGCCCCCACAGGAGCTGGGCGGGGGGGCCCTCACCCCCATGCCGGGCCCTGGGGTCCCGCACACCCCCATGCCGGGTCCCGGGGGTTTCATTCCCTCATCGGGTCTGTGGAGAGACTCAGCCCCACCCCTGCAGGAGCCAGGAGAGAGCCCGCAACCCCCCATGCCGGGCCCGGGAGGCTCGCAGCCTCCCAGCGGGGGGCAGGGCCGGGACACCCCTCCCCCTGCCCCTCTGCAGGAGCAAGGGGTGTAACTCCCTCCCTCCCCGTTCCTCCTCCCCACGGGACAGGGGCCGGAGGGACAGGGGATAGGGTTACAGCCTTGGGGGACAGGGTCATAGGGTGGGGCCAGGCAGGGCTGGCGGGTGGTGCAGGGTGGAATGTCAGGGGGAACAAAGGGGTTGTGATAAGGGTTGGGGGCAGGAACCGGTGGGTGGGAGGGATTATGGGTAGGAGAAAGGGGATACACAGGGGGATTCACCATGTGGCCAGGTAACACGCGGCCGGCGCCATTTTGGCTCTGCACATGTTCTTGAGTAAGTTCAGCAGAGCTCTCTCCTCCTTGCAGGGAGGATTTAAAGCTATGTTTTTCGGGGTTTTCTGCGGGGAGGGAAGGGTACAGGCAGTTTTTGTCTGCCTGTAATGCCTGGGACAAGCCCTCTGACGGAGGTGCTGAGGGAAGATGAGGGAAAGAGCAAGCCAGAGGCTTTTGCCTCTGTAGGATGGTTTTTCGAATTAAAAGGAAAAGGGGGAGGTATTTGCCAGCTGTGCTGTCCCCCAATTCAACTTGCATAGTAAGGGCCTGTCCAACCTTGTCCCAGTCAGGCAGGAAATCAACATTTAAATCTGGAAAATGCAAAAAAAAACATTTTACTAATTTCCTCAGCTTATTTTTTGAGAAATTGATATTTCCAGCCTTTAAAATATTCTTAATAAGGGAATATTTATTCCTTTCCTGTGTAGACAAAAGAGTACCCATGGCCAATCTTAAGGCTTTACTACACAGGCTGGTCTAACCTTTTTTTTACCTCCGAAAAAACCAGAAAAGATCCAAACTGCGGTCAGGGTTTAGAAACCACCGCGGAGCCCAGGACCTGCTGCCGGTGCACCTCCCCCACTCCACGTGGATTCCGCTGGTCCCGATACCAGGGAGAGGCTCTGGCACCGGCACTACCACCACCGTGCCCCGCTAAAACCCCACAACAACCGCCGGATTTCCCACACCCCCTGCGACCCCCCCAGTACCTGTTTCCTGAAGGATGCGCGGTGTTCAAAGAAAAGAAAAGAAAAAAAAAAAGGTTCTCGGTCTGAGTTGACTCGTTGTCGTGGTTTTAAACCAGTAATTTAAAAAATTATTTATTTCTTGTTGTGAGATATGGATTAGAACAAGAGCAAAACAGGCTTAAAACTTAAAAGGAATAAAGACAGTTTATTAACAAACTACAAGAATAAGAACACCAGAATAAACTTTCAGAAAACCCCCTTATCTTTCACATCTTAACTATTTCTTTGTACACATGACAACGTAGAGACAAATAATTTTAGGACTTTGGTGGTTAAAAACAGTCTTAATTCTTGCTACAGTCTTTTCATCAGTCTTTGTAGAGAAACAGAAGTCTCTTTCTGTTAGCTTACGGAGTTTCTCACGAGAAAACTATTTTCGTCATAGTTTTTTATTTCTCTAATGCCAGCTGCCCGGAAATCTGTCATTAGATCTTCTCCTCCCATTTCACATCTCTCCGAGGTGTGTATGGGTCACAGAGCTTGGGGATTTTATTTTTAAGGATAAGTCATTCAAAGGCAGAAGTCTTCTTCATTTGTTTCTGAGAGCCTTCCTGGAAAACAGTTTTCTCTTTGTCCCCCAAAGCTTCAAAATCTTCACTCAACTCAATTCCAGCAACTCACAGTATCACAAGTACTCTCTCTCTTTTGCTCAAAACTTACACTTTGAATACTCTATTCCTCCCAACACTCATCATGAATTAAAGGAATCTTTTTATACTATTATTGTCTATCTCCATAGCTTTAACAGAAAGATATTTCAGCTGTAAAGCATCTCCTTATTCTCTCTTTCTTATTTAAACTTAACTCTTTTCTTCACTGTTTTTGGTGGTTCTATGATGTCTTCTCTATGTTGATTGTCTCTCTCTTTCTCTGTCTTTCTGAGAAAAGGAGTAATCTGTATGTTTATCCAGGTAGTAAAAGAATTAAAAGCTTTAGGAAAACTGCAAGAGTTCATGGTGTTAAGTTTCAGTCTAGCAGCAAAAACTGAAAACCAAGCTCGGCTGCTTCTGTTCCCGCCTCCCCCCCCCTCCACCCCGCGGCCTTGTCGGCCTGGAGAGGGGGCGAGGAGGCCAAGACAGAGCCTTGTTACCTCTTCAGAAGCCGGAAACCAAAGAGAATAAGAGAATTCTGTCTGTACTTCTTAAGGGGGTGTTTACAAGTTGAATTCACTTTTTAATGGTCAGATCTGCTGTCAATTCTTGGAAATGACTGATAATTAGTCAGGAGGAAAAACTCCCATCAGCCACCAGCAGCTTCAACTTCCCCTCTTTCTAAGCTGTCTTAAAAGTAAAGCCACCCCATGACACTCGTGTACTCACCGAGCTACCAACTCGACCCCCGTCAGAAGAACTGCGAGGTAGGTGACAGTACCTAGGCTTGTTAAAACACCCATGGGGTGTTTTCCAGCCGTCCGGAGGGGTTCTAAAGCCCCCGCGATGGGCGCCACCTGAAGAGACCTTCCCTTTGCCCCCCAGAAGTAAATCCAAGCTAGCTCTGTCGAATGGAGGGGTCAGGGAGATCCTTCGAGACCAAGAAAAGACCAAAAAGGTGCTGCTTCTCCCTCCGGGGGATCGCAGGATGTTTATTCTGGCTAGCTTCCAGAAGAGAGAAGAGGCTGGGTGCCTCTTTCCCGGACTCTTTCAAACCTCGGGAGAGGGGCGGGGGGACACACAACACCAAGCCATGGGATAACGTTTCAGGGACAGGGAGGGGAGGGGAAAGACACGTCACAGAGAAACAAAGTAACTCCCAGAAATATGCACCACCACAAGCCTGGTGGGGATCCTGATGGCTGATCCACTAAAACTTGGTGCTGGAGAGGCTGTGAGAGACTTTGGCACAAAACTGAGCCTATTTCAGTGTCCTTTTTAAAGCTCAGCAGGTTTTGGGAGGAATCATGGGGGACAAGAGTGTCCTGAGCCTCAGTCACATCAACCCTTGCTTGGACATCCTCAGGTTGGCTTTTATTCTTTTATTGTTTTTCTGCATTTTTCCCCTCTATCCATAGCAAAGAAAGCCCTTTGACAGCAAGAACTTGGAGTTCTGTGTAGGATGGAGGGGTGAGGAGTGTCCCAGTGGCTGCTGTGTGTCCAGGAGTGCCCATCTCACCAGCTGCAGTCATGGCAGGCCTGGCTGTGAGTGGCTGGACTTGGGGTTCTCTTTGTGCCGCCTCCCTGCTGCCCCAGATCCATTTGACAGCTGGGATTTGCTGGAGTTGAGGCACATCCCTGCTCTTCCCAGAGGCCACAGGAGCAGAGGTCTGTTGGGAGGGAGGGAAAGCACAGGTGAAACCAACACTGGTTGTGTTTGAGGTACCTGACGTGAGCACCCCTTCACAGAATCCCAGGATCACTGAGGCTGGAAAAGATCCCCAAGGTCACTGAGCCCAACCTGTGCCCAATGCCCACCTTGTCCCCAGCCCAGAGCTCTGAGTGCCACATCCAGACCTTCCTTGGACACCTCCAGGGATGGGGACTCCACCACTGCCCTGGGCAGCCCCTGCCAGTGCCTGACAATGAAGAAATCAATTTCTTCCATGAAGAAATCCTTCCAGGTCTCCCCCCTGAGCCTCCCCTGGCCCAGCCTGAGGCCATTCCCTCTCCTCCTGTCGCTGTTCCCTGGGAGCAGAGCCCGACCTCCCCGGCTGTCCCCTCCTGGCAGGGATTGTGCAGAGCCAGAAGGGCCCCCTGAGCCTCCTTTGCTCCAGGCTGAGCCCCTTTCCAGCTCCCTCAGCCCCTCCTGGGGCTCCAGACCCTTCCCCAGCTCCATTCCCACCTCTGGACATTCCAGCCCCTCGGTGCCTTTCTCGTGAGGGGCCCAGAACTGGGCCCAGCTCTGGGGGTGCCCCAGCAGTGCCAGCACAGGGGACAATCACTGTCCTGCTGCTCCTGCTCACTCTGTTTTGGATACAAGCCAGGATTGTTCTCCTTGCCCACCTGGGCTCGTGTCCAGCAGCCCAGGTCCCTTCCCAGCCACTGTGCAGGGGTGGTGGCCAAGGAGCAGGGACCCTTCCTGCTGTCCCTGTCAGCGATCCCACGCGGCAGAGCCGGGCAGACACCAGTGCCACGGAGCTGTGGTGGCTCCAGGAGCTCTGCTGTGTGCCCTGGAGCCGGGCACAGCCTGGGGACACGTGCAGGGCAGCACAGCTGGCACTGCCTCCAGAGGTGCTGCTGCCTCCTGGCTCTGCTGGGCTCCATCACATCCCGGCTGGATCCTTGGGATGGGCTCAGCACACAGAGCTGGGGCTGGGATGGCAGCTGGGAGCCTGAATCCTGTTAGATCCACAAGGAAAAGGTGAGGAGGTGTGTCCCAGCCCTGCATAACCAGGGAGGCTTTTCCTGCAGGTCCTGCAGCACTGCAGGTTAAACTCACCCTGCTCAGAACCTGCCTGTGCACAGGAATGTGTACAGTAATTGCCATTGCTGTAACAAATCAACTTGTTCTGCAGAGCTGAATTGTTGTTGTTGTTGTTGTTGTTTTTGGGTGAGGGGTTTTTGTTTGGTTGGGGTTTTTTTCGGTGGGGAATATCGAGTTCTCATCATTTTCAGTGTTTGTTCAAAACCATGGAAAATTCCATCCTCCCATGAAGTTGTGAGAGCACAGCACTCTGGCTTGTCCAGTATTTCCTAGAGCTGTCCTGGATTTTAGCAGGAGAGCTGCATCCTGCAGGCATTCCCTGCACTGAGCACATCCATTGTGATACCCTTGGGATATGTGATACACCCATTGTGTGGCCCTTGGGATACAGAGGTGGCACTGGGAAAATCACCATCTGCTCAGGGCTGCCTGCAGCCTTAGCCTGTGGCAGGGGTTTACTGGGATACATTTGATGCAAATCCCACTGCTCACCTCAAGTTAAGCAGCAGGCAGTTGCACTGCTGCATCTCCTGCACGTGTTTCAATGAGTCCTGTGGATGCAGGCTGGGAAGTGGGAGGATGGAGACTGCTAGGGCAGGTGTTCCATGTGTCCCTGCTGATGGAGAGGTGCAGATCTCTCTCCCCCAGAGAGCTGTGAGAGGGGCAGGGGTTGGTGTCTCTGGCAGAAGCAGGATTTTCCAGCCTGTTGCTTCCAGAGTCTCTTCACCTGCGAGTGCTTTGCAGGAATGTCACATCCCCTGTGTCAGAGCAAAGGGCATGATTGATATATTCCCTCTCCTGAAAGGGCAGCTGGTGTCTGGATGGGCTGGCTGGCCCTGGAAAGGTGACCTGGGGGCACTCAGACCTCCTGCTGCTGGCCCAGGCTGTAGGAATTGTCTTTGCACAGCTCTGGGTATGTGTGCAGGTCCTTAAACCAACAGATTGTTATTCCACCAGTCCTGTCCCCTCTCAGCAGCTCCCAGCCATCCCTTGGTGCCCTCCTGGCACGGAATTCCCCAGGGCAGCATGGATCTGGGGACAGCATGGATCTGGGGACAGCGTGGATCTGGGGACAGCGTGGATTTGGGGGCTGGCACTTCTCCCCATGGGGCTGGGGGGTGGCTGGGCAGCCCATGGAGATGTTTCTCATTGAGGTTTGCAAGGCACAGGGCAGAGCTACTGGGGTCACCTGCCCAGGGCTGCTTGCTCTGCCTCTGGATTACAAGATTTATTTATTTTTTCCCCCAGGAAAGTGGCAGAGGCTGGACAGGCTGGTGGGGATGCTGAGGCAGCTTTCCCTCAGTCAGACCCCAGGGCTGCTCCTGGAAAAACATCATTTTCTTTTGGCTCCAAAGGGCTCTTCCCAAACAGAGCCCCACGGGGGCAGGGTCACTTTTACCAGGGATGCTTTGTCATTTTTCTTTTGCTAACAAGAGCTCCAGGAAGATTCTGCTGAGACTCCCCCTTCATGTGCAGCCCAGGTGTTTCCAGCTCAGCTGCTGGAGCTTCCAGTACCAGTTTCTCTAACACTTATTTCACCCAGAATATTCTGTAACTCGCTTAAAATGAAAAATGTAGGAGTTGGGTAAAACAAATTGTATTTAATATCAAATTAATTAGCCCAATGATATTGCACAGATGGCATTCTGGATTTTCATGTTTTATTCAAGAAACCTTTTGGGTTTGGGATAATATATCTGAAACTGGGACGGAATTCAACAGCCTCACCTTGGCATTTAAACCAAGTCTGCTGCAGAGCTCGGGAGGGCTGGGCTGGGCTCTCTGGTTTTGGGGTTCTGGTCTTGGGTGGGCAAGAGTAAATGTGGAGATTTCCAGCTGGACTCACAGGCAGGAATAAAGCTGGATGATGGAAGACAGCCTAATAGACAGCAAATGATAAACAGGCTTTGAAAGGGGAAAGAAAGGTGAAAAGCTGTGTTTCTTGGAGACCAGGCAGGAGCTCTGGGAGTTTCTGTGGGCAGAGCAACTGCTTGGGCCAGGAGAAATGAAGAGAAGGATCCAGGGAGAGCTCAGAGCCCCTTCCAGTGCTTAAAGGGGCTCCAGGAGAGCTGGAGAGGGACTGGGGACAAGGGATGGAGGGACAGGACACAGGGAATGGCTCCCAGTGCCAGAGAGTGGGTTGGATGGGGTATTGGGCAGGAATTGTTCCTTGGCAGGGTGGGCAGGCCCTGGCACAGGGTGCCCAGAGCAGCTGGGGCTGCCCCTGGATCCCTGGAAGTGTCCAAGGCCAGGCTGGACGGGGCTTGGAGCAGCCTGGGATAGTGGAAGGTGTCCCTGCCATGGCTGGGGGAGGAACAATACGAACTTTAAGGTCCCTTCCACCACAAACATTTCTGTGATAATTTTTCCTCTTCAGCCCCAGTTATTGTCAGTGTTGTTTTTTTAAGTGAAGACCAAGTGGACCAATTTCCAGAGCTCTGTTCCTTTCCTTCTCTGTGATGTCCCTAAAAAGTGATGCCTTAGAGGCTCCCAGTGGTCCTGAGCTCTGAGAGAAAATCTTGTCTCCCTTTTTTTCTGAGGACACACCATGAGCCCCAGCCCTGGCCCTGCCTCTCAGCTGCCCTCTGTTCTCTGAGCCTCCTTCATCCACTGCTGACTGTCCTTGAAGAGCTCCTCAGGAGCAGCAGTTTTCCTTTGGAGCCCAGGCTGAGGCTCCTGGGAGCATCACAGCGGGATCACACGGTGTGCAATTCCCAAATTCCCTGTGTAGCCCTTGCCTGGGGCAGAGGAGCTGCGTGGCTGTGTCAGGCTGTGTCAGGCTGTGTCCCACCTCCCTGTCCCAGCTTCACTGGGCAGTTTCCTGCCTCAGAACATTCCAGCCCCCTTTTCTTGGTGACCCTGCTCTGCTCCCAGCCTTAGCAGCCAGCCCAGTTTCAGGGCCAGTAGCAGACTTTTCCAAAATCCTTCTGCTTTATTGAGCCAGCACCCCCAGGGTCCCCAGGGAAGGGCTGTGCCCAGGGATTCTGCTTCCACTTCAGTGTTTTGTCCTTGTGTGACCTTCTGGACCCTGGTGAGGCCTGATCTGAAGCTCCTGGATGAAGGAGGTGTCCATCCCCAGTGCGAGGGTCTCCAGTGCTAATCCCTGGCAGAAGCAGGCTTGGCTGCCAAAATTTTCTCTTCAGTGTCAGAGTGTGCTTCTGTTTTGCAAAGGAGTGAAATTTCCATGTGGGCAAAGTCCTGGGCTGATTTGGGTCCAGGACAAATCCCATTTGGACCATCCCACGTGAGCAGGTGAAGCTCCCTCAGTTCCCAGCAGGCTGTGTCCTGGAGGACAGGAGAGGTGCTGGGTGGCCAGGCTTTGAGGAGTGCTGGCCAGGAGGTGTGGGGAGACAATCCTGATGCACAGGACGTGCTCCAGGAAGAGCCCTGCGGCTGAAGGGGTCAGTAAGAGACAGCCAAGGCAGCTGGAGGGAGAATCAAACTGTGCTGCTCCCCCAGGGAAAGCACTTCACTCACGGCCAGGAGGGCTGGCAAACACAGGCTGGGCTTGGGGTCTCCTGCAGCTGGGAAAAACCTTTCCTTGGAGCAGGCAGACTCCAGCCCTGCTCACCTGTGGCTCGGAGCTGGGAGGTTGTGATGTGCTGCTGGTGCTGGGAATCAGCTGGGAAGAGTGGGGCACCCTGCACCTCAGCAGATGTGACCAGAGGTGCCCAAACCCTTCACTGGTGTCCTCCTGTGTGCCTGAGGAGCGCTTGACAGACCTCAGCTTAGCCAGAAGTGGCTCATGGCCCTGCTGGGATGGATCTCTAAAGTTTAGATAGGTGGCAGGGGGTTCAGTATTTCCAGGGCCCTCTAGGCAGTACTGAATGTGACAAGCTAAAACTCCATTTTCATGCCTCAGTTACTCCACTTGTGCCCTTTCTCTCATCATTCCTGGTTGTTTTGAAGACTCCCTTGTTCTGTTTTTAGCTGTGGATCTTTTTCCAGAGACAGGAACAGGGAGAAAATGTGTGGGATTTTTGGTGGTGGTAGGTTTTTTAGCCTTTTGTAATAGAAATACACTTGTCTGACTCTGCACATGGTCATTTACCTGGGCAGGGATGGCACCAGCCCCCAGAGAGCCCATTTGTGCTGGTGTTGCTCTGCAGCCCCTGATTCCTGGTGGGATCTGTTCAGCCAGAGCACTTCAGCACGTCCTGTTCCACCTGGGGACACCTCTCCGTGTCAGTGCTGTGAGGAGGAGGAGGAGGAGGAGGCTGCAAGGAGCAGAAGAGCAGCTGTGACCTGCAGGGAGGCACAGGGTGAGGGGCAGGAACACAGATGGATACTCCAAGGCCCAGGAAAAGGGGATGTGCTGGTGCTGAAAGAGAAGGGAGCAGTTTGGGTGAACCCAGACAAGATCCTGCAGCCTCTGGCCCTGGCTTCTCCCAGGGCTGGGCTGGCATCTTGGGGACAACCCTGGGCTTGGTTTGGTGCCATGGAACCCTCAAAACTCTTCATTCTCAATCCCCAAACTCTTCAGGCCTGCAATTATCCTGTTAGACTAAGTCAAATCATCCTCTCTGTCCATGAAGGTCCATTTTTGCTGCTGACCCCATCCCCCAGCACAAAATGGTTCTGTTTTCATGCTCTGTCTAATTTGTAATTTTCATGGGTGTTTGAGCAGCCACTTCCACCTTTCTGGGTGCAGTGTGGAGTGCTGGAAGTCAGGAATGCCAGTGTGTATAACATTGTTAATTTTAGGCATTTCTCTAATCACTGCCTGCCTTTGCTGCTGCCGCCCCTCCAGAACCACAGCAAAAACATCTCTCAACATCCCTAAAGAGCAAACAAGATTTAAATTGTGCTTTGAATTCAGATATGTTCTCCTTCCAACACTCAGAGTGGCAGGGAAAGGGCTGATGAAACCCTGCAGCCACCCCTGCCACGTCCAGCCTCTTTCCTGGTGCTTCCTCAGTGTGTTGATCTGTGAGCTGCCAAATGTGGAGCAAGATTTGGGTGTAATCCTGATGGAAACCCCCAGCAATAACCAACTTTGGGGGTTTTACTGCTGCTTTGACACAGATGCTCAAACTGAAGCTGTGTCCTGTCCATGCCAACCCCCAGCTTATTCCAAGCTGCAGACTTACTTGGGAATCTTTGCCTTGGATTTGGCCCCTTGCTGCCTTCAGTGAATGAATCCCTTTGTGTGCTGGGTTCAGCTTCCAGCTGAAGCTGAGGCAGCTCCTGGGAGCAATTTGAATTATTTTTTATTTTGGCCACGGCAGTGGAGAGAGGTGGTGACCCCAGAGGGCAGCAGGACTAATTTGGAGGTTGGAGAGAGCTCAGTGGTGTCCCCACAGCCCCCAGGAGCTCATGGGGACTGAGGGAGGTTGGGTGGGGAGAGGAAATCTGCATCATCCAACTTTGTGTACCTCCAGTGTCTGAGCAAGTTATTCAGGCTTTCTTTGGAGCTGAGAGAGAGACACTGATTTTTCTGGAGTGCCATTCACCAGCCTGGGTTTCAATATCTGAAATGAGTGAGAATGGGTGTCCTGGAAAAGCCTTTTTTTAAAACATGGAACCTGCAAAAGCTGACTTGGACAGAGCAGTTAACTACAAGAGTAGTTAATATCTAAATTCAGGCAAATTTAAATGTTTCTTCCCTGCCCAGGTATTTCCACCCAGCTAAGGCAGACCCAAGCTTGCTGCTCTTTCCAGTTCTCTTTCCTCTGCCCCCAAACACGATGTGAAACACTGCTTTAGAATGTTTTACCCTGTAAAACAACATATTGCACTGTTCCCTGTTCACTTTCAATTTTATGCAACTTTCTCTGCTGGAATAGGCTCAGTGATCCCAGGAAATAATTGGTGAGCTTGTTAGACTAATGGGATTTTTTTATTTTCAAGGCTATAGATCAAACAAGTATGCCTGAAAATTCATTATACATGCAGTGAGCACAAAATAATTATTCCTTCCCATGGAAGTGCCGGAGGAGAGACTGTGATAAGGTGGGGCTTTAAAAAAACCTGCTTGATTTATCATTTGAGGCAAAGTTCCTGTGAGATGCACGAATTCAGTATTGAGTGACAGTCACCTGGCTGGCCAGGGGGCAGGGGACAGCCTGGAAAGGATTTTGACTTTGCTTTTTTGACTTTATTTTTGGTCTGGAGCTAAGCAGCCCCTGAGTTGTGCTCGTCCTTTTCAGCAAACAGCCCCAGGTGTTGTTTGGAACAGCAGAATTTTGTGTTGCTCCCAGGTGGTGAAAAAGGGATGGTTTCCCACCTCCCTCTTCTCCAGGGCTTTGGTTTTCCATCTCCTTCCCCTCTGGGGAAGCCAAGGAAATCTCAGCCAGGAGAGAGGATTTGTTCAGTCCTGCAGGTGGACACGTGAGAAAGGGGATGTCAGCAGTGGAGGATCTAGGCCAGAATAAAATGCTGGATATTGACTGAGATGTGGGCTGTGCTGCCTCATGTTCAGCCTCACCATCCCAAGCATTTTGGGTCTAAATTGCAGTGTCTGGGGTTGTCCTGGTTTGGGGCTGCTGGGATCTTGCCCACGAGCTCAGCCTGAGCAGTTCCATCAGTTGTGTCCCACGAGGAACCAGGAGGAGATGCTGGCAAGGGAACTGGAGCTCCTTCCCTGTGGGGACAGGCTGGGAAAGCTGAACCTGGAGAAGAGAAGGTTGTGAAGAGACCTCAGAGCTCCTTCCCAGGGTGTGAAGGGGCTGCAGGGAAGTGGGAGAGTGACCCTTCCTCAGGAGCTGCAGTGACAGGACAAGGGGGAATGGGATCAAACTGAAAGAGGGGAAATTTAAGTCAGAAATACACAAGAAATTCTCCCCTGTGAGGGTGGGCAGGCCCTGGCACAGGGTGCCCAGAGCAGCTGGGGCTGCCCCTGGATCCCTGGAAGTGGCCAAGGCCAGGCTGGACAGGGTTTGGAGCAGCCTGGGATAGTGGGAGGTGTCCCTGCCCATGGCTGGGGGAGGAATGAGATGATCTCTAAGGTCCCTTCCAACCCAACCCATTCTGGGGGGGAATTTTACCTTCAGTGTATTTGCAAATTGCAATTTATTTTTGCATCTTTGTTTGAAAATTAATTTGTCTTAAAGATATTTTGTGTGTTTCTTGAGTTGTCCACATATTGCTGCTCTTCAATCAAGTATTTTCCATTTGCAGAGCTGGCCAAAGAATTAATTGTTCACTGAGAAGTTCCATAGAAAACCCCTTTATAAAAAAGCACAAGTGGATACTGTCTTTGTGGGGAAAATTGGTGAATGTTTGGGATATGACAGGAGAGAGAAAAAAGGAAAAGAAGCAAAGACAAGTCATAAAAAGGCTCAAAAGCGCAAGCTGTGACATCTTGGAGAGAAAAATGCTTGCTATACCTTGGAAAAGCTCGAAAACAAATCTCCAACATAACTTAAAAATAGTTCTTCTCGTTCTGCAGGCACAAAGACTAATTGGAAGTGACACCATTTAAGAATGTCACTTCCAGTCTGTCTCATTGCCCTGGTGTTTGTGCCTCCCATCCTGTGCTGGGCTGGGATCGCTCCGTGAGCAGGGAGAGGGAATTTTGTCCCTCAGAAGAGACTGGGCTTGGTGGCCAGCTCCTTCTGGGCAAGCAGCTCCTGATCCCCATGGATGCACCCACAAGTGCAGGGATCTGGACTTGGCATCTCCAAGCCAGCATTTGCCTTTTTGATGGACACCTCTCACAGCCAGTGTGGTTGGGAAGGTGGTGACCTGACTATCCATTCTCTGGTGGTGGTCAAAAACTTATAAATACTGAGAGAATAAAGGACTCTGTTGCACCACACCTCGAGCTGTGTCCCTGTGACTCATTTTGTGTCCAGCAGTGACACCCATCCTGGTGCACTGAGTGAGGGGAGGATGGACAGGCCAGCAGCAGTTCTGCCTGGAGGATTCCTGCTGGGCTGAGGGCAGTGGCTGCGCCCATCCACTCAGGAAACATCAGTGTGTGTCCAACACCTCCTGAGGGAGCCCCTTAGGCACAGCTTCTGCCCAAGTTTTGCCAACATCTCCCTGGGCAAAGCACCCAGGGCAGTACTTGCAAAGGCAGCACCTTTGAGGAACCCACAGTTGACAGCAAATTGCACACAATTACTCTGCAGTGCATAAGCAGTAAGTAATCAAGCATGCTAATGACCAGCAGCGTTAATTACTGGCCACTTCCCCCAGCTGTTCCTCACCTCTGGTCCCAGCTGCAAAACCAGCTCACAGTGTGCAACAGCTGCATTTGGAGGCCCAGAACAGCCCTGGCCTTTGGCTGACTGTGTAAAAGTTGGATGACAATTTGTAGCTCCACGTGGGAATTTTGGAGCTTCCCCAATTAACCCCTGAGTGCTGTGGGATTCTCTGCTGGAGGATCTGAGTGTGACAAGCTGCTGATATTGCCTGAGTTGGTGTTGGGGCATCACAAAGAAGCCTGGACACCTTCCCCTATCCCAGGCTGCTCCAAGCCCCATCCAGCCTGGCCTTGGACATTTCCAGGCATCCAGGGGCAGCCACAGGAAACCTGTGCCAGGGCCTCAGCAGCCTCACAGGGAAGAATTGACATAATTAATGTAACTAACATAGTTCCTTCTGAAGGTCCAATGGTGAAAAGCATCTCTGTAGCTTCAGCTGATGAATTTCAACACTGAAAGGCACAAAAAACCCCAGAAGAAATGGAGCTCAAGCTGGCCAGGACGAACATTTCCTCTCCTGCTGCCAATTATGGGGCAAGGATTACATCACAACGTGTTAGTAGAATTAAATATCTATTTGAACTTTGCTTCTCATGTACTTTTTAATTTTAATATTATTTATTCTTTGACTTTCAATAATTCATCGAGATGCGTCCATATCGGTAATTAAAACATGTACAGTAAGAAACAGAGCTCACATAAATTATTCCACGGCATTCATTATTTATTTGGCCACTTACAGCTGTGCAAAATTTACAGAGAAAATATGTACATTAATTAACATGTACATTACAATTTCATGAGTGCACTTTTTCGGTGAGTAAAGATACTCAGATATGGGTGTGTGAGCAGCTACAGAGGTCTTGCTTGTGCCTTTTAAATTATTTAGGTTTAAGAAGAGGTCTGTGGTTGGAATCCAGGAGGAGCTGCTCGGGGGAAGCCTTTCTGCTGGCCTTACACGTGTGGTGGCAAAGTGGTTTTTTCCAAAGCTGCCAGGATTCCTGAGCCAAGCTCAGGGATGGATGTTTGGCTGTGTTGTACAGCCACGGGCACTGAGTAGAGCAAGGGACAAGAGAAAATCTGATATTTCACACCCTCTGGTGTAATTTCCTGTGGTTGAGTCTATCAGGGAGTGCTGGTGCCATGGTGGTCCCACTGCATTTCTTGGCTGGTGTGTCCTGGAGGGTGAGGCTCAGGACAAGGCCCTGCAGAAGACTCTCAGAGGGGTTCTGGAGGCACCACTGTTGATTTTTACCCCCACAGATTCCAGCTGAGGCTGCTGCAAAGTGACTCCAGTTCTAAAACCAGCTCTGGAAAAGGTCCTGTGCATCAGCACTGAGGCACAGCTCAAACAAAGAGGAGTTTCTTTGTGCCAAGTGCATTAAAAATACCCAAACCAACCCAACCAAACAACTCACGGATTCTATCGTCGTCTGAAAGGGAAAAGAAACATTTTTATTCAGTGCCACAAAATTTGCATCAATAACAAGTCCAGTAGCACACCAGGAAATTTCCACATGAGTAAACTCCACTCACTGCAAAAAGGCTTGTATCCACTCCTGGAATTTAATGGTTCAGCTGGCATGTGAAAGCTGTTATTTGGAGGTTTAATTATTAAGATCAAATTAAATTTCAGCTATTGCAGCAATGAGCAGATGCCAGCTGAGGGATTCCTTGCTGGGGAATGCTGGAGAGGATTTTGGTGTATCCACATGGGAGCCTCCCTGCTAGGAGGATGCTCAGAAGGCATTGTGCCTTGGATAATGAACTATTCAGGAGTTCTGGGAGTCCCAGGGATGCCTTTTCCTGGTTATGAATTACTCCTGGTGAAATCTGGCAATGAACTGCCTCACGGTGACCTGTGGAGTTCCTGGTCAATGAGGGGCTGCTGGAATGAAGGGAATGCTCCACTTCATGGCTATGGAGCTTTTCCTTCCCCCAGCAGGAGCTCTGGCTGGGACTTGTAATGGAAAGTGTGAAGACTTGTGCAGATGAAGAGCAAAGAGAACAAAGACCCTCCAAAACTCACTCTGTCTTTCCAACCAACCCCACAGAATTTGTCTGTGAGCTTTCATAGTTTTTGAATTGCCAGCCACAAAAAACTTTTAATTCTTTTTGGCCAGGCTGTGAGTGCACTCAGAGGGTGGAGCAGATGAGGAGACACAGGTTTGGGGAAGCAGAACACAGAACTATTTGCTTTCTGGAAGGCTGGAGTGAGGTCTTGGGGGAAATCTGCCTCACACAGAGACTTGACAAGAGCCATGAGGCTCTGGATCATCCTCCCCTGGACTGCCCAGGCATGGGAACTCCATCCCTCTGTCCCACAGGGGCAAACTGCAGACCCCCCAGCCTTCCCCAAACACCTGCATCCAGGGCATTTAGGAGCTGATTCCCCAGGGCAGGGCTGCCCTTGCCTCCACCCTGCCATCATTATTATTATTATTATTATTATTGTAATAAAGAATTGGATGAATAAAAATTCAGAAGAAAAGGTTTAAATAAAGTATGTGTAATTATAACTAATGAAAATATGGAAAAAGGAATTCTCCTCCAGGTCGAGGTAGAATTCCTTTTCCAAAGTCATGGATTGCAAAAGAACCCCCCCAGATAACAAACCTCAGCAGGCACATCAACTCGGAGGAAAGGACAGGACACAGGCCATCATAGAAACAAAAGAACTAGCCTGAAAGTCTACCTCCGGACCTAGGCAACGCCCGGCCGATTTCGGCCGGAGACAATCAAGCAAGACAAAAGGGACGAGCCTCAGGAAGATGGTCGTTGCCAGAAATCGAACACCACACCCGCCTAACCTATGCTAAAGTAACTCAATCAAGAAGGACAAAGAAGAGACTACTCCTCCGAGATATCCATCGGCGCTAGCCCGGATCCCTTGATTCTGCTGTGATGAAATATGTTAAAATACATACAGACTCACTTTGCATTTGAGGAGACTCTGCCCGGACACTTACTAACTCAATCTTCTAGGCCAGAAAATCCATTCACCTGACAATCAGGGACACTTGGTGAATGGAAACTGGTTGGAATTCTAGCCTGGGGACATAAAATCCCTATAAAAACCCAGGCCAAAGAACCCTCAGACGTGGATTTGGGAACACCTATACCTTGCGTATAGACCCTGTCCACCCAGCGCTGCGCTGTCCATTTATTGTGGTTTTTCCTCGCTGTTTTGCTGTTTTGTTAATTTATAATAAATTTATCTTTTTTATCTTTAATCTGCCGTTGCATTTATAACAATTATTATTATTATTATTATTATTATTATTATTATTATTATTATTGTTAGTAGTAGTAGTAGTAGTAGTAGTAGTCGTAGTAGTAGTATTAGTAGTAGTAGTAGTAGTAGTAGTAGTATTAACTATTATAATATTATGTTTATGATGTTTATTTTTACACCCAGGCAATTCACTGTTTTGCAGGAAATGTCAAGATTTTCCACACAGGCACCTCTTTCCCCTGTGCACCCATCTTGAGAGAGAGAAAATGGTCATGTGCCACTTGACCAAAGCAGGGGCTTTGCAAACACACCAAACACTGGAAGTTTGGTAGAAAGAAGCAGCAAATCTCTTTTTTATCTTAGTTTTATCTTCACCAAACCTTCTCTGAACAACTCTGCACCTCCTTCTGCATTCATTTCCTCAAGCTGGGTGTCATGGAGTTACTTTACCTTTAAGGGAGTTGGAGTTGCTGGGAACTGCCTGGAGTCTTTTCTCCTGACCAATTATCGGTCATTGCTGGGAATTGACAGCAGTTTAGGCCATTGAAAAGTGGGATCAACTTGTGAACCCTACCTTAAAGTGTAAAAGCAGAGCTCTCTGGGTTCTCTTTGTTTCCTGGCTGGAAGGGTGGCGGAGCTCCAGGCCTCCCGTTCCCTGCCCAGGCCATGCGGCCGGGCGGGGCCGGGGCCGGGCCTGCCGCGTCTCCTGCCCGGGAGATGGGGGGGCCTGGGGAAGGTTTTCCTCGGGCCCGGGCCGGGCCAGGCCGATCTCTGGCTCGGCTGCAGGTTTTGCTGTAACTAAATTCACTAGAAACTGCTGAGTGAAGAAGGAGAGAGGCTCTGGACCTGCAGCAAGCAGAGACAGCGACCACACTCTCCAGAGCAGCTATGAAGAACTTCCCATCGCAGACGGCTCCAGCTCCTGTTCGGCAGAGATCACCGAACCATCTACAAAAGCCTGGGCAAGATTTTAACTCTTTCATTACCCAGATGAGACTTGCGGATTAATCTTTTTATCCAGAGAGAGAGAAAGAGAGTGATCAACATGAAAAGAGACTTTATAAACTACCAGTGACAGGAAAGAAAAGAAGCTTCAGAAGAGGTAGAGAATTAAGAAGATGCTTTCATTAAGCTGAAATATCTTTCTGTTAAAACTATGGAGATGGACAATGAAGTCCTGAAAAGAACTCCTTTAATTCATGATACAATATCTAGGGAGGAATAATAGGGTTCAAAGTGTAAATCTGAGTAAAAAGTAGAGTAATTATGAATTAATTACTAGTTAATTCATTAATTAGTTAACTACGTAATTAATTTATTAAGTAATTAGTGAAGTGCTGGGAGATTTGAAGCCTTGAGAGGCAATGAGAAAACTGTTTTCTAGTGAAGCTCACAGAAACAGATGAAGAAGACTTTTTTGCCTTTGAATAACTTATCCTTAAAAATGCTATCCCTAGACTCATGGCCCATACACACTTCAGAGTGATGTGAAAATGGGAGGAGTGAGCTCTAATAATAGCAGCTCTGGACAGCTAACATTAGGGCAATGGAAAACTATAACAAAAATAGTTTTCTTGTGAGAAACTCCATAAATTAACAGGAAGAAACTTCTGTTTCTCTACTACGACTGGTGAAAAGACTGTAGCAAGAATTGGGACTGTTTTAACCATCAAAGTTCCAAAGTTTTTGTCTCTGTTGTCATGTGAACAAGGGAATAGTGGGTGAATAGGGGATGAAAAGGTTTTTCTGGAAGTTTATTCTGGTGTTCTTATTATTGTAGTTTGTCAATAAACTTTTTTTTTTTCCTTTTAAGATTTATGCCTGTTTTGCTCTTGTTCTAATCCATATCTCACAACAAGAAATAAGTAATTTTCTTAGTAATTGGATTAAAACCACGACATAGGACTTTTGTGGGCACAGGGAGGGTGAAGCAGAAATGCTGACAAGGATGAGAAAAATCTATTTAACGATTCATGTGGAGTATTTCTGAAGAGGAACCCAGAGATGTCTTCTGGGCTGTGTTTTAAGTCACTTCCTGGGCAGCTGTGGCTCCCCGGGGCAGACAGTGGCCCAGGGGAGCAGCAGCCAAGTGCTCTGAGGGCGCATGAGCCCATCCGTCTTTGCCTCTTGCCACACAGATGTTGCAGGCAAGTGTGAAACCCTCTGCTCTTTGCTTCTGTGCAGGTGCTGCAGGAAGAGCAGAATGAGAAGAGGGCTTTAACAGAGACACTGCTCCAAACTCGGGGACAGCTCAGCCAAGCGTGCCAGCAGGTCCAGCAGCTCAGGCAGGAGGTGAAAGAGCAGCAAGAGAAGGGACAGGTAAGTCTGAGTAGGCAGGGAATGGAGTGCAGGGCAGGGACAAGGGCACAAAAGGCAGCTCCTGGGAGTGAGGGGGCAAGGGCTGCCTCAGGCTGTGGGAGCACAGAGCCTGGTAAGCTCCAGAGCTCAGGCCCAGGAAGGAGGGCTTGCAGTACAAGCAGAGCTGGGTTGAGAAGCCACAAGAAGTGGCTGAAGGAATGGGATTTGGAGACAGCAAGTGCAAAAATCTGAGCCTGAGGGCAGGTCCCAGGAAGTCGCTCTGCATTTTGTTGCCAGACCATCAAGGCAAAGCTGCAAGCTGAGCTGCAGGAAGCTCACAATGAAATGCTGGCAGTGCAGAAGAGGCACAAGGAAGAACTTCAGGGCATCAGAGAGGTGATGAATGTCCTCCTTGAGCAGAGGGATGCTCTACAAAAGCAGGTGAGTGAAACAGCAGTGGCACTGCAGTCAGCCAGGGAGGACTCTGTGGCCTTCTTGCTTTTCCATGGCAGAGCAGAAGCTGATGGAGTGATCCCTGGGGCTGCCTCATGCTCTGGGGGCTCCATGGCAGCTGCTCTGAAGGACACTCAGTGCTCTGCTGAATCTCAGCTGCTGCCCCCTGGACAGCTGGGCCAGTCCTCTGGGCTGTTGGCCAGCACCCATCAGCATGGACTCCTGCTGGCCTCTTCTTGCTAGCCTTGGTTTGGGAGGTGCTTTTTCAGGTGGGCCACTTAGAGGCTTAACCAAGTTGTCCATATCCATTGGGAATCTGGTGCTTTCAGGACAGGGAGAAATGGGAAGTTGTCCTTTCCCTTTCCTCATGGCCTCTACTGTGGCTGACAGTGGCAGGCTGTGGCTGTCGCCTCTGACTGCTTTGTTCTGTTTGACTGGAGGTGGAAGAGTTGACATCTCAGCTGGCAGCCTCCCGAGAGTTCCTGGAAAGCACAGTCCAGAGAGCCCAGCAAGATGTGAGCGAGGCCCAGGCACAGTCAAGGCAGAAGCAATTGGAGGCTGAACACATCCAGAAGAGGCTGGAGGAGGCAGAACATCAGAAGAATGAGCTGCAAGTGTACCTGCAGAATGTGGAGCAAGAATGGAGTCAATGGGAAGAAGTGTCACGCCAGAATTCAGAATTGCATGCTTTTGTGCGTGCCCTAAAGAGGGAAAGAACCAGGTAAATGAAAGCCTGTGGGACTCTGCAATGTGGTGAATGCATTCCCTCTTTGCCATCTTTGCACCTACCTGGGGCTCTGGCAGCATTTCCTGAGTGGCAGATTCCAAACTCTCTATGAAGACACATCTCATTTTCTGTCTGTTGTGGTCATTTTCTTTTCTTTTAAGCCTTCAGTTGGAGTTTTTCTGAAGACAAAGGCTTTTGGGGTAGCTCTTTCCCTCAAGGGAGTGTTGTGCTGTTAGGTTAGGTTAGGTTAGGTTAGGTTAGGTTAGGTTAGGTTAGGTGGGTGTGTTAACAGTGCTGGAGCTGCAGTGTAAGGAGCTGGATACATCCATCAGCTCCACCTTGGCTGCTGTAACTTGAAGCCTTTGGGATCTGATCAGCCTGGCATCTGATGCCTTTGCTGGGCAGAACCTTCTTAAGGCCCTGAGTGCTGATCAAGCCCAGATTGCCCTGAGAGGCACCCAAGAAACAAGAATGTCTCTGGTGCATTGTTCCTGATAAAATGCCCCCCTGGTGCCTGGAGGGGCTCAAGCAGGGTCCCTGCCAACCTCCACACTCACAGGTGTTACTGACTGTGCAAAGAATGCAAGAAACCAGAGCAAGGTTAGGGGGGCTCCTCCAGCTGATCAAGTCAAGCCAGTCTTCAGTGCCACAGGATTTTTCTTCCAAGAAGAAGACAAAGGAAAGGCAGAGCACTCTTGCTTGCCTGGAGGTTTCTGCATCTTCCATCAGCTTGAGCTCTAAGCCTCTGTTGCCACTTCTGCCTTGGGCCTTTGTTCCTCCAGCTGAAAGTAGGATACAAACCTCATCGGACAGAGCTGTTTTCTCTGAGGTGGTGCAAGTCCTAGGAGTTTATAAAATGTGATACCATTAGTAATGAGTTGCATGCTTCCTTTCTAGGCTGATTCTGTCTCTGGAGGAAAAGAACCTGTGCCTCAGATCACTGGAAGAAAAGAATGTGGCGCTGAACAATGAGCTGTCTCAGTTTCGTTCTGCTCTTCAGCAGGCCAAACTGGTCCCTTCAAGCTGGGCAGGACAACTGCAGCAGCTCAACACCCAGGTAAGCTGTGCACTCCATCCTCTTCTCCAGGGACACACAACACCACCTTTGGCATGCTAGTCCCAACCTCTTTCCCCTCCCAGCAGCATCCACTGCCGCCGTGTTCTGCCCAGGGCTGCTGCTGCTGCTGCACCCTCAGGCCAAGGCTGGATCTGGTGTCTGCTGCCAAAGTTTTCCCCCATTCTTTCCTGGGTCCCAGCAGGAAATCTGGGAGCAGAAGCAGCAGCACACTCCTCTGGAGCTTCTCTGTCCCTCTGTTAGCAGTGCTTGTCCCTGACAGGATTGGTGCCTGTGCCAGGCACTGAGCAATGTGGGGACACAGACATGGCTATGGCAGGCTGGGCAGGGCACTTCCACCACAGCCAGTTCAGCCCGTGTTCAGAGCTGCAGCCTCAAGGATGCCCCTTGCCTCCCTTCCCCTGTTTTCTCTACCTTTGTCTCTACTGGATTCCTGGTTCTGCACCTTCTGTTTCTGGTGTATTTCTACCTGAAGTCTTTTCTCCTTCAATGCTCTCCTCCCTACTGCCCGCTCTGCTGCCTCAGGAGCAGCCCAGTCCCTGAGGCTCTCTGCATCCATCTTCCAGATCCAGACCCTGCAGGATGCAGTGACAGAGAAGGCAGATCAGCAGGACACTCAAGAGAAGGAGCTGCTGCAGGAGCTGGAAAAGTCCCAAGCAGGAGAACAGAGCTTGAGGGACACTGTGCATGTGCTGCAGGTTGAGATGTCTGAGCTGCGTCTGAGGCTCCAAAGCTCTGAGGAAAGAGCAGAGGCCATGGCCACACACTGTGAGGCCATGGAGATGGAGCTGAGGATGGCTCAGGCTGACAACAACCAAATCAAGGCCTGCAATCAGGAGCTGCAGACACTGTTGGAGGAAACTCAGCAAGGTACAACTTCTCTCCCATCCATTGCCCCATCCTGTTCCACCAGCGGGGATCTCTGATCCCATGCAGAGGTAAAGGCCTTTGCCCAGAGATGGCAGACAGGAAAAACAACCAGCACGAGACTTCTCCATCCAGGCGCCAGTCAAAGTTTATCTCAAGGATGATGCTGTGGCTGGCGGTGCCAACTGGCTCTGCTGTGGCTGATCCCATACACAGCTGGTGCCTTTCAGGTGCTGTGTCTGTGCTAAGCAGCTGAAGCTGGATGCCTCAGCTCAATTCCCCCTAATTTCAGGCCCTGTCAAAGCCTCCAGGCTATTGGCCTCTCTGGAGCAGGGCTGCACAGGCATCCCAGCTGCTTTGTCTCTCTTGGATTGTTCACTCTGCACAAGGCCAAGAGCAAACACACTTTGCTATTCCTCTGAACCTTGCCCCTGCCATTCCTGCTTTTTTCTCTGCCTGGAAATTTCCTTCATTTCTCTCACTTTTGGAAGCTCTTGTGGGCTTAAGGCCTGGCAAACCACGGCAGGCAGAGAAGACAGTGCTGTTGTCTCTGCAGGGTGTCCATCAGTTTACTTTGCTTTGCTTTCTCCCTTCTCTTTCCCCTTCCCTCCTGCAGCAATATGGAGGGCAGAACAGCAGAAGACCTCTCTAGAAACTGCCTTGAAGGAAGAGGCTGTGACTGTTCGTCAGGAGGTGGCATCACTGCAGAGGAAACTGGAGAGTCAGGAGAAGGAAAGGAAGGATGTGCTGGTGAGAATGGCAGATGCCACAAAGGGCCATTTCCTAGCTATGTTTGCACCTTGTGTTACCAGTTCTAAGGAGCACCTTTTTCCAGTTTAACTTTCCTAATTGCATTCTTCTGAACACGGAGGAAATGATGTTGTAGCCATGTCAAAGCCAGTTTGCACTGAGGCTGCTGATTTTCCTCCATGCTGGAGTTCTGTGCCCTGGAAGCTTTAGTTCTCCATGTCCACACTGTCTCCATTGACATTGGGCATGGTTTGGGCAATTCCTTGCGTCCAAATCCATGTTCAGATTTCTAAATATCTGGAGCTGGCAGGAGGGATGAGAAGACCTAGGTTGCTGTTAATTGAAAGGTGTTTGGCCTTGGCCGTGTGAGAGCAGGCAGTGGGGAGAGGAGAGGAAAGCCAAGTGCTGATGCAGATCAGGACGTGTGCCTGCAAGGGGAGAACTCGTCCTGAGTGGCAGCAGGGAATGACTGATCTGGCCATTGGTGCTGCAAGAGAGGGCAGTGGGGCTCTCGGGGATGCTGCCATGGAATCTCTACACAGGAGTGTTGGAAAACCACTCCTGTTGCCCCAAGGCCTTGGAATGAAATGCTGAGGGTGTTTGCTCTTCCTTCCTGATGGAGAGCACATCCTCATGGCACTGCCTAAATCCTGCTTAGCATTGACTTGAAATCCTGGCTGCAGTTCTGGCAGCTCGTGCCCAAAGGAACACGGGAGTGGAGCTGCCAGAGGTCGGGGACGGGCAGAAAGGAAGCTGGGATGGGCTGAGCGAGCTGGGAAAGAGGCAGCGTCAAGGGGGGCCCAGCCAAGGTCTGCAGCAGCCCGAGAGGCAGAGCGAGAGGGGGGCAGCACGTGCCTGCCCCTGCAGCAGGAGTCCAGATCTGGTGTGAGAAGCAAACCAAGGGAGGCAATGAGTGAGTCTTCTTCTCCCTGTTTTGGCAGCATGAACGGGAATTGTATGAGGGGAAGATGAGAGATCTGGAAAAGAAGATAGAAATGCATGGACCTACGATGAGAAATCATAAGGGAAACACTCAACAATTGGAAGTGGAGAGGGAAGGCATGCAGGAAGATTTGGAGCGTGTGGCTGCTGCTTTGGAGAAATGGATACAGAACACTCAAGTCCTGAGTGATGCACCAAGGAAGAGTGAAATTGCCAAAGGTTCTCTGAAGAAACACGTGGACATCCTGACGGGAAAGACCTGTATCCAGGTGGGTATCCAGAGGTACAGGCTCTGACCTTCAGTCCACTCCAATGACCATGAAGGATTCCAGTGATATTTCCCATAAAGAAGTGGGACTCTATATCCCTGTGAGTCCAGGCCTGCTTGGCCAAAGCAGCCCAGGCTGCAGCAGGCAGCCTTGTCTGTCTGCCTGGCCCCAGCCAGAGACCATTGACTGGCAGATTGTTTCCTGGCATGCCCAGAATGACTGCTACAGCTCTGGAGTTTGCTGTTCAGATCAGCTGCAGGCCAAATGCTGGGCATGGGGAGCTGCTTCTCCTGTGCTCACACAAGATCATGGCAACACATGGGGATTTGGATTTGGTGTGGGAGGGAATGGAGCAGGTGAGTAGTTTTGTACTGAGAGAGCCAAACAGAAGCTGCACTGCTGGTGCCACATGGATGCTTTGTGAGACAGATTTCCAAGGGACAGCTTTTGTGGTGTCTGAAATAAGGGAATCATCTCCTCTCTGAATACCCAGCAGGCTGTTGGAGCAGAAGGGAAGCAGCTATCAGAGCACTCCAGGAAGGTCGTGGAACATGTACGGGATGTGGCTGCAACATCAGCAAAAGACAAGACAGAGAATCTTGGATCAACCACTGTGCCCAGGAGGACTCTCGAGCAGGTAAAGTACACCACCTGTGCAGAGCCTCAGGCTCCTCTGGAGCACAGCATGTTTGCCCAGGCAGTGCTTTGCAGTGCTCTGCTTGTTTCCTTGCCTCTCCCTGTCCCTGCTGCGGGCACAGCCTTTTGTTTGTTCTGTCTCTTGTGGCAGCCCATGGCTTTCTCAAAGGTGCCTTCACTGCACTGTCCCCGTGTCCCTGGCCCCGTGTCCCTGGACACACCCTGGCCTCTCTTGCGCAGCCCCCAGCGAGAGCTTTTTGCCCCCAGTGTTGTCTGGTGCAATTCAGGCTCTCAGAGCAGAGATCTTGCATTGATGTCGAGAGGTTCTTTTGCTCCATGTTTGCTGACAGGTTTCTGTGACCTTTCTCCCATCCAATGTGCAGGTGGAACGTGAAGGAAGAAGAATCAGAACTTTTAGGAGAGTGTTCCCCCCAGAGTCCTTTACGTTCAGTGTCTCCAAGTCTGAGCAGCAAAATAGGTCAACTTCTGAAAGAAGCTCCAGCAGCTCAGGGGAGCAGCAGTAGCCCTCCTGCTGATGCACAGCCTGTGGAGCAAGGGGTCAGTGGCCCAAATGTGTCCTTTGGAAATGAGAGTTGGGTTCCTCACTGCTGTTGGAACTCGCTCTGCTAGACCTGTGGGGGCTGAGGGATGTACGTGGGAAGGGTTTGGCAGCCTTGGAATGGACTTGTTGATCATCTGAGCTCTGTTAAGGGCCAGTCTGGGAGCCTGTTCCTTTCCCCTTCCCCGAGGGCAGAGTGTTGGTGAGGGCTGCAGTTGGAGGCTGTCTCTGCCCTGACAGCCGGTACCGTGGGGCTGTGGATGCTGCTGCCAGCGTGGGCTTGTCTGAGCCGGGCCTTGTGCCTCTTTCAGGTGTCCCTGCTGCAGTCACAGCTGGCCCGAGACCGACAGCACCACCTGGAGAGCTGTGCAGGGAGCAGGCACGAGACACTCCCGTCGAGTCACAGGGAGCAGAAGGGATCTCCTTGCTTCCTAAACTTCTCAGAGAGGAGCCATGGAGCAGCTGGATGTAGTATTAGCCTTAGATTTTGTCAATAGTTTATGTTTAAAGCATAGTTATAGGTGTAAGTGAACCTTTATACAACAGTGTTTCATAGAATGTAGGATGTATTCATAGACAAATAAAGAGTTTGTTATGATCATGATTAAACTAAAAGATCTTTATTCGAATTACTTACTACCCAGTACACGGAACTATAACTTCCAGTGTAGTGTATTACATTTGATGCAACTTTGAAGCAATTCTATTCAAGCCAGCAAAACTAATTCTTAATTAGAGATTGAGCACCCAAATCAATGATCATGGGCAAAGATTTCTCTCAGCCTCAAGGAGTGACACTGAGGGACATTGTCACTCCAGGGAGAAATCTGCAGAAAGGAGACATGTGCCATAATCCACTTTGGTGAGGGCAGGAGACTCCTTCCATGTGTGGAGCTTTTTCATTTGTCCTTAGGAAACTGCAACCTGTTTTAGTCTGAGAGTCACAGAATCTCAGGCTGGGTGAGCTTGGAGGCACTTCTGGAGGTCACCTTGCACAGCCCCTGCCCCATCAGGACCACCCAGAGCCAGCTGCCCAGGATGTGTCCAGGTGGCTTTTGAGTCTCTCCCACGGTGGAGGCTGCATCACCTCCCTGGGCACCTGCACCAGTGCTTGGCCACCTTCCCAGTGCAGAAGTGTCTCCTGAGCTCACAGGGCCCCTCCTGTGTGTCACTTTGTGCCCGTGGCCCCTGGGGCTGTCCCTGACCCCATCCCCTCTGCGGCCCCACCCTGGGTATTTATCCCCAGGGATGAGATGCCCTGAGCGTGCTGTGCTCCAGGCTGGGCAGTCCCAGCTCTCTCAGCCTCTCCTCATGGCAGAGATGCTCCAGCCCCTCCATCATGGCCCATCATGGCCCTGTGCTGGGCTCTGTCCAGTCTGTCCCTGTCCCCTGTACTGGGCAGCCCAGCTCTGGGCCCAGCACTCCAGGGCTGCCTCACTGGTGTGGAGCAGAGGGGAAGGATCCCCTGCCTCCACTGGCTGTGTCACAGCTCCCAGTGCAGCCCAGGATACTGTTCTGCACTGCTGCAGGAGCACATTGCTGGCCCATGGGCATCCTGTGTCCAGCAGGACCCTGCCATACTTTAGTTTTCCAACTGGGTGGCTCCCAGGAGATACTGATGCCTGTGGTTTTTGCTTCTCAAGGACAGGACTCAGCACATGTCATTAAACGGTCACCCCTGTTGAACTGTCATCCCTCTGGATGGCAGCACTTCTCTCTGGCAGATCAGTCGCTGCTCCTGGTTTTGTGGGAGGGCACACTCTGCTCCATCACCCAGTTTACTAACAAAGGTGTCCAAAAGGAATGTACTCAGCATTGTCCTCAGGGGTACACCACTAGGCTTCGTGCCAGTGATCATCAGGGATCCAAACGGATCCTCTCTCCTCAGGTGCTGTTTCATTAACAAAAACAACACTATCTGATGGCAATGCAGGTGGAGCAGCCTCAAGGACACACTGCTTCCTTAAATTCTTGCAAAGCTGAGTATACCACACACCAAGTAATAGTATCATCAGGGTGGATATTGTGATGAGTAATTTGGTGGGTTTGTGAACATTAACCAAACTTCTGCCAGTGAGTGAGGTCATAGGAACCATCTGATGGGTACCAGGGACAAAACTGTCTGATGCATATAAGTGGCTGTATAAGTCTTTGGGATTGGAGTTTATATCCTTGTTCCCAGGTGATACGCAACACGCAGTTTTTATGCAGCTTTTGGTATTTCATTGCACTTTGCCCCATTATAAGAAATGCTTTCTGACTGCTTGCACAGGCTAGCCTGCCAGCAATAAAAGGAGCTCCTTGATCAGCAGAACACACCCACTGATGGTTCAGCTGGAGTACACCACAGGACTGGATCACATCAGTAGTAATGAAACCCCGGTTAATTTGGAACCATTTGTGGCATATGACTATGAGACACACAAACTAGAAGCAAGTGAATCTGGTTTATTACAAAGTTAAGACAGTATTTACGCATTTCAACGTGAGAAACTGTTCAGCAATTTGCTCAAAAGCAGCTGAAGTCCTGTAATAAATCTGTCATTTTGACAGTTTGTTATTCTTCTCTCAAGGTTTACAGGCTTGACAAACAGGACACCTCTCCTGTTTTCAGATCACGTGTAATCAGCTTTGTTCCCCATTTTTCAGCATTGAAATGAGAATCTCACAAAGGTGAGAAATCAAGAGATGCCACCTGATATTGGCTACGTGCTTTTGCTACGATGGGAATTCCTCAACAGATAAAACCAGGTAACAGTTCCGCATATACATCTCATAAAACACAAGAATTTTTCTACACTTGGGATATCAAACACATTACAGGTATTGCCCATTCTCCAACAGGGCAAGCTGTAGTGGAAAGGGCATATTATATATTGAAAAACATGCTACAAAAACAAGAGGGGATATCAGATAGGCATGCTCCCTCAGGAGCAGCTTGACAAAGCAATCTATGTTTTAAATTTTTTTAATCTCTCCACTAGAGATGACCATCCAAGATGCCTAGGTCAGACTACTGATGGAGAAGTTTACCCAGAAATTACATACGACGATGTACACAGTGGTCAGTGGAAACATCCAGTTCCATTGTTAGCTCAGGGAAGAGGTTATGCATGTGGTTCTTGGCCCACAGAACCATATTGGCTTCCAGCGAGATATATCAAACCCAGCCAAGGACCTCTAATATTCTTTTATATTTCAGCTTATTAAGGCATCTCCTTATTTCTCTCCTCATCTGAAGCTTAATTTCTTTCCTCACTGACTTTGATAGTTTATGGTGTCTCTTTACATGTTGATCACTCTCTCTCTCTCTTCCCCTCTCTCTGGACAAAGGATTAATGTACAAATCTGTCTGGGTTCTAGAAGACAGGTGTCTGCTAGGGAGGGCAGGAGCCTCCCTTGGGATGAAAGAATGTAGACCCCCCTCCCTCCGAATTATTATAATTTTGAAATCAAGGGGCTCTCAGGCAGAGATCTGGGGATAGGAATAACAGTTCTTTACTAGTATAACCAGGCAAACAAACAACAGTAACTACAGCATTAGCAAGAAAACAGAACCAGGGACGCCTTGACAGCTTTCTCGGCTGAGACGGGATGGAGGAGAGGCTTTGCTTCACAAACCCCCTCGGGCGGGCAGTCCCGGTGCTCCTGCAGGGCTCTGAGGAACACTCAGCTGGAACAGCAGGGATGAACTGAGATCCTGGGCTGGTGGCTGAGGTGGATCAGCAGCTCTGTGGCAGTGCCTGGCACTGCCACACGTCCCGGCAGGACAGGGGGTGTGAGGCCACCAACAAAGAGGGAAGAAGGAGAAGAAGCAGCAGCTCCATCTGGGTGACGGCGAAATTCCCTTCTCTCTACCGCAGCAGCTCCGCACCCCAAAAAAAAAGAATGTCTTTCCCCGAAGCCAAAGAAAGCTCACCCAAACTGTCCCCACCCTCCTTTCCTGCCCCCTTCCCCCCCCGGGCCCGGCCACTCTTTGTCCTTTATCGAGCACACACTAAATATCCACAGTTAGGTTGTCCCCGCGACTAATGGGTAAAAATTCCACGGGCAAGCCAGAACAACAATAAAAAAAAGGACACCTAACCCCCAACAAAATCTCATCTGGCTAGTGAAAGGGTTAAACTCTTGCCTAGGCCTTGGGGATGGTGCCATGATCTCTGCTGGGGCAGCGGCTGCAGCTCTTTGCCAGGGAAGATTTTTGGTAGCTGCTCTGGAGGAGTGTGGCCACTGTGTCAGCACGCCGCAGCTCAAGAGCTTTCCCTCCCCTTCCTCGGCAGTCTCTGCTGAAAGCCAGCAGCGGCACAAACTGCGGCCAAGCCAGGAAGCCAGGAAGCGGCCTGGCCCGGCAGCCCCACTGCACAAGGCGCAGCGAGCCCTGCCAGGGCTTCAGCCCCTCTGGGAAGGGGCTCCTGTCCCTTCACAGTCTCCATCCACCACCAGGAACCGCAGAACTCCGGCCCTGCTCCCCCTGCGGCCTTGTCTAGCCTGGAGCAGCGGCGGCTGAACTGGAGCCCTGTTACCTCTTCAAAAGCCAGAAACCAAAGAAAAAGAGAAATTCCCAGGCTTAAGTTTTAAAGGGTGGTGTTCACAGGTTGATCTCACTTTTCAATGGTGAAAACTACTGTCAGCTGTCAGAAATGGCCAGTTATTGGCCAGGAGAAAAACTCCCATCAGCCTCCAGCAGCCTGATCTTCCTTAGATGTTTCGCTTTTTATCTTAAATGTCAGTCTCTCACACATGGAGAGGGGAAACCGTGAGGAGAAAGGAGCAGCAGAGACAAGTGTTACGAGCTGACAGCAATCCACATTCCCCATCTCGTGCACTGCTCAGGGGGAGGATGTAAAAGAGTTGGGAGTGAAGCTGAGTCTGGGAAGAAGGGAGGGTAGGGAGAGGTTTTCAGAGGTTTTCAGTTTTGTTCTTATTTCTCATTTTCCTACTCTGTTTAATTGGTTATAAAATAAATTAATTTCCCCAAGGTGAGTCTATTTTGACTGTGACAGTAATTGGTGAGTGACCTCCCTGACGCATGGGATTTTTATCACATTTTCTCCCCTTTTGATCAAAGGGTAAGTGATGGAGAGGGCTCAGCAGGCACCTGGCTAGCCAAAACTGACCCCCCACAGTTCTCCAAACTCCTTCGTCACCACCTCCACCTTCCACACCCATTGTCCATGACCTCTCCATGTCCCTGACTCCACTGTCAGTGAAGGGTCTACCAGCACTGCAACATTTATTTTGCACTTTATTTACTGCACAGTCAAGACATGCCCAGGTTACCCTGTGATGTTCAGTGGTCTGGGCCCTCGTCTGATGCCAAAACTCCCCTAGCAGAATTGGACAGTCTGGGATTGCCTGCGGCAGGTCTGTGGCAAGTCCACAGTGAGTCCACAACAGGTCCATGGTCCATGGTCTCTGACTGGCACCTGGTGGTCTCTTGGCCCAGGTGCTGTGCCCTTTGGTAAGGACTTCCTCACTTTCTGCCCACATGGTTCTTCAGTGTCACCAGCACCTTTTGTGCATGCTTCAGGACCTCCTCCTCATCCAAGCTGGGGAAGGCTTCACTGGGGGTCATGGGGAAGGGATGGTAACTTGGGTACTGTGTGGCCTTGCTGTCCATGCCACAGTCACACAACCACTGCAAGTCCAGGACAAGGCCCCTCAGCTCTGGCTCCTCCACCTCCAGCCTTTGGGCCATACCCATCAGCCCCCCATGGCCCTCAAAGGCTTCACCACGGCAAAGTACAGCCGCCACCAGCGCCTTCTCCAGGGCCTGGTGCACTTTGAAGAGCACCCAGTTGGGGCAGCAGTGCCGGACATCATTATGGGCTGCCTGCAGGTCACTTGTGGCCTGACACAGCCAACGCAGGGCCTCGGGGACAGATGGAGTCAGGGCCATGAGCTCCTCACTGCTCAGCCAGGACCCACAACCTCCCTGTCTGTGGTGCTTGGCAGCACTTGCAGGTTTGTATTGGTCCCGGAGCTGTGGGCAAACCTTTGGCCACCTGACACCACACAGAGGCCTCAAGGTTGCCAGGCTGGGATCCTTCCATGGCCCCTCTTCTGCCACAGCCTCTTCCTGCAGCCTCTTCTCTGGCTCTGGTGCAGCACCCACTAGTGCCACGTTGTTCTCCTCCAGAACCAAGGCCACGTCCTGTGGCTCCTGGCAGACCAGCATTTCACGCAGGACGGACAAAGCGCGTGCCTCCAGCTGCCCACCCAGGATGTTATTGATCACCTGTGCCAGTGTCTCCACAACCCTCATCTGGTGCCGGTTCAGCACCATATCTGCATGACGGATGTAGAGGAGCCGCTGGGCACCACCAGATGAGCACACATGGATAACCTGTGACTGGGAGCTCCCCTCCACCTTTGCCCCACCATGCACCAGCACAGTGTGGATTTCTTTGCAGCACTGCACTTTCAGCTGCTCCACTGCCATACCTCCATCCCACTCTATTCCTGTCATAGCCTCATGGCTCTGCCACTGCAGCAGAGACTCCAGCCCCAGCCTAAACCACGGGGATACCAGCAGGGTCTGCAGACGGCTCTGCACAGCACACTGAGAGCCTAAGTGACATGGCTGTGGACCACCCTCCTCCAGCTGCTGCTCTGTCACCTCTGAGAGCATCCGTGGCCGCAGGTGTGGTGGCAGCCTTTGAAGCAGCCACCTGGCATTACACCCAGACACTGGCAGCGCAGCCATGAATACAAAGGTCTTCTCCAGGGCCCGAGCAGTCTCTGAGGGCACACAGTCATTGAAGCACAGTCTGTGGGACAGTTCCAGGCAGTCAGCAGTGCTCAGCAGGTACAGCTCAGCCACAGTGGAGAAATCGGGGGACTCCGGTTCTTCCTGCAGCAGTTGGAAGAAATGCCGTGTGGTCAGCAGGACTGTCTTCTTCTGGCTATTGGTTAGAGTCCCACTGCCATGGCTCTCCTGGTAGATTTGGGCCAGGACATGACTGTAGTGAGTCAGTGTGGGGACCAGCACGACGCCAAGGTGTTGCAGGAGATTTCCAAAGGCAGCCACATCAGGGTGAGGTGTGACAAGGTAGGGGGAAAAGTCAGCCTCGTCCGGGAGTGATGTCACCACCTGCTGTGGCCTGGCCATGTCCCCTGACTTGGCCAGCACCACGGGCAGCTCAGCGAGGTGCTCTGCATCCACCTCTTTCAGATGAGTCTGCAGGAAGCTGTACATCCTATGGACCACCCTGGCCCGTGTGCTTACCTGCTGCCGTGTTGAGCAGGCTGCCCTGCACACATGCTCCAGGTTGGCCACCACCAGGGCAGTGGGTATCTCTACAAGTACTCCCATGGCCTTCAGAGACCTCTTCTCAAGTTCAAGGGATTCAGGCAGGATGGTGGCTGATGTCCACAGGAGCTCAGCCACATTTTTGAAGTAGGAAACACTGCCTTTCAGAGCCACGGCCTTAACGCAATCTGCAAAAGGAGAATGGAGCTTCATCAAGTCTTGGGGAATATCCAGTGGAGGCAGGAATTTGATTGAGGCAATTTTCCTCAGGAAATCCTCTGACTCAAGATTTTCCAACAGGATTGCAAGCTGGTTGATCATCTCTTGCTGTCGCTCCAGCAGTTCTGCAGCATGGCAGGTAGCCCAAGTGGCTTCATACTCTATCTCCTCAGCCAATGCCACAAAATCCTCTACAGAGAGGCTGGTGCGGACACCTGCCTTAAGGAGGAAATCCACAGCTTTACACTTCGGATGCAGCTCCTTAAAGAAATATGCAGGCACAAAGCGGTGTTGGAGCTGCAGGGTGCGTAAGGAGGGCATGTCAAGGTAGAAGTAGGAGGCCAAGCGCAGTGTTCTGTGGACATCTTGTATAAAGGCCACCTTCTGAAAAGCTGCCACAATGGCATCCTCGTTCTGAGGGTCACAGACAGGTTGCAGGATAAAGAACAAGCGTACAGCTTCCATGCGGTTTTGCTGTGTGAGCTGGGACAGCCGAGGAAGCACCACAGTCATGAAGAGCTTTTGGTCATCTGTGAACTCCCACTTCAAATCCTTGGCCAGCTGTTCATGGATCCAGCTTGGTGTGAGAAGCAGCAAGTCTCTGTCCAGGTCATAAAGGGCTTGGGCATTCAAGGGCACTTCCAGGAACTGTCTGCGGAGCAACAGCACCTTGCGGTAGGGAGCCACAGCTGTGTAGCCCCCCTTAAACTTCTGGAAGAGAGGCAGGTGCCGGAGCTGCTCCAGTGCACGTGAATCCATCTTTCCCTGCTGGACAAAGTTCAGCAGGGCTGTCACATCCTGCTCCCCTAAATCCCCCCAGCAGAGATCAGCTCTTGTGCCTGCCAGATGGGCCACTACAGCGCTGGCATCTGTGACCTGCAGTGCCCTTGGCTTCAGGTAATGGTAGGCAAAAACAGAGGCCAGCAGGAACTGCTGGATCACAGGGATGCCCAGTTTGTGCAGCACCTTTTCCACTTTGGAGTTGCACTCAAAAAGAACCCTGGAGAGGAAGGATAGTGGCAGTAGGTGCTTTGACTCTGTTTTACTCTCCTGAACAGGCAGCACTGCCATATCCTGAAGATGATCTATTAATGGTTCTTTGTTAACATCTGAGTTCCTGGTGGTGACCTTTTGGTCCTGATGGACCATTTTGGCGAAGAAGGTCCACAGCTCCTTGAGCCACTTTTGCCCCTCTCTGGTCCACTCCAACTGACCTAATGCCTCCTGGATGAGTGGTGTGGCCTCTGGGAGGCCAAGCTCCTTCACAAAGCAAGGTGAGATCCATGCAGGAATACACTTTTGGGCAAAACGGTGGCTGTGCTTGGGGAAGAGGTGGGCAAAGGAGTTCTTGAAGATGGGGTGGTGGCTGCTGAAAGCATTCAGAAAACCATCTTCTGTGGCCAGCAAGGGCAGGCCTTCCAGTTCTGCCTTGTCCCTATCCTTGGGAGTACCTTGGGAGTGCCTGGGAGTACATCTTTTTAAGTATTGCAGCAGGCAGACGCAGCTCTCTGGGGTCCTCAGGGGTGTCTCAGCCAGCTTGCAGGGCACAGGCAGAGCCAGGGCCTTGAGGAAGCACCGGAGAGAGGCTGGGCTTAAGACAAGAGCATTTACGTGGGCTTCAATGAACCCCTCATGGATCTGCTGCAGGGGGATGAATGCTGGAACCAGTTTCATGTTCAGTTGCTGCAGCACTTTCTGGATTTCTGGGTCAGGCATCTCCTCAAGGAAGTACGGCTCTGTTAGCACGTCCCCTCCACCTGGAGATGCCCAGGTTATTGTCACCATGCTGCCAGGTGACTTCTCATGGTACACAGGCACCAGGGGCAGGCGTGCATGACTGAGGTGCTTGTAGACCTCTCTCACCATGTCCTGAAACATAGGTAGCACCCATTTCATACTAGGGAAAAACTGAAGGAAGTGGGGGTACAGGTGCTCCTGGCAGAGTTTCAGGGACCCATACTGGAGCTCTTCTGGCCCCAGGGCTTTCCACTGCCTGGTGAGAAAGTCACAGTATAGTGGAACCACCAAGCGCTGGAGCAAGAAGTCATTCCAGGTTGCCTCTGTGCAGCCTCTGTCCCAGCAGAGATTGCACCTGGCTGCATCCACAGAGAAGTTGGCATTGATGTGCACAGGCAGCCCGGTGATCACAGGCAGTGGGAGGGTGCAGAAGGCTCTGCCTGTGACTCGGTTTAGAGGCTCCAGGCGAGCAGCCACAGCCCCATAGGGCAACCATTTACGCACCAGAGACTCTTCAGCCCCACCCTGCACCCCAGTTTGGGAGATCACCCTCCACACACTTGTGGTCTTGGCCCTGCTATTTTTGACTTTCATGGTATAAGAGAGAAGGGTGGGGCTGTTCCCATCCATGGCTTGGCTTAACCTTGCTTGAAAATTCTGTCTCAGCTCTGCATCATCACCTGTGAGCTCTGTGCTCACCCGCAGCTTCTCCACCAACTCTTTCCCACCTGGGGGGATCTCGGAGAAGACCACAGTGTGGACGTGCCGGAGGAAGAGCATCAAGTTTTCACCTTCCTCAGCCAGCATTTCTTCCATGCTCTTGAGGTCTTGGTCTCGCACGAACATGTCAGACACCCTGGACTTCAGAGCCTCAGCTTCTGTGCGGAGCGGCAGCCGGAAGAGGACGCCCTGTTTCAGGTTGAAGAAAGATGGTAGGAAGGTGTTATAAATGTCTGGAAAGTTCTTCTTGAATTCAGTGTTGACAGCAAACATGCTACCAGGCTTCTCAATTGTGGCTGTGGGCATGTAGTAGAGATGGGGATCAGAGACACACAGGGTACTGTCTCCAGTCAGGAAGGCTGGGCAGTCAGTAAAGTGGTAGACAGTGTTGAAGCCAAGGCCATATTTGCCTGTGACATCCTGCCGGTCTTGCTTGCCACCCACCCCCAGACGCTGAATGCCTTCAATGTCCTGCTGCTGGAAGGGGCGGTCATTGTAGATGCAGAGGGCAGGGCCCTGCAGGATGTTCCACTTCTCACTAAAAATGGCCTTCACTGGGTGCTGCCGGCGGTCCCACACAAAGTGCACAAGCCCCGCACCAGCATCGTCCGCATTCTGGAGCACCTCCTTCACCATATCAGGAGCAGATGCCGAGTACTCCTTCAAGATGTTCTTCAGTCGTGTTGGCAGATCTTCATGGGCACCAAATGGCTGTGCCCACAGGCTCAGGTGATCAGTGATGAGTTCACTCCTCTCCAGTGCTCGGTGGCGTGTGGTGGCCACCCCACAGCGCAGGGCTGCATCTCGGGACAGCTGTTTATGGCACAGCAGGACATCTCTGTCCAACGGCATCCATGGCGCATCATTGAAGTGGAGCTTGTCCCGTGGGCGCAAAATGCCCTCCTCATCAGGCAGAAAGAGTTGCTGGGTCTGGCAGGCATCTGGCTGGTTGCCATCTTCCATCAAGCCACAAGTCACCAGCCGCAGGGCCAGATCCAGCTCCAGGGCAGGCAGCGGCTCTCCAGCGTGTCTCTCTGCCAGAATACAGAGCACTTGGGCATAATCATCCCAGGTGAACGTGTGGCGCAGCCCCACACACTCCCAGAGCTCTCTGTAGGGCTTGTACTGCTCTTGGAGCTGATGAAGGTATGGGACAGCCTCAAATGACAGTGTCTCAGCCACAGCTGTGACTGGCACAAAACGGGAGCCCACCAAGATGAAGGGCTCCCCTTGGGCCACTGCAGAAGCCACCTCATCCCAGCTGGAGTGATCTTCCCGGAGCAGCATGTTCAGGTGCTTGTAGCAGCAGTTGGTGCTGTCCTGCAGGGTCTCCAAAGAGAGAGTGTTGGGGCTACGGCTGAGCGCCTGTAACTGCTTTAGGACGGGAGCTGATGGTATCTGCCGGTCCAGCCCCAAGAAGGATACTACCTCCTTGGAGAGGCTGAAGTTTTTCCCCAGCACTTCAGGAGCCAAGATAGGATAGATGAGTCCCACTAGTGGGGCATGGAGGTGATAGTAGAGCTGGGCAGCTGGCAGCAGCACATGGTCACCAGTGGGCAGCGCAGCAGGGAGGAAGGGCACTGTCTGGAAATCAGCCTGCAGGGTGTTATCTTCTCTCTTCTTCACTGCATCCTGAAGTAACTCAAGGATGCAGGCAGCCCTCTGGCAGCCCTGGGCACGATCCTTGGTCCAGACATGCTGAACGGTCTTTGCCCTCCCCAGCAGCTCTGGCAGGGCCATGGTGTTCTTCACCATGCCTAGCCTCTCCAGGTGGCTTAGTCTCTCCAGGGAAAGGAAGGCATTCCCAGTGGGGAAGCGCCCATCCTCGGGGTTGTATAAAGGGGCAGCACGGCCTTTGGGATGCACCAGGTGATTGATGAGCTGCAGGTGGCCATGAGGGGTGACAGGGATGCAGGGCACTGTCTGCAGTACTTTGTCCACATCCTCATGAGACATATCCAGCGCATGGAGAAGCAGCGGGTTCCGGTCAGCAGCAGGGAGTTTTTTCAAGTTGGGAAGCACAAGCTCACAGAGAAAGCGATTCCAATCATAGGTTCCAGCATCCAGGGCCTTCCCGAGGCCCTCCTGCACCTTCCCAGGCAAGGCCACAGCCAACAGGGGATGGGGCAGAGTGGTGGCAAAGACTCGCTGTGCCACAGTACCCAGCTTAGGATGTCTCTCCACAGCCTGGTGCAGGAAGCGGGCATCCTGCATTGAGCACCAGGAGTGGCCATCGGAAAAGAGCCTGGGACCACTCCTGGCTACCACAGCCTGGTAGAAACCAGTCACAGCCTCTGTGAAGGGATAACGGGCAGTACTAATGTCTGGCCAGAAGAGATGGTACTCATAGTTCTTCAACTCACCTGCCTCATGCATGGCACGGAGATGGTCCAGTGCCCGGAGCCAGGCCATCGGCACGGCATTGTGGAGCAGCACCTGATTCCACCTGCCCCGCTCTGCTGTGTCCCACAGCCCCTTGCGATTTGAGAGGATGCTGAAGGCCCCATGCAGGTGGATTGGCAGCCCTGAGATGACTGGCATGGGAAGGTGGCAGAAAACTTGCCCCTTCTCAGCATCCAGACGTGGCATCCACTTGCCATCTTCAGTAGGGTCAAGGGGAAGGGCCACACCAGCCATGGGAAGTGGAGGATGGAGTCCTGCCTGTGTGTTCTGGTGAAACAGTTCCAGCAACTCCCCATCACCCTGACACACCAAAACCAGGTAGTGCCATATGGTCCTGGATTCCTTCTCACAGGCTGAGAGCTGCTCAATGGCTGCCCAACTTGGGGGATCCCCAGGGGCCCCCAGGTCTCGGATCTCCTTTCGCTGCAGCGTGGCCAGAGACATGGTATCCTCTGCAGAGGAGGCCATGTCTGGCAGCATCTCCAGGGACAGCTCCCTCACCTTCTTCAGGAAGAGCAGCAGGAGCCGGTTAGAAGCAAGGAAAGTAGTCCCAAGGGACTGGATGCGCTCTGTACCAAAGGCCTCAGAGCAAATCTGCGATGTCACAGCTTCCTCTTCAGTGCGAAAAGGCAAGCGGAAAAGGCTCCCTGGAAAGGGTACTGGTTCAGGCAGGCAGCACCCAAAGATACCATGGTAGGGCTGGAACTGTTCAGCAAAGACACGGAGGATACGTGGTCGGCTGGAGAAGTCCAGGCGGATGCCAGGGGAGCCGGCCCTGGAGATGTGCTTGCCCAGATGGGTGCCATTGGGATCAAAGATGAGCAGCGTCTGCCCACTCAGCACTGCTGGCACATCCGTGACACGGTAGACAGAGCTGAAGCCCAGCCCAAAGCGCCCAATCCGGCCTGCCTGGCCCTCCTTTGTGGCAGCCCCAATCCGGGTGATGTTCTGGAGGTCATCCTCTGTGAACAGGGCATTGTTGTAAGCCCAGAGGGCTGGGCCGTGGCAGGCAGCCATGCCTGGGTCAAGCAGCCCAGAGGTGGCCTTTCTGCGGCACCGCAGGTCCAGGAGGAAGTGGCACACGGTAGCGCCGGCATCTTCTGCGTTCTGGACCATCTCTGTGAAGAGGTCACCCTCCTCGCTGTATTCCCGGAGGATATTACGGAGGCGTAGGGTGACGGGCTCCGAGGGGCCACAGGCTGTGAATGGCTCCGGGCCCAGCACCCGCGTACTGAGCAGCTCTGCACCCAGAAACGTGGCTGTGCTGGAAGGCACTGCCTCGTGCACCACCTCCTGAATATCCTCCTCTTTCTCCAGCTCCATGTCCAGGTACACGGCAGAGGCAGCTGGACGGAGGGCAAAGCCTGAGCCCTGCGGGACCCTCACAGGAACTGGCACAGTGCCCTCGCCCTGGTGGCCCCGACTCTCCAGCCACTCCAGGACAGCTACAACCACCTGCAGCTCTGCAGCAGTGCCCGATCTGGAGCTGCGCCTGTCTATGTCCTGCCCCAGGCAGTGCAGGGCTGACACTGCCCTCTCCTCACTCACCCCCTCTGCCACCCCCCAAGCCCTGAAGAGGCAGCTGTAGGGCAGGAAGTCAGCGGGCACCCGGGGCACCAGCATTCCCAGCTCCAGCTTCTCAGGATAGCCCAGCACAGCATCACGTGGCAGGACAAACCCAGACCCAGTCCACACAACAGCACCATTTGGGGATGTCCCAAAGGCCTTCAGGTTTTCCTGCATGTGCCAGTAGATGTTCCGGAGAGCAGGACCCACCTCATCCATGTCCCCATGCCCTGCCAGCTTTCTCAGCTGCTCCCACACTCTCTCTGGTGGTGGGACTTGGCTCAGCCCCAGCTTCTTCTCTGCCTCTGGCACAAAGGCATCAGTCAGGGGCATGGAGAGCCCCACCAGGGATTGGTACTGGGTGGATCGCAGCTCATTGGGGGGCAGGAAGGGCTGCCCAGGCTCTCCTGTGCACTTGGAGCGAGGCACCCACGGCAGGGCCTGGAGCAGCCCAAGCTCTGCAGCGCTGAAGCCATCCAGTGCCTTGGGCTGGTTGCAGACTGTGATCAGTGTCTCAGCCCTGTCCAGAGCTGCCGTGCCGCCCTGACTGACCTTTGCTGCAGCTGCCAGGATGTCTGAGGGCAGCAGGCACCCCTCACCGTGCCGCAGGCCCAGGGCCCTCAAGGCACGGAGGACAGACGGATTGCGGAAGGCAACAGGAGGAAAGCGCTCCGGTCCCAGCAGTGCCTGCAAGGTGCTGTCACAGGGGTCGTAGAGGTCTCGTGGGCATGCGGGGCCTTTGGGGGTCTCCAGGAAGGCCAGCTTGCTGCAGGCCTGCTGGAGTGGGGGGCTCTGTGCAAAGACAATATCTCCGTGCTGCAGAACCCAGAGCAGCAGAGCCTGCGTCTCAGCCGCTCGTCCTGCGTATGTGCCTTGGGCTACGGCTCTAATGGCCTTCAGCATCACATGGGCTGCACTGATGAGTGGCTTCTGGAGCCTCCCAAATAGCTGCCGGTCAACTTCATCCCGGCACCGCAACATAGCCTCTGGCAGCACCACATCCTGGGGCAGCTTCAGCTCTGGCTCCAAGGCCGGGGTGGCACCGGCTGGCACCAACTCCATGGGCTGGGGGGTGGCCAAGCAGGGCAGTGGCAGGAAGAGGGGCAGAGCAGCCAGAGTGGCCATGTCCTGCTTTGTCAGGGATGGGACATCTGCCAGGTAGAGCCGGAGGGTGGCCACATCTGCATCAGGCAGCGAGGCCATGCGGGAGGCCAGTACTGCAGCCTCCTGCCTGCCCAGGGCCCGTAGGACATTGAGGGGGGATGGAGGCAGGATGTAGCGGGACAGGGAGCGGTGCCACATGCCTGGTGGCACCACAGGGCAACCCAGGATCTCCAGCACAGAGGCCACAGCAAGTGGCAAGAGCTGGTCCTCCCATGCCTGGAAGATAAGACTGGACTCAGGTATCAGTGGAGCCAGACGGACACTGGGGGCATCCAGTGAGGACAGGGATATGAGAGGGAGCCCCTCCAGAGGGCCCAGGTCTTCCATGTGGTGGGCCAGGAATTGCCACAGGGCTGGAAACCAGGAGGCTGGGGGCTGGGGGGGACCTTGGGCTGGGCACCAGGTCACGGGGGTTGAAGACTGGGATGTCCAGGTGTGGGGCAGAGCCAAGCGCAGGGTCTGTACAGTCACAGCTGGATCCAGCAGAACCAGGTTGGGGAAGAGACCTGTGTACAAGAGGCAGAGGCTGGACTAGAAACATGTGGGACCTGGGACATGGGAGGGGGACCCAGGATGGGGGAGAAAGAACCTGTATGGGATGGGTGGCCCCCATATAGGATATGGGAGGAGCCTGGGCTCTGGAGGGACAATGGATGCCCTTAATAGGAGCACAGAGAACTTATATATGGGATATAAGAAAGAGATGTGGGAGGTAAAAGGTGTTAGCGGGACCAGTATTGGGGAGCACAGAGGTCTTCAGATGAGGAACACAGGGAGACCGGGATCTGAGGGGAAAGGGGAAGGTGGGAAGAACAGCAAGGACAAGGATTGCCAGAGAGACAGGGAGGTACAGGGAGCTACTGGGGCTGCACAGGAACCCCAAGGTGTACAAGCCTGCCTGGGGATGTTGAGGTTAAGGGGGGCATCCAGGGGACCTAAAGGTGGTCGAGGGACCCCTGTCTCTTACCCTCCTTGGCAATGCCTCGCACGAGGCTGTCCAAGCCCGGTTCCAGGTCTGAGGGCAGGAAGGACCCAGCTAAACCAGGCAGGAGCTCCCTGTGGGGACAGAGAGGTGCTGGGGGACTATAGGGATAACGGGGAGCAGCTTTCTGGGCTCCTGCCTCAACTCCCACTTGGTGACACCAGGTGAGAGAGGGAGAGCAGTGAGAAGCCCATATGTCCAGGTTTGGCCATGGCTCCCCTTTCCAATTCAAGAACAAGGGCTGCGACTGTGGGCAACTGGCTGTCCTGCCCACTCTGCAGAGCTGCCAGGGGCCCCGGGCTCACCTGGGGCAGTCGGATGTGTCCACGTAGACAATGGCTGATGCATTTCCAAAGGCCACGAAGGTTCCGTCGGCACGAGGCAGGAGGGGGAGGCCCCGGAGCTCAGCATGGCGCCCATCCCCAGCCACGTAGTGCAGCAGGAGCAGGCGGCTGGCAGCTGGGAGCTCTGCGGCCTCGTGCTGCCGCAGCACCTCCCGCACGTGTCCCGCCGTGGCCTCCCGCAGACCCTTTGGCATCCCCAAAGTCAGCGCCCTCCACACGTGGGGTGGGACCTCAGCCACCGGCTCCCTGGCTGCCACCAGCAAGTCCCGCACCGCCCTCCGTGTGGCCGCATCCCCCGCGGCCTCCGGCAGCAGCACAGCCTCGGGGGCCCGCAGCCGCCCCGCTGCCCCCTCCGCGGCCGGCACCAGCACCAGGGCAGCCGCCAGCTCCTGGCACACCCGGCTCACCAGGCTGTGGATCCGGCCGGAGCTCGGCAAATGCTCAGGGTCTGGCCACAGGCTGTGGACATCTGCACCGGGCAGAGTCACGGCCACAGTGGCCAAGTGGCTGTAGACCCGGGGCAGGAGATCGAGCAGCAGAAGAGCATTCCAGCGGGCATCTTCCTCACCCTTCTCGCCCTCCTGGGGCCAGCGCAGGTGGCGGCGATCATCAGAGAGGGAGAAGGGAGCGCTGGCGTGGACGGGCAGCCCTGTGGCCGTCTCATCGGTGGCTGGCAGTGGCAGGAAGCAGCAGAGCCGCCCTTGGCAGGCCCCATGGAGGGGGTGTGCCAGGCTCAGCTCAGGGCAGCACCCCAGCCCTGTGCCCAGAGCCACGGCTGGCCCCTCAGTGGCCCTGCCTGTGGCCACCAGCCACTCGCTCCCAGCACCTACCCCATCCCTGTGAAAGGCCACCAGGCACCACACCAGACTCAGCCCCTCATCCCCAGATGGCACCGGGACAGGCAGAGGCTGAGGGGATGCCTCGAGTGTTCCCATGAGTGTCTGGACCCCATCAGGATCCACACGGTGCAGGACCACACGGCGGACATGGCGGAGGAAGAGGAGGGCAAGAGGGGCCTCTGTGAGGAAGGTCTGCATGAGGTTGCAGATGCGCTCAGGATCGGAGACCCCTGCAGCAATTTCCGAGGGTTGCCGGCGAAGGGGGAAGCGGAAGAGGGTGCCTTGGGCTGAGGTACGGTGTTGTCCCACAGCTTCCAGCCCAGCCCAGAAGGGCTTGAAAAGGCCAGGAAGGTCCTGGGCTTCAGTGATGTCCCAGCGCTTGCCACCACCAGGTAGCACCTTGAATTCGGGGTCCAGCACCCCCAAGTATGGGGGGCTCAACACACCTGGCAGGTCTGGAGACATGGGAACCATGAGGCCACAGATATGACATGGACACCACTGCCTTCCTGGATCATCCCAATCCATCAGTGCCCCAAATGCCCACCCAATGGCCTCAAGTTTATCCCCACAGTGCCTCCCATGATCTAAAGCTTAATCCCAATTCACCAGTCCTCCCTCAGTTTGTCCCCCTAGCCCTGCCCTCCATTGCCAGCCAGCCTCCCCCCCAGCCTCCTGATGCTTCAGGCTTCTTCACTTTGGACACAGCCCTCCATTTTACACTCCCCCAATGCCCCCCACCCCAGTTCTCCCCAGCACCTGCAGTTCAGTGCCTCCAGTAAAACCCACATCCCCAGTTCAGTCCCAGCTGAGGCTCCCAGTGCCACTCACCCGTGAGGTGGTAGACAGAGGTGAAGCCCAAGCCGAAGCGCCCCACGGTGCGGGGATCCTCCCGCTTGTGTGACACCCCTGGGCGCTGAATCCCTGTCCAGTCCCGGGGTGACATCACAGCATCGTTGTAGGCCAGGAGAGCTGGGCCTGGTGGTCAGCACCATCCATGGGTTGGGGGAAATTGGGACATGGAGAGGGAATTGTCATTTACACTCAGTGTTCCCACAAGCTCCAGTCCCACAAAACACCCCTCAGTGTACCCCTCACCCTCCCAGTACCCTCAGTGCCTCCAGCACATCCCAGAACCCCTCACCAGTTCCAGTTCCCCCAATCCCTCCCAGCACCAGCCAGTGCCACCCCAGCGCTTCATCTGGTTTCTCACTGCGCCTGCAGTGCCTCTCACCCTGGGTGCCCTCCAGTCCCCCTCCGGTGATGTCAAATTCTCGCTCGTCAGATACAAACACAACCTCATGAGCACCGGCATCATCTGCATTCTGCACCAGCTCCTGGAATTAGGGACCAGTGCCTGGTCACCTGGGCCCCCAGGCCCTGAGAAGAGCATTGACCTTCTCTCCCAGTGGGGCACCGAGGTCCTGGGGCTGGTGCTGGACAGGGACCAGCACCACTGCCTGCGGTAACTCTGCCCCACTGGGCAGGAGATCCTGGACAGCTGGGTTCCTTGGGGGTCTGACCTTGAGGATCTGCCCTCCATCCGGGTACTTCTGCAGGATGCTGTGCAGGTAGTCAAGGAAGATGGGTGCCCGCTGGCAGAAGGTGTCCCTGTAAAGCACAGAAAGGGAGAGAAGGTGTAGGGGAGGCTCTGTAACCAGGACCATGTCCTCCTTGGATCCCACAGGATGTGCCTCTCCTTGGAAAGGGTCAAGGACCCCATCTCCTTCCAGGACCCACTGAAACAGCGATCTCCAAGGACAACAACCACACTTTCCCAAACCCCCATCTCTTCCTTGGATGCTCCAGTGCCCTGGTTTTGGCTAGGATAGAGTTAATTTTCTTCCCAGAAGCATGTCCAGAGCTGTGTTCAGGATTTAGCAAGAGAGCAGTGTTGGTTGCACACTGATGTTTGAGTTGGAGCCCAGTCAAGGACTTTTCAGTGTCCTGTGCTCTGTCAGCGAGGGGGGAGCAGGACCAGGAGACCTGACCCCAACTGGCCAGGGGGATATTCTGGACCTCCTGCCCAGTACAGAAACTGGAAGGGGGTTGGCCAGGAGCCACTGATCAGTGCTGAAGGTGGGTTATGAGCAACAACTAGACATTGCTGATTTCACTTGGGTTTTATTCTGTTCTCTCTCCTTTTCATCACTGTTGGCAGCAGCAGTAATATCAATATATTTAGCTTTGTTTCAATTATTAAACTGTTCTTGTGTCAGTCCAGAGGTTTTACCTTTTCTTTTTTATTCTTCCCCACTGGGAACAGTGAGTGGCTTTGTGGGATGAGCTGCAGGCAGGGGTTAAACTGTCCTGAGGATTTGGGTAACCACAGAGGGAAGGGAGGAGAAAGGAAGGGAGAAAGGAGAAAGGAGAGAGGAGAGAGGAGAGAGGAGAGAGGAGAAAGGAGAAAGGAGAAAGGAGAAAGGAGAAAGGAGAAAGGAGAAAGGAGAAAGAAAGGCAAGGCAAGACCACGCTGGAAGGTTTGTCTCATGGCTTGGCTCTCGCAGAAAAGCCTAAAGCTGTAATTCTTTACAGATCCCACTGGATGGCTCCCGGAATCCAGCGGGGACGGCAATGCTGAGCACAGCCGGCAGATTGGATTCAGCTCCAGCCGTTCTCTCGTACCACAGCCCGGTGTTACCAACCCCGACAGAATGGTAACCTTAGCCCAGAGCCAGGGCGGATTAACATTCCCACGGGAACGCACACACCAGGAAGGGGTTTATAAAATGCACCTGTGAGCGCATGGGCAGGAACTCCAAGAGCAAACTGTGACCCACAGCTATGAAATAAATACAAAAGATGCTTACAACAACATTGTTTTAACACACCCTGCTCAGATGTGTTGTTATCTCAACTCCTTGTGCCCCAGCTGAGCACCAGTAGGGACCGTCCTGGTTTAACCCCAGCCCTCAGTCCCACGCAGCAGCTCGCTGCTCTGGTGGGATGGGGGAGAATTAGGGAAAGGTAAAGCCCACAGGCTGACACAAGAACAGTTAATAATTGAAACACAACTAAATATATTTATATTGTTGCTACTACTTCTACATTGACCAGTGAAAAGGAGAGAGAACGGAATTAAATGCAAGAGAAACCAGCAATGCTCAATTGTCGCTCATCACCCACTGACCAATGCCCCACCCATCCCCCGGGGGCAATCGGTGGCTCCTGGGCCAACCTCTCCCAGTTTCTACACTGGGCAAGAAGTTCTGTGGTCCGGAATATCCCTCTGGCCAGTTGGGGTCAGGTCTCCTGGCCAGCTCCCTCTTGCTGGCCGTGCATGGGACACTGAGAAGTCTGACCTGGAGTGAGCTCGATGGGGCTCCAACTCGGTGTGTTACCAACATTGTTCCCACTCTGAATCCCAAACAGTGCTGGAGCAGCTCCTGGGGAGAAAATTCTCTCTCCCAGTCAAAGCCAAGACACTCAGCAGCCCCCAAAACCCCCTCCCTGTGAGCTCTGGCTGCTGCAGTCCCCACCTTCCTCAGTCACCCTTCAGTTCTCCCCACCACCCCTTGAGCCCCCTGCCCCACCAACAGCCCCCCGTGACCCCAAAACGCTCCAGCCATGCCCTGTGTCCCCCCCACAAACCCCCAGTGACCCCAGTGACACCCCCCAGACCCACTCACTGCTTTGGCTGCTTGAAGGCCATGATGGGCACAGCGGGGAGACACCTGCCCGCTGCTCGGAGCTGCTGCTGCCCGGAGCTGGTGCCGGTGCCGCCCGGTGCGGGTCCGCCCGGTGCCGGTGCCGCCCGGTGCCGGTGCCGCCCGGAGCTGGTGCCGGTGCCGCCCGGTGCCGGTGCCGCCCGGAGCTGGTGCCGGTGCCGCCCGGTGCCGGTGCCGCCCGGTGCCCGGTGCCGCCCGGTGCCGGTGCCGCCCGGTGCCGGTGCCGCCCCCTGCTCCGCCGCTCTGGTCCCGCCTCCCGGACCAAGAGTTTCGATTCCCCGCTGCACACACAGAAACGGGGAAATTGTGCTCTCTTCGTACCAAAAGTAGCGGCGGGGGAGGAGCAAAGAGACAGGAAAGGCGGCGGGGGGGCCCGGAGCGGGAATCTGGCGATGGGGCAGGGATATGGGAATGTGGATACATGGGTGGGGTATGGGAATACATGGGGAGATGGCTACAGGGATATGATATGGAAATATGTAAGGATATACCTACAGGGATGTGCTATGGAATACATGGGGACACTGCTATGGGTCCAGGGCCACCAGGGCCCGGTCTCCTGCCTGAGACTGGCCTGCAGAAACACCTGAACTGTCCAGGATGAAGGGGGCATATCAAATGGATCACGGGACCATATGGAGATCATTTGCACCGTATAGATCACATAAGGCAAATTTCAGCCTCATGGACTGTTACAAACCATGTGGGGACCACACGACATCACAAGGACACCACATTGAGGCTGCTTGGACTGCAGATTGCAGGCAAAAAGGCCACAAAGACATGAGACCGCTTGGAATGTGTGAAGAAGGAACCTGTAGGACACAGTGACTTGGGGCAAATGTAGGACAAATTTCAGGGGATGCAGTGAGATGCCTCTGCAGGTGAGCCTCCTCACCTCTTTCTTCCTTCACCTTGCTCCTGAGTGCAATGGTGTGCAGGCCAGTGCTCCACGGCTTCAACCCCTCTCCAGGCAGATTCCCACCCCTCCGAGACCCTCATCCCTGCACGGGACTGCAGGGATGGGGATGGGTCCTGCGGTGGTGCCAGCCGGGGGACAGTGGCACACAGCTGCTGCTGTGCCAGAGGATGGCATTGTGCTCACAGGGAGGGCTGGGAAAAGAGAAGGGGGATGTTCGGGTGGTGGCGTTTGTCTTCTCAAGCCACTGTTGCTGTGATGGAGCCAGCCAGGGGATGGCTGAACCTGCCAGTGGGAAATGGGGAATTCATCCCTTGGTTTGCTTCGCTTGCACGTGCAGCTTTTGCTTCCCTCATAAAGCAACGTTATCTCAAACCAGAAGGGGTTTGGTTTTTTTCTCTTTGACCATTTGATTCACTCCACCGTCCCACCAGGATCATGTGTAGGGCTCAGTTGTTGTCTGACAGAAGGAACATAAAATGAGTCCTTCCCTTGATAGGTGCAATAAAACTGACCCTTCTCTTCCCTGCTTTTTCTGTGTGCTGGGCTGAGGGGTGGACAGGGCAAGGTGAGGCACCTCCTGGGCCACTTGGAACAGTTTTGCATGTCTGGAGCAAAGTCTTCATTGTAGTTCTCTCGGGATGTAGCACAGCCAGAACAAACACCGGTGTTCAGAGACAAGGGACAGGGAGGGATCTAACTAGAAGTTTATCCTCCAGCATCTCGGCTCTCAGAATTAAGGCAAAATTTGAAAAATTGAAACTGAAAATGAAAGGCAAAAATAGGCAGATCATAAAAAAAGGAAGTAGAACCCAAAACAAGTATGACTTTTTTTTTTTTTTCTCTCTCTTCTGGAAAATGTAGGTTCACTGAAAAACCAATAAAACCTTCTTTTAAGAAAGAATCAGTTCTTATTATTCTGGACTAATCTGAAACAACTCAGGTGGAAAACATGTTTTCCTGTTGGTATTTTCAAGAAGAATATTTTAGTATTTTAAATTCAAGACAATGCTTTATCACAGTATTTGAATTAATGCAGAAAGTGTGAAAAAGTAACCAAAAAAAGAAGATAAAAACATAATTTACATAAAATATTTTTTAAATTTAATTTTTTTAATTCTTCTCATTTGTCTTCTTGAATAGCATTATTTTCCAAGGTTTTGGCTTTTTACCAAAATTCTAAAATTTGTGTGACAGGTAAGAAACCATTTGTAGCTTAGTTTAATGGTTAAAATCTAAAAATGTCTGTGGCACAAATTATAGTGAACGTTGCACCATGTCAAATTTTGGGTGTACCTCAGTGGTTGATGCTGTTTGCCCTGAGCACCTGAATTTGCTGCTTCTCTCCAGCAGAGGCAGGTGTAGAATGATGTGAAGTCTGCTCTGACATTTTTAATGCCACCTTTCCTGGGAATCCTGCTTCAGACTGGTTCTTGCTGCTCTCTGGCCTCGCCACTGGAGGACACAGCTGCATGCTCATGTGGTGGTGTGTGAACAGACAGGTTTGTTTCACGCTTAGCTTGACTGAAGATGCTTCTGCACGTGTTTACTTTGTGATTAAGACCTCCACTGAGAGCCAGGGAGAATCCAGGCAGGAAATGACAGCCAAGGCCTGCAGGGCTATAGGGAGACATGGACTCAGGTGTTGTGAACATGATGGTCCCACCAATGAGCAGGTCAAAGATCATTGCTGGACTGACTCGGAGCACTGCAACAGTTGCTAGATTTTGGCAGCAGGGCTGGTTTCTTGTGATATTTGCATGGCTTGGAAACAGCTTGTATTTTTTTTATTCTTCCCTTTTTTTTTTTTTTTTTTCCTAGTATGGACATACTTCTGGTCTAGTGAGCGACCTGAGGCTGCAGAATTAAACTGGGGAAGGTAGATGACTGAAATGGAAATATTATGTAATGATAGTTTCCTTCAGGGCCAAAAAAAGAATAAGCTACTGTTTCACTTATTTGCACTGTAGCCAGGAGTTTGCCTCCATGATCCTGATGGGTCCCTTCCAAGTCAGCATATTCTGTGATTCTAAGGTGAGAATGCCCAGTGGTAGATATTAATTCCTGGGAATATTGATTCCTGTCAGAGGGTGATATTTCTCTTGCTGATGAGTGAAGATGTGCAGCAGCCTTGTCTTGTAGGCAATGCAGTTGCTGAGGAGGCACCTTTGGGCAATAGAGAGGTGTAGCTGTAGCTGAGGGTGAAACCCACATCACAGGGGAGTTCTTTGGAACTGCTTAAATGGATATAAGGAATTGTCTCCAGACACATCTTTCCATACCCCTTGTAGAAATGTTTACGGTGGTAGGACTCTGATAGTGCATTGTTCATTAAAGCTTTTGATCTTTAAGCTCAAATGTGCTTTCAGGGGTACAACAAGGGGCACATGTGGGAGGCCCTGTGTGCCTGTCCAGACCTGTGGGACTGTCTGTGTCTGTGTGTGACCCCACCTGCCCTCTGTGAGCTCCAAAACTCCTTGGAGCTGTGGCAGCCTCCTCTCTCTCCCAGGCTGCTCCTAACAGTGGTGATGGAGGGGGAAAGCTCTTTCCATGGTCCCGTGCTCTGGATGTGCACCCAGAGGTTGGTCTTTGGCTGAGGGATGTGAGAAAAGGCTCTCGTAGAAGGGAGCAAGGATTCCAATGTGCCCATGGATGGGCCCACAGAGATGCCACCAACATCATCCAGGACAGTGTGAGCAAGGCCAGAGCCACAGAATGGCCAGGGCTTGTTCTCCACTGAGCACAGGTGAGCCCAGAGCAGTTTGGTGTGGCCAGTGGGGGCTGTGGAGACAAATGGGCCTGAAAGGAGGCTCTCCAAGGAGCTGCTGATGCCTTCTTGGGGCTACCTAAAAAGAGAGGCCAGACAAAATAAAGGGAATAATAAACAGTTATATTTATTGAAGGACATTTCAGGTACAGATACAGGCAGATTCAGGTACATTTCAGGCAGATGAAGTGCCCCAGGAGCTACACCCAAAATGGACTTTCATGGGTTTTCAGACTTTTGTAACTTTTATAAGTTTGGTCCATTTGCATATTGGGGGTTAATCTTCCAATTACAGCTTCAGCTAATGAAGTAATTAACCCCAAATTTGTTGTCACCCTCCCCCCCCCCCCCCCCCAACAATTCACTTTTGTTTACTTTTCTTGGGGTCTGAGATAGTGAGGTGTCCTTGATTCCCAGGTCTGGAGAGGAATTGTTTTATCTGACTAAAATAGGAAAGCAGTAGCTAGCAATCTATATGGAGTTTAGGGTTATACACTAAACAAGTGTAGGCTTACAAATATATGAAAAATATAAAAGCTAAAATACTAAGGCATCAGTGCCAAAATCAGCTGAGGCTGGGGGAGGTTAGACAGGAGAGAGGGCCAGAGGAGGTGCCCAGAACAGGAAAAGGCCTTAGGGCACCCTGCTGCCAAAACTTCTTTCCCATGGAATATCCAAGGGAGACCATAAAGGTCAAAAGGGGGAAGAAAGAAAAGGGTAGAAAGGGTCTGGAAGAAGTCCAGCTTTGCCTTTTTCCCCTGATTTACACCCATACAACCCCCACCGCTACCCAGCCCTGAGCCTTCCCTGTTTTTCCTGCAAGGCCCAGTTGTGGCAGAGGTTGCAGACACAAAGGGGACAGGATGTGCTGCCTGCAGCTCACAGGAGGGCACGGAGCTACAAACACTGCCACCTTCAGAGAAGGACCCTGGACAAGCTACCCCAGGTCCCGCACAGCCCCAGTGCCAGAATCCATTTGTTCCCTTCTCCCACACGCACTTGCCCGGTTTCATTCACCCCTCATTATTGCCAAAGGGAGCTCTGTCTACATCACCCAGAGAAGATGCAGTTGAGGTGCACCTGGCTCCAGGTGTGGGGTGGAAGGGAGCAGCTGTCTGGAGTAAGGACCATTGGCTGCTGCAGTGTGGGACTGGGGGATGTGGATGGATGAGGAGTGGGACCAATCCTGTGGGGTGCACCCAAACCTGCAGGTTTGCTGTTCCTTCTGCAATGAAAGACACTGTAGGCCAGGAAGATACAACTGCCCCTGAAAAGGTGAAAAAGGAAGTCAAGTTCATTACCTCCTATTTCTTTCTGTCGAGCCAGCAAACTTGTGGGTTTGTGGTTGCAAAACAACCCTCTATTTCATAAGGCAGAGAAGAAGCCATTTCCCCATCAAGTGACCGGATCTAAGAAAGAGAAAGAAAAGGCCTGATAGCCTTTCCCCCAAGGCCTGCAGGATCCTAAGTCATCACAGGGGCCCAGCCCTGGGCATGTGACAGGGACATTGTAGTTCCAGTTCAACCATTGCAGCCCTGCAGTCGTGCTGCAGAAACCCAAGCCCTGGGACAGAAGGTGGCTGTGGTGGACAGCAGGTGGTAACGAGGTCGCATCAGGAGCCACAAGAAGCCACCCAACTGCTCAGTGCCTCTGGCCAAAGCCTTCCTCTGAAGAAGCCCTGCTTGAGCCGAATACAGAGGGAGCCAAGAGGGACGTGATGCTGCCTGTGACTCATGTGCTGGCCTTCGGTGAGTGCCAGAGGCTGTGGGAGTTCCTAGAGGGCGACAGGAGGTGTCCAGACACTCCACAGAGATGTTACACAGCTGCTTCTCTTGCAGGCGCTTGGCTGGTGGCACAGAGCGAGGCTACACTGAGTGAGTATCTTGAGGAGATAGATGGGGAGTTTGGACACATTTCTGGGCCCACCTATCTCTCAGGGCTTTTCCACAGCCCTCTGGAACAAAACTCACCCTTATGTGGAGACAGGGCCTGATGGCAGCCCTGGGCTCACGGCAGGGCAGCTGCTGGGGGCTCCCTGCCTGTCTGGCAGCACCTCTCTCCCTGTGCAGGTGCCCCCACAATCTCCATCTTCCTGAAGCCACCTGGGGTGATCCCACTAGGAGGCTCCACCACCATCTGCTGCATTTGCCAGCACAGCTCTGGGAGCTTCGTGCTGTACAAGGGCAGCCACCGGCTCCATACCCAGAGTGGCAGCAGGGCTGAGTTCTCCATCTCTAACGCCACCTCCCAGGACAGTGGTACCTACAACTGCCATTACCTGCAGGGAAGCACTGTGCTGGCTCGAAGTGATGAACTGGAGGTCTTTGTGGAAGGTGAGAGAGATGTTTCCCCCTCTTATGGGGTCACATGCCCCAGAGCACACCAAGATGCCCATAGCCATTTCCATGATGGGCAGGGTTCTTCCTCCTCTTCCCTGGCTTGGAGAGGTGGGGACCATCTTCACTTCTGCCTGAGCCAGCTGGTGGCTTCACAGAGATGCTGGAGCTCCTGGCACCACATCAAAGCTCTCTGCACCTTCTCATTCCCTCTCCTGTCCCCACAGAGCTCCATCTCCCCAGACCCCACCTCTCTGTCCTGCCTGGCCACGAGGTGATTGCAGGAGCTGATGTGATGTTCCGCTGCAGCTCCACACACCCCAGCACCAGCTGTTACCTGTACCTGGAGGGGCAGATCCGAGCCCAGCTACTGTCAAGGGAACGAGGTGACTACAACCTCTCCCACGTGCAGAACGGTGACAGCGGCCGCTACAGCTGCCAGTGCTACACCATCAATGCTTCCAGAGAATGGTCTGCTGTCAGCAACACCCTGGACTTGGTGGTGAGAGGTGAGACATCCAGCCTCAATCCTACTCTACGTTCTGGGGGAACTAGAAAAGAAGATTTAGGACAGGAAAGCAGCTCTAAGAGGGGTCCAAGCAGAGGATTACAGCTTCCTTCAGCTGTGTTTGAGCCTGGCCAGCTCCTCAGAGACCCTACAGATACAGAGTTGCTGGGCTGACAGGTCCAAGAGTCAAAGGACACCTCTCCCTGCACCTCCCAGCCCCAGGGACAATCATATATCTTGTCACAGCTCAGTGTCACAATTTCACTGGCAGTGGCATCTGAGGGCCAGCTCCATGTTTCTTCCCTCCTTCCCACCTTTGGTACCACCAAAGGGTGGGGTCACAGGTGAGCGGCTGAGTAGGGGGTGCTCCAGAGGACAGGGATATGGATTGTGCAGCTGGGGGTCCCCTCGGGGCTCCCTTTGCTCCCTATGAACTTCCCTTCGCGTCTCTTTAGCCCAGGATCTCCCTGGGGTGTCCCCTTGCCCTGTGTGTCCCCTTGGATCCCCTGCTGTCCCCACGGGAGGGCTGGGATCTCCCGGTGGGTGGCTCCCCAGTGACGGTGCCCTGTGTCCCTGCAGATTACACGCTGTGCAACGCCGTGCGCCTGGCGCTGGCGGCCGCGCTCCTGCTCCTGATGCTGCTGATGCTGCTGGGGCCGCTCACGGTGGGGGCGGCACGGAGCCACTGCTGGAGGAGCCGCTGCTGAAAGAACCACAGCTGGAGGAGCCGCTGCTGAAAGAACCACAGCTGGAGGAGCCACAGCTGGAGGAGCCACAGCTGGAGGAACCACAGCTGGAGGAGCCACAGCTGGAGGAGCCACAGCTGGAGGAGCCGCTGCTGAAAGAACCACAGCTGGAGGAGCCACAGCTGGAGGAGCCACAGCTGGAGGAACCACAGCTGGAGGAGCCACAGCTGGAGGAACCACAGCTGGAGGAGCCACAGCTGGAGGAACCGCCCGCTCCCCGCAGGCAGCGCTGCCCCGCCGGGCACCGCCCCGGGCAGGCCCTGCCAGCAGCTCCAGCTGCGATAAATAAAGCGGCCCTGGCACCATCCCCGTCCTGGTTCCTGTCCTGGTTCCTGTCCCGGTCCCGGCTGCCTCGGGAGTCTCACAGGGCGGGCGGGCGGTGGAACAACCAGAAACACGCAGAGGGGCGGGCCGGACACTGACCACTGCACTGACCTCTGCACTGACCTCTGCACTGACCATTGCACTGACCATTGCACTGACCTCTGCACTGACCTCTGCACTGACCATTGCACTGACCATTGCACTGACCTCTGCACTGACCATTGCACTGACCTCTGCACTGACCATTGCACTGACCATTGCACTGACCTCTGCACTGACCATTGCACTGACCTCTGCACTGACCTCTGCACTGACCTCTGCACTGACCATTGCACTGACCTCTGCACTGACCTCTGCACTGACCATTGCACTGACCTCTGCACTGACCTCTGCACTGACCATTGCACTGACCATTGCACTGACCATTGCACTGACCATTGCACTGACCTCTGCACTGACCTCTGCACTGACCATTGCACTGACTACTGCACTGACCTCTGCACTGACCATTGCACTGACCATTGCACTGACCACTGCACTGACCTCTGCACTGACCATTGCACTGACCTCTGCACTGACCTCTGCACTGATCTCTGCACTGACCTCTGCACTGACCATTGCACTGACCATTGCACTGACCTCTGCACTGACCTCTGCACTGACCACTGCACTGATCTCTGCACTGACCACTGCACTGACCTCTGCACTGACCATTGCACTGACCATTGCACTGACCACTGCACTGACCACTGCACTGATCTCTGCACTGACCACTCCACTGCCCTCACCTGCTGCACACTGACCATGCTGGCCACGCAGCGACTGCTCCCAAGCAGTGACCACTGCACTGACCTCTCCCACCATGTAGTGATGGCTCCTGCTACCCCACTGCACAGCGTTTGCTCCCACTGCCCTGTGGCACAGTGACAGCTCCAGCCCTGCAGTGACCGGTCCCACAGCACAGTGACCACTCCTGCTTCACAGGCCTCTGTTGCTCACATTCGTTTATTATTTTAAAACACTGACAAAACACATCACACCATCATCTATATATATAAATTTACTTTTGTAACACTATAAATTTATATATATAGAGCCTTTATATCTCTGTACATTCAGGACACACAGTTCCAGAATAGCTGCACTGGCTACAACAGAAGGATTTTCATTATGAAAACACAGAGAGGAGGCGCCGATATCAAAAACACAGAAAAAAAGAAATTAAGAAAGAGTGCAAAATGAATGAAAGTGCAAAAAAGCTTTTGTTATCATAATCACACTCCCTCCATAATATGGTCCCTATTTCTTCCTCCAAGGACAAGTGAGCCTCAGGCCCCAGAGGGAAAGGCTGGGCTGGAAGAAGGAAGCCAAACTGCAGCCCTCCTGTCTTTCCCTCTCTACACTGAGGAGCTCTCCTGGAGGATGAGGAGTGAAGAACGCCAGTGGCAAAGTCACACCCCTCTCCTGGCTCCCTCCTCCAACGCCCTCATTGCACCACAGGCCCAGATGTGCCCCTGCAGGCAGCAGCTGCCCTAAGCCCCCAGCCCTCCTACACCATTTGGAGGGTGCTTTTCTCTTCTGAAAGTGCTTGTGATCGCCATGGAAAGCAGCGGAGGAAGGCGAGGGCAGGCGGCTGTGCTCTGGTGGGCAGGCACAGCCGCACTCCCTGCTGAGCTCCAGGCTGGCTGCTCTCCTGAAAATGGAGACCTTGGCTTGCACTGTCCCAGTGCTGCCCATTTCCACGAGGAGGAGGACATGGTTTCCCAAGAGGCTCCAACTGCTCCCACGCACCCAGAGTCAGGCACAGACCAGCCTCCCCAGAAGACACCCCATAGCTGAGGCTGGAGCATGTAGTGGGACTTCTCCCATGGTTCCAGCTAAGCCCTGCCAACACCAGCTGCAGGGGCAGGAATGGCAGAAACAGAGACCTGGGGACCTCCACTCAGAAAAACATTCGACTTGAAGAATTCTTCATTGACTTAGAAATGCTGGCTGCAGTCGCATCTCTCAGAAAGGCCCCAGAGGGGAACCTGTGGGCCAGACCCAGCCCACTGTCCTCTCTGGCTCTTAGTGACACGGCACTGAATGTCCCTGTGAGGAATATGGTCAGGCAACAGGGGAAGGACAGAAAACTTTGGTGCTTCTGCCTTGGTCACAGCTGTCTTTGACAGTCCCTGAGGGAGGACTCCCACTCAGTGCTCTGTGGGGATGAAGGACCTACCAAGGCCAGGGGTGCAGCAAACCTTCCTTCTCTTGCCCTCCCTGCTGGGACCAGGGACAACTGCTCACAGAGGACACATCACATGAGACCCTGGGATGGGTGTCTGCTGACTCCACAGCCTCAGAGACCCCCACCCTAAAACAGCAACACACCAACAGCAGGGGAATGGTGTCAGGGTACTCCCACAATCACCCATCCACACGTACACAACGCTTTGGGTTTGTTTTTAAAGGACACAGAAGGTTGTAAGTTTTAACAGTAAATAGCCCTTGACCACCTACAAACCCTGTAACTCCCTCACCCAGACAAGTCCAGCAGCTTTGTACCCCAACAGGTACATCAGCCTGAGAGGCTGAGGAAGTGATGCTCAATTCAGCAGGTGTGTGACACAGCCTCCCATCACCCTTCCTGGCACTGCTGTTCCCAGCACAGAGCTCAGACCCAGTGGGGAGCTGGGCTCCAGCTCTGCAGCCAGCCGAGGGGGCAGCACCCTGGCAGTCCGCTCTAGGTCACGTCTGTTTTTAAGAGGGAGGTGAGGAGAGCGCAGGGCGGGCGCTGCCTGGCTGGCAGTGTGGGGATGCACCTCTGCCTGTGTGGCTGGTGTCCAGGCAGAGCACGGCTCGGCTGCACCCAACAGCAGAGCAAGGGCCAGTGGTGCTGGTTGTACCCAGCCCTGGGGGACAGCCAGGGCTTGGCTCATGGCTCCTCTTCCCCTTCAGCAGGATCTTCTGAGCTCCTCGCCACCTCTGCTCTCCCAGGCAGCCCTGTGAGACACAAGGCTCTCCCTCCTTCACAGTAGTTTCAGATCTGATGCCTGGGCAGCAGCTCCTCTCCCAGCACCCTGGGACAGTGCTCAGTCCCTTCCCCAGCAGGAGGAACGACTTCACACATGGGAATACAGCAGATGAGAACAGGATGCTTTCCTAAGATGGGTCCTTGCCAGCTCAAAGGCTGTGTCCAGTGTGAGGGAGCCTTTTCATTCCAGATCACACCTGGAAAAGTCTCAACACCATTCACAGCCTGGGCTGAAAGTCCCAGGGCTCCTCCCCCAGCATACAGTGGCCCAGAAAGAGACTCTCCATCAGCTGAAGAGACCAACTTCCACACCACTTCCTGCAGATGAAGGGTGGCTCAGGCAGTGACTCTGGGACCCAGGGACACAGCTCCCAGTCTCCACAGCTGGCCAAGCTGCAGTGCTTGAAGAGATACAAGGACATAAAAAAGGAAAGGAGGGGGAAAGCTGCCTAAATCAAACCCAAGCAATGACAAAACAAAGACATGGACAAGTTGCAAGTCCTGCGTGAAGAGCAAGCAGCAGATGTTTCAAGAGCAGGTCAGACATGACCCCAAATATTCAATAATAGATTCAAAATGCTACATTTCCATGGGAAGCCTCAAACAAGTTGACCCAGATGTGACAGTGGCTCCCAAGGCAGCGCTACTCCAGGACACATTGCTGGTGCACTTGCTCACATCTCTGCACCCCTGTGTTTGGGCAGTGGGAAAAGGAGGAAATTGTTTTATTACTGGAATGTCATTGTTGGGAATGGCAAAGGAAGTGGACCTGGGACTGGGTCCCAGGGCAGGTGGCTGTCCTCCAGCACTGCACGGCCACCCCCTGCTGCAACAGATCCCACATCAGGCATGCAGGGTGATGGACCATGGAGAGCAGTGTGGGGACTGCCAGGAGGCACAGGGGCTTATCAGAAACTGCTGGGACTCTGCCAGGACCCCCAGGAATGTTGGTTTTTCTGGCTCTGCAGCTCTTTGGTCCCTCCTCCATTAAAAGGGACAACGTTACAAGAGCATTCCCAAACTGCCTGTGGTCCTGTTGGAAAGGTGCTATCTTCTGAAAAGGACAGAAACAAAGCAACTAAGTGCTAGATTTCTTTTAGCTCTGCAGGTAAGGGATCCAGGGACAGCAGAAGATCCTGCTCTTCAGACAGCAAAACCTGGATGCCTTGTGAGGGCAAAGAGGGGGGAGAAGGCAGCTTGGCAGAATCGACTCAGCCAACTCAGGAATGCCATCAGAAGCAACTGTGGATCAGCCTGCTGGAGCAATGGATGCTTCTTGTCCTTGGCAGCTGTCTCCACTCTAAAGAAGGCCTTGCTCCTAATACAAGGACCAAAGAGGGCCCAACTTCCTTTGTAGATGACTCTTGAATAGATGCAATCCAAGCATCCTTTCTCCCAGAGAAGTGCTGGACAAAAGAGTCTGAAACTCAAGAAGAAATGGAGCCTTTTCTGCACCCAGCCAGCCAGCCCTGGCAGGGCTCTGGGGCTGCTGCATTCCAGGAAAAAGGAATAAAGCACAGGCGCTGGTCATGGGCAGAGCAGCAGCCAGGACAGCTGCTCAGTGAAGGGACAAGAGGTGGCCACTGGTTTGCAATGCAGTGCAGGGGCAAAGCAGTCATCAACCAGCCTTATAAAGGGAAAGTCAAAAGAATTCAGAGAAAAAGGCAAAATGAGCAGAAACTCCTCAAGAACGTCCCTTGAACGTCCCTTGGAAACGGTGTTAGCACAAGTACCCCCAGAGGATCACAGAGAGGGAAAAACCCCAAATCTCCCTCAGCTGCTGAGCAAAGGCAAGAGCAGCCTTTAAGCAGGTATGAGCATGTATGCAGGCAGTCAGTCCCTTCCCCTGCCTGGGTGACTGGAGTAGGTGCCAGCCCCTCACGGTGACACCCTGCACAGTGCTCCCCTGGCCTCAGCATGCCCTACACAGGGCAGGCACAGCAGGACGTGGGGGGAACTGTGGCGCTAAGATGGGGCAGGGCCACGTCCACGCTCCTTCCCTGCAACCGCCCCCGAGGCCTGGGGCCAGCCTGGGCCCAGCGCTGCAGAAGGGCAGCATGGAAGGAAGAGGATGGGAGATGGATTGGTGGGAGAGTGGAGATGTGGCATCGTGGGAGGACACGAGCAGGACGTGACAAGCTGCGGTCGGCTGGGGGAATCTCTGTCCTGACCAGACAGTTTGGCAGCACCAGTGATGAGGGACTGTCCCCGTTGGGCCAAGAGAAGTCACTTCAAGGTGTCATCAGCATTCTTGAACATGAGGATGGCATTGTAGATCTTGAGTGCTGGGCCCAGCTTGACACTCATAATCTTGACGATGTCAGCCTGCGTCAGCAAGAGGAACGCCTCGCCATCGATCATCTGGGGAGGAGAGCAGGGACAAAGGCACTCACTGCAAACATGGGCTGGCATTCCTGGGGACAGCCAGCACCAGCATGACCTGGGCAGAAGCCACACATGACCCCAGGGAGCAGGGCAGGGGCCACCTACAGCACTCCCACACTGCCCAGGGGAAACCCCAGCTGGCAGCTCATGTGCCCAGGAACAGGGCAGAGGGGGAGAAGCCCTTCCAGGGGCCATGCCAGGAGCTCACACTGTAGCCAGATTGGGATTCTGTGCTGGAGAGCCCCATGGGCACAGCACAGAGCCATCACAACCTGCTCTGGGCAGGCAGCCATCCATTCCCCGCTCCAGGGACCAGCACCCGTGTTCAGGGACTGCCCCGGCTCAGCTTTGCCTGCCTGAGCACCCTTAAAGCACAGGGGCCATTCCCAGATAGGGAATTGTACAGTGGTTGTACCCAGAGCACCCAGGATCAGCCCCAGGTGTCTGAGCCACCCCACATGTCTGCTCACAGAGGGTCCAAAAAACACCGACCCTGACAGGCAGCAGTGCCACCCAACTGCTGTGCTGGTCAGAGGGGCAGAGGGGGAAGGAAGAGAGAGTGAGGAGGAGCAGCTCCCCTCAGGAGGCAATGGTGCTCTCACAAGGCAGAACCATCCTCCTCCTGCCCCACATCTGCATCCCCTCAGGGGGGCCCTGTTCTCCCATGCTGGGAGAACAGAGCAGCACAGCTCCCTGGGGGTCAGCAGCTCCCCTCCTGCCCCATATGGGCACAGCCAGATGGCTGCACACTCCCATGCAGTGGGACTGCAGGGCAGGACCACTGCCAGGTGCTGGATGTGGCCTCAGCATCCAGCAACAAGCCACTACAGGAAGGCCACTGGCCAATTCCTCCTGGCCCTGGTGGCAAACAGCTGTCCTTGACCACCTGCTCTCATCTGCCAGCCCTTCTCACCTCATCCTTGAAGAGCTTGGCTTGGTCCTCACAGCCCGTCAGAGTCTGCACAAAGCTAAAAACCTTGGAATAAATGAGAGAAATGTCAAGACAGAGCAATGTTTCTGGCTGGAGGCCCCCCTGAGCCCACATCCTCCTGTTTTGAGCCCTGCAAGGTGCCATGGGGCTCTTGGGGCAGAGGCTGCAGTTGCTTTGCTCTCCCATGTCAGGGCCCACCCCTGGCCCTGGGCACAGGCACTGGCCTGAGAGGGGCACAGGGAGGGGAATGGGAACATCAAGGGATTGTTTAGGTTGGCAGAGCCCTCTGAGATCATTGAGGCCAACCACTGACCAGCACTGCCAAGGCCACCACTAGCCCATGTCCCCAGGTGCCACATCCACAAACCTTTTGAACATTTCCAGGGATGGTGATTCCACCACTGCCCAGGGCAGCCTGTGCCAGTGCCTGAGAGCAGGCAGGAGCTACTGGGGCTGGTGCCAGAGCTCCTCCACCTACTCAGGCCTTAACAGGGGTCACCATGGCTGCCCAAGAAAGTGAGAAAAGCTGACAACATGTCTGGCAGACCCCTCTTTGCTAGCCCAGGGACGTGGCCACTGAAGTGCCTGGTGCATGTGCCATGGTGCTGCACAGCCAGGCAGGGCACTCCCAGCACATCAGGGGCCAGCACAGAGCTGTCCAAACACCTCACCTCATCAGTGGTCCACTTGGCCACCGTGGCTGCTGTGATGCCAGCCACCCCTGGCAGCAGCTTGCAGTGCTGCTCCCAGCACAGGGACAGGGAGCGGTCGGGGTGGGCGGACAGGGCAGACATGAAGAGCGACTGGTGCATGTTGTCTGAAGAAATAGCTGGGGATAAAGCACAGCATGTGATACGAGGTAAAGGATGGGATCATCCCATGCAGGTATCAAGAGCTAGTGGCTGTCTTTTGAGTCAACAGGGTGTCAGTGTATCCAAATGATTAGTTGGGTGGGATTAGGGATACTGGGGAAAGAAGCTGAGACAAGCTTGGCTTGGCCTTGTTCTCATGACCTTTAATCATTTATTTTCCACTCACTCCCAGTGGTGGGGTAGGTGGCAGGACAGCCCATGCTGAAAGGGATGCTGGATGGAATACACATCAGGCATCTGCCCCTGTCAGGCATCAGAACTAAATGCCAAGTCAACTGTCCAGCATCAGTTTCTGTGTCACAGAAGTAATTTGGCATTTCACAACCACACTCAAATTTTGGGGCACAACTTCCCCACAACTTCCCACTACCCATAAGAGGACGAAGCACCACAGAAAATACACGGCCATAGAGGGGATCCTAATTCCATGCCATGAAGCACTCAAAGATTCCCAGCCATAACCCCAGAGCCAAACCAGGGGAGCTTGTGAGCCCTGGCACAAGGCCCACATGTCTCTTGTCGATGGTCAGCTCCTGCAGCTAGCCACAAGCCCCTCACTGGGGCAGATCTGTGTGAGCCAAGGCAGATCTGCCCCCAGCACCCCCACCCACCCCAGCTCCTCCAGCCTTGCCCTGTAATGACACCATGGCAGAGGATGGCACTTACTCTGGTAGTCTTCCTGCTGGATCTTCCGGTACTTTGGAGGTCTCCCTCTAAAGAGACAGGAAGCCTGATGTCTGGCTGGGCTGGGACTGGCCCCAGGGCCCTCCTCCCCAGCACCCAGAGACAGTGAGAAGAGGGACCCCTTGGACCCTGACCCAAAGGCTTGGCAGTCAAAGCCAGAAACCATGGGAAGAAAAAGCGAGAGGTGCCCAGCAGAGCTGGCAGGACTGAGGCCAAGGAGCCTCTGCGGCCTGGTGACCCCTGCCAGGGTGGCAGTGTGGCCCAGGGGCCCTCCCTCCCGTGCCCCTACCTCCCGTGGTGCCGAGATTTCTTTCGCTGAGGGAAACCCATGGGGCTCCTCTTGCGAGTTGAGGCCTCGGTGTCAGACAGGTCGGCCTTCAGCCTGCCCTGGTTCTTCTCTGCCAGCGGGCACCCTGAGAGGCAGTAATGGGCTGTGAACCTCCCCGTCACGTGGCCTGACCCATCGCAGCCCGGCGTGGGGCACTTCCTGGAGAACAGAGGGGACACAAGCGTTGGGCCCAGCTTGGAGCAGCACCAGGGGATGAGCCAGCAGGGCCACCCTTCTGCCCTCAAGCACAGGCAGCCATTGCTCTGGCCATGGAAAGCAGAGGAAAGATGTTCCGAGCAAATTGCTGAGGCCAGGCTGTTGGGGGCAGGGGCAGGGCACAGCCAGTCCCTCCAGGTACAAACCCTGGCCCTCTGCCATCCCTGGGCAAGGCACCAGCGTGCTGATCGAGCAGCTCTTTGGGGCTCCCAGAGTCCCCATCTTCGTTTGCCCCCACAGGCATCCAGACCAGCCTCAGAGCGAGCAGTAAACTTGTGCCAGGAGCACGGCCAGCAGAAAAACCTTCGGGAAGCAGACCTACCCTCCCCATCCTCATGGATACTCCACCATACAGGCTCCTCCTGACACCAGCTTAGTGCTGGGGTTAGCACTAGACCCAGCCTGGTTTCCCCTGGAAAAGGTCCCTCGAGCGACTGCCTGAGCTGGAACCATGCACTGCTCCTTCTTAGAACTTCCCAGCTCAAAGCCGAACAGGGAAAGGCATCAAAGAGGGGTGGGGGGAACAGCATCCTCCCAGCTGGTGTCAGTGAACAGCACACTCACTGTCCTCTCCATAATCCACAGGTGCCCGGGACATCTTCAGGGGCTCTGGGGCCACAGGACAGGCACAGGAGGGGCTCACAGGGGTTACTCCAGCTGGGGGGTGCTGCCCTGGGGGAGCAGGGGGCAGGGCCAGGTGTGGGGTCAGTGCAGAGAAGGGCTGGATGCTGCAGGTGGGGGTGGCAGGTGAGGAGGAGCAGAGGAAGAGCTGGCCTGGCAGGGAAGAAGCTGTGCCTCCCCAGGCCATGCCAGGGAGCTCACCTGTGGTGAAAGCTGTACTTGGAGCTCTTGGAGTGAGGGATGCTCTTGCAGCCCAGGCTTGGGCAGCCCCCATGGGCAGAGGAGGCCGGTTCCTTTGGCCCTGCAGCCGGGGGAGAGGAACAGGAGAAAGGTTGTCACGGCTGCAAGCCCAGGCAGAGCCTGGGCTCTGGGCTCCCTGCCTGCACCAAACAGGGAGGGCTTTTCCAACTGACAAATCCACGGAGTGGCCTCTCCTCCCTGCCCATTCTCAGCCAGAACCTGTCCTCCCATTTCTGTGCACGGGCAGGTGCAGTGACAGTGGTATCTGGCGTGCTCGTGCCCTGTGGGGAGGGACTGACACAGCTGCAGCACTTACTGAGAGGAGGCTGCAGTGGATGTCCTGTTTTCGAGCACCAGCCCATAGGATGGATGTCTGGATGATCGGCATCAATCCAGAAATCATACACGTGGCTCCAACCATCAAAATGGACCTGGGGAAGCAAGTAGAGAGGTCACCCTTCAAATGCCAGCACACCTCTCTGAGGAGCTCTGGAGCCCTCCGAGTTGAGAGCAAGCAGCAGGGTAGAAGTGCAGTTCTGCTGAGAGAACAAGGCTCTCCACTCCTGGAGCCAGGCACTGGGACCCACCTGTGCACACTGTGCTTCCACACAGCACTCCCAGTGAGCTGGGAAGGGCAGGAGTGAGCCAGCACAGTGCCTGGACACAGGCTCAGCACTGATGCTCTAGCACTCACCTTTATCCTGTGATCTTCCACATCCTCCACACTGGCCACTCGGATGAAGGAAGGAGTCCTCCTGTCCACTGCCTCCAGCTTCATGTTGACCAGGAAGCCGTGGGGCGGGCGCTGGAAGAGCCCAGTCAGGGGGAGCAGAGCCCTGTTTCAGGCTCTTGTCCCCTCAGCAGCTTTCCCAGCACTGTGTCCTCCTTGAGCCAGCTACCACCCCTGCCCTGGCCAGGGAAGAGCCATCCCAGCTCGCAGTGGCAACAGGAGAAAGCAGGAACAGGCTCCCCGCATTTGAGCTGTCTTTAACAAGATGTACCCCAGGGAAGAAGGTCTCTAAGAGACACATTTTGGGGATCTATATTGCAACCATGCTTGGCTGGACACAGCTGCTGGTGGTGCAGTTTGAGACAAAAACTAATCAAACAAACTTAAATTATTTCCCATCACTCAGCTCCTGTTTAGCTGAGGGTCCAGTCATACTCCTCATTTTTCCCAGTTTTGAACTATTTGCCCAGGATAGCCCTGAACCCTGAATGTAGATCCAAAGCCTAGGCCTGTGGCAGGAGAAAACAGAGCATCTCTGGACTTGTCACAAAAGCAGAGACCTGACAAGGAAGAAAACCCAAATTCCTGCGCAGGTGGGCTGGAGCAGATGATGTGACACTCACCACTTTAAAGGCCCAAGCTGGGACAGCAGATGCTCCAGTTTCTTTCAAGTACTTTTCCCAGGTGAAGTTGTCGGGATCAGGGTAATCTGGAAGGAGGAAGATGCAGAAGGTGAGCCATGTCTGCAGGAAATCAGAAAGTACCCCAGGATGCCCCACTGCCTTTGAGGGCTAACCAAGTCTCTGCCAGGTGCATGGGAACCTGAGAGACACCCAAGAAGTGCTGCTATTTTCTCATGGACCACGAAACCCACAGTACAAGGAAGGAGAAACAACTGTGTGTACACAGACAGCTGGGGTCCTCCTCCTATCTCTGAGTGGAGGCTTGGCCCAACACAAGCACTATGCTGCACCTGAACATGTGTACAGGAGCCCTGACATGAGGTTTGTGTCCCCCACACCACCCTGGGAAGCCGGTTCCTCCCAGGCTGCCCCTGACTGATCACTGACTCACCCTGAGGAGGTGTGAGGGGTTTGCCGTGCTCATGACACCATCCAACGGGGTGAATGTATGGACTGCTGGGATCACACCTAGAAAACATACCCAAGCTCTTACACAGGGCCCTCTGTGCATGTCTCCCCACCATTGTCCCCCCAAGAGCCTCTGTGCACTTACCAGTAGTCATAAGTATCATCCCAGTTGTCAAAGTGCACCAGAAAGCGATTGTCCACCACGTCAGTCACTGTGGCAACACAGATCAGGGAAGGGTTCATGCGGTCCACGGCTTCAAGCTTCATGCCCACCTTGAAGCCTGGGGAAGCCTCGTGCTGGCAGGAGAGAGGGGCAGGGCTTTTTCACAGCTGCAGCCCCAGCTCCTTCCTCACCACTTCCTATGTCTGCTGCAAGGAGACACCTGCCCAAACCCTCTGCAAACCAGACCCTCTCTGGCCTCCAGACAGGCCTGGGACCACTCAGGCTCCCACATGGGCAGTGTGCTGCTGTGCAAGGAAAGAGGAAGGGGGTAAGAAACTCAGCTGGGCCACACAAAGAAAGAGGAAAAGTGATCTTCAGACCCTCAGGATCTTCTATAAGCAGTAAATTCCAAGAGAGAAAAAAACCTCCAACTGATGCTAGTTCTGATTTTGTCCCAAAACAGTTGTTTGTGGTCACAGTCAGCAGCAACCAAAGCCTCAGGCATGGCAGGAGAATCTGGTATGGGGCCCTTTTCCCTTCCTGCCTTTATTTCTTGGATCCAGATTCTGTGCAAAACACACACACTGGTGGGGATGTTGCAGCAATGAATAGCAGGGTTTAGACACAATAAATAACTTGGAGAGGCTGATTCGCCAGTAGGGTGAGTTTCCTCTGCAGCTGACAAAGGAACGATCAGCATTTTCATTCTCCTATATTCCCACTTTCCTTACCCAAGCTTCCATGTAAAAAAAATAGGCAGACACAGAAACAACAAAGACACAAAACAGAGACAAAGGAATTATACTTATGAAACATAAAGTGATACATTTTTAGCCAAATAATTGTTGAGAGTAGTAGTAACTTCTCCTCACCAGTACTTCTGTAACAGATTAAATTGTACATGAGATCAACCTGGATGAAACAGAATCAGAGCAGCACCAGTTCTGGGCAGATCAAATGAGTGCCCAAGCTACAGATCCTGAGCAGCAAAGTGTGCCACACGTTCCTGGCTCTTGAGCACTGTGGGCTTGAGGAGTGTGGGATGGACAAAGCAAAGCCCAGAGCTAGTGGAAGCATTTTGCTCAGCTGGAGGGGAAGAGTCACAGCTGAACCTGTAGGCTCTGGCAGGAAGGAGATGCTGCTACTCACAGTGTTTCGGACCATGAAGAGGTGCTTAGGAGCTGCCTGAGCCTTTGTTAACTTCAAGTAGTTTGTCCAGCTGAATTCTTCTTCCTTATAACCTACAACCCCTCAGGAAGAGAAATGAGAGCAGTGAGTTCACAGCTAGGAGGATGTGAGGCTGAGCCTGGCCATCCATGACCCACTGTCACCCTGCCAGCATATCCTGCTATGGGCACACAGGATCTACAGCAGCCCTGGGATGCCCAAAGCCCATGATTGAGGGCTGATGGGTGGTTTCGAAGGGGTGTTAGGAAACATGAGCAGGGGAGAGGAAATCCAGAGCACAGCTGCTCCTCCTGTCCTGCATGCCCTGGGGCACAGATGGTGGCACTGGGAGGTCCAGAGCAACAGTGCTTTGCCTCAGAATTTGAGCAAGCAGAGATGGGTGCCTGAAATGTTGTCCTGTGGAACTCCCCCAGTATGGCAGCATCCCTCCCTGGCCCCATGGAGCCACCCTGTCCCCACCTCAAGCTCTACATTTGGCCCACTCTTCATCCCCCTCCTTCAGCAGGACCCAGCACCTGAGATGAATTAACTCCTTACCTTTGGGGGGCTGGAGTTTGTGCCCTGTCTCCTCAAACCAGCCAGCAGGGTGGATGTCAGGGGAGTCAGCGTTCAGCCAGAAGTCGTGGCACTCTGAGTAGCCATCGAAGTGGAGACGCATCCGGTAACCACACACCTGCCAGCAGGGAGGCAGGAGAAGAAAAGGGCCATGGAGACCTGCTGCTGTCCCTGGCTGAGCATCACACCCTCTCCTCTCCCACACACCAGCTCAGCATGGGTCACTTGGGGAAGCTAAAAGCCAATCACAGGCCAGTGCCCAAACTGGGAGGCACAAACCAGTTCCAAAGGGTGTCCAGCATGGAACAAGGTCAGTGCGAAGCCACCACAAGCCAGCCCAAAGAAGGGATGTTCAGGCTGGTGCATTAAATGTCATGGTGGATCACCTTGCTGGATCCAGAAAGTGCAAAGACTCCCTTTTCTGCAGCCCAGGAAGCTGCTGGTGCAGGGATTTTGGCTAAATGCCACACTGGCTGCCTGGGGAGCTCTGTGAGGCAAGGCTAGCTTGGCTGCCACATGGCTGAGTGCCAAGTAGACCTGTATGGTCCACACAAGGAAGGGCAGTGGGATGCCTCCACACCCTCCATCTCAAGGGCTCACACCTGTCTCAGGGACATAAGCTGTTGCCATCACCACAATCCCCCCCTCCATGCTGTGTCAGGTTGACAGAGAGACCAACACAGCTGCACAGTGCAGTGTCCTGAACCTCCAAGCTGGCAGGGAACTCCCTGCTTGTTTGCCTGTGGTGCTGGAGCAGCAGCTCATCTCCTGCAGCAACAGGCCCTGTCTCCTCCAGGGGCCAGCTGGCAGCACCTCCCCTGCCCCAGAGCCTCTGGGTGAATGGAAGCCAGGAGGAGCCAAGGAATACGGGCACTGGAGGCTCCTTACCTCAGCCACTGTCAGGATGAAGTACATAGATGGGTGCTGCGGGTCAATCCCCTCCAGCTTCATCCCCACTTTAAAGCCATTCTTGTGCTGGGAAGCTACTTGGTACTGGAAACAAAAATTAAACTACAATGTAAAACCAACACAAGGAGTTGGGTCTGGAGCCCACCAGGGAAGCAATCACCAGGCAATGGGAGCTGCTGGGACCAAGAGACTGTGGGCCACAGGTTATGTTGTCATCCAAATTTTAATTTTTTTCCCATAGAAAAAAAACAGTGTTTCACCTCCTTATGGATTTACATCTCTTGCTATTGGCAGGGCAAGGTGTCCCTGGGGTAAAAGCTGCAGCCAAGGGAGAGGGGCACAGGCCTGACTTGTTTGCACAGCCTCAGGAGAGCCCACCTGGCTTCCAAGAAGGGCTGGAAAGGCTCCACCACCCTGCCAGAGTCAGAGCAGTGTCCTAGGCAAAGGTGGGGTGTTTGGGATGGGGGCCAGCACCCTGCTGGGGAGTGGGACTCTGGGCAAATCAAAACTGGAGGCTGCCCACTCCCTTCCAGCTGACAACGGGAGCTTGGCTATTGCTTAGAGTCCCGCAAAACAGGGAAGCAAGGAAGAGAGGAGGAGAAGGAGGGATGGGAAAAAAAAGGGAAAGAAAAGAGAAGATGAAAGAGGGAAAAAGACAGGAAAATCCCAACTCACATCCTGGAAGAGATCTAAAGGGGCAGCAACAGCTTTCTGCTCCTCCAAGTAGGACGCCCAAGACCAGCCTTCTTTCTTCTCCTCACTGGCACCTGAGCGCAGCACAAACGCACACAAACGCTGCTGAGGGGCCACTCCAGCCCTGCCCCGCTGCCTCGGGGCCATCCCGCTCTCACACAGGGTCCTGCATCCCTGCAAAGCTCAGCAGCATCCTACCAGAGCCCCTTTTCCAGAAAACCTGGCCAGTTGCACAACGAGAGGCAGAGCCAGAAGCCCCCGTGACCTAAATGTCCTGAACCATGTCCTAGTAAGGCACCTGGGCTAGTGGAAGGTGTCCCTGCCCATGACAGGGGGTGGAACCAGATGGGCTTTAAGGTCCTTTCCAACAAGTTTGGGATTCCAGGGAGTGTGAGGGATGAACCATCAGGACACCTGTGCAACCAGACCCTCCTCCAGCCACAATATCTGCTATGTCCACACAGGATGGATTTGGGGCAGCCAGCAGGATCCATGCAAAGGTCTGGGAATCATTGCCAGCTGCAAGGGGCTCCTAGAGAGTCAAACCAGCAGCAGGTTCACATCCCAGCTCTGCCATTCTCTGCTCTGAGCCACCTGATCCCCCATGGCACAGCAAGGCCACTCTGGTGCCCTATGATGTATCTGCCCATATGACAAAGACAGCATTGACTTTTCACAGGCAGGGAGGTGACTCTTCATGCCTTTGAGAAGGCCACAAAGGCCTTGCCCAAGAACCATGACACACAATCCAAGTCTCTTGCTCTCCCATTAGGGAGCTGAAGGGACTCCAGGGGTGCTTATGCCTGTTCTGGTGCTGAGGAATTCCCAGCTACAAGTCAGCCATGGCAGACAGCCTTGGGTAAGGCAGGCCACAAATGCAGGGGAAAACCAGACAAACTCCTTCCTCCTTCTTAGGGGAAGAGGAGGTGGGGAAAAACCAGAAACTTAGGGAAGAAATTAAAGCTGAACTTCAGTGAGCAAGGTGACTAACCTTGCTTTGCTGACACTTCAGAGTGAAAAACACTTTTACTATTCATTAGGACATAGAAAAAGTGCCAGGCATGGCTGGGGAATCTGTGAGTACAAGCTCTGCACTCCTAGGGAATGACAAATACACCAAGAGTCAGAGCATACACTGAATGTTGCACTGAGGCATCCAGGTGTGTATTTTGTTTGCTGAAGTACTTCTAAATTAAGAGAAAATAAAATGCTGAAGTTAACAAAGCTCATCACTGCTTACTTGTATGCAGCAGGGAAGGTTACATGCTCAGGGCTCAGAGTGAGAAGCTGATATAAGATCTGAGATTCCTTTTTAAGGGTGGTTAACTCAGTGTAACATCAGGGGTTAATGACACCTGGCCCCTGACACTATCCCTGCACTTGGCTATGGAGAGCAGTATGAAGTTGGAACAGTTTAATTTTAAAATTATTTTGAGTATGACCTTCAGTACTCAAAGACAAAAGGTTTCCCATAAATGTTTATTTTCAGTGTTTCCCAAAGTTTTCCTTGACAATGCAGAGAAAAAAACCAACCAAGCAAACACTGCATCCCTCAGCTTGTCTCCTTTCCCTCCATGTCAACAGCCCTGCTTCTGAGATCTCTGACACAGTCCCAAACAGACCCCACAGGATGAGACAACCCCAAATCACATGGTTTCATTGGCACCACATCTACACGAGCAGCTCCCAAACTTGTGAGCTCCTGATGCCACGAAGGAAGTTCCCCATGAGCCCATCCCAAGGGAGGGCAGTCCTGTTCTGGCTCAGGACAGTGTCCCTGGGACCAAACACAGTGTCCACGAGCCAGTAAGAAACTGAGTTCCCAAGGGGAGGGGCAGGAAGCTCTGTCCAGCATGGGCCAGTGCTGTGTCCATAGGGGAGCCCCTTTCCCATGGAGAGAAAGAGAGGAAAGGAGAGAAACGGAAAGAGACAGAGAGAGCAGGATCAAGCAAGCAGAGGAGCTTACAAGCCTTCAGGACCACAGGCTAGCACATGGCAGTGGGTGTTTGACCCTGCAGGAGCACCAAAAGTGTCCAAACCTGTACTGGGATCCCCCAGCCCCACCAGGAGTGCTCACCCCACCGCCCACCCCACCCTTCTCACCGTGCTGGCTCCCGTTCCACGCCTCAGCCTCCAGATTGCTCATGGCAGAGTCTTCCACAGAGCTTTTCCTCTCTTCCTGCTTTTCCTCCTAGACATGAGAGCAGACAAAACAGAACTCAGGTCCACAAAGGTTTTGGGCTGTGTCGTACCCTCACACTGGTGCCCAGGGCCACAGTGCACCTCCACCAGGTCTATGGTTTGACCAGTGCCTGGCCCAGAAATGGGCTGACAGAGAATCTGATGATGGGAGCTTGCAGGGACATCGGTGCTGACTGGTAGCAATCACACCTGGACTGGACCTGCTACAGTCAGGGCTGGCAAGCAGAGTTTCCTTGCCTTGTCAAAGCCTCTCCTTCCCCAAGACACCCAGCAAACAGACAGACACCCCCCTGCTTCAACCCCTACTTTGGTGGCCCAGACTCAAGAGAGACTGACCTCAAGAGACAGCCTGCCACTGCCCAGGCCTCAGTGCTCCATGTGCCAAACAACCAGCCCAGTGCCACCATCCCAGCCTCATCTCCACACATTCAAATCTTTTTGGCATTTTGGCCAAGCCATTTCCCTTTTGACCTGCAGCTGACAGAGCCCTGAGCAGCACGATGAGATCTGTGCACACAGGGCTGGCCCCCAGCCCCCAGGACACTGGCTGCACACACCCCTCACTGCCTGTCCTACCATTTGCTCAGATTCATATTCTTCCTCTGAAGGGCTCTGATAGTCCTTCCTCTTTCGTTTCTTCACAGGCTTGAGGATTTCAGTGGCACTGGTGCTGCTGGCAGAGTTTTCCACGATGACAGACCTGCACACAGGGAGGGAGGGCCAAACACTGAAGCCAGTGCAGCACGGTGACACTGCCAGGGGTGTCAGTAAGGGAGGGGCTGCTGGACAATCACCATCCCCCCATTTCTTACACATGCCCCCACCCCTCCTGATGGATGTACACACACAGGCTGCCAAGAGTAAGAGCCAAGGACAGGCCAGTCACCCTCACACACTTGGATGTCAGAAACCTGAACCCAGGGATGAATCAAAAGGGATCTAGTTTAGAAGCAGGGCTCTAATCTGCATCAGAGATGCTGGAAAATAAGTCCTGAAAGTCATACACTGGTCAGAAGTAGGGCTGGAACTGCCCCTGTGACCTGTGGCATTCCTCTGTGGCTTGCACTGCTGCAGCCTCCTGCTCCAGCAGATACGTTTCCAAGGCCACTAATTGGACAGGAGAAAATCTGGTTCCTGTGCTTCTTGCTGTTCCCTTGGGAAGTTTTCCTTCTCTCAGCCTGCCTCCAGGAACAAGAGGAACGTGTGGGACCCCCAGCACCTGCCAGAGGCAGATGTGCTCACATCCTATGCTGGAGCATGTGGATCAGGGCAGGGAGGAAGGGCAGAGGGATGGAACTGGCTCTGCAGGGCACAGACCCCCCTTCCTTTACCTCTCTTTGAACTGCTGGTGGCAGTGCTCGCTGCAGAAGCCCCTGCCCTCCCGGGCCCCGTCCCACACGTGTCGGCGGCCGCAGGTATCGCAGTGGCACAGGCCTTCTGCCGCCGGCAGCGTGGGCTGCTCTGGCACCTCTGGGACACAGAGGAGAGCAGTGAGGCACAAGGAGGCATTTGCCTCGCCCACAGAGACACCAGACAGCATCTGCTGCATGGTGCTACCCACCCCACAAGTGCCACCACGGTGCCCTTACCCTGAGCCACAGTAGGATTGTCTCTGCTGGGGGGTGACACCTCAGAGTCCCCATCTTTCTCTGTGTGACCCTCCTTCACAGCTTCCACAGGAGGCATCTTATCAGCACTCACCACCTTCAGCGTCCCATACTCATTTATCCGGAACTGTGTCATTGAACAAGAAGCAGGGTGAAAGGAGTTAAGGAGGACAGACATTTAACTGTGTGGTTACAACTGGGTCTGAAAATGAGGGACATGGTTTGGTCATCAGTGTGTCTGACAGAGGACAACTCTTCTGAGGACAGAGATGAGCACAGCACCCTAGGCCCCGTGAAGGTGCTCTGCCTGCAGCCTGTGCTGGACTCACCAGCACCAGCTGGAGCTGCCAGGTGCGGGGCTGGAGGATGAGGTGTCCTGAGGCTGAGCAGCAGATGAGAAATGGGTGCATTTTCTACAAGCTGTCATGCACTGAGGGTGCCCCTGAGGTGCCCAGATGAGCACAAGGCCGCTGCTCCCAGGCTGAGGGCAGGAGCTTAGGCAGAGCCAAGTCCACAGCACAGTTTGGAAGGAAAGATGTCCTGCACAGCACATCTGTAGCACCACTGTGCCTCCTTGTGCAGGGCAGAGCTGCTGCACCCCGCAGACACCCCTGTGAGCTCTGTACTAAGCTCCCTGGATGGCAAGACAACAGGGATGGAGCAGAAGAGCTGGAGCAACTGAAGGATCCTCCAGCTGGGGTGCAGGGGGGCCACAGCACACCCTGGGGCTCCCTGCCTGGCACAGGTTGGCGGATTTACAAGCACAAGCAGCTGTGGGGAGAGGCAGAGGGGTCAAACCCAGTGGCCCAGGGCCACACTTACCCGCAGGTTACTCCCAGGCAAAGTTGCCACCCCATCTTTCCACTCCAGCACACGGACTGTGCTGCAGGTCTGCACCCCACTGATCTGGGGAATGACAGCAGCTGTGATGGGCTCATTCCCTGCTCCCCTCTCTGGCCTCTCAGCCCCTGTGCTTCTCTGGGGCTCCCGGGGGAATCGCTGGATTTCTAAGGTGCTCGTGGGCAGGTTGATGGCAGTGGCGTTTGCTGAGAAGGGAAGAAAGGAGACAAACAACCAGAGGCAAACACAGAACAATTCACTGATGCAAATAAGGCTCAAAGGCAGCTCAAAATCCCAGAGGACAGTCTCCCAGATGAGGGCTCTGCTGTGGGCCAAAGTACAAAGCAAGCAGGGCAATGCAAAAAATCTGCAGCCAGTAATGGCTCATGCTGGGGGGGTGGCACCAACACTAACCACATTCAAGGGTTTCTACTTCAGCCTGATCTCAGACTGTTTCTGTGCCCAGGGTGTCCTGATGTGACAGGAATTTGCTCCTGGACTGCAACTTCCAGTTTAGTTATGTTCCAAAGGAACACACTGTGCAACCTAGGGCCTCCCTGTAGTGAGAACTGAGGCATCAGGAAAAACTGGGAGATCTAGAGAACACCCCTGACCTCACCTAACACACAGCCATGCTTTGCTCAAACATCTCCTAAAAGCACTGGTCAGCTGCACTCAAAATTGTCCCAATTTTCAAGAAGGGTAAGAAGGACGACCCTGATAATTACAGGCCTGTAAGTCTCACTACAGTGCTTGGTAAAATTATGGAGATTACTCTGGGAGTTCCCAGAGAACACTGGAGAGACAATGCAATTGTTGGTCACAGCCAACACAGGGGCAGTCCTGGTTAACCAACTCAATTTCCCTTTATGGAAAGGTCACACCACTAAGCTGACCAAGCAAAGCCAATAGATGTGGGGTTTTAGGATTTTAGCAAAGCCTTGATACTGTCTCTCACAGCATCCTTCTGGACAAAGTGTCCAGTACAGAGCTCATCCAGTCCATTGTCCATCAGGTGAACAAATGGATGATGGGGATCCTACAGTTGGTCTCAAAGCCTTACAGGAACTGGGTGCACATCAAGCTGGTGGCCATCACCAGTGGGGTTGCCCAGGTTTTAGGGCCAGTGCTCCTAAATTTTCTATAAATGATCTGGATGTAGGAATTGAATATCAATTAGGTAAGTTTATCAATGACAATAAATTAGGAGGAGCTGTGGACACCCTTGAAGGTAGAGAGACGCTACACAGAGATCTGGATAGACCAGAGAGCTGGCAATCCAATCACCATGTGAATGAAACAAGAGTAAGACTTGGATTCTGCACCTGGGATAATCCTGAAAAATTGTATGACTTGGGGAACAAGACTGGAGAGCTGTCCTGGGGAAGGGGCTCAAGGGCTTTGGGCTGAGGGCAAGTGGAACACGAGCCAGCAGTGCCTTGGAAGCCCCAAGGGCCAGTCCTGTCTTGGGGGACATCAGGGATGTGACTGTCCTGCTCTGCTCTGGAGCAGCCTCACCTCCAGTCCTGGGCACAGTTTGGGCCCCTCAGCACACACAGGACATCTGAGGGCTGGAGCTGTATCCAGAGGAGGGGACCAGGATGCTGAAGGGCCCCGAGGCCAGGACGTGGCAGGAGCAGCTGAGGCCACTTGGCCCATTCAGCAGGGAGGAGAGAAGGCTGAGGGGTGACCCCATTGCTGTCTGCACCTTCCTCCCGGGGGGCAGGTGCTGATCTCCCCTTCTGGGAGCAGCAATGGGACCCCAGGAGATGGGACAAAGCTACCTCAGGGGCAGTTCAGGTTAGGAAAAGGTTCCTCACCCAGAGGCTGCTCGGTGCCTGGAAGAGGCTTCCCAGGGAAGGGGTCACAGCACCAAGGTCAGGGAGTGTCTGGACAGCACTCAGTCCCTGTGGTTTCATTTGACATGGTGGTGCCAGGAGCAGGGTTTTGGACTCAATGATCCTCATGGATCCCCTCCAGCTTGACCTATTCTGGAATTCCAGGCTAATGCAGCAGCCCAGGAGCCCACAGCCCTGCAGAGCAGGCATCCAGCACACTGTGCTGCCCTGGCTCAGGGTCCCTCTCCAGGCTTCAGTTTAAAGCTCAGGAAGATTTGATTGACCATTTGATTTATCCAAGTGATGTGGGATATCCACAGAGAACCTCCAAGACGGCAACAGCAGCTTGTCTTTTCCTCCCAAGGTTTGGGAGGAGCACAGACACACAAGGAGTGTGGGCTATGGAGGCTGGGGAGGCAGCAGATGCAGGGGGCTGCTCCACATACCTGGTATGATGAAGGCAGTGGTGGGCAGGTGGGTGCTCTGCACAGTGCTCTCGGTGGTGACCACGTGGACACTGACCTCCCCAGCAGCACTGCCCTTGGTGCTCCTCACCACCTCCATCTCCCCCCTGCTGTCCATCACCTTGCCTGGACACACAGCGAGGCCCTGTAGGGCAGCAGGGAAGAAACCAAGTTGGGTACCAGTATGAACACAACCATGGAGCGAGACAGTGACTGCACAGCATGGTCTTTCCCAGAAGAAACCCCTACAGGATGTACTAAGGGTCCATTAAACCCACATGAAGGTCACAGCTGACATCAACGTGACCCATGAATGCCCCTGTTGTGAGGTCCCAGCTCAGAGCCTGCAAATGCTGAGAGTTTTTTCTCACCTGGCACCACCATAAGATGGTACAAGCACAACAGGTCCACCACAAGCTGCTCCTGGCTCCCACGGGGGCCTACAGTGCTCTGACAGACTGTGACTGAGAGCTGCCAAATCCCACCCTGGAGCAGGCAGAGCTCCCTGAAGGTCCCCTTCCAGTTCTCTTGTTGGAGGGTCACCCTTGATCTTCTAACTGGCTGCAAGAGAGAGAATTTCACCAGTGACAGGAGTTCTGCCCCCTGAACCCCACCTGAGTTTCTCATGGCACTGGTGATGCTCAGCCTGTCTAGCCATAAATCTCAAGGAAGAAGCAAAGTGCCAGGGCCTCGAGGGCACAACTGGCCCTCACTGGCTGTCACCAGCCCCCCACCCATGGGCCCAGGGGCTCCACATTGCAGCAGCATCCTCTCCAAAGCACCTGCTGCCAGGATGGAGGCAGGGCTACAAAGAGGACCACCGTCATGTCTTGGCCCCTTCTGATGCAGTTTGAATTTGGAAGGGAAGACATCCATGTGGAAAACAGGGTACTCATTTTGGTGAAGCAGGGTCAGCTAAGACTCGGGCTACAAAGGACAAAGTCTGAAATTTTAAAACCAGAGGCATTCAGATAAAGGTGTTATAATCAGAGGGCACAGAGTGGGATGGTGTGATCACATTGAGGAGAAGATCCAGTTCTCCCAGTTCTGTCAGGTTTGTGACCAGAAATATCAACACAGTTGATGTCAATTGGTAAACAGCACAGACCTTTCAGGCTCTCCAGGTGCAGAAAAGCACTGTTAAGTGTCAGGATAACGGAAGGAACTGAGAAACTAATCTGGACACCAGACTCCAAGTGAAAGCCAAAATAAATTTAGTAGCCAACCTGTTTCAGTGCTTCCTAATACCCCATAGGAATCTATCTGCTTTTTTTGGCACTTAAATCCAGTCAATCCTTAATTCATCATTGGGTCAAATATTTCAAGGATAGCTCCTCATTTTGTGGGAATTTTTGCCTTTTTTTAAAATCAAACAAAACTTGGGCCTGGAAAATGCCTAGAAAGGAAGAGAAATAACTAGATCCAGTGCTCAGGTTCATGATGCTCCACCCAGGTTTCTCACAGTCTCTGGTGTGAACACAAAAGCAAATATTTGCACAGGAAATGCCAAGCAGTAGTCAACATTATGGTTTAATTTTGGGTTCCAGGAACAGGGAGTTGGACTTGATGGTCCTTATGTGTCCCTTCCAGTTTGAGATATTGTGTGATTGTGGATCACTCTCCAAATCTTTTTGGGGCTAGGCTGATGCTGTGGATTCTGGTTCTCCTGTGAGTTCAGGGTGAACAGAATGAATTTGGATTACAGATTGTGGTGCTGGTCTTTAAACTGGAAAAGCTGAACAACTGACATTAACCTCCAGACTTCCGAGGAGGCTTCAGCAGCCTCCTGGGAAAGGCCTCACTGCAGCCAAGGGCATGTCCCAGCGTTGGGACAGCCCAGCTCAGAACGTTGGGAGCCCTTCAAGAGGCAGAGGAGCCCATCCCTGCCCTGCTGTTGGACTCGGTGATCTTACATGTCCTCTACAACCTCAACAATGCCATCATTCTACCAAAGACTGTGCCTCAGCAGCAGTGTGAGTGCTTTGGCTGGAGCAACTTCTATCTTGCTGGTGGAAACCTTTCCCTAACTCCTTGTCCCAACTCCCACCCTTTGAGCACACATGGAGCACAAATTCTATTCCAAGCCCAAAACCATTCCAAGGCCACACATGGGCAGCAACAACACTGTTGGTGTGAACTTGTAAGCACACTCCTGCCACAGCTGAAACTCAGCAGCTCCCAGGGTTCTCCCAGCTCTTGTCAGGGGCTTCCATGGTGCCAGACAACAATTTACCACAACACTGCTTACACCAACCACAGCACACACTGTTAAACTTTTAACTCAGCCCCTGGACCCTGGTCCCCTCAGCCCCTGGACCATGGCCCCACAGGTGTGGGCATGACACTGGGCTGCAGAGCTCCATCCTCACCTGGAGGACTGAGAATCAGGATTGGAGATGTTGTTTGGAGCTCACAGTTTTTAAAATCCCAATATGAAACCCCCTGGAGCCTAACCTGCTGTGAAGTATCTCAGGTCAGGAGTGCTAAATGAGGAAAAGGGACTCAGCCACAGCTGTTACCTGCCCAAGCACCCCTGACAGAGCAGGAGAAAGGCACTTTGGATAACCCTGGTCCCTGGGAGCAGAAAAGATGTCATGGAGGGGATGCCCACAGCTCAGACAATTCTGGTAGCCTCAGCTCCTGGAGCCAGAGCCCAGACAGGTACCATTGCCCCAGAGGTCCCTTCAGGGGGTCTCCTACAAGCCCTGGAGTGACCCATATTTTCACAGGATAATTCAGGAACCTTGGGAAGTCTGTTATTCAACCTTCTGTTCCCAACAGGTTGGGATCACACCAGGCTGCTCAGGGTTTTACCCAGCCACATCTTTATCCAGCCTACCAGGGTGCAAACCTGCAAATTAGCACAGAAATTGGCAAACCAAACTCACACTTTTTCTTGGATGTTAGGAAAGGTTTTTAACCCCAGAAGGTGGTCGGGCATTGAACAGGCTCCCCAGGACAGTGAGAGCTCCAGAAGCATTTGGACAATGCTCTCAGGCATGGAGTGGGATTGCTGGGGTGGCTGTGCAGGGTCAGGAGTTGGAACAGGATCCTTGTGCTCAGGATATTCTATGATTTGTTCTGCTGATTGCCCTAGATATTGAACACAAGCTTTATTTATTTGTTTGCTTGTTTGTTTATCTAAGCTGTTGTTTAAAAAGCTTTTGGCCTACACATGTCCCAGTGACATATGATAAAGCTCTGCTCACCCAGACAAACCAGAATCAGGCTGCTCAGCGTCCTTCAAAACCCATCCCCTCCCCCCAGGTAGCTTTTAAAAGAGCAACAGTGGAGCTGCAGTTGTTTTGGCCTTAAGAGTGAGGCCCTGACTTCTCAATTTTTTTTGGTATTGGGTGTAACCCCACATCTTACCAAGGCTGCAGGTGAGCCCCATCCCTCAGCCAGCTGCCCACCCATTCCATGACTCCTCACATCCACTCCTCACTTCTGCCTTCTGCTGAGGACACCCACGGATCTCTGGCAGGAAAAGCCAGGAAGGAGGAAAGCCAGCCCAAGAAACCTTGGCCACACACACATACACACACATGGTCCCTCCAGAGAACACCACAATGTGCTGGCTGGAAGGTGGAATTTTTCAGGATTCTCATTTGGGAGGACTTTGCTCTCTCCTGCTTTGCTCCTGGATTCCTGTGCCCTGTGTAAGGGTAGGGCTGTGCACATGGAAACTGTCTGCACCAGCCTATTCCAACCAGTTCTGACAGCAGGATCAGTGTCTCTGAACAGTGGTCTCTATCAAAGACAAACCTCCAGGTTCAGGAGACAAAGCACCAATTCAGAGAGGGGTCCCTGCACAGCCCCTCACCCAGCAGGGAAGGGCATCAGCCCAGAGCACAGTCTGACCAGCCTGAGCACCTGAGAGAGCTGGGGACACCAGCCCGTGCACACAGCCACACGAGCCAAGGGCACTGGCCACAAAACACACACTTTGGGGCAACAAGGATCACTGGCTCTGTTGCTCACAGAGGTTTAGCTCATCCAACAGAGGTCGCTGGGTGTTGGCACAGCCACGTTCTGGACCAGTGACCTGGGGCTTGCAGAGCATCTCTAGGGCTGCCATACACAAGAGCCTCCAGCTCTGCCTCACCCTCACACTCACCCTCACACCAAACCAGAGCCAGGGAATGATCTGCTCCTTGGGAAGAGGAGGAACATGCTGCATGCAACAGAGGAGCATGGAGAAAAGCAGCTCCCAGTATGGAGCCACTGCACAGCCCCAACAGTGCTTTATAAAGCACGATCTGCTCAAAAGAGCTGCTTCTGTTCATCACAAAACTGGCTTAAAGTAGTCTAATTCAAACAATATTAATGGATATTCACTTTGTGGCTTCTCAGATTTTCAAACATTTCTAAAATCTGCACTGGTGTGTGCTGGGGGCTGCCCAGCTGGGAGGAAAGGTCCTGCTGGACACAGGATGCCCATGGGCCAGCAATGTGCTCCTGCAGCAGTGCAGAACAGCATCCTGGGCAGCTGGCTCTGGGTGGTCCTGATGGGGCAGGGGCTATGCAAAGTGACCTCCAGAAGTGCCTCCAACCTCACCCAGACTGAGATTCTATAAATTATTATTTTCAGTAATCTCCTCACCCATAACGGAGAACTTCCCCATCCTTGCCATCAGCTGAGGTATAGATTTTTAATTCCCTCCAGTGATAAAATTGAGTCTTTAAGAAGGACCACCAGCTGGGATCATGCTAAAACTGCAAGTGGCACACCAGAGCACTACAGAGACTTTCGAGGCTGAGAGCTGCTCCCTTGGATCTTCCCCTGTCTTCTGGCATTGCCCAGGGCAGGTGTTTAGGAGACTAATGGCACTGCAGGAAATCCTTGCTTTGTATACACACAGGAGCACTCAGGAACACCCTTGGCACAGGCAGCTGGCCCAGTGGAGAAAGACAATCACACACTTCTTCCCTTCCAAATCTGACTGCTGCTCAAGAGTAAATGCCTCCTCTGGAACAAACTAGGGGCCACAAAGTTCTGCTCCTGGGTTATTGTGCAGCAGGGTGAGGTTTGGAGTGGGCCACGGTATTTATCAACACCTCAAAACCAGATGAAATGTCCTTCTGTGCAGTAAGAGGCTGTTCATGTTACACATTTCAAAAGAGCAAATAGAGTCTGTGGAAACGGAGATCAGAGGGAGAAGGGCGATAAAGCAGCAAGCTGCCTTGAGCTTTATGTTCAGACACAGACGACAAGGCAGAGACACTCAGGCTGGGCGTCACCTGCTGTCCCCAGGAGTTTCACTGTCACCAGGACCAGCTTTTGGGTCTGTGGATGTGCTCACACCCACAGGTGGGGAGGATGAGCAGCTGCCAGAGATCCCATGTGCCACCCCAGAGGGGTGAAGGTGACACCATCCAAGCTGAACGCCAAGGCCAGCAGGCAGCTGAAGCCCAGGCACTTCTGAGGGGCACAGCAGGGACAGCCACAGCCCCCTCCCACTGCCCCCGAGAGCACCAGCCCCGCTCACCACCCACACCGGCACAGTTCGGGTATTTTCCCACACTTCTAAGCAGATGGAAACACCTAAACAGGATGGGTACCTGACCTCCAATTATTTCTAACTGCCCAGTGTTTTATTTTCTTTCATAATTAATAAAGAAATTAGTCCTTGACCATGTGGAGCAGCCCGTCCACAGCCTGGGCTGTTTGTGCACTGCTGGACCAAAGCCCTCCAGGCTGCAGGGCCCTGTCCAGGGCTGCAGTGGTGTCACTGCAAGCTCCGGGACAGCACCTGCTCAGCCGCTCTTTGAGGAACACCTGAAGAAACACGGCCAAGCGTCCCCCCTGCAGGGCGCCCGCAGCCCCGGCGCGTCCCGGAGAGGCTCCGTGGGGCAGCCCGGTGTGTGCGGGCCCGGCCGGGCCATCAGCGCTGCTCGGGGCCGGCGAGCCGCTCCCGCCGCCCGGGGCAGCCCCGCCGCGGCCACGGGGATATCGCCGCTTTTTCCTCCCCCAGCGCCGGGCCCAGCCCCGCTCGCCCGGCCGGGGCCTCGCCCGTGCGGGCACCGGGCTGCGGCGATGCCGAGCGGGGACGCGGCGAGCCGGGGCCGGGGCTGCCCGGCCGCGCTCCTTACCTGCAGCCGGGCGGGCGCTGCTCCGAGCCCCGGCGGCGCTGGGCGGCCCGGGCCGGGCCGGTGCGGGGGGCGCGGAGCGGGAGGGGCGCGGGGCCGGTCCGAGTGTGCGCGGGGAGCGCGGGGAGGGGGCGGCTCAGCCGCGCCGTCGCCCTGGAAACGCGCGGGGCCGCATCCGCAGGGCCGCGCTCAGCCCCGCCGCAGCTTTTCGGGGGGATGCGGGGAAAGGGGGGCGGCGTCATGGCAACGCCGGGAGCCCCCCCGAGCGGCCGGGCAGCCCCGGGCCAGACTTAGACGGGACGGGGAGCACAGAGTCACAGGGTGCTGCTGCGCTGAGGCACGGGGCGCTGTGGATGGGCTGGAGCCCCTCTGCTCTGAGCCAGGCTGGGAGAGCTGGGGGTGCTCACCTGGAGAGAAGAAGGATCCAGGGAGAGCTCAGAGCCCCTTCCAGGGCCTGAAAGGGCTCCAGGAGAGCTGGAGAGGGACTGGGGACAAAGGATGGAGGGACAGGACACGGGGAATGGCTTTCTACTGCCAGAGGGCAGGGATGGATGGAATATGGGGAGGGAATTCTTCTATGTGAGCGTGGGGAGGCCCTGGCACTCCAGCTGTGGCTGCCCCTGGATCCCTGGAAGTGCCCAAGGCCAGGTTGGACAGGGCTTAGAGCAGCCTGGGATGGTGGAAGGTGTCCCTGCCCATGGCAAGGCGTGGAATGGGATGAGCCTTTAAGGTCTCTTGCAGTCCAAACCATTCTAAGACTGTGTGATTAAACAAACACCCCTCTGAGAGAAATCAGACAACGCCAATGGGGACGTACCCTGCACAGCAGCCAAGGGCCCTGGAGACCGTATCAGCTCCCCAGGCCTTGTCTGGTTTCAGTATCAGGGCAGACTTCTCTCCTTGGCACTCCAACCACAGGCCCAAAGAGGGAGCAGAAGGTGTTAATGTGACACCCCCAAGATCCCCGGGAAGTGAAAGGATCACTTGGAGTGGTCCTGTAGTGGAAATGCAGGATGGACACACTGCAGAAGCACTTCCAAAATGACTCTGGTTGAAGCCGGGCTGCTCACCTGCCCACCCTTCAGTATTCCGTGGCCACACAAAGAAGTGTCTTCAGACACTTACGCAAGGTCTGTCCCACTTACCTGCAGAAAGTGGGAGGGGAAAGAACCAAGGCTGGAAGCATAAGGGTCAAATGTACAAAAAGCTTCTGAGAAAATCTCTCAATGTGTTTTGGATGGGCTGGGGAGAGGTGAGTGCCTGCTCACACTGACAGCCAGCTCTGGCTGCTCCAAACCCAGGGCATGGAGTGTTCCTGCTCACTCTGGAAACTGTAGGAACAACCTCACAGTTTTAGTGCATCTGCAAGTTCCTTGCCACCTTGAGTTTTGTATTCCAAAATTTTTACCACATTAAAAATATTAAGTCAGACTCATGAAGCAACAAGTCCTGAAAATCAGGAGGGAAGTACTCCTTTGCTACTACTGCCTTCTTCCACATTTTCAAATAAAACTCCAGTGGCACAGTGTAGAAAAAAAAATTCCCATATCAATCCTTTTATGTGGCAGAGGCAAGGTCAAACAGACTTGAATGAGGAGCAGAGTGAAACTCAGTCACTTGAAAAGCAACCCATCAGTTCCCTGTTCCTGGCTGAGCTTGCTGTAAAAAAAACAATCAGGAATTCAGAATGATGAATTTCTGGGGAACAGCTACATTAGGTAAAAGTGGAAACAGCCCTGACTTCCCAGGGAGCCCTCTGGCTGATGTAACACCAGATCATTTCCTTCTCTGATCCCTAACTTCAATTTCTGTGACCTCTCTTGGGAAGGATCTGAACTTACACCTCAGGGGTTGGGGAGCTGTCCTGGGGAAGGGGCTCAAGGGCTTTGGGCTGAGGGCAAGTGGAACACGAGCCAGCAGTGCCTTGGAAGCCCCAAGGGCCAGTCCTGTCCTGGGGGACATCAGGGATGTGACTGTCCTGCTCTGCTCTGGAGCAGCCTCACCTCCAGTCCTGGGCACAGTTTGGGCCCCTCAGCACACACAGGACATCTGAGGGCTGGAGCTGTATCCAGAGGAGGGGACCAGGATGCTGAAGGGCCCCGAGGCCAGGACGTGGCAGGAGCAGCTGAGGCCACTTGGCCCATTCAGCAGGGAGGAGAGAAGGCTGAGGGGTGACCCCATTGCTGTCTGCACCTTCCTCCCGGGGGGCAGGTGCTGATCTCCCCTTCTGGGAGCAGCAATGGGACCCCAGGAGATGGGACAAAGCTACCTCAGGGGCAGTTCAGGTTAGGAAAAGGTTCCTCACCCAGAGGCTGCTCAGTGCCTGGAAGAGGCTTCCCAGGGAAGGGGTCACAGCACCAAGGTCAGGGAGTGTCTGGACAGCACTCAGTCCCTGTGGTTTCATTTGACATGGTGGTGCCAGGAGCAGGGTTTTGGACTCAATGATCCTCATGGATCCCCTCCAGCTTGACCTATTCTGGAATTCTATGAACTTTTGTTTACTTAAACTTAGCTCTTCGTAATATTTTTGTGATTTAATTTATTCTGTCATGGATTTTTCAACTCTGCCATGCCATTAGTCCTGCAAGACCCAACGTGTGCAGGGCTGTGCTGCTCTAGGACTTGTTTGGCTGGGATTTATCCCCATAGCATCCTGCTATTCCCAGGGTGACAGCATGCACACGTGGTAGTGCCTGTCACTCCTGTCTACCCACAGACATATCCCAAAAACCTGGCAGAGACCTCATAAAATGTGAAGCAACAGGAAGCTCCTGCCATGCACAGCTTTTATTCCCGCTGGGAAGGTCTCTGCAGTGCTGTGTCTCAGTTTCATGCTTTCTAGGGGGATGTTGTGTGCAGAGAACTACAGAACAATTCTGGTCTGGACTGCCACATGCATACAGCCGACACCTGAATTATGGCAAGTGGGGGATTACACTTCAGTGTTGCAGAGCAACTGGTTTTAATTGTCAGCAAAAATAGACCCAGACAAGATACTTGGAGAGGCTCTTTCAGAAGTACTTTTCTTGTGTCTCCCATTACTGTCAGCACTTACTCCATGCTTGAGCCAGAGCTAAGCAGAACAGGAGCTGCTGTGGCACCCTCCAGGTGAATTGTACAGCATCCCTGTCACCACTGATCACAAGAGACTGCTATTTTCCTCTTGTGCTGGTGCTGAGCAGAACAAGGGGCACAAGAGCTGTGCAGGGGAAAGCATTTTTGCACTTTACCCTGTTCTGCTCCCAGCAGCTCACCTGGTCACTGTGGTCACAGCAGCCCATGAGCTGTGATCCATTGAACACCTGCTGGCTTAACAGCACTAACTTCCAATTCCCATTTACACAATAATCCTGTTCCAGGAGCTGCACAAACAAGTAATAAATCTTCAACCCCCCCACTCCATCCACATGCCAGCACAGGCTGTCACTTTCAACCCTGGCGTTACAGGGTTGGAAAAACAGCTTTTACAGGAAAAACAGCTTTCCCTGCACTGTTTTTGGTACTTTGGACCGAAATCACTGTACTCAGTTCTTGCCTAAAGGAAAAACACTGGAGCAAGACTTAAGTGTCTGCTTCTAGAATGAATAAAAAGTGTATTTAAGATATTCTAAATCAGACAACCCCGCAAGACACTTTCCTTGAACAAGCAGATGTTGCCCCTGAGTCAGAGAATCACCCAGAATCATGCCCAAAACTTGAGTCCTAGTACAAGCTGGTGTGAACTACACCCTGAGTCATGCATTAGCTGCTGACATCTTCGTGGTCAGCACTTTTTCCATGGTGTGGATCTGCCGTTCCTTCTCCCTCAGGGACACACCCATGTGCTTCCAACCCAGCCTGGTAAAGACAGTATTGCTAAAAGGGTGGAAGTTTACGAGCCACTTCAGAGTAGTTTGTTTATTGCAGATTTTTACTGGATTATGAAACAGCTGAAACTTCCCCTCTGACACCTACACACACATTTAGCAAAGTAATAATGTGTGATGGAGCTGTGAGAGTTGAGCCCATATTCTCATTCTTTTCACCTAACCACAAAAAAAAGGAGGGGGAAGGGTTGATCACAGTGTAAAAGCAACCATTATGATCCTGAAGACACATTGAACTGCTGCCAGTGCAATATTTGTGTTAGCTGTGCTTCTCACCTTTTAAAGTAATGTGTTCCTGTTTGCTTTAAACAGCCCTGACAGAGCCAGGACAAAGCAAAGAGCTGCTGAGAGTGTTGCAGGACTTTATCACCAGCCACATCCAAATGATGCATCTTTCAAATGATCCAGGGTTTGCATCACCTCTCAAAGACATTCCCAGCACCTCAACTATTTCTTGGGATTTCCAGGTTCCTCAGCCAAGTTCCTGCTTTCACAGTTTTCACTCTTTGATGTATAAAATTGCTCTGTGGATGTTACAGTGCCAACCTAAACTACACTTGGAATTGGAAATAGTTCAAGATATTCCATGTGTGAAGAAGAAATCCAAGAATTGTTTTAAATGCCGCTCCCCATTGCTCATCTAAAGGTGGTTACAATCAGGATTGAGACAGAGACATCTCCCAGTTTTAAACAATCTGAAATCACAGAATTTAGAGGTAGAAATGTTATAGTAGGAAAAAGGAGGATTGCTTACTTGGGCCTCTCAGCTCTGCTCCAAACACTGATATTGCAAGGTGAGACTTATTTTAGTGCACATCACAGAAGTTGTGCCCTTCCTTCCTTACAGCAACACAACTCTTCCTGACATATACAATCAAATAGAAAGTGAATCAAACAGAGCTTGTGGCTGCCCCATCCCTGGAAGTCTCCAAGGCCAGGCTGGAGGAGGTTTGGAGGAAGCTGGGCTGGTTGCAGGTGACCCTGCCCAGGGCAGTGGATGGGAGTGGATGGTTTTCAAGGACCCTCCAGCCCAAACCAGTCTGTCATTCTATGATTTAAGGACAAAACTTGAATCAATGTAAAAAAAACAAAACACATGGAGGGATGCTTTTTGAATATACGAAAAGGCCAGGACCAGACTGCAAATACGGTCCCAGATTCCAAGTTTCACTTTTACCAGTACTTTTGATTTGTCTTTCACAATTTACGACACTTAGATTTTTATCAATCCTGCACCCCACATTTGATGAGAAGGCAGGTTTCTCTTCTGTCTTTTTAAAGACAGATTTATATTGATTATACCAAATGCAAAAAAAAAAAATCTTCAAAACCCAACAAAAAAACAACAACAAAAAAGTCAGGTAGCCCAATTATGAAGGACATTCCTAAAAGGTTGTTTCCAGGGTCAGGTTAAAAATGAGTTATGACAATGCCAAGTGGTTTTCCCATCAAACTATTGCTGCTACTGCATGCAAAGCAAAGCACATGCAGCCAGCATGCAGGTCCTGTAGCCTTTTACTCTTGTATGGAGATTTATCCCAACCCTTTCCAGCACTCCCAGAAGAGATCTCATCACATTTATGATGACCAACACACACCAGCCTCAATGTTCCACTCCCAGAAAAAGTGCTGCTGACAGAGCTGAACACTGAGGGTGTTAGGGTTTTTGCTGGTTCATTACAGCATTATCACAAGTTGTGCACTTCATTGCCTGGCTCAGGATCTGGCACTGCCAAAATCTTCCTGGCTTTCCAGAGGAAACCCATCCAGAAGGATGAGTTGTGACAAGGAATCCCTGCTTCATCTGCACAGTGAAGGGCAGCAGCCAAAGGAGACAGGCAATGTGGCTCCAGTAACACACAAAGAAATCTTGATATTTAAAGGAGTTTCAGGTATACTGGCTAAATGCCATCTGGCCCCTCCCTGTAATTCATGAATAAGGAGTACTCAAAACATAACCACTGTCACAGCAATCTTGGCTCAGCAAGCTGAGTGTAGCTGGTTAAGAGCCTTCCCTCTGCATTGCTGACCAAGGCTGGGGCACCCACAGCCTTGGAGTGGCCAGGACATCCCCAGGCTGGTACTGGGGTCAGTTTTAGAAAGGGATTGTTATCTCCAAAAAAATAATGGTGGACATCTTATCAGACAGATATTGGGAATATGCACAGGTACTTTTCAACCTGCTGAGCTCCAAGCTCAATCCTTCTTTTGAGGAGTGTGATGTGTATTTTACCAGCATTCTGTTTCACAAAGAGAAGCAATTCCCTCTGAAGTCTGACCTACTCCATGATCAGAAGTATAACCAAAGCAGCTTAACTCTATGTCCTCAAGTGTATTTTAGGCTGTAAACCTGAACTTAACTGTTCTTGCCCAGTCTGAATTCTGTAGGAAGCCCCCAGTACACTCCTCTCCCATCTGAGATCCTGCACTAATCAACACTGTGACACCATTTTTCTACTCATGCCGAAATACACAACCCTCAGCAAACAGCTCCAATTTAAGCCAAAAACTCCTTATCACAAATTACCACCAGGGTCAGGGGCAGATAACACTGCAGCACGCAGGCTGATAACCTGATCTTATGGCAACACCAGGCACAGAACCACTCCAATTCAAGTTCCAGGAACGTGAGCTTGGACCCCCTCTGCCACCAGCATGGATAGTCACCTGCAACAGGCAAAGTGCAGCTTTTCAGAGATGGTCAGGAAATGGTGAGAAACTGACTTTAACAGCTGTTTACAGCGCAAAGAAATTCTAGGAAAGACAAGTTGGCATCAAGTCACATTTCCCATGTGCCCATGCTGACCCAATTCCTCGGGGCAGGTGTGTAACTTGGGACCAGAGATGCAGCTGTCACACCCAGCCACACCTGCAGAAAGGACAAGGTGACACACTGGGACACAAAGAGCTAGTGCTGGTCTCAAGCACACCACCAAGAGTGTGTCAAGAGCTACCAAGTGTCTCACTAAACCAAGGACATTCTCTCCATAAAAGCAGGGTAAGCTGTGATTTCCCCAGCAAAATGCAGAGCAAGAATCCCATTTCATTGCAATGAACACAAAAGTTTGAGTCACCAATTTAATTTTATACAAGTCATACTACACATTGTATAAAGAGTACAAGGCAGTTCTAATGGTTGCTACTGCATGTTACAAAAATCAATTTAACTATAAAGGGAAATTTTTGGGATGAGTCCTATTCCACAATTTAAGTGAATTGGCAACTGTGGTTTAGCAAAGCCTTTGTTAAAACTAGAACTCTAGCTCCAAGAGATTACATTTCCAATAAAGTTCAGACCTACACACGAGGATTATAGTTTTCCTAGTCTGAAGCAAAACGTTAACATAAGTGAGTCAAAGGGGAGGGAAGACAGATTACTTTACCTGGGTTTCATATCCAGTGGGGATTCAGAGGCTGACAAACCAAACAGCATACTAAAGACTTGGACCACAGCCAAGAGACACCTTCGTGTCTGACAACAGTGACACTTGAGATTCAAGCAAGAAACGTCAGAAAACTTTTATTCTTTCAAGTCTGGAACGAAAGGGTTTTCAGCAATACAGGTTCCAGAGTTCTTCTGTTACCTTTAATACAATCTCAGTATGGGGGGAATGTTCTTTTGGCAAGTCAAGGTACAACCTAAGTCCTCCAACTTGAGTTTATTGCTGGTCTAAAATCTTCCCAGTACTGTTTACTGGTTTGTACAGTTTGCCACCTGCTTCGAGAATTAAGATAAACGGTGTGACCTGCCCAGCAAGGCAATCCTGCCTTTGGCTGGGGGCTGAAACCTATTAAACTAATGACACCCATAGCTCTAATGCCATGAAAAAAATAAGAAAAAAAGGATACTTTCAAAAAGCCCATATTTAAGCCTGTTTATATTGTTTATTTTTAATATAAAAACCACTTTGCATTTAAGAGTAGTTAAGTTACTCCTGCTGAAATGCTATAAAATCAAACTTTCAGCTCAATTTCTACAAAAGGGGGACTCTTCCTGCTTTGTACCACCATTCCACCTGGTATTATCAAATTTGGGATACAAATTAAACCTTTAGGCCTTATGACTTAGTTCTTAGGCCATTCACTCCTGCAAGAGAAAAAACCAACTTCTGAAGTACTAACATAACACTAATGGCCTGACAGGTAGGAAAATGTTCCATAATAGTGTGCAAGGTGAGAGTTCTAGTCCTAATCTCTTGAACTGGATCTTGATCGCGAGCGGGACTTTGAGCGAGACCTGGAGCGGGACCTGGAGGCGGCTCTTTTGGGCGGTGACTCGGAGCGAGCCTTGGCAGACGGCTGCTGCTGAGGAGAGTTGGAGCGAGACCTGCTCCTGGACCTGGACTTAGACTTAGCATCCCCTTTACCATTTTCTTTGGGAGACCGAGACCTGGACCTGGATCTGGACCGGGACTTCTCCGACTTCTCCTTGGATCTGCTGTGTGAGCGTGAACCCCTGTCAGACTTGGGTTTGGATTTGCTCTTTGATCTGGACTTCCTGCTTTTGGATCGGGAACGGGAACGGTCTTTGCTTCGTGACCTGGATTTAGATCTTTCAAAGAGAGAGACAAATTTATTCTGCATGGTCTGCAGTGTACTTCCAGCAAGCTGTAAACACCTGTCACTGAGGAGCTTCCTGCACTGGCAGCATTAACTCTGGGGCACTTACCGAGAACGGCTTTTGGAGACACTACGGGATCTGCTGCGGCTGCTCCGACTCCTCCGACTTCTGCTTCTAGATCGTCTCCTGGATCGTGACCTGCAGATATTTAAAATGTCGTTCCCTTTCTCTTTGCCTAGTTGTGCCATCCATCGTGTATAGGATGGAAGGGATCTTAAAGGTCACCCTGTTCCAGGGACACCTTCCACTACCCCAGGTTGCTCCGAGCCCCATCCAGCCTGGCCTTGGACACTTTCAGGGATGAGGCAGCCACAGCTGCTCTGGGAAATCCATCCTCACAGGGAAGAATCTTCCTGAATCCATCTAATGCATTGTGCTATCTAGTAGCACAATCTAACAGATTTTACAGAACTTCTCAAGAGTAAGGGTGGTCCCAGCAGGGTGGGTTCAACATACTGTCAGTGAATCACATCTGAGGTTTCACATGTAATGAACTGCTCAAAGCTGGCTTTGCTGCATAATGTAAAATACTTCCTTCTACACTGAGGCCTCCTCCTGTTCCTAAACCATCAGCTCAAGGTAACTGCTGCAGGTAGGGTACTCATCCCCATGCTGACTGTAACCATTTTTGCTGCAGTGACCAGCATGCCCCCCGACTTACCTGGACCTGCTGCCAGAGTAGGATCGCCTGTGGCTGGAGCGTGGCTTATCCTCCACCAGCCGGATCTTCCTGCCGTTTATCTCGGTGCCATCCAGCTTGTCCAGGGCACGTTTCATGTCTGAGTACGACCGGAACTCAATCACTCCTTCATTTGTACGCTCTTTGTGGGCATCTGCATAGGTCACCTCCCCAGCCTGCCTCATGAAATCCTGCGGGGAGCAGAGGGCAGTTACAGAACAAGCAGCACTCAATGCACACATTTTAATTATTCTACTTCAACAAAATCAACATTGCTATTAAAGGAAGCTATTGCTTCCTGATACTCACAACAAACTCCACACAGAACATCAATACCTACTTTTAAATCCTGCCAACTACAGCGACTGGAAAGGTTCTCAACAATCAGCCTGAACTCTGTACGAACGGGCGGTCCATATTTATCTCGTCCCGATTGTCTCCGACTGCTATATCCGCCACCACCCCCACCTTGATTGTACAAAGAAACAAAGTTAGGTTGTCTCCTAGCATGAAGGAAGCTCAATGTTCTGAAAGTTAGTTTAACAGTCATATTTACTGGAGTAGGACTTTATTTCGCTAAGCCTCCAATAAAATTTGCAATTTTGCCATAATCTATATTAATGGCAAATCAAACAGACTAACATCCTACAAGTCTGTGCTCCTACGATCTGTTAGAGAGTGACTGCTCCTTATTAGATTCACCTTGCTAAGTTTTATTTTACAGAACATTGTAAAATATAAAACTTAACTGATTACATGCATTTCTACATTTTACAAAAACGTTTACTAGTTACACTAAGTACTTACATCACAGTATGAGGTTTTTGGTGGTGGTTTGGCCACAAAACACGCAAGGTAACAGTCACCTAGTTCAGTTTAACCAGTTTTGTCTAACCCTTGGAATCCTCACCATCACCCTGCGTCTAATGGCAAAAGGCTGCTGTCGTCATGGCTTCCGGTAAGGTCAGCCAAAGGGTCATAGGGCAAGGGTCACACAATGTATGGAAAAGCCATGGCCAGGAAAGGCAGTCATCTTAGCCTCAGTGGACACAGCCTCAGCCCCACTGGTCACTTTTAAATTGAAACATCAAGGACTTGTTAAAAAGTTTGAATTGAACATGCAACAATTTTAAAACAACATACATTTGATTTTTTTAAAAAGACAGAAACCCACCCCCCCCAACACCACGTTTCCAAACACCACGGAAAAATCAACCTTAGTACTTTTAATTACAGTACTAGGCCGTTCAAGCGCTACACAGCTCAGCTCAAGAAGCTACACGAGCGAGCTGAGCACAGAAATATTTACAATGCCCCCCCTTCAGCACAACAGATTCCTGCTCGAAAACCTCCCCCCGCCCCTCCCATATATCCAACTGAATCAATCACATCAAAGTTCACAGCTGAGCGATTCTCCCCCAGTTACACGACGATATTTATACACTAACATTATTGATGCAACATTGCTGTCACATCTAAACGCTCCCAAGAATACTGGAGCCGTTAGTAAGCAGAGCATACCCTTTCTAGAAGGCCACGATTTGGTAGCCAGAACTGCTCCGGGATACCCGAGGGCGCCGCTGGTGCTGGGGAAAACGCTTCAGCTCCAGCGGTGCACCGGGTACCCCCCGCTAACGACCACCCCCGGCCCAGCCCCGGGGCTCGGTGCCAGCCGAGCCCTGCCCGCCCCCGGCCCTGCCCGCCGCCGCCCCGAGCCCCGCGGGGAGGGACGGGCCCGGACTCACTGCGGCTGCTGTAGCTGTAGCCATCCCTGTCGCGGCGGGGACCGCGGGCGTGCTCCACGATAACCCGCTCCCCGCACAGGTCCTTCCCGTTCAGCTCGTACACGGCATCGTCGGCGTCGCGGGAGTCCTCGAACTCCACGAAGCCGTAGCTGGGCAGAGGAGAAAGGCCCGGTAAGGCGGCGGCGGGGGCACAATGTCACGGCCCCGGTCCATGTCGCAGCCCCGGGACGATGCCGCGGCCCCCCCGCTCCGCTCCCCCCCCGGCCGCCATCTTGCGCCGGCGCCACGCGGCAGCGGCCGCGACATGGACGGGCCCGGCCCGGCCCGGGGCTCTCGGGAGGGGCGGACGGACGAATGGCGCTCACCCGTTTTTGAGATCGACCTCGAGCAGGCGGCCGTAGCCGCTGAAGAAGCGCTGAATGTCCTTCTCCCGGACGTGGTAGCTCAGGCGACCGATGTAGACGCGCGGCATGTCCGCGGCGGGGAGAGTGGGGAAGGAGGGGAGGGAGAGGAAAGGAGAAGAGGAGGAAGAGGAAGGGGAAGGAAGAGAGACAGAAAGAGAAAGTGAGAGACAGAGAGAAGGAGCGAAAGCGCTGGCGGCGTGAGTGGCGGAGGCGCTGCGGGCCCGCTCCGCACAGCCGGGCCTGGCGCACCACAATGGCGCCCGCCACCCGCCGCCGCTTTTATAGCGGGAGGCGGGGCTCGCGCGAACGTCACGGCGCAGCCGCGCGCGCTCGGGGGGTGGCGGTTGAACGCTGCGCGCGCGCGCGGGGGCGCGGGCGGGGTCCGGCGGGAGCTGCGCGCGGTTGTGCGCATGCGCCGCCAGTGCGTGGCGTCTCCCGCGCTCAAGCCTGCAAAGTTCCCGGGGTTGGTCCTTCAGGGCCCCTGGGTTCGGTCCCTCAGAACCCTGGGATCGGTCCCGCAGAGCCCCGGGGTCGGTCCCTCAGAGTCCCCGGATCGGTCCCTCAGAGCCCCCGGGCTCGGTCCCTCAGAGCCCCCGGGATCGGTCCCTCAGAGCCCCCGGGATCGGTCCCTCAGAGCCCCCGGGATCGGTCCCTCAGAGCCTCCGGGATCGGTCCCTCAGAGCCCCCGGGATCGGTCCCCCAGAGCCCCGGGGTCGGTCCCTCAGAGTCCCCGGATCGGTCCCTCAGAGCCCCCGGGCTCGGTCCCTCAGAGCCCCCGGGATCGGTCCCTCAGAGCCCCCGGGATCGGTCCCTCAGAGCCCCCGGGATCGGTCCCTCAGAGCCCCCGGGATCGGTCCCTCAGAGCCCCCGGGATCGGTCCCTCAGAGCCCCCGGGATCGGTCCCTCAGAGCCTCCGGGATCGGTCCCTCAGAGCCCCCGGGATCGGTCCCCCAGAGCCCCGGGGTCGGTCCCTCAGAGTCCCCGGATCGGTCCCTCAGAGCCCCCGGGCTCGGTCCCTCAGAGCCCCCGGGATCGGTCCCTCAGAGCCCCCGGGATCGGTCCCTCAGAGCCCCCGGGATCGGTCCCTCAGAGCCCCCGGGATCGGTCCCCCAGAGCCCCCGGGATCGGTCCCTCAGAGCCCCGGGGTCGGTCCCTCAGAGCCCCGGGATCGGTCCCTCAGAGCCCCCGGGATCGGTCCCCCAGAGCCCCCAGGGTCGGTCCCTCAGAGCCCCCGGGATCGGTCCCGCAGAGCCCCCGGGATCCGTCCCTCAGAGTCCCCGGGATCGGTCCCTCAGAGCCCCCGGGATCGGTCCCGCAGAGCCCCGGGGTCGGTCCCTCAGAGCCCCCAGGATCGGTCCCTCAGAGCCCCCGGGATCGGTCCCCCAGAGCCTCCGGGATCGGTCCCTCAGAGCCCCCGGGGTCGGTCCCTCAGAGCCCTGTCACGGCCTCCTGAGAGCCCGGGCTGCCCCTGGGGCTCTGTGTGTGGGGTCCCTTCAGGCACGGCTGTGCAGGAGAATCACCAAACACCAGCCTGGAGTCACCAAGACTGCGCCCCGACTTCCATGTTCTGAATTAGAAAAATTCTCATTATCCGCTGATAAAAATCCTCTCATATGTGGATAAATGCACTGTTTTACAGTCTGCTGGGCTTTACATTTGAGTTATTCATAGTATACACTATGATTTGTATATTTGAGACAAACTTCTATATATCTAATTATTATATTACATTAAATACTTATAAAGCATTTCTATTCTAATGCAGATAAAATTTTATGTTGCATACTACATAAAAACAAACTTTGTGGAAAACAAAGTTCAGTCTCTAGAATTTTTAAAAGTTTAATAAGGGAATTAAAAGGGACAATGTCCAGCGCTGGGGTGTTTCTGGCTATTGGCCAAAGAACACACTGGTAGATTAAGTAAGTGTTATATATATACTGTTACATTACTGAGGTACATACATATTCATGTGTTTCATGCATTCTTGTGAGATTTTTGATGTCTCAAGAACTCTTTTGTTTAATTTTACACTCCGACTTTTCTGTATGACATCCTGTGGGTTAAGTCCATATATTTTATTTCTTCTCCTGTTTCCACCCTGTTGTTCCACACCCTGATAAAGAGTTCTTCTAAAATTCTTCTCCAGCGCTCTAGTTTATGTCACTGTTATCACTTAGAGAGGTCAGTCAGCAGATGTGGGGGAAACAAGCATGATTGCTTTACACCATTCTTTTAGTTGCATAGGAGCATTTTAACATTTTGTGGTTTGCTAAGGCCTACAATATAATACAGTCATCGCTGTATTATAGTGTATTAGTGTTAGTTACACTAACAAGCAGCCAAAAAGAGTTACAAATTGTACCATATCCAAATACTTATGATCAATACCAACAAGTAAAAGGTAATACATAAATTAGCAAATTTAATACATACATTTGCAAAAGCCAATATTATATTGTCATTATTAATATAATCTAAATAGTAGAAAGGCCACATTTAGTCCTACTGCAGGATTTTTCCCAGTTGCTTTAAAAGCAGCTTATGTTTACCTCCTGCTTCCATGCTGGGAAATCCCTGTCTGTGACAGCCCAAGGCACCACCACTGCCTTCCCTTTCCAGGGTGTTGCCCAGAGTGAATCTGTAATAAAGCAACTACTGAGTTTGAGTTACAGAACTGGGAGAATCAAGTCATAGTTTTTTGTCATTTAATAAAAGCTTGATCCACATAGTGCAACAGGCAGTGAGTGACTTGTTACAGGGGAAAGGGCTCGGATGATTTCACAAATTGATGGAGTGTTTTCTGTGTGCAGCTACAGCAACTAATTTATAAGTTGCTGTATTGTTTTTTTCCTTATGATATATAGGTATTTTGACTTGTAGATAAATTTAGCCATTACACATCTCTGTGTAGAAAATCCAAAAAGTTTTTTAGAGTCCTGAATAGCCCTACACAGAGAGGAACAGTACGAGAGATGTTGTATCTTGTCCCTGAGCCTACTGAAATAAAAGCTCTCCTGGAAATGTTGGGGTGTAGCTCACACTCAGGGTTTTCCACCTTTAGCTCTTCTATTGGAGAACAAGCTCTGAAGCACCAGAGCTTTCTCAGAAACTGGTAAGTGGGAAAACTGTTTAGTAATAAAGTGTCACAGTGTCTCTGAGCCTCTCCTCTGGGCAGCAACACCATTGCACTGAGTGGGGCACACACAGAATTAAAGGATTAATTCTACAAAAGACTTAAAATGTAAAACCCCCATTATTTAAGTAATTTGTGTCTCCTTTGGGATAACTGCACGTTGTAGGGCCTAGTCCCAAAGCTCCCCTCTACAACACAGCTGGATTCTGTTATTTTCCACTCCTTTTCTCCCTAAGAAATGACTCCCTGGCACAAATTAAAAAGCCCTTGATAGGGGCATTCACCTGGAATTGTCTGTGCTGGCACCTATGGAGCTGCCTGTAAGACTCACTGGGAACAACCCCATTAGATAGGTGCAGCTAAACCATCCCATGCCCAGTGAAGGCAGAGTGAAAGCCTGGACTGAAGTTCAGGGATAAGGAGGGAAACTCCGCCTGTTTTTAAGGGCTTCCCTGCAGATGGATGCTCTTCAGGACCAGAGCCCTGAGGAACTGCCTTCCTCCAAATACCTGCCCTTCAGTGCTGTTTTCACAGCCCATAAAAGCTGCTCTCTCATGGGTGATGGTGCTCATTTCAACACCTCTGCCTCTCAGTATAAGGACTTTCCCTGTTTCAACAGGGAAGAATAAACTCTTGATGGCAAAAGTGCTATCCATGCAACCTCTGAGCTCTGGATCTTCGCCTGGTGTTTATATCAGCACCTTTTCTGGGGAGAGCATCCCTGTGCCATGCCCTGGAGGTGGATGAAATGCAGCCTGTTCAGCTCAGGGCCATACACAGTAGGAGTGATCACAGGCCCTGTGCTTCCTGGCTGGTTTTTGTGCACGCAGAGAGCTGATCTTTGGCCCACCTGGAATGGGTGGTGGCAAACAAAAGCACATGAGGGAATTGGTTTTCCTGTAATGAGACAACCCAGCAAACCCAAAAGCAAAGTGAGGTTAGAAAAATCCCCAAGCCAGTCTGCAACAAAGCAAGACTGGAGTGAGACAGATCAGGAAAGGGAGAAACAGCACTATCAGTGCATCTGCTGGGTGAGGGAGTGTCTAGATCAGAAAAGGAGACACAGTTCCCTGCTTCCTGCTTGTGTGTAAGGAGATCCAGCAGGATCTCATCACAGCACCTCCCTGGGACTGGGCCAGCACAGCCCCCAGAGCAGCTCCACAACTGGGCCAGGGCCTCCACAGCCAGAACTCCTTTCTCCAAAGCATCAGCGCCTGGGCCCCATGTGCTCTTTGGAATATGCAGATGATGTGACACACGGGATGAGGGGTCCCGTGTCCCATGGGATGCTGATACACCAGCACTGGCTGTTGTGTCTTTCAGGCTTCAAGGGCCCTGATAATGTGATGGCTGTCTCTGGTGGAGCATCTCAAGGCTCTTGGCAGGTGGCAGCAGAGTGAGATTTGCTGAGGCCACAAGGAAAGGGAGGGAGGATTCATGTTAGGATCTTGTCCTTTTGTTTTGTTTTTCCATTTCTGTCCTTGAGAAGGAATCAAGAGTCTTCAAGGTGCCTCCTCACTTGGTACCACATCTTCCTCCAAGCCATTTGCCTATCTTTCTTTCTCACATCCCCTGCCCTTTTTTCAGTGTTTGTCCCCCATAATCAGTGATGTGTTTTCATATTGTTCATTCTTCCTCTAGCTTTCTCCCTCCTTGGTCCTGGATTAGGACCAGCCTGGGGCCCAGAAGGTGAATGGCAAAACCTTCCCCTATTCCAAGGCCATTTAGGGACCTCTCCGACCAGCCTTGGCTGTAATTAGGATTGGCCACACCCTTGTGCTGTCTTATTCCTTCCCTTTTGGTCTGTTGGAAATCCTGGAAGACAAGAACTGGCTGTAAAGCAGTGACACAGTGACCAGAGGTGAACCTCATCTCTCCCACAGGCCAGGCAGGCCGGTAGGGATCGCTCAAAGCAGATGCAGATAAGATCCAATTATCTTCTCCATCCTTCCGGATCAGTGTCTGACCTCTCTCTGTTGTGCCCTGTCATTTTTACACCCTTGATTGGCAGTCCTGTTCCTGACACCCACAAGCACACTGCAGGCTCAGCCCTGAATCCACAGCTTTTCTCACACCTAGAGGGATGTGTGCTCCTGGGACTCTGGATAAACCCCCAGACCTCTGAGTTTTATGGTTTGATCCACCAAATCAGCTGGAGCTGCACAACTGGAACCTGCAACTCTTTAGTTCAAGCCTTTGTTCCTTTTCCCTGGGCACTTAAGAGAAATTAAGACAGATGTGTATCATGGTATTTCTGTGCGACAGTGGAGGGAGGGAGGAGTGTCAGAAAAAGAAATTACATTCATCTTTTTCCCTACTAATAGTGAAAGGCTCTGATCTCTCAGTACAAAGGTTCAGGTCTGTAATTAATCATAATCTGCAACATATGCAGCAGAGCTCTGGTAACCTTCTACACACCTTTTATTGTTAGTCCAATATAAATATCAATGTAATTTGTCTGTCTTGTTGGGGGTTAATATTTGGCTTGCGATTATTTCCTATAATCTGTTGTCAGAGGAGCCCTCAGTGTGAAATTCATGTTCTTCCTCCAGCCGTGCCAGCACCAAGTATGGCCATATATGAGTGGCTCATGAAAACAGTCTAAAGTATGCATATTATGAATTTATTATCCACCAGCCTTGTGTTGCAAGACTGGTGTCTCAGGATGCTGCTGTCAAATGTCCGACTCTTTCTGTTGCACTTCCCTCTCCCATCAGCCTGTTCTTGTCATGCTTCTCTGACTGGGAACCCAGTTCTGAATCTGAGGCCTGCTCCAGAGTAAAAATGAGCAGGTTTTCTCCCATTTTCCCATAGCTCCTCTTGGGAAGCCCATAGGCACTGACACCAGAAGGATTCACGTGCAAAATGACCCAACTCAGCTCTGGTGTTCCTGGGAGCTGGGCGCTTCACTGCTGGGGTCATTCCCAGCAGCCCTGGCTGTCTCACCTTCATCTTCTTTGTGGCTCTGGAGAATGGAGGGAGAGCACAAGGCAGGAGGTGTCCCTGTAGCACCTTAAGGTGTGGCTCTGTCTACAAGGGTCCCTTCTTCTTGCACATTTTCTCTCCAAAATTCAGGATCAGGAAGCATTGCACGGGATAATGTTCTCTTCTATAGGATGGGGGAAAGAAAGCAAAGGGACAAAGAAACGATGTCTCAGAGACAGGCCACAGCAAATTGGTGAGCTTCAAATGGCTTATTTCCTATGGATTTATATTTCTTCAGATACAATTCCTAAGGATTTTAAGTCCTTTGCCCTATTAAAACATGAAAGCTGCAAAAGCTGTTGGCATCCAGTCACAGCACAAACTAAAACTGCCTCTCAGTCAGGCAGGCCATGGATGATGTTTCCAGCTCCCAGGAGCTGATCAAGCAGCTCATCTATCTGCTGTGCCTTAGCACCTCCTTCAGAGCCATCCCAGCCACTGACTCCTGGGTTTGGATCAAAATGGGACCCCATGACCACACCAAGAGAGCTGCTGAACTGACTGTGACTGTTCCTGTGCAGTACTTCTGGGATGGGATTTTTCCCACATTTCCCTTTGCACAATGTGAGGGAATGTCCTCATATGCCTTGTGGGTCCCCTCTGGGCTTGGTTTTTGAAGTGGCCAGTGCAGGAGAGCAACCAAGTATGGATGCACATGAACTATGCTGGCTCTCAGACTCCTGCTCTCTCTTCTACTGATGGATTTACGCCCCCATGGTCCCTCCATGCGAGCAGGGGCTCCCAGCATGGCTCAGAGTGGGTGTTGGTACAGCTAGAGCTCACACAGGCTGAGAGAAATTGGTATCTTTGGGCTCTGAAAGTGTTTGTTCCTCTGCCTAGTGGCACCGGCTGATGTTTTGTGGGCATTTTGCATCTCCAGCATGGTCACAGACTCCAGGCAAAATTCTCTCTGTACTCCAGGTAGACAAGGCAGGAGGTCCTGCCTGCCCCTGAGAAGGCCACAGGAGGAAAGCGATCAATTCTGTGCCCACATAAAGCACTAATTGAACCCTGAACCTGAATTTCCATTTTATTCAGTTTGGGGACTGTGTGAAAGGGCTGTCGTCTCAGCTTCTGCTATGGGTACTTACAGAAAATCAGTTATCTCTCCACATGGAGTGTCTAGACCCCGGTGGCACACTGCTGGGTTAATAACGTTGTGCTGCCTTGGGCTGGGGTGGGATTAATTCTCCTCACAGTGGCTGGTGTAGGCTGTGCTTGGGATTTGTGCTGGAAACAGTCCTGGTAACTCAGGTGTTGTAGTTACTGAGCAGGGCTGGCACAGCCAGGGTTGTTCTGCTTCTCACTCCTCCAGCAAGAGGAGTGCACAAGGAGCTGGGGGGGGGACACAGTGGGGACAGCTGAGCACAGCTGGATGTGATATCCACAGATGGATGGGACATCCCAGACCATGATGGAAAGCCAGAGAAGAAGAAGGAAGTGGGGGATATTCAGAGTGATGACAATTGCCAAAGCTCCTGTTACCATGATGGAGCCTGGCTGTCCTGGGCTGAGCACCTCCCTGCCCATGGGAAGTGGGGAATTAATCCCTTGGTTTGCTCTGCCTGTGTGTGCAGCAGCCCACAAGAGCCCTTTTCGGTGCCTGCTGTGGGGCTCCAAGCGTTCAAGTTAGTGACAGGTTTGATTGGAATGTGCTGGGTGGAATCTATAGGTGTGAGTGCTGTTGAGCTGTTAATTGGCAGCTCCTGTGCTGGCTGGGGGCTCAGCTCACTGACAGATTGCAGTCTTGTGCTCATTAGTGGCAGCTTTTGCCGTTCCCTGCTGACTGTAGTGCCGCTCATCTCACTGTGCTGTGCCTGGAACACCTGGATAACAGCCAGGGAGATGTGGCACTGCTGCTGTGACTGTGCTGGGCTGGCTGGAGAGGCTGGGACTTCGGGTGAGCTCCAGTTAGAGGGGCTGGGACCTGGGATGAGCCCGTGCAGGAGTAGGTTTTCTCCTAAAGGGACTGGGATCTGGGGATGAGTCCACATGGGAGCAGGACACCCCAAAGTGTCTGATAACTCCACACCAGGGCAGGTACTGCTGGAAGTGTCTGGCTGTGGTCATGTCCATCCTGCAAAAGCTGTACCTCCAAAGGGGTTGTGGCCCAAGGATAACTCCACGCTGGAGAAGAGATGTCTCAGGGCATGTGGTGCTGTGGGGTAAGTCCATGCTGCAGCAGGTACACCTTGAACATCCATGGCTGTGCATGTGGCCATGCTGGAGCACCTGAAATTTGCCATGGATTAGCACACACAGAGGGATGAAGGCAGGAGTAGGGCCGTGTTTGAGCAGGGCCAGAGGAGAATGTGGCTGCAGATAATGCCATGGTGGAGCAGGTGTGTCTCTGAAGGTGTTGTGGCCCCTGGATGAGGCCATACTGGAGCAGGTGCAGCTCAGAGCTCTGTGGCTCTGGATAGGTCTGTGCCACAGCAGGACTCCTGTAGAGACTGGCTCATGGGTAAAACTCCACTTGGAGCAGGGACACCCCCTAAGGGGCTACAATCTGTGATTAAATCTAAGCTGGAGCAGAGGCAGGGAAGAAGGGAGGAGTTCACTGCAGTGTTAAACCAAATAATCAGGTGCAAAGAGGTGGAGATTGTCATGGAAATATCTTCAAGTTGTTGTAACCCAGGATTGGAGTTGCAGGTTATGGGAATTAATACAGCAGGAACAGCCTGAACCAGTGGAGGATCTACAAAGAAGAAATTGCAGGGAGCAGTGACCTGACCTGGGCTGCCTTTTGTGCCCAGGAACTCCCCACAAACACCACTTCTCCAGCCCTGAGTGAGCACCATGCCATGGAGCCCAAAGACATGGACTAAATGAACTGAATGCTCACTTTGCGGACAATTTATGGACATTTTACACAGTGGTGCAAAGATTAGGGGAAAGATATCTGTGTATTGTATCAAAAGATTAGAAGTGGACTGGTGGATACTGTGGGACCTGAGCATGACATAAATGGTATGGAATAAAGGGTAGAATGTGCTTGTTTGGACTGGGATGGAGTGAATTTTTTTCCCAGTAGCTGGTATGGGGCTGTGTTTTGGATTCATGCTGAAAACAGTCCTCATAACGCAGGGATGTTTTAGTTGTTGTTGAGCAGAGCTGACACAGCCAGGGGCTGTTCTGCTCCTCGCCCCAACAGTGATGATACCATTAAGGAGCCTGGCTGTCCTGGGGATGGCTGAGCCTGCCCTGGGGAAGTGGGGAATGAATTCCTTGGGTTTTTTTACTTGTGTGTGTGTATTTTACTTCCCTGTTAAACTGTCCTTATCCAAACCCATTAATTTTTTTCTTGCTTTTGATTCTCTCCCCTGTCCTGCTGGGGTGAGTGAATGGCTGTGCAGGGCTGAGCTGCCAGCTGGGACTAAACCATGAAGGAAAAGTCACAGAACACGTGGGAAACCTCTGCCTGAGCTTAGATTAAAACATGATGTGTCCAAACCCAAATCCTCAACTTCCTCTGCCTTACAAGTATATAAAAGATGAGTGATATTTTTTTTATATGAATCCTATGTGGGTCTTCTACATGACCAATATCTGGAACAGCAAGGATTCCCAGCTTATTTTTCTTTCAGGAATTGTCCAGGTGAAAATCTCGGATCAGTCCTGTCCCTTCAGGCAGAGCTGGGCCAAGGGATCTTGACACAGGCTTCAGTTTGTCTGGCCACAGTGCTGGTGGTGATCTTCCACACTTGGAATTTTAAAGAAGTTGGGGGTTTTCCCTGTCATTTTTATTTTAAAAACATGTTGGGGTTTTATTCCTTTTCCTGCTAGGCTTCTTCCTGCAGTTCTGCCACTTTCCTTAGTGCTTGTGCTGGCTGCCCAGTAGAGGGGTGTAGAAACCAGCACAGGCACCAAACCTGCTACCGCTGCTCCCAGCTCCTCATCCCCGCTGCTCCCAGCTCCTCATCCCCGCTGCTCCCAGATCCCATCCCCACTGCTCCCAGCTCCTCATCCCCACTGCTCCCAGTTCCCATCCCCGCTGCTCCCAGCTCCTCATCCCCACTGCTCCCAGCTCCTCATCCCCACTGCTCCCAGTTCCCATCCCCACTGCTCCCAGCTCCCATCCCCACTGCTCCCAGCTCCCATCCCCGCTGCTCCCAGCTCCTCATCCCCGCTGCTCCCAGATCCCATCCCCCCTGCTCCCAGCTCCCATCCCCACTGCTCCCAGCTCCTCATCCCCGCTGCTCCCAGCTCCTCATCCCCGCTGCTCCCAGATCCCATCCCCGCTGCTCCCAGCTCCTCATCCCCGCTGCTCCCAGCTCCCATCCCCGCTGCTCCCAGCTCCTCATCCCCGCTGCTCCCAGCTCCTCATCCCCGCTGCTCCCAGCTCCTCATCCCCGCTGCTCCCAGCTCCTCATCCCCGCTGCTCCCAGCTCCTCATCCCCGCTGCTCCCAGCTCCTCATCCCCGCTGCTCCCAGCTCCTCATCCCCGCTGCTCCCAGATCCCGTCCCCGCTGCTCCCAGCTCCTCATCCCCGCTGCTCCCAGCTCCTCATCCCCGCTGCTCCCAGCTCCTCATCCCCGCTGCTCCCAGCTCCTCATCCCCGCTGCTCCCAGCTCCTCATCCCCGCTGCTCCCAGCTTCCCATCCCTCTCTCTCCACGTGCTGGGGATGGAGGGAGTGAGGAGGAGCCAGCCAAGCCACCCAGGAGCTGCTGGTGCCGTGGCCCAGGGCACAGCCCCGGTCTGGGCACACGCTGGGCTGTGCCTTGGCCATCACTCTGGGCACAGGCAGCACACAGACACGATGCCAACCTGGCACAGCCCTCACCAGGGATGATGGCTGGAATCCTGCAGTGAGAGAACCCCCAGGAGTGCTCTGGGTTGTTATGGGGGCTCCCAGCCTCTCCTGGGTTTGTTTGCTTGGAGTGTGTGGCTGGTTGAGAAAGCTGCCACCTCGGTCTGCACCCAGTGGGAATGAAGGTGTGTGGTCTCCCTTGGGAGCTCTGGCTGTCCTTTGACCCCACGGGCGACAGGAGCAGAGCTTGGTAGCTCCTCTCACATCCTGTCCTCCCCACTTTGCAGGCTGCTCTGTCTGTGCCTGGATGTGTTTTCCTAATGAGGCACTTCAGGGCCTTTCAAATCAGCTCCAAATTCCCTTCTCTCCATCTGCTTCCCAGCCTCTGTCCATCTGCTCTGTCAGGCCTGGCTGACATTTGTCACTGTGGGGTGGATTTTGGGCGGTGCAGCAGCCCCTGGGATGCCCTGAGCAGCGCTCACTGCCCATCCCCAGTGTCAGCCAGACCTGTGGACAGGATGGCCATCAGTGCCTGGCCCCCTGTCCCTGGGTGCTCCACTCTCCCAGCCCTCCAGTGCCAGGGTTGGGGGATCCTGGGATGGGGAGAGCCTGGTGTAGGCACAGGAGGATGGGACTCTAAGACCTCAGTCTGGTCTGAGGATGGTGATTTGCTGAGTGCCTTTGCATGCCTTCCTGGGGAACATCTATTCCCTTCTCTGGCTATTGCCTTCCACTGGGGTTCAGCACTTTTGACTCTGAATATAAGCCAGAAATTCCCTGGACTCCAGGAGCTGGATGAGTGGAGGGAGTTTGTGACATTGCAGCAGAAATGTTGAGTCATTAAACTGACGTCCCAGAAAATGCTCTTTGCATCAAGGAGATTAATCACAGATTTCTTTATTTTTTAAAAAAAAACCTCCTTAACTTCTGTGAATCCTTCCTGTGAGTCCTTCTCTGTGCTGCCCACGATACTTGGCCTCCTTGGCTTAAGCTGAAACTGATTTTGCATTAAAAATGCCATTTCCAAAAGTATTAATAACACCTAAACCCTTATGGGTGGAAATCCAAAGAGCTGATCTCTCTGGGAGGAGATCAAAGAGCTGATCTCCTCTCTGAAGCAGCGTGTCAGTGCTCCTTCCCAGCCATGGGGAAAGGGCAGAGTTTACAGTAGTGGGAGCTGGAATAAAAAAAAATTCTGGGATGAAGTGGAAGGTTAAGGCTTGGCAGCAGAACTCCTGACCTGCTGTTGCCCAGCCATTATTAACCCAACACTGCCAGGCTGTGGAGCTGGTGGGATGTGGAGGCTGTGCCCAGGCCATTGGCTCTGATCAGCTCTGTCCCCCTGCTGGGTGGGAGGCTTTCCTTGGAATTCCAGCAAGGATTTCAGCTGGGGCACCACGATGAAGCCAAGCAGGAGGGTGGGATCCTGCTGCCCCAGGCTCTGGAGGAGCCCCAGCTCCCAGAGATCTGGTGAGCAGAGCAGAGGTGTGGGGAGGAGCAGTCAGGAGCTGTGATGGTGGTGCATGAGGTGATGTCCCTCTGGGACAGCGCCAGGAGACACTTGGAGGGATGTGGCACACAGGGGTGGGGCTGGGCTCGGCCATGGCTTGTAGGCAATGACCCTTCACTGCCCAGGGAGGGGAAGAGAAATTAATTTACCCTGTCAGGACCTCAGAGCATTCCTGTCCAGTCAGAAGAGCAGCTCAGAGCTCAGCTGCTTATCCTGAGCATGTAATGAATGATACAAGACTTCCACACAAGGATAAACATTATCAAATAATTTATTCTTAGATCTTTATACATGAGCAGAGATAGAGATTTATTCTCAGCAGTGCAAACTGCTTTCCATGAAGGTTTGTGTCTTCGGGCTTTGAATTAAGATGTGTTGAGTTTATTTTTCTCTGCCACAGTTTTATGTGACCAGACTTCAGAATTGACCTGGTAAATCCAGCAGAACATATCTGGGCTGTGCCATGAGTAAGAAAGAGAGATTTAATAGCACACAGAACTGACTGGAAGAAAGACCCCAGTGCAGGTAACTGCTGGTACACTTGGGCTGTCTTTTGGGCTGAGCTTCCAGGGGCTGGGGTGGAAGGTGATGAAAGGAGAAGAGTTTTGCATCTTTTGACACAGAGCAAATCAACCTGTTTGTGGAATTTTTTCCAAGAAAGGAAAACTACTGTACTGTAAGAGTAGTTGGTTAATTTGCTTCTCCCCTGATTTTACTGAGTTGATTTTTAGTTTCCTTCTGTTTTGAGGGCATTACAGATGCTCATATTATTAAGAGGTTTGCACTCATGGCTTAATTTTACCCTTTTCCCAAGACTTGCTGACAAGCCTGTTGATAAGAATGGTTTAGTTTTCACTTAGTACAAACACAGATGGAATAATATTTGGGTGTCTTAATTAAAAGATTGTCTAGATGTCATTTAATATGCTAAATATTTTTTTTTTCTTTTTACAGTAAAACCTGAATTACATCCATAGAAAAATAAAACCCATGGCTGTAGCATTTTCCCCATGGTGTGCAGGTGTGCAGGATCTGGCTGCATTCCTGCCACCTGGGTGGGGGCACAGCAGTGCAGAGGGATGCCAGCAGATCAGTGGGGTTTCACTGGGATGGGGTGTGGATCTCAGATTTTCCATGAGATGGCACAGAGGACTTTGAAAGGCTCCTGCTGTCACTGTGGTGACCTCGCTGTTTGTTACACGTGGTGCTGTGGGTGATGTGCAGGGATTTCCCACCGCCTCCTTCATCCCATGCTGCTCCAGCAGGGAGCTGGGCTGAGCCTGGAGCAAGACATCCCCCAGCCCTGTCAGCAGGGCCAGTGCCATGGGGGTGACCACGAGAGCCCAGAGAAGGCCTGATTACCAGGGGCAGGCACGAGCTTGGAAAGGAGCTGGTGTCTGTGTCAGGGAATTGCCCCACCAGCCTCTTCCAAAAGCTGCTCCAGTGGCTTGTTTTCCACCTTGGGAATGAAGCCTTGAGATTTAGGAGCAACTTGGCCAGCTGAAAGTGAACCTTCAAGTCCTTGCAGAAATTCCAATCTCCCAGGATGCACCTAAGCATGCCCTAGGCCAGGACTTAGTGCAGGCCTGGCTTACAGTCCCTGCAGGAAACCCACAGCACAGGTGGGAGCAGGCAGGAGATAGAGGGATTTAGGGAGAAAAGCAGAGTGTGCAGGGTGAGAAGTCGTGTTAAATATGAAAACACATCAAGCTGCTTGTAGGGGTGGTGGGGGAGAAGAGCTGGGTTTGTTTAGGCAACCCTGGAGAAGGGGCTCTGTGTCTCCTCCCTGAGCTCCAGCACAGGGAGAGCTGTGTCAGAGCCTGGCCTGGCCCCCTGTGCCATGTGTCCTCTCCAGGGTAAGAGACCCCTGAGGTGAGCACAGGGGTGAAGTTCAGCCCAGAGGTGACACTTGACATGGAAAATGCCTCGCTCAGCAGCATGAAGAAGCAATCAGCCTGTCTGCACGTGACCTTCCCTGCTCCTGGTGATCGATCTGGAGACATCAGCACCTTCTAATTATGCTGCAGTGCCAGGAGGAGATGGAAAAATAGATTGTTTGGCCTGCCCCTGTCTGAGTGCAGTGACTCAGGGAAGCTCTTTGCTCAGGGATGAGCACCCAGCTGGCATCTCACAAGCTGCCAGCCTTAGGACCTGGCAGTGCCCAAGTGCAGTGTTGGGTTGCAGGCAGCTCCCCACCATCCCATGGGCTTTCCACAGGGTGGGAAGGAAGATCTCAAGAGGTGGCAGCCCAGGGTCCTGCAGGTTCTGGGAGCAGTGGCTGCCTTTGCAGCCAAGTGGATGGAGCAGGAGTGTGGGGTGCTGGGGTGGGAGGTGCTCCCAGGGAAGGTGGCAGGGAGTGTAGTGCTGCCCCCAACCCCCAGAAATGTCAGTACCAGTCACTGCTGGGATGAGACCGAGTGGGGAGAGAAGGCAGTATTCATTGCTGGGCTGTTATTTGAGCTGCAGTACGTTTTCCTTGGGTAGAAACAAAGAGAAATAAAGCAGCAGCTCAATCTGTCCCGTCCCATTCACACATTCCATCCTCAGTGGTGTAGCCTGCAGAGCCAGGCTGTTCACAGTCAGGGAGAGGATTTTCCTGGGTTTATTGCTGTGGATGGATCACTGGAGACACCAACTTCTTTAGGAAGTTTGGGATTCTTTTGATTTGGGATTTGGGGTAGTTTTCTACCCAATCTTTTTGGCTGTTCATTTCTACACCAAAGAGGTTTTGCAGTTGCCGATGTGAGCCTGGGCCTGTGCCATCAGCTCTCACCAGAGACCTGGCAGTGCTCACCTGTGTCTCTCATCCAGCACCCCAGCTGGCTTGAGGAGCCAGCCAGGCTCTCTTCTGGGACATCCTAACCTGAGCCTCTTCCTCCAGAAGGTAGGAGGAGATGCCCTTCTCAGGCTTCTCTTTGCCTTTCATCCCTGGATCCTTGTAGAACTTAGTTAAAGTCCCATTGAGATCAGTTCTCACTGAGCTTGCAGTAGCCAGCTCTCCCCTCAGCCCTGCAGGTCCATGTGAGGAGGAGCAGCAGCAGCAGCAGCACTCGTGTGCCTCAGGGGTCTGGGCTGCATCCTGGCACAGGGGACCAGCCCCAGCTGTGCTATCAGACACCCTGTGAGAGCCTGAGCTGTTTAATCATGGCTCATTAATGTCGAGCCTTGGATAAACTTTGAGATGTTGCAAATGGACCCCGCAGAGCCAGTGCTGTCCCTGCTGGGGCAGTCATTGCTCACTGTGCCCCATGGAGATGCTCATGGGCCCTGCTACAGAGTGTCTTTTTCTCTAATTGCAATTGTAAAGGTCAGAAAAGCCCTCTCAGACCATCGAGTCCAACCCCTCCCCCAGCAATGCCAAAACCACCACTAGCCCACGTCCCCCAGTGCCACATCCACACAGCTTTTGATGTCACCAGGGACAGTGACTCCACCACTGCCCTGGGCAGCTGTGCCAGTGCCTGACTTCCTTCTGTGAGCAAATGTTCTGAAATATCCAGTCTAAACCTTCCTCTGCCACAATTCCAGGCTATTTCCTCTCCTCCTGTCCCTGTTCCCTGGGAGCAGAGCCCGACCCTCCCTGGCTGCCCCCTCCTGTCAGGGACTTGTGCAGAGCCAGAAGGGCCCCCTGAGCCTCCTTTTCTCCAGGCTGAGCCCCTCAGCCAGCCCTGGTGCTCCAGCCCCTTCCCCAGCCCTGTTCCCTTCTCTGGACACGCTCCAGCTCCTCAAGGTCTCTCTTTTTCTGAGGGTCCCAGAACTGGACACAGGATTTGAAGTGTGATCTCAGTAGTGCCCAGCACAGGGGGCAGGCACTGCCCTGTCCTGCTGGCCACATCATGGCTGGTACAGGCCAGGTGCCCTGGCCTCTTGCCCACCTGGGGACACTGGTGAGGAGATCCTGCACCCCCCCAGCTGTGCTGCAGTGACTTTGTCAGCTCCATAGAGCTGGGACTCCAGTGGGATTTCTGCTTTGCTCACTGGTTCAGGAACAAATGCTGTGAGTTACTGGGAGCTTCCTACATCCAGCTGATATCCTCTGGTCCTCCTACACAGAGGGACTGGATGGTGGTTACTGCTCCAGCAGCTGCCTGGTGGGTTTCTCCAATTCATGCCAAGTTAGCACAAAATGATCAAAGCAGCCAGTCAAAACTCCTTTTTTCCCCCTGCAGATCATTGGTGGCAGAGATTTTGATCCCTTTGAAGGGAAGAGCTAATTAACAACTCGCTGAATTAAGTAGAAGGTGCAGTGTATGCACTGACTTTTTGCTGTTTTCGGGGCTGTCACGAAGATTACTCATCCCGAGGAAATAATCGTTTCCATAGCGACTGATGTACTTGGTAGGGGAAGAATTGGAGACGCAAATAACAAAGACAAAGGCCAAATCTCTAATGCAAAGAGGCGGATAAACCCCAGGCTGCAGTGGGATGGTGTGAGGGGGATCCCAGGAGGGAGAGAGTGGGAAGGACTTCAGCAGGACAAGGGGCTGCAGGGCTTGGTGCAAGCATCTCTTCCAGGAGTTCAGGTGGTTGCTACTGCAGGATTTCTTGCTCAGCAACTGCCACAAGCCTCCTTAAAAGCACAGAGATTTTCAAGCTAGCCCAGGATGTGCAAAAAGAGCAGTGTTTGGAAGATAAGCAGGAATTGAACCTTCTCTTCACCTCTGCTGTGGGATGACACCTGACTTCATCCAGGTGAGTGATCCACCAGGCTTTTGCCTTATCCTGGCTGCAAGTCATGTTTTTATAGCCCTGAAATTCAGTGATCCCATACACAAGAGGAAACTGCTTCCACCTGCCAGCACCAGCCCCGTGTTGACTCCTGAATTACAGGGACTGCAGAGGAATGTGCCTGGAGCAGCCTGGTTGCAGCCCACAACACCCAGCTCACAGCCCCTGGGCACAGCTGCAGGCTCCAAACATTTCTCATTCCAGCCTTCTGGAGCCCATTAACCACAGGGGCTGTGGAACAGGTTGGGTGAGCAGCCATGAGGGCTGGCCTGGATATATATATCCTCTGTCAGCGCAGGAGGGGGATGCTTTGACTTCTGAGGTCCAACAACAACCTATTTCACAGTCACTGCTCGAGAAGTCCTTGCTTCTTCCACCACATTTCTTTTTCTTTGAGAGCAGAGTAGATCTGGTGGGGGACAGGATATACCAGTGCAATGGTCCAGCACAGGCTCAGGTTCCCAGCTCAGCAGGAGCACCATGTGGTACAAATTCTTCACAGGTCCAGTTTCCAAAGCCCCCAGCATTGCACTGGTAAGGCCAGTCTGATGCCAGAGTGTCCAGGATTCATGGAATCACAGAATGGTTTGAATTGGAGGGTCCTTAAAGCTCATCTCATTCCATCCCCTGCCATGTGTAGGGACACCTTGCACTAGAACAGGTTGCTCCAAATCCCAAGCCTGGTCTTGGACACTTCCAGGGATGGGATTGATTTGGTTCCTGATGGTTTGGCTGGAATAAGGTCCAACAAGAGGCCTACACAGATCAGCTGAGGTTGATCCCAGGTGACATGAGTGCTGGAATCCACCAGCATCCCATGACTAATGTAACCAGTCCCATAACCATGAAATACTCTGGCTCTACCACTCCTGGGTCTGAAGCCTTTGGAACCCAGAGCTTCTTTCAAGCTTTCTGCATCAGGGTCAAATGAAACATGGCAAAGATTTTATGTGAGTTGTTTAATAAATCAGACTGATTCAAGCTGCTCCTCTGAGGTCCCCAGTCAAAGCTGCAGGTGTGTGCATGGTGAGTAAAAGTGCTACAGGTTCTTGAGGCTGAAAGAATTGGGACTGCTCAGCCTCAATAAGAGAAGGCTCTATGGAGGCCTCAGAGCCCCTTCCAGGGCCTAAAGGGGCTCCAGGAGAACTGGAGAGGATGATGGGACAAGGGCCTGGAGGAACAGGACACAGGGAATGGCTTCCCACTGCCAGAGGACAGGGATGGATGGGATATTGGGAGGGAATTGTTCCCTGTGAGAGGTGAGGCCCTGCCACAGGGTGCCCGGAGAAGCTTTGGCTGCCCCACCACTGGAAGTGTCCAAGACCATGATGGGTGGGTCTTGGAGCAACCTGGGATAGTGGAAGGTGTCTCTGGTCCTGGAAGGGAGGTGGAATCACCTGTGAGGTTGCTTCCAACCCAAACAATTCTGGGATTCTGTGATTCTTCTATGAATCTTCTGTGATTCTTCTTGGAAGGTGCCTCCAACCCAGCAGCCACAGTGCTGCCTGGAACATGTGGGAAGTTTGGCAGAGAGGGCTGAGGGAAGGGATGAGGAAGGAGATACTGTGCTGAATAAAAATGCTTGAACAAGGAGGGTTGGTACTGGCAATTCCCTTCTGGCTCCAGCTCCTGAGCTCCACAAGCTGCAGATAAATGCTCCTGCCAGGTGTCAGACAGATCCTGAGGTTTTGTGGTTGTGACAGCCTCTGTGCTCTTGATGCCAGGCTCTCCCCTGCCAGAACCATCCTGTATAGATAAAGCTGGCAAGGAGGAGTCCATCCCTTGTTCCTTGGTCTTCTCTCTGAAGAACTTGGAAGTGCCACGGCAGCAGCGGGACTGAAGCTCTGGCTCTCGCTTGGCAGCCACTCCCCTCGCTGCATCCCCAGCTCCCTGAAGAGTGTGCAGTCTTACAAAACACACCTCTCGCCTGCTGAGTGCCTCTGCCTCCTGCAAATATCCCTGAGGTTGCTTACGTAAACCAGGGCTGGTTTGCTGAGGCAGAAGAACATTGCCAAGGAATATGAGAAACAGCATTGCTGCTGCCCAAGGTAAACCTGAATTCCAGCATTTGGGCAGCAGGAAGGAGGAGGGGCAGATTAGGAAGGATGAGTCTTTCCTCTGTAGAAAAACCTCTCCAAGAGAAAAATGTACATTTCTACTCATCCTGTATTCCAGCTGTATTCTGTATCCCTCCTGTATTCCAGCATCTTTCCCCTGAGACAGTCCCAGATGTGCTCCTCCTGTGTCAGAGCCACATCAAGCCTGGGGGCAAGGGGAAAGATGACTTCCTATGTTGGTCATTCTTCTTCAGGTCATTTGTGCAGCTCATCTGCCTGCTGCTGAGGACTGAAGGCAAATACAGCACTGCGTGAGATTTTGGGGGAGGCTGATGGTTCAAACATGATTGCCCTCAAATATTTATCTTTTTTTGGCCACCACAAAGGTATCCTGGCATAGCCAGGTAGGTCAGGATTTCCAAAAGCTGCCATTGACTGAAAGGGTGGTACTGGCACAGCTGCCCAGGGCAAAGGTGGAGTCACCATCTCTGGGAGTGTTCCAAAGGTGTGTGGATGTGGCACTTGGGAACATGGAAACTGGGAAGTGCTGGGTTAAGGGTTGGACTTGACTGACTTAAAAGGTCCTTTCCAGCCTTAACGAGTCTGTGATTCCATGCACAAAGGAGTTTGTAGCTTCTTGGATTGGGCAGTTGGTGGTCAGAACTTTCCTCCAGGAGTGGAACACACTGGTGGGACAAGCTGGATGCTGGGCCTTCCACTGGTGGCACTGGAGTGACCCCCATATGGTGCTGGGTGTGCCACCGGGCACAGGGACCTTCCTGGCCACCTGCTGGACACATCCCTTGGGAGAGCATCCCCTGCTGAAGCTGCCTGTGTTTGCCAGCATGTTGCAAACCAGGGATTTCAAGGTAGGATAATGCCATCATCCCAGATCTTGGGATGCTGCTTTTAGCGCTGAAAAATATTTAATTGCAGGATGGCAAATTCCCTCTCCCTGTTTCTGAGTCTGGGACGCATTCAAGCAATTCCTTTCTTTTTAAAACCTGTGCAGATTTTTTTGGGAAAGGTGGGATCATTAGTGTTGGGAATAGACCTACCTGGAGCAAAGGGCACCTTGGCAGCACTGCAGCTGTGTCTGAGCTTTAGGGCCAGAGCTATGGAATGGGAGAAATACAGAAAGGCATGGAATGGCATGGGGATGGGGATGAGATGCACTGTCCTGCACCAGGGAGACCTCTTACACAGGCAGATATTGACAGGAAGGAAGGGTTTTAAAGTGAAAAAGGAGAGATTCAAATGAGATGTTAGGAAGAAATTCCTCCCTGTGAGGGTGCTGAGGCCATGGCTCAAATTACCCAGAGGAGCTGTGGCTGCCCTGTCCCTGTGAGTGCCCAAGGCCAGGTTGGCCAGGGCTTGGAGCAGCCTGGGATAGTGGAAGGTGTCCCTGCCATGGCAGGGGGTGGCACTGGATGGTCTGTAATGTCCTTCCAACCCAACCCAAACCATTCCATGATTCGTCTGTCGGGTGCAGAATGCCAGGCTGTGTCTGGGCTCCAGGGCAGAGGCAGTCCCTGGTGGGTTGGTGGCCTCAGGTGGGGTCTTCACCATGGAGTCAAAGCCCAGATCCCACTGGGCTGGTCAGCTGGATCACAAAGCTGTGCTGACAAAGCCTGGTGACAAAAGGCTTTTGGCTCTCACACCTCCCAGCACCTCCGAGTCTGACAGTGATGTGGCAGAGCCTGGGCTGCTCTGACCTGCAGCTGCTGCTGTGGGGCTGGCTCAGACATCAGCTTGTGGCTGTGTCATTTGCATTTGCTTTGATTTTCTCCTGCTGCCAGTCCCTCTGTCCCCAGCCCCTCTGATGAGAAATGAACTATTGATTCACACGCAGCATTTCAGGGGAGAGCCTCCCCTGGCCTCCACTGCAGGAGGGAGTAACAGGATTAAATGTTGTGGTTAATGTGGATCTGGGCCTGGCTTGGACCTGAGCAGGGCTTCAGCCCAAAGGGGAGGTTCCCCCTGGGCCCTTCCTGATCCAGCTCCTGTGTGGCCTCTGGGCTGTGGAGCTGCACGCAGAGGTGCAGTGGGAGAGGAGCAAAGGCTCCTGCAGCCCCTCAGGGCTGTCACTGTCCCGTGCTTCAAGCACCAGAAAGCAAAACCTCCTGCCCAAGTGTGTCCTTTGTCCCCCTGCTCTCCTGGCACCTGTCTGTCCACCAGGGGTCCAAGGCCTTGGCATGATAGGGAGTCATCCTGGTATTTGATGCAAGGACCCTCCTCCCCCACAGGGAGCTCTGCAGGTTAATTACCTCTAAGGAAACATTAATTTGATTGTTTCCAGCTTTCCTGACCGCTATCTCTGTGCAGGCCTCGGGAACGCAGGACTTGCTTTTCCCGTGAGGACCCTGAGATTTTCCGTGTAACCTGATTTCCTCCTCCTGTTTCTGCCCCACTGACTATTCTCAGAACAAAATGACTTTTTCCTTTCCCCACCCTCCAGCTCACCCTTTCCACTCAGCTCACCCCAGTGGGCCACTGCACAGCCCTGGGCTTGGGTGGAGCTGAGAGCAGGGCTCAGGCTCCCCTCTGGGCTCTCCATCCCTTTGCCCAGACAGGAACCTGCCAGAGTTCAAAGAGCATTTGGAAAATTCTCTCAGGCACATGGTGGGATTGTTGGGGCGTCCTGTGCAGGGCCAGGAGCTGGATTTGATGTGGGTTCCAGCTCAGGATATTCTGTGGACTTGACCTTTGCAGACCCCACAGGGAGCCTTTAGCATCCAGCCATGAGGAAGCTCTGCTCTCAGGAGACCTTGCATGGTCTCCTTCCCTGCAGAGCATCCAGCTGTGCCCCAGAGGAGTTGGGAGAGGTGTGTTTGTGCCCGAGTGGGACGTGCACTCCAGGGTTGGTGGCCTCAGTGGGAGAGTGACTCCTGTGTTTCCCCACCTGCCAGAGACTTTGATTTTGACCCATAGGACTCCTCTGGGATACTGGGAAGCTTCAATTCACCAGGATGCTCAGAGTGCCTGAGCAGGAAGGTACTTGAGGAGCAGCCAATTAGCTCAATATAATGAACCTTAAATACTTTTCCTGTCATCCCCCTCTTCTAGCTGTTGCCTTCTTTGTGCTCAGCCCTGCATCCAGGTTTCCATAGGCATTCACTCCTCTCTTTGCTTCTGTGATTACTTATAATTCCTGTTTAAATTTTTCTCATTTTCACAGTGTAATTAGGCAGATGAGCGGCTTTTGTTCTGCAGTCAAAAAGCAATTAGCTGTGCTTTTTGCTTGGTGGTTGTTTTTTAATTAGGACTTTGTTGATGGCTTTTGTCCTCAACACAAAATAAGGGTTAAGGGGTTTATGGGCTGCAGCTGCTGCCCAGGGCGAGAGGGACTCCCTGCCTGCCTGGGAGGTGGCCCAGAGCTGTCCTTGCCATGCACTCCCAACAGCCACAGCCGTGTCCCAGCACTGAGCTCCCTTTCCAAGGAATGGGGCTGGGCTGAGGCAGCTCCGAGAATTACAGGATATCCTGAGCTGGAAGGGACCCACAGGGATCATCAAGTCCAACTCCTGGCCTTACACAGACCCCCCAGCAATCCCACCCTCTGCCTGAGAGCATTGTCCAGTCATTGCTGCAGGTGGTCAGTGCTTGCTGTGATGCCCCACAGTGCTCCTGGGGCTTTGCTGTGCACTTCTTTTTTCTCTCACAGAATCACAGGATCATTTACTTTGGAAAAGCTCTCCAAGATCATCGAGCCCAACCATTAACCCAGCACTGTCCACCTCTAAACCATCTCTCTAAGTGCCACATACAGATATTGTTTTGAACATTTCCAGCCGTGGTGACTCCAGAGTCTGTTCTCATGCCTGATTACCCTTTCAATGAAGAACTTTTCCCTAATATCCAATCTAACAGCCCCTCTGCTACAATTCCAGGCCATTTCCTCTCCTCCTGTCCCTGTTCCCTGGGAGCAGAGCCCAACCCTCCCTGGCTGCCCCCTCCTGTCAGGGACTTGTGCAGAGCCAGAAGGGTCCCCTAAGCCTCCTTTTCTCCAGCCTGAGCCCCTTTCCAGCTCCATCAGCCCCTCCTGGTCACGCCTGGAGATCACCGTCTTTGTGGGAGCCCTTCCAGCTGGTCAAGGTTTAAGTAGCTCAGCAGATTTCCTTAAAAACCTGGAGCATTCCCCAATCCCATCTCTCCTCCTGTGGAGTGGACAGTCCCTTCATAAATAGGTTAAAAAGGGTTCAGGGGCTCCTGAATGAGTGTGAGACAAGGATGCTGCATCTCATCTCAGCATGGCTTTTGGGATTGTGTGTAAATCACAGCAAATATCCCAATGGGCAGAGCCCTCATCACAACTAGATGGATTTTTAATATGTGATACCCAGCAACTGATGAGGTTAACCCCAATTTCCTCATTGCACCCTTCACCTCTGCCTTCTTAATGGCACTGAGACACGGCCCCATGTCCCATCCATCGCTGCATGGCTGGGCAGTGCCATGACCCCAGTGCTCAGACAGACCCTGGGGCCCTTGGGACAGCTCAGTCCATGCTGTGGATCCCTGGGAATGGCTGTGACATCCCAGCCTGTCCCTCCAGCCCCTTTCTCCAGCGCTTTGGGGTTTTGCTCCCTGCACAGGGTGCACAGGGGAGATTTCTGCAGCTCCTGCAGTGCCACAGGGAGCTGAGGGGAGCTGATGGAGAAGAGCTGATGGAAAGGACAGTCTGTGTGATGCGCTGGTATTGGCACAGGGGGCTCACACAGGATGCTGGGGACAGGGACAACTCTGTGCCGTGGCAGGGGAAGCTGTGGCCCCCTGGGTGGCTTTGCCAGGGTCATGCTGTGATGAGGAGCAGGAATCTCAGCTCCTTTCACATCCCAGAGCTGGATCCTGGGCTGCTCCCAGCACCTGGGAACTGCTGTGTGGGGAGACCACCCTCCCCTCGTGGAGGGCAGGGGGCTGTGCTGCCCATGCAGAGAGGAGCAGGAGTGGGTGACATCCAGGGGGAAGGGACCATGGCTGGGTGACATCCAGGGGGAAGGGGCCATGGCTGGGTGACACCCAGGGGGAAGGTGGCCATGGCTGGGTGATGCCCAGGGGGAAGGTGGCCATGGCTGGGTGATGCCCAGGGGGAAGGGGCCACGGGCTGTCCTGGCTGGTGGCCGGTTCCCAGGGCTCAGCACCCAGCCTGTCTCCCCACAGCAGGGCAGGGGCTGCCTCGGGGCCCCAGCAGTGGTGGGGGGTGTTTGTGGTGTAAGCGTGGGCATCCATAGAGGGTTGTGTAGCTGCATCTCTAAGTGTTTGGGGGACAAAGCACAGCAGGTGCCCAGCACCCTGGCTGGGGATGGCAGTGGGTGCTGAAGGATCTCCCCACCCCTGGCACACACTCCCTGCCCACGGCTGCTCTCCCTTTACCAGCACAGCTGATGCTGAGAGCCAGCTCTGGCTTTTCCCAAGGCAGGCGGATGATGGGAGCTGTTTCACCTGCCAACATCAGCACGACCCTGCTGCTAAACCCACCAGGGGCTGCTGGCAGCAGCTGCATGTTCCCCTCCAGGAGCACTGTCAGCACCATCAGGGGGGACACAAAACCCGAGGTGTCACATCAACATTGATTTGTTTCCTCATGCTGAATTCTAAGTGAGGTGTCTTGGGGGCTGATTTCTGCAGGAAGATGCAAGTTAATTCCGTGTTTAAATCCTGTTGGGGGAGGCTGGCAGGTGTCAGGGTGGGCAGGACACCCAGGCACATCACTCCTGGTGCCACCTGATGAGGTGGGACAATTGCCATCAGCGCTGGACTCTGGGCTCTCTGCCATGGAGGGAGAGAGGTGACAGCCAGGGATGCTTCCATGCCAAACCATCCTTCCCTCTGACTCTTCTATTCAGCCTTTTTTTCCATATTTCAGGTGTCTCAGATAATGGCTGTGACCATCAGTCGAACGTTCGATGCAGTGCTCGAGCAGCAGGTACTTCCTGACGGAGATTATTTGCATGGAGTAACACAAAGCTCCATCTGCAGAGCGGCTCTCCTGGAGAATAATGACAGCTTGGGCTGTGCGGGAGCCAGGACAAAGCCCACTCCCGGCTTGTAATCCCCTGGAAGCCACTCAATAGCACTCGAGCAGGGTGTAAGGGGGCAGGGCTGTGTGCCAGCCCTCTCCCTGCAGCCCAGGCCTTATCCCAGATGCATTATTTAACAAAAGGTGTAAGTCCGGCTCTTTGCACTGGCTGAAAGCAAAATCACAGCCATTCGAAACAGCTCCTTTGGAACCTAAAATTATCTTCACATCATATTTCTTCTCCAGTGGTGCCAGCATTACATTTTCTCAAATTCTGAGGCAGACGTCAGGAGCAAGAGTGAAAATGTAATTGGCTCAAATATAGAATCATGGAATCAATCAGTTTGGAAAGACCTCTAAGACAATCAAGTCCAACCATTAATCCAGCACTGTTGTGTTCACCACTAAACCATGTCCCCACATCCCCATCCACATGCCTTTTGACCACTTCTAGGGTTTGGTGGCCATTCCCAGGGAGGGTAAAACATTTTGTAATACCCAGGAGTATGATACAGTTTAGAAAAGGATCACAGTGTCAGGCTGGTTTTCTCTTTTCTGCTGTCTCTAAGCCTTTAAGACATCGGAGCTGAGGTTTGGGGTGCAGAGCTGTAGGATTTTGCCATTCCTTTATGTTTTAACAGGCCAGTGCTCGGCTGCTGGGGTGCCCATGGTGATCCTGTGCCCAGTGGAGCCCTGGCTGCTGCTGCTGGTGATACCCAGCTGGGGCTGTGTGCAGGAATCCCTCGTTCCCTGTCTCCTGACACATTCACTGAAAGAGCCACGAGTCCTCAGCATTTTACTGGAAAATAAAGAGAAGCAAACCTGCCCATGCCTTGGTGCTGGTGAAAACAGGGTGGGACTCTCCCATCCTGCGGTGTTTGCCCATTGTCCCCTCCCTCCCCGGGCTGCTGGAGCAGTGGGTGCCACTGCTGCTGGCTGTGCTGGGCATGGGAACATGGCAGAGGTGCTCCTTGGCCCTGAGCCAGGGCCACGCCAGCCTTCCTGTCCTCAGAGAGCCAGGACAGCTGGCTCCTCACACCCAGCATCTTCTCATGGAACCTCTGCCCACCCACCCCTCCCCTGCTCCCTCGTACAGAGCCCCCCAAGCCTTTGCCCCTCCTCCCCTGGCAGATGTGGTGAGGCTCATTTAGAGCTCAAAAAAGTCCAGACTTGGTTCTTTATTTGCATAAGGACATGGAAGGTATCACAATGCCATTGTCTTTTCCAGATCTGCTTTGCTGACCATGAGCTGTGGCAGCTGATGTGACTGTCACTACTGCCACTGCTGCTGTGGTTGTCATTGCTGTCACTGCAGCCACCACTGTCACTGCTGTCACTGCTGCCACTGCTGCTGTCACTGCTGTCACTGCAGCCACCACTGTCACTGCTGCTGCCAGTGCTGCTGTGGTTGTCACTGTTGTCACTGCTGCTGTCACTGCTGCCACCGCTGTCACTGCTGTCACTGCTACTGTGGTTGTCACTGCTGTCACTGCTGCTGTCACTGCAGCCACTGCAGCCACCACTGTCACTGTTGCCACTGCCACTGCTGCTGCCACTGCTGCTGTGGTTGTCACTGTTGTCACTGCTGCTGTCACTGCAGCCACTGGTGTCACTGCTGTCACCGCTGTCACTGCTGCCACCACTGTCACTGCAGCCACCACTGTCTCTGCTGCTGCTGCCAAGCAGCCTCAAGCTCTGTTGTCCCTCTGCCTCAAGCCATGCTCCCATGTGAGCAGGGACACACTGGGGGGAACGGCTGCAGCTGTGTCAGGGGGATTTAGGCTGGATGTCAGGGAAAGGTTCTTCCCCAGAGGTGCTGGCACTGCCCAGGCTCCCCAGGGAATGGGCACAGCCCTGATGCTGCCAGAGCTCCAGGAATGTTTAGACAGTGATGCCAGGGATGCCCAGGGTGGGATGTTGAGGTGTCTGGGCAGGGTCAGGCGATGCCCTGGATGATCCCTTCCAACTCAGGATATTCCATGGTCTGTGGTCTCCTCTCACCACTTCCCCATGAACTGGAGCCCCTTTCCTCTGGTGTTTCTCATATTGCAGTGAGACTGAAAAGCCTCTCCCCTGCTGTGCTTGCTTTGGGAAGAATTGTATGAAAAATGAAGGAATGGCACAGCTGCAGGGAGCACAGTGCAGTTCCCCTCTCACAGGGCATGGGAGAGCTCTGAGCCACATCAGGCTGAGGTACTCACACAAGGGGAGTGAATATCTTCCTCCAGGACATTTCTCTGGAACTCATTTCACTGAAATCAGACTTTATCAATTGTCCATGTCAGTGACTTCTGCTTTTGAGAAAAGTTCTTAAAAAAATCCTTCCTTTCAAGGACATTTATATTCCAAGAGCATATTTTCTATTGTGAATTATATAATGGTGTAACATTTTAAAGTATCAGAACAAAATGTACCAACTTTTTTAGGCTACACACTTCCAAAATTATTTTTTGGGATGAAAATATGAATGTGCCTTTTTTTCCCTTTTACCCATAGGCCTTTGGAAGAATTTAAAAATGTCAGAATTTTCTGGAAAATGATGGTCCTGCTTCCCTCTCTCCTGGGGTTCTGGGCTTTTCCTTGTGTGCTTTCCAGGGGTGCCTGTGACTGATCCCTGTGCACAGCTTGGCTGTGTTTATCCTGACTGGATCACAATCCTCTCCTTTGGGCAATTCCACAAAGCCCTTGGCAGGTTCTCTGCAGCTCCTGGGCCTTGTGGCAGGTGTCCACCCCTGTCCTCTCAATGTCCATCCCTGTCCTCTCAGTGTCCATCCTGTCCTCTCAGCGTCCACCCCTGTCCTCTCAATGTCCACCCCTGTCCTCTCAATGTCCACCCCTGTCCTCTCAGTGTCCACCCCTGTCCTCTCAATGTCCACCCCTGTCCTCTCAATGTCCATCCCTGTCCTCTCAGTGTCCATCCTGTCCTCTCAGTGTCCATCCTGTCCTCTCAGTGTCCATCCCTGTCCTCTCAATGTCCATCCTGTCCTTTCAGCGTCCACCCCTGTCCTCTCAATGTCCATCCCTGTCCTCTCAGTGTCCATCCCTGTCCTCTCAGTGTCCACCCCTGTCCTCTCAATGTCCACCCCTGTCCTCTCAGCGTCCATCCCTGTCCTCTCAGTGTCCACCCCTGTCCTCTCAATGTCCATCCCTGTCCTCTCAGTGTCCACCCCTGTCCTCTCAGTGTCCACCCCTGTCCTCTCAATGTCCACCCCTGTCCTCTCAGTGTCCATCCCTGTCCTCTCAGTGTCCATCCTGTCCTCTCAGTGTCCATCCTGTCCGGAGGTGGCAGGAGTGGGGACAGTGGTGCTGAGGGCTGGAGGAGCAGCCCTTGGGTGCCAGAGCAGGTCTTTGCCCCTGGGGAAGAGAATCCAGGCTCTGCTCATTAATCCCTGCTGCCTCCCCTGTGCTGAACACCCTACCAGGGTGGCACCGATGTTCCAGCCCTTCCCGAGCCCATCCGGCTCCCCCAGCCCCTCTCGTGTTCCCATCTCTAAGTGAGGACATGATCACTCCAAAGTGATATAACTCCAGGCTCCTGGGGCTGCCTGGAGGCTCTGGAAAGAGGTGAGTGAGTCCTGCTCCAGCTCTAGACACGGTAATTAAAGCCTTCATTAGCAGCTTCCCTCCTCAGGAACAAAGAGCCTTTCTCCTTTGACAGGGACAGAGGAACGTGGACATAGGGACCCTGGTTTGGTGTCACAATCCCGGCTCGGGAAGGGAGGGGAGGGGAAGGGGAAGGGGAAGGGGAAGGGGAAGGTGAAGGGGAAGGGGAAGGGGAAGGGGAAGGGGAAGGGGAAGGGGAAGGGGATCTGTGCAGCTCCTTGGAAAGAGTCACCATCCACCTACCAATCTTAGGAGCCATTTGAAACTCTGGGAGCACCTCACCTAAGTCACCAAGTCCTGAGTAACCCACAGGATCATTTTGGTTGTAAAAGCCCTCTAAGATCAATGAGTCCAACCATTAACCCAGCACTTCCAAGTCCACCACCAAACCGTGTCCCCAAGTGCCACATGCACACAGCTTTTGAACACTTCCAGGGACTGTGACTGGCCAGTGCCTGACCACCCTTTCCATGAAGAAATTCCTCCTGATGTCCAATCTGAATCTCCCCTGGAACAGCTTGGGGCCATTTCCTCTCATCCTATCCCTTGTTCTCTGGGAGCAGACCCCAGATTCCACCTGGCTGTCACAGGGAGTTGTGCAGAACCAGAAGGTCCCCCTGGAGCCTCCTTTTCTCCAGGATGAGCCCCCCCCAGCTCCCTCAGCTGCTCCTGGGGCTCCAGCCCCTTCCCCAGCTCCATTCCTTTCTCTGAATACACTCCAGCCCCTCGATGTCTTTCTTGTCCTGCAAGGCCCAAATGATGAGGAAGTTTCTCCCACTGTGAAATGACACTTTTAAAATGACAATTTATTGATTTCTTTCCTGCCTGAGCTCTCTCCTCAGCCCTCAGCATTTAGTGTGGCCCTCAGAGGGGCTGGTCCCTGCAGGGATGGGCTCTGGATGATGGATCTGACAGACACTGCTTTGCTTTGGCCAGGTACAGCTCCAGCTGGGGTGTGCCAGGTGTGCCCGTGGCATGAGATGATCTATAAAATCCCTTCTCACCCAAGCCATCCTGATTCTGATCCTGGAGGCTGCTGAAGAGTTGGCTTTCACCCAAAATATTCCCCCCACCCCTTGCTGTGGCAGAGGCAGGTTGGAAAGGCTGCTGAGAGCCTTGGGAGACAGGAGCAGCAGGAAAAGAGCCCCAGTACCAGCTGAGAACAAAGCACAGAGAGCCCCAAGTGCTCATTCCCAAAGCTCCAGGTTGGGTTTTGCTGTGTCCTGAGCCATGCTGTGTCCCCAGGGGGTGCTGGGGCAGGGGCAGTGCGGGGTCCTGCTCTGTGCCTGGCAGGCTGTGAGGAGCTGTGGGAATGCCATCCTGCTGGCAGCGCTCCCGGGTGACACGGGGACACAGCTCTGGGGGTCTGGCAGTGTCACAGGACAGCCACTCTTTGTGCAACAAACACTTTGACAGCAGCTTCTTCCTGCCCTCCTTCTTTGTTCTGTTTTTGGAGGGTGCTGCAGAGAGGTGCTGCTCTGGCTGAAATCACCCTGGCTCGAGGCTGGGCTGGAAGTGCCTTGGCAGGTCTCTCATCTGGCTGCTGCTAATCCCTCCTCACTGAGAGGGAAGGAAAACACAGCAACCCCCACATTTTAACACCCAGGATGTGCTCCCTTCGGGCTCCCAGGGATTCCTTTCCTCTCACCTGTCAGGATGGAGAGTGCTGAGGCCAGGCTGGGGGGGCTCTGCTGCAGAGTGTGGCTAATGCTGAGTCTCAGGGGTTGTATTTTAGGGGAGCTGGGCCAGAAAGGAACTCACACCCCATCAAATCATAAAATCAAAGTTGGAAAAGCCCTTTAGGATGTCCAACCATTAACCCAGCACTGACAGGTTCAGCACTAACCCATGTCCACAAGAACCACACCTACACATGTTTTGAACACTGATATGAGGTTCAAGGCATCCCTCGTCCAAACCACTCCTGCCTAAGCTTTCCCTCTGGATGAGCTCTCACCAGGCGTTTTCCAGGGGCTCAGGGCTCTGACACAGCCAGCAGAGCTTCCCAGGAGTGAGCCAGGCTGGGTCTGAAGCACAGAGCACAACCTGCATCTCTGCACACCCCTCCTGGGCCCGGGGCACAGGCTGGAGGTGCCCTGGTTTGTCCAGAGGCAGTTTCCCTGTGCAGAGCCAGCAAGGCTGTGGTGCTGTCAGCATCTGCACACTGTCTGCCTGACACCCGGGCAGGGGCATGGAAAAGCTCAGGAGAGCAGCCTGGGCACAGGGAAATGGAGTCTTGCTTTAACCCTGCTGCCATCTGCAGAGGTCCCTTTCCAATGGGAATGCAGCTCCAGGGTGTCCAGGGAGGTGAGGACAGGGGAGGGGGAGCTGCCAGCTGCTTCCCAGGCTCCTCTTCCCACGGGAGCAGCGGGTTCTGCTGGGAGAGGAGCACTAATGGAGCTCCCCAGAGCCCGAGCACAGATCTGCTTCCTGGGCTGGAGAGCCCAGGGATGGGATGCTGGCACTGGCCATCCCCAGCTGTTCCAGGGGAAGCTCCACATGACATGCTGGGGGAAATGTGCATCCAGCCCTGGAGCTCTGCACAGGAATCAGTCACTGGAGGACAAACACAAACACAGCTACAGATGACATCCCTACTGCTCAGGGAAGCAGAGGGAGTAAAAGCAACATTTGGCTCTTCAGAGCAGCTCATCCTCCCAAACCCTTTAATGCTCAACACCTCCTTAACCCAACCCCCACAATGAGCACTTCCTGTCACTGTGATTTTGTGCACTGCCTTCAACATGGCAAAACTTGCCCCATTTCACTGCAAAATGAATGTTCAATCTTCTACTGTTATAACTCATTCTGATTTAGGAAAGAATTCAACCAAATAAGGACAAAGCAAGTGTGGTCCTTCCTTCCTCTTTGTCACCCTGCTTCAGGCAGAGGGGATGGTGTTTGCACTGCTCAGGGGCTCTGCAGAGCTGAAATGGCCCCTGAGCATTGTCACCCTGTGCCCTGTGCCACTGCCCTCTGTGTGGGACCACCCTGCAGCATGGCCAGCCCTTGGGGGCCACTTCCTCACCTGGGGCTGGGCTAAAGGTTCCCTGCCATGGAAGGACTATATGAGAGGCTTCCCTTCATGGTTTTTTCCTGAGCTTGAAGGAGCCAAGGATGCAAAACTCATTAATTCCAGGCTGTTGGTTGTTGATTTTGACATTGGAGCTGTTTCTGTGCTCAACATGTGCTCCTCTGGCCCAACAAAACTTCACTGGGACTGCTGAGAGATTCACAAACCTCCTCGTGAAGGGCAGGCTCTGAGCCCTTATCCAGATTGATGGGATACTGCCAAAGGAATTCTCCCAGCCAGACCTGCTGGGCTGTCCTGGTCAGCTCTTGGAATGCAGCTGAGCAGGGATCTCAGCTCAGCTCCTGCTGGCCTTGCCCAGGAGAGAGGATTTGTCACCACGTCCCCTCTCAAACCCAGTGCTGGGTCAGGTGTCAACACAGGGGAAATTCTGGGCAAGGAGGAGCGAGAGCCACGTCTCCATCTGGTGACATCTGGGTTTTTCCACACAAACAGAGAACTTGACTTCACCTTGAGGGCTTTTCCTTAGCAAAAGGCTCCATTGCTTTTGCTCTTCAGCCTCTGGGGTGATTGAAAATTGCACTCTTAGAAATGAGAAGAGGAATTAAAAAGGTCCTCAGCCTTCTCTGTTCAAAATAACTCGTGGTTTTGAGGGCCTGGACTCTGACTTGGGAACTCTTGAAGGCTGGAAACACCATGAGTGCAGCCCTGCTACACACATGGCAAGGGCCCAAGGCAGTGCCTTTGGAGAGCCAACTGGAAAAGCAGCAGTTCAGAAAACTCTGAAAGGCTGTCAAAATCATGTATTTAACAGCATTTAGGTATCAGGATATTCTGGTCACAGCTGCATGCTGGTGTCACTCCTGTGTCCCAGCCACTGTGCCCAGGGCAACAGGAGAGTGAGGTGTTCCCCATCCTGGATCTGCATGGGAGGGACCTTGGCAGGTGCAGAGCTCTGCTGGGATTTAGGATCACCCTAAATGTAACAGAGCTGCTCCTGCTGCCCCCTGAGCACCCTGGCCCTGTGGACAGCCTTGTTCACATGGAGAACAATGCTTGCACCAGCCCCTGGCTGTGCCTCAGTTTTCCCCCGTGGTGGGGCACAGGGGATGATGGGGCAGCAGATCCCATTGACACATGTTGATTTAAACTCTGGTATGAGCAGAAATGAGATCAAAAGAGGACAAAGTGCCCTGTTTTTCTTATCAGTATTCCCCTAAATGACTGCAGTTAACCCCCTTTGCCCTCATTTAAGACAGCTCTGGCTTTTTCCATGTTCCTTTATGGGCCTTAATTACCTCTACATTTCCTCTTCTCCCAGCCTGGAGCTCTGGCACATCTGGCCAGGCTGGATTGTGGTGTTTTTTGCTTCCATCCATCTGCTGTGTCAGTGCAGCATTAGCCCATCTCCCTGCCCAGGGTCACTCCCAAGCCTCAGAGCAGCTCCCCAGGACTGATCTCTCCAGCTCAGAGTGCAGAGAGGCATCAGAGCCCCTCTCCCTCCTTGCTGGCACTGTGTCCTGTTCCTCAGCTGTCCAGCCTGTCTGAGAACACCCCTGTCCCTTCCACACCACGGCTCTGAGCGTGATTCAGGTCAACACTTCCACTCTTAATCCAACATGAGTTACTTGGATGACAGATCTGAGCCTCCACACCACTTGAACCTCACTGGGGTGTTCTGGGGGCAATTTCAATCCTAAAAGAGGGGCCTGGAGCAGGAAGAGAAAGGGAAAACAATTCCTGAGTTGCTCTGCTGACGGCAGCCTAAAAACTTGCAATGAGCTTTTAGAAACTCTGCTGCCACTGCAGGTGTGACAGGAAGGCTCCTGTGGCAGGGGAATGTCCTGGCTGGAATGGCAGTGCCTGGAGCTGGCAGGAGTGTCCTGGCTGGAATGGCAGTGCCTGGAGCTGGCAGGAGTGTCCTGGCTGGAATGGCAGTGCCTGGAGCTGGCAGGAGTGTCCTGGCTGGAATGGCAGTGCCTGGAGCTGGCAGGAATGTCCTGGCTGGAATGGCAGTGCCTGGAGCTGGCAGCAGGGCTGGGCTGGCTCTGTGCTGGCAGCAGGACACGGATCCATCTCTCCAGGGGAGGTTGGAGTTGGGATCTTGCACAGCACAGCCATGGATCAGCAGAGCTGATGGGTTGGAACACCTCCAGCAGCGTGGCCTCTTCCACAGGGGATCTACAGCCTGCTCTTTATGTGTCTGGTGATATTAAACAATCACTCAATTCAATTAAGATCCACAGGACTGCTGAGGTTGGAAGGCAATGCTGGGACTCCTCAGTATGAAAACTTTCTTCACAGAAAGTGGCCAGGCACTGGCACAGCTGCCCAGGACAGAGGTGGGGTCACCATTCCCGGAGGGATTTAACAACCCTGTGGATGTGGCACTTGGGGACATGGGTCACTGGTAATTTTGGCAGTGATGCTCTTGCTTGGCCTCAATGACCTTTAAGAGTTTTTCCAATGTTAATGATGCCAGGATTCAAACTCCTGCCCGAAGCACAGCCCTGAGTTGGTCAGGGCCATCTCCAGCTGGGCTTTGAGCAGCTCCAGTGATGGAGATTCTTCAGCCCCTCTGAGCAACCCACCATGTTCAGCCACCTCACAGTAAAATGGTTCTTTCCTATGTTTAGGAAGGATTTTCTGTATTTCAGTTTGTGTCTGTTGCCTTTTGTCCTTGTGCTGGGCACCACTGGAAAGAGCCTGGCTCTGTCCCCTTTGCACCCAGCTCCAGTTAATTATACCCATTAATGAGATCCTCACAAGCCTGCTGTGCTCCAGGCTGAGCAGTCCCAGCTCCCTCAGCTTTCCCACAGGAGAGGTGCTCCAGTCCCTCCACGTCCTTCACAGCCACTGGTGTAGCTGGAGAAGCCTTTCTTGCCACCTTTCTTGTTCCCTGCCAGACCCAGCTCTAGGTGGACTTTTGGTGTCCTGACCCCATCCCAGCACAGCTGGATTTGTGTTCACACAGTGTCCTTGTATTCCTTGTCCAGTTCCCTGCTGCCTCTGCTTGATTCCTGCTTGTTACTGTGGAATGGAGGAGTTGATCTTTGAAAATGAATTGTGTCTTCTGGACACCTTTTCCCTCCAGTACTGCATGCTGTGGGACTCTTCCAAGCAGATCCCTCCAGAGGCTGAAGTCTGCTCTCCTGGGCCCAGGTTTGTGATCCTGCTTTTTGCTCTGCTCCCTTCTCTCAGGACTCTCCATGAATCCACCACTCCCCCATGCCCTGGTCTCTCCAGCCCCTCACCCCTCACCAGTTCTTCCAAGTTTTGAGGTATCAGATCCATCAGAGTGTTTCCCCTCTTCGTCTTCTTGACCAGCTGTGCTAGGAAATTGTTTCCAGAGTGTTCCAGAAGCTCCCAGGATTGCTGTGCCCTGCTGTGCTGCCCTCCAGCTGGTACCACAGGGGTTAAGGTCTCCTGGGAAGAGCATGGCTGCAAACAGGACCCTTCTTCCAGCTGTCTGAAGAAAGCTTTGTGTTCTGCTTCCTGATCCAGGGTCTGCAGGGGACACACAGGATTCTGTCCTCCACATCACTTTACCTCCCAACCCAGCTTCACTTCCCTGGTTCATTTTCCAGGGCAGAGCTCCCCCCTCTCACTAAGGACAGCTTCCTCTCCTCGGTTCCTCACCAAGGACATCCTCCCATCCATGGAATGACACAGGGATTCACAAAAAACCCCTAACAAGTGTCACTAAAACCATGGCTGAGTGCCAAGGGAACAAACAGGCCCAGCCAGCCCTCGGCCTGGCACCTCCTGGCTCCCAACTGGACCTTCCCACCCCATTCCCAGTCTCTGTTTGGCTGTGTCACTGCACAGGAACCCCTCTGACAGCCAGCAGCTGGTGCTCAGCCTCTCTCCCATCTCCCTCTGTTTTCCTTCTCTCTGGACTCTCATTCATGTCTCATATTTAACTCTTCCCTGTTTCCTGACAGCTCTGATAGCTGCTCAAACATGGCCCTGCTCCAAGCAGCGTGTGTGCTCCTGGAATGCCTGTAATTTCCTGCCAGAGTTTGCCTTTTCTGAGGGGGCTGCAGCTTTATGCCGAGGATGCTGCACTGCTCCATTCCCAGTATTGCAGCTGGGAATGTGACCATGGCCACGGCCCCAGGCACGCTCAGCACCTGCTTTGGGACACAGCCCTGGGAAGAGGAACTCCCCAGTGTATCCCCTTTAGGATATGGGCTGTGAACATGCAGGGTTTGCACAGCTTGGATAGGATTTTAAAGGGAGGCAGAACTGTGTATCCTGCCCTGTTTTCCTGATGAAGACCCCAAAGCACAGAAGGGGAAGTGAGCTGGGGGCTCAGCCTCAGTTTTGCAATCAGTAGATGCTGCAGCACAAATTCTCTTGGCTGGAACACAACAACCTTCTCACAGCCAGACCCTTTGGAGGGGCTGGGGAGCTGAGAATCGACATCAGAACCATGTCCTGGGCACAGCTGCAGTGAGCTGGGGACCATCCTCTGCCATTCCCCTGGTGCAGACCTGCACTTCCCACTCTGCTCCTCTCTCCTGAGGATTCTGTTTCCCATCAGCTCTCCCTGGCCAGATTGTGTGTGTTGCTGTTTTCCCTGTGCCATCTGCACTCCCTCTCCTCCCGCTCTCCCAGAGTGGCTGATGGATGAGGAATGGCTGGGCAGGCTCCTGGAGGCTCCTGGCACTGGCAAGAAAAGAGGAAGCACCACAAAGATCCTCCAGGGGCAGGGGCACCCCTGCTATGGAGACAGGCTGGGAGAGCAGGGTGTGTTCAGGGCAGTATCCTGGTTCACAGGAGATGGACAGACCTTAATGAATGTTAACGAGGTCCTTCACAGTGCCTGGGTGGCACCTGCTCCCCTTGTGGGGCTGGACACCAGACTGGGCACCACCAAACCTCTGGGACTGGGGGTGCTGCCAGCCTGCAGCTCCCATCACACGGTGCAGGGGCCAAGGGACACTGCCTGCACTTCCTTGGTGGCCCCTCTTCAGTCCTTCCCTCTCCTGACCTTGGTGGGTTACAAAACTCGGGCTTCCCACACACTCTGTGGTTTCCCTCATGGAAAACTGGAGCTGTTTTCATGGAGCTGTCCTGATGTCTTTGTCCTGTCTCAGCCTGGTGCTGAGGGTGGAAGGTGCACCAAAGTACAGCAGAGTGACTTTTCCTGCTCTTCCTTACAGGTCAGGTGTCTAGGCTTGAAAAGACAGGTGTCACTCCCACCCACCAGAAATTATTATAATCTTGAAATCAAGGGGCTCTCAGGCAAAGATATGGGAATAAGAAGAACAGTTCTTTTCTAGGAAAATGAAAATAAAAATGCAGACAGAGTCAGAATACAACCCTGTTGGGCAGGGTGTTGGTAGCAGTCTGATTAAATGGTGGCTGCAGCCCTGGAGGGACAGATGTGGTTCTGTTGAAGCAATGGTCCTGTAGAAGGGCGTGGTTTCCCTCTGAAGAGCCAGTGGTGGTGTGGATGGGTCTGATCTCTCCTCTGGGATCCAGTGGAGAAAGGCTGCTGTGGTGTTCTGAGTCTCCAAAGATATCCGTGTTTAGATGCTTGGCTCCTCCCTCTGGATGGAGCATCTCACAATGGGATGATGGAATTGTATCAGTCATGCAGTGAGACTCAGGGGCCCATGAACAGAAGATTTCCCCCTGGAGGGAGGATGGGTGGTGGAAGAGATAAAGAACACTGCCCACCTTGTTTTAACAGCTGGTGCTAGAACAGAGACTTTTGGTTACATCTTGCATTGCAGCCCAAGACATCAGAGTATCTCAAGTTCTGGAGCACAGCAGAGCAACCACACCCTGCAGAACCTGCCTGGTTCCTCAGATCAGGAGAAATTTATCCCAGTTTTTGCTGGACTGCAGCAAAGGCTCCTGCATGTTTCTACCATCACATGCCATGACCTCAGTGACTTGGGAAAGCTTTGATTCCCTAAAAGTTGGCTCCACCACTGATACGCCATTGGCCTTCCAAAATAGATGATGCAGGGACCAGGGTACAGAGAGAAAGTGAAGGTGAGGAGGAAGAGGAGGAGGTGGTTCCTCCTTCCATGAGAGAAACCATGGAGAGGATTCAGTGCTTGGCTGTGGGAAGGGAGCTGAGGGAGGGAATGGGGCACACAGAGAGAAACAGAGGACCCTCAGGATGCTGAATTTCTGGATAGCTGCAGCTTCCAGCCGCTGTGGAAGGGCTGGTGGCTGCTGGGTCTCCCAGGGGGTTTGCTGGGAGCAGGGAGCAGGGGGACTTCACTGCTGTGTCTTGGGAGGGACACCAGGAACCAGCATTTCCTGGAGAGATTGCAGCGAGGAAGGAGGATCCAGATTTCTAAGGAAACTGCCTTTGTTTGCCTTTGGAGCTTTAGGAAACCCCACTCTGACTCTAGAACAAGGCTGGTATTTACCTTTTCTTCTCTGCCCTCAGCTGTCAGCTCAGACCAAACCTGTGACAGGAAAACCAGAGAGCCAGGGAGGGAGGGGATGAATGGGAAACAGAGGTGGGAACAGGAGAAGAGGCAGTGAGGAGGGATATGCAGGAGGATGGTAAGGAAAGAAGGGAGCAGAGGATGGGAGTACGGAGGCCTCCAGCCGAGCCACCCAGCGCTTCTCTCAGCCTGTCTTTCATGTCTCGTAGTGTTTGGGTTTCTCTAAACTTAGAAAATCCCACATAAAGATTTTTTTATCTTATCACCAAGACTGCTAAGTGCAACCCAAACTAAGAGACACCACATAGAACAAATGCTTAAACATTAAACCCACAGAAATCACAAGCAAATGGTACGTCTGTTATTTCTGTGTTAACCCCAGGAGCTCCGGGGAGGATTGCAGGCAGCAGTGAGAGAGGAAGCAGCAGGAATCAAGGGGTATCTGGTAAAACTGGGAGAGGGACAGGAAGGAGAGCATTGTGTGGGTGCAGGAGTCTTGAGAAAAGCAGATTCAGGTTCCTGGAAGCAGAGTCCTACATCCCCAGAGAGGTGTGGAGGTGCCAGCACTCACACAACTTCAATGTCTCTGCATCCCATTTACAGATTTCAGCTGGATCTGGGAACAGCTTTCTGCTTCTTCCAGGGTCAAAAGTTCAGAGTTTTGTCATTTGCTCGGTGCTAAGTAGAACCCCCAGTATTTGCTGGTTCACTCCACCCAAGCTCTTCATTTTCTTTTGATAGGAGGAACAACGCTCCTGGGCACAGGGTGGGATTGTTGGGATCCCCTAGACAGGACCAGGAGTTGGATTCAGTGATCCCTGAGGGTCAGTTCCAGCTCAGGATACTGTTTGATTCTATGATTTTAGCCTGAATTTTGGACTTTGCAGCAGACAAGCTTCTGACCAGATTGTGCTTTACCCACTTTCCTAACCCAGATCTTTACCCGTTTTCATAACCCTGCCCAGCTCCTTGGCAAGGCTCTGCCTGCACATCCCCCAGGTCCTGCTGAGCCAGGTGTGATGTGCAGCAGGGTGTCACCAGCCTGAGCAGGCTGTCACATCCCCGCAGGAGCTCTTGGGGCAGGGAGGGGCTGCAGTGTCAGTGAGGGGACCCAGCATGCCAGGGCAGAGTGGGGATGTGTAGGATGAGGGATGGCAGCACACGGATGAGCTGGGGAGGGCTGACAAGCCTCCTGCCATCCTGCCCATATTTGCAGTGTCAGCTCTCTCCAGATGTGCCAGCTGTGCTGATGTCTGCCCCTGCTCCCAACACCCTGGATGTCTCCGCTGCCCAGGATGGGTCTGGAGAGGAGGAATGACTCATCTGACATCCCAGCTCCTGACTCACTCACCTGGAAGCAGGCTGGAGCTGCATGCCCAGCCTTGAGGGTCCCCAAAACCCCAAGACCTGAATGTGCAGCCCAGGTTGGACCAGAGCAGCTCTCTGGCATCACCTGGCAGTGCCTTCCCGAAGGCCTGCCCCAGTCCCCAGGGGAGACCTTCCCTCTGAGCCCTCCAGGGATCAGCTGGGACTGGGACCTGCATTTTGCAGCCTGCAGGAGCCTGGCTGAGGAGTGATGCAGTGGGAGTGGGTTTGCTGCTGCCCCGTATTCCACCGGTCATTTACTGTGGAGCAGAAACACCCCCACTCTGTTTGAGCAGCCTCCCATGCTGTGCCCAGGTGCCAGAGGCTCTGCCCATGGCAGACCAGTCCAAGAGCTGCATCACTGGGCTGCTGCCATGAGCAGACATTGCTCACAGCCCCTTTTCCCAGCTGCTGCACCTCAGTGGGTGCTGGGGTGCCTCAGGGTGCCTCGATGGAACAGGCAATGTCCCAGTATCCTGAGAGGAATTCCAACAGCACTGGGGAGTCCTGGGTTACTCCAGCACAACCACATGGACTGCAGCACACAGCCAGAGCCAGCTCAGCACGGGGACGTGGCACTGCTGACCAGGACTGGGGACAGCAAGGACAGAGAAGGACCAGAAAGTGATGGAGCGATAATCTGGTCATTCCTCCGGGTGCCAAGGACAAAAGGGCCTGTGGGAATCTCTCCCTTGTGCTGGGAGCAGGGAGCCCAGGTGGCCCAGCAAGGGCAGGGCAGGGCTGGCAGGCAGAGTGCAGCACTTCCAGGGATTCCTCCCAAGCGTCATGCCCAGATCCATGCAGCCTAAATCCATCTGCAGTGAGGGGGTGGAGAGCCATCAGCACAAGCAGGAAGCACTGTCAAAAAAAGCCTCGTCAGTGTTGTTACGCCGGTGCAATCATGTCAGAAACACAAAAAGGCATCACCACCTGCAAAAGAGCAGGCGCTGGCTCTGACAGCCCCAGAGCTCCCACCCACGGCTCCAGCCCTCTGAGAGACGGGCACAGAGCTCCTGCCTGTGCTCAGCAGCATCCAGGCTGAGCCCTGGGGCCCTGCAGGTGACAGGGCATGGCCCCCCTCACCCACCCCCAGCACTGCACAGCTCCCAGGACCCCCAGCATGACCCCACAGCCAGGGAGAAGAGGGGGCTCCTTCTCCATCAGCTGTGCCTCTGTGGGACCAGGCACTGCCCCAGGGTCAGGTCCTGTCTCATGAGCCCTCCCTGTAGCTTCAAACCCGTGGGAGGGCAGGGCTGCAGCCCAGGGGCAGCATTCTGTGTGTGCCAGTTGTGTCTGGAGAGCATCAATCACTGCTGGCTGCTGCCCCCCTTCCCTGCCTGCTGCTCCTGCAAGCTCCTGCTGGTGCCTCTGGAAAATGAAGGACATCTCTGAGCAGTCCCATCCCTGTGCCAAGGGAGGATGGCCCAGGGGAAGGCAGATTTGCTCCCTGATGCTGCCTTTTTGCCCAGCTCTGCCCGGTGACCCAAACAGGCTGTGGGCAGCACGTTGGCAGCTGGAGGCTCCAGGATGGATCAGATCCTTGAACCATCATCAGAGCTCCTTCCTCACCGTGCACTGTGCACTGGGTGAGGGCTCAGACACACCCCAGGGTCCCTCCCGGGTGGGGAGGGTGTGCCAGCAGCAGATGCCAGCAGCCAAAGGCTCCTGAGGAGCCTTCCTTGGGACACTTCCCTTCCCCTGTGCCAGATAGATTTCAAACTCCTGTAAAACATCACTTCAAATCTGTCCTGGCAGCCACAGGAGCAATATGTGCTCATGCACAAATCCAAAGGGATGACAATCCCTGAGGGTGAGTGACAGCTGGCATGGCCTGCAGGAGCAATTCCTGCCAAACTGCTTATCTCCCCAGAGAGGATTTACCCTGGTGCTTCCTGGCATCCCTGACCTTGCTGTTACCTGCCAAGGGCTGGTGAGCTCCTGCAGAGCCTGGGTGCTCCTCGCTCTGCTCTGCCACCGCTCAGCCTGGCATCCCTGACACTCCCCTCGGCACATCCACAGAGCCAGGAGATGCCTCAGGAATGAGCTGAGGATTCCTGGCTCTGGTGAGGCAGCACAGCACCAGAGACACAGAAGTGTCACTTTGAACTGACCCATATTAAATGCTTGGGATCTGCTTGCCACAGCAACCCTTCCCATCCTGGCAACCCTTGCTGACTGCACATCAAAACCCCTCACTGCTTTCCTTCTCCAGAAATGAAACTCCTGGTGTGCTCCTTGCAGTGTTCCACTTAATGAAAAGATCTGGTGTTTCCCCTTTCAGAGTGTGTCTGAATTGTGTGTGGGAAGGAGAATGTGTCTCTGCTCAGCTCCAGCCTTTGCTGCTCCTGGGCACCCCCAGCTGCCCACCCCACCCTGCCCCACGCAGTGGTGGGGATCCTGTGCTACAAAAGGTTTGTGCACCAGTGTGTGGCCACTCCCTGAGCTCCAGGCACATCCCTCTGGGTTAAATGAGAGGCTGAAAAAGCTGGGGGTGTTCACCTGGAGAAGAGAAGGCCAAAAAGGGAGAGCTCAGAGCCCCTTCCAGGGCCTAAAGGGGCTCCAGGAGAGCTGGAGAGGGACCTGGGACAAGGGCCTGGAATGCCAGGACACAGGGAATGGTCCCACTGCCAGAGGGCAGGGATGGATGGGGTATTGGGAGGGAATTGTTCCCTGTGAGGGTGGGCAGGCCCTGGCACAGGGTGCCCAGAGCAGCTGGGGCTGCCCCTGGATCCCTGGAAGTGTCCAAGGCCAGGCTGGACAGGGCTTGGAGCAGCTGGGACAGTGGAAGGTGTCCCTGCCATGGCAGGGGTGGCACTGGTCCCTTCCAACCCAAGCCAGTCTGGGATTCCATAAATTCATCCAGGTGTGAAAGAGATGCAGGAGGGAGGCTCAGGCTCAGTTCCCTTCCCAGCACAACTGGGCAGAACAGGATTGCTTGTTAAAGAAAGAAAGTGCATCCAAGGAGCCCATTGCCTCTGCCCAGGGAGAAGTTTATGTCCTATTTGAAAGGACTGAGGACAACAAAAACCCCAAAAAACCAAGAGGGAGAAATAAGAAAGTTTAATAAAAACCTTCAGGAAGAATGGGAGGATGCAGTGGAGCCTGAACAGGGCTGAAGCAGGGAGCGTGGTGAAGACTCCTGACACCTCAGCAGGGCACACACAAATGCCAACAGGGAAGAGCTGGGAACGTTCCCTGGGAGCAGAACATCACAGGGGCTTGGTGAGACAGATGTGGCAAGAAAAAAGGGAGAGCCTGGAAAAAGGGAATAGTGCAGAATTTCTATCCATCAAGGATGGATGTGTAAAGATGAACACAGAGCAAAGCACAAACACAAAGAGGAAAATCAAGCAGACCAAGGAAGAAATGAGTTCTGACTAGATGGATAAGCCTAGGAAAATATAAATCTGTCTGTCCAGGAAAGCCTTGATTAAGGCAGTGGGACAGAGAGGGGAATGCCAGGTGATACATGAGATGGCTGAACTGTTCAGCACCTTTGTGTTTTAAATATTTACAGAAGTGTTCACTCTAACCAGATTACAGTTGGGAACAGGAGGCTCAGAGCAAGAACAGAATAATGGAGAAAAACAGAGCATGGGAATATTCAAATTGCCAAAAACAAATAAAGATTCAAATGAGGAACCAGTCACAGTCATCTCCAGCCTCAGAAAACACAGGCACAGGTGAGGTCCTCGTGGAGAGGAGCAGGGGGAAGCACAGCCTGTGGCATTAAAAGGCAGTAGGGAAATCCACTGACTTTGATGCCTGAAGAGATCCAGAAGGAATTATTACACAGCATATGTTAAACCTCTCAAGGATAATAAATGATAAGGGGTAGGCAGCAGGGATTTGCCAATCATCCAACAAACTGAACCAATGCAATGTCCATCAGTGATGGGGGTCTGGCCCAGCTGGAAACAGGAAGCAGTAGGGATGGTACAGCTTGGCTTCCATGGGTTTTTGGAATGTCCCATGGGAATGCTCCTCAGGAAACAGCTGATGGGGCACCATCCCAGCTGGTTAAAGCACTCAGGGTGGGGCTGCTCAGGTGCTGCCAGCCTGGGCAGCTGTGGTCAGCGAGGTCCTGTCAGGTCTGTCTTGGGGCAGGTCCTGGTCAATATTTTCATTGACCACAAGGTTGATGGAGCAGTGATCATGCTTATAAAATGCTGAATTAAAAACACATCACAGAGGGCTGCAACTGCTTCAAAGGACATGAGCAGAATGTAAAATAAAACTCAACTGCTGAGAAATTACTGGGAATGGGTGACGTGCAGTTCAGTAAAGACAAATGCAAAGCAGGCGACCTGCAATGCACCACCCTGGTGCAGAGATTCTGCCTGGGGCCCAGTGCCACTGCTGGGTGCTCTGGTGGTGCCTGGTCTGGCTGCCTTCTGCACCTGAGCAGCCCCACCTCAGGAGATGCTGACAAGCTTAGTTAGAACTTTGAAAAATATGAGCTGCAAGAAGGGGAGGAACAAATCAAATCTGGGTCTGGCAGAGTGAAGCCTGGGCAGGGATATGAGAACAGCCTCCTACAAAGCAAAAAACTGCTAGACAGAGATTAGTGATCACCTATTCTCAGGTCTACCGAGGGTGTTTTTTTGAGTAATTGGCTTAATTTGCATCTAGAGAGATTTAGGGTGGATTTAGATATTGCAAGGAGATTTTCCTTGTGCCACATGATGATGCATCAAAGGCTGGCTGGGATGTAGGTGTTCCAAAGCTCCTTGCAGCCCCAGTGCTGGGGCTGCCAGGCCCTCTGGAGTGTGCTGGGGTTCCTGGGAGGACACCCCTGCTGAGCCAGGGCCAGGCAGGGGGTGCTGGGCAGAGCCACCCCGAGTGGAGGGGTGAGGGGAGGCAGTGGGGGCTCCTGTCCTGATCCCCAGCACCTGCTGCCTCCCTGCCCTGGCAGAGGGAGGTCCTTTCCTTGTGCCAGAGGGTGGAAGCTGCTCTGGTGAGCTGTGCCACTGAATGGGAAAATCAGCTCCATGAGCTCCAGTTGTCCCCTTTGTGCTACATCACTCTGCCTCTCCTCTCCTCTCCTCTCCTCTCCTCTCCTCTCCTCTCCTCTCCTCTCCTCTCCTCTCCTCTCCTCTCCTCTCCTCTCCTCTCCTCTCCTCTCCTCTCCTCTCCTCTCCTCTCCTCTCCTCTCCTCTCCTCTCCTCTCCTCTCCTCTCCTCTCCTCTCCTCTCCTCTCCTCTCCTCTCCTCTCCTCTCCTCTCCTCTCCTCTCCTCTCCTCTCCTCTCCTCTCCTCTCCTCTCCTCTCCTCTCCTCTCCTCTCCTCTCCTCTCCTCTCCTCTCCTCTCTCATTCTTTTTCTGCTGCACCCCTCCTGCATCTTTCATCTTCTCCATCCCTCCAGCTGTGCTCCTCCTCCTTTCTAGTCTCTCGCTCTTTATTCCATTTTGTCTCACACCAGCTCTTTAATTCAGCAGCTCGGCATTTCCATTTGAATTGCTCTCCTGCCTCCATGCAGGACAGGAGCAGAGCCAGGGGCTGCATCCTGTCCCAGCCCCACCTTCGGGGGTGTCCCATGGCTGGTGCTGGCTGTCCCCAGCCCATTCCCATTCCGTGGCAGGATGTCCCCAGGCTGTCTGCACTGCTGGGACAGCAGAGCTGGGCACAGATCCCTCCCAGAGCAGCATCACCGGCAGAGGGGCTGAGTGCTCCCCGTGGGGCTGAGCACCACTCCCAGGGCACCTGCAGGGTACCAGGCACACAGATCTGTGCCACCTGTGCCCATCCATCCCCATGGGCCAGCCCGGGATCCCCCCTGGCCAAGGCACAGGGTGAGTGTGGTGAGGAGGGAGCTCTGCTGAGGGCTGTGGGAGCATGCCAAGGGTTTTCCAGCAGGGTTCTGGGAGCAAAGCTCTGCTCTCACCAGGGCACTGCAAACCCAGGGGATCCCTGGGCTCTGAAGCTCCCCCAGTGCAGGAACCTCCCCAGCTCTGCACAGACCCTCGGACCAGCCACTGGGGTCTGGCAAAGTCTGCTCCTTCCCAAGGACCATCTGCACAAATTCCTGCTCATCTGGCTGCTGAGGTTGATGTTTTGGGGCAAACTGGCTCTTTCCTGCAGTTCCACAAGGCCCTGTGAGCATGATGCCCTGGTCTGTGTGAGGCATCAGAATCTCTGCTGGCTTGTCCAGGCTGAAGCAGAGGAGGTGTGTGTTCTCCAGGGAGCACCTCACCATGTCCTGCTCTCCCAGAGCCATGCTCTGCCCTCCAGGCACCATCACAGCCACTGGTTTTCCACCAGAGGCACCAGCTGGGCACCAAGGCTTTGGTGGAACCATCCCTGCTGGAGCCCTTGGCAATGGCCTTTTAGGAAGTTTTACCTTGTTTCAACCTGAATATTTGAACTTTGCAGTGGAGAATCTTTTGGCCAGATTCTACCATCTTTACCCATTTTCAAAACACACAGGCTGTGGCAACCACATGGGTTGGGGTTGCTCTTCCTCTGCAGTGTGCTCAGTCTCACCAGGACCCTGCCCAAGCAGAGGGCATGGCATTAGCCCTCCCAGAGCCAGGCTCTTGGCCTGAGAGCTTGTGTGTCTCCCAAACGCCCTGTCCCACATCCCTGAATTCCCTTCTTGCACAGCAGCACATGTGAACATCCAGCAGAGCTGGTCTGGGACCCGCTGGGACAGCTCCACTCCTGCCCTGGCCCTACTGGGGCTTCCCCAGCTGGAGAATGGAGAATGGAGAGCCAGGAAATCCCATCCTGTGACATCCATGGATATCAGAGGCTCTGTAGTGAAAGTGCCCAAGACCAGAACTATTTCCTGGTGCATGTTCCCCAAGGTCCCTTGGGAGGCAGGGCTGGGGTGCAGACCTGTGAGCAGATGGCTGCTCACCCTCCCCACCTCCTCCTGCCTTCTCTAGAGGCTCCCTTGTGTGCTCAGCCTCACGAGGTCTGCCTCTCTCCCTTCCAGTGTTACAGCCTGACCAGGATAAATGGGATTTACACACAGGCCAAGAGCTTCCAGCCTCCCAGGCTGTTCCTTTCCCCCTCCACCAGGTACCAGTTAATGGTTAACCTCCAGGAGTTTTCCTGGCAAACAGGGAGCCCTTCAACATTCTCTTTCACCTCCTGGTTAAAGAAAAACCAAGAGGGCCAGTTGTTATCTGAGGAGCTTCTCTCTGTGCCAGGTGGAACCAGTGCCCACTTTGCAGCTGCTTGGCCGGTGCAGGAGCAGCTCCAGCCTCAGCTGTGGCACACGGCAGAAGGGGGGCCAGGTTCACTTAGAGGACAGAATCATGGAATAACAGAATGATTTGGGTTGGAAGGGACCTTGAAGACCATCTCATTCCACCCCTGCCATGAGCAAGGACACCTTTCTGCAGTCCAGGTTTCCCATCCCTTGCACAACATCTCAACCCCACAAATGAATTTTCAGTAACATCCAATCAAACAGAATATCCACAGATCCCTCGTAGAGTGTTTCTTTTAGGATCTATGGGAGTGCTTTTCCAAAACACTGGACTTTAAATGAAGCCTTTCTAGCTCTAGCAACCAAGATGGAGGGTCTTGGGTTGATGGAGTTCAGGTGTAGCTGAAGATGGGGCGTCCTGCAGGGACATCACTGTTTGTCCTCAGGAAAAGGACCCCATTGGGCTGGGAATCAGAATTCCATCTGTCTCCTTCTCCAGGGGCAGAGGGAGTGGGAACAGGGCTGGCACTCTGATGTACTCAGGGAGCCTCAAACCCTTTCCCATGGATTCAAATTCACTCCAGTGTCCAGGCAGCTGGTGCTGGGACAGCGGGCTGGGTGGGCACAGGTCTCCACTTGATGTGTCCAGAAGCAGAGCTGGTGCCCAGGAGTTGAGGTGTCTGAAAGAGGGTCAGGTTCTGCTGGTGACAGAGCCAAGGGGAAGGACACTTCGTGGCCTTGGCTGTGTTTCACTGGTGGCCATTGGTGGCCCATGCCAGGGGGCTGGAATTAGAGGGTCTTTAAGGACCCTTCCCACCCAAACCATTCCATGATTCTGTGGACAAGCCATGGACACGTGGTGCCCCTGGGACCCGTGAGCAGAGGGGCTGGTGTTGCCCTTGGGTGACAGAGCCGTGTCCCTTCAGGCTGGGCTGGGGTGTGACAATAGCACCTGATTCCCATCCTCTCTGCCATGATGGCAAAAGCAAACAGGCAGACGGGTTTTGCACTTGGGTTGTTAAATTTTCATGGCAATTTAGCAAGGCTGGTTGAGAGTCATTTTCCAGCTGATTTCAGTTCCTTTGAGCTGCTCCTGGGCTGCAGGGCCTGGGCTGCAAATGTGACAGCAGGGAGCTGCTGCTTTGCTGCTCAGAGCCTTGTCATGGAAAAAGGCTGGTCTGGGAAAGGGTGTTATCAGCATTTGATAAGAGATGATAATGCTAATTTTGGTCCTAAAATCTTTCCTTAATAGAAATGAAGTGCTCGTATTTATCCCAGCAATTACAGCCACAAAGAGCTCACACAGGCAGGGAACATCCACCTTCTGCAGCTGAGGTTTCCATGGATCATGGCTGCTAATCCTAACAGCGCTTTGTGAAGGAAATTCTGCCTTTGGAGGATAAATCAGCACCAAGCTGTCAGAAATTGGGCCCTGTTCTCCTGTGGAATCCCAGAGTATTGGAATGGTTTGGGTTGGAAGGGACCTTGAAGCGCATCCAGTGCCATGGCAGGGACACCTTCCCCTGTCCCAGGCTGCTCCAAGCCCCATCCAGCCTGGCCTTGGGCACTTCCAGGGATCCAGGGGCAGCCCCAGCTGCTCTGGGCACCCTGTGCCAGGGCCTGCCCAGCCTCACAGGGAACAATTCCCTCCCAATATCCCATCCATCCCTGCCCTCTGGCAGTAGGAACCATTCCCCCTTGTGCTGTCACTCCAGGCCCTTGTCCCAAGTCCCTCTCCAGCTTTCTTCAGGGAGGGACTCTGAGGGATGGCAGGACAGGCTCCCCACATCTGTCCTGAGGGTGGGTGTCTCACCAGTCCCTCTGACCCATCTGCCTTTTGTGCCAGCAGGAGCAGGTGGCAGAACATGGCTCTGCTCCAGTGTCAGCTGAGTCTGGCGTTCAAGGGCTGACATTTCCAGTGGTATTTCTAAGGATGCCTAAGAGCTTTTGCCAGAAAATATCCCTTCTGAGGTGTCAGGTCTAGCTGGGCCCGTGCATCCCGGGCTGATCCCTGATCCTCGTGCAGTGCAGCTGTGGGCAGTGTGACACACTGGGGTGTCACCATGGCTGTCCCAGGCTGTGCTCACTGCTCACAGATCCATTTCCCAGCAATAAGGAGTGTTTTCCATCCCGCTCCATCCCCTGCAGCACAACAAAGCGCAGCCCTTGCCTCAGCACAGCTCAGCAGCCGCTTTCCCCAGCACCAGGCACTGACCTTCTCCTCTGGCCAAACCCTGCGTGTCTGCAGGGCCTGCAGGGGCTGGGGAGCAGTGCCAGCCGTGGAGTGAGGAGCCAGATGGTGCTGGAGGAGGGCACCAGCCTGGGCTGTCCTCCCCTGGTGACCTGTGAGGGTCAGTCACCTGTGACCAGCGCCAGGCAGGTGGGTGAGGGAATGTGCCTCATAGGCAAAGCACCGAAGCTGAGGGGGCAGGATGGATTCCCCAGGGCTCCCACAAGCCAAGTGGTTCATGCCAGGAGGAAATCCCTGGTGGTTCTGTGCTGGTGTTTATGTCCAGGGCTCACCTGGGCCTGTCCACGTGAGCACCTCCAGCGCTAGTCTGGCAGTGCTGCCCACCGCTGATAGCCACTGGCCACCAGCTCCCTGGTCTCAGGCCTGGAGAGAGGGCACTGCTTCCCTCCAGAACAGGTCAGGCACACGTGTTAAGGGTGCTGAGGCCCTAAGCCAGGAGCCCTCTAGGCTGAGTTACTCTCAGGGTACATCCCAAGGGCCGAGGTGGGGATGGACACCCCTCAAACACTGGTTTTGCTGGGGAGATATGCACACAGTGGAGTGGCTCCCCCTGGACCCAGTGGCCACTGGCACTGGGGATCTCCAGCTGTGTCACTGTGCAACACAGGAGCACGTCCCTAAAGCAGCCAGCTGGTCCAGGAATCAGCTTTGGCTGGTGGTCCCTGTGCCCCCAGCTGCAGCAGGGCCCTCAGGGCTCCTCTCCAGGCTCCAGCACCTCAGAACTGTGATCAGAGAGGGTCTGACCCACACAGGTGCTGAGTATCCACATTCCTCCCCAAAGGGACTGCCTGGAGTGTTGCTGAGCCCGTGTGCCACCCAAGCACTGAGCTTCCCAGCCCTTCCCACTGGCATTTGGGGCAGGACCAGGGCTCAGGAGAGGTTTGGTGCCTTGCCCAGTGCACCCTGTGCCAAGGGCACGTGGCCCCTTGGCTTCTGCCAGCACTGAGGGCTCCGTGGCTCTGGTCCTTCCCCTTCCCTGTGCTCAGCTGCCATCCCATGGGGCTGGGGCAGCTCTGGTGAGCCCTGCACTCTCTGCAAGGGGTCAAACAAGACCACGGTGACCACAGGAGCCCTGGCCAGGGAGCAGAGCTAGCACCACAGGCCACTTCCCCTCTCCTGACTTCTGGACCCATCCACCAGCAGCAGCTGAAGCTGGCAGGGGTTGGAGGTCTCAGCACCACAAATAAATACCCTGAAAAGAAGCTCCCACCATCAAGCCTGGTCCTGTGCTGCTGGGAGAGGCTCCAGCTGGGCGCTGGACATCCCCAGCAGGGGCTGGCTCTGCACAGATCTTTATTTTCTAAATATTATTCATGACCCTGTATGTGATGAGTAGTAACAAGGCTGGGATCTTGCTGTGTGCTGCTGCAAGGGTGCCTGGGCCAGGGAAATGGGCTGTGGAGCGTTGGAAATGCTCTCACAGCACGTGAGGGGCTGAGCCCTGGCAGCCCCAGGGACGCTGCTCTCGCTGCCCTCAGCCACAGGGTCGGGGGCAGCTCGTGCCAGAGGCTGCAGTGGATGTTGCTTGGAGTCCAGGGAAGCAGGAATCTGGGAGAAAACAGGGTTTGTTTCCCCAGTACTGACTTCTCAGCTCAGCTGTGGGCTTGTGTTGCTGTGTCTCAGGGGAGTGGCAGCCCTGTGCAGAAGCTGCTCTTGTCCCGTGACATTCGTGGGGGGAGGCCGGAGGTGCTGTGTCCTCGGTGGAACCTCACTGAGGACCTGACCTCCCATTTCTTGTGCTGCTTGTGGGCCTGGGCCCCACAGGGAGACACACCACGGGCCAAGGGTGCAGGAGAGGGAGGCTCAGCACAACCCTGGAGCACCAAGAACATCCTGCCAGGGGCTGGGGTGGCCAGACCTGGGGAGAGGGGAGAGCAGAGCTTTTCCAGGTTCAACACACTGAGGAGCCACCTCCAGGCTGGGCCCAGGGATGTCTGGGATGGAGACAAGAGTGGGGAGATGATGGCACAGCTCTGTACCAGCCCCAGCACTGTACCAGCCCCACATGCCAGGGACCCGGAGGCTCAGGGGTCAGAGTGAAGGTGCAGAGCTCCCTGCTGCATCCTGCCCGTGGATCCCAGTGGTCTGATGGTCCTGGTGGCACAGCCAGGGCTGGGCTCTGGTTTAGTCCCTGTGGTGCCCTCCTGCCCCAGCAGTGGGGCAGAGCCAGGAATGGGGACCCAACCAGGAGCCTCTCACTGGGAGTTTGGCTGCAAATCCTCTCTGGAAGGGATGGCTGTAATTCAGCAATCCTGGCTCAGGCTTTTCCTGTTAACTTCCCCCAGGCTGCCAGATGCTCATGGCCAGCATGTCCAGCAGGGAGGGACTGTCCTGCCACACCTTCCCAGGCACTGGAAGCAGGAAGGTCAGATGAACTGCCCAGGGCTCAGTTCCCAGGGGCCCCCCACCCCATCAGGGTTAGGCCATTTGGGACCAAGCCCTGTGTCCTAGGCCAGGACAAGTGTCCCATCAGGCTGGGGGACACAAGTCCCTTGGAGAGGGCAGGACTGAGGCTGTTCTCCCAGGACTGGGAGGCAGCTGGGAAGGGACTGGGAGGAGGGCAGGCATGGGGAGTGATGCCGGGGGCCAGCCAGCCATCAGCCCCCACCCTGCCTGCTCCAGACAGAGCAGGGATGGAGGGAGCACGAACAGCTCCTGCTCTTGGCACTTGCAGGTCCCCTCCAGTGACAGCAGAAGCACTGATCCAGCTGGGTCTGGATCTAGCTGATCCAGGGTTCCTGGTGTCCTGGTGCTCCCTGCTGCTGGCTGGGTGTCAGGGAGAGGCTCTTCTGTCCTGAGAACTGCAGAGCTCCAGTTTCCATCAGACAGGGGCCAAAGGCTGACACTCGAGAGGGCTGGGACACAGCAGGAGGGGCTCAGCATCTGGAGAGTACCTGGGACTGAGGGGGAGTGAGATGGGTGCCCATGGAGGGGAGACACTGCCTGACCTACCCGTGCCCTTCCTGCTGCACTGACAACAGCAGTGGGATCGTGGATCCTGGGAAAACACAGGAGACCTGGTTTTTTGTATGCAGGGAAGGCTGGCCCACCCTATAGCTCCACTTGGGACACTGAGATCTGTTTCTGCCCAGTCTCTGGGTGAATTTCTGGCATTTTCTGAGACATTTGCTGAGAGATGGGAACCATGTGAATCCTGCATCCAGACCCAGGAGTACCATGGCAACATGCAGACCTCAGTCCAGGGTGTTTAGCACCAAATGTGGCTTCAGCAGAGGTTCTTGTAAGCTGTTCAGCCCTCCCCATTTGCTAATCCCAGACCAGAGACTTCTTTCTTCTACCTGGCAAATCCTTGCAGCACAGCCCTCATCCAGCCCTGGTGGTTTTGTTTTTGTATCCAGGGGGAAACTTTTCCTGGATTCAGTTCATTCAGCAGAGATCCCAGGAAGGGATTGTAACCACACTGGACCACATTGGACCATATTGTAACCACAATAACCACTGATTGCTTTGAAGATACTGGAGGTTATACTGCTTGTTGTGATCCACATCCCTACAACTCCTCTGCCTCTCTGCATCAGCAGACAAGGGAATCATCTCCACCTCTTTCCCAGGTATGGAACCCAGATAGGAAGCACAAACTGCTGGGGTCCCTTGGGAAAGAAAGTATTGATCTTCCTACAGCCATCCCAAATCCTCCCTGTGTGAAACTGAGCCTCAAGTGTGTCTTAAACGCACAAACATTTACAGTCATCAGGTATGAACCTGAAAGAGGCCCTTGAGAGATGACAGCCCAGCCTGGGGCAGAGGAACCTGCCTGGCAGAAGGGTGACCTCCAGCTCCCTGGGTTTCCCCAGGAGAATGCCCACAGAGATGTGTGGGAGCCTCAGGACCCAGCGTGGGAAGAGGCTCATTCGAGCACTCTGCAACCTGACACGCGCTGCAAGACCCAGTAATTAGGCTGATAATTAGAGCTAAATGATGGCTGGGATGCTGCTTGTGGAGTGGAGGTCATTAACTTCCTTAGGCTGTGGCCAGGTGACCATCACTCCTCAGTGTCCCCCCACAGGCCAGCTCAGCCACCAGTGCTGTGGGACTCTGGGGGACAATTCTCCAGGCTTGGCTGTGCAGGCAGCAGCAGTTCCACATGGCTTGGGGACTTTTCCACCTAAGCAGCTCCTTAGATCTTTCTTGACTCTCTCTTGATTTATCTTCTGCCATTCCAGCTTTTAGCTTTCCAATTTTCCTGCCTTTCATTGAACCACTGAGTCACTGAGGTTGGAAAAGACTCCAGAATCATCAAGTCCAACCACTCACCAGCACCACTGTGGTCATCACTAAACCTCAAGGTGCCACAGTCCCCCTTTTGAACACTTCCAGGGATGGAACCTCTGGTGCTGTGCCCAGCAGGGTTAGAAGCCAAGATTTTCACATGGTCACTTAGCTCTGTGTGGTGGGACACTGGGGGCTGTATCTGCTCATCTCAAATATCTCAAATCCACAGCTCTTAATAGAAAAATCCATACAGTCTGGAGATGTTTGCACTGAGAAGGAAGAGCTCATTCAGCAGAAAAGGTTATGCAGGACAATGTCAGGTTCTGGGGCAGAAATGCCACTTTCTGCTGGTGCAGTCCCCCAGGTCGGTGGGGGGACTGGGGGTCCTGGGGTTCTGGCTGTAATTGGCACTGCAGCCTCCTCTGGGGCTGCTGAAGCTGAAGGACACAGGACAGGCAGTGGTGAGGAGCATCCTTCTCACCAGGGCATGAGGGACACAGGAGCTGAGAGGATGAGATGTCACCCAGAGGGGTGACGTTGGCAGGGTGGGTTCAAGGAGCAAATGCCACCACATCCACTCCTCTCTTCACACCTTGTTCTCCATCTGTCCCTGCCCTCTCTCTTGGGGGTTCAGCTGGGAGGCCTTAGCTGCTCTCAGGGGACAGGCTGGTGTCCCTCATCTGTGCTCAGACCCTGCCACCTCCAAGCTGGCAGTTATTAAGCTGTTAGAGCCTTCCCTTAAATCAGAGCATGGCAGACCTGTGCCAGGGGCTCCCTCAGGAGAACTGCGCTTTCCTGGCAGCCTCAGGATGGGAAGACAGGGGATATCCCATTGCTCTGCCTGGCACAGTCTGGGACACAGGTTTGGCATCCCCACACAGGATGGCACTGCTGCTCTGCAGGGGTGCTGCAGGATTCCATCCCGCTGGTCAGTGCAGGAAGCCTGGCTAAGGAGGGAGCACATCCAGTGGGCTCAGGACCCACACCAGGGGCTGGAACTGCTGCTGGAGCAGGACCTGCCCAGCCCTTCCTCATCCCTCACACCCCACAGCACAGCAGGAACCCCTTGCCAATATTGTCACTCTCTCCTGCCCCCAGCTCTGCTGCAGCACCAGTGCTCTTCTGGTTACAGCTGTGCTGGGTGGCATCAAGGACCCCACACTCTGCCCTGGGTCTCAGGGACAAATATTCCTTCCTCCCAGTGTCCCAGGGGTGCTCCAATGCTTCCCACTGCAGTCCTCCTACCTGCAAGGCAGCAGGTGGGATGTGTCCTAACTGTGACACGGGTCATGAATCTCTTTGATAAATTAAAAAAATGCATTTCCTGCCCTTTTAGTCCTATTTTTCCACCATGTGCATAACTATCTACAACTCTGTGAAGGCCAGGCACTGACAGCATTTGGGGAGAAGGTCCTTGGGAACCACTGGGAAGGGAAGGATGAAGGCAGTGGGATGTCTGCTCATCCCCCAAGGCTCCAGGACTCCAGACATGCAGGGATAATAAGGGCTTGATTACCAGATCTGGTGATGGTCCCTGATGACATCTGTTCCAGGGACTCCTTTGAGCTTCAGATCCCACTCAAACAGCCCAGAGGAAAATGGCATCAAGAGCTGGAAATGTTTTCTTTGGGTGGACACATTTTCCTGAGCTCCCCAGCGTTCCCACCACCCAAAGGTGTGAAGGGCAGGAGGTGCCCAGGAGCTGCAGCAGCTGTGTCCCCTCTTCTGTGGGGTGCCAACCCCTGCCCATGGGCACCCCCAAGCTCCTGTGGGGGGTTTTGCTGAGGAGCCGAGGAGCACACAGGGAGCATCTCACTGATCCCAGCTGGCAGCCAGCTCCCCGAGCTGCACAAAGGGCCTTTTCATGCCCTGCATAAACAAGCAAGAGGCATGAAAGGTTGTTATCGCAGAGCATCAGCAGCAGCAGCAGCTCAGGCGGGGATTCCCAAAATAACCTCTTCCCAAAAGGCACAGATGCACACCCCTTTTTCCGTGCTGCTGGGATTTATGGAATAAAGGCTTTGGGTGCTCCTCTGGAGAGCCCAAGCTCTGTCCCCCTGTGCCAGGCAGGGCTTCCTTCACCTCAACACAGCCCTGCTCCAGCTCCTGCTGCATCTCCGTGTCCATCAGTGCCATGGAGTGCAGGGATGGCTGATGGCTGCAGATGGGCCTTCCAACACCAGGGTTGTGAGAGCTGACTGCTCTGGGCTTGGAAAGTGGAACTCCAAGAGCTCCAAGGTGCTCCTCCTTGCAGGAGATTTGTTTCCACAGCTGCACCCTGGAGCTGGGCCCCAAGCTGCACTGCTCTTATCTATGTCCTTCATGAAGAGCAGGTTTCCATGTAGAAATAAATTCCAGAGGCACTGCTGGAGGATGTGCTGATCTTCTTTGCTTTCCTCCCCATACGCCAGGCCAGAGTCACTGCAGAGGTAAATTGGGAGGGGAAAACTTGCTGGAATGAAAGAGCTTGGAGGGTCTCAAGGAGATAGAGTCATAGACCCAGACTGGTTTGGGTTGGGTTGGAAGGGACCTTAAAGACTACACAGTCCCACCCCTGCCATGGCAGGGACACCTTCCCCTGTCCCAGGTTGCTCCAAGCCCCATCCAGCCTGGCCTTGGGCACTTCCAGGGATCCAGGGGCAGCCCCAGCTGCTCTGGGAACCCTGTGCCAGGGCCTCAGCACCCTCAGAGGGAACATTTTCTCCTAACAACCAATCTAAATATCTGCTCTTTTAGTTTAAAACCATTTCCCCTTGTCATGTCACCATCTGCCTATGTAAAAAGCTGCTCTCCCTCATTTTTATAAGCCTAAAACACTGGAAAGAGCTCCAAGCTCTTCTCTTCCCCAGGTGAACACGCTCAGCTCTCCCAGCCTGTCCCAGAGCTGAGGGGCTCCAGTCCTTGGAGCATCTCTGTGGCCTCCTCTGGACTCACTCCAGCAGCTCCAAATCCCTCTTCTGTTGGGTCCCCAGAGCTGGAAGCAGCTCTGCAGGTGAGGTCACACCTGAGTGGGCAGAGGGGCAGAATCCCCCCTCACCTCTGCCCACTCCCCTTTTGATGCAGGATGTCTCCCTGGGCTGCTAAAAATCTGGCAAAAGCTTGATGCCCAAATGAACCGTGAAACATCTGCCAGCCCTTTGCAATTTATACCAGTCCTCATTTATTTGTGCTTTTTGTGTTGTTTCAGGTTGATTCTGCTGGACAATGGGAATCTGGTCAGGACATCCTCACTTGGGTTGCAAAAATTACCTCACTCTCCAAAGAGGGAGATTTTTCCATGGAGCTCCCAGGGCTCACAGGTCCCTCTGCTCACACTGACATTGCAGGAGGCTCCAAGGTTTCCCTTGTGCACCTGTGGAAAACTGGGCTGGACACTGGACAGTGGACAGGCAGAAGGGCAGCCCCACCAGCTGAGTGGTGGTTGCATTTGGGGTTTAAAACAGCTGTGTTTTCTGGAAATGTGTTAAATTCATCTGAAAACAATACCCGAACAAATGGCAGCTCCTTTAAATGTCTTTAAATTTCTTGAAATATCTTTTAATTTTCAGTTAAGTTCCTGGAGACCTTGTAAAATTTACACTTCCTTAGTGTTTACTGGGGGAAAAGAGAAGTTTTGCTGTCCCCTCCCTGCCCAGCCCATCTGCCATGTGTGGTATTTCCATTACTGCAGCAGGAGTTGGGATGCAGGAAAGCTCATTTATCAGTTACTGGATAGCCAGGAGTGTCCAGCACAGCTGGGGTCACCAAGAGCTCACAGGGGATTATTTTGCCAGGAAAGCTCTTTCCCTCAGCAGGCAGAGGTGCATTTTCCATGCCTTCAGGACTGGTGGAGAGCTTCATGCTTTAGCTTGGGTGTCAGGGGAAGGCAGGCTGGGTTGTTTGCACCAATGTGAGAAGCAGAGTGAAGGAAGGATTCACTGGGGAAATCTGTTCTATACATTCTTCTTCCAGCTCCTTGGCTTCCCAAAGGGAATGTTACATCCCAAGGGGGCAGTGACATTAAAGATATCTGTGCTCAGAATGCTGCCAATGCAGTCACCCACTGACTTACCTGACCCAAATTCACTTAAAAGGGTGAATCAACATTTACATTTCCCAGATTTTCCTTTGGAGTGTGACAGAGCCCCCTGAGCAGCCATCACTGTTTTCCCTTTGAAGGCCTGGAAGATGAATGCAGGCAGTCACAGCAGCTTGCACACAACTGCAATTATTTTTATCGACAACACAGTGCAGATTTTCTCCTGTATAAATTCCCTACAAATTCACACCAGTCGTGTCCCATGCAGCAAATGCTGTCCCTTGCAGGGCAGCCACCCCAGCACCAAGCAAAGCTCCTCTCCAGCACTGCCCATTAAGGCTGTGCAGCAGTGGAAGGTTGGAAGGGAAAGCTGTGCCTGCACAGGGGATCTCAGCAGCCAGCTGGAATATTTATTTGTAAATGAATGCCCTCCTCAAGTTTGCTCCCATGCAGTGGGGTGTTTCTTTTTCCAAGAGGTTCCTGCTATTTACCCAACTTTCCAGCTGGGCTTCTCCTCGGCACAAAGCGGCAGGACCTGCCTGAGTTTGTACAGTGAGTCAACAGCTCAGCAGGGGATTAGAGCCCACAATCCTGCTGGCATCGCTGCCTTGGCTCGAACCACTGGACCATGCAGCCTCATTTTGTTCCTGGTACTCTCTGCTGGTATGTGGTTTGTCAGGGAAAAAGCCTCAGTGTGGCTAATAAAGGAGGCACTTTCTAAAGCATTGAAACAAAGCCCAGCCGTGGTGCTGAGGGGTCCGGCTCCCTGGAGCACTGGGAAGTACAGGTTTCCCTGGGGCACTGGGAAGCACAGGTTTCCCTGGGGCACTGGGAAGCACAGGTTTCCCTGGAGCACTGGGAAGCACAGGTTTCCCTGGGGCACTGGGAAGCACAGGTTTCCCTGGAGCACTGGGAAGCACAGGTTTTCCTGGGGCACTGGGGAGGAGGCTGAGGAGCAGCACCCAGAGGCAGCTGGCACAGAGCCCTGGCACCCCCCACTGCCAGACAGGTGACCGTGTGCTGACACGTTGTGACTGCCTGGCTGCAGGGCACAAGCAGAGGCAGCCAGCTTGGAGCTGTTCTGCTGGGAAGGGTCCCCCAGCCTTCCTCACACCATGGAGGCTTTTTCTGTCCCTCACACCAGGAGTCACCGAGGGCAGCTCTGCCACCAAGTAAGGGAGCAAAGGCAGGCACTGCAGGGCAGTCAGGGCACGAGGCGATGTTGGGAGCCCTGCACGATGTACTTGAGCAGAGGGCACTGGGAACTGAGCTGGGAGCCACCACAGGCTCTGGGAATGGGGAAACCAGACCTGGTGCTGGGCTGGCACCTCCCTCCAGCCTTCACTGCTCAGTGTCTGCCAGACAGGGGGACAGAGAGGGCTGAGTGTGCAGCCTCTCTGTGCCCATCTGTGAGAGCCAAGCCCATACTCAGGGGTTATACTGAGAGCAGAGTGGCCACTGCATCCCTGCTGAGCATCCACTGCATCCCTGAGCATCCACTGCATCCCTGCTGTGCATCCACTGCATCCCTGTTCATCCAGTGCATTTCTGATCATCCAATGCATCCCTGCTGTGCACCCACATGTGCCCATGCATTCCCTTCGTCCGTGCTGTGGCTGCACGCACACCTTGAAGAACAATAACTTCCCCTTTCCATCTACATCTCTTGAGGGGGCTGCTTGCCCTGGCACCCGCAAAATGCACAAGTCTGCTCAGCTGCTGATGTGGAGATCTCCCGGGCCCGGCTCACGGGTGGGCAGCCCGGCATCCCCGGGAGCTGCGGGTCCCGCCGCACGTCCTGCATGGGGTGACAGAGGAGGCTCAGCGGGGTGAGAGTACTGAAAGTACCGGGTGCCTCCGCGGGACCCCGCCTGGGCCGGGGGGCGTCAGGCGCGACGTGGGAGGGGAGAGGGGACACCCGCGGGGGCCCTCGGTGCCCCGGGGACGAAGGGAGCCCCGGTAAGGCCCGGGGGCGGCTCCCGCGGCGGAGGCGGTGCGGGGCGGGAGCGGTGCGGGGGCCGTGCGGGGCGGGGCGGGCGGGGCGGTGCGGGGCCGTGAGGGCGGTGCGGGGCCGTGAGGGCGGTGCGGGTCCGGTGCGGGGCGGTGCGGGGCGGTGCGGGAGGTGCGGGGCCGTGAGGGCGGTGCGGGCCGTGAGGGCGGTGCGGGCCGTGCGGGCGGGGCCGTGAGGGCGGTGCGGGGCCGTGAGGGCGGTGCGGGCCGTGCGGGCGGGGCCGTGAGGGCGGTGCGGGGCGGTGCGGGGCCGTGAGGGCGGTGCGGGCCGTGCGGGCGGAGCCGTGAGGGCGGTGCGGTCGGTGCGGGCGGTGCGGGCCGTGCGGGCGGGGCCGTGAGGGCGGTGCGGGGCGGTGCGGGGCCGTGAGGGCGGTGCGGTCCCGCCCCTCCGCAGCGCCGCACCGAGCCCGGCCCGCCCCGCGCTGCGCCGCGCCCGCCGCTCGGCGGGGCACAGCGGGGCACAGCGGGCACGGGCGGGGCACGGAGCGGACACACCGGCGGGCAGCGGCGGCGGCCGCGCCCCGCACGCGGCGGCGGAACGGAGCCGGGCACGGCCGAGCGGGCAGAGCCGAGGTGAGCGGCCGGGCCGGCCGGGGAGGTGCGGTGGAGCGCGGCCGGGCGGCCCCAGGTGCTGCGAGGCGCCTGCGAGGGAGAGGCGGGCAGGGCTGCAGCCCCGGGGAAGCCGGGAGAGCTGCCCCGAGCCGGGCCTTCCCTCGCCGGCAGCGGTGCATCCCGCTCCGCGTCCTGCCGGGATGCTGCGGGCGGGGTACGGGCCGGGTCCCCGCGGGGCTCCGGGGAGCGCAGCCGAGCGCGGGGAGGCGGCAGCCGCGTCCTGCGGGAGGGATGAGGCGACCCCCGGCATCCGCAGCCCTGGGGACCCGCAGCCCTGGGGATCCGGAGCCCCGAGCTGCGGCAGCGCATTGAACTGCCGGGCTGTGATTTGAGGGAGACGATTTACATTAGAGGGAGAATGTGGAGAGAGCCAGGAACAACTTGGAATGGGTCCTCGCATATTTCTGTGGTTATTTTTGGAGTACCGTCATATGGCAGGAGGTGGGCTCTGGAGGTATCCTTGAGCTCAGCATTTTCTCCACAGGCTGGTTACCCGGGAGATTGTACTAGAGGACCTGCGTGGCCCTTTCCCCATCAGTGGTTTCTGTATTTCCCATCACTTTTCTCTGGCTCTTTCCCGGGGTATTGTTCACTCCGGCGTGCCCGGCCCTCAGCCTGTCTCGGTGGGGACTCTCCTGTGGGCAAACAATGGTCTGGGTGTGCTGGCTGGGCAGTCTCGGTGTGCTGCAGGCGATGGCAAAGCTGTGCTTCATTCGGCTGTGGATGGTGTGAGGTGACTCCTGATCAGCCCCTTCTCCATTGCTGTGGATGAGGTGTGGCTTCTCCAGCATCCCCGGAGAGACCAGCCCATGCATCCGTCTCCCTCCTGCACTCCGCTGCCACTTTCCCTCCAGCTTTCTCATGCCTCACATGGCTGTGTCAGGCCCCTTGGACCACGGCTGGAGAGTGGCTCTGTTGGCCTTCAGCTGCGTGTCCTTGCTGCCATCAGCCGAGTTTGGAACTGAGGGAAGGCTGCCTGGCTTTGGGTGATGGTCCTTGGAAGAAGGGAATGAATGACTTTCTAATGATGTTGGTTTAGAGTCTGGCTTGGCAGGCACGGAGCCTGTCCGTGGGGCTCCCTGGGGTGCTCGGAGCCGTGCTCTCCATGAGAACCTGTCTCTGCTGTGTGCAGGGATGCAGGGCATGTTTTCGAAGCTGTGGCAGGTCCAGAGCTTCCCTCCTTACCCAGGGATGGCCTCTGGGTTTGGAATCAAGGAGCAGGGTGCAGCTGTCTCCTGTGGGCTGTGAGCCCCTCTGGAAGAGAGGATTCCCATCTCTTCCCCTGTTCCCACCATCCCTGTGCCATGGGCATCATTTTCCTCAATGTTCCCAGCAGAGCCCCGCCAGGGCAGGGCTGTGGGGTGCAGAGCCTGTGCCTGGCTGCCTTTGGCAGGGGATGGGTTCTTCCCCTGCTGGTTTGGCTGCTTCTGGATGTTGTCTAGAGTTGCCTAAAGTTTTTGATTTTTATTAATTTTTGAGGTGTGAGCGTTCTCCAGAACTCTTAGGGGCAATGTTTTGGTCAGGAGGAAGCCTCTAGAAAAGGTTTTTGAAGTCCAGTATGGGATTTCTGAGCCAAAGCATTCAGGGCAGAAGGGGAAGGTTTTGGTGCCTTCCCTGTGCAGTGGGGACACAGAGTGTGCTGGGCCCCCTTCCCTGGGCTGCTGCCATGGTTGCCACCATCCCCACAACCTTCCAGGGTGTCTCCTGGCACGTGATGTCTTTGTGGCCAGAAGGGATGGCTAGCTCCGCTGAAGTCACTGCAGCATAGAATGGGGAAAGTATTCTTCTACCCCCCAGGCAGCTGAGCTCCCTGTTAAGCTCTGGGTGATGACCTTGGTCCTGGTGAGGAGCTGGATCCCTCCCTGATTTACGGAATTACGTTAAGGCTTTCTGCTGGCAGCACCGAGCCCTCGTCCCGCGGGGGATTCTGGCGTCACTCTGGGCGCCCTGCCTGCCTTCCCCTCGCTCCAGCACTGCTGGGGACTTCTGCTTTCCTACAGGAGGCTTCCAGACACACACAGACCAGTCAGGTGCCTGACTAATTCTGTCCCTAACAGAAGAAATCTTTCCCATAACTAATTAGGGTTTCTAAATTAGGAAGCTGCTGCGAATGACCTGTCGGTTAAAGGGCAGGGGGTGGGCTTGGCTCATCCCAGCCTTGCTCCAAGCTTCCTGCTCAGACTCGCAGGCATCACTGGAGTGTCCTTTGCCTTAATTCTCTTTGGCTGTGCACTTGGGCTATTTCCCTGCTGCCTTGGGCCGATGGGGAGCGCGTGTGTGCGAGGCAGTGGGCTCAGTGCGGGCTCGGCTCCGCGCAGAGCGGCGTGGGCGGCTGCGAGGCCTGGGTGTAGTAGACTTTCATGTGGTGCCTGTCACTTGGAGGTCTGAGCTGAGCCTGAAGTTCCCTCTGCCAAAGGAGCAACACAAAACAGTGGCAGTCCCTGGGTGCTGGGAGCTCCTGCGCAGGGAAACTTGTGCAGCCACAAATACCTGACTCTCAAACGGCGCCTAAAAATGTGCTGGCGCTGGGGCTGTGACAGCGATGGCTGCGAGGCTCATTGTTCTCATTAGAGCAGTCGGTGGCTCTGAGTCAGCAGGTTTGGGTTTGTCACAGCCTGTGCAGGACTGTGGTGCTGAGCAGTGGGGCTGGCCCTGACCCTGCTGCAGGGGGCTGTGGGGTTTGAGCCTGGCCACAAAGGCATTGTGAGCTTGTGCTGTCTGTTGAGCCTGGAATGAGCTGTGTCTGTGTGAGCTGAAGGTCAGCCTCCCTTGGGAACCCCTTCCAGCTCCTACCCTGTGCCATTCAGGGCTGTAAAGCTGAGCATCACTGCTGCTGGCCAGGCTTCCTGGTCTGGTCCTTCATCATCCTCTTGTCTGGACTACAGGAGGTGGAAAGCGTGGTGGGAGGAGACTGTCTGCTGAGGACATGTTGCAAGGCTTCCCTGTGGCTGCAGATCCAGCCTTCCTCTCCTTCCAGCCCTTGAGAGAAAGCTTGTGGGCTGTCCAGGAGCTACGTGTGTCTTCAAGTGAAGAAGGGGAAATCTGGGCAGCTGTGTTTGCCAGTGTGGAAGCAGTGGCTGCTTCCTGCTGCAGCTCTCCTGTCCACACAGCGTGTCCCTGGTGCAAAGCAGGGTGCTGGGCCCAGGCCCCATGGATGTCCCTTGGAGCAGCTGCTCCCCCTGCCCTGCCTTGCTCCAAGGGGATGAACTGCCTGGGGATGTGTGGAGCCGTAGAATCATGGGTTTGAGTTGGAAGTGCCATGGGCAGGGACACCTTCCACTATCCCAGGTTGTCCCAAGTGCTGTCCAGCCTGCCCTTGGACACTTCCAGGGATCCAGGGGCAGCCACAGCTTCTCTGGACACCCTGTGCCAGAGCCTCAGCACCCTCACAGGGAAGGATCTCTCCCTAATATCCAATCCTAAGAGCTGTTGGGCTGAAGTTTGGTATCACTGGGACAGGAGTCAAGGTTTGCTCTCCTTGCACTGGGCAGGGAGTGGTGGGACTGTGTGGATTGGGACAGACAGCCCAGAGCCCTGGATAGGTGATTTGGTGCAAATTCTTGTGTCTTCTTGTCCCAGTTCACAGCTGAGGGGGCTCTGGATGCAGCTCAGAGTTGTCAGTGTCCTGACTGCTGTGTGCACATCCCCGAGCCCACTCATGCACCATCCCCAGGAATGGGAGCAGCACACAGAGCCTTAAAATCTGGATGGTAAATCTCTGGAAGAGATTTTCTTTCCGTCTCCTGCTGCTGGTGTGTGTCCTGCCCTCGGCAGGGCACTCCTGGCTCCCTGGGGGCTCAGCCGTGCCCCAGGTCGGGTCTGTCCCAGGCAGGAGCTGCTCAGCACCCCGGGCTGGCAGAATCACAGCGCCAGGGCCACGCTGGCCTGACCCTATTGTGCTCAGAACACGAGACAAATGAGGCTGAAGCTGCAGATCTGTGGCTGCCAGCAGGTCAGCATTTTCAGTCGGGCACTCTTTGTGGCGGTGCAGTGTCGGGATCTGCACCATCCCCCTTTCAGTGCCCAGCCTGCTCCCCACCGGCTGTAGCTGGACCCTGGGACCACCAGGCTGGCTCCTGCTGTCCCCGAGCCCTGCTGGGGTCCTTGGCCAGGAGCTTGGGTGGGAAGCAGGAGCAGGTGCTGCGCCAGTGTAAAGCGCATCCTGCGTCTGAGGGGATGCTGAATGAGGATTCACAGCCCAGCCCTGCTGCCAGGTTCCTCCCACCGGCTCCTTCCTCCCTCTGCTCCTACTAACCCACTGCCGGGGCCCCTCGCTGCCTGGCAGCAGCAGAGATGTCTGCTGGTATCCTTCCCCGAGCATCAGATGGAGAGGAAAACACAGGGTGGAGTCAGCTCTCGCACAAAGGAAATGTTGAGGTATCGTTTCTGCCTTCGGTGCGTTTTTTAGATGGCTGGGGAGAGATTAAACAGGATCTTAACACATTCACAGCCCGCTTCCCACCTCATTTTCCTGTGAATCTGTTGCTGTCATGGTATCTTTTGGATGATATTTTTAGGTTTGCCTTTTCCTTTTTTTTTTTTTTTTTTTCCCCTCCTCTCCTCGTATCAGGCTTTTGAAGGGAAACACGTTCCTATGGGAGAACAGAATGAGCCATTTCACGAGACATTTTGTTATGGGCAGAAGGGCTGGGAAATCTGATTGTGTGTTTGAAATGACACATTCCCCTTTGTAATCAGCTCATCGAGCTGCCTGGGGTGAGTGCCAGCAGCGAGCTGTCCTGGCTGGGGGCAGGGGATGGAGCAGCCCCTCGCATCCTCCCCCGGCACCTCTCCATCCCCAGGCGGCCACACATGAAGGGCCTTGGGGGTCCTGCAGGCTTTTCTCTCCAAGATCCCGTGGGAAGCAGTGCGGTGTGCTTGAGGGAAGCAGCTGGGTTTCCTCAGGTGCCCTCTGGATCCGGAGTGTCTGTGCTGGCAGGAGCCCCACGGAGTGCAGGGTGTCATGACACCTGACAGAGCTCTGGGCTCAGGGGTGCTCAGGGAGGTGGAAAGGGGTGGTTGGACAGCTGGGGCTGCTGCTCACTGTGGGGGGGTGCCATTTTTGACAAGGATACAGACTAATGTTGCATGGTGATGGTGAACTTTGGCAGGGGAAAATTCAGCCTGAATTCTCAGCAGTGTTTCCCTTTAGGAGATTTACTCAAGTCCTGATAGTTGAAGGTCCTGTGGAGTGAACTGGCCAGAGCAAGAGAAGCCTCCTGTGAGGGCAGATTTGGCTTGGATCTGCACATCCCTGTGTGGTAACGCTGTTACCTCTGCAAATTCCCTGGGGCTGTTCTTCAGGGAACCAAGAAATGCTCCCTGCTGGTAGGGCATGATGGCCATGGGAGAGTAACACCTCTGGAAGTGTCCAAGGCCAGCCCAGATGGGACTTGGAGCATCCTGTTCTAGTGGAAGGTGTCCCTGCCCATGGCAGGGGGTGGAACGAGATGGGCTTTGAGGTCTCTTCCAACCCAAACCATTCTGGGGCTCTATGGGAGGAGTAAACTGCTCATCACCTTGGTCTGCTGTAAGATCTGTCTGTAAGAAATGCAGCTGACTTGGGGAGACCAAGGGAAGGGCCACAGGATGTAGAGAAGGTGCAGCTGCCCATGCTGTGTTTTGGGGACAGGGTCACTCTCAGCCCTCCTGGCCACCTCCACACTCCTGACAGAGCTTTGGAGCTCAGTCCCACCCCGTGGCCATGGTGGTGTGGCCCATGGACTCCTCTGTGTCTCCTGGGCTCCTCTCCAGCTGCACTCCCTGCCCCGTGTGTGCTCCTGCTCTGCTGGAGGGGACACAGCGAGTCCTTGTCCCTCGGTCAGACCCATCAGCAGGTTTGCAAGGTGCTGGGTTAAATCTGAGTGAGCTGGAGCAGAGCTTGGCTCCTTCCTAAGCCCCACCAGAGGTGCCTTCATCCGTGTGCCAGCACGTCCCAGTGCCCCCCAGGCAGCTGTCAGGGCCAGGCTGGCTGGCTGCAGTGACAATGAGGTGGTTACAATGTGGGTCACTGTGGGATGTTTGTGAGCCTGGGGCAGTGTCTGGGGGTGAGATGCTGTCCACACCAGCCAGAGCTCCATGGCAGGAGCTCAGGGCACAGTCTGGGGTGGGCTGCTGCTCTGGGGAGCTGCTGTTTGTGTTCAGAAGGGAGCAGGGTTGGAGGAGGCCTCGCTCCCACTGCCGGTGTTCTCAGAACACCTCCCTGATCTGATCCTGACTGATGCAGGGCACAGTCCTGTGCCCAGTGGCCACAGGGCAGGGGGTGGTCTGAGGCTCATGGGGAGTGCAGGACCTTTGTTTGGCAGTGTCAGCACAGGCAGATCAGGGAGTGCCCAGTGCCACTGCCCTGCCTGTGGTGGCTGCACCTCCATCCTCCCCCACAGCAGGAACAGGGTGCAGCCCTGGGAGCCTCGGCTGCTGGGGCCACTGCTGCCATTCTCCTCCTTCGGGGTCTGTGGAAAGCTGCCTGCTCTTGACCTGTCTGCCCATCTCTGCCGGGCATCTATCAACCCCTCCTGAGCTGGGATGAGAGAAATCCGAGCACACAAACCTGGAAGCAGCTCAGAGTACCCACAGAAATCACTGGGCTCAACAGAGAATGAGCAGGGCCACAGAAACTGCGCCAAAGGGGGAGAGAATTCCACAGACCCCCTGTGTGACCTGTGTCTGCTGCTGGAGTCCAGCCCATGGATCAGCTCAGCCTGTTGGGACACCCATGTGTCCTGCTGGAGAGACAGAACCCTCCTCACAGGTCCCTTGGTCTGCTCTGACTCCTGAGCCTCTGAGCAGGGGCATCTCTGTGAGCAGAGGAGGCAGGCAAAGGACAGGGAGGTTTGTCTGGGATGGAGTGGTGTGTGTACTGGCATGGGACAGCAGCCCCCACACACCCCTGAGCCTGTGGACAGTCACACACATCCAGCTCCAGTGCCCTGTGACAGTGGCCCTGTGGTAGCTGTGGGTGCCACCAGCACTGGGGCTGGGCACAGGACTGCCCTGGGTGGCCACCCAGCCCTGTTCCCCACCCCCCAGGACAGCTGAGCCAGTTAAACCACATGGCTGGGAAGGAACCTGTGCCTGCTGGGCAGGGGTGTATGGGAGTGCACCCAGGAGCAGCACATGGTGACATCCCCAGGGTGACAGACACAGGAAAGGGCCATGCAGGTGGCAGCTGCAACCCCCTCCTCTTCACCTTAGCTCTCCTGCAGATCTCCTGCTGAAAGGTGGGATTCTTTCCATGGAGGTGCTTTATTGTGTCAGGTTTTCTGGCTGGCTCCAGAAGAAAAGCAGAGCAGCTTTTGTGTCTCCTGGGAAAGCTGCTGTGGGTCGGGGTTGCTCAGGGCAGGCTGTGGGCTGCACACAGCTGATGTTTGCTTGTGGAGACTGAAAGGATTTTGCTGATTCCATGGGAGAGGTGAGAGCTTTGCATAGGCCTGCTTTGCTTCTGCCTCGGGGGAGGCTGGGCCTTACCTGTCCAAGGATGTTTGAAAATTAACCCTTGGAAAAGTGGGAGGTATCCCTGCTGTGCCAGACCGAGCTTCCTCCCCTGTGATGCTGTGGTGCCAATGGGCAGATTCTTCTCCCTCATGAGGTGCAGTTGTCACGTAAGAAGAGGCTCTGAACACGCTGTTGCAGGCTGGGGGTGTCCCTGCTCACTGCTGGTTTCCTCCTGCCGTGCTGGAGCTGCCATGGCCGGGGCAGCGGGGCTGGCTTGGGGGTCCCGCAGCCAAAGCCCTGCAAGCAGCTGCTGGCCTCCATCCACGGCATGGCTGACAAAGGAGGGGGCACAGATGGCCTGAGAGGAGACCTTGGGCCGTGCCCAGGGGATCCTGTGGCACTCAGAGGTGTGTGGGCTCCGTGGCACTGCTGTAGTAAATATTTGCTGTTCTCCAGGAAGGAGCAGGGCTGGCTGCACATCAGGAGAGCAAAACGACGTCTAAAGCAATCCACAGCTCCAATTTCCAGCAGGGAGATTTGTATGGAATTCAAACACAGCACTGGAGCCAGGCAGGCCCCCTCTGGTGACAGCTGTAGCTATCCTTCCGAGTGCTTGCCATCATCTCTGGGAAGGACTTTTCCCTTCTTTTTAACCAAATCTGATTTCTTCTTTGCAGGTTGTAAATCGTGCCCAAGCCGAGCGCTGAGAGCAGCCACTGGAAGCAGCGTGAGTTTATCCTGAAAGCTTTTGTTCTCCTTTCCACATCCCACATGAGGTTGAGTGGGTTTTGCAGCACAGAAAAGGTTGCTCAGCACAGAGAGGTGCTGCAGGGAGAGGAACCCCTGGGAATCTGGCCTGCTCCCACCAAAACACTGAACTGCTGGCCTTGGGCTTGTTGTGGCTTTCTTTGTGTTGGGATTGGTTCCTGGTTTAGCTGGGACTGGGACAGGAGCCCCTCTGCCAGCAGAAAGGCCCCTGCAGGAGCTGCCCCAGTCCCTGTGCGCCGATGGAGCGGGTTTGGGGTGGCACACTCAGCTTCCCCACGCTGGCTTTCCGTGGCCTGTGTTGTGTGGAGGGTCTGGGGGAAGGATGTGTTTGCAAATCAGCTGGGGTGTTTTGCTGGCTGTGGATCCCTGCCAGGGCTCAGGTCGCTGGGCACAGCTGGACTGAGGTGCATCCCAGGAAGGCTGGCATGGCCAGGCAGATGGGAGCAAAGCATGGCAGAGGTCTGAGCTGCAGAATTCAATTGCTGTGATGCTTGAAAGAGTCAAGGGCTTGTGTTCCAGGCCTTTTCAGGGATATCAGGGTCCCTCCAGCTGGTTGGACTGCTCCATTCCAGAGCCCTGCTGCACAACACAGCTGCATCCATGTGAAACCAGATGTGAGCTGCTTCCAGCAGCTGGTGAGAGCTCAGGGTGGCTGGGGGGATGAGGTCCTGCTCCTGCTTTGGCTCCCTCACCTGCAGAGTGAGGTGAGCCTAGGCAGAGCTGCAGCATGACCCTCACCCTGGGCTGAGGTGGCATGTCCTGATGTGAAAATTGGGATGAGGAGCTCCATAGCTGCACCCCGCTGTCCTGGCTCTTTGCCAGGTGACAGAAGTGTGTGGCATTGTGCACAACAGGCCTCAGACCCTGCTGCCCATGGGGTTTGGCTCTTGCCCACACAAGGCAATGGATTCAGGTTCTTCATCCAGAAGTTCCACACCCAGAGGGTGCTGAGCACTGCCCAGGCTCCCCAGGGAATGGTCAGAGCCCCAAGGCTGCCAGAGCTTCAGAAGCATTTGGAAAACACTCCTAGGAACGAGGTGGGATTGTTGGGGTGTCTTCTGCAGGGCCAGGGGTTGGATTGGATGTTCCTTGTGGGTTCCTTCCTGCTCAGGATATTCCATGAGTCTGTGGGCAGGGGATCTGAGTCCCTGCTGAGGGCTGTGATGAGCTGCTCTGATGGGCTCCTCAGGGATCTGGCTCTGGCTCACAGCAGGGCAGGTCTCCATGTTCTGTGGGCAGTTTCTCACCAGCCCTCCTCCTCCAGGCACTTTCAAGATGCCAACTGCACCCATGCCCTGGCTCTGTAGGGAGAGCCAGGGGAATGGTGAGGATTGTTTCCCTGCCTGTGTGCTCAGCAGTTTGGGAGGGGGGTGACCAGTCTGGAGTTGCTGAGGCAGAGCTGCAGGCCCAGTGTCAGTGCTGGATTTCCTGTGTGCTCCTGCGTGGCCTCTGTGTCCCCCGAGGGTGGGGTCAGGGTGCCCTGGGCTCTGTGCTGGGCTCTGTTCCTGGGTACCCACGGGAAGTGTTCTGTCCTGGGCAATGCCAGGGAAGCTCTGCTGCTGGATGGGGTGAAAATCCTTCTTGGGGTCCCCTGTGCTGGGGTGGCACGAGCAGCAGGAGGACACATGCCATCCCCCTGGTGACCCCTGGTGCCCAGCCAGCCCCTTGCCCAGGCACAGCTGGGGGCCCTGGCCCACCATTCCTCCTTGTGTCTGGTGGTGCTGGGTCTCTCAGAGCTGCTCTGTGTCTCTGCACTCCAGGAGGGCTCCCCCAGCCTGTGCCTGTCCCCTGCAGGTCCCAGCTCCCCCACAGGTCTGGGCAAGCAGATCCTTGCCTGGGCCAGCTGCTGCTGTGTGCCCAGGGAGGTGTCCCCCTGCTTCAGGAGCCCTGCTGACACTTGGGTTGTGGCACAGGGATTGTTCTGGCAATGAGCTTCTCCTGTCTGTGGATTCCAGCAGCTCCCTCACAGCTGTATCCCACCTCCTGGGCAGGGTTCCTGCCTGCTGGGGTTGGGTGGGGACAGGCTCTGTGGGAGCCTGCTCAAAGGACATGGTCATCCACCTGATGGTCACTGTAGGTCCATTCCAAATGAACTACCCCATCCTCCTCGAAGTGCACAAGGTGTCACCATTACCTTGGGGAAAATGACACTTTGTCACCACTTTAGAGCCTCACAGGGCCCTTGTGGGGATGCAGAGCAGAGGATGATGATGGTGGGGAGAGTGTTCGGCGCTTCCTTTGGACAGAAGGAGAAGATAGGAGAAGGCAGGGCTGAGCCTGTGCCAGGACTGGGCTCCTTCTGGGGGCTTCCCTTGCTCTGGGTACAGTTCCCCTCCTTGAGCTCCTCTCTTCTTCCAGCCCACTGCTTCCCAGGGTGTTTGGCCCTGTGTTCTTGCCCAGGGAACAGCTGATCTCCCCTGGCTGCCCCATCCCAGCACAAGGCAGCTGAGCCTGTGGTCTCTGCCTTCCTCTGGGGGCAGGAGGAAGGATGGGAGCAGCTCTCTGCCTTCCCTGGCAGGGGAAGAACATTCCCTGCCGAGGGGTGTTTCACAAGGGCTGCAGCACCCCTGCCAGCCCCTGGAGAGCAGCCCAGGTGCTTTGCTGGTGCTCCACAGTGGGCTGTGGCATCTGAACTGGGCTCCCAGGGCACTGGCTGCTGCATCACAGCCTTTGGTTCACCCTCCCTCCCCTGCTGCCCCAGAGCATTCCCAGGCTCTGGTGCCATCCCTGGGTCAGGGCTGGAGCAGGAGGGCAGGGGTGGCTGCGGTGCTGGTGGTGCTGGTCCCTGCCTGGGCTGACTTGGCTGTGGCACCTTTTGGACAGTCAGTCTCCACCCCAGAGAGCACAGGGGGGTCAAGAGGGCAGGCCCACGGCTCCTCTGTCCCCCAGGCAGAGCCCCGGGGCTGTCAGGGTGTGGCACTGGGGGTTCAGTCCCGTAGCTCTGCTCACAGAGAGTTTTTAATGCCTGCAAGGCTCAGGTGAGCACAGAGCACCTCTGAGTTGCCCCCTCAACACCCTGGGCAGGGTTAGGTCCCTGGAAGAGGAATTGGCCCAGGGCAATGCACAGATCCCCTCTGGCCTTAGAAAAGCTGTTGGGCTGTTTTACAGAGTAGCTGTGGGGAAGAGGATGTTCTGTGCTCCCTGCCTTGCAATCCTCACTGCAGCAGGACCCCAGCAGGGCTGGCACAGCCCTGGCACAGCCTGGGGGATCTGGCAGTGCCACTGGCAGGTACCAGGGCACTGCCCTGCCTGTCCCTGCCCTGCCCTGGGGCTGCTGCTCACTTTCCTCTTGATTTGGGGCCCATCCTGGCTGCAAGACATGCCTTGGTCAACGAGCCTTACTTTGAGCCATCCCAGCTGCTTGGGCTGAGCAAACAGGTTTGTGGTATGTGGCAATGTGGGCCCTGAAGGCTGGGGGAGCTGCCAGCTCCCTCAAACTCCTGGGGAAGGCTGGCTGCTGGCCAAACCCCTGCTTGCCTTGGCTGAGCTTTAACCTCTTGTGCATTACAGCCCTTGGGAGCTGGGCTGCCCCTGTGCCTGGGGCAGGCTGAGGTGCCCACCCGTGTCTGATCCCTGTGCCCAGCTGGTGCCCAGAGCCACGCTGGGCTCCTGCCCCTCCTTTGGCATGCAGGGCTGTGTGCTCAGGCAGCAGGAGCTGGGGCTCTCCTGGGGAGATGCAGCTTTGCTGCTCTGATGGCCCCATGCTCACCCAAGTCCTCGGCAGGTGATGGAGAGCTCTGTTCCCACCTGATGTCCCCTCCCTACTCCTCCTGGCCAAGGCTTTGAAGGGCTGGGCTGGGCTCCTGCCTTGCTGCACTGGGGATCCCTGTGGGGCTGGGTGGAGAGGAAGAGCTGTCTGCTCTCAGATCCCTGCCCAGGAGGATTTGCCACCTGGGACTGGTGTTCCAACAGCTTTTCTGGCACAGCAGGGCCCAAGGGATGTGGACCTGTGGGCAGCATCTGAGCAGGCCCAGTGTGGGCTGGGGATCTGCAGGACTTTCTCCCAGGGGAACAGCAGAGGCTGGACCATGTTCAGGGAAGCACCTGCCCTGGTGCAAGTGTGCTCTGGGGCATCATCTTCCACCTCTCTGGCTTCTCCTAGCCCTTTTCCCACACAGCCCTTGCTGTTCTTTCCTTTATGATGGGACCTGCTGTGCAGCAAGCAGCACACTTGGTGGGATGCTGGAGGGTTGGTGGGGCACTGGAGGGAGCTCTGCACTCTGGAGAAGCTTTCAGAGCCTCAGGCCACTGTGCTTGCTGGATGCAGTGGGAGGCTGTGTCTCATTGCCGCTGGTGTCACCTGTCCAGCTCCTGTGTGTTGTCATTCCACCTGCTCCACAGGTCCCACCTTCCTCCAGCCGAAATCCCAGTGGTGCCCATCTGAGCAGTGATGCAGGCACTGGTGTGGGGTCAGCTGGGCTGGGCGGGAGCGCTGCCCTTCCCATCCCTCACTAGGAGGTTGTGCTTCACGGTGGATTTGGGATGGCAAACGGGGGCTGGATGAATTGTGGAGGATGAGGGAAGGAGAGGGCTGCCCTAATCCTGCTCTGGATTCAGCTCGGCTTTTGTGCACAAGCCTGCTCAGCTGCAAGTGAGAAGGTAGCCGGGTTGCCGGGGAGACAGAGCCGTGGGATGTGGTGGATGCTGCAGCCGGGTAGGATTGTGTAACCCCTTTGCTGCCACCAGGGACAGCCCCAGTGACAGTCCCTGAGGAGGGGACAGTGCTGAGCTGTGTGTACCAAGAGGCCTTGGTGCTGTGAGCACCCTCCTCAGTGGCTGCCCTGGATGGTGCCCCGAGGTCAGGGCTGGCTGGGAAGAGTCGGGTGGCTGTGGGTGCTCCTGGCATGGAGCAGGGCCCACGCTCCAGAGGCATCTCCAGGAATGTCCCCTGTGCCACCCCAGCACGGTGATGCTGTCTGGGGGGGCAGGTGGCCTTGCCACCACTCAGCTCATTCCCCTGGTGACCAAGATGGGCAGCCCCAACTCTTGGAAAGTCCAGGCTCCTCTCCTCTCTAGAAGGGGCAGGTCACAGACCACCTTCAGGTCCCCAAGGGGTGACCAGGGGCTGGTGAGCAGAAGCACACAGTGTTGTGCCAGCCCAGGCTGGCTGGGACAGAGGGCTCAGTCTGGGATGGACCTGGCTGAGCTGGAGCCACCTCCGGTTTTGTGTTCTTGGTCCTGCCTGAAGCTTTCCCAGTTTAGCTGGAAGGGCAGGAGCTGTGCCAGCCTCTGCCCAGGGCTGGTGCATGGTCCAGATCCTCCTGGACACCACTTGCTGTGGTGGGGTTTGCTGTGGTGGGGCCAGACTGGCTGTGACAGTGGGATCCCTGCTCCCATCCTGGCTGTGGCTGTGGGATCCCTGTTCCCAGTCTGGCTGTGGGATCCCTGCTCCCATCCTGGCTGTGGGATCCCTGTTCCCAGTCTGGCTGTGACAGTGGGATCCCTGCTCCCAGTGTAGAGCTCAGGGTGCCTGTGTTGGGACCCTCCTCTCAGAACAGGAGGCTCTGGAGGTTCTCTCAGGCTCTGTGCCCCTCGAGCTCTGCCCTTGGGTGTGGTGGGGAGGCTTTGCTCAGGTTTGCTTTTTGTTTCCCTTTTATTTATTTATTATAATGTTTTTAAGCTTTTCCTGCAGCCCTTCCTTCTCTTGTCATTTAATTGTCCAAGTTCCCTGAATACTTGTCACCTGCCTGGGGGTAGAATTTGAGACACATCAAAGGTAGCTGAGCTTCTGCAGGCGCTGTGTGAACATCCTCTGGGAGCTGGGGAGAGATTAAACAGCAAGGAAAAACAACTGCTGTGCTCTGGTTTGTCCAGGAGGTAAAATGGAAGGGCTGGGGGAGAGCGAGGGAAGAGCAGCAATATTTGCTTTCCAGAAAATGTCTGCCCCGTGCCTGGGAGGGGGCTGGCCCTGGCTGGGGGGTCTCAGTGTGCAGTGAGGCCTTGGAGGGAGCTGGAAGGGGAGCAGAGGCTGGAGCAGCTCTGCAGGGGCTCCGTGCACGGATCCCAGAGCTGCCCCTGGGATGGGGCTGTACAGGTCGGGATTGGGGCTGAAATGACTCAGCTCCCTGCGCTGCTGCTGCTGTCTGGGGAGCAGGAGAGGGGCAGGGATCAATGACAGGGCTCACAGGAGGTGCCAGAGCTGCTGCCACTCCTGGCTGGGGTCCCCGGGATTCGCAGGGCACAGCGTGGGCAGGAGGCTCCGGCTGAGTCAGACTCAAAGCAGCAGCTCAGAAAGGAGTGCTCAGCTTTGTCTTTGAGAGTGACACAAAGCAAATGGAATAAATCCCAAGCATTGTTTGTGGTGTCAGGCCTGGATCGAGGCAGTGCTTGGAGAGGTGTCTGGAAGCCGGTGCCAGCTGCAGCTCGCAGGCCTTGGCAGAGCAGCGTTTTGGGCTCCTGGGGGCTGCTCTGGACCTAGTGGGGTCTCTGACCAGCCCCCTGAGCCTTGGGGAACTGTGCTCAGGGAAGAATGGAATTTTGGGGATGTTTCTTTTGGTTTAAAACTCTTATAGCAACAGGCATTTTGTTGCAAAAAATATCTCCGTACCATATCTTCAAAAAAAACCCCAAAATAACCCACCTAAGATGTTCTCCTCCACTTCCCTGAAAATCCTCAGTGTTTGATGCTGCTGGTGGGTGAGCCAGTGTGGGATGCTGTGCCCCAGCACATCCATATGCCAGCATGGATGGATGCCCTGGCTGGGGGTGAGGGGAGATGCGGGTTTTGGGGAGCCACCAACTGCAGCACTCTTGGCCTCCTGCAGTGCCCAGGGGACAGTGCCAGGGTGCAAGGGGACAGTGCCAGGGTGCAAGGGGACAGTGCCAGGGCAGGAGGCTCATGGAAGCCCCCAGGTGCTGGTGAGTGCATTGATTTCCTGCAGCACTGGTGATCAGTCACGTTTTTGGGTGTGAAGTCAAAAGGAAAGGTTTACTCTCTACCTCTGACCTGTGAGAGGTCAGAGCTCTGCTAGAAAGACCACTGCTGGGGATAGTTTAAGGAAGCCCCCAAATTATTTTCCATCTGTGATTTTCCATGGTTAATAGAGCAGTTTCCTGCTCCTCTTTCCAGCCAGGTAATCTGTCTTCCCTCAGGAGGGAGATGAACAGCAGCGTAAATTGCAGGCAGGTCCCAAAAAGACATTTGCAAGATCAGCCAATTTGCTGCCATTTTCACTTAGAGATCTGCTGCTCTTCTCCTGTGAACTTGTAGCATTTTCTTCCATGCAAATGAATTTTGAGGTGTTTGGAGGGATGTTGGCCTCTGTTGGCTGAGGGTGTTCACCTGAAGAGAAGTCTCCAGAGAGGCCTCAGAGCCTCTTCCAGGGCCTAAAGGGGCTCCAGGAGAGCTGGGGAGGGACTTGGAACAAGGGATGGAGGGACAGGACACAGGGAATGGCTCCCAGTGCCAGAGGGCAGGGATGGATGGGATATTGGGCAGGAATTGTTCCCTGTGAGGGTGGGCAGGCCCTGGCACAGGTGCCCAGAGCAGCTGTGGCTGCCCCTGGATCCCTGGCAGTGCCCAAGGCCAGGCTGGACAGGGATTGGAGCAGCCTGGGATGGTGGAAGGTGTCCCTGCCATGGCAGGGGATGGAAATGTGTGGTCTTCAAGGTCCCTTCCAACCCAAACCATTCTGGGATCCCAGTCAGCTGGACTGGCTCTTGAGATGGGCTCAGATGTGATGAAGGTTCCATGTGTCCTTTCCATTCCCTAGCAGCATTTATCAGTTTCTGGAGGCAGCAGCTGGCCCTGGGGTGGGAGGGTCTCCTCTGGAAGCGCTGCTCCCTTTGCTGGAGGCCTTCAGGCCGAGGTGGGGCTGAGCTGTGGGGTGCAGCTCAGAGTGCACAGGAGCACATCCCAGCGGGCAGGGGGAGGCTGGTGGGCAGCAGGGGTGACTCCTGCCTGGTTCCTGGGTTCCCCTCTGCTGCCAGGCTCCGCGACAGGGCCGGCCGGGCGCGCTGGCTCCTGCGGGATGCTGGTCGCTAAGCAACCGGCAGAGGTGGAGCTTCCCAGGTACCATTCCCAGTACATCCCTGCCTGCATCCCTGCCTGCCTGAGCCCTGCCTGCCTGCTCTGGCACTCCCACATCCTCCCAGGCACCTCGGTGGGAGCTCCTGCTGCCCACCCCACCCTGTCCTGGGGCAGGAGAGCATCCCAGGGTGTCCCTGGGCATCACCAAATCCTGATCTCTGCCCAACATCACCCAAATCCTTCCCTGGAGAAGGAAGATGTCTTGAAACTCTGTTCACCCTTTGGCTTCAGGTTCCACCTCAGCACTATTTCCCTTCCTGGCTCTGGGAAGCAGGGCCAAAAGAGGGGAGCCCAAAGGCTCCTGCACTCTGAGATTCCCTGCAGGAATTCCTCTGGCTGGGCTGGGGGCTGGGCATGTCACGGGCTGGCTGTAGAATGCTGCAGGAGCAGCTTTCCCCTCTGGGACAGCTGTTTTGTGACAGGGACACTCAGGCTGGCACAGGAGGCCTGGGTGTCCCTCAGGGTGACCCCAGCCCTGCCTGGGTATGTTGTGGCCTTGGCTCCTGTTTCTTTGTGCCCTTCCCAAGGCCGGGTGCTGGTAAGGCACTGGGAGGGTGTTTGGCTTAGGTGGCATCCTGCAGGTGGGAAGAAGCCTTCCCTGTCTGCCTGGAGGATGGGGAGGATGTTCTGGGGGTGGCTTTACCCTTCAGTGCCTCCCCAGGGCTGGTTCATCACATGCCATGGCACTGGAGGATGTCGTGTGCTGGGTGTTGAGCACCTGCTTTCTCCCCAGCCTTCTCCTGCCCAGCCAGTGCTCCTTGCTGGACTTTGCTGGAAGAGCTGAAAGCCCCAGCTGGGCCATCAGATCATGAATTTCCTTTCTCTCTGCTCCTGGTGCATTCCCCACTCTGCTGACTGTGCAAGCCATGCCTTTTGAAAGGTCTGTGTTTCCCTGGAAGAGGCACATTCCTGGCTTTATGGGGCTGCCTGGAGTGATGGAGGGGGACAAGCTGGGCAGCCTTTGGCTGTGCAGGAAGCCCCAGTGGACTTCCAGACCCCTGAGCTGTTCCCTGGAGCAGGGGACAGGGATCAGGCAGTGAGGTTGGGCTGCTGGTGCTGTGCAGACTCAGGGAATGCCTGGTTTGCTGTGGATCCTGCCACGAGGATCTGTCCTTGATGCACCCCAAGTGGTGAGGCACACTCCTGGGATCCTGTGCTCTGGGCTGAGGTTTGGGGTCCCTGTGAGCCTGCAGGCTGGAGTGGCTGTGCTGGCAGGAGGGTGCTGTGTGACAGCTGTCCCCAGTCAGAGTGAGCAGCAGGGATGGCTCTCAGAGAGCTGAGGCTCTGCCTGGGAGCAGAGGATGGTTTTTCACCACTGGTGACAGAGAGAAACTTCTGCTTGTGCTGCTGAGTGGGTGTCCCAGGGAGAGAGTGAGGGAATTGGCTGGAGCTGGAGAGCTCTTGAACAACATCATCACCCCTGGGTCACCTCATGGGCTGTGGGACTGTGGAGCTGCTGGGCAGGTGCAGCTGAGGCCCTGGCGTGGCTGAGGGCATCACTGGGGCTTGGCTTTTGGAAGTGAGAGTGAGGGGCCCCTGGGTGCCAAGGAAAGCAGGAAAATCCCCAGGGCACTGAGCAGAACAGTGCTTTGACAGCAGGGCTCAGTGCTGGCACATGATGGCTGTGCTGGTGCTGCTGGTCCCACCCTGCTCCAGGGGGAGAAACCAGGGGGGGCTGGAGGCTGCAGAGGCTGCTGGCTCTTCCCTCTCCCTGCTCCATGGTGCTTTGCTTCCATCTGGAGAGGCTCTGGGTGCTTGCAGGGGCTGACTCACGGCTCTCCTGCCCACCAGCTGGGACATCTTCATTTGAGCATTAATGAGGTTGTGGAAGGTGTTTTTTGGCTTCTGAGGAGACACAGCAACTCATTCCTGGACTTATTTACTCAGCTGGGAGGTGTCACTCAAAAGGGTAGGAGTGAAACCTTGTGTAAAGTGGCCCCGAATTTCCCATGTCTGACAAAAGGACCGTGTCCTGCTGTGTGAGGGGGAGCAGGGAGGACACTGCCATTGCATCCTGCCAGGCTCAGAGGAGGAGGAGGCGCCTCAGCCCCATCCCCCTGGGATGTAGCAGAGGTCGTGCTCCTCTTCCCTGGTTTTTCCTGGTGCCAGCAGGGTTGGGGCCAGAGCAAGCTGGAAGGAGGGTTTGGTCCCTTGGGACGGGCTCTGCCCCGGCTGCTCTCGGCACTTGCAGCTGTCGTGGTGAGCTGCCATCGCTGCCTGACTCCAGCCTGCCTCGGGGGATGACTCCCTGTCAATTTGGTGACTTCTTTTCCCCCCATAACTTCCTCATAATTCATTTTTGACATGTGGCACAAAGCCTCTGGGGCCGCAGGGATGCTGATCTCAGTTTCCAGGGTGTAGTTTTGCAGAATAAGCTCAGGCTGCTCTATTAACCCCGGCTGAGGGCTGGCACCGTGGGCAGGAGGTCACTGCCCATCCCCTGCAGGCCGGGGGAGCTGTGCAGGGGAGCCCTGTGCTGCCTTCAGCAGGGTCAGATGTCTCCGTGCTGCCTGGCTCGGGCATGATGAGCGAGCAGATGTCTGCGCTCCTGGCAACTGCTGACATGGTGTAAATCCATAATTGCCCAAACACACATTCAACACGTGTCAGCTGAGGCTGGGCTGGCTGCAGGAGAGCAGGGGAGGTGGGACAGCCCCACACCACGGGCTCCTTTCGGGTGCTGGATCCCAGAGCTTGTGGAGGTGTCACAGGGGATCGCTGCCCTCACGTGAGCGTGTTCCTGTGAGATCATCCCACCCTTACTGCCTTTGCTCTCCCATTTTTCCCTACTTGACCCAATTCTTCACTTGGCAGCTCCAGCCTGGCTGTCACACTCCGTGTCGATGACGAGCCGCTGTCTGCTCTGTCTGCCTCAGTGCTGCTCATGGTGCCTCAGCCTGGCCTTGGCTCCTTTTCCCTGGCTCAGCATCCCTGAGGAACTCCAGGTCAGCTCAGTGGAGCTGAGCACACCAGCTCCACAGCCCAAGCTTGCCAGGCTGGCCTGGAGCAGGACAGCACCCACCTGTCTGGACAGAGGTGTCTGAAGTCACCAGCAAAGCCCTGCAGAGCCTGTCCCCAGGAAGGGACCGGTCCAGCCGGCCCAGAGGAGCCTTTCCTGCCCTCCCTGCTCAGGCAGGCTCTGGGCTGGACCCGTCACCTGTGCCAGAGGGACAGGAGTGGACATGTCCCAGCGGTTTCCCTGGGAGCAGCCTCCCCTGGGCAGTCCATGGTGATTTCCTGCACCAGCAGGTTCAGACCTCTCACCTCTTCCTTTCCTGAACTGCAGAATCATTCAGGTTGGAAAAGACCTCCAAGATTATTGACCTGTGACTGATCACCACCTCATCAACTGAACTGTAGCACTGACTGCCACTTCCAGTCATTTCTTGTCCACCTTTAAGGATGGGGACTCCACCATCTGCCTGGGCAGCCCCTTCCAATGCCTGACAGCCCTTCCAGTGAAGAAATTTTCCAAAATATCCAATCTAAAATTCTGCTGGTGCAACTTGAGGCTGTTCCCTCTCCTCCTGTCCCTGGGAGCAAAGCCTGACCCCGCCCTGGCTGTCCCCTCCTGGCAGGGACTTGTGCAGACCCACAAAGTCCCCCCTGAGCCTTCTTTTCTCCAGGCTGAGCCCCTGTCCCAGATCCCTCAGCTGCTCCTGGTGCTCCCACAGCCTTCCCCAGTTCTGTTCCCTTCACTGGACACAGCACTCGAGATGAGGGGCTGGTGCTTCCTGGTGCTGTGCTGCCCTGGGGTGGGACATCCCTGGGGTGGGACAGGCGTGGGGTGGGACAGCTGAGGTCAGGTTGGCAGGACAAGGTGACAGAGCTCACTTGGGCTGGTGTGAAACCTTCTCACAGGCTGGGGACCGAGGCATCTGAGGTGAAGAGGGAATGCTCACACTGCCCTTCATGTTCCCAGTGTGATGTTTCTGAGCTCAATCCCATCCTGCTGGGCAGGAGAGCAGTGTGCTCTCCTGGTCTGACATCCTTTCAAACACTCCCAGCCGAGGGAGGGGGGAGCAGGCGTACAGGGGACTGGGGACAGTGTGGCTGTGACCCTGCAGGGGCTGTGGGGACAGGGATGGATGTGTGGGGTGAGGCTGGGGGAAACAGAGGCACAGGATGATGCCTGTGGCTGTAGGGAGGGTGGGATGAGGTGGGTGGTGGTGACAGGGGAGGAGCAAAGCCTCTCCCAGCACCCCAGTCTGCTCCTGCAGGAACTGAGGTGTGAGGCCAGCAGGGAGCTGCTTTACTGTAAATGGAGACCTTATCACTCTCCACAATCCCTGAAAGGTGCTGGTAGGCACGTGGGGTTGGGCTGTTTCTCCAGGCAACACTGACAGAACGAGAGGACACAGTCTCTCTATACAGGTTGGATATTGGGAAAAAGTGTTTTACAGAAAGGGTGATAAAGTATTGGAATGGTTTGCCCTGGGACGTGGTGGAGTCACCATCCCTGCATGTCTAGATTTTGGTGTTAGGGCTTGGACTCGATGATCTGGGATCTTCCAACCTAGTCTTTCTGTTGAATTCTGGTGTTGAGAACACCAGGAGAGATTGTGATTGTCTGGGAAAAGACTTGGAGGCTAAAATACCCACCTGTGACTGACCTGAGCATCACTGAGGGAACAGCTGGAGCTGAGGAGGGAACATGGAGAGGGGGATTGAGAGAAGTGTGCAGGGATGAGGGGTCAGAGAAAGTTTTGCACCAGAGGGCAAATTTTGGTGCTGTGATCACAAAGCTGTGCTATCCCAGCTAACAGGGACCTGCAGAAGCCAGGCAGAGGGGAGGAGTGAACCCAAGGTCCATCCAGCTGCAGGGTGTGTTCCCTGCAGGAGCAGCCGAGACCCTGCAGGCAGGAGGAGCCAGATGTGGGATTGGGCCCCAGCAGTGCTCGGTGCTCAGCTGCCTCTGCCCAGGTGGACACAGGGGAGCTGCTGGGGCTGCAGGGACCTCCCTGGGCAGCTCCACAGGGCTCTGGAGACCTCCTTCTCTCCAAGAGCCTCCAGATCAGCCCTGGGAAGGACCAAGACTGCAACCTGATGGACCTGAGCAGGCACTTCCCAGCTGAGTCAGGTCCTGCAGGTTGCACAGTGGCTCTAGAGGGCTTCAGGAACCCACCAGGGCTGTTGGGTTCTCCATGCAGGACTGAGCTGGCACTGCCACTGGATCTCTGCTGGTCCATGGGGGGTCATGGAGGCCTGGGGACAGTGGGGAGCTGCAGAGATTCAGAGTGGAAAGGCAGAAGGAGTTTTGCCCTGGCTGCTCAAGACAGGAACACTCCAGATCTGGAGGGAGGGAGGTTTGCTGAGATGGAGAACACCTCTCTAGGCTGAGGAGGATAAAGCCTGGGCACAGATTGTGGTACAGGAGAGGAGTTATGGAATCCCAGACTGGTTTGGGTTGGAAGGGACCATAAAGCTCATCCAGTCCCACCCCCTGCCATGGCAGGGACACCTTCCACTCTCCCAGCCCTGTCCAACCTGGTCTTGGGCACTTCCAGGGATCCAGGGGCAGCCACAGCTGCTCTGGGCACCCTGTGCCAGGGCCTTACCACACTCACAAGGAAGAATTTCTTCCTAACATCTGATCTAAATGTCTCTTCTTTTGGTTTGGAATGGTTCCTTCTTGTCCTGTCATCCTCTCTCCATGTAAAAACTCTCCCTCTCTCTACTTCCAGTGCCCATAGGCCCTGGAGGTGGCTCTAATATCTCCCCAGAGCCTTGTCTTCTGCAGGTGAGCACCCCCATCTCTCCCAGCCTGGCTGCAGAGCAGAGGGCTCCAGCCTGCAGTCCCTGTGGCCCTGGCAGAGGAGCCTTGCCCCGCTCTCCTCCCCACCACAGGCAGCCAAGGCTTGCCAGGCTGGGCTGGATGGATGGAGGTGCCTCCCTGGAGGAGCTGAGTGGGTTAAAGCACCTCGAGAGGCATTGTCTCCCTCCCCATTGTGGGGTGCAGGGGCCCAGAGGAGGCTGCAGGCAGAGCCTCGCTCACCTCGTGATTCAGCGCTCGGTGCCGATGATTCACGGCGGGACCACCACAGGCTGCAGGGAGGGGATTAACGGGCTGCAGCACGGGGGGAGCAGGAGAAGATGTTTTCCCTCATCTTATCAACATTTCCCGAGCCTGCCTGCCAGGTACAGCAGCTCTCAGCTGGGGAGATATGCTCTGCCTGCCAAGGGAGCTCCAGCACATCTGGCACAGCTGTAAATCACAGAATTGCTGGTTTGGGTTAAAGACCATCCTGTTCCACACCCCTGCCATGGCAGAGACACCTTCCACTGTCCCAGGCTGCTCCCAGCCCTGTCCAGCCTGGCCTTGGACACTTCCAGGGATCCAGGAGCAGGCCCAGCTGCTCTGGGCACCCTGTGCCAGGGCCTGCCCACCCTGCCAGGGAACAATTCCTTCCCTGTATCCCATCTAACCCTGCCCTCAGCCAGTAGGAAGCCATTCCCTCTTGCCCTCTCACTCCAGACCATTGTCCGAAGTCCTTCTCCAGCTCTCCTGGAGCCCCTTCAGGCACTGGAAAGGGCTCTGTGCCCTTTTTTCCAGGCTGAAATCCATTCAGCTGTTCTGAACTGATCCAAGCACATGCTTCAAAAATCTTACTTGGGCATCTTTCCATGTCCTTTCTGGGCTCAGATACCCTCACCTGGAGCCATAAGAATTGCCCACAGGTACAATCCTCTCAGGCCCTTGGCCCATCCTCGGTGCTGTAGCTCAGAGTGAGGCCAGAGGCTGTTCTGCAGCCTCAGTGCATGGCCAGGGCAGTGCTTCTGTGCCTCTGCTTTCCCCCTGACGGATTTCTGCAGAGCAGGTGTCCTGTGCCAAGCTGGATCCTGATAGTGGGGGGTTTCTTGGTTGCATTTTGCAAGTCATTGAGGAGTTCTCAGTTTGGGTGTTTGTCATGTCTGAGCACTCGGATGTCAAAGGATTCTCCCCAGCTTTGTGAGGATACAAATGCTGCTGCTGTAAATTTGAACAGAAGTGAGACTGGGGAAATGTTTTCTTAGCAGAAGAGAGTCAAAGCCAGGTAAGAAAGGCTGTTCCAGGCTGAACCTCTTGCCATCCATCTCTGCCAAGGCTGCTGAGGGCCAGCTGAAGGGGGATGTGTGGGCATGGTCCTTCCCTGGATGCTATTCCTGGCTTCTGTTCAATCTCCTCTGACACCTTTTTAGTCCTTTTGTGTATCTGTGAGATGCTTCAGAGGATGGAAATTTCCAAGTTCCACTTTCCCTGCAGCAGCTGGAACCCAGCTAAGCCACACGTGTGCTGTAGGGCTCAGGACAGAGCTTCAAACCTCAGCTTTAGGGATGAGTGCTGTGCACAGGTCTGGGGACTTGGCTGCTCTGGGGTTTGTGCAGGAGGGGTCAGGGTGTGGTGGCTGTGTGGTGGTGATGCTGCATTAATGTGGATAAACCCCACATTATAAATACATCCTGAATTGCAGACAGGCAGGGAAAGCAGCCTGGGCAGGGCTGATCCCTGCTCAGAGACAGCCAGGAACGTCTGAAGGGTGTTAAGCAGGAGAGAATGGGAGTAAAGCTGTTCCCCAGGATGGGGTGTGGGCACTTCTCACTGGGGATGAGGGCTCCCAGCTCCTGGGAGATGTGGGGAGCTGATGAGGGGCTGGGAGCTTGTGAGCCTCATGGAGATGGGCACGGGGCAGCTCCACTCCTGCTCCCCCAGGCTTGGTGGCACGGCCTGTCCCCTCCCTGTGTCCTCCACAGAGCGTGGGGAGGGCTGGTAGCACCTCTCCTCTGTGCCCTTGAGGCTTTACCCTGCACAAGGAGCTGCTCTGGGGCAGTGGGGGGCTCCCTCAGACAGGTCTGGGTCCTGGATCTGGCCAGCACAGCTACAGGGGAGCTTTGCTTTTTTCTTGCATTTTGCAAGTCATTGAGGAGTTCTCAGTTTGGGTGTTTGTCGTGTCCAAGCACTCGGATGCCAAAGGATTCTCCCCAGCTTTGTGAGGATACAAATGCTGCTGCTGTAAATTTGAACAGAAGTGAGACTGGGGAAATGTTTTCTTAGCAGAAGAGAGTCAAAGCCAGGTAAGAAAGGCTGTTCCAGGCTGAACCTCTTGCCATCCATCTCTGCCAAGGCTGCTGAGGGCCAGCTGAAGGGGGATGTGTGGGCATGGTCCTTCCCTGGATGCTGCTCCTGTTTCAGCTCCTGGGGGCAGCGAGAGTCCAGGGGGTTGTGGGGACCCCAGGCACCAGAGCACTGGCCAAGAGAAATTGGAAAACACAAGGATGCATATCAGGGAGCCTGGCTGGTGTGGGAGGCCCTGGAGGCTTCTTGGAGCAGTGGGACACCCTGTCCCACAGGAGCTGGGGCATGGCACAGCATGTCCTGCCTCTGGGTGGGGGGACGTGACAGGAGCCCAGTGTGGGCAGCACTGGGGGGCTGGGCTGGGCTGGGGGCTCCGTGCAGTGCAGCTCCAGTCCTGAGCCAGGACTGAGATACCTTCTCCTCTGCACCTGAGTCCCCTCTGTGTCCCCCTGTCCCAGTGTCCCCTACAAGGAAGGTCAGAGCTGATAAAGGATCCCATGTGCTGCTCCCCACCCTGCTGAGCTCTGATTCACTCGCTCTCTCTCCTCCCCACTCTGATCTCCCTTGCACCCCTTCCTTTAAAAACATTTGTTCTCTTATATTTGATAATTGCCTGCGAGGTCTGAGCACCCCTGAGACCTCTGAGCTGCCCTTGCCTTGGCAAAAGCTGAAAATCCTCTTTCTTCCCACCCCTGGGGACCCACAGAGGGGCTGTGTCCTTCCCTGCAGCATCCTGGGAGCCACTGTGCCCTGGCTACCAGGGAGATGTTTCCATGCCTGGCAGAGGGTTCCTCAGCTGCCCCACGGATCCCCTTGGAGCTGTGGGTCCTCCCCAAGCACAGGCTGTTCCTGTTCCTGTTCCTGTTCCTGTCCTGGTGGATCCCACGAGTCAGTGGCCCTGTCCCTGTTCCTCAGTGTGCAATCCTGGCATGGACAGGGGGTCTGGGTTGCACTTGCTTGTGTTATTTAGTCTCATTTGGGGACACTGGGGTTTTTCAGGGTCCTGGTCCTGTTTCAGCCTGCTGGTGGAAATGGGGTTCATGGCTGAGCAGCCACAGGGTCCCCTCTCTGTGACAAATGTGGCTGGGAGAGGGTCAGGTGGGGAGGAACCAGAGGAAAGCCTGCATTGGTGTCTGTAGATGTTCAGAAAGTGCCAGCCAGGCATTCCAAAAATGGGGAACTTGCCTAAACCCCACAAATATTTGAATAGCAGCCCCTCCAGTGAGTGCTCTGAGGTAGGTACTGAGGACAGAGCTGAGCAGATATTGAAAGGGACAAGTGGTCCAGCTGGGGTGTTTTGGTGTGGGCATGGATCAGCTGTGCCATGCCACAGCTCCTGGCTTCCCAAGTTCTCCCTTCTCCTGCTCCCACTGGAGAGGGCAGCAGGGACATGTGTGGGGACAGTGTCTCCCTGTGACTGCAGTGCCTGAGGGTGCCTCTGATGGCTGGAGGTTACAGGGAGCCCTCACCTGGATTAAACCCTCCAGGACTGATGGGGTGTTTCCCTTTTGGGGGCCTGAGATGGCAGCTGGGTGAGGCTGGTTCCAAATGCCAACATCCCCCACCTGGGTGAGGGGCAGGGAGGGTGCTTTGCTGTGCCTCAGTTTCCACTGTGAGGACTGGGTGAGCTCAGGGAGGGGACAGGGAGTCCTTTCCTCCAGCATGAGGCCAGAGCAGCAGCTCTGGGCCAGTCTGCTCCCCACAGTTCCCCTGTGAGCAGGGAGAGCCATCATGCCCCAGCTCTGAGCAGAGCTGGTGCAGCCCAGGGCCCAGCCCACGTTCCCTCTGCTCCAGGCATCCCTTCCCCTGGCCCTGAGCTGTGCCAGCCCTTCCTCCGCTTGGGGTGCAGGGCAGTGGGGCACCCCCTTCCAGCATTGCCCCTAACACTTCCCTCCTTCCCTGGGGGAGTGCCAGAGTGTCCAGGGAGGGATGTGACCAGGGCTGGTTCAGATGACGTTTTTCAATTGATTTTCCAGCCTTTCTAGCACAGCAGGGATTGGTTTTGCCAGCCCTCCCTCCACCCCAGCTTTATTGCTACCAAATTAATGAGGAACATGTTGGTGCTTGAAGTCAGAGGCTCTATCAGCAGCTCCCAGGCTCCCAAATGCCTCCAGAATGATGGCTGGCAGCTTTGCCAGGGTGATGGAGTGGGACCAGTGCCTCTCTGCCCCCACAGCATCCTCTGCTGTGATCTAAGGGCTTCCTGGGACACTGAACTGAAACCAAAGCCCAGTTCAGCCCTGACCTCTTCCTCTTGAGCTGTGTCCCACTGTGGTCTGAGGGAGCTGGCTCTGCCTCCCTGCCTGAGTCACCAAGTGATGCTCCAGGTGGCAGTGGGGGATGCAGCCAGTGCCCTCCTGTGCCATGTGGGATCACAGGGATGTGAGGAAACGGTGCCATGGGTCAGCAGGAGCACAGGAGGACTCTCCAACAGCACTGCCTGTGCAAGAGTTCAGCTCACTGCTTGCTTGGGGGGCACTTTTGGGGCAGGGGGAGCACCTGTGGGGCCCCCAAACTGCTCCTTCCCAACAGGAGATGTCTTGGTGTGGTTCCTTGGGTGAGGAGGTGCAGGATCAGGCCCAGGCCCATCTCCATGGGATGACTCAGGAGTTAGTTGGATCCTTGCTGAGGCTGTTGTCACCATGGCAGTTTAGGGGGCTCTTCTGGGGGGTGGCACCATGGCTGATGTCCCTCTGCTGGCCCCATCCCTGTGCTGAAACACGGATGAAGGTCTCTTGGGCTCTGCCTCCCCCTCCTAAGTGCTGCCTGCGTTGGCCTGTGCCAGCCCAAGGGGGTCACTTGTCTCTCCTGAGAGAGGAAATGTGGAAGCTTTGTCCATGGGGTGCCCAAAGGATGGGGCCAGGCTCTGCTCAGTGGTGCCCAGGGACAGCCCCAGGGGCCACGGGCACAAAGTGACACACAGGAGGGGCCCTGTGAGCTCAGGAGACACTTCTGCACTGGGAAGGTGGCTGAGCACTGGTGCAGGTGCCCAGGGAGGTGATGCAGCCTCCACCGTGGGAGAGACTCAAAAGCCACCTGGACACATCCTGGGCAGCTGGCTCTGGGTGGTCCTGATGGGGCAGGGGCTGTGCAAGGTGACCTCCAGAAGTACCTCCAACCTCACCCAGACTGAGATTCACTTCTCAAGCACAGTGCAGGGGTTCAGCAGGGCACAGTGGGGTCCTCCCTGGCCACAGTGAAGATGCTGATGCCACAAGGCCCAAGTGCCTGCAGGACCCCCTTAGAAACCTGTAGCTGTTCAGGTCTCCCCAGTCCTTGTGCACCCCGGGGGTCTCCCAAGTCATGGAACCACTGAGGTTGGAAATAATTCTGTGTGTCAAGTCACCCCTTAACCCTGCACTGTCAAGGCCACATTCACTCATGTCCCCAAAGTGCCACGTCTCTATGTCCTTTAAATTCCCCCAGGGGATTTCTCCCACTGCCCTGGGAAGCCAGTGCCAGACCACCCTTTCCAAGATTTCTGGAGCCAAGAAGTTTCCACAGGCCCCTCTGCAGTTAGTGGCTAAAGGATACAGTGGGTCCCATGCAGCCTGGCCAGAGCCTGAGCCCCTTTCTCTGGGTCCATCATTGCTTCCTTCCAGGCATGGAGAGAAGATCCTTCCTGCCCTTGTTTCCCCAAGCTACCTGATGGAGCTGCCCAGGAACTCTGTTCAGTTGTGGGTGACACCAGCCCTGACCAGTGCTGAGCAGCAAAGAACTGGTAGCCCCCAGCCCCACACTCCAGTGGCTGCACCCTCCTGGAGAGTTGGGAAAGGGGGAGATTCAGGGCTGGAAGTGTCATCAGGGATGCTGAAGCTGCCTAGGCACGGTGGGTGTTCCTACGGGGGCTGCATGGTCTGGAGGAGCCGGAGGCCTCACTGGCCCCTGGCCTGCCTGAACTGTGGGGATTGCACTGCTGAGCTGTTGGATTAGGGTGCAGACCAGGCAAGGATTTTGGAGGAGTGTGAGTTTGCTGGGAAGTGTGGGACTGCTGGTTCTCCCTGGCTGCAGGCTTGTGTGTGTCAGAATGGGACCCCCTGGGCTGTCTCAGTTCAGTGGCTCAGGAGTCCCTGTGAAGGTGCCCAGCCTCTGTGAGAGCTCAGAGGGAGGGCTGTGGGGGCTGGGACCCCTTCCCTGCCCACCTGGTTCCCCCAGGGCTGATATTCTTGGCTGGGGGAACAGTCCATGAGCATCCCAACCTGTGAGTACCACTCGGGGAGCTGGGAAGTCTGGGTTTCTCCTTCTGCATCCAGCATGGTCACACTGAGTGCCTGCATCCCCAGAGCCTGAGCTCTCCCAGCCAGTCCCCAGACTTGTGCTTTGTCCCCTCAGGTTCCTGATGGCTCAGCATGCCCAGGACCTCCATCAACGTGTGCCAGAACTGGTGGGTCCTGCCTGGGCCCTGCTGCTCCCACAGGCTGCTCACAGATGGGTACCCCAGCCCCTGGCTGCCCCCAGGACCCCGCCCGTGTCCCTGCCTGTGCTGTGACAGCAGGACCTGTCCCTGTGGCGGGTCAGTGCTGGGCTACAGAACCCCCCTGTAGCGTTCCCCCTGTTTGCTCCGTGGGGCTGTCCCTGCCGGGGGACGAGCAGGGGACACAGGGATGTGCCGGCTGGCACGCTCGGCTCTTCAACCTGGGCAGGGCCGATGAAAGAGCCTCTGTTCGGCCGCCGCTGCTGGCTTGTGATGCCAGCACAGTGTTTGCTGCCCCGGGACCCCCGGGGAGTGTGGGACAGTGCCGGGCTACCTCGGGATAAAGATGTGCAGCCGAGCTCTCCTTCCCCGCCGGGCGTGCTGAGGGAAGGAGCCGGCAGGAGCGGCCGGACCGGGATGAGTCAGGAGTTTGGGGGGACGGGGGGCGATGGGGCTGCCACCGGCATCCCCGGGGGATGCTCCCGGCACGCTGGGCCGAGAAAGCAGCCCCGCTCCCCGCTCCCATCCCATGCCGGCTACGGCTGCAGTGCACATCCATCCATCCCTCCATCCATCCCTCCATCCCTCCGTCACTGCGCGGGGCGTGGGAAGAGGCGGCTCTGCAGAAAGCGCTGCCTCGGACGCAGCGCCAGCCGGGCGGGATGAGCCGAGCCGGAGCCATGGGCTGCTGGCAGCCAGGTAGGGCCCCCCAAAATCCCTGCGCGATGCTCACCCTGCTGCTGCCGCTGCTGCCGGTGCCGCTGCTGCCCTGCGCTTCAGCCGGCAGCGGGTGCCTGGGGACGGCTGGGAGGGGTGCGGCTCCTGGGGCCGTGGAGGATCTTAGAGGTCTTTTCCAAACTTGCCGGTTCTGTGATTCTATGACGGGGCACTTTCACAGCTCGGGATACTGCAGATCTCTGCCCCTGCCAGTCCCCCGAGAGGAGATCAGGGTTCGGTCTCCAGGCGCAGGGGATCCTCTGTGCTGCTGATCCCCCCCTTCACCATTAACAGCTCATATGATTCTCTGGCCCTGCTGCAGAGCAGCACAGGAGAACTCTCAGGCTCCACTGCGGAGCACTTTGGGGATCTGTGTGTCCCTTGCCAGGGGTGAGGTCCCAGGGGTGGCACCAGGGCCCAGGGGTGGCGCTGGGGCTCAGGGTGCTGGGTGCTGCCGGGGCTTTGGGGCTGCTTTCCTTGTTTGCTGTTTCTGTGTCCCCGGAGGATTCCCAGGACTCCCCGCCAGGCTTCCCTCAGGTTTCCAGGATGGCTGCAAGGCTCCTGTCCCCTGCCAGCTCAGCCCTGCCCGGTCGGGTGCTGGGTGCCATAGTCCTGGTGAGAATCTCTGTTTTACCTGGGGGCTGGCAGGTCTCTGGCCCCTGCCCCATGCCATGCAGGGCCCCCCACATCCGTGTGTCTCTGGCTGTGTCTGTCCCCCAGCGTGATCCCACAATGTGATGGGGGCTTTGCTGCCACCGTCAGCCCCACGGGCCCTTGGCAGGGGTGAGGGAGGAGGTCACTGGGTTGTCTCTGTGCTCCCCACTTGGGCACAGGGAGCCCAGTCTGGGCACTCGGCAGGAGCTGCTGCCTGCCTGTGACCGGGATGCTCCGGAGGTGAAGCCTCAGGGATGGGCAGAGCCTCTGCAGGAAGCGAGGGGAGGAAGGGGGAGCCCAGGAGAAAAGGGGGATGCTCGGCCTTGGAAACCAGCCCGGAGCTGGGAGTGACTGGGGAGGGGGAAAGCAGGCTGCAGGGAAGGGAAGGCTCTGGGAGAGGAGCGCTGCAGAGGCTGAAGCTGGGATATGCTGGGAAAGTGCTGGGGCAAAGCAGCTGGGAAATCCATGCTCCGGCTTGAAGGGGAAGGAGGAGGAAAACACCAAGGGGAGGAGAAGCAGGCAGGGGGATGATGGGAGGAGGTTCCAGGCATGACAAGCAGGTCTGCCTCTGATCCTGCTAAGGCTTCCTTTGCAGTCAGCATTCCCACGTGCCCGTTCCGGTAGCCTGCAGCTCCATCCGGCTGCAGCCCTCTCCCCTGAGAGAACATCCCCCAGCCCTGGGCTCCAGCTGCAGCAGTCCTTGCTGGAAACTGGCTGTGTGCTGAAAACTTCCCCTTGCTGAAAGCTAAGCATGAGGCACCAGGGCCTGTGGGTGCCAGGAGGAGCCCTTTGACCACTGTTCTGCGTAGGGCAGGGTCTGGGGGTCTGTGCTGCTGCCTCCAACAGCTCCAGCACAGGATTTGCTCCAGTGGGACTGGCATGAGCAAGGCTGGCTGTTGGGAAGGCTGGTGCCCAGCAGGATGGGGTCCTGCTCCTGCTGTAGGAAGCATTTAGAAAGAAATAACTTTAGAACTCCATCAAGTTCACTGCAGCTGTGGTGTAAACCTTTTACAAGTCAGTGACAGCAGGTATTTCAGTGAAATTTCCCCTTTGGCAGCATTCTGGATCTGTGTCCTTTCTGAGCCCATGGCCTCCATTCTGGGGTCTCTGCTAGGGCAGCAGGAGCTGAGCTTGCACAGGGAAAGTGCTGTGGGATGGGCAGGGCTCCATGGCTGCTGATCCCTGTCTGTGCTGTGTGGCTCCCTCCCGTCAGGGACAGCTCCTGCCCACGGCACAGAGCTGCTCCCAGGGCAACATCTCCTTCTGCAGCTCTTGAGGCCATGGGAAAGGCCATGGGAAACAAGAGAGACAAAGGGCTGGGCCAGGTGGCACAGTGAGTGCTGCCCAGGTCCCTGCAGAGGGTGTCCCCAGGATGTGAGCACCCCAGCCAGACACAGAGGGTGCTGGTGGTCACGTGGGCCTTGGAGTCCTTCTCCCACACCCCAGGTGCAGGTGAGCGCAGGTGACCAGGCTGCCACGGAGGGTGGCAGTGTCCCACTCCAGGTGCCATCGTCCCCAGGGGCTTGGTGCTGCCAGGCTGGGGCTGACCCTGGGCTGCAGCAGAACTGGGGTGAGCAGCAGTGCTAGAGGAGCCCCAGCCTTCCCACTCAGCCCCAGGGTGGGCCAGGAACGGCTCCTGAATGCGGCCCTTGTGGCTGTGCCCAGGAGCGTGGCAGTGCCAGCGTGGTCCCTCCAGCAGGGCTGTGCAGCTGCAGGGCTCAGCTGCAGTGGGGCCATGCCCGGGGCCACTGCCCCTGCCAGCCCTGGCTCCCTCAAACAGCTCCCAGACCCCAGCAGTGGTCCTGTGTGACCCAGAGCCTCCCCAGCAGAGCTGCAAGGCCAGAGACTGAGGGATTCCCTGCCCTGGGAGCAGGAAGATGGTCCCTGGGGATTTGCCAGGTTCCTTTAGCAGAGATCTGCCATCCTGGCACTGCTGTGCCATGCTCTCACTGGCTTCAGCAGGAAGGCAATACCTGGGATCAAGCTCCTGGCCCCCCATCAGAAGGTTGGAATGGGAGCAAAAGGGAGTGAGATAATTCCCAGCTTACTACCCTTAAAAAAACCCTTCATTTCTTCAGGGATCACTGCAGGGAAAAAGCAGTTTGGAAGAAAGTTTAGAAATGTCAAGCACAAAACTCAGCATGTTTTTGGCCCAAAGTGATGCTTTGTCATTGTAGAGATTTCATGTTGATTAAAAATTCACACACTGAGATCCAAGCAGAAGTGTTTGGGAATGATCCGTGCAGGGACTTGGGCTGGGAGTGAGCAACTGCTTGAATTTGCAGTGGAAAAACTGCAGCCCTGTTTCCTCTGTGGAAAAAAACAAACCATTGGTGACCTCTGAAAGCTCCTGGTGGCCTTGGCCAGGCAGTAGGGTCTGTGAGGAGGAGCTGATGCTGCTCAGGGCTGGCTGTCCGGCATGTCATGGCCAGGAGAACATGGTCCTGGGACAAGGGGTGAAATCCTGGGCCTTTGGGTGTGAAGTGAGGCCTCTGTTGTGAGCACGCAGCCAGCGCAGGCACGGGAGGGGGATGTTCCCGGGATCTCCTGGCTGCGAATCTGGCGGAAGGCGTAGGCTTGACTCCCTGTCTTCTCCGTCACCTCCTCTCCGTTCCCTCCACCCCCAGAGCCGGTTTTAGTCATTTTCCTGGGAAGGTTTCACATCTTCCCACTGCTGAGGACACCTGAAGGGCAGCAGTGGGACAGGAGCTGTGGTGTGGGATGGGTTTCTTTGTAACACTGAGCTGAGCCTGAACAGTGCAGTGGATCCACCAGGGATGGGGCATCCAGAGGGTCCTGGGCAGGCTGGAGGAGTGGGCTCATGTGAACCTCCTGAAGTTCAGCCAGGCCAAGTGCAAGGTCCTGCAGCTGGGTCAGGGCAGCCCCAGCAGCAGCATGGGCTGGGGGCTGGGTGGGTTGGGAGCTGCCCTGGGGAGGAGAAGGACAGGGGGTACTGCTGGTGACAATTGGATGTGACCTGGCCATGGGGACTGGCAGCCCAAAAACCAACCCTGTGCTGGGCTGATCCCACAGCGTGGGCAGAGGTGAGGGGGGATTCTGCCCCTCTGCCCACTCAGGTGTGACCTCACCTGCAGAGCTGCCTCCAGCTCTGGGGACCCAACAGAAGAGGGATTTGGAGCTGCTGGAGTGAGTCCAGAGGAGGCCACAGAGATGCTCCAAGGGCTGGAGCCCCTCAGCTCTGGGACAGGCTGGGAGAGCTGAGCGTGTTCACCTGGGGAAGGCTCCAGGGAGACCTTAGAGTCTCTTCCAGTGCTTAAAGGGGCTCCAGGAAAGTTGGAGAGGGACTTGGGACACAGGATAGAGTGACAGGACAAGGGGCAGTGGCTTCCCACTGCCAGAGGACAGGGTTAGATGGGATACTGGGGAGAAGTTTTTCCTTGTGGGAGTGCTGAGGCCCTGGCACAGGGTGCCCAGAGAAGCTGTGGCTGCCCCTGGATCCCTGGAAGTGTCCAAGGCCAGGCTGGGCAGGGCTTGGAGCAACCTGGGGGAGTTGAAGGTGTCTATGTCCACGGCAGGGTTTGGAATTGGAACAGGATCTGCAGGCATTACTCAGGGCTGCTGGTGTGGCTGCTCTGTGGGCAGGGTGGGTGATGTGACCACAGGGTCACAGATGTTCCAACTGAGCCACCTTTTGCAGCCACAGTCCTCAGACTAAGGTGGGGGTGATCCCAGCAGATGCTGCACAGCTGGACATGGCCTGGTGGGGGGCACTGGCAGGGCCTGAACAGCCTGAGTGGAGAGTGGGTGATGGTCCAAAGGCTGCTCCATGATCTGTGGAGTGTGGACCCTCCCAAGACACTTTGCTAGTCCATGCTGTGTTGGCATAAAAGGTTTCAAAACCATAAAGGTTCCAAAAAGACATGTTGAGCATCCCTGTATGGAAAGTGCCTTCCCTGCCCTGTTCCTGGCCCTGGGTTTGTTTTTCAGGAATCCACAGCGTCCCACGCTGGCCGTGGGAACCCAGCGTGCTGCTGCTGCTGGGGTGGCCAGAGGGGAGCAAACCAGCCGGCCCGGATGTGAGCTGTGGAGCTGTCCATGTTTGCCATTTCCTGTGTCAGTGCAGCCTTTCCCCTGACTCACACCCTGGCTTTTCCTCCCACTCCTAGAAAACACCAAGTGAGGGTTCCAGCCAGTGCAGGCGTGTGGGAGCAGGAGGTCAGAGCAGCCCCACTGGCTGTGGTGCAGGGATGGAGTGTGAGGCTGTGCTCTTGCCCATGGTGGGTCCCTGTCCATGGTGGGTCCCTGTCACTGGTGTCCCTCCCCACTGCTGGCTCTTGTCCTCCAGCTCAGAGTATGAAATCCTGTGTCCTGTGCTGCTGCCACCAGCCCTTTGCAAAGCCACCTCTTGGCACAGACAGGGATTGGGGTCTGGGAATGGATCTGTGTATGGACAGGGGGTTTGGGTCTGGCAATGGATCTGTGCATGGACAGGGATTGGGGTCTGGCAGTGGATCTGTGCATGAACAGGGATCTGGGTCTGGCAGTAGATCTGTGTATGGACAGGGGGTTTGGGTCTGGCAATGGATCTGTGCACGGATAGGGATCTGGGGTCTGGCAGTGGATCTGTGCATGGACAGAGATCTGGGTTTGGGAATTGATCTGTGCATGGACAGGGATTGGGGTCTGGCAGTAGATCTGTGCATGGACAGGGATCTGGGTCTGGCAGTGGATCCGAGTGAGGCAGAGACGGGCACATCCCAAGCCTGTCCCAGCCTCCCCGAGCAGCCAGGGCATCCCAGCCGGCGGCTGCCCGGGCAGCATGCCCCAGCCCCGGGTGACACCTGCCGTCTCTCCCCGGTGGCGGTGAGCAGCGCGGTGACCGGCGGTCATGACAACGGAGACAGGCCCCGGCTCTGAGGTGAGGAACGCGCAGGAAGAGGCTCCGCAGCAGCAGCTGGGGGCGGCCGCCCAGGGCCCCACGGCCGCGCCCAGCCCCGCCGGCCGCGACACCGACCCCAATGAGAAGCTCGGGGCACAGCCCGACACCCGAAACATGGAGCCGGTGAGTGGGTGACGGCTCCGAGCGGGGACAGGCGGGAGGACACGGGAAGGGATGGAGAGGAGTGGCAGCGCTCGCTGGCGGCCGCCGTGAGGGAGCCCGTCAGGCGGGCGCGGCCCTTGGGCCCGGGGGAGCCACCCCCAGAGGAGCTCCTGAGGCGGCCCCGGGCGGGCTCTGCCCCGCTGCCCTCACGGCTCCTGGCCGGCAGGACAGTCCGCGGGAGCCGTGCGGCAGCCGGCAGTGCCTGGGGGGTGGGAATGGCCCGGCCGGCCGGGCACGGGGAGGGACTGGGCAGCGGTGCTATGTCCCAGCTGAGCTGCCCCGGGCTGGGCTGGGAGCCCCAGCTGCAGCCCGTGTTTGCTGGGGAGCTGCTGCCTGGGCAGGGAGGATGGCGGTGCTCAACTGACCGCAGGTGTCCGGTCTCCAGGGGCCCGGGCTGAGCCTGCAGTGTGGGTCAGTGGAACTGGCCTTGGCTGGGGACTGCCCTGCTGTGCTGTGCAGAGCCTTCCCCCTCTGCACATGTGTTCTTCTGGCAGTGGTGCCAGGTAACCCTCTGTGTGCCCCTGCTCCAGGGCACAGACATGGAGGACAAGGACTACAGTGAGACCGATGGACTGTCTGACAAAACAACTCCAAGCAAGACCCAGAAGTCACCCCAGAAAACCACCAAGAAAGTGAAGAGTGCCCTGTGCAGGGTGACCCTGCTCGATGCGTCCGAGTATGAGTGCGAGGTGGAGGTGAGTCCCAGATTTGGGGGCCTGTGCTGTCACCAAGGAGGGGACACTCCTAGGACCCTGCCCAGTCCAGAGAGTCCTCAAGGACAGGACTCTTCCTAGGACAGCTTTTTAGTACCTCTGTCCCAGGGGAAAACACCCATAGAAATAGCCATTTAAGCTGAAATTTCAAAATTAGTTAAAAATATGGAAAGAAAGACTCTTGCAGGGAATTTCAGCCCAGTGAAACCAAATTTGGCAGCTACTCATAAGAGAAAACAATGTCTAAGTCAGAAGTTTAATGGCTGGGGATAGAGCTCTGCCTGGCAGTTCAGGCACCTGGCAATGGCTGCAGGATGGGACAGAGGGGACACACACCTGGCAGTGGCTGCAGGGAGGGAGGGAGGCAACATGCACCTGCTGGTGGCTGTAGGATGGGACAAAGGGGACATGTACCTGGCAGTGGCTGCAGGGAGGGACAGAGGGGACACACACCTGGAAGAGGCCACCTGAGCACTGGGAGATGCTGCAGGGCTGCTTCAGCCACCATCAGCACGGGCACCTCTCCCTTCTAGGACAGCTGGGGACACCCAGGATTCACTCAGGTGTTGGGGCTGGTGTTTGTGGAAGGTTCTGATGGCCCTGCCAGGAGAACAAGGCAGCAGGACATCCCAGGACCCCCTGTTCCTATCTCCAGCACTTGCTGCTGTCTCCTGTCTCCATACTGGGAAGGCAGTGCTGCACCATGACATTTTTAAGGACTGAAAATTTGCTTGAAAATGAAAAGCTGAGGTTGTTCAGGAACCTGAACCTCAGGGATCTGATAGCCTATTCCAGAGAGGCTTTTGCCCTGCTCTGGCCAGTGGCACACAGGTGTTTGCTGGCAGCACAGAGCAGATCTGTGTGTGGGTGCCGCCTGCCCCAGGGCTCGACTGCCCAGGGCTGATGAACAGAGGGAGGCTGGGAGCAGAGAGCACACCAAGGCTGGCTGGGGGGGGATGTGGCCCCTGCCCATGGCATGGGAGCAGGGTCTTTGGTCCCTGTGCTCCAGAAGCCCTGGCTGTCATTTTAGCAGTAAAATTGGTTGCAAAGCTGTGGAAAGATGGGTTGGCCCCAGGATGAAAATCTTCCTGAAGAAGGAAAGGAGTGGAGCATCTTAGGGGCTCATGAGCCCTGGCAGTCATCCTTCCCCTGACTTTTCCCAGAGCACTGTCCAGCTAAACTGGGATGGCAGGAGAATCTCAGGTCATAGGTGCTGGCAGAGCAGAGCAGAGCAATGCCCCTCACCACATCACCCAAAGATGTGCTCAGCTGCTTTTGAAAAAAGCCACCTGGAACACAGGGGAGAAGGTTTAGGGTAGGAATGCTGGTGCTACATTTCTTCTGTTTCTGGCAGACCCTGTTGGAATAGTTGTGCCTTGTCCATGTGCTTTAATTAAACCTTAATTCAGTGAAAATCCAACAGGGGAGTAAAACTGTTCGGTGTGACACCCCAGCACATGCCATGGGTGAGTGCCTGCCTTCAACCCTGGGTCAGAAGGAGGGAGGAGACCCAGGAAGGGTCTGCTGGAAAAGCTCTGGAGGGCAGCAGGAGCCCAGGTTGTGCTGCTTGATGCCCTGGGCTGCCATCCTGGGGGAACCCAGTGGAAGTGCTCCAGTACGTAGATGCCCTGGAGAGGGGAGATGGGAGCTGCCAGGATGAAAATAGGGGAGATGCACACTTGGGAAGGGCTGTTCTTCCATGGCCATGAGTAAGCCTGGCCCTTGGTGCCACTGGTAATGAAGGGAAATTCAGGGGAATTCAGTTCCCATCCCTAGAGTTCAAGACCAGGTTGGATAGAGCAGCCTGGTTTAGTGGAAGGTGTACCTGCCCATGGCAGGGAGGTGGAACTGGACAATCTTTAAGGTCCCTTCCAGCCCAAAACATGCTGGGATTCGTTGATACCAAGGATGCTCTCTCACTCCACATGCTCCTGGCTCCTGGTGGCTCTTGTCATGCTGTGCTTGGGGATCCAGTCACCACTGCTAGCAGGAGCCCATCCCTGCAGCCTGGTGTGTCCCCACAGTGGTGCCCCATCCCTGCAGCCCAGGACACCCTTTGGCACTGCTTTATGGACACACAGGTGATCCTGGGGCTGCAAGGCTGGGATGTGATGAAGCCCACACTGAAGCCCACACATGAAGCCCACATGTTTTGGTGGTCACCTGGAGGGTGTCCAGGAGTCCAAAGGACCAGCTGACCATCAACTTGTCCATGTCTCTGACAGAAACACGCCCGAGGCCAGGTGCTCTTTGACATGGTGTGCGAGCACCTCAACCTCCTGGAGAAAGACTACTTCGGCCTCACCTTCTGTGATTCAGACAGCCAGAAGGTGAGCACGGGGGGTCCCTCTGCAGCCACCCTCTCCAAGTTGTGGGCCCCCCTGACCTGCTGTTTCCTCATTGCAGAACTGGCTGGACCCTTCCAAGGAGATCAAGAAGCAGATCCGCAGTAAGTGCCTGGGGAGGGTCTGTCCTCCCCAGCCCCAGGGTGTCCCGTGGGGCTCCTGGATGGCTCTGTTCGGCTGTCCTGTGGTAGATCACCTCCCTGCCTGCCCTGGAGGGGACCTTTGGCAGCTGGCCTGGGGACAGGGACACTGTTGCTCATTCAGTTGTTTGTTACCCACCTTGTCTCTTAGTCATGAGAGGTGGGGGGACAAAGGACCCCGTTTGTGCCACTGGAGAGCTGGCTGAGACTTGTTGCCACTCTGGGCACCACCTGCCCTGTGCAGCGGGGACAGGGATGGTGGGGACAGTGGGGGACCTTGCTGGGACAGATGCTGGGGTACGTTTGCCATGGTGTTGCCTTGCTGGGATGGCAGAAGAGCTGCTGCCCAAAGTGTGACCTTCTGGAACACAGGGGGCTTTTTCTGGAATACAGAGCTTGTGGCTCCTGCAGTTGTGATGCTTTGCTGTCCACAGCTCTTTGGGAGCATTCATCAAGTCGTGCTGGAGTCCCAAGGGCTGTGCCTCTGGCAGCCTCTAGAGTCCCCTTGTCCCTGCCCTGTGCAAGGCTTGGAGGAAGCAGCTTGATACTCAGTGGACACATGGGTGCTCCTGTGCCCTGTGTGCAGCCCCATGGGTGCTGTCCTGAACTGCTCTCTCCCCTCCCCAGGTGGGCCCTGGAACTTCGCCTTCACTGTGAAGTTCTACCCTCCAGACCCTGCCCAGCTCACAGAGGACATCACCAGGTAAGGACCACGGGCTTCCTTCCCAAGGAGTCCCAGCCTGCTGTGGGGTGCACGAGTCTCCTTCCTGGAGAGCCCCAACCTGCCCTTGGGGGGCACCAGATTCCTTTCTGGGGAACCCCAGCCTGCTCCTTTGCCCCACTCTGACCGTCTGCCCCTCCTGCAGATACTACCTGTGCCTGCAGCTCCGTGCCGACATCATCACGGGGCGCCTGCCCTGCTCCTTCGTCACCCACGCCCTGCTGGGCTCCTACGCCGTCCAGGCTGAGCTGGGTGACCACGACACCGAGGAGCACGTGGGCAACTACGTGAGCGAGCTGCGCTTCGCCCCCAACCAGACGCGGGAACTGGAGGAGCGCATCATGGAGCTGCACAAGACCTACCGGTGAGCCCCAGGAGGGGACAGCACGGGACAGCTGCCCCATGCCTATGGGGCACCCAGCCACGTGTCCCCCTCTCTGTCTCCCTGCAGGGGAATGACCCCTGGGGAAGCAGAGATCCACTTCCTGGAGAACGCAAAGAAGCTCTCCATGTACGGAGTGGACCTGCACCACGCCAAGGTACGGGACTGGGGGCTGCCAGAGCACTGCCCCTTTCCAGCCTGCTCCTGCCCACCTTCCTCCTGCAGGGAAGGCTCCTGGCATGGCTTTGGGTGGCACCAGAGAAGCTCCAGAGATAACCTCCACCAGCCTGGGGTTCAGGTTCAGCCCTCTGCCCTCCAGGCCCCCGCAGCACTCAGCAGCAAGGATGTGGCACAGCTGGCCAGGCTGGCTCTTGCTGAGCTGCTGACCTGTCCCCTCCTGTCCTTTTGCCTCCTCCAGGACTCCGAGGGCATCGACATCATGCTGGGTGTCTGCGCCAACGGCCTCCTCATCTACAGGGACCGGCTGCGCATCAACCGCTTTGCCTGGCCCAAGATCCTGAAAATTTCCTACAAGAGGAGCAACTTCTACATCAAGATCCGCCCAGGGGAGGTGGGTGCCAGGTGCTGGTGCAGCCCCTGGGTACCTGGGTACCTGTCCTGAGGGGTTGGGGCTGATGGTGAGGATTTCCTCACCTGGCTCTGGCCTCTGCTCCAAGCATCCCACGTTTATGACCATGCTGGCCAAGAAAGCACATTCCTGCAGCATGGATTTTCTTTCATGTTCTCTTGTGACTTCAGCAGCTGAAGGACCCCAGGATCCCATCCCTGACAGACATCATGACCCTGCTGGTGTAGGGAGCTTGCCCAGGAATGGGGCATGTTGAGGGCCATTTTTGTCATATTTTCACAAGGTTTTACATTCATTTTCAGACTTTATTTTCATTCATTTATGATGGGAAAATGCATTTCCACCCACACTTTCCAGCAGGCTGGAGGGCAAGGACAGCACACCTGGTAGTGATCCCTCAGACCAAAACAGCTAGAAAAGCATTTTGTTTCTTGAGGGAATTTATCTTGCACTGAAAAGCCACTTACAGCTGAGGAAAGTGCTTAAGCCAGAGGTGTGGGGTGTATTCCATCACCCTGCTGGGCATGGTGCTGGGCATGGATTTGAAGATTTTTGAGGGTCTTTAGCATGGTCACAGCTCCTGCCAGGGTAACCTGAGGACCTTGGCAAGGTCCTGGCATGTCCCCCGGGGCAGGATGTGCCTGTAACAGCCTGTCTCTGTCTCCCCCAAGTACGAACAGTTTGAGAGCACCATTGGCTTCAAGCTGCCCAACCACCGCTCAGCCAAGAGGCTCTGGAAGGTCTGCATAGAGCATCACACCTTCTTCAGGTGAGGAACCTCCTCTAGACCTTCTCCAGGCCTCCTTTCTTGGAGGCAGACATGTTCCTGCTTCTGCTGCAGTGGTGGGCAGTGCCAGGGAGCCTGACTGGGGCTCACTGACAGCCTCCCACCGCTGTGACCCCTAGGCTGGTGTCCCCAGAGCCACCCCCCAAGGGCTTCCTGGTGATGGGCTCCAAGTTTCGGTACAGCGGGCGCACGCAGGCGCAGACACGTCAGGCCAGCGCCCTCATTGACCGCCCCGCGCCCTTCTTCGAGCGCTCCTCCAGCAAACGCTACACCATGTCCCGCAGCCTGGACGGAGGTACGGCCGCCTGGGCACAGGGCACACTGCTGCACTGGCAGCAAGAGTCACAGCACAGCATCACAGCGGCATCAGGCTTCCTTCTGGAGGCTGTCCCCAACCACATCCCTCTGGCACAGGGGCTGTCCCCACCCCAAGGGATAGCTCAGACTGTGCATGAACAGGGGAACGTGGCAGGGCTGGGGTCAGGCAGCTCAGGAACACATCACCCCTTCCCCTGTGCTCTGGGACCCCTGGGACCACCTACTCCAGGTGTCCTACTGGGGCAGGAGTGGGGTGGCAGGGCTGGGCTGACCTAGCTGTCAGAGCTGGCAGGAGCTGGCTGGCAGGGCTGGGGTGACCTGGGTGTCAGAGCTGGCAGGGGCAGGGGGGCTGGGGGCTGGGGCAGGAGCAGGCTGGCAAGGCTGGGGTGACCTGGCTGTCAGAGCTGGCAGGGGCTGGGGGCTGGGGCAGGAGCTGGGGCAGGAGCAGGCTGGCAGGGCTGGGGTGACCTGGCTGTCCCCCATGTGCAGAGTTCTCACGCCCAGCCTCAGTCAGCGAGAACCACGATGCCGGGCCTGAGGGTGAGAAGCAGGATGAGGACGGTGAGTTTGGCAGCAGGAGACGCTCTGAGACAGAGGATGAGGAGGTGACCACCCCGACGAAGATAAAGGAGCTGAAGGTACATCCGAGTGGGCAGAAGAGGCTGGGGTTGGAGGGGTAGGCAGGCAGGGCCTGGACACAGGCAGCAGGGCTGCGCTGCAGGCAGGAAGGGTCACCTCCAGGCAGGGTCCCTGCAGCCCTGTCAGTGTCAGCTGTGCCCCAGGCTGGTGGGACCTTCGGGATGTGGCTCTTGGCCCCACTGGTGGAAGTGGAGCTGTCACAGGGGTTCAGCTTAACTTGGATTCCCCAGAGCTCTCCAGGTGGTCTCAAGGCTTATCCCCAGGCAGGGCTGGACCTGGGAGCAGCCCAGTTCTGGGACAGGGATGGGGACAGGCTGAGCACATCAGTGCCCACCACTGCCTGGGCACAGCCCACCCCTCCTGCCCTGGTCCCTGGGCTGTCCCAGCCCATTTCAGCCCCATGCTGGGAGGGGAGGGGGGTCCCTACCAGCCTATCAATTTAACTGTGGTGTTTGTGACAAGTGCCCTCAACTGACCCTGCTGGTTACTTTTAACCCTCTCTTTGCTGCCAGCCGGAGCACGAAACAACCCCCAGGCACAAGCAGGAGGTATTCTCTCTCTGGAGTATCTTAGTCCTCATTGGTGCATCATATTGTCCATCCTTCCCAAAACAAGTCTGTCTGTCACCCTATTTACTGGAATACAAGATGCACCGGGCTGGGGGTTGGGTGCTGGAGGAGCCCGAGGAACAGACAGCTGGGGATCAGCTGTGGCATCTTCTATCCCACTAAGTAAGGTGGTCCTGATCGTGCCTGTGAGCAAGAGCCCTCCCAAGGGCAGGACAGCCCCTGGCCCATTGGGATGATCTGGCTTCTGCTCATGTTCCTGACCCTGCCATGTCCTCACCTTGTGTCTCCTCTCCTGTGGAGCTGGTCCCATCCTCCTGCTGGCACCCGACCCACGCTCTGCTCCTGCCTCAACCCAAGCTGCCTCATCTCCCCCTGCCCAGCTCTCCTGCAGCCCCCTGAGAGCTGGGCTGGGGCTCCCCAAGCACTGTGGCTACCATCCCACCCCACAGGGGCCAAGAGGCTCTGAGCTGCCTGGGGGAGGCCAGCACTGACACCAGCCCTGTGCCTGCCCACCCTGAGAGGGGCTGAGCAGAGAGGGAGGCTGAGCCCTCCCTGCACAAACTGTGCCTCTGGTGGCCCCATAAGGAACGATTTGTCCTGGCCTCCAATCCAGGGCTGCTCCCTAGGGGGATCCCCTCTGTGAGCAGAGATCCCAGTTGGAGCTGCCAGTGGGAGCAAGCAGGGCCAGGGGATGGGGTTGGCCACGCTGGCACCACCCAGGCTCGCTGTGCAGCCCCACCGGAGGTGGGCACCGGCCCCGACCCCGCCCACCTCATCGCTTGCCCACTGCATGTGCATGTGCTGCACCCAGCCCAGAGGTGGGCACACCTGAGCCCTCCTCAGCTCGGACATGCGAGGCCAGGGCAGGACTTTCCCTGAGCTGTGCTGAGCCTTCAGCATCTGGAAATTTTGGTGGGGCTTTTTCTGGGACTCTCACGGGTCTCTGCTCTGTTGCCGAGGAGGTACCAGGGAGGTGTCTGGGGGCCTCCTTTTGAACCTCAGGAGAGCTTTGGGTTTGGGTTGGAGGCAGAAGCCAGGTTCCTCCTGGGAGCTGGTTTGCCCACCTCTGCGGCGGGATGAGGGGGCCACCCAGCGCCTGTGCCCTCACCGAGCCATGCTCTGACACCTGACCCCTCTCCCCTGAGCACTCTGAGCTGTCCTCTCTCCACAGCAGATCAGACCCACCCCACCTGGGCTGGTCCACAGGGATCCAGGCCTGGATCCATGCTGGACATCCCTGCCCAGCCCTGGACTTCCACCCCTTTGTCAGAGCCTGCTCCGGAGGAGCTCTGCTGGAAATGCCACTCCCCTGCCTTTCTGAGACAGAGCCTGGGCTCCCTTTGTGCCTGGTGCCAGACAACAGCACAGGCTGCTGGTGTTTCCAGCAGGGCCCCATTCCTTGCTGATCCCAAGGGAGAGCCCACTCTCCCCTCCAGGAAGCTTTAGCTTGTCCCCAGCCAGGAGGACATGAAGCCCTGGAGATGCCACCAGGCCATGCCATGCCCTTGATCTGCCACACACATTCAGCCCTGTGCTGCCCTTCTGCTGCTTCCTGCAGGGAAAGAGCTGCTCCCTCTCCTCCAGTGAGACCTGCAGACCTTGGTGCTCCATTACGCTCCTCATTTGGTTCCTGAGACCCTAAATTCCAGCCCAGTGTGACACCAAGCCTCCCAGCCTCCCTGCTCATCCCTTTGGACTGGGCTGCTGCTTTAACCATCACTCTCTTCCTCTCTCCTTCCCAAGTTTTTAGACAAGCCAGAGGATGTTTTGCTGAAGCATCAGGCCAGCATCAATGAGCTGAAGCGAACCCTGAAGGAGCCCAACAGCAAACTGGTTCACAGGGACCGGGACAGGAGGCTGCCTTCCTCACCAGCCTCTTCCTCACCCAAGCACGAAGATGAAACACCAAAGGGAACCCCTGAAAAGGCCACTGAGGTTTGTTCTGCTGCTTCTCTTCCAGAGAGGATCAGGATCTGTTGGGGAGGAGTCCTTCAGCTCCTGTGCTGCCCGGAGGGAGCATGGTGGGAGCGATGTGCTGGGGACAGGGATGTTGTTTCTAAGTTTTTGAATCATTTTCACTGCTGGAGGGGGGTGTCCCTGGGCACTGCAGGAGACTGAACAGCCCCTCTCTGGAGGTGTTTTGGGGCTACCTGAGAGGTGGGCTGTGTCTCTGGTGGCCCGTGGGGTGAGGTTTTGCTCACTCTTCTCAGGAGCAGCCTGTGGGGCAGTGCAAACACAGCTCCTGCTTGGGGGTGTCCCCAGCAGAGCAGGAGCAAGCCACTGTGCAAGGGTGTCCCATGGTGCTCTCAGTATTGGAAGCTAGATGATGGGAGGAGGTGGAAGAAGAGTGGTGCCACACTGGCATCCCACACTCACATCCTCCCTTCTGGGCATTCTGCACCCTGGCTTTGCACTGGGACCATGGGGTGACAGGAGAGCGCTGGAATGGGGGTGCCAGGACAGAGCCCCCGGTGCTGGAGGGGTGTGGATGTGGCACAGCTGGGCTCTGTGGACTGGGGCCTGCTGGGCTCAGTGCAGGCAGCATGTGACAAGAGTGTCCCCCTGCCAGCCTGGACACCCTGTCCCTGCCAGGGACCCTCCCTACCTGCTGTCCCCTCGGCAGGGCTCTGAGCCAGTGCTGTGCCTGCAGCAGGAGACGTTTCCAGGAGGGTGGGTGCCACACATGGGGCTGTTCTGCCCTGGCTGCCCTGGCCATGGAGAGGGCATGGGCTCTGCAGGGAATTTGGGATGTGCCCATATTCCCACTGGGCCCCATCACTGCCCAGAGATTGGGGCTGCAGGGGGGCTGTGGCCACTGACAAAGCACTCAGCTGGGAAGAAGAGGGACTTTCCCCCACACTGCTTTTACCATGGAATATATCAGGTGCAGAGATGTGAATGGAGCATCTAGAGCTGGCACAGCTGTGACCTCTTTCCATCTATCTATCTATCCATCCTTCCATGCATTCATCCATCCGCTCACGCACCTGCCCACCCTTTGTTTCTTCATTCCTTCTCAAATTCTCCCTTTCTCTCTCTCTTTCTCTCTCTCTCTCTGTCTCTCTGTCTCTGTCTTCCTCTCTCTCCCCGTGGGTGCTGGGGTTTCCGTGCTGGCACAGACGATGGAAGAGGACACCTTAGACGATTTTGCATCTGAGCATGGAGCTTCCTTAAGCATGGAGTCTTTCACACAGAAAAGCCTTGTCTCCTCTCCTGAGGTTGTCACCGTCCCCTTTCTCCCGCACCTCTCAGTCTCAATGTGGGGGTCCCCAGCCTGCCAAGGGGTCCTGTGGCCTCTGAGCAGAGCTGCCCATGCCTGGGTCCCCTTTCTGGTGACAGGCAGGACCCCTCCCATGGCAGGGCTGTTGGTGAAACCTCTCCCCTGGCTGTTCCCTGGCTGGATTCTGAGATATGTTCCTGGAGAGAGCTCCCAGTGCTTCTGTGGGGCCATACAGGAGCCCGGTACTGAAGGTCCCAAGGCAGGGGTGACCTGATGGCCTGGACACCCAGGTGACTGCTCCAGCTGCCTCAGGTTGCCCTGGCTGCAGCTGGAGTTCCCTAGGCCCAGGCACCCTGACAAAGGCATCCTTGGACTCCTGCCTGTGCACAGCCAGGGCATGCTCCATCAGTGTGAGGGGTGTGAGCTCTCTGCACCCTCTGTGTGCAGGTTTAGCTCAGGGGAGGGGACAGCCAAGAGTGGTGCCTTCACTGAGCAGAAGCAGGCTGGGGTTTGAGTCTTGGTTCTGGAGTGGTTGTCCCTAGGGACACACGGTGCTGGGACACTTGTCCTGCCTGAGCACCCCAGGGGTGGTGGACAGGCTCAGCACACCCTTGCTCTGTGTGGATGTCCCTTAGTGCATGCAGAAGTCACCAGCACAGGCAGGAGCCTGACCCTGGGCTGGCTGAAGCAATCCCCAGGAGGCAGGATGGGGGGTCAGGGAGGGCTTGGGCACAGCCTGGGCTTCAGCAAGGATATGAGTGGAGCAGCAGCATCTCCTGGTCCATGTTGGCACCCTCCCCATTCCAGTATTTCAGAGCTGGAGGACAGATACAGCAGGTGTGTGCTGCACACACATCTCTGGAGCTGGTCTCGCCCTTGGCGTGCCTGGCCTGAGCTGGGGTGCAGGTGCTAAGGTGGCCTCACCAGTGGTTTCTCTTGAGGCATCTGTGACTGAGTCTCAGCCCTGGCATGTCCCCACATACCCTCACAGGCCAGAGCCTCTGGTCTCCATGAGAGATTGATTCGAGGGGGTAACAGCACATCTGCAGAGCCTGGAGCTCTTGTCACTGCCAGAAGGTCTCCTGGTGCCCATGGGCTTCAGGCCCACTGAGGTTGGGAGGTCTGTCAGTTCCAGCCCTCTGTCCCCACTCCTGCTGGAGGACAGGAACACTGGACTGGGCAGTGCTGGAGCCTCTCCAGCTCCCTGTTTTGTCCCAGCATCTGATTCCCTCATTGTCCTTGCCTGAGGCTGTGCTTTCCTCTCAGGTGAGCTGGGTCTCCCTCAGAGCAGAGGAGGGCAGCAGAGGCACTGAAGGATGCCCAGAGGAGAAGCCTCACACATGCCCGGGGCTCTCTGAGGTTGTTGCCCCCATTGGCAGGGGCAGAGGTTGTCCCTGCTCCCTTCTGTCTCTTGTGCTGCCTAGGCCACAGTGGGAATGGCCTTCACTCCTGTCCCTAGAGCAGATGTCGAGCGAGGGAGGGAAGTGTGGAGGTCACTTATTCCTTGGGAGCTTAAGGCTGGTCTCTGGACAGACCCTTCCCAGCATCATCCCTCCAGAGGCAGCTTTGCCATGGTTCCATCCTCCAGCCCACTGACCTCCAAAGCTCATGAACTCCCTGCTTCCCTGGGGGATGTGTCCCAGTGTCCAGAGATCTGCTCCAAGCGTCCCCCAGAGCCCTCAGGCTCTGGAGACACAAGGGCTGCCCTGAGCTGTGGCTGGAGATGGCACTGAGCCCTCCAGAGCTGAGCTCACACCAAGGAGCTGGATGTCCCTTGAGCTGGGCTGTGCTCATCTCAAGAGTCTGAGGAAAAGGAAGAAGCTGGTTTGGAAATAAATCTGAAACTTTGGGGTTTTTCTGACTGGTGAAGAGGTCCTGTTATGGATGAGCACGTTCTGGGAGTCAGACTTTTTGATCTACATTTATCTTGGGCCTTAACTCAGAGAAGGAGCCTGAAGAAACTCATCTCCTTTGCCCAGGGAAGGTCTTCTCCGAAGGACTCTGGTTTGCAGCTAGAGAAGAGGGATGAGAGGGCTTTGCTGAGGAGATTTGTATATGTGCCCACAAGCTGTCCATCCTTGTCCTGGCTGAGAACGGGTTCAGCAGTGGGACAGCAGGGCAGGAGCAGGAGAGAAGCTGCTGCACCCTCAGGAAAGTGGGTGGTGTCCTGGCTGAACAGAAGGAGGGAGTGCTGAGGGAATGAATGCCAGGCACCAGCCTGGGCTGTCAGCAGCCCACTGAGCCTCCCAGTTAGGGGTGATGCTGCTGCCATGGGTCAGACCCAACTGGGAACAGCCATGGTGCAGCCGCTGCTCCTGGCAGGCACTGATGTGCTCTGTTCCGATTTCCATGGACTGGGAAGGAACAAAAGCTGTGCTGGAGGCTGGTGTGGAGGAAGGGAGCTGGAGAGCAGCTGGTGCAGGATAAGGGGCTATGGGAGAGGCTTGTGCTGGAGGGGGCTGTAGGTCAGGGTGTCCTGCAGACCCTGCTGCTCAGTGGGGCTGTCTGGCCAGGGCAGAGTCTCTGCCAAGGATCCCTCTGGCACCAGAGGAGGAGGGTGCCCTTGCTGCGCATCCCTGTGGATGTCCTGGCACTGCAAGGAGCTGGTACCTCCCTGCCCTCAGGGATGGGGTGTTCTCTTGGGGGCCCACAGGCTGTACCCCAAGAAAGCCTTGGGGTGCTTCCCTGAAGGCTCCTGGGGACTTTCTGGGGCATAGGCAGAGCCTGGGGTAGGGGCAGGCAGGGGGCTGCAGTGAGGGCAGGAGCAGGGCCTGCAGCACTGTGCTGAAGGAGCTCTGCTTCCTTTGGCACCTGTCAGAGAAAGCAGCAGCTGGGAATGGCATTTTTCTGCTGGAGGCTTTAACTGATTTCTCGTTTCCTTGTGGAAGCTCTTCCACTAGTAACTGGTTTTCCTCCTTTCTTTCTCTCCTCTAATATTATCTTCCTTTTCCCCCCTCTGGCTCTGCTCCCCTCTGCCCCCAGTTTCCCCTTCTCCAGTATCAGTCACTAGGTTTGCATTTTGGGTGCAACTGCTCCAGACATTTCCCTGGCCCCCTGCATGGGGTGAGGCTCACGTTTCCATGGATCACTGTTCCTTGGAGGGGGAATGGACAGGCAGTCCCCTCCCTGAGCCTGGAGTGCATCCTGGTACCCTCGAGGGCCATCCTTGCCCCTGCTGCAGCCTGTGCCCAGGCAGGCTGTGCTGTAGGCAGTGCCAGCCCCACGGGGAGCCCCAGCACTGCCCTCCTCATGTGCTGCCAGGGGTGGCTGAGCTGCCTCATGGTGCAGATGTTCTCCTGAAACTCTATTCCCATGAGTTATTTCCTACCTGCTGTTCCAAAAGTGGCTGGATTTTAGCAGTGCTTTGTTCTTGGCACTCATGAGGCCTTTAGCTGATGTGCAGGATGAGCTCGTGGATGTACAAGGTGTCCCTGGCAGCAGTGACCTGGCGTCCCCTGCTAGCAGCACGGTGACATTCCTGCTGTGGCCGTGCTGCAGGATACTCCATGGCCTTTGCTTGGTCCTGCTGCTGAGCCCATGGTCTTTTACACTTTCACAGGTGACAGTTTCTGAACACTTGGGTTCAGCAAGGCTGGGTTTTGAGGAGATGTCCCTGACGAGCTGGAAAGAGGGGATGGCCTTGGGGGGAATCTGAGCTGCAGCATTTGGTAGGAAAGGGACAGGGCCTTGCTGATGGCTTCGAGTGGTTTCTTTCCATGCTTGTGTTCTTGGCAATCTGATAAATTCTTAGGGCACATGGATGAGGCTGAGAATGAAGCTATCCAAAACCATTGCTTCCAATGAAATCTCATCCCTGGGAATTGCCAGAGCCAGCTGAAAACAAGGGGGCAGCCTGCCTCCAGAGAGACCCTGGTGGCTGTTAACGTGTCTGATGGGAGCTCCACTCCCACTGTGTGCCACCAACAAAACCCCAGCTATTGTAGGTGTGTCAGGGAGCCACCACCCAGAGCAAAGCACTGTCCCCAGAGAGGACACTGGCTCAGTCCCCAGTGTGGCATCAGCTCCTTATTTCCAGTCCCTCTCTCCATCAGTGAGTTGCCAGGCTCTTTGTACAGTCTCAACTCTGGCCTTGATAAGAACAATAGTAGTAGTAGTAGTAGTAGTAATAATAATAATAATAATAATAATAATAATAATAATAATGATGATAATGACAATGACGTAGCCAGCCATGTGCCAGGCAGACCAGCTGTGCCACTCGTGCCAGCAGCAGTCGGGGCCGGGGTGTCTGATGCGTTTAACTCTTCTTGCTCCAATTGCAATACAGGGCTCGGAGCACTGGGTATTTATAGAGAGAGAAGCCCCTAGGCTGGAAGCTGTAGCTCTGAGGAAAACTCTGAGAGCCAAGACGGAAGAAGCACGTACAGGGACCTCGGAGGGGAACACAAGTGGGAGCCTGACGAAAGTGGAGGTGACAGTAGGGAAAGCCAAGGACATGGCAGGCCAGGAAGAGCCTGTGGCTGCAGCCTTGGAGACGAGGAAGAGAGCCAAAATGATTGCTAGTCCTGAGGATTTTGAGTCTGTGTGGGAGGATGAGCTCTGTGAGAAGGAAAGCAGGGGTGAGTCCAGCCCGGGGGTGGCACCTCTGCCCGCCAAGGGCATGGAGAGGGAGCCCCAAGAGCCGGGCAAAGGCGCAGCCACCAGGGAGCCAGGGCCCTGTCAGCAGCATGAAGAGAGGCAAAGGACCAAGATTTTGGAGCCAGAGCCTCCCCAAGGAGAAGGTGAGGTGCTCTCCAAGGAGCGTGCTTCTTCAACCTTCAGGAAGCAGGAGGCCAGAGTGCCAGCCACGGCCCCAGAGCTCCTGAAAATTAAAGTGAAGGCTGGCGACGACAGCGCGGAAACTTCTGCAACTCAGAGGATCATCTACTTAGGAGATCCAGAGGGGGAGGAGAAGGACAGTAAAATGCACCTGGTCTTGGACACTGGTGGGTGGCTTGGCTTGGACGAGAGACCAGAAGCCCAAGTAAACACATCCGGGGGGAGATCCGAGCATGTGGCACCCTTGGCAGAAGGGTTCCAACCCCTCTCCTCAGCAAGTCACCAACACAGGACAGAGTCTGGAAAACCCACTGGAGCACCAGAGCTGCCTGAGATGGGCTGTGATGGGACCAGCCTGGGGGGACGTCCCCTCTCAGGGTGGGAAGAGCTGTCCCTGCAGCCAGAGAAAGCAGCTGGTGCCGGGGTGCCTGGAGGAGCACCCATGGGAAGCGAAGCCCTGCTGTGTTCCCAGGAGGTGGAACCAGAGGAGACAGAGCTGCAGAGCTCAGTGGGAGGCTTGAAGCCATGTGGCCTGGCAGGGGATGGCCCTAGGGCTGAGGAGCACAGAGGGAGCCCAGCACAGTCCCCAGACATCAGCCCAGCACTGGAGGGGCTCTCGGGAAGGGTTGGAGCAGACAGTGACAGGGAGGAAAGTGCCAGAGTGGTTCTTCAGATGGAAGAGATAGAGTCCAAGTCACCTCCATCATCAGCTAGTCCTCAGCAGGGCCACACTCACACTGTGGGGCTGGAGGGGCACAAACCCAGGGCTCCTGTCCCTCCACCCCTTCCCCAGAAACCCAGACCAGTCCCTGCAGAGCCTGCAGGCACGGAGCCTCAGGGCACAGACCTGTCCCTGGGCACCAGCCCTGCCAGAGGGGTGGCCATGCCCGAGGGTGTGAGCCCCTCCATGGAGGTGGCACTACCCATGGGCACCAACCCTGAAGCTGAAGAACAATCCCAAAATGTGGGATTCGCCTCATGTCCCCATCAGGGGACAAGTCCTGTTACCGGAGAACCACCCCAAAACACAGACACTGCAGCAAAGTTGATCCAGGTTAAAGACCTGGCCACCAGGGAGGTGGTCCAGGACATGGACACAGCACAGAACAGCGTCCCTGCCACTGAAGAGACACTGCAGGAGGAGAAGCCCATGACCAAGGAGCTCTTCCAGGGCTCAGGGTCAGGGAAGCTGACCAGAGATGAAGGCTCTGGGATGGAAGAACTGTCCCATGACAAAAACCTTGGCATGGCTGAGCTGCCCCCCAAGGGAGAAGAAGCAGAACACCAGACTGAGATAATCCTGAGAGACTTGCCTCTCCACACTGCAGATCCCAAAGCACAAGAGCCACACTGGAACTCGGAGTTCAGTGTGGGACAAGACCTGCAGGGTGGGAGCTGGACAGTCCCAGAAAGCACCAGGGACAGTGACCTGGCTCTGGGGCAGCCACCACAGGATGGGTCTCCTCCCAGAGCAGCTGCTGATGTCCCACATTTCCAGTCCTTTGCAGCAGGACTGTGCCAAGGAAGCGAGGTATCCCAGCTCCCTGTCCTGGTGAATGAAGATGGGGCGGGACAATCAAGTGGTGGGACACATCCAGCAGAGCCTGGGGTCTCAGTGTGTATGGCTGGGCTGGCAGGAGCTGTGTTCCAGGAACACGGGGATGCTACTGTGGCCCCAGGAAACCAGCAGGACAGCAAGAGCTTCAGGGAAACCTCCGTGGCCTCCAAGATCAAGATGTTTGAGCAAGGTGAAGTGGAGCGAAGGGCGGTCCAGGAGGGACAGGAGCCTGAAGCTGAGACATCAGTGACAGCCACGGAGACAAATCTGGCACAGAACGTGCCTTTGAGCACCGGCCTCGCCTCACCCCCTGCAGTGGGACCTGTGTCCAGTGTGGGCTCCTTGGCCCTTGGGCAAGGGGCTGGTTCAGGAGACACCTCCCAGCCTCGCTCCCTGAAGGAACATGTCTCTGCTGACCCTGAGCACGAAGAAGACAGTGCCGACCTGGCCTCGCCCGACTCCGGCTGCGAGCTCACCCTGGCTGAAGCCGTGGTAACTCCACTGAACCATCCGGACGGGACATTCGTGCGCATGTTCTGTGGCTCTGCCCGTGTCCAGTGGCTCCTCACACATCCATTGACTGGCAGCAGGCGCTTTGCATCCCTGTCCTCTCTGTCTGTGTGTGTGGTCAGGCTTCACTGGCTGCATGCGCGGCCGCTGCCCAGTCGATTCATCAGCTTTTGTTTTGCGCCTCCAACATTTTGGCTCCCTGGAGAATGCCGCTCGCTGAAGCCAGGAGGGGCACCCAAGCTCCATGGCCGGGAGCAGGAGGGGGCGCTGGGGGGTGGCTGGAGGAGCTGGGACTGTTACGGACACGCAGCCCCAGCAGCGGTGTGCCCACGCTTCCAGCTTCACCCCTGCATTTCCTATGTTGGTTGATACCCCTTCTTGCTTAGCTCCCACCCTGCCCTGCCTTCAGCAAGCTGGTGGCTGGGTGATGGAGTAGCTCCCCTCGCTCTTGAGAGCGCTAGAGCAGCTCCTGCAGAGTTCATTTCCTTCCGACTAACCCTTTTCTCTAATCCAGAGCAAATCTCAGGAACCAAGTGGGGAAGAGAAGGATTTATGTGACCCATCAGTAAAATCCAGCTTGAAAGAAGAGAATGTAAAGGCTGCTGTTCCAGTGGTCTCACAGGTCTCAGTGCTGTCTTGCTAAGTGCTTCTCCCGGCAGTGTGAGCGCTCGCCCTGCGGCCAGGGCTGTGCTGCCCCTCCGCTCCCCTTGCAGGGCTCTCTGTATGTATTGGTCAGACACCCCCAACACGTGTTCTGCAGGTGTGTTCCTCGGGGGCTGCTGGACACCCTGTGTCTCGTCCATACCTCTCAACCTCCCACAGCGCCGAGGGAGGGGTGTGCTGGCACCTGGGGGGATGGCCCTGGATGCGAACGCTGGAGCAGAGGCCGGGGTGGGGTTTCCTCTGGCATCGGTGGGCTTAGAGCTGTTCCTAAAGGACAACTGGGTCTAGATTTCCCATGGCTTCATGGCAAAGTGTGGCAATGGGACATGTCCCCTCCGATGGCAGAGTTGAGAGGTATGTTTGTGTCTGGAGAAGAGTGGATGGAGGGAGGTCATCCCTTGGCTCTGGCCATGCTGTCAATTACACTGACAAGGACACCCTGAGACTCACCTGAGGCCTCTGAGGGGCAGGTGGTGTCAGTGGGACAGACTCACCCTGGGGCAGCTGTTGGGCTGGACCTCCCCCCACGGTGATGTTCCACAGGATGTTCAGTGGAATTGGCTCACTCCTCCTCAGTGGAATTGGCACTGTCCTTCGCTTCTCCCTCACCGTGCCTGGCTGATGGGCCCTTTCCTTTCAAACTCTTCTCTCTTTCTTTCCCTTGTTTGTTTTTTTTTTTGAGTCACTGACATCCGATAGCCCTGCGTCTGAGCTCTTTCTGAATGTCTCCTATCAGACCCATTGTTTTGCATTCATCTGCTTCCACCAGTGCATTGAGGTGCCTCCAAGCTGGCCAAGCTTTTTTTTCGTCTGACCGAGCCTTTTTGAGACGATTCATTGCCAACAAACATTTGGCACAATCCAATTGAGTCACCTTCTCTCCCCCAGCAAAGCCGCTGCTATCAGAAAGGTTTCGGTCTCCATGCTTGAGTTGTGTTTGACTCTACTCTGTGATGTTTGCTGCAGCCTTCCTCCTCCTCCTCCTCCCTCCTCCTCCTCCTGCTGTGTCCCTGCCAGCGCTGCCCCGCGGTGCTCACAGCCCCGTGTCTCCACGATTGTGTCTCCTTCAGAGAGCGGGCGTGAGGGAGGGCCCTGAGGAGAGGGTGAAACCGCCCCGGCACAGGGCCCCTGAGAGCGACACCGGCGACGAGGAGCCCGACCAGGAGAAGGACTCGGTCTTCCTGAAGGACAACCACCTGGCCATCGAGCGCAAGTGCTCCAGCATCACGGTCAGCTCCACCTCCAGCCTGGAAGCGGAGGTGGACTTCACCGTCATCGGGGACTTCCACGGCACAGCCTTTGAGGACATCTCCCGGAGCCTGCCCGAGCTGGACAAGGACAAGAGCGAAACGGAAGATGAAGGCCTGGCTTCCTTCCAGCACACTGACAAAGTAGTTTCCGGACTGGAAGAGGATGTCAAAGACAGGGATAAGGTCTCCCAGCCCAGCCCAGATGTCTCCCAGCCAGAGGTACACAGGGACACCATCCACCGGGGCCGGCCCGGTGCCATCATGCCTCCATGTCCCTCGTGCCCGGCTCTGCCCGGCGCGTGCGCGCTCCCGGCTGGTTTTGGGGAGCATGCTGGCTGCCACCCCCCGTTCCTGCCCGCTGCACGCAGTGTCTGTGTTGCATGGCTCTGTCCCGTGCTTCGTGCATCTCCTAACCGGGAGGAGCCACTGTCACCTCTTGGTCCCTGTCCCGCCCTCAGCCCACGTGGCACTAACCATCGGAGCTGTCCTTGTGTCCTGCATGAATTCAGTGACCAGTCTGTAGTGCAGAGCCACATGCTGCTCACTAACCGCTCTGGTCATGCCAGGGCTGGGAGGGATTGGCCTCGTGGAGCCGCCCTGGAGCTCATGGAGGGTCACTCTGTGCTGGGAGAGATCACAGCAGGGCTAACAAAATTGCATGTGCATGTGTGTGGGGCTGAGTGCACGCACGGGGTGGAACAGCAGAACCAGCCCCAACTCCGTGTGGCCTTGTCTCTATGCTTATCTCAGCCACCCAGGGCAGCCTCCAGCCCTGCAGGTAAGTCCCCAGTGCTGGCCAGAGCTGCTGAGGTTAGTCCAGACCTAAAGCCAGCAAAGAGCTGCAGAATTAGAGGAAGCTGTCTCTGAGCCAGCCTGGAAACCCTGGTGCTGTGGCCGTGGGGGATCTGCTCCATGGCCAGTGTGGGCGGGGGGCTGCTGGCTCAGGAATGCTGAGCACTGGTGAAGCATCCCCCATGCAGGAGCCCTTGGCAGCTCCAGTTTCCCACAGCCTGTGTACATTCCCCTGAGGCTCTGACACCCCTGGTGTACCCAGAGCCACCAGGAGCTGGTGCAGATGACAAAACGGCTGCAGCACATGCGTGAAACTGGATTGGTGGGTCTCACTTGGCTTTTGAAGAACAGTTTTTGTCCTTATCCATGGTATCTGTAAATCTATCCAAAAACTCCCAGGGACAGAGCGGCAGGCCTGATTTGGGGTGTGTGGGTTCCTGGGTACTGTGGCTGGTGGCCATCTGCCCAGGGCAGCAGCCCAGCCCTGCTGTTTGCCCAGGTGGGACTCAGTGTGTGACACACAGGACATCGTGTGTGGCACCTGCAGAGGAGCAGGGCAGGGATGCTCTGCCAGGGGCTGGTGCACAAGGAGTACAGAATCAGTGTCTGGGTTGGAAGGGATCTTAAAGGTCATCTCTTTCCAGTGCCATGCCATGGACAGAGCACCCAGGGCTGTTGGCATCGTGCCCCAGGGCCTGGGTCTGCTGACTCTTCTGTTCCTCCTGCAGCCTTCAGCCCCAAAAGCGGACGCTGTGACTGTGAAGAAGCCCGAAGCAGAAGGCTCCACTCCCCATCAGGTCAGCACCACAGACACAGCCCAGGTGACCTGGTGGCTCCTCAAAGCCTCAGCCCACCAAAGCCTGTCCCTGCTAGCAGTGCTGGGAGGGTGGGGGCTTTGTGGGGTGGTTGGGGACCTCTGCTCACCCTTTGCTTGCTGAAGTCCCCAAAAAAAAAACTAAAGCCCAGCTAGAGGTGTTGTCTGAGTGTCCCTGGCCCCACCTGCCATGCTGCTGGGCAGTGCTGGCACACAGGAACATCTATAGGGGGTGACAGCCACCAGCTGTCCTTCGCTTCCTCTGGCAGCAAGGATATGGCCACATTGTCCCTGCGAGTGTCACCCACTCCCTGGTGGCACCTACAGGCTCACCTGGTTTCCTTTGCCCTGGCAGGTGGATGGAGGCACCACAGGCAGCAGGGACACCACCACCACTGCCCAGGTTGGCACCACAGAGACAGCACTGGTGACCTCAGTAAGGGGGGCTGGCCCTCAAGGGGTGGGAGAGCCACTGTCCCCTGTGGTCCCTCTGCTCCAGCAGGAGTGACTGGGGCCAGCTGTGCTGGGGGGACCCTGCCCCACTGGGGGGTGCCTTTGGAGGGTGACACCTGCCACGTTTGCCCTATGCCAACACAAGCCAACGTGCCCATCTGCTCTTCTTTCAGGATCACGGCACCAAGGCTGGCAAAGGGGCCGCTCCCAGCACAGACCTTCGCTCCCTGTCACCGGTGAGGGGGGGACATGGTGCCACGAGCCAGGCCAAGTTGGGGAAGGCAACCCTGTGGGGCTGGGAGTGGGTGGGATTGGTCCCACTGGGTCCTCTGCTGTGTTCCCAGCACTGGCACCTGGCTGATGTGTTGGTACTGGGAAGGGCAGAGGGGCACTCAGAAGACTGGGGAGCAAGAAGTCAGAAGACCCCAGCCTGCTGGCTTTTTCCTATGCCAGATCCATACCTTCGAGTATCTGCCTGAGGAGGGCAATTCCCAAAAATACTCCAGTCCCTGGTGCAGTGGGCTGAGATGCATTCAGCCCTGGGTGTCCTGCAGGGTGACCCAAGGACACCCACAAAGTTTCCTGACTCCAGTGGAGGTGATGGCCACCAACCATGCTGCCCAGCACAGCCCTTCCTCTGGAAAGGGATTTCTCTACTCTATCCCCTTGTTTTGATGGAGTCCAGCCTGGCCAAGCACCAGGTGCTGCCCCAGGCTCATCCCTTTGTGCTGCAGTGAGAGCAGAGTTAGCACTGGGGCTGAGGTACCAGTGCATCCTTCCCAGCTTTCCTTCCCAGCCTTCCCAGCCCTTGACATGCACAGGGGGATGGACAGAGACAGAGGCAGCCTGAGAGCTCAGTGCTAGAGTGGCCCTGAGGGTGGGTGGGGAAGAGCCAAAAGCAGCCATGAGACCCTCTATCCACTGCAGAGGCCCTTTCCAGCAGCTGTGGGCCTGGGATAGCCGTGGAAACCTCTCCCTGTTCCCCCAAGCCCTTGGTGCAGTTGGAAGCACAACTCGGTGCCTTTTTCCCTTGCCATGCTCTCCCCTCCCGTGCTTGGCTGAGTGGCTCTATCCCAGTGGGAAGGTCCTGGCTCACTGGGAGCTGGGCTGGGGGCTCCCCCAGCACGTGCCCCTGCCTGCAGTGCTCGTGTCCCACAGATCTCCGGCGGCTCCGCTGGGAAGGAGGTGCTCACCAGCATATTCAGCGCCACCGCGGAAACGCTCTCCACTTCCACCACCACCCATGTTACCAAGGTGAGAGCAGCTCCAGGGCTTCCTGAGGAGTACTGGAATTAGGGAATGGGTGGATTTATGTTGTGATTGGTACAGCAGAAAGAGCCCCTCTCCTCCCAACAAGAGCTGTGTGCTTTCCCATGGGAATGGCGATCCCACAGAGTGCTCTGTGCCCTGGCTGCTGCCTGTCCCATCCAGCCAGGTGTGACCACAGCAGGCAAGCACAGCCAGGGGTGTGTATTCAGCCAGGGGCACATCAGGGCTGGGAGGTGAAGGAGATGAGGCTGCAGCAGAGGGTCTCACCCATGGCCATTGCATCCCCAGATTAAATATGTGCTCTTTTTCCAGGGAACAAGGGTCAGGATGTGGGGAAATGGCCTCAAGTTGCACCAGGGGAGGTTTAGATATTGGATATTAGAGAAATTAGATAGGATATTAGAGAAAATTTCCTCACAGAAGGGGTGGTCAGACACTGGCACAGGCAGTGGTGGAGTCTCATCCCTGGAGGGGTTTCAAAGATGCGCAGCTGTGGCACCTGGGGACATGGTCAGTGGTGTCCTTGGCAGTGCTGGGGGAGCAGTTGGACTTGGTTATCTCAGAGACCTTTGGCAGCCTCAGTGATTCTGTGATTGTATAACCACAGCTGCAGCTCTGTGAAGGAGCAGGAGGGTGCTTGGTACCTGCCCCCAGTTTCTCTCCTTGTCCCCGTGGGCTGCTGTGTGTCACACTTCTCCCTGAGTTAAGGGCAGTGAGAGTTCTGCTGAATTACAGGGCAGTTCCTGAGGGGATGCTGGTGCTGTTCCTGCTCCTGTGGCAGAGTTCCCCTTGTCTGGAGCTGCCTGCTGGGACAGGGCTGAGCGTTCTCCTTCTCCTCACAGACTGTGAAAGGGGGGTTCTCCGAGACCCGGATAGAGAAGCGCATCATCATCACGGGAGATGAAGATGTGGACCAGGACCAGGTAGGAGCAGGATGCCCTGCCTTTGCACAGTTCTGCCTGTCTCTGGATGCAGCACTGCATGTTTGTACTTCTGTCTGAACCTGTTTACCCCCTTTATCCAGGAACTGACTGCCGAGGGCCCAGACCTGTCCAGCAGGGTGGGTTCCTGTGGGTGCAGTGACCCTCAGGCCATCTCCCAGCATGAAGCTGTGGCAAAATTCACATCCTAGTGCAGAACAGAGTGAGGGCATCACTTTTTTACAGTCATAAACACATTTCTATATGCCCTTTCTCTGTTGAAATACTCCAAAGGGACCCAGGTCACCTCTCTCTTCCAGAACCATCTCACTCCAGGTTGAGTCTCTCCAGGTGATTGTGTTTTGCCTCTGCCTCAGTGTCAGAGGACAAAAAGTGACACACTTTTGTGATGAAATAACAAAGACTGACACAAGTCTTTAGGTCACAGGGTCATTTTCCTGTGGCCTCACCCTTAGGGATTTGTTACTTAAGAAAAAATATTAAAGAGATAAGGTTATTAAAAGACTTTAAAATAATTTTTATAATTATGAATTTGATAATTCCTGTACATTTTCCTAGTGTTTTCCTTTTCCCGGGTTTCAGTAGCACATCTACTGTGCAGATGTTACAGAGAAAGGCAGCACATGAGGTCTGCCAGCTGTGGATGAATCCCCAGTCATGCTGGGTTCCCATGCTGGACTCCAGCTCTTCTGCCAGGGTGCTGTGGGTTCAGCTCTGAACCCCTGCATTCCTATCCTTCTGCACCCTAGAATCCTACTCAGCTGCTTTTTGGCTGCAGTCAGGGTACCTGATTGTAGGAGAGGGAGGATAAACAATGCTGAAATGTCTCTCACCCTTCTGCTTTCCAGGCACTGGCTTTAGCAATCAAAGAGGCAAAACTCCAGCATCCCGACATGCTGGTAACCAAAGCTGTGGTGTACAGAGAAACAGAGCCCTCTCCAGAGGAAAGGGACAAGAAACCTCAGGTAGGTGGAGAAGCTGCCAGGTGTGATTTACACCTGCTGGCTAATGGGGGTGTAACAGGTCACAGTCTCTGGTCCCCACCAGCCACAGGTGGCTTTGGGCATAGCCACCTGGCTGTGGTTAGGAAGCCACTACTGTGCCACCAAAAGCAATGCTGTGGATGCCACCCTGCTGTCCTGCTCAGCACAGGGCTCAGAGGCATTTGATGTAAAAAGGAAAGAACCTGCTCATCCCCCTGGGGTGGGGAGGGAATGAAGGGACATCAGGTTTGTGGCTAGGCTGAGGCACTTGGCTACAGGGTCTTCAGAGCCAAAGTATCAGACCAATGTTGGCAAAAATTATAATTTCTTTACAAAAACCGTACAGCTTTTCAGTCCCACTCAGATACCCAGGTAGAGTTTTTATACACACACAGGTGTAGGCAGCAGCACACAAGGTTTGCACCTCCCTGCAGACACCCCAAAGCTGTCACAGTCCCAGACACTTCTCTAGGGCTTGGGGAGTCCCACCCTAAACGACCCTATTTGACCCCATTCCTCTCTGTGAGCCAGGAGCTGCATCTCTCTGGGCTGGCACAGCCACCAGAACCCTGTGTGGGAGCAGTGGGGACAGAGGTGGAGTGGAGAGGGAACAGTTCTGGGGGCTCTGGCAGCAGCCAAGCTGCAGCTGCATTTGGAGAGGCTCCTTGGAATTGGGATTTTCCACTTCTTTATCATATGAAGGTTTTGATTGGCAGCTTTTAAGCCTGGAAAAGCAAACAGCAATGTAGCTGGGAAGGTCAGGAGAAGCTCATGGAGCTGCCTTGTCCCATCCCACAGTACAGACAAGTCCAGACATTCCTGCATCCCATAGGATCCACCCAGTTTTAGCTGAATGGCTTAAAGTGAGGGAGCAGCAACTCCCCCTCATGTCCTTCATGCACCAACAGCAGCCCAGAGCATAAATCCCTGCTAATTACCAGAGCTCATGCTAATTAAATGCAAACTGTGGCCCCACGTGCTTGCCAAGTTTTGCTCCTGTGCCCTCATGCCAAGAGGAGCCTCCATGGATTGGCACTCCATGACTTGGTCCTTTCCATCTGCCTTGCACAGGAATCTTGACCAACATGTTCCTGGAAGTCCATCTATATTCCAACCTGGAGAACAGGGGAGAAGGAGCCTTCATGCTGGATTTCTCAGCAAGACATAGACATCCTGGCTGCAATGTTCATGGCAAGAGACAAAAATTTTTAAAAAAGGAATAGCAAATATATTATATATATATATACATACATACATATATATATATATATATATATAAAAACAGGAAACAAAATGCATCCTTGCACTGCTGCTATATGCTGGAATCGAATAGCAAACAACACCACCAATAAACAAAGCCAACCCTCTGCAGATAAATTGAAGAATTTCCTGGATTGGTGATCAAATCAGATTTAAAAAGTCATAATAATAACAATAATCTCGGTAACAGTACAATAAGCCACCATCTTGCATGTTACATGAAAGGACACACAATCATGAGTTCATTTGTTGCACACTGAATGGAAAGGAAAATTGCTTTGCAACAAAGCAAGTAAGCAAACTGAAGTAAAATACCACAAGCAGAAGCAAAACCATTCCCCACCTCTGGAAAGAAGAGAGAAAAACATTCAAGTTATGACCATAGAGTTATTTTCCAATTCACAAGTGTCGTTTCGCCCTTCTCCTCATTCCATGCTGGTTTTTTGCATTTTTTGGGGGTTCTGTTGACTCTTCCCCTTCCCTTCCTTATCTTCTCTGTGCACTTGTCCAACCTCTTGTTCTCTGAAGGTATTTAGGAATGGGTTTCATTTCAAACAAAGCAAATGATATGTACATGGTTTCTCATCTCTAATGAGCAGCCTGTGGGGTTTCATATGGATGTGCATTTCAGTTCTGTATATTATTCTATATAACGGAGGGGGAGGGAGGGAACAATGCTGAAATAATTCGACAGTGCTGGTACAGATGATGCCAGCATTTTAAGATCATTAACTCTTGGATTGACTGTGGTTGGTGTACTTGGAGACTCTTAGATCACACATGGGACTTTGAGTCCTGCAAGAAGGGAATGGGAAGGGTTTTGGCTGCTGCTGGTTGGGGGGCAGGGGAGAGGGCGAGGGAAGGAAATGTCCTGTCAGCTGATCTGCAGTGTGTGGTGGTGAACTTTGGAGGGGCAGGGAAGGCTCCAGCTCCACCAGCTGTAGGCAGGATGGGCTCCCAGCCCCCTGAGCCACGGGATCAGCGGGGAGCGAGGTGGGGCTGAGCGCTCGGGGTCCCCTGCAGCCTGCAGAGCCGTGCCGCTGGGTGGGGTGGGTTTGCTTTGTTTCTGGATCCCAGTAATGGAGGTACTTGAGTTTTGTACTAGGGTCAAAGGCAGAGGGGCTGCTTGTGCCCTGCCTCCCCCACTACCAGGGGTGTGATGGCAAAGAGCTGGGGACAGCGCTGGCAGGGCCATGGCAGTGCTCCCCTGACCTGCCATGGGATGGGCAGCGGAGGGACCGTGCTGTGTCCATCCCTGCAGAGTGTCCCCAGCATCCCAGGCTGGGTGGGAGAGACCAGGAGGCGTCAGTGGAGCTGCTCCCAGCTCAGCCTTCAGCCGCAGGCTCCTCCAGGGCTGCCTTTGGAAGGGGATCGTGGGCCAAGCCCAGGGCCCCGTACACTGTGAACCAGGCAGTTCGGGTAGGCTCGGAACCAAAACCAGAAAGGAAAGAAATGGGTTTCCTTCTTGGAATTGTCTTTAGCTCCTGCAGAAACTGAAGGGCCCATGATTCTGCACCATTTTGCCTTTAGTCTCCCACCCCTCACACAGACTGTGCCCAGGACCAGGTGTGTTCTGCCAGGCCTTGCCAGGGCTCGCAGGATGCCTGAGCAGGAGTGCCTGCGCCACGAGGATGCCGTGGGCAGATCCTGCTCCCACCTTCACTGTCCCAGGAGGGAGCTGCTCCCTGGCAGCTGCTCACCAGCTGCTCACCAGGGTCTGTTCTCCTGGCAGAGGTTTCTGCTGCAGGTGTGGAAGGCAAGAGCACAGGGGCTGCTGCCGGTGCCAGTGCCCATCCCCAGCTTCCAGCCATGCGCCTTCAGAGAGCACAGCCCCAGCCTAAGAGCAGTTCAGGCAGTCACTAAGAGCCTCCTTTTCTCTCGTTTGTTTTCACAATGCACCCAAGCCAGCTGTGCCCAGCAGTGGCACTGCCAGGGGTGGTGAGGTCCAGGGTCTGCCTGCCGTGCTGGCGTTCACCAGCACATGGCACAGTTCAGGGTTGGGGGAGCCCACCTGGCTTGGGCACCTCCACAGCCCACCCGAGGCCACTGTGACCCTCCAGAGTTGCTTTTGGCGTTGTACACAGTCTGGGAAGCGATGGTTCCCGTGGGATTGAGCAGCTCTACAGAGTTGGACTCCCTGTGTGCTTGGGCTGTGTGAGTTCCACTGGCAGTGAACAGCCCCTGGCTCCCGCAGTGTGTCCATGGGTGGCAGCGTCGGAAACATTTTTTTTTCTTAAAAAAATAAAAGAGGAAAAAAAATAAAAAGGAAAGAAAAATGCTCACTGCTTGTTCTCCTGGTGAGGTGTGGCTTTCTGCTGCTCAGCCCCAGCCTGCCCATCACAGTGCTCCGTTTCAGATAGCTGGCCACTGCTTGTTTTCTTCCAGGGGCCTTTTCTGTGTAAAGGGGTGGGAGACATGAGTGCCTGTTTTTACCCAGTCCCACAAATTCATTCTGAACCTGGCCTGCAATTGCATGAATAATAATAACAGTAACAATAATAATAATAATAATAATTATAATAATAGTATTTATTTTTATTTGAGAAGCACCTTACCAACCAACTGCAACGCTCTGTTGTTCCTTCACTAACTCTCCTTTTCTCTTCCCTTGTTCTCCCTCTCCCCCTTTGGTCATACTCCTTTTCAGTGCTCGGTGGTGTATGCGTGTGTGCTCACTGTTCTTGTATTCAATAAAAGTGAAATAAATGTGTTTGATGCTAAATCAGCCTGGGACCTCGGTGGACTCTTTCCTACTGAGAGGATGGAGAAGCAAAGGGGGAACCTTGCAACCAGAGGCACAGCACGTGGAAATACCGGGCCTTGTCTAAAGGAAAGCTTGTAGAAATCATGGAATCCCAGAATGGTTTGGGCTGGAAGAGAATATAAAGCTTGTCCTTTTCCATTCCCTGCCACAGAAAGGGACACCTTTGACTATCCCAGGTTGCTCCAAGCTCCGTCCAACCTGACCTTGGACATTTCCAGGGATCCAGGAGCAGCCACAGCTGCTCTGGGCACCCTGTGCCAGGACCTCTGGACCCTCCCAGGGAACAATTCCCTCCCAATATCCCATCCATCCCTGCCCTCTGGCAGTGGGAAGCCATTTCCCCTTGTCCTGCCATTCCAGGCCCTTGTCCAAAGTCCCTCTCCAGCTGTCCTGGAACCTCTTTAGGCCCTGGAAGGAGCTCTGAGGTCTCCCTGAAGCCTTCTCCAGGTAAAGACCCCCAGCTCTCCCAGCCTGGCTCCAGAGCAGAGGGGCTCCAGCTCTCAGAGCATCTCCACGTCCATGTCTGGAGTCGCTGGAACGTCTCCACGTCTCTGCAGTGCTGCAGACCCCAGAGCTGGAAGCAGTTCTGCAGGGATCTCACCGCACCCAGGGCAGATGAAGATGTTGCCAGGTCGGGAATTGCGGCTGGTGGAGCTGGGAGCGTACGGCAGGGGCCGAGCCTCGGACACACCTCGGACACTCGTGGTTGTGAGCCAGGGTGGTTGTGAGAATGCTCAGGGTGCAGGGCCGGGGTGGGAACTGCCCCTCTCTAGGGACCCCGGCCCTGTCTGTGTCCTGGGGAGCAGGACGTGGTGCCGGGACAGTGTCTGTCCTGCTCACACTGAGGGTCTGCCCCGGCGGGTCTCTCTGTCCATCAGTGCCAGGCACGGCTCTTGTCCGTCTGTCCCGCTGCGGGCTGGGACCACGGGGGCCCAGGGGAATGGCAGCCAGCCGGGGGGACTGGGGACCGGCTTTGGGGACAGCGGGGAGCAGCGGCCAGCCATGGAGGGGCAAAGGGGAGCAGCGCCGGGCTGAGAGCCGGCCATGGGCTGGGGCAGCGGGACCGAGCCGGGGCCGGCCGGAGGGCACAGGGACCGAGTCGGGGGCGATCGGGGGCAGTGCCCGCTGTCCACGGGGCACCAGCGCAGCCCGGGGAGCCCCTGGAGCCGGGCGGGGCCGGAGGCTCCTCCCGCAGCCGGGCCGGAACCGCCGGGCCCGGATATCCGGGCAGGGCCGCCCGGCGCCGCTTCCCGCCGGGCCCGTGCGGAGCGGCCCGGCCATGGCGGCCCCGCGGCCCGACCCCGAGCTGGCCCGGCAGCTTTTCTTCGAGGGAGCGGCCGTGGTGGTGCTGGACGTGCCCGAGGGCACCGAGTTCGGCATCGACTACAGCGCGTGGGCCGTGGGGCCGCGGTTCCGCGGGGTGAAGATGGTGCCGCCGGGGCTGCACTTCGTGCACTGCAGCGCTGCCGGCGCCGGCCGGGACTCGGGGCCGCGCTCCGGCCGCTTCCTCAGCCTGCGGCGCCGCGAGGTGCGGCTGCTGCGCTGGGACCCCGCGGCCGAGGCCGTGCGGCCCGAGCCCCCCGAGCAGGGCGAGGCGCTGCGGGACAGCCTGCGGGAGCTGGACCCCTTCCTGGGGCCCTACCCCTACGAGACGCTGAAGAAGTGGGTGTCGCTGAGCAACTTCATCAGCGAGGCGGCGGCCGAGGAGCTGCAGCCCGAGAGCGGCCAGATCTGCGCCTTCGCCGAGGTGCTGCCCGAGGCGGCGGGGCGGCACACGCGGGACCGAGCCGGGCAGCGCCGGCCCCCGCTGGGCTCCGAGTGCCGCAGCTACGCCGAGGGCCTGGCCCGGCTGCCCCGCATGCGGCCGCGGGCCGGCACACAGATCCGCTTCTCCGAGCTGCCCCGGCAGGCCTTCCCCGACGGGGCCACCCCCGAGGAGATCACCCGGCACAGCATGGACCTGAGCTACGCCCTGCAGCGGGTGATGGAGCAGCGCTACCCCGGCCGGCCGCTGGGCCTGCTCGGTGAGCTCCGCCCGGGGAAAATGCCATTGCGGGGCAAACATTCGGCTCCAGCGTGGAATCTGTGCCTGTTCCCTGCCCCACGAGGGCTCTGCAGCGCAGCACAGAAGTTTGTGGAGTTTTTAGCAGCCTTAGGGGCTGTTCCCATAGCCTGGAGGAGACTGAGGCCAGAGCTTCTCCCGAGGGGCAGCTGCGATCTCTGTTCTGTGTGGCCAGGGAGAGCATCCGAGGCTGGAACTGTCAGGGGAAATTTAGGCTGGATATCAGGGAAAGATCCTTCCCCCAGAGGGTTCTGGGCACTGCTCAGGCTCCCCAGGGATGAGCACAGCCCCGAGGCTGCCAGAGCTCCCATCTCAGGGGTGCCCAGGGTGGGACTGTCGGGGTGTCTGTGCAGGGCAATGTGGGTCCCTCCCCACTCAGGATATTCTGAAATTCTGTTCCACGACTGTCTCCTGTGAGGACATGGTGCTGCAGCCCAGATTAAGTCAAAAGCAGCAGTCACAGGTGGCTCTGGTGTCTGGCACTTTACCTGTTCAGTGAACCTCATACAGAGTCCTGGGAGCATCAGGTGGGGATGGGCACCCCCAGCCCCGTGTTCCTGTTTGGTTTTGGTTCCTGCTGCAGTGACTGGTCCCTCCCTGGCCCAGCTCCACGTGTGCCCCTTGGGCAGTGTCCGGGCTGTGCCAGCCCTGCTGTGGGGACACAGCTCCTCCCAGAGCTCAACCTCTCCCCAGCCTATTTTGCAACCTGTGCTACAAATAAATGCTGGGTCTGTGGAGGTCCTGGAGCAGGGTTTTGTTTTGTTGCAGGATGGAGGGAGAATCCCTCACAGCTTCCCAGCTGGAATCCTGGTTTGGAATAAGCCTTTGTTTATCCCTTCATCCATTTTTTGTCTGTTAACTTTATACAATTTATTCTTTTTCAAAATTACCAAAGATAACTCTAGGATGTAAAGAGAACAAATTATCTTAGGGAATGGTGGCAAAACAGTCGATGCCAAGCATCCAGCGTGATGAGCCCTGGCTCTTAGTTCAACAAGGCAAACACTCTCATTGATGCACTGCTGACCTCTCCCAGGATGCCAGGACAGTGGTGTTTGCAGTCCCATGTGGTGCTGGACACTCAGCACAGGCAGGCTGAACTCTCAGAATAACAGCAGGATCTGGTTTGAGTTTGGGTCTGTTTCTTGGTGTTGTTTGCTGTCTGTAAAGCCCCTCTCCAGTGCTGATAATCACAGTTACAAGGTGTCCTGCCCTGTTTTGCTTTGCTCCATCTGAAGAGCAGCACAGGGTCAGTGTTTGAGGTATGGATGCACTTTGCAAAATCCAAACCAGGAAATCATTTACAGAGCTTTGGGGAGGACACATTCCCAGGATATCTGTTTAGTCTTACGTGTTTTGTTTTGTTTTGTTTCCCTTCTCTGAACCCACACAGCTGAGTTGCAGTTTGCCTTCATCTGCTTCCTGATTGGGAACGTGTACGATGCCTTTGAGCACTGGAAAAGACTCCTGAACATCCTGTGCCGCTCAGAGGAGGCAATAGGGAAGTACCAAGACCTTTACATCAACCTCATTTCCGTGCTGTATCACCAGCTCAACGAAATCCCAGCAGATTTTTTTGTGGACATTGTCTCCCAGGACAACTTTTTAACCAGCACCTTACAGGTGTGTTTGTGGCTGTTCCCTGGGAAATGGGAGTGGGAGGGGGAGTAGCCATCAAATTTGGGGAGAAGCTGCCAAAGGAGTTAAGATGCATGGGAGATAGGAGCCTAAGCACACAGGGATTCACTTTTACTTTTTCTCTCCATTACTCAGAGGGCAAAAATTGAAGAAATTCAGCCCAACAGCTACAAAAGAGGGTGGGCAAGTGCAATGTGATGTCTGTTTAATTTTTCCAAAATGCCATTCATTCTTTAAAAGGAAAAACAACACAGAAAACTTTGGCATGAAGGACTAATGATGATGATTTTTGGAATGGTTTGCTCAGCATGCAGGGAAGCTGCAGCAAAGCTTTATTGAGCTAAGGGCAGTGTTAGTGTTTAAGAAGCTTTTCCATTCCTTAGCATAGCTGAGGATTTCCTGTAGTCAAGTTCTTATCCAGAGGGACTTTATGGTTATTCCAAAATGCAGAAGATGCTGCTGCTGCTGAGACAGGTGGGGGCAGATCTGTGGCTCAGCCCCAGTGAAACCAGTTACTCCCACTGATGGTGACTGTGCTGGCAGCACAGCAAACTGCCTTAGTTTAGCAAAAAAAGCCCAAGGTATCTACTGATAAAGCTGAGCAATGGGAACCAGCCCTGCAGGAGGCTGTGAGCAGTTGTGCTACAGGTGCTCCCTCTCCTTTCCCAGTTCCATTCCTCTCCTTGTTAACCCCAAGTTCTTGCTGTACTTTGGGGAGGGTGGAGGTGTTTGGGTTTAATTGCTGGGTAAAATGCTTTGGGAAGCATTGCTTTAATTGAGTGCTTTCAGATTTTTCAGTTGGGATTCTTACAAGTCTTGGGGGCAGTTTGAATTTATATTTTATTTCTGCTGGCAGATTTTTTTCCATCCCACTACAGGACTGGACAGCCCAGCTGCGTTTGCAGCACGCTCAGAGCAGTGCTGTCAGTTCAGAGGAGTACCCAGAATACGGCAACCAGCCATTGCCTCCCCCTGAGGGGACTTGGAGAATTTGGGCAGCCCTTGTTGCTGGTTCTGGCTGGCTGAGTCCACCCCTGGGCTCTGTCTCTCTGTGTCCGTCCCTCAGCAGGAGTTGGTGTCAGGATCAACCATAAGCCCTTGCAGGAGTCACCACATTCCCAGTGACAGAGAAGAGCTCTGCAAACTTCCTCACTCAGAGTTCTCCATTTCTGCTCCCTTGGGATTTCCCCAGAGTGGTGCCAGGGGAGCTCTGGGCCTTGCCTTACCCCTCACTTTACACACAGACATCACAATTCTCTGCCTCAGCTGCCCGTGGGCAGTGTCTGTGCAGCTCCTGCTGGAAGCAGCAACTTCATTTTTGGAGTCTGATCCAAGGCAAGAAGAGCACAACACAGCCACCAGTGACTGTGCAGCCCTAGCAGTGCTTAAAGAAAAGGAAAGATTGGTGAAATAACTAATTTAATGAAGAAGTGGGAAGTATAATCTTCTAATCGTTTTTTTCCCTACCAGCATTGCTGTGTAAGAGTTCTGTTAGAAAGAGGCAGTTTTCCAGTAGAATGAGCAAGGAAAATGCAAATGTTCATCCACAAAGCAGCAAACTTTGCTGCTCATTGTCAGTGTTTTATCCAGTTTTCAGCAGGTCTCCCCCAAATAAGAGGCTGTGTTTTCCCCAGAGGAGATTTCTTTTTATGTAAATTAGTTCTGGATCACAAGTTCAGGAGGAGCAGAGCCAGGCTGGTAGGAGCTGGGCTCTGGGGCTTAGTGCCCTGTTAATCACACACAGAGGCTTCCCCCCTGAGGTACCAGCAGAGGCTGGGAATTTGTGACATGCTAATGGGTTTGTGTTTGAGGGTGGAAAGCACAGATTCTTCCAGACTTCAGCACCCTGTGCACAAGGGAATGGCTGTGCTGGGGATAACCAGGCTTTTTCCAGAGAGCTCCCATTCCTCTCTGAAATTCAAGGTATTTTCATTAAGTTTCCTCTCTGTCATAAAGTCTTGGTAATACCATATTACAGAAATACTTTGGGAGATCTCTACCCATGGAAATGAGGAGTGCAGTTATCTACTGGCCTTTTGGACACTTGCTGGAAATTTGCCTGCTAGTATTTAATTCTTAGCCCACACTTTGGCATATTTCAGAATTCCACAGTACAAATTCAGTTACAAACACACTCCTGCTTCACACAAAGTTCTTACCTGAGTGCAGATATTTCTGGTGCTGACTCAGTGGTGTGAAGGCAGGATGGGTTTGGGCTGGAAGGTGGGAGGTGTGGGCTTTGGTTGGGTTCCCACACAGCTGGAGTAGTCCCAGGGTGGTGGATCCCAACCTGGCTCTCTCCTGGTGCTCCCTGGTGTCTCTGTAGGGAGGAGATGCCCAGCTGGTGCCATGGCTGAGCTCTCCCTGACCTCTGCTCTTTGTTTCAGGTGCTGTTCTCCTGCACATGCAGCTCTGCTGTGGATGAGACTCTGAGGAAAAAGGCTGAGAAGTTCAAGGCTCACCTGACAAAGAAATTCAAGTGGGACTTTGAGGCAGAGCCTGATGACTGTGCTCCTGTGGTGGTTGAGCTGCCTGAGGGTGTGCAGGTGGACTGAGTTAAAGGCCCCCTTAGGAGCAAACAGCTTCTAAAATGACCCTTTCCTTCTCATTTCCAACCCTGCCAGCTTCTTAAAGGCTGTTTCTAAAGCTGATCCTCTTCCTGCTGGAGAAGCAGATGTGGGGAACCCAGGAGGATGCTGAGCTTTGTGAGGAGACCAGAGGTGTTGGAGGAGTTTGAGTGCTGCCACGTGGCTGCTTTGGACACCCTGGGGTTCTCCCAGCCCTTCTGCAGCATCTCCTCCTAGAACACAAACAACATACACAAAGTCACAGAATCATTAAAGGTGCAAAAGACATTTTGATATCATGGAGTTCAACCCTAAATCTATCACTGCCACGATCCTCCTGCACTCGGCTGTCTTCTGCATCCCTGCTCCCCTCTCCTCCTGGAGCTGATGCCCTCCTTGGAGAGCACCTGTGGTTCAGGGGTGTAATCCCACAGTGATTTTAGCAGCCCAAACCCAGGCTGTGAACTGAAGTTTAGCTCTTCCTGGGCTCGTGTTGCACTGCTGTGTCAGGTGCTCACTGTGCTGTCATTTACCTGTTGGGGAGATGGCTCAAAGCCACAGCAGAATTCCTCCCACTTCCTACACCCAATACCTCAGAGTCTCATTCCTGTTCCTCCCATTCTGCTGAATGGTTTTGTATTTACTGCTGACACTCTTTTGCCTGGTGTAAAAGAAAGTGAACACTTTGGTGACAGGCAATAGTTCCTGGACTGCGGTCACCCAGCTGTTAAAGAGCAGAGCCAGCATGAGATAAAGGATCAGATTTCCAGAGCTGGATCCTCTGTTTTGTTATAATTGCAAATCCTATGTTTTTGCTCAAAAACAGTGACTGAAAATTAACAGTTTGTAATGGTCAGGTTCCCATGATGAACTGCACATTTTGCAGCTGACAAAAGAGAATATAATTGTACTTCCGTTGTGGTGGGTTTTTTCTTTTTGCAAGGTTGTAGTAGGGACAGTTAATCACAGAATCACAGAATGGTTTGGGCTGGAAGGGACCTTGCAGACCATCCTGTGTCACTGCTGCCATGGGCAGGGACACCTTCCACTGTCCCAGGCTGCTCCCAGCCCTGTCCAGCCTGGCCTTGGGCACTGCCAGGGATTCAGGAGCAGCCCCAGCTGCTCTGGGCACCCTGTGCCAGGGCCTGCCCACCCTCACAGGGAGCAATTTCTTCCCTGTATCCCATCTAACCCTGCCCTCAGCCAGTGGGAAGCCATTCCCCTTGTTCCTGTCACTATCTGATGTTAAAAAATGTCCTCCCTTTTTATAAGCCCCCTTATATCTCCTTTTATCTCTCATTATTGTCTCTAGACCACAGAGCAGCTGGGGAGCAGCCAGGCCATGGGGCCACTGTCCTGTGGGGTAGGGAATGGGAGCAGCAGAGCTTCAGCTAAAGGCAGGTGCTCAGAAGCCACCTGCTTTACATGAGCCCACTGCACACTGAGGGAAAAGGGAAGTGGGCACACAGGATTGTTGGATGTTTACAAGGTGGGGGTGTAGATTTAGGGGAGACAGTGGGAGTCAGCAGGAAGGAGGGTGTGTATCAGTGGCAGCACAGAATGGAGGAATGTTTTCTTGCCCTGCCCAAGCTTTAGGTGACAGTAACACTGCACTTTCCTGCAGCTGAGTGTTGTTACTCAACAGCAAAGAGAGACTTTGGTAAATGCACGCTGCTGCAAGCCAATGAAGTGGAGTTTGGGGTGTTTGCAGCTCTGGTTCTGTGCTGGATCAAGGTCAGGAACGTTGTGCAGGGGTACTGAGGCATCAGCTCCATCCCCTGCTGCTGCAGCTGCCAGGGCTGTGCCAGGGGGGCAGGCTGGCACCATTCCTGCCTCTGCAGGCTGGGCTGGGGCACAGCCCTGCTCAGCCAAGCTGAGGCTGATCCCAGGGGACTTGGGACACTGGCCCTGCAGTCACTGTGCAAAGCCCAGAGTGAGGGTACCCAGCCCCCAAACTGCTCTTCCATTCCTTCCCCCTGCTCCACAGGCTCAGTGATGTTGGACAAACACGAGTTTTCAGTCTCAGGGATGGTGTCCTGGTGTGGGGCCTCTGGGCTGTCCTGCACCACACCATGGATTGCTGCTGCTTGTTTCATTCACCCTGCCAGGCTGGACATGAGGATTGTGCTGCCTGAGGCTGCAGGGAGCTGCCCTCCTGCCACAGCAGGGCACAGCTCCCTTTTTTACTGCGAGGAGAATCAATGCATTTTGCTCTGAATGTCCCTGTTACTTCCACCACCTCCTGCCCCCTGCCAAGGCAGCAGCCAGAGCACTTCTGGCTTTTTGGGGTGGATTGCTGCCCATGATTCCAGCGTGGGAATCACTCACGGTGTGGGTCTGCAGCTCAGGTTGGGTTTGTGTGGCAGCAGTGCCTGAAGCAGCACCGATTTGTGTGGTGTCAGATGGGAGCCAGGGAGGTTCTTGTTCTCTAAAAGCAAACTGAAGGTGAAAGGGAGCAGATGAGAAGGTGCAGAAAGCTTGGCAGTGCTGTGGTTTTAAATCTAAAGTCAGCTCAGGGTTTTGAACTGGCAACTCTTCCTTGGGGCTTTCTCTTGTCCTGCTTAATGCAAGTTGAATTTCTGTTCTTTGCTCAGTGTTTTGCTGTGGCAACCCTGCCTGTCTCTGTCCACTGTGGTTCAGTTCCAGACCTTTTCTGGTTTTATTAGGTTTTTCTGGTGTCTGTTATTATTGCACCCTTATTTTTCTCTCCAGAAATAACACAATAGAAATCCATTTGTGCCTCCAACAACTCCCAGGAGGGAGAGGTTTTCCAGGGTCTCTTAGACACACACCACCTTTGTTTGGAGCACTGTTTATATCAGCTGGATACAGCCTGCCCCAGCTGCTGCAGATGGACTGGCTGGCACCGAGCTCCTGGAATATGGAAAAAGATGGACTGGAGCACCTTGACCCCTCTCTCTGAGAAAGGAAATGATTTACTCCTGCTACTGCTGGTAATTGTCCCACAGAGTCACAGTGGCATGTTGGGCAGCCCTGGAACAGGGATGAGCTGTCTTTGGCCGTCCCTGCTCCCCCAGGATGCTGCTCCTCGTGTGCTGCTCTGTGCTGGGCTCTGGAGCTGTCCCACGGGCAGGGCTGGGGATGGGGGATGCTCCAGAGAGCCTGAGAGACATCGACTGTGCAGGGGCCTCATTAGCACAGCGCTAATGAGCCTCAAGGCAGCCTCGATGCAAATAAACTCTGTATGGGTTGATCAATAGGAGGCAAAATCCAGGGAGCAGCTGCTGTGTGTGGCTGCTCCCTGCTCCTGCCCTGCCCACAGGGTTCCTGCAGGAGGAGCTGCCCCGGCAATGTCCTGCACCCTGCAGGGTTGGCACCTTCCCATGGATCTGAGCTGAGCCTCCAGCAGCCCCTGGCCACTGCAGCTGGAGGGAAACATGGATTGGGAAGCCAAGCCCTGAGCCACAGCCCCTGGCAGGCAGCAGGGAATGGGGGCAAGGAAACGAGGCTGTGCCAGGGCTGTGCCCCCCCTGTCCTGCATGGAACAAACTGGGAATGGTTGGGAAACTGGGACATCTCCCAGCCTTCAGAGCCATGACCCTGGAATGCTTCTGCCCTCGGTGAGGGAGCTGCAGCTCTCCCCAGGGCCAGGCAAGGCTGCCCTGGCAGGAGGAAGGTGCCAGCAATGCCCCTCCAGTGCCCCTCCAGGGCAATGTGCTCAGTGTCTGCCTGGAAAGATGATGTCTCTTCCCACCACAGCCATGAAATAATTCAGGAAATCAGCTGGTATTTGTAAAGGAGGGATAGTGAAGAGAGGGAAGATGAGGGGAGCCCCTCAAACCCCCTGGGCTGGAGTTTGGGGGGCATTGGATGCCCATGGCTTGTATGGGGCTCCCCAGAACACGACATAGCTCGATCCTATGCTAAAGGTTTCAGCATTTTTAGGTTTTTTTCCTCCCCCAAGAGCAGGTTTAGCCACATTTGTTGATTTTTAATAGCAAAAGCTGCTTTTCCCCCCCAGCTGTGATGGCTGTGCCTGCACACCTTTAGGACAGGGCAGCATAAAGAGAATTGCTGTGATTTTTGTACATTATAGTAAATACAAAAGCAAGTTTCAAGCTTCTAAATAAATAATTAAAATAAAAATAAGTTGTCATTGGTTTTTTATTCAAAAAATCCCTGATTTCTCCCTCAGCTGAGGAGCAGCTGGAAGTGCAAGGAAGAGCATCCAGGAAAGCTTAACCTGGGCATAGCTGTGGGCACAGAGGAGGCTGAAGAAGTTTGGAAAAGAGGTATGCCAAGGATATTTTTCTTGAAAAGCTGGGTTTGGAAAAGATCCCTTCCCTGCAGATGTGGATTTGTGGAGGTTTCAGATGATGCACAAAACAAGAACTGTTTCTTTTGGCTGGACAGAATTGGGGATTCTTTTTGCCCTTGAGCAAGAAAAAAGATGGCCACGTCTGTTAAGGAAAGGATCTCTGGGGGACAGGAATTTCCTTGAGAATCTGATCTGTTTCACCCTGTGAAGATTTTTTTTTCTCTATTTTTTTAAATGAAATTATCTTTGTTTAAACAAAGGCATGTAGTGACAGGACAAGGGGGAATGGCTTCGGAGAGCAGAGTTAAATGGGAAGGAATTCTTCCCTCTGAGGAAGGGTGGGGAGGCCCTGGCACAGGGTGCCCACAGGAGCTACCCCTGGATCCCTGGAAGTGCCCAAAGCTGGGTTGGACAGGGCTTGGAGCAACCTGGGATAGTGGAAGGTGTCCCTGCCCAAGGCAGGGGGTGGGATGATCCTTAAGGTCCCTTCCAACCCAAACCATTCTGGGATTCTAACAGTGGGAATTCCCAGTGATTGTTTTTCAGGAGTCAGTGCTGGGTGCCCCAGGGCAGCCAGGACAGGAATTCCCTGTGGGACTCTGCCCTTACTGGGCAATCTGCTCATCCCTTCCCTGGCCTGGCTAGAAGCTGGTGAGTTAAATGTTCCAGGAGCAGTCCTGTTAATGCTGGGAGTTCTTATTGCTTCCCCAAAAATACCTTTCCTTGTGTGCTGGGAGGGAGGGGCTGCTCGTGCTGCTTTTTGGGGGAGGTTTCCCATGAGCAGCATCCTCAGGGGCTTCAAATCCAACTTTGCTGTTTGGCCAGCTGGAGCCAATGCTCGCTGCAGAGAGGGAAAGCTGCTGCTGTGCAGAGCAGGGGTGTCAGAGCAGGGGAGGGACCTCTGGGTGGCTCCATCCTCACAGGTTTGGTGGCGGATGTTGGAATTTGTGCAGCTGTGCTGCAGGAGCCTCTCTGTGCTCCTGGTCCATCCCTGTGTGCTCAGCACTCACTGCAGGGAATGCTCGTGCCTGGCTAGCACAGCCAGCAGGAGACAGCCCTACTGCTGTCACTGAAGGAATTGTTATCCCAGGGTTATCCTGGAGTGCTGCCTCATGGCTGAACTCTGTGACGTGTCCTGAGCTCTCCTGGGCATCCCAGCTGGGAGCTGGTGCTTCCCACGGGCCCCAGTTCCTCCCAGTTCCTCCCAGTTCCTCCCAGTTCCTCCCAGTCCCTCCTGGGGTGAAGGGGCTGGCTGCTCCAGCCCCCAGGATTGCCTGATCCATGGGGCAGCAGGGCAGGCTTTGCAGCACACAGCCCTGCAGGAACCTGCATTTCAGGTCAGGTGTTCCCTCCAGGCAGAGTCCAACCGCTCTCAGTGACAGAAACTGAATTATCCTTTAATAAGGTTTGATGGAGGATTTTATGAGGACACATTAATATGTATTCACTCAGTGCTGAAATCCTTCTCTGGATAAGTTCTTATGCCCTTCAGAGTGATGTGAGCTGCTCACACTCATCCCATGGGATGGGATCTCCTCTCTGCCACCTGTGGGCAGTGGCTCCAGAGCAGGGCAGTGACACAGGCTCCTGCCACAGGACTGCCTGACCACCTCTGTGAGATCCACAACGTCCCTGGAGTCAATTCCTGGCACCTGGGCAGGGTGGAGAAGGGATGAGCTGGCAAACCTTGGGAGAGGAGTCAGGCAGAATTGCTGGGCTGCCCCTTGGGCTCGATTTTTCCATTTGTGTGAAGCACAGCCTCCTGTCTGCGGGTATTTTTGTTTTGTTTTTCAGACAGCCACTTCAGGATTTAAAAAGCATCACTTGAGAGTCTGCTGAGCTCCACAGACTTGTGAGAGACCTTGCCTGTGCAGTGAGTGCAGGAGGGAGCAGTTAAAGACGTCACCCAGCTGTGCTGGCTGGTCACTCGGGGCCTCTAATGGCTTTATTTCATTAGCACCAGCTCACTGGGGAGGGCTCTGCATGTTCAGCACTGCTGAAACTTCTCTGCCCAAGTGTGTTCATTTAATGGACTGAATTCCTTAACAAGACTGATAACCACTGTATCTAAAGTTCCTTCTGGGGCTCTCACTCATTTCATTCCTCAGCAGAACTGGGTAGGTCAAGAGCTCTCCTGCATTAGCAAAAGATGTTCCACCTTCCTTATTATCCACTGTTCCCTGCAAAGATTCTTTTAAACTCCCAAGGGAAAAGCTACCTTTGATTTACATTTTTTTTCTTCCTCTCCTTTTCCTTCTTCGGTGGCAAAACATTTATTGCTACTTCAAAAAGATGAGACAACTCCTCTGACTGTGGCAGGGGTCCTTATCCAGCTCTCATGAGACTCAACCCACCAGTCTCCTCACACTTGAGGACTGTGAGGAGATGGAAGGTTTTGTCATGTGCCAGCAGTAAATCAATTTTTTTCCATGATCACCACCTAGTTGTCACCGAAACTGTGGGAAAAACAAAAACTCTTCAACAGCATTTTTAGTGTTAGAGAATCAAAGGCATTATTTTATTCTGGTCAGGATGTGCAACAAATCATTTCATCCACACATTGCCCAGGTGTGCAGAGAAAATAATTCCATCACTCATTACTTTTACTAGAATTTTTACATACTTATACAGTCAAAACTCACAGAAATTCATGGTTCAATGTTCACTGGTCCCACGTTGTGCAGTTCTCAGTATTTGGTTTCCTAGCAGAAATCTCTTTGCTTTCAATGTTAATTAGATTCTCATTCATGGTTTTCTTACCTCTCTTGTCCCAGACCAAATGTCTCTGACCATGCCAGGGGTGATGTTTGGAGCTGATGGTCATTAATTGTCATTATTTTTTGTGTATCTCCGTGCTATTCCCAATCTGTTGAGTTGTTAAATTCACCAGACCTCACCTGGTGAAACAGTCCCCAGAAAAGAAATTTCAATTTCCCTTCCCCCAGGGCAAACAAACCTGACTAAAGCTATAAAATAAAACAATCTAAACTTAAATCTTCCAAGACAGTGAAAGCATCTTTTGGCTTTGCCTGTGCAAAGGGTGAGGAGGGTCCCTCAGAGCTGTGAGGAGCTCCCAAAGGGCAGCTCCAGGGTGTGCATCACACAGCTGAAGTGAGCTCAGCTTCTCCCCCTGCTTCCTCCCTGAGCCCCTCGGAACCTCCCCTCTGCCTCTTGTCCTGCTGGCTGAGGAGGGGCTCGAGGGGTTCCTGCTCCTGCAGGGTGGGAGGGGAAGGTGATGGAGACAGGAATCCCTGGGAAAAGCTCCAGTGATGGAGACAGGAATCCCTGGGAAAAGCTCCAGTGATGGAGACAGGAATCCCTGGGAAAGGCTCAGGTGATGGAGACAGGAATCCCTGGGAAAAGCTCCAGTGATGGAGACAGGAATCCCTGGGAAAGGCTCAGGTGATGGAGACAGGAATCCCTGGGAAAGGCTCAGGTGATGGAGACAGGAATCCCTGGGAAAGGCTCAGGTGATGGAGACAGGAATCCCTGGGAAAGGCTCCAGGGCTTTCAGAGCAAAGCAAAGCAGGTGTGAAGCTCTGGCTGGATGTCCCGGGGTGTCCCCGGCGCTGTCCCCAGCTGGAGCCTCGTGGTGCCCGTGCCTGGTGGCCATCAGGTGACAGCGGCTCCACCTGTCCTGCAGGGTCTGGGGGCCAGGGAAGGGCCCAGGAACGGGATGTCCCGGGCAGCTGCTGCTGTGCTCCCATCCCTGTGTCTGTGCCCGGCTCCCAAAGCTGCTTCTCTTCTCCTCCTCCTCCCCTCGCCCTGGATTCTCCCTCCGCTGCCGTGGAGCATCGGGGAGATGCAGTGCTGGAGAGCTCGGGGTGCCTCCCCGGCCTGGCTGCTCCCCAGGGAACAGGACTGAGGCTGGGAGGGCACCCAGGGCCCTGCACAGGTGGCCCAGGACAGGTGGCAGAGCCTGTCCCGTGTGCCACAAGGCACAGACGTGACCAGCACGCTGCCACAGCTCCAGAGGGAGAGCCTGGGGAGCCCAGGGAGGCACAAAGATCCTGCTCACTGAACCTGCTGAGGTGCTGGGGGCTGCAGGGACCACGGGCTGGGCTGAGGAGCTGCTGGAAATATTTTGCTCCCTCCCAGCTTTGGTGTCCCTGTGTGGCACCAGCAGCCCAAGAAAAGCTGCAGTGGGATCTCCAGGAGAGCACTGAGCCCCTGCAGGTCTGGGCAGGAGAGCAGTGAAGCTCTGAAAACCTTCCCAGGTGTGGATGGTGGCCCATGGCATCAGGACATGGGTCAGGAGTGGGTCTGAGGAGGTGCAATGCAAATGCTTGGATTTAGCAAGAAGACAGGAGGAAGGCAGTCTGGGGGATGTGTGAGGGGTGAGGTGGGATGGGGTTCTGTGTGGGCAGTGGGATCTGGGGGAGGTGAGGCAGGTGGTGTCTGGCATGAGGAAGGACAGTAAAATCTGACAAGGCTGATCAAAGTGATCTTTGCCTCCAAACCCACAGCTCTTCCCCCCTGGGGTGTGCTGGGACAGGGCTCAACACGGGGGCTGTGAGCAGCCAGGGAAAGGTCTCTGCAGCACAGCCACTGCCCATGGGAGCTCACAGTTCCACACTGGGGATGAGAAATGTGCTGGGAGGATCACTTGGACTTGGAGAGGCAGGATTTCCCCCGAGGCACAGCATGGGGAGCAGGGCTGGGAGCCCCAGGGCTGGGACAGAGCCACAGGGACATCCCTGTTCCAGCCCCAGCAGCTGGATGTGCTCTGAGCTGGGGGGTGACACCTGTGTGAGGAGTCACCCTGCCCAGGGGACACCTCCTCATTGCCCTGGACTCTGGTGTGCTGTGGAGGAGCTGAGTGCCACAGCAGGAGCAGCCCATCAGCTCCACAGGCTGTGCTGGGTCTGGGGGGTGCAGGCTGCCCTGGGGGCACCTCCTGGCAGAGAATGGGGACATTGGTGTTTCCTGTGCCCTCTTGGTGGGCAGTGCAGGAGCCATGTGCTGTGAAGGCTTCAAAAATAACCCCTCTTGTGTCCTTCCTAGCGAGGAGAGCTCATGGAGAGGAGAGCAGGAGGAGTTTTTCCTTGAGGTGACCTTTGCTGGAGTGGTTCTGCTTTCCTTCCATCCTGCCTGGACAACGTCTGCTGGATTTTCCATTCTCTCACAGCAGTGCCTGAAGCTGCTCCTGGAGGAGTCCTGCACTCTTGTGATGCTGACTGAAGGCAGCTGTAATATTTGAGTGTGGGGTGAGCTGGGTGCTGTCCTCAGCTCTGTCCCCTCCCCAGAGGACAGCCCTGTTCTTCAGCACATTCCCTTATTTCCCTGTCCCTGAGCCCCCGCTGCCAGGGCAGGAGCTGGTGCTGGCTGGGACAGGGCTCCTGCAGGGGTCCCCTGGGGACCATCACAGCCCCAGGGCTCTGTTCAGAGCAGGGACTTTGCAGCTGTCCCTGGGAAGTGTCCCCAGCACTAAAAGCTCTGTTTGTCTGCAGCTGGCACTGAGTTACACCTGCATTTCACTGGGGACATAGGGTGACACCCCCTCAGCTTGCACAGAGTCCACAGAGCCAGGAGGAGCCCTGAGGCTTCTTCAGCATCCTTTCAGCTTCTCCTGCCTCTGTCCCACCAAGGCCCCAGCCAGGCTGTGTGTGACTGCTGGAACCTCTGGGACCTGTGGCTGCCACGCTCCGGGTGTCACTCAGCACTGGGGTGCCAGTGGGGGCACAGGGGTTCTGTGGCCCAGGGGTGAAGCTGGTGGTCACTTTCTGACTCCTCAGTGTCACATTGGCCCCAGGAGCATCTTCTGCCCCGGCTGAGTGCTGTGCTGCCAGGCTGGCACACTGCAGGGTGTGAGTGTCCCCTGCCCACGGGTGGCAGCCCCATGTGCGGGGGAGTGGGGAGTGAGTGATTGCTGTGTTCCATAAGGAGAAATAAATAAAGAGAGCTTTGCAAGGAGTGTAATCTCCCGGGGAAGAAATTACAGCTCTGCTCCACCCACACCATGCATGAGTGGCCTTCAAGCACTGACTCATTTCTCCTTCCCGGGGGTGTGGGCAGGGCTGGCCCCGCTGCTGGGGGGGACAGCACGGGCAGCACCAGGGCTGGGACAGATTCCCTCTGCAGGGACCTCGGGATTTCAGCTCGGGCTGCCTGAGGCCTCCAGGAGCTCTCGTGACCACACCTGGCCTGGCCAGTGCCCTCAGTCCATGTCCTGTGATCCCTGTGTGTGTCGGTGTCCCTGCTGCTGTTGCTGCTGCTGCTCTGCAGGGACACCTGGGGCTGGGGGGGACAGGGTGCTTTTGGGGATGGAGGGGTGTGCCTGTGTTCCAGGTACAACAGGCACTGCTGAGCAGCCTCTCTGAGACACCAGAGGGGTGTGGAGGAGAGGTGAGACATGGGACAGCTTCCATCGAGCTGCTGGGGAGCACCTGATGACCTCAAAGCCTCCTTCCACCAGCCCCAGGTTTGCTTGGGAAGCAGCTCCTCACAGGGTGAGACTTCAGAGAGAACTGGGCAAACATCTGCCAGCTGTGGCTGAGGAAACCCCCCAGGTATGATGGCTGGGGAGAGTGAACCTCTGCCTTGTTCTCGTGCTGGGGGTTTGGAGATGGCTGTGCTGAGTCCTTGTGCCTCCTGCTCGGGGCAGCTGCAGGAGCAGGACTGGCTGGAAGGTGTCCTGTCCCCTGGGGACTGAGCAGCTTCCTCTGGGTGTCTCTGTCCCACACAAGGCTCTTCTCTTCCCTCCTTGCATTTTCTGGTTGGAAACTGTTTGTTGGCTAAAGGGCTCGTGATCCACATGTGGCACTGCCCTGGGAATTCGGAGTGAGTGGGAAAGGGCAGGCTGAGGTTCCTGCCATGGTCTGTCCCTGCTTGGAGCTGGCACCATGAAGTTCCTCAGCTTTGAAGTTTTTTTTGTCTGTGCCTCCATCCTCATCCCAGGTCAGGCAAAGGAGGAGCTGCAGAGCCGTGCTGTGGCACCTGGACCAGCGGTCAGGGTGACCAGCCTGGCTCCAGGTGCCCGGGGACAGGGGGACATTGCAAGGGTGCTTTGCTCCCTGTGTGGTGTGTCCTGGTTCTGGCAGCCTCGAGTTACACCAGGGGAGGTTTGGGTCGGATATTAGGGGAAATGTCTTTGTGGAAGAGGTGGCCAGGTGTTGGAACAGGCTGCCCAGGGAGTGGTGGAGTTTCCATCCCTGGCAGTGGTGGAGAAAGGTGTGGATGTGGCACATGGGGACATGATTTAGTGGTGGCACCAGAAGTGCTGGTGGAACAGTTGGATTCAATGCTCTTGGAGGGCTTTTCCAGCCTAAAGAATTCAATGGAACCTCACAGGTGCCCCTCAGGGACACAGACACAGTGATGGCAGGAAGCAAAGGAGCAGAATTCCCTTTGCTGTTCCTGCTGCCCCTGGGCTGTGCCTGAGCGAGGGACACGGAGCAGAGCAGCAGCACCCAGAGCTCTGTCCAGGGGAAATGTCCATGTGCACTGGGGAGCCCCAGGCCATGCAGCCCCTGTGTGCAGAGGAAGATGACAGACAGGAATGCTGCTCCTCCCAACAGGGACACCCTGTACCAGGAAACCAGGAGCTGGGTAATGAGAGGATGATGAGATCTGGGCTCGTACCAGCAGTGATGAGAGACAGCAGCAGAATTCAGGGAGCAGAGAATCTCATGATAAAAATGTAGAGAGGGAGATGTGGGAAGGAGATAGGGAAGACTGGATCTAGGCTCTGATGGCACTGATGTCTCCAGGTCAGGGCTAGGGGTTGATCCATCCTGGGGAAAGGATGGGTGGTCAGGAGGTGGCTCCTCCCTTCACCTGCTCTACCTTGGCCCACCTGGAGTACTGCATCCAGCTCTGGGGGCCCCAGCACAGAGCCCAGCACAGGCTGCCCCTGCATCCCTGCAAGTGCCCAAGGCCAGGCTGGATGGGGCTTGGAGCAGCCTGGAACAGTGGGAGGTGTCCCTGCCATGGCAGGGGGTGGAACGAGATGATGCTTGAGGTCTCTTCCAGCCCAAAGCACTCTGTTCCCATGGCACAGGGCCCCTCCCCTTGGCTCCTCTGTCACACCTGCAGGGAGGTGACAGTGCTTCCTGTCCCCCCTGTCAGGCTCTGCCCTCTGTGGTTCCCCAGGCCAGACTGTTTTTGTGTTTGCTTTGAGCTGTGTGGTTTCAGTACTCATTATTCAGTATTCAGTATTCAGTAGGATATTCAGTAGGATAAAGCCCTTTGGTGCAGCCCCTGTTGTGTGAGCAGGTTTGTGGTGCCTCTGGTGCTGTGTGCCTGGGGATGCTGGCTGAGAGCAGCAGCTCAGGGATGCTGGGGATGCTCAGTGTGCATCATTTACCAGCCATTGACAGCAATGACCAGCCCAGCCTAACCCCTGGTAGAGACAGTGAGCACCAGGACTGCCCCTGGGGCTGCTGCAGGGCTCCTTCCCTCCCCTCCTTTCCTCCCCAGCACCACTGGGGCATTGCCCAGCCCAGGTCCCAGCCTGGGTGAGGGGCAGGAAGGCACCTCTGGACAGCCCCTGGCTGCTCCCCAGGGCTGCAGGAGCTCCCTCACTGCTGCAGCTCAGCACAGCCTCCAGACTCCCTGCCCTAGCTTTCCTCCAGACACAGGATGGGGATTTTCACAGAAGGGGCTTTGGGACTGTATTTTCTTTTTTCCCTCTTGGTTCCAGCTAATCCTGGTGCCTCTTTCCTCCCTGGGGCTGGGCACCCTGTAATCCTGCCCTGTCCAGGTTGGCTCACTGGCACAGCAGCCACTAACAGAGGTTGGTGTCTCCCAAAGGAAGCTCCATTCCCAGCTTTGGTGCCATTCATGGATTGCAGCCCTGAGTTTATCCCAAAGGAGCTGATCATTCCCTAATTTCCAGCCTAGATTTCCCCTGGTGCAACTTGAGGTTGTTTCTCTTGTCCTGTCACTCATTACCCCAAGCCCCACCTGGTTAAAACCTCCCTTTTTTTACTTCAAATTGTGTCCACTGCTGGAGGCAAACAGCATCAGAGAACTTCTCTGAGAGCATCTCCAGGGAGCCTGGAACTCAGAGCAGCCAGAGCCCAGGACACCCCTGCCTGCACCTCAGAGCAGAGCCAGGTGTTTGGGGAACATTCCCCCAGTGCTGGGGGCTCCCAGCTCACAAACTCGAGGTGTCAGAGCGGCTGGCAGTGTGGGAGGGACTGGGGGAAGGAGAGCAGGAGGCCGTCCCAGATTGATGTTCAATGGCACTTCCAGGTTTTTCACACCTGCACATCAGGCAGGGGGGCACCAGGAGGGCCCTGCAATGCCCCAGGCTGGGCTTTAGCAGGGCCCTGTGTGTTTTGCCTCTGGATTAAAGGTGCAGAAGTTGTGTCCCCTCAGCACCCCTGCTCTGACCTTCCCCATCCTTTCCTCTGCAGACACCTCAGCCTTTTTCCCTAGGAATTCTTGAATTGTTTTAACCAGAGAAAACTTTCCAATTTTAGGGCTGGGAGGCAGGACCTGCTTTCCTCTCTAATGGCTGCACTTGAGCAATCCTTCCTCCCAGAAAATGGGAGACTGAATGGAGACCATCAGCCCCTAATGCAGCCTTCCTCTCTTCTGCTAATGCTTCCTAGGGAGGAGGGAGGCTCTGCTCCTGCCAACCAAGCATGCACTTGTCATTAAAGCCCTGAAGCAGCAAAATGCTGAAGAATATCTTTGAGGTGCTTTCCAGAGCCTGGAGTGAGAGCTCACAGCTGCAGCACAAGATGCTTGGAGGAGCCCTCATTCCCAGCTCTGTGCCAGCAGAGCCAGGATGCCTCTTGCCTGGGCCCTGGACAGGCAGGGACAAGGTCCAGCCCTTCCCCTGAGGCCAATGCTGCTCTCAGGGACAGGACACATCCCTGGAGAGCCCGTGGGAAGTGGGCAGGGAGATGTCACTGTCAGGTTTGTGCTGCCCTGGCAAAGCTGACCATGCACTTGGGCTTCTCCTGAAGTTCTGAACCAGGCTGATGGAGTGTGATGGTTCCAACTGGGTTCCCCTGCAGAGAATTCTTACCTTTTGCTGAGGAAATAAGGATGGTCAGGTGCAGGATGTCTGTGGGATGTGTTGGGGTCCTGCTTCCCATTCCTGGTGGGGTTTGGAACTCCCTGGGTGTCTGAGACCCAGTGCAAGGCTGGACCAAGGGGCTGCAGCTTCTGTGCCAGGGGTGCTGCACCAAACCCCGGTGGAGTCGACTCAGGGACCCTGACCCAGGGCTTTGGGTCCCAGCCCCCCTGCTCTGCCCCTCTGGGCACCTCCCTGCGCCCACAGCTCTGCTGCAGGGCAGGGGGATGCAGGGCTGGGGAGGGGATGGAGGAACATCGCCTGTGCCTCGCACTGCATCGCTCATCCTTCTCCTCCCTGCTGCTGCCCTCGTTTGGCTGCTTTTTGTAGATGAAAAGTGGCCTTTAAAATATAGGACAAGGTCACCCTCCCCTCCCCAGGCGGGCGGCGCAGAGCCTGGAGCCGGCAGCGCTGCAGAGACGCGGCCCAGGGGAGCCGGGCTGGGCACACACAGCCCCAGAGCCCAGCACAGCTTGGGCTGCAAGGGACCCTGAGATCATCCCATCCCACCCCTGCCGTGGCAGAGACACCTCCCACTGTCCCAGGCTGCTCCCAGCCCCATCCAGCCTGGCCTTGGGCACTGCCAGGGATCCAGGGGCAGCCCCAGCTGCTCTGGGCACCCAGGGCCTCACCTCCCTCACAGGGAACAATTCCTTCCCTGTATCTTATCTAAACCTACTCTCTTTTCTCTGTTCCTCCTGTTCCTCCTGGTGCTGCCAGGGTTTTCTGCTGTGGTGTGAGCTGGTGAAGGGATTGACACACCAGGAGACCAGCAGGGCTCAGCCCCAGAGGGGACCCGAGGGTGCTGTCTGGAGGGCATCGGGGTGGCCTGAGTCCATTTTATTGTATCTTTCTTCTCCTTTTCCTGCCTGTGGTCTGATCACCCAACCCTTCCCTGGCCCGACTGCTCAGCCTGAGTGAGCCAAGGCCAAGTGTGCAAATAAACTTCCTGGGGAAGCTTCAAATTCCTGGGCCCTCCTTCCAAACATAAAGATATGGAATATAAAAGGCTTGTTACTTCAAGGAGACCTAGGGGTCTAAGGAAAAGCCTTCCAGGAGCAAATGCTGAGCAGCAGCAGCCCTTCTTGATGAGAAATTTCCTCCTGACTGTCCCTGATGGCTTTCCAGGTGGATGCCAGCACTCCCATAGTGCTTTTTGCTAATGGAGAAAGATAATCCTGATGTCCTGGCCAGCACTGTCTCTGTGCAGTGCCCAGGGCTGTCCAAGCTGCTGATGACTGTTCTGTTCCTTTGGCTGCTGTGTCCTGCCAGGATCTGTTCTCTGGCTGCAGCCCCTGGTGCCCCAGGAGAGGACAGACTGCCACCCAGGCCTGGGCACCACCCTGTTCCCAGGGGTGCCCCAGTGAGCAGGTGGGGCTGAGCCAGAGGTGAGGGGACAGGAGGCCAAGGGCAGCCCCGCTGCTCTGGGGGCTGGCGAGCTGCCTCCTACCTGCAGCCCTTCCATCCCGACCTCTTGGCAAAGCGCTGCTGTCGCTGGAGGGAGGAGGCAGGTGCTCAACACAAAATAAGCAGATGGTGCTGTGTCTCTGAATGTAGGACAGGGGCACCTGTGGCTCCCACTGCTCTTGGGGCAGGGTCTGAAGGGCTCAGAGATCTGAACAGAAGTGCAAGACCTGGCCTGGTGCTCCAGCTCCTGCTCTGGAGAGGGATCCAGAGGGATCCAGAGGAGCACACGCATCCTCAGCCACGCTGGGGGATGCTGGTGCTGCCCAGAGCTGAGCTCAGCCAAGGCACCAAGGAGCTGTTCCTGTCACAGAACACAGCAGGGATAGCTTTTCTCTCTGGGCTGAGATTATTTCTACTCTGATTTCTGAGGGATGGAGCTGCATCCATGCCCTCATGTTCCAGAGCCCAGGGAGAAAGGGGAGGTGGCAGCAGCAGGTTGTGAGTGCTGCTGGCACTGCAGAGCTGTGGGCAGGTCCCTCCTGCAGCCAGGTGTGCTGTGACACCACCTGGGTGTCCCTGTCACAGGCCTGCACCATCAAGGGGAACCAGGTGAAGCCCTGGTTGATCATTCCTCAGCAAGAACCCCCTGCCTCTGTCTCTGGCTGACACTGGGAGATACTCCAGTCTATCTGGGAGATGGTGGCACAGTCCTGTGCTGACTGCCCGTGTGTAAGAAGCAAAGACCTGATTCTTTGCTTCGTGGCATTCTCAGGATGCCTTTTGGTGCTGCAGCCCAGAGGCATTTGCCATTGACACCTTTAAAGCCAAGAACTCTGAATTCCAGACCTGTAACTCCTGCAGGATATTCTGTTTGCACCTTTCCTCCTTTCCTCTCAGGAGATAAACGTGTGGGAAAATGTGTCCCTGAAGAGCTGCAGGTCTGTTCTGTCCCCTGGCAGTGGACAAAGCTGTCTCCTGCTGGGTAAAGCAGTGATCCTGGGTAAAGCTGTGAGTCCAGCTGGGGAAGGGAAATGATTGCCTTGCCCCTTCCCCACCCTCCTGCCATCTGGCTTGGTCCCTCTCAATCTGGAAATAAGAATCCTGCTGCTGTATCTGAGCCCTGGTGGGGTTTGTGATCCCAGTAGCTTCCAGTGTCCTGAACAGACAAAGTCTGAGATCCTGTTTGGCTCCCAGATCTTACTGGTGGCTCTCAGATCTCAACATGAGGTGCCCAGGGAGGCTCTTCTTAGATCACATCAAGCTGGGAGTCTGCCATGCCTTAGTGCAAACCCCAGCCCAGCCTGTGGGATGTGCTGGGACAGGCTGCAGAGCCGCCCTGGATGTGCTGTGAGCAGGAGCCTGACCACGGCTGCTGTGAGGGGGCTCCTGAGCAGCCCCAGGCTGGGCTGGGGGGTTTGCAGGGTTTGCTCAGGCAGTGCCAGTTGCTGACACACCTGCAGGGGCTGCAGCAGTCTGGGCTCCCAGGTGAGCACTGACACAGCCAGGGCAGGCTCACACTGCTCTGTGTCCTGCCCAGTCCTGTTGGATCTCCCCGTTCTGTCCCAGACTCCTCCTGGGGGCAGGGACAGCGTTTGTCTGGCTCTGTAACCCAGGCAGAGCGAAACGTGGCAGTGTGTAAAACCCAGAGCGCAGCTTTTCACCGTGCTGACGCTTTTGCACAAAATCCCCACAGCTACACGGGGCTTTCTCTGCTGTCTCAGGAGCACAGTCACCACGTGGCTCACCAGGGCTTGTTCCTCATGCTGACAGATCAAGTGAAAGAGGCAGTGGGGACAAGAACTGCCTCCACCAGGGAGTCTGCCAAGGAACTCTGCTGTGAAGTTCAGGCACCATCAGCCTTTATTAAACAGCATTAAACTCGTCCCCGCAGACTGACAACATGAAAATTTCATGTGGCTTTTAAGTAAGGCTGGGTGGAGCTCTTTAAACATCTACATCTCAGAAACAGCGAGGAAGAAATCTGTGCCAAGCTGGGATCTTGGGAAGGAGTAGACTGGAATCCAGCACCATGGGTTCAGGGTGGGAGGTGACCCACAGAGCACTGCCCATGACTCAATCAAAACCACCTCATTTCTTCAGCATCGACCTGATTTTGGGGCAGGGATTATAGGCAGCAGCTGCTTGTTGCAGGAGATCTCTTTTCCTTGGAGTGAGGTGGCCACAAAGTTGCTCCCAGGGCTGGAGCCCCTCTGCTCTGAGCCAGGCTGGGAGAGCTGGGGGTGCTCACCTGGAGAAGAGAAGGATCCAGGGAGAGCTCAGAGCCCCTTCCAGGGCCCAAAGGGGCTCCAGGAGAGCTGGAGAGGGGCTGGGACAAGGGATGGAGGGTCAGAACAAGGGGGAATGGCTTCCCACTGCCAGAGGGAATATTCCCACTGCTGGATGGGATATTGGGAAGGAATTGTTCCCTGTGAGGGTGGGCAGGCCCTGGCACAGGGTGCCCAGAGAAGCTGTGGCTGCCCCTGGATCCCTGGAAGTGCCCAAGGCCAGGCTGGATGGGGCTGGGAACAGCCTGGGATGGTGGAAATTGTCCTTGCCCATGGCAGGGGGTGGGGCTGGGTGGGCTTTCTATTCCCTTCCAGGTAAAACCATTCCAGGATTGGATGATTCTGTGATCTCAGAGTCTCTGACTCAAGATGATCCTTTTGTTCCTGTGAGGTTGGGAATGAATGTAGAGTTTAAAGGACTCTTCTTTTCCTGGCCCCTGTGCTGCTCACAGGAGCAGCAGTGTTGTAAAAACAGGAGCCAGCCCATTGCAGAGGGAACTGTGTCCCTGTGGGCAGGTGAGAGGCACTGGTTCCTCTCCATCCTGTATTGATCCCATGGAAGGGGGAAGACCACAGCTCCCAGCAGAGCAGAGTTCCTGTCACCCAGGCCAACATGAGCTGTGTTCTGGCTTCTGAGAGCTCCAGAGCTGAAAGGGATTTGTCCAAACTCCTCCTCTGGTTTTGCAGCTCCCACTGGCATTGCCAGCCCTGAGCTTTATTGGAAAAGGAGCCAGAAGCTGCCATCCCTCAGAACCATTAACCTCAGGTAGAATACCTGAGCTCAGGAATGTTCCCAGAGCCCCTCGGGCAGGAGGGGCTCACATCCAGCCCTACAGGCAGAGCTGCAGGGATGGATGGCACCAGGACCACCAGGAACTCATCCCAATGGAGCCATGGGGGTGCTGTGGGCTCAGCTCCAGCCTGGGAGGAGAAGGGAGCAGCACAGGTGGGAACCTAGCACAGGATCCCCTTGGCTCCAGCTCCAAGGCAGCTCTGCAGCTGCTCCATCCTGGTCCCACCTCGTGCATTCCAAGGCCTCCTCGCTTGGGGAGGATGTGCTGCTTTGGCCATGCTGGTCCTCAGCCCCTCTGGAGATCTGTGGGGACAATTCCCCCACACCCCAAGTGTGGGGCCTGTTGGCCTCGTTCCCTCCAGAGCTGTGAGGGACTTGGCAGAGAAGAGGGGGAGGAAAGAACCTGTGTGGCCCCTGGTGGCCTGTGGTCAATGGCCCAAGTGCTCAGTCCCCTCAGACTGGACAGGTCCCCCAGACCCCAGGGAGGAGGAGGGAGCTCCTCCCACAGACCCCAGGGCTTTGGGAAGCCCCTGCAGCGAGACCCAGCTCCAGTGGAAGTTTTGCTGAGTGCCAGAGCTGGGGGTTGAGCTGCCAGCTGTCGATAATTAATGATGCACTTCCCTTAATGAGTGCCACTAATTGCAGCAGCTCAGCCCCCGAGTGTCACTGCAGCCCTGTGGGGGAGCTGGGGCCCTGTCCTGTTAAGCACACAGAGTGTGCCCTCATCCCTGGTACCAAGCTCTAACATCCAACAAAACACCATGAATACAACTGCTAAAGTTAGACAGAAAAGCTAAAAGTGTGTGGAGATTAAAGAGTTTTCTTAAGTCACTGAGTGAAAAAGTTAGTTTAGAGTTTAAACTAGTTTAGAGAGCAGAAGACAAGATGGAGGATTTAGGGTGTTGTCTCTTTTCCTTCTTGTTTCTTCTTCATGTTCCTCTTCTAGAAGTTTTTAGGTAAGAGTGAGTAATTGGATAGAAAATGCCACAGTGCAGCACACAGATGTTGGGTCATTGGGTCACTAAGAAAAATAATATATGTGTCTATTGTTAATTGGGTGAAAATAAGTATAAAAATAAAGAGACTGCATAGTTCAGGGCCATTTTGTGTTTTTCAAGCCAACTTGAGCCAAAGCTGTGGTGAGTGAACTTGTGCAGAAAGCCTGGAGAAGTCTTTTAATTAGATATTAATAAACACAAGAAGCTAATGAGCCTTTTGGAGTATCCTGTCTGAAACAGAACTGAGATAAGGGAAACTCCCCTTTGAGGGGGTATCCCAGAGGGGCTCAGCCCTGAGGAGACCCAGATCCCACAGCATCACAGGGGTCCTACAGAGATTCCAGCCCGGGGAGGGGAGCAGCCCTGGGCCCTGCTCTGGCTCTTTGGATGCCATGGGAAGGTCACTCCATGGCAGTGCTGGGAGGCAGCTGGTGCTGATCTCTGCCAGCACATTTGGCCTCTCCATCCCAGGAGTGCCCTCACCCATCCCTGGTCCTGAGTCCTGTCTCTCTGGGTTCCTCCCCGTGCTGGGGCACTGGGCCACGATCCCCTGGTGTGACACAAATGCTCTCACACGGGGAACAGAGAGGGATTTAGTGTTTCAGGTACAGGAAATTGGGTGAGCACAGTGGGATCACCAAAGAACCCAGAGGAACAGGGAAGTGCCCAGGCAGCAGGAGGAGATCCTCTTGCAGATGGGCCTTCCTTCCACTCCCTCTGAGCTCTGTCTCCTTGCCTCTGGAAAGCTCCCCAGAAGGTAAAAATCACCATTATTTGGATTTTCCAGCCTGAGCTCTAACAAAATAGCTAAATAAATATTCCTGATGTAGGAGTTGTTTACAACAAAGGCATGGCTCCTGAGGCCTTGCCATGGGGTGGGGATGTGCTGGGGACAGGAAGCCATCCTGGACTGGCTTCAGCTTCCTTGCCTGACTGGCTGTGCTCCTGGGAGCTCAAATCCCTGTTTCTCCCAGGGCCAAGGCTGGACATTGCTATGAGCAGCCCTTTGCCTGATCAAGACCTTGACAAGACAGCCCACCCTCCAGAGGTGCCTCAGCAAAGCAGCTCCTCTCTGGTCAGCAATTGGTGACATGCAGAGCTGTCCCAGGGGCTGGGGAGCTCCCTGGGGGTGGCAATTGATGGAGAGGGAAAGCAGGAAAGCTCCAAGGAGGGCTCTCTGAGGAGGGGTGAGGGCTGTGATCCCCCAGCTCTCTGCAGCCCTTGCTGTGGCCATCAGCTTCCTCCCTGCCCATGCTGGGGTGGCACCTGCCTGTCCCTGTGCCCTTCTGAGGGGCTGCCATGTGAGTGTCCATCTCCTTCTGGAAATCCCTTTCTCCTGTTCCTGGCTGGAATGCCTTTGATTCCAGGCATTTGGGAGTCCTGGCCTTGGCCTGCTCCCATTGCCACCTGCCTCCCCTGGTTCCCTGGGGTCACTCGTGCTCTGCCTCACCCTGGCTCCAGCACTGGGGGGTTTTCATGACCTAGGCAGAGATGGCTCAGTAACTCCCCCTCCAAGGGATGTGGGAGAGACATGAGGAGAGAATCACGGTGTCCCTGGGGATCAGATTCCTCAGGCAAGGGCTGAAGGGCCGCAGGGAGAAGCCACCAGTCACCCCAGGGCTGCTGTGACCAGTCCTGCTCTGAGTCCAGTGTGGGTGCACAGGGCTCCCAGTGCTGGGTGTTCCTTGGGGAGCTGGTGTCCTGTCCCCTGTCCTGTCCTTTATCCTGTCCCTGTCCTGTCCCTGTCTTGTCCCCCTGTCCTGTCCCTGTCCTGTCCCCTATCCTGTCCCCTATCCTGTCCCCTGTCCTGTCCTTTATCCTGTCCCTGTCCTGTCCCTGTCTTGTCCCCCTGTCCTGTCCCCTGTCCTGTCCCTGTCCTGTCCCCTGTCCTGTCCCTGTCCTGTCCCTGTCCTGTCCCCTATCCTGTCCCCTGTCCCCTGTCCCCTGTCCTGTCCCCTATCCTGTCCCTGTCCTGTCCCCTGTCCTGTCCCTGTCCTGTCCCCTGTCCCCCTCTGAGGGACCCCAGCACCCACCCAGCCCCAGGGAGCTGTTCCCGGTGTCTGGGGCTGCTGAGCCCCCATGGAAGCGTGGCTGGGCTGGGAGGGGATTTGTTCAGAACCCCCCTGGCTTCACCTGCCTGCTCAGTCACAACAGTCCCAGACACGCTGCCTTCCTCCCCCGTTCTGCACATGCTAATGCTTCCCTCTCACCTGCCGGGGGCTGCTAACAGAGCGGTGTCAGCCTGCTGACAGCCCTTCCCCAGCTCCTGCGAGCTGTGCCGGGGCCCTGGGGGAGGCTGGCTGGCTTTGAGGGGTTTAGGACAAGCAGGTTCTGCCCTGTGCCCAGCCGGAGGCGAGGGCTGGCCCAGCTGCTGGCAGGGAAGCCAGGGACAGGCCCCAGCAGGCTCAGAAAGGTCCTGTACCCCCTGCAGGAGCTCTTCCCTCCTGCTCCCGGCCTGCCAGAGGGGTGAAGCCACCCCAAAGGGATGCTCCTGGCCCAGGAGTGGGGCTGCCACCCGTCCTGCCTGCCCATCACACACACAGGGACACGTGAGGTGAGGTGACACCAGTGCCACCAGTGAGAGGTGATGGAAATCCTGCCTGTGCCTGGGAGGGGGTACCCAGGTCCCTGGCAGCCTCTGGGCAGGTTGTTCTGCCAGATCCCTGCTTCAGTCTCCCAATTGTGCCATCCCTGGCTTTGCTTTAGGGGCCCACAATAATCCGAATTTTACAAGCCTGGGAGCAGATGTGATGCAAGCCCCCATTCCTCTCCTCAGCCTCCTGCCAGCTCTCCAGCTCTGTGCTCCCATGGCAAACCCAGAAGCTTCCTCCTCCTCTCCACTCTCCTCCCAGCTGCCAGAAGAGCACAGTGCCCTGATCCAGGACCTCAGCAAGCTGGAACTGAGCTGGACATCCTCTGTGCCAGTGCTGGGGCAGTGCTGGGGCAGTGCTGCGGCAGTGCTGGTCCTGCAGCCCCCTGGGCATGGGGGGCAGCCCTCCTGGCCCTCCCCTGAGGGGAGCTTATTTTCTCACCAGCTATCACTTGTGTTGAGCACCTCCCTCTTTTCGTGGACCTTCTGAGCATCATTTGCTTCCCAGGCATTCTACCCCCACCCCCTTTATTTTTAAATTAAAAAGAAAAAAAGCCATGTTTCCATAGGAACTTGGAGAGAGGCTGATCCCGACCTCATTATTTGCTCAGTGAAAGGAACTTTATTTTTATCTGTTTGTGTACATTGTCAGATTTTGGCTAAACCTACTTTCCTGACTTTGTACAGTGAGTTCTTTTAATCTTCATTTCAGATGCATTCATCCCGGGGCTTAATTTATCCTGTATTGTGATCAAATTTAGCTGAAAGCGATCTGCTTTGCCAATCCTGAATATTCATCAGCTGCCTCATTCATTCACCAGAGCGAGCCCTGCCCGGGGCTGCTCCTGCTCCCCTGGGCTGGAGCCGCTCCTGCCCCATCCTCCCCCTTCTCTGCCGCTTCTGCACTCGGCTGAGGGAGGAGCTGTGCAGGGAGGATCCCAGGGATGCAGGGGAGGAAGGATGGATGATGGAATCCCAGAGTGGTTTGGGCTGGAAGCGAACTTCCAGCTCCCCTCGCTCCAAGGGCGCTCTAAGGTCTCCCTGCAGCCTTCGCATCCCCAAACTCCAGCTCTCTCAGCCTTTCCTCATGGGAGAGGCGTTCCTGGTGCCTGAAGGGGCTCCAAGAGCATTGAAGAGGGACTCGAGACAAGGGGTGATGGCCAAAGCTCAGGGTTAGGTGGGATATTGGGAAGGAAGTCTTCCCTGTAAGGCTGGGGAGGCCCTGGCACAGCTGGCTGCCTCTGGATCCCTGGAAGCATCCAAAGCCAGGCTGGAAGGGCTTGGAGCACCCTGGCCAAAGGGACCCAGCAGTGCCAGGGGCAGCACTTGGAGAGGAGCCCTGGTGCATCCCCTGTCTCTGCAAAAGGGCTGGGGTGAGGCATCTGGAGTGAGCCGAAGCAGAAATTTGTGCCTAATGCTACCTCCAAGCCTCCCACGTAATCCACCCCTCTGTATTAATGTCACTTTGCAGCTCTGTGTCCCTGGAGACTGCAGATTACTGGGAGGGAAGCCCTGGTGCTGTGTCCTGGCCCCCCAGCCCTGGGCCACCTCCCACTGCCCGAGCAGCTGCACCTAATCTGGTTTAGCCAATCCAGCCCAGCAAAACCCCTAAGTGGATTGGCTTATCTCTCCTCACTAACCGGATCTGGCTGGGTTTGCCTGGTCTGCAAGTCTGTCCTGGAATTATCCAGATCTGCACAGACGCTGCCTCGGAGGCTCGGTGCCCTCCCTGAGGCTCCAACCCCCTGATGCCATCTCTACCAGGCCTTTGGGAGCACCGTGGTGTGCCAGTCCTGGGCTGCTGGCCATGGTCACACACACCTCAGCCCATCCCTGCAGAGCCACAGCACCTCCCACCCATCTCCCTTGGCTGGCAGAGACAGGATGAGCCCCTGGATGGATTCGTTCCTTTCTCTGCAGCCCTGTCCAGGCTGACAAGCCTCCAAAGGCTGGGAATGCTGCAGGAGCAGCTGGTGCTTTGCTCTGGCACACTCTGCAGGATGGGGGAGAGGGAGGGGTGAGCAGGGTCACTGGAAGGTGGCTGGACACCCTTTGAGGGACTGGGCTGGCGGTGAGCACAGCCTGGGTGCTCCCAGCCCTGGGGACAAACACCCAGCCCTGCCCTGTCCTCCCTTCGCTCTGCCATCCCAGCATTGCTGGGATGAAGGACAGAGGGCAAGGGCTCAATTTGGGCCAGGGACCCCAGGCTGGGTCCCTGCAGAGGCACAGCTGAGCCACAGTGCTGTGCCCATGGCCCCTGCAGGGCCCTGGCAAGGACAGAGGGACACAGAGCCACCTGCCACCACTGCTCCAGTGGCAGCACTGTCACAAAACTGAGGCACAACATCCTGGACAGGAACCCACGATTTACATAAAGAAAGTAATTGTAACTCAAGGCATTCTCCCTCCCAAGGGAAATGGGGAAGGAGGGCTCCAAAGCCCCCAGAGTCCCATCTCAGCCCATCGGGGCTGTGGCAGGGAGCCAGGGATGCCGTGGCAGGAGGGAGCAGGGATGTTCCTGCACTGTGTGCCCGTGATGCCAGGGACACGCTGGGACTGCTGCAGGCAGTGCTGTGGCTCCTTTCTGATCCCTGGGCTCGTTCTTTAGCAATTCCTGTCAGTGCCGGTGCTGGCTTTTTGATTTCCCAGGCTGTTTGCTGGGCAGGAGAGCAGGGCTCACTGGAATCAAGTGGGTTGGGTGTGTTTCTACTGGGACAGACCCTTTCTTGGGTGTCTTAAAAGAAAAAGCTTGCAGAGACAGGTTAAAGGTTGCTCAGTTCCTCAAGGCTCCAATTTAGATCAAGACTGTCTTTTTCTCTCTCTGAAGGGAAAGGTCAGAAGGGGAATCATTTCTCAGTCCTTTTCTCCTCCCAGCTGTGGCACAGTTCCCGTGTGGGCTGGCTGCAGGTGCAGCCCCCAGATGCTCTCAGCACAAGGGGCAGCAGCAGAGGGGAGCCAGCCCCGCTTTTCTTCAGCGACACCAAAGCACACGGAGAGCTCCATTCCAGGCTGGCCCAGCTCCCCCAGAGACCCCCGGCCCCGCAGGCGGATCCTGCTGCCAGCGCTCTCCAGCCAAGCCTGAAAGCGGGGCTGACACCTCTGGGACCCTCAGGCTGTCCTGCAGCCAGCTCAGCTCCAGCTGCCGGCCCCAGACCTTCCCTCCCTCCTGTCTGCAGGCGCGGAGCGGCCTCGGCCCCGCGGGGAGGCCCGGGCAGGCCGCGGCTGACAGCCGCTCATCACTGCTGGCCTGATGTGATCCTGCATGGCACAATGAGGCAAGTGCAGGACCTCACCTGCCTTCCTCAGCACTGCTGCCAGGAGGAGCAGGAGGAGGAGGAGCAGCAGGAGGAGGAGGAGGAGGCCTGCTTCAGTCTGAGCATCCTCCCTTGCTGCTCTGGGGGAAGCAAGAGTGGAGAGAGCTCGTGGTACATTGCTGGGGACAGGTGTTTGATGCATCGTGGGACAACTGATCACAGCAATTTGCAATGTTTAGTGACTTCCAGGGATTTGGATGACCCTGCAGAAGGAGAGCACAGCATGGTTCCAGGGTTCAGCCTTGCCTGTGGTACCTGGAGCTGGTGCTGGGCAAGACTGAGGGACTGTGATGGCTCTGAGAGCTCCTGCACAGCTCCTGCACGATGACTGCCACGTGCCCTGGCCACACGGGGACAGCTGGCATCAGCTGGACCCCTCACCAGGACAGGGACAGGTGACACATGTCCTCAAAGCAGCCAGATCACCCCCTCCCACCGCAGTGTGCCTGTGCTGGCTCTGGGGACAGCGTTCAGTGTCCCAGCTGAAGGATGGCAAGGTTTTAGAACAGGAGCTTCCAGGAGTGAAGTGGTCACCTCAGCACCTCAGTGAGTCCTGTGGGATGGCATTTGTGCCACTGTTCTGCTCAGTGTGGCTGTCCTTGTCCTCAGAGTCCCCACAGCCCCCGAGCAGAGACGAGGGGCTATTCTGGGGGGCACAGGGATGGAGCAGCCCAGGGCAGCCCCTGGCTGAGACTGCAGGGATGGACCCAGGGACAGAGGCTTTGCTGGCCAGAGGGGATCCATGTGCTGGTGCGGGGCTCCCAAGGCTCTGCAAAGGCATCCCCCAGTGCAGCATGGCCCAGACTGCCTCCCCTTAGCCCATCCCAAACCCTGCTGCTGCTGCAGGGCACTGCAGGGACCCCCAGAGTGAGGGGCTGAGCTCCAAATTGAGGGGCTGAGCTCCAGAGTGAGGAGATGAGCTCCAGGGTGAGGGGCTGAGCCCCAGGGTGAGGGGCTGAGCACCAGGGTGAGGGGCTGAGCTCCAGAGTGAGATGAGCCCCAGAATGAGGAGCTGAGCTCCAGAGTGAGGAGATGAGCCCCAGAGTGAGGGGCTGAGCCCCAGAATGAGGAGCTGTCCCACAGGACTGAGGTGAATGAGGGATCACAGCTCCTGCTGTGCTCAGGGGAAGGCTCAGTGCTGTGCCAAGCCCCGTGTTAGGGGTGATCCCTGGCAGGTACAGCTCACAGATGGGCTGCAGAATCCCCAGGGTGAGCAGGGAGCTGCCCCAGCCCTGCCCAAGGCACAGCCCCTCAGGAAGGGGCCCTGGCAGCTGGCTCCGGGCGCTGCCCCAGCTCCCTGCAAGGTGCAGAGGGGAGGCTGAGGGAAGGCAGCTCCTCACCTCCCACGCGGGGCCTGGAGCACAGGATGTTTGTGATACTGTCCATCAATCCAGGCAGAGGAAGATGATGATCATGGGGAATTATGGAAAATTGAGGAGTTCCGTGCCCTTCACAAAACCCGAGGAGCTGAGCAGAGCCTTCACATGAGTGCAGAAATCAGCACAGAAAATTTGTGGCTCTTGCCAATCTGAAGAGGGAACGTTGCCAGGGCTGATGGATTCCTCAGAGGAGATGAGACCTTTTAGTAATTCAGAGAAAAAGCTCAGAAAGCCACCAGAAGGACACAGAATGACCCCCAAAGCAATCAGGATTGACTCCCCAGAGGTAAACACAAAAACTGGCTCGTGGAACATGAGTTGCCCTGATGCTCTTGACCTGGCAGAGGATCTGTTTGTTCCAGGAAAGGACACGAGGTGGGAGTTTGCAAAGAGCAGCACGTGGGTCTGCAGGGGCTGGACAGAGTGATGGATGGGAAATGACTGGGAAGGGAGAGAGGAGATCTGCAGGGAGCTGCCCGGGCTGGGAAGGAAGGACCTGGATCAGCCTTTGATTGCAGGAGGGCTCTGGAGGGAGAACATGCACTGAGGCAGCAGCACAGAGGGGAGAGAAACTGCAAAAGAGGGGTGGGATAAGCCAGTGTCACTCCCCTGGACACTGCTGGGGCCCAGGGAAGCTGGAGGAATTCCACAGTTTGGGAAGAAAACATGTTCTGCTGCCTCCACACCCCCTATACCCCCAAATCAATTCATGCCCTGGCTGTACCTGCAGCATCTGGAAGATGCCCTCAGGGAAAGTGAGCACAAGACTTTGAGGATTGAGAATCTCCCACAAGTGGAGGTTTCTCTGACACTGACACTGGTCAGCCCTGAGGGGCTTCACGTGAAATGGAGCATTCAGGAGAGCAGGGCAGAGCCCAGGGGCTCCACTGGGACCTTTTAATCCAAAGGAAACCATCAAAGCCACCACCACGCCATGAAGTGCCAGCCTTGGCTCTGGCAGTCACTGGCAAACACCAGTGACAGCAGTGACACCAGTGACACCAGTGACAGCAGTGACAGCAGTGACACCAGTGACACCAGTGACACCAGTGACAGCAGTGACAGCAGTGACACCAGTAAAATCAGTTACATCAGTGACACCAGTGACAGCAGTGACAACAGTGACACCAGTGATACCAGTGACAGCAGTGACATCAGTGACACGTGTGACACCAGTGACACCTGTGACACCAATGACACCAATGACACCAGTGACAGCAGTGACACCAGTGACACCTGTGACACCAATGACACCAGTGACAGCAGTGACACCAGTGACACCAGTGATACCAGTGACAGCAGTGACACCAGTGACACCTGTGACACCAATGACACCAGTGACACCTGTGACACCAGTGACAGCAGTGATACCAGTGACAGCAGTGACATCAGTGACACGTGTGACACCAATGACACCAATGACACCAGTGACACGTGTGACACCAGTGACACCTGTGACACCAATGACACCAGTGACAGCAGTGACACCAGTGATACCAGTGATACCAGTGACAGCAGTGACATCAGTGACACGTGTGACACCAATGACACCAATGACACCAGTGACACGTGTGACACCAGTGACACCAGTGATACCAGTGACAGCAGTGACATCAGTGACACGTGTAACACCAGTGACACCAGTGACACCTGTGACACCAATGACACCAGTGACAGCAGTGACACCAGTGATACCAGTGACAGCAGTGACATCAGTGACACCTGTGACACCAGTGACACCAGTGACACCGGTGACACCAGCACAGGGGAGATGTGGCTGCTGGCAGAGTAGGAAGGTTCCCCCCGGGGCTGAGAGGGAGGGGACCTGAGCGATGTCCCCTCGTGTCCTGCGCCTCTCCTGGCTGGGAGCAGGATCCAGGGGCAGTGGAGTCAGGGCAGGGCAGAGCCAGGGCACCAGCCCCGAGCTCTGTGCATTTCCAGCCATAGCACCCACTGCCCGAGGTGCTGCCCTGTGCCACCAGCCACCCCCAGAGCCACACCCAGAGCTGGGGACAGTCCCTGCCCTCACCCTGTCACTTCACATGAAGGCTCTGCCAGGTCCCCAGGAGCTGTGCTCTGCCAGGAGCTGCTGCTGTTAGAGAGGTGAGAACAGGGAATGTCAGTGCCCAAAAGTGCACTGGGCAGGGGAAGGGCTTGGGGAGGTTCAGAGTGACCTGGGCAGTTCCTGCAGGAGTCTGTGCAGCATCCTCCAGTCCCAGCTGCAGGGCTGCTGCATGGGCTGGGTGCAGGAGGAGCCCCAGTCCTCCTCTCCCAGCATGGGCAAGGTCCTGCTCACCTCTCCAGCTCCTCCCTGTCCATCCTGACACAGCACGGCTCCTGATGCCCTCGAGCAGGACCCTCCTGCCCCATCTGTGCCTTCTCCACCACTTCAGTGCTCAGATGTCTCAGGGAAGGTTTGTGGTCATCAGTTCACTTCATTCAGGGCTTTTTGTCTTTTATACCCAAACTTTGGTATCCCAGGGGCACAAATACAACCAACACAGTTTGGTGTGAATTTCCTGGAAGGTCCAAAGGTTGACAAACCCACCATTTTTGTATCTTCCTGTGCTTTGAGGAAGACAGACAGGCCTGTCCTAGAAGAGTCCCCAGGCTCCTTTGTGGCATACCTGTGTCTGTGTGTGTATGAGGGGTGATGATCAGTCCTTGGGAGTGACAGTGGGGTCCCCTACCCTGAGGGACAGTGCACTTTGAGGACTCTGGGCTGAGCTCAGCCCAGCTCTGTGATTTGGGGATGAGCCACAACCTGCACTGCAGCCAGCCTGTCCCAGCTGCCTCCCAAGTGGCTCCTGAAGGTGCTCCTTGCTTTTACCCCCACCCCATCCCCTGGGCAGCAGTTACTGGAAAACAGAATGGCAATGAACTGACAGCCACTGGGGCAGTGTTTCTCTCCTGGGCAGTTAAACAAGCAGAGTCCCAGCTCGCTGCCAAGAGCCCTGGGACAGGCAGGGTGCTCAGAGAAGGGGTCTGTACCCCCTGCCATGAGCAGCTCCCCAGCTGGAGCTTTCCTGTGAGCACCACAGTGGCATTGCTAGGTCCCTTCATGGGGACAGCCAGGTGCATTTGCTGTTTGTGCACCTGTGCTGGCAGATGGGCAGCCTCACCCCAGCCCACCCAGGCTGTGACCCCAGAGATGAAAGACTTTGCCTCCTGGGTGCCACTGTCCCTGCCAGGCTGGTGAGTCATGTTCTGCCACCCAGCACCCTCAGAGTGGGTCCCCAGAGCATCCCTCCCCCAGGTGCTCCTCTGGTGAGGCTCCAGGGTGGTTCCTGTCCCTTGGGGCCCTTGGTGCAGTCCCAGAGCTCTGCAGAGGCTTGGTGAGGGCTGCTCCCATCCCTGGCACGGTTCCCTGCCCTGCCCCTGAGCTTCCATGGCTCCTGAGCTGCTGTCCTGCCATGGATTTGCTGGGTGGGCACTGGGCGGACCCCAGCTAGCACCCCTGACCCTGGCCCTGAGCTGTGCCAGCACCCGTGACTTGTCTGATCACATTCATGGAATCATTAAGGACAGAAAAACCTCTGAGATCCTTGAATCCAGCCACGACCCCAGACCACCACCATGGTCACCACTAACCCATGTCCCCACACACCACATCCACGTATTTCTTTAACACCTCCAGGGATGGTGACTCCATCACTGCCCTGGGCACCCTTTCCTTGAAGAATTTTTCCCTAATATCCACTGCAAACCTCCCCTGGCACAACCTGAGGTCCATTTCCTCTTGCCCTGGTGATGGTGGCTCTGGGCTGAACCTGCCCTGCTCCCCTGCCAGGTACCCTGGGACAGACCCTAGTGACAAGCCCCTGCCCCTCTGGCCATGTCCCCCTGCCCTGGCTGTCCCCCAGCAGGCAGTGCCATGCTGAAAGGGGTCTCTTCCTTTGATCTGTGGTGCAGAATTAACAGAGCAGTGAGGCAAAACCCTGCTTTATGTACCTAAGATGAATGAAACACGGCTTTATGCACCTGGCTGAGAGAGAGCACCTGCTCTGCTTCTGGCTGGATGAACAGTCTGGGCTTGGGCAAGCGTGGCCATGCCTTGAACCTCCCTAGGAAAGATCAGGGACAGAGAGGGGCACAGGGACATCCTGCCCAAAATCCAGCACTTTGGGCTGGGCTCCAGACCTCCACCTGCTTCCCATCCCTGGAGGTGCTCCAGGCCAGCTTGGGTGGAGCAACCTGGTCTAGTGGGACCTGTCCATGGGGGAATGGAATGAGATGAGCTCTAAGGTCCTTTCCAACAAAAACCATTCTGGAATTCTGGGCTAGATTTGCTCTGAAAAGAGCTGCTCCAAAGGGTGGAGGTGGGAATGCTGAGGTGTTCAAGGTATTGAGGAAGGAACTTGAAGGCTTTGCTGCCACAAGAGTTGTGGCCAGTGGAGGATGGTGAGGGAGAATTGCTGGGAACATGACAAGCCCAAACTCCTTCTGCAGCTTCCTCATTGTGGTGCCACTGCTGGGGCTGTGTGCAGACCATTGCCTTGGATTTTCGACTTCCCCCATCCCAAACTCCTTTATTCTCTATAATTCCCTCACATATTTATGGTCAGATCCTGCCTTTTGCATGTTTTAAACCTTCTGTGTGGCAGCATCTGTGCTGGGTTAGCTCCCGTGCTGAGACAGTGAACAGCCAGTGCTGCCTGTGTCCCTGTCCCCTCACCTCCCCATCCATGCCCCAAGGACCCTGCAGGAGCCACCCACAGCCTGGGACTCTCCTGATGAGAGACAGACAGACAGACAGATAGACAGGTCCCTGCCCTAGAACAAAGCCTTTGCATTGCTGGATCTGTGAGGATGAGCAGGAGCAGGGGATGGCCCATAGTTAATGCTCACACCAGGGAAGGACCACATTTTGTCTCCCAGGAGTTGCTGGGGTCATGCCCAGCCCTTCCCTGCCCTCCCCAGCCCCTTCTCCCTGTGTGAAAAACGAGGTTCACTCTCCTGATAAATTTTAAAATGTTTAATAAAGACAATAAGAGACAGAAAATAAAGCAAAGAATAAGGGCTGGATGCCTTGGCTCTCTGCCAAGAGCACACCTGGTGCTTTGGAAACACCCTTTATATACCATTTGTACAGTATGGACTATATGCATATTCAGACTTCTCTAGGAAATGTTTTGCATGGCCACTCTTTGGGTCCACCTTTCTAGAGCATGCGTGTTCCTTGACTTTGTGCATTTAATTTCTCTCTTATCGTCTTTGAATTTGGGCCATGGCTTGTTCTTCCACAGGCAGTAAGTGTTGAGAGCAGCCTGGGCCCCCTCATCTGTTCACTGGAGGTTATCCTGCCCGTTCTGACAGGACTTAAACCTAACGTCTAAAATTCTTCTGACCTACGCCTCAGTTCTAGTTAACAGCAGGAGAGTGAGAAAAAGACATCGCAAAAGCTATTCTAACATTATACATGCACCGTTCATCTTAATACTTGTGAAAAGCCAATATCACAATGTGGATTTATAACACCTGCCCTGGATTATCCCACAGCTCAGTGGAGAAAACCCTTCCAAAAGGGCTGGAGGGAAGGGTGAGGCAGAGCCTGGGCTGAGGAGCAGCTCCATCCTCCTGCAGCCAAAGGAGAGCCCTCAGAGCCTCCAGCCACCGCCTCCCTGGCCAAAAGCAGGATGAACAATGGCACTGGGCTTCTCCATCAGCTCCACGTGTCAGGCACACGCGAGGGAAGCGCATCTCAGGGAGCTGCCAGGAGCAAAAGGCTGGAAAACACACGGGCAGGGGCTGGAAAAGCAGGCAAAAGCCTTCCACGGTTCAGCTGGAGTGCAATAAACGAGATTCTCCCTCCCAGGGGGCACATCCCGGCCTGCAGGAGCTCAGGGATGCAGCACCCCTCTCACCCAGCCCGAGCCCTCGTCCCTATGAAAAACAACCTTCACTGTTCTGGGGAATTTTAAAAGGTTTAATAAAAAAAGACAATAGGAGACAAGGACAATAAAGCAAAGGGTTAAAACAGCTGGGTGCTTTGCTCTCTGCCAAGAGCACACCTGGTGCTTTGGAAACACTCTTTATTTACCATTTCTAGTGCATCAATATCAGTCTGATGCATATTCATAGACTTCATGCAAATTCAAACTTTTCTATTAACTAGTTCACATTTTCCAGGAACTGTTTAGCATGGCCACTCCTCGGGTCCACCTTTTTAGAGCATGTGTGTTTCTTGGCTTGTGGTTTTAATCCTCTTCTTATAATTTTTATATATTTAATATTTTTATATTTAATATTTTATATTTCATATTTTTATATATTTTATAATTTTATATATATTTTTATATATTATATAATTGTTATAATTCAGCTTTTAATTTGGGCCTTGGCTCCTTCTTTCCACAGACAGTGAGTGTTGATAGTCAGCAGAGTCCTCATCATTTGTTCATTGAATTTATCCTAACTAAGCAGACAGTTCAAACATCCTATATTGACTATTACAGCAAAGCCATTTTAACACAATACATACAGCATTCATCCCAATACCTACATATTATAATATGTATTTATAACATCCCCCTTGCTGCCAAAGCTGGAGCACCAGACCCTGAGCCCAGGCAGGCACAGAAGGGCAGGAGCTCAAAATTTCTGCTGCTGCTCCTCCACTTCTGAGATTTCTGCTCTTAAAGTTGAGCCTTTCTCTGAGAGTCACAAAATGGATATTTCCAGACTGGGGACAGTTCAAGTCACACTTAAAATTCTTCATTTCTTTTCTAAACTTTTCCCAGGGATTAGAGAAACTGGCAATTTTTAGTGAAAATATTTGTAGGATTTTGCAAATATGTTGTGGAAATGGGATGGTTGCATTCCTAACGGGATGAGGAGCCTGGCTCTGTTTCACTCCTGTTCCACTGCACGTGTTGGGTGCTCTGAATGGAAAAATAAGGGACTTTTACAAGTGGAAAGGCAAGCAGAGAAATTAACATAGAGGAAAAAGGGACAGGAGAGGGGCAGAAAGAGGGAGAATTTGGGTGGAATTTGCACAAAGCGTAAAAAATTTTAACTGGGGAAAGAAAAGTTACGCTCAAAATTAATTTTAATTTCAAGCCTCCAACTTTCACTGCTGTTATTACTTTGATGCTGGGCCAGCACACATATCCATCTGAAGCCTCATCCCGGTGTGTACAAGCACTGCTGATATATCCTGATGGAATTGTTCTGTAGTGAAATGTTTTGACACTTTGAACAAGATGGGAAGACAAGCACACAGCAAGTTAATGAGAGGACCAGCAGCTCTCAATATATTCAATAATGATTTCCAACAAACACAGAGCTATTGTGTCAAAGTATTTCATTAAAGCACAAAGCAGCACTTTGATCCGGAAAATAAGATGTTTCAATCAACACTGAGTAAAAGCTGTTCTGAATGTTGTAAAACAAATACAGCAATGGGAATAAATTAATGGAAGAGCAGGAATCCTCTGCCCCACCGTGTGCCTGGTGCACGTTACACAGCACTGCTGGGTGAGAGAAATGGAAAGAAATACAATTTGCATCCCTGGGAAAGTGATGGAGTCAGCATTTTATTCTAAATTTTGTGCATTTTTCTGCTGTACTATTTTAGGAACAGCAAAGCAGTACATGAGTCTCTCAGCTGCATAGTCCAAGAGAGCAAAGTTTATTATTCTTAATCTTTTATACACATGTTCGAGAAGGTCTGAGAGGTAAAACTCTCCTTGGCCATTAAAGCAACATACCCACCATCATTGGTTAAGTGGAACACCGCCCCTTGCCTAAACAACACCTGTAGATTGTTGTCCTTTACCAAGGACTGTTTGGACTCTTTCTCATGCTTTCTCAGGCGTGAGTGAGAAGCCTCTGTGACTTAGTTTTACACAGGCTCTGTTCCCTGCTTGCTTTCTGCATTTAGCATCCACATTTTACTTTAAAACACAATTTGCACTTTTGTTTTCCCAGTTATATCCATTTTGGAAACGCTCTCTTTATTGGACAGTTTTCCCCTCAGCTGGGATTGATGCAGGTTTCGAGTGATGACAGTTTTCTGTGAAATGCAGTTTCCAAGCCTCAGCCCCTGGCAGGTGGAGCTGGGTACCTCCCCTCTGTTCAGCCTGGATGTCCCTTCCTGGCAGCGCTGATGATGATGATGATGATGATGATGATGATGATGATGATGATGATGATGATGATGGTGAGCACAAGGGGATGGAGCAGGGGCTGCTGCACATTCCCCAGGCTCCTGTCCCAGCCCTGGAGTGGGGTCCTGCAGGGAGAGCTGTTTGGGAATGCAGGGATTCCCCAGGGACTGCTGGGGCTGCAATAGGAAACAGCATCCAAGGGAGTGGTGCCCAACCTCTGCCATCCCCCCTGGGCCCTAATCCTGTTCCTTGCTCCCAGGCACCAGGCCCAGCTCCAGCAGGAGGCCACGGTGCTATCCTGGAGCTCCCTGCAGCAGGAGGGAGCCGTGTGTCCCTCCGTCCCACACAGCTGGGCACCTGGGGTGGCACAAACTCATCCCTGGCTGCTCTGGAGGCTCATGGAGATCCAGGAAATTTCCTGTCAGAGCAGCTGTGGCTGCACCATCCCTGGGAGTGTCCAAGGCCAGGCTGGATGGGGCTCGGAGCAACCTGGGATAGTGGAAGGTGTCCCTGCCCATGGCAGAGGGTGGAACAAAATGAGCTTTAAGGTCTCTTTCAATCCAAACTCTTCTGGGATTCCCAGGCTGCGGGGTCCCTTGTTTTCCCCCAAGCCACTGCTCTGTCACTGTCCCCACCCCAAGCAATGCCATGTCCTGCTCCTGTCCCAACACCTGCAGCAGCACAGGACAGACCCTCACTCGTGGGCTCCACACCCAAAATGTCCAGACTTGGTGTGTTCCATTGCTCTGCCATTCCATGTACACGCTGAGCAGGTGATCCTGGCAGGTGGACACAGCCCATCCATCCCCCCATGCTGGGATCTGTCCCTGCCTTCCTCCTGCTTGGCAGGGCTGTGCCAGAGCCTGCTGGTGGTACCTGGAGCTGGCAAAGTGGCAAGAGGCCACGAATGTGTCATTGGAGAGCTCTGATGTCCAGACCCTGCACACAGGGAGGCAGAGCTGCACCTCCTGCACAGGAGCCCAGCCAGGCCCTGTGCCAGAGGTGCCACCACACCTCCCCCAGCCATGCTCACCTGGCTGGAGGCAGGGAGCTCCTGCAGAGGCAGGCGAGGGCTCCCAGGGCACAGGGACACTCTGAGCAGCCCCCTCAGAGCGTGGCACTTGAAGTGATGCTAAAATAACCTTTCCACCTTGGCAGAGTGTCTGCAGGTCCCTGTCACTCTGCACAGGTGCCCATGAAGGGCAGCAGCAGTCCCTGTGCCCGTGGAATGCCTGCAGGGTCAGTCCTGGCTCTGTCTGCAGCAGGTGGAGACAGCAGGGCTGCAGCAGGCAGTTCCAGAGGCTGCATCCCAGCTTGGTGACCTCAGCTCCTGAGTGTCCTGTGGTGCCCTTGGAGGATGGAGACACCTCAGGCTGTGCCCAAAGCACATGGATGGAGCCTGGCTGGGTGCCCCAGTGCAAAGTGCTTTGGCCCTGCTGCTCCTGCCTCGCTTGTCACCCCCAGAGTCACTTCTGTCAACTTCCATGGCCTTGGAGCCAGGCTCTGCTTCCCTACCAGGAGCTCAGGAGGGACTCTGGGATGTGCTAAGCTACTGCCATTAATGCACCCAGGGAGCAGCAGCCACCAGGAAATGGATGGAATATCAGTAAAGGAGAATAAATGGCTGGCAGGGAAGAAGTGTATCTGTCACTAAAATTGGCAAGGTAACTTAGGAAAATCTCCTTTGTGTCCTTTGGCTGTAGTATCTTATTGGTGTCAATGCCCTAAACACAGAATGGGGATTTCACAGAACAATAAAATCATAGAAATTTTGAGCTGGAAGAGACCTTAAAGCTCATCCAGTTCCCTTCAGCTCACGGACTCCACAACACAGACCTGGTCTCTGGGTATTCAATAACATGCCCGTGGATTTAATTTATTTCCATTTATTTACTTTTCATTGTGTTATGCTGTCATGAATTTCTCTTTTGAGCTGTTCTCCCTCTATTCCTGTTCACTCCTGGCACCTTCACTGCCCTGTGCCAGGGGTGCCACAGCTGTGCCCCCTCAGCCCAGCCTTGGGTTGATCCTTGGATCCGGAGTGGGAGCTGGACACTGGGGCCAGGAGTCAGCCCTGGGCTCCTGGGACAGCACAGCTTTCCTTGCCTCCTGCCTGGCCTTCCTATTCCATCCAATCCCGTCTCCAAAATGTGCCTTGTGTGCTTTCTGTGCCTGAAAAATACAAAAAACCCAAAAAACAAAATAACCACAAACCCAAAAAAAACCCCCATGGCATCTCCACGCTGCAGGGAGATAATTAGACTAATAATGATCCGTGTTGTAAGTGATTTTAAAAACAAAGCACAGCTATTTCTATTTCTATTAGGCTTTTATAAAGCCTTTATAGGCTTTTATGAAGCTTATAGTTGGATTTTTTGGATAATTAACTCCAGGCCTCTGGGATGCTGATGCTGCACCTCTGAACCAGCCCTATCCCCCCATCCCACCCAGCCAGGGACACCCCAGCATCCCACTGACAAAATCCTCAGGAATAACACTGCCAGATTTCCCCTGCACTGGTGTAGAGCCAATTGCTCTGGGATAGCCCAGCGACCCCACATGTTGTGTTTGCTGCTTCCCAGCCCCTGGAAATTCGACTTCTCTTGAGGGAACTCCAACTTTACACCTGGAAGCTGCATTTTTCCTCTCTCCAGCTAAAAAGTTGGTCTTTGCCCAGCTGTCTTCTCCCAAAGAACCCTGCAAAACAGGGAGCAAAGGCTGTTTTGTCTGTGCTTCAGCCAGGAATTGGATTTTGAGACAGAATTTAGTGATTTAGAAAGGCCAGGAAATGCGGAAGAATGAGAGCAGAGCAAAACCAGGATTAACTGAACCTACTAATTAGGTGTGGCCATTATGCACATGATGGAAAAAGGTCCCACTGTTAACTGTGGAACACTTTGGCCTCACTAATTCAAGGATTATTTTATGGCATGAGGGATATAAGACCCTGGGGGAAAAAAATAAATTATTCTTGGTGTATCTATCACAGAATCCCAGATTAGTTTGGGCTGGAAAGGAACAAAAATTCCATCTCCTTCCACCCCTGCCATGGGCAGGGACACCCTCAGGAGCCCAGTGAAACATCTCCCACCCCCCCCATCTCAGGGCTCTGCTCCCCACCTGAGGGAAATCAGGCATCGAGGTCCTTTTGATAAGAAAGTCTTTTCCAAGGAAACTGGGAAAATTTCAAAGCAAATGTGTTTGGCATGAGCTGCCAATCAAACGTCTCCTGAGATCAGCTGAACGGAGAGAAGGGAGGCAGAGGATGGCAGAGATGAGCAGGGTAGCACAGCTGATCTGACAGGGTAAAACCTCCCAAAAAGGGCAGAGCCCCTGCCCAGGCTGTGCCACGAGGCTGCTCCAGAGCCCATCTCCTTCAGGTACCCCTGCTGGGCACTGGGCAGCCACCAACTGGGCAAGCTGGAGCTTCCTCCAGTGTGAACTGGGCAAACCACCCCCCCCAGCAATCAAGCAGCTGGAGCTGCCTGCCCACCCCTGCCTGGCTCCATGGATGACAGCTTCATCATTTTTTTGAGCATTTTGGTTTGAATTCAGTCAGGTTGTAAAAATATTCATTTTATCCCTAGCTCAGATGTGGAAATTGAATGTCACTTGGAAGCAGAAACCCAGAATTATTCTGTGAGAAAATGCTAAAAAGAGGTTCTGCAAACTTCAAAAAATAAAATCCCTTCCCCAGTGAGGCTGTTTGCTGTGTGAGCCCAGTGCTGGCCACGGCCTGGTTGGCAGGGGGGTTTACTGGGGGGTCCCAGTGCCTTTTCTCTCTCCTTGTCATTCTCATGGAGTGTAGAAATACAAACACTAAAGGTTCAGATACCACAGACACAACAATTTTAATTTTTAATCTCCCCAAACTTGCAATCCAATGACATGGATTTAAAAACACTAATTTCTTTTATTGCACTTTTCAGTGGGGTTGAGTTTTTCATGCTTAGACTTTACCACAGATTTACTTTCTTCATCCTGAAGCCCCTGGGGGTATTCAATATCACAGCTGGGTTTGCTGTGTCCCTGCCCAAAGCAGTACCAGGGACCAGGTGCCCTGGACATGTCACCTCACCCTGAGACCCAGCTCCCAGCACTGCAAACACCACTTTCCACAAGGAAACCCAACTGGGCAGGGTTAGATGGGATATTGGGCAGGAATTGTTCCCTGTGAGGGTGGGCAGGCCCTGGCACAAGTGCCCAGAGCAGCTGGGGCTGCCCCTGGATCCCTGGCAGTGCCCAAGGCCAGGCTGGACAGGGCTTGAAGCAGCTGGGACAGTGGAAGGTGTCCCTGCCATGGCAGAGGTGGCACTGGATGGGCTTTAAGGTCCCTTTCCACCCAAAATATTCTGGGATTTGGTGATTTCCAGGCGTCACTGCCCAGCACAGGCTCCACACGGGTCCCCAAGGGAGGGAAACCTGGCCTGGCTGGCCTGGGGTGTTGGCACTGCCCTGGCAGAGGGGGCTCCTCTGTGGCCTCATCCCCAGGTCCATGTCCCATGGGATTCCCATCCCACTGCTCCTGTTTCTGTGCCTGGCACCCTGGCTTTGCTGCCATGGGCTCCAGTGGAGCTCTTCTCACTCCAATTTCTGGGTCACAGCTTCCATCTCCCTTCTTATCAGCTGCCATCTGCTGGTTTTAGCTGGATGCCCTCCTGCTCAGGCCCTCCTGCTCCTCACCTGGCTGCTCCCTGGCAGAACCCCAACTCATGCCCAGGTACTGGCACACGGGGGGACATTGCCATGCCCCTGGCAGCTGAGATCAGGGTACAAAATCCCAGATTTTGGGTGCATGGTTTTAATTAGAAATTGACATTTCTAAGCCTGTGGCTGCCAAGCAACGAACATCCAGCAGCTGATCTCTGCTGTGAGATGGAGGGACCCGGTGTCCATGTTCCCAGGCTGGCCCTCCTGCACAGGCTCTCAGCCCTGGGGACACTGGCAGTGACACTGGGCAGGACCCAAGGCACAGGGTTGACCCAGGGCTCCATCAGCCTGCTGGAGCAGCAGGAACTCAGTGCTCAGCAGGGTGGGGATCAAACTCCTCCTGAGAGGAACTGGGATGCTCTGAGCCTGCAGTCTGATCCCTGCATGAAGGAGCCCTGTGGATGAAGCCCAGGATTCCCACACCTGAGGATCTGGCCCCTGGTTCAGGGGGCAAACAGGAGCGTGTAGGCTGCTGCTGCCACAGCCTGGAGCCTGTGGGGACATGGGCAGAGTCAGAGCATGGGGAGGTTTCTGCCATCCTGCTCTGGCCTCATCCTTACACAACAACCACCTTCCTGCTCATCTTATTCCAGAAGAGATTCCTGCCTCACATCAGCCACTGGCTCCCTGCCCTCCTGGCACCTCCCTGGAGGCTCTGTCCAGGCTGGCAGCACAGGGGAGCACCTGGAGCCAGCCTCCAGGGACAAAGCCCTGCAAAGCTCCAGTGCTCAGGGCCACCCTGCAGGTGCTGATGGGCACAGCATGTCCCCCTGCCCTGCCCTGGTGCCCCTGGGCTGCCCAGCCCTGCTCTGGCAGGGAAGGGGCTGGAGCTCCACAGTGAAGCTGCTCCCCAGCCCACAGCTCTGCTCTGAGCGTGGCAGCACCGCAAGCTCCTGAGCTGTGGGGGGAAGATTGGAGCTGCTTTATTAATTTCCTTCTTCTTTTCTGGTACAAACTCATTTCTCACAGAAAATCACTCAGACCTGTGCAGATGCAGTGACAGCTCTTGAGGAGCCACTGGACTGTGTCCTCATGCCCAGGCCATGGTTCCCTGATGTAAAACCTCACACTGGAGCAGACTGGTGCCCTGTCAGCATGTCCAGCAGTGCTTCATGGCAAACAGTCCCAAAGAAGTCCTTAAACACCCTTAGAGTTCTTCCCCCGAGGGTGCTGGCACTGCCCAGGCTCCCCAGGGAATGGGGAGGCTTCCAGAGCTCCAGGAGCGTTTGGACAGCACTGCCAGGGATTGCTGGGGGATCTGTGCAGGGCCAGGAGCTGCACTGCTGATCCTGGTGGGTCCCTTCCAGCTCAGGATAGTCCATGACTCTGGGTTCCAGCCCAGGAGAGCTGCAGTCCCTTGTTTGCTTCCTCCCCGGGCCTGAGCAGGCTGCAGATGCTCCTCTGCTCCCTAAGTGCCTAATATCTTCCTGAACCTCTTCCCTTCAGTTTTATCCCACTCCTCCTCAGTGTTCCCCCCTTGCAGTAACAAGAGATTCTCCCAGCCCTCCTCTGCTCGCTCCCTGGCTCAGTGTGTGTGGAACAGAACATTTCACATGTGAGGGCTGGACTGGCTTTAGTTCAGCCTCTCACCCTTCTGGGTATTCAGCCCTTGCTGTGCCCTATTTTGCATGTGCTCCAAGAATAGGGCACAGGACATTTTTTATTCCAAGATCTCATCAGCTGGAGATGATGCATTTTGTCTGTCCTCAGTTCGGCTGGTGGCCTCCAAGACAGGGCAAGAGCTCCTTGATCTGTGCAGAGCTGCCCACAGAACAAACTCCCATCTGTCCTCAGAGAGAATTTCAGACCTTCAGTGGAGCCACATGGCCTGGAGGAATTCTGGGGCAAAGGGTAGCAGAGGCTGCTGTGGCAGAGGATTCCTTCATGTGAACCAGGCTGTGTAGGGACTGCAGCAAGGCAGGGGCAGAGGGACACTGAGGTTCTGGGCACCAGGCTGCACTAGCAGGCTGCTACTCACCAGTGTTTGAATTCAGTGAGGAGCAGAAAGGGGAAGATTTGGCCTCTGAGAGATTTATGGGCAGGAGAGCAAGGCAGAGCAGGGCTGTCCTCTGCCTGGTGGGGAGGATGGGAATGTCTGCATCCACCAGGCACACATCCCTCATCTCTTACAGCCTACCACAGATTTTCTGCCCTTCCAGTCCTCAGGGGTCTCCAGAGGTACCTGCAGCACCCTGAAGAGCAGAAGGTTGTTGGAGCTCCCTGCAGGGGAGAGCTTGAGGTGCCCAGTGGTCAGTGCATGTCCCTGTTCCTGCCCCTCAGTGTGGCTGAGAGCTCTGGGCTCTGGACCCTGCTCACCTGCAGTGCCCTCAGCTGGCTTCACTCACCTCCTGCTCCCCCCCAGCTCCTGGGCCAGCCCTGCTTGTTTGTCCCACAGACCACGCTCAGCACCGTGTCCATCCCTGGGCACTGCCTCCTTGGTCACTCCTTCTCCTCTCACCTTCCACTCCACACATTTCCCCCAGTCCCTCCCCAGCTTCCTGGATGGAGCCAGAGCCATCATTTCTCCTGCTGCCATTGAAGATCTGGCCCATTACAGCTGAACTGGCCATTGTCATCTTTGACCCACTCTGTGACCCCTGGAGGGCCAGGGGACCTGCTCCTGCCCAAGAGCAGAGTGACACCCACAGCCTGTCCCTGGGGCTGCAGAGCCACCAGCAGCTGACCCCTGCCATGATAAAACTTGAAACAGAAGGGTCTTGGTGCCAGCAGGGGGGTCACACACTTGCGAGTGCCCATGGAGCAAACCGTAACACAAAACCCCAACCCAAGCCAACTCCTCAGCTCCAAACAGTTCCTCTGGGATTTGCTTCCATCTCCTCCTCCCTAAAGGACCCCTGTTCCTCTCAGCTGGCTGCCCTCCCACACAGCATCCTTCATAAGGGGTGCAAGAGCCTGTAACTTGTCACCCTCACCCTCCTCTGCTGTGCCCTGCTGCCATGCTGGGGCTCTCGTGGATCCCTCTGTTTCTCCTGGCAACACCATCAGCCACGGGGCCAGCCTGATCACACCCTGATCACACCCTGATCACACCCTGCCTCTGCTGTCCCCATAACCAGGGCCCCACAAACATCTCTAAACCTGGAGAAATCCCCTTGGATTGCTGCCCCATCTCCCAGGCCTTCTCTTCCTCCACCTCCACGCTCACATGTCCCTGCCTTCTGTCCCACCTGCCCAGCAGAGTCCTGGCCCCAGGTTTCTCCCAAAGGTTTCAAAGCTCTCTGATTTTTCTCCTGCTCTCCACACATTCAGCCACACTTGGAAAGGTTTAGAAAGCCTCTCTAACGCCCTTTCCTTGTTTTCTACATGCCTTTGTCACCTATACCCGCCTTTCCCCTGGCTCCCCGCTGCTCCCTGTGCTGCTGGGTGCCCAGAGCACTCTGTCCTGCAGCCCTGCTGCTCCCCTCTCGCAGCCATCACTGCTGATCTCCACCACCCACCCACTGCAGCCACTATCACTATGGTGACTCTCAGATCCACCGTGCTGTGCCAGTCTTGTCTCCTTCTCTCCAAACCCAGCCAGCCTGGCTGATGTTCCCTGCTGCAGGGTCAGCCCCTCAGCCCAGTTTCAGCCCAGTTTTAGCACAGTTACTCCCCCTGCTCCAAAGCCTCCCCCCAGCCCTGCTCCACCTCCAGTTCAGCTTCCCCCTCCCAGCTGCTCCTGAGTCCCACCTGTTCTCTCCATCCCTGCTCCCAGTTCCTCAAGGACAGCACTCCCCTGGCTCAGGGACTGCCCTGGGGCTGCCCTCAGCTCTCCAGCCTGGCATTTAATCAGTGCTCACCACACCAGCTCCTGGAGACATCATTTCCCCTCTCACCCTTGACCCTCCTGGGCCAGGAATGAGAACCATTTGTCTCCACTTGGAGAAGCCTCTGTAGCTTTCTGTGGCTTTCCTGCAGGTATCCAAGCCCCCTCTTGACTCTGGTACAGCTGAGAAATGAACCTTTGGGCTCTTTCACAGAAAAACCTCCCCAGCTGCCTTTCATTCACAGAATCCCAGAATTCCAGAACCATTTGGGCTGGAAGGGACCTCAAAGAACATCTTGTTACAACCCCCCTGCCATGGGCAGGGACACCTTCCACTGTCCCAGGCTGCTCCAAGTTCCATCCAGCCTGGCCTTGGGCACTGCCAGGGATCCAGGGGCAGCCACAGCTGCTCTGGGCACCCTGTGCCAGGGCCTGCCCACTTTCACAAGGAGAAATTTCTTTTCAAATATTGTAAAATAATTTATTCCTAAATTCCAGATTCCTTCTTACCTTCTTCCTCCACATGGGCTTTGCTGGGCTGCTGCCCCAGCAGGAGCTCCTGCAGCCAGGGCTGCTCCATCCCCCAGCTCTGCACCTGGCCTGGCCTGCTCAGGACACCCAGTGACTTTCCTGAGGAGCACCCGGACACTCAGGGTGAAATCAGCAGCCAACATCATCACTCATGCCTTCGTTTCATCACTCAGGCCTTCATTTCACGTCCTCGCAGACACTTGGAGCTGCCATAAGGCTGAGGAATAGGCAGAATGATAGAAAAGGCATTGATCCTCACAGCCAAGAGACTCTGGGCTGCCAGGTCCCAGAGCTGGGATCCCGACCCTCTGTGCCTTTGCCAGGGCTGGAATGTCCCTTCCTTTCCCTGGGGTGCCTTTCAGGCAGCCACTCACCCAGCTCCTGCTCCGGTTGTCCCAGTGCCTCTGCACCCCAGGCTCCATCATGGACAAATAACCCATCAAATTACAGTTCAAGGGAAAAAAAAGGTACCTTTTGAAGCTGATAGGTTTTCAGAGAGGGGGGTTGGAAGCATGAGGAAAACCTTCACTGCCCTTCAAAAGGAGCCAGGCACCCCTGGAATTTGGGAGAGGAAAATGCCAGGGTTGAGAAAGACTTTGGAGGGTGCAGAGAACACTGTGGGGCTCGTTGTTCCTCTCTGCTGGGCCATTTCCCCTTAAGGATGAACTGAATGGTCAATTCTGTATTCAGGACTGGGAAGGCAGCTGCACTTTTGCTGAATCTGCTACAGGAAGGAAAAAAAAAAAAAATCTGTATATTTCCATTTTCCTTAGAGAATGAAGCCTCTTCCCCAGAAAGCCAGCTCACCATTTGCAAAAGCACCAGGGCAGAGGGATGGGAAAATCCCCGTGGTAGCTTGCTCCCACACCGTGCTCACACCTCAGGCCAGGCTCTAATGCTGCAGAGGCCGTGGAGGTGTTTCACAGAACTGAGCAGTCCTGGCTCTGATCACCTCCCTCCCATGGGGCAGCCCTGGCCAGGCATCCCAAAACAGCAAAATCCACGGATTCGTAATCACCTTTGAAAGCACCGATACCTGGATCAATACTGGATCGCCTGAGGTCAGCCTGGGAATCCCTGGCAGAGGGAAATTCAAGAGCTCTGTCCTGCCTGGACCCATGAAAGCTCCTCAATTGCCCTGCACACACCTCCAAGGGCAGTCAGAGAGAGGCTGTTCCCCCAAAGAGGCTCCTCAGCCCTCCCTAGGGCAGGACTGTGCAGGCCGGGCATGGAATTCCATCCCAGCATGGGAATGTCATCTCAGCAGGAGCAAAGCACCCCAAGACCGAGAGCGTGTCAGGAGCCTGCACTGCCCTGGAGCCCAGCACTGGCAAGGTCACCCCCAACCCAGGGCAAACTCACCCCCAACCCAGGGCAAGGTCACCCCCAGCCCAGGGCAAGGTCACCCCCAGCCCAGGGCAAGGTCACCCCCAACCCAGGGCAAACTCACCCCCAACCCAGGGCAAGGTCACCCCCAACCCAGGGCAAGGTCACCCCCAACCCAGGGCAAGGTCACCCCCAGCCCAGGGCAAGGTCATCGCAGCCCATGGGGAAGGGAGACACACGTGCACCAGAGCAACCAAAAGCCCAAAGCAGAAGAGGAGCAGGAAGTGAACAGTTGAGCCTAATTTGTGCGAGGTTGTAAATGAATTTCACTGTGGCAGATGGTCAGTGGATTATTTTCCAGAGGGTTAAGCAAGACCCAGATTAGGAAAAGCTGAGAAATTTTGATGTGGCGTGCAGGACGTTATCCTGGGGCTCAGGACCCCGGTGCATTTGAGGGGGTCCTGACTGCGTGTGAGGGTGAAGGGGCCCGGTCTGAGCAAAGCTGGGCTCTGTAAAAAGGGCAGATGTGGGGTCAAGCGTGCAGCCCCTGCACACCAGGTTGGCAACACCACCAAAAGGTGCCCCCGAGATTTCCACGCCCTTAAAGCCAAGCTCCTGCCTGGGGTGGTTGGTGTCCCCGGCCCTGTCTCAGGGGGCACATTTGTGTTGTCCAAGGGGGCCGTGCCCACCGGCCGCAGCCCCCAGCCCCTGGCTTGGCAATCCCGGCAGCCGGGCTGGGGCTGCCGTGCCGGGCTGGCCGGGGGCTGCTGCGCCGGCCCCGCTCCACTCCCTGCCCTGATTTCCTGGTGGAAATCCCAGAGTCTTCTCCAGATCCAGCTCTGGTTTTGGGGGCAGCCATCTCCCTCTCCCTCTTTCCTCTTCCCTCCTTCTGCTCTCCTTCCTCCTCCTCTCCCTCCCTCCTCTCCGCACTGTGCTCTCCGGGGGCTCTGGGTACCGCTGCAGCATCGCCAGCCCCCTCCATGCAGGCGGCTGGGGCGCGGGGCGGAAGGGGAGGGCTGCGGGGGCCAAGCTGAATGAATGGGCATCGCCTCGGTGCCGCTCGAGCCTCCGCATAGGGGCGAGGCGGCCGCACCGCGCCGCGGGCAGGGGGGCAGCGGGGCCGGCCAGCGGCCGGGGCCGGGGCCGGGGCCGGGGCCGGGGCCGGGCCGGGCCGGGCCGAGCCGAGCCGGGCCCCCCGCCCAGCCCGCCGGGGCGCTGCGAGGAGCGGGAGCTGCCCCGCCGAGGGACCCGCACAGCCGGGCCAGGTGAGGAGGGGCTGCGGGAGCACCGGGAGCGGGGCCGGAGAGCGGTGCGGGGCACGGGGATGGACGGTGCGGGGCCAAGCTACGGACGGCGTGGGGAACGGCTTGGACCGTGCGGGATGGAGGGATGGACCGTGCGGGATGGAGGGATGGACCGTGCGGGATGGAGGGATGGACCGTGCGGGGTGAAGGTCCGAGCGGTGCGGGAAGGGCCCGGCTGCTGCTGGAGGGATGGCCGGATGATGCGGGGTGTATGGCCGGACGATGTGGGGTGTATGGCCGGACGATGTGGGGTGTATGGCCGGATGATGCGGGTGTATGGCCGGACAATATGGGGTGTATGGCCAGATGATGTGGGGTGTATGGCCGGACAATATGGGGTGTATGGCCGGACAATATGGGGTGTATGGCTGGACGGTGCGGGGTGTATGGCCGGATGATGTGGGGTGTATGGCCGGACAATATGGGGTGTATGGCCGGATGATGCGGGTGTATGGCCAGATGATGTGGGGTGTATGGCCGGACAATATGGGGTGTATGGCCGGATGATGCGGGTGTATGGCCAGATGATGTGGGGTGTATGGCTGGACAATATGGGGTGTATGGCTGGACGGTGCGGGGTGTATGGCCGGATGATGTGGGGTGTATGGCCGGATGATGCGGGTGTATGGCCTGACGGTGCGGGGTGTATGGCCGGACAATATGGGGTGTATGGCCGGACAATATGGGGTGTATGGCCGGACGGTGCGGGGTGTATGGCCGGATGATGTGGGGTGTATGGCCGGATGATGCGGGTGTATGGCCGGACAATATGGGGTGTATGGCCGGATGATGCGGGTGTATGGCCGGACAATATACCATACACCGGTGGGAAGGGGCTGGTACAGGGCTGGGCTGGCTGGTGCGGGAACGGGCAACAAGGAGTTAAGTGGCTGCGGAGCAAGCGGGCTCCGAGCGCGTGTGTGTGTGTGTGTGTGTGTGTGTGAGAGAGATCCCGCACCCCCGGGGGGTGTGTCCCAGCCCACCCCACGCGTGTCCGTGCGGGGCAGGGCCCGCTGCCGGTGCGGGCTGCGGCGGGGCCGCGGCTGCGCAGGGTGCGGGAGGCACGGCAGAGCCCGGCCCCGCCGCTGCCTCGCTGCTCCCCGCAGCGAAATCCGGGCGTGTGCGGGCACCCCCGGGCCGGAGCGTGTGCGGGGGAGCCGCTGCGGAGCCGCGCCGGCTGCGGCCCGAGGGTGGCCCCGTTTGCCGGTGCGTGCCCTCCGCAGCGAGCCGGGCGGGGGAGCGGCTCCAGTGCCTGCGTGTGCTCTGCTCGGGGTGCGTGTGGTGTGTGTGTGTGTGTGTGTGTGTGCTCGGGGTGCGTGTGGTGTGTGTGTGTGTGTGTGTGTGTGTGTGTGTGTGTGCTCTGCTCGGGGTGCGTGTGGGGTGTGTGTGTGTGTGTGTGTGTGTGCTCGGGGTGCGTGTGGTGTGTGTGTGTGTGTGGTGTGTGTGTGTGTGTGTTTGTGCTCGGGGTGCGTGTGGTGTGTGTGTGGTGTGTGTGTGGTGTGTGTGTGTGTGTGTGTGTGTGTGTGCTCGGGGTGCGTGTGGTGTGTGTGTGGTGTGTGTGTGTGTGTGTGTGCGCTCTGCTCGGGGTGCGTGTGCTCCCGTGTGTGTGTGTGTGTGCGCACCTCTTGAATGTGTGTGTGCTCCCTTGGGTGTGCGTGTGTTCCCTTGGGTGTGTGTGTGTTCCCTTGGGTGTGTGTGTGTTCCCTTGAGTGTGTGTGTGCTCCCTTGGGTGTGTGTGTGTTCCCTTGAGTGTGTGTGTGTTCCCTTGGGTGTGTGTGTGTGTTCCCTTGGGGGTGTGTGTGTTCCCTTGGGTGTGTGTGTGTGTTCCCTTGGGTGTGTGTGTGTGTTCCCTTGGGTGTGTGTGTGTGTTCCCTTGGGTGTGTGTGTGTTCCCTTGGGTGTGTGTGTGTTCCCTTGGGTGTGTGTGTGTGTTCCCTTGGGTGTGTGTGTGTTCCCTTGGGTGTGTGTCACACGCGTGTGCAGCGGCCAGGGGTGATGTCCCTGCGGGTGTGCAGGGTGTGAAGGTGTGTGGCAGGGAACACACAGGGGTGATGGAGGGGGCACACCCGTGCCCGTGCCCCAGCCTGGCTGCAGCCCCTGCTGGTCCCTGGGCACCTGTGTCCGTGGCACGAGTGGCACCGGCACCGAGCACGGCCCGGTCCGTGTTGGCTGTGCCTGGCATGGGCACTGTCCTTCCCCTCGGCCGGGATGCTTTGCTGTGTGTGGGCAGTGGCTGCAGGCAGAGCTGCCTGACCCTCACCCTTCTTGCAGCCGTGTCAAGGTGCTCCAGGCTACCCAGAGCCCAGTGGGGCTGTGGGGAGTGGAGCCAGCAGGGAATGGAGCTGGCTGGCAGTGTCTGGCAGGTCAGTGCCTGCTGTCCCTGTCCCTGTGTGCCACCCCCTGTGTCCCTCCAGCTGCACCAAGGGTCTGGATCAGTCCTGGGGTGGTGGTTGGGTCATTGCACTATTGTTAGACTTTTGGAGGGGCAGACAAACGTCCCCTCCATGTGCCAGTCCCCTCCAGGAGAGAGGTGCCTCATAACAAACTCTCCTCTGGGCCTTTGCCATGATGCACTCTGGAAGCTCCGGTCCAGGATGAGGCCCGGGCAGGAGCAGGATTAAGAGCCGTTGCCATCATTTCCATTGGAGTTTGGCACCAACATGCCTTTGAGGAGCAGAGCCTTGGTGACCTTTCTGTCCCCGTGGCCGGTGTGGGGCCAGCAGCCGCGCTGCCAGGAGCAGACGTGTCGGTGCAGAGGCGTGGGGATGGCATTCCACAGGACCTGGGCATCTTGGAGCATTTCCTGCAAAATGGACTCTCGGAGCCTCGCCAATTCATCTCCGACTGCTTCTCCTCCGAGGAAGCAGAGCACGGAGCCGGCCCAGGGGCTTCTCGCAGGAAGCTGTCACCTGCTAGGAGCTGCCACTCCTGCTCTGGGACACGGGGCTGCCGCTTGTGCGGGCAGGAAAATGAGGCTTTTCCAGCTGTGGCAGATGTGGCTCTGGTGTCTGCAGCAGCCCGGCTGCCTCGCTTCTCTCCGTGTCCATGACGCACGGTGTGGTTGGAAGCACGGCTGTGAGTGGCAAGGAACAGAGCAGCTCCAGGGAAACGTGCCACTCTGCAGCAGGAGACTCCTGCACCTTCCCACACCCTCGTGCTGGGCCCAATTTCACCCTCGGCGCATCAACATCTGGTGAGCCAGAAAAAAAATGTAAATCGAATAACCATCAGGAGTAATTGGAGACCCGTTTGGAAATTGGTTTGCTACCTGCATGCCTCCCAGGCAAGCTTTTCCCTGTTAACCATTGTGCATCTTTGCATGAAAAACGAGGCTTTATTTCCAGCCTGGGTAGCGGCAGCGCAGCAGGATTGGGATGAACACGCTGTGTCCCCTCTAATCTGCCCACAATCAGCACCGAGCCGCTGCTGCCACTGCCGCAGAGACGGAGAGCCCTGGATCCAGATGGCAGCTGCCTTCCTCACTGCCCACATCCTCCCCTCGCCATCCACAGCACAGGGCAGGGCAGCAGGGCAGGGCAGGGGACCAGAACAGGGCAGCAGAACAGGGGAGCAGGGCAGGGGAGCAGAACAGCACAGGGGAGCAGAGCACGGGAGCAGAGCAGGGGAGCAGAACAGGGGAGCAGAACAGGGGAGCAGAACAGGGCACCAGAACAGGGGAGCAGGGTAGGGGAGCAGAACAGGGCAGGGGAGCAGAACAGGGCAGGGGAGCAGAGCAGAGCAGCAGAACAGGGGAGCAGGGCAGGGGAGCAGAACAGGGCAGCAGAACAGGGGAGCAGGGCAGGGGACCAGAACAGCACAGGGGAGCAGAGCAGCACAGGGGAGCAGAGCAGCACAGGGGAGCAGCCTGCCCAGACTGGCCCTGGGAGGGCCCTGTCCCCAACAGCCACCTGCGTCCCCCGTTTTGCTGCCCAGCTCAGGCCAGGGCCGTCAGCTCGTGCTGAGTGCCACCAGCCCCAGGCGAGGCAGCGCCAGGCTGCCAGGAGCTGGGCTGGCTCCCATTTGCTCTTGGATGGGCTTCAAGGAGCCGATTCGGGGCTCAGCAGGGTTTTTCTTGCCCTGTTTCCAGGGGGAAATCCTGCCCAGGATCTGCAGCTGGCTGTGCTTGGACTCACTGCACTGGGGTGGGCAGCCCCTCACTGCAGCCCCACACCCCTTTGGAGTGGGGTGTGGGGGCACCCAGGGCAGGCTGAGCATCGCTCACCTCCCCGCAGGAGCCTGTTGGAGGGGGACTTTGGTCGCACTCACTCGGGCAAAGGGGCTGCAGGAGATCTCGGGCTGTCACTGGGGTGGTCAGGGGGAGTCATTTTGGGCAGTGAGGCTGCTTTATTTATTCTGATTTTGGGGGTGTGTTTAGCTCTGTGCAGAATAAGCAGAGGTGAAGGTTTTGCTCGGGTCTGTGAGGAAAGCCCTTGGCTCAAGGTTTGAGGTGCTGAAAGCTGGGTCCCTGTAGAGCTCTGCTGAGGCCACGCTCTGGGGGCTGGCACCAAACTCCTGCATGTGCTGCTCCCCATGGCAGTGCCACGGCAGGGTTTGCAGATGTCTGTGTTCCTCACCTCATGCCTGCCCACAGCTCTGGGACGTCCCTTGGGTCCCTCTGTGAGCAGACTGTGGCTACACCAACCATGCAGCTCCCAGTGGACGCTGCTGGGGGCTCTGTGTGAGACCTCATGGTTTGGGTGTGCAAGAGGAGATCCTGAGCCTCTTCTTATTGCAGAGATGTTGTTAGAGGGAAGGTTCCCACCATGCTGAGTCCTCCTGTGCCAGCTCTGACTCTGCTCAGGAAGGCTCCCATGGATGTCAGCCTTTCCTGTGGTTGTCTGGTGGCTCTGGACCATGGGCTGTCAGGAAAATTGTCTTTCCTGAGAGCTTTTCCCAAATGAGGCCTGGCTGCAGCTCTCAGCCAAGAAAGCAAAGCTGCTGCAAGGAGGCACAGCACAACTTCCAGAGCTGTTATGGAGATCTCGTGGCAGAGGGTTGGAACTAGATGATATTTAAGATCCTTTCTGACCCAAACCAGTCTCTGATCCCGTGATTCTGTGGTCTTGGTGGTCCCTCTGGGGGAGAATGGGATGAGGGGCAAAGACAGGCAGCACAAACCTACACTCTGCTGGCTGTGGGATGGTTTAGATGTTCCTGGGCCTTGCTTCTGCTGTCCTTGGGATGTGTGGACCCTTCTGCACATCTCTTGATTGACTCACAGGGAAGGACCCCATTTCCTCAGGCCTCCAACAGCTGCCTTTGGGTTTGGTGTCCCCTGTATCTCCCGTGCTGTATCTCCATAGAGCTGGTGCTGAGGACTCGGAGGAGCTGAGCTCTCTGCAAGAGCTTTGAGGTGACACTTGTGCTCTGGAGGAGTGGTGAGGTCTGTGATGAGTATCATGAGAGTCCCCTTACGTCAAGTATTTAATATCCCAATCCCTGAGCTGTTTGTTCCCGTGTGTCTCTGCAGGACAGGGACCACCCACACCATTTTCCCTGGCGGGCGACAGACGGGTGACAGCACCAGGGGGATGTCCTGTTCCAGGGGGGGCTGGACAGCCTGGCTGGGGGCTGGGGAGCTTGAATCCTCTCCCCACTGCTTCCCTCTCAGCTGGGCTGAAGTGTTTTCTTCACCCACAGTGTTTCAGGGCCTTGGTAGAGGTGCAGGTGCTGGAGGTGTCACAGATTCCTCAGGCTGGGTCCTGGGCTGGCCCAGCTGATGGCCAGGGTTGTGCAGGGAGCAGCTTCCCTCCAGGGGTGAGCTGGGAAGTACCTGCAGTGAGTGTCCCCAGGGTGTTGTAGGACATCCCCGCGTGTCCTGAGGAGCCTCTGCTGCTGCCTGCTGTGGTGTGAGACCCCGCTCTGCACCCGGGCTGCCCGTGGGGAGGACAGAGACGAGCTGGTTGTGTGTCAGCCTGCTTTGGGTCAGACCAGAGTCCTCAGCTGCAGCCACAGGGACCCTCTCGGTTTGCTTTAGAAACATCCTCCAGTGCCAGTGCTTTCCTTTCCTTTCCACCATTTTCTTACCTCCGTGCTCCCTTGGCTCAGCCCCGGCCCCTCCGGTGCCCTGCCCAGCTCTTGCTCTGTGCCCACTGAGCACGGTCCTGTCCCGGGGCTGGCACAGCCCTGCCGTGCTCTCCTGCCCTTCACCCTCAGGGTGAGCCTTCCTGGGGTGGCCAGGGGCACGTCCTGCTGCTCCATCAGCACAGCAGCACCCCACGAGGTATTTATAGGCACCGTAATGTTATTCCCCTGCCAAACTATTACGGAAATAGGCTCAGTGTGTGTCATAGGAGAGAGGATTTTAATGGCACAGTTTTCACTGCAGGAATGAGGGTGATGCTCCCTCGCTGTTTTCCGTGACTGATTAATCCTTCCCGTGGTGGAGATGGGATGGCTGCTCCGGGGCTTCAGCTGGGGTGCCGTGGGCAAGTCCTGGACATGGGCACCACAGCCAGGTGCCACCTGCTGCCTGCACCACCTCCCTCCTGGGCACAGCTGCTGGGACAGCCAGGGCTCGGGGCTGGGGATAGGACTGAGCGGACCCAGCTGATGGACAAGGTCCTTTGTCCAGTGATTTTCTTGTTCTGAACAGTTTGAGGTGATTTTCTGAACAATCAGAAAGGGCTGGTTTGGCATTTTCTAAATAGCCCACTCTCCTTCTGTCTCAGCTGGGCACTGCTGCTAGTTTGGGAAGAGCTCAAAGTCCAGTGACAGTGAGGTCAGGAGGTGTTTCAGCCGGCTGGAGAATGGAGCATTTCTCAGCTGTCAGCTCACCGCTGAGAGCTCAGGGTGCCATTCCCTGCCTGTCCTGCCTGCTGTGGGGAAAAGCCTCTGGGATGGGAGAACAGATTTCATGGCAGGCCAAGGTTTGGATTGTGCTTTCCAAGCAGGATACTGGATATATGGAGGGACATGGACAGACAGATCTTCACAGCACACAGGTGTGTCCTGGCCCAGCTCAGCATGGACAGTGACCCTCCCTGAGGGGGTGATGCTCATGGAAGGGATGATGCTCCCAGGAGTTGTGTGCCCTGCACAATGAGGCAGAAGGAATGGGCAGAAATGGGGCACCCAAGCTCTCTCTGAGTTCCTCAGTCCTTTCCTGGGAATGGCCAGGCTCAGGAGTCCTGTCCCCAGCCCTGAGCTGGGGCTATGAGCAGGGGACAGCCCCACACAGGAGCAGTGGAGGCCTAAGTGGGCTCAGAGCCCCCTGTGTGACCTGGGGACAGGAGGCTGCTGCATGCTGGGGCTCCCTAGGTTTGGGAATCCAAGGAATAGAAAGAGCCCTCAGAGCTGCAGGAGCTTCTGCCCATGTGCCCCTGACACCCTCATGTCTCCTGTCCTGTCCTGTGCTTGGAGCTGTGAGCTGGGGATGGCAACCTTCCCCTCCCATGGCTTCCCAGCAGCCTCTGGCACTGGGTTAGGGCTAGGGTTAGGGTTAGGGTCCTGAGGTGTGCACAGCCCTGCTCCTGGGGCTGCTGCTCAGCTGGGATTGCTGTCTGGGGGTCGGTGGCTCTCTCCAGCCCCTGGCAGTGCTTCCCAGAGGCACAGCAGCCAGGCCTTGCAGAGACAGCCTGGGAACTGGGAAGTGCTGAGCTGGAGAAAAATGCCCTTCCCACATGCCCAGCCTGTCCCCCTCCTCCCCTCCCCAGTGCTGCTGTGGGGAGCTGCAGCTCACAGCCAAGGGCTGCTGCCCTGCAGGATGGACACAGGAGCTCCAGGGCAGGGAGTGGGATGCCCTGGATATCCCCTGGGCCCAGCCCTCCTGCCCACAGGCCCCCTTTGCCCCCTGCCTTTGGGGGGGGGGTGCTGCAGGGGGGACTGTGGCACTGGGGGCTGAATTCCTGCCCACACCTGCATGGCTCCCACCCCCAGGCTGCCTGCCCTCAGCCTTTCCAGCCCGGTATCTCCCAAGCAGAAGATACAAGAGTTCCCCTCTTGGGTGGCTGCTTATCCTGAGATCAATGCTGAGCGCTCTCCTCCTCCTCCTTGCTGCACTGTCCCTTAGGAGGGACCATTCAGCCTGCTCCTCCTCCTCCTTTTCCACTTCATTAATGAGCCTCTTTGCATTATGAAGTCGTGATAGCTACCAGGGGACCTGGGAGGGCTGTGGAGAGCAGCAGGGAGACCACCAGCCCAGCTCCCGGGGTTTAGGATGCTGGGCACTGGGGTTGGGATGCTGCAGGGCCACCTTGGTGCTGGCTGAGCCCCTGGCACGGCACAAATGGGATGGGGGAAGAAGGAGGGGACAGTCAGGGGATATTTTACCCACATGCAGTGGCAGGAGGCAGAGAAGGCAGCTCGGGGCAGCTCCAGCTGCTCTGTGTTTTTATTCCATTTCTGCGATCCTTGGTGTTCCTCACCCTGCTGCAGGGCTCCTCCTTTGGGGATGCCATGGGCAGGAGGTGGCCACTGATGCTCCCACAGAGGCCTGTGGATCTCACAGGAAATCTCCCCTGGTCCTGGTGGCCTTCAGATCGCAAGGGCTGCACGTGGCCAAGGGTGGGGGTCCTGGGCAGCCCCCAGCCCCACACCCAGCAGCCATCCCCAGCACGTGCCCGCTGCTAGCAGAAGTGTGACACCTACACGTGGTGCCTCACTAAAGAAGCTGGACTTTGCAAACACATTCTGTGGGCATTGCTTTAATTTCTCAGTGTCTCAACACTCTCCCAAACCTGAGAAACTGAGATGGTTTCTGCTCTGCGGAGAGGGAGGCTCCTGTTGTCGCTCTCTCACATACACATGCATCACACACACACAGAGACTCTGATTCCTCTCCCTTCCCACTTTCCTCCTCCAAATGACTTCAAACACTTTATGAAAATGTTATTTTCTCCCAAACCATTGCCTTTCTGCCTTGCTCTCCTGAGCAGCCCGTTGGCTTTCCCTGGGCTCCCAGTGTGCAGGGGTAGGGATGTCCCTGCAGAAGGAGGAAGGTGCTGGGGTGGCTGTGCTGGGGGGGCTGAGCTGTACTGGGGGAACACCAAACCTGCCTGTACTTCTAGTGGGGCTTATCTGATCCTTCAAAATTGTTCTGGATTGAATCACTGAATCCCAGAATGGGATTGAAAAGGTTGAAAAGGTGTCACAGACCATCCAGCCCCATCTGCCTGCCATGGGCAGGGACACCTTCCAGTAGATCAGGTTCCTCCAAGCCCCATCCATCCTGGTCTTGGACACTTCCAGGAATGGGGCAGCCACAGCTGCTCTGGGCACCCTGTGCCAGGGCCTCAGCACCCTCACAGGGAAGAATTTTTTCCAAAATTCCAATGCAACAGAGCAAACCCATTCTGCAAGGTAGTGTGGTGATGACACAGCTCAGAGGTGCTGTCCACAATGCTGTGGGGGTTCTGCTCTCCAGGAGCCCGTGGGAAGATGCCCCCAGCCCTGTGGCAGCCTGACTTGGCCAGGGAGGTTTCCCCTGTCCATGGCTCTGCTCTCAGAGCGTCCTCTGGGCACGCAGGGCCCCGGGCCGGGCTGGAGGGGGGCTGGAGTGAACCCCTCTGCTGCCTGTGGCAGGGACTGACTCACGGCAGCCCACAGTCACAAGCAGATGGATGATTTGATCACCTAGCAACCAAAATAAGTCACAGATTAAACCAAACCGGCAGCCCCCAGGCACTCCCCAGCCCCTGGGCTTCCCTGGGATGGGGCTCGGGGAGCTCAGGAGCTCTTTCCTGCCAGCCCCCTGGAGCAGGACTGCAGCACTGGCTCCAGGGCTGAGCTGGGTGCAAGGACAGAGGGGGTCCCCCAGGACCAGCTCCCAGGCAGGCCCAAGGGGCATCTCCAAGCGTGCACAGAGGGACCAGGTCTCTGGCACCCTTTGGACAGGCTGCTGATGGTCTGGAGAATCCTCTATCAGGAGAGAGAGGCTTGTGCCAGGACCTCCAGAGTGAAGTTTCTGGGAGATTGAACACAGAGAAATTTGGATGGGATCTACTGACCCCTTGCCACCCCCTCCACCACCAGCTCTGAGCGTTCTTGGCTCCAGCCCAGTCCCTCGCCTGGTACTGTCCAAGCCAGAGAATAATCCCAGCATAAGTGTGTTCATTCCAGTTGTTCCATCATGGACAGGAGGATTTTGCTCCTGGCAGAGCCCTGGTGCTGCCTGAGGTGGCATTTACCTCCTGATGGCTCCAGCCACCTCCAGAGGATCTTGGCATAGAGCTGCTATCCGTGCCCCATCCCTGGCAGTGCCCAAGGCCAGGTGGGACGAGGTTTGGAGCAGCCTGGGACAGTGGAAGGTGTCCCTGCCCATGGCAGGGGATGGGACCAGATGGGCTTTAAGATCGCCTCCAGCCCAAACCATTCTGGAATTCTGTGGTCCTCCCCCAGCCCTGAGGGGGATGGGCCCTCCTGGGAGGAGGAAGCTGAGGAAGGGAGCGCTGGGCAGGGAGAGGGGCTGGAGGAGGTGTGAGAACACTGTCAGGTTTGGGTGCCCATGGCACCCGTTTGGAGCTGGGGGAGTCTCTGTGCTGCAGAGCCCTTGGTGGCTCCAGCACGGGTGCCTGTGGAAGGTGGGGCAGCGGGGACACACCTGCCCTGGCCACAAACTCCAGTGACCTGTGGGAGGACACTGTAAGGCTGCTCCTGTCCCCATCGCAGCGCTCTGGGCCTTGTGGCAGCGTGGGATCGCTCACAGCCTGTGGGGAGCCTGGGATGAGCCAGGCTGGGATCTGGAGGGTGGGATGGAGACCACCAGTCCATCACAACTGCCCCAGACCCACGGAGCCATCTCCTGCCAGAGGGAAGCTTCCATCCGGGCTGTGGCAGGCTGTGGAGCTGTGGCCGCTCCCTCTCCTCGGCGGTGGGGCCGTCCCGGTGCCAGGCCGGGGCCGGGCCGGTGCCAGCACAGCGCTGCCAGGCCCAAAGGAGGCTCGGGAAATAGGGCAGCCCAGCTGCCAGCTGCTCTTTGTGGGACACCACTGATATAATTAGATGAGACGCCCTGTTCTGTGCCACAGGAGCCCTGCAGCCCTACTTTGGTGGCACTGCCTGTCCCAGCGAAGGTGGGACACTTGCAGCTGGGAGCCCTGCCTGGTGGGCTCCTCCCTCGCTGTCTCCTGCCTGGGTGAGCACACGTCCTCTCCTCTGCTGGGCTTTGGTGGCTTTGGGAGACCCTGCTGACCTGCAGGAGAGGGTCAGGGAGGTGATGGTGGCAGGAGCTGGGTCAGCCCCTCATCCCACTTGGGCTCATCCCAGATCCCCGCCTGTGGGATGCAGTGAGTGAATCCAGTGCCTGCCACAGCTGCAGGACACGGGACTGGCTTTGGAGCCAAAGCCACACAGGCAAACCAGGGATTGGGGCGGTCATTCTGAGTCAGGCTTTCACCTCACTAGAGAATACCCCAAACTGCATCTGCTCTGCCTCTGGAGAGCCCTGTCCCCCTGAACACCCATGCTGGTGTTCAGAAATGCCCATGCCTGAGGCACCCAGCATGGCTGTGCCTCTCTGCCCCAGAGCATTCCACACATCCTGGGCTGATCCGCTGCACCCTCCAGGGATGGTCATCCCCATGAAAATGAGTTGTAGCTATCTGGGAATTACCAGCTGGAGCTGTCAGGGGTGAGATTAGGCTGGATCTCAGGGAAAGGTTCTTCCCCAAAGGTGCTGGCACTGCCCAGGCTCCCCAGGGAATGGGCACGGCCCCGAGGCTGCCAGAGCTCCAGGAGAGCTCGGCCAGCACTGCCAGGGATGCCCAGGGTGGGGTGTTGGGGTGTCTGTGCAGGGCCAGGAGTTGGACTCAATGATCCCTGTGGGTCCCTTCCGGCTCAGGATATTCTGTGGTTCTATAGGAACTCCTGCTTTGTGATTCTGACCTCAAAACCATCAAATCCAGCCATTTTTGCCCCTGCCAAGATGCCAGGAATGTGTTTGGCATCCCCATTCCTCCAGCCACTCCCACAGGAGAGGAGTGGGCTCAGGCCAAGCCAGGTCCATCAGGATCCCTCTGCCAGGCTCCCATCTTGGTCTGGGGTGGATTTGGGGTGCTCCAGGAGCATCCCACAGCTCATGGCAGGAGCAGCCAAGGCTCTGTGGACAGAGGCACATTTCAGAGAAAGCTAAGAGGACTTTTATTTCCACAAACATCTGTTTACAGCGAGCTACTGGTTTCCACTAGAGCTGGGAAGCTGCTGCAACCTTCCCTGAGTCTGAGAGGGGTGTGAAGGGATATTCCATGTGCCTTGGGCTCAGGGCGGGGGTCTTGGAGCTGTTCTCCTGGCAGGGAGAGGGGCAGGAGGGAGGAGAGCAGCTGCTTTGACATGTCCCACTATGGGCAGGGAGTCACCCCCTGAGGGGTGCCTGGGACTGGGGGGCGCATGGGGACATTTTCCATGAGGAGAAGTCACAGCACATTGTGGCTTTTGGGGAATTTGGTGGGAGGAGGAACCTTTGGCTCACCCTGGGTGCTGGCCCTGGGCAGTGCCCTGAGCTGTGGGTGCTGGACAGTGACAGCAGCACCAGTGCCAGGTGCAGGAGGGTGCAGGTGGGGCTCTCCTGCCTCCTGGCACAGGACAGTCCCTGTAGCAGCCTGTGGTGAGGCCCCAGTGTAGGAGGGGTGTTGGGAACCTCCCAAGTTTTCCTGAGATCCACTGGGCTGTGCCAGAGCTGTGGGAACAGTGCAAGAGGAGCAGGGGTAGCAGCAGGACTGGTGCTGCTGGGGGTTCCCATGGCACGGGGCATCTCCTGCCCTTGGCAGCCCTGCCAGAGGCTGGGGCAGGCTGGAGCCAGAGGCATTTTTGGTTGGAAAGACAGAATGGTGGAGAGCAAACCTGAGTGTGGCTGGAGAACTCAGCTCTGCTCTGAACCCAACCCAGGCACCCCTCAAAGGGTGTGGGAGGTGGAGGCACCCCACCCTCAGTGGGGCTTTGTGGCCAGGGAGAGCCCCAGGTCATCCTTCACCCTCCTGTGCCTCTCCCCGAGGATCAGAGCAGCTGCTGCCCAGCACAGAGCCCGCAGAGCCCTGCCTGCCTCTCCTGCAGGAAAGCTCTCCAGTCCCTTGACATGTGTGAGCCTCCAGTGCCATTCCTGCTCCTCCCTCGCTCTGCAGGTGGGATGGAAAGGTTTCTGCTCAGCTGGACGTTTTTGGGGAGGGTGTCTCTACCTGTCCTCCCCTGCAGGAGAGAAGGACCAGCTCCCCAGGGAGCTCTGGGAGCTGCTGCCACTGGGACCTTGGCTGGCATTACTGAGGAAGGGCAATTTCACAGGATTTGTGAGGAGGAAGGAGGAACAAATCCAGACCTGTGGGTTTCAGGAGGTCTTCCCAGGTTAAATCAAGCTCTAACTCTCCTGTTTTCTCCAGTGATGGGAAAGGTGAAACTGGAAAGGAGCCAGAGAATGAAACCCCGGGCACCTGCACCCTGTTCCAGGAGTAACAGGAGATGTTGGAAAAATGATCCTCAGCTGGTAAAGCAGACAGGGACCTGCTGGGGGCTGGATCAGCCACAGCACAGCTCCTGCTGTGAGAGCCTGGCTGGCAGGATGGGCTCTCCGCTCAGGATGGGAGTGGGGGGATGGGGAGAGCCCAGGGGCCTGGGGGCTGTGCTGGGCAGGGGCTACTCATCACCTGCCTGAGCACCTCGTTCTGCCAGCACCATCTCCTCCCCAGCTGAGAAAAGACAATATCTAGATTTTTTTCACTGAAATTCATTATTTCTCTTAGCTTTTATCAAAATGGGAACATAGGATCTTGCTTTTCCTGGAAGGCCGTGGATCTCCACATGTACACAGTGGAGGGGCTGCAATTTGGTCAGGGGATGTTCTTCCCCCAGCTGCTCTGCTGGGAAATAGGTGGCTGCAAAAACCATGCTCAAATGCTGTAAAAATGTGGCTGCAGGTCCTGTTTTCTCTCAGCTCATATGTTTGTGGGCATAAAGAGCTTTTAGAGGTAGATTAACTTCATTAAAATTGAAAGCACTCATTAATGGCACTGTAACTCCTCTGGTAATGGCTGGGCCAGGCTCTGTGGTGAAGTTGCTCTGTGTGGGTGCCTGTGCCTGCACCTGAGGCTTCCCACCCCTTCCTCTGCCTTCCCAGTGGCTTTGCAATGCCATGTTGGGTGATGCTGTGCCAGGGCTGTGCCGGGGCTGGCTCAGTGTCCAGGGCAGGGGGCCCCAAGGGGGTCCTACTGGGCTGGAGGGCAGGGGGACCCCTACCCTGCTGCTCTGGGGATGTGTCTTGTGCTTCTGGCTCTGCTCTCTCCTGTGAAAAGTCTTGGAACATGTGGGGAGGGAGCTGAGCCTCCTGGCTTTGTGCTCATCACTGGGGTGGTGTTTGGAAGGGCTGTGAAGCTGGGAAATGGAGATGCACTAGAATGAGTTTTGGGAAGGCCAAGAGCTGTTCCTGAGATGTTCCTGGGCCCACCTGGGCTCCTGCCTGACCCAGAGCAGGTTTCTCAGCCAGGAGAGAGGAGCCTGGTCTTGTAAGGAGCTACACAGGACACAGGGGCCCTGCCAGGGACAGCGAGGGCTCGAAAGAGGCTGAGGCCCCTCCTGGGCTGGAGCAGTGTCCTGTGCCTGGACGCTGCCTGAAGGAGGGGTCCAGAGCAGCCTCCACACCCTTGGTGTCACCCAAACCCTACAGGCTGCTGTCCCCATGCCCAGCAGGTGGGCACAGGGCTGGGGGTTCCTGTGGGATTTACAGCCATGCATGGCTGCACCCCATGACCCCCAGCTCCCAGCCCAGCACAGAGCCTTGCTCTTGGAGCCCTTCCCCAGGCAGACCCAGCCCCCTGGCACACAGGATGCCAGGGTTCTGGGAAGCTGAGGTGTTCGTGCTGCTGCCCAGCCCCTGGTGGGACTTCCCAGTCCCAGGAAGGAGCGTTCCTGTCCCCCTAAGGCCGCACAGGTGGCCCCAGCCTGGCGCCAGGCCGCCCTTCCCCGGCAGCAGCAGCAGCAGCAGATCTGATCTGTCTGCCTCGCCTTCGCTGGCCCCACTAAGCAGGTTTTAATCTTGTTAAATAAATACGAAGTAATGGCAGCAGGGCTGGGAGCCAAACGGCCTGGGGACATCCTTGGGAGCCGGGTGGGCTCTGCAGCAGGGCAGGAGCAGCTCTGGGAGCAGGGATGGGTTCGAGCAGAGCTGCTGGCACTGGTGGGGTGGGGGAGCAGATGTGGCCCCTCACCGTGCAGTGCTCGGTGCTCACAGCGCTGTGCTGCCTTCAGAGCAATTTCTAAATGGCTGCTAAACAGCACTGTCAAAAGCACACTCATGTTCCTGTCCTAATTAGTGGATCAGACAGTAATTTGTAATCCATTTGAATAGGAAGATCTGAGTGTCTCACCCTGGAGCCTGGGCAGGACATGGGGATGGCAGCGTGGAGCAGAGATCTCATGAGAGCTGCGTGCAGGGTCCCCTTGGTGCCTTCAGGAATTGCTCTCCCCTCTCAGGTTCCATGAGCCTTCTGCTTTCTTCAGAGTTTGTTTTGGCATTTTTATTTCTCTTTGTGGTACCCAGCACAGCATCTCCAGCAGCAGGGCCACAGGTCAGGTCCTGCTGTCCACACGGTGGTGGCAGTGGCAGGGCACTGTACCTGGTCACCAGGGCCCTTTGCAGCACGGGCAAACCAGCTGGGCATGGCCACACTGGAGCTGGGACAGGCTGGGGACAGGGTAACCCCCAGGGCAAACCCATCCAAGCAGGAGTCTGGTCTTAGGTGTGCTGGTATTTGTGTTTTCAGTGCTGAGCATAAAATGATACCTGGAGCAGAAGGATGGAAAACAGCCAAAAAGTTGAAAAACAAGAAGTGAAAGAGGAGGGGATGAGTGTGTGAGAATGACAAGAGCAGGAGCAGCCCGGGGCTGGGCAGGCAGGGAGAGAGGCTGAGCTGGGGCCATCCACAGCAGTGTGTGGAGCAGGAGCTTGGTGTGACAGCCACGGCTTAACCCCAGTGTCAGCAGCTCTGTGTGGCCTCGGACAGAGCGCAGGGACAAGGCAGGGCTGCGGATGGAGAGGGGGTCCCAGGGGGTCCCAGCAGCTGCAGGAGAGGTGGGCAGGACAGTGCTGTGACCTGGGCTAAGCCGGGGGAAGGTGACAGGCAGTGGGGTGGCCTCGGGTGTGTGTGGCCAGGGGTGACGGGCAGGGTCACGCTGTGGCAGAGCCAGGGGCAGCAGCACACAGGACAGGTCACACTGCCCTCAGCAGGGTGGCAGTGGGCAGCTCAATTAGCTGGGGAAAGCACAAGTGTCCTGCATGCATTAACCTTTGGAAGCCAGGGCACGCACGGTGTCAGCGAGCCTGGCCCGGGGACACGAGCCTGGGGACACAGGGGGACAGACCGGGCCGGGTGGCAGTGCAGAGATCCTGGTGGAAGAGCTACAGGCGGTGACAAGGAACAGCAGCAATCTCCTGCTGCATTTCCCTGCCTTGTGCGAGTGTGGGGAATGGCAGCAGTGACTCACCGCGCTTTACTCACCGCTAGTGACGAGCAGGGCTCCGGGTGACTCCGGCAAAGATAAACCCAGCCTCTCTCCTAGATTGCCATTAACAGGGCAGAGCCGTCTGGGGCATTCTGAGAGGGCACGTGAAGCAGCACGGACAAGGAGAACATCATCTTCCCCGTGCTTCCCCCCTCCCAGCCCCGCACAGCTCCCCCACGCTCAGCATCTGCACCGCAGCCAGAGGGAACAGGAGAAAGGAAGCAATTCGGACAGGAGGCTGCAGACTTCAGGAGCCACATGCTCCAGTTTTGGAGCTCGTTCTCATAACCAGCCCACAGCTGCACCCCGAGACAGCTGTGCAAGTGTCCATGGAGGGCATGGTGAGAGCCCCCAGCTCCCGGAGCAGCAGCAGGTGTCTGTGGGATGGAGGGGCAGCATGGCCAGAGCAGCGAGCGAGGAGCTGCTCTCACTGCAGCCCCTGCTCTTACAGAAAGTTCTGGGTCAGGAGGGGAGAGCTCCTTTGGGGGTGAGCTGGAAGCCTCAAGCCAGGGCTGGCTGTGGGTGGCTTGCCCAGGAGCAGGGCCACTGTGGAGCAAGGTCAATATCTAGAGCAGGGTGATCGAGGAGCAGAGTTCCCATGTGCAGCAGTGTCACCCTGGAGCAGAGTGTCACCATGGAGCCCGGCCTTTGTTCATGTCAGAGCCTGGATCTGGAGAGGAACAATCCCCAGCTCTCTGGAACTGCCTGTCCCAGCAGCATGCCCAGCTCTGTGCCCTGGTCTTGCCCCCAGTGGGACCTGCTGTTCGGTGTCTGCTGATGGCAGAAGGTCCCAGCCTGACCCCTGTGCTTGGGTGAGTGTCCCTCACACACCCCCAGCCCCTCTGTGCACTGCCAGGGCTGTGAGTCACGGAGCCGGGATGAGCAAGAGCCCAAGGCAGTCACACGAAGCCTCATCACTGCCGTGGGCTTGCCTGCCAGCCTGCCACGCTTGTCACGCTCCCCAGGGACGAGTTGGTGGCCCCAGGCATCACTGGCTGCTTTAGGCAAACCAGGGGCTGAACCACCACAGGTTCTCCCCTCCAGGCACTCCACGTGCAGTGGGAATGTTGACACCGGCATTAGCGCTGGATCTGATGGTCCGGGGGATTGGTGGGATCAAACCCCACTCCCTCCACGTGCTGGCAGCACACTCAGCTCTGCAGAGGCACCTGGGGGATGCAGGGAGTCAGGAATGTGCCGGCTGCTTGTGAAGCCACTGCAGGAGCAGGATGTGAGGATGGAAATGGAAACGATGCTGGGCTGTGAGAGGTGGGGAGGGGCTCTGTGAAGGACACTGAGCTCTGCCTGCTTTCCCAGAGCTGCTGCTTCCCACAGGCTCGGGGGACTGGTGGGCTCCTCGGCCCAGCTGGGCTGCTCTGTCCATCCTCCATGGTCACACTGTGCCCTGGCTGCAGCGGGATGTGTCCCTGCTGGCACCGAGGCCAAGAGCCAGGGGGAGACCCGAGAGTCTGAGAACAGAATTCTTTGTCTGCCTATCCATCTTTGGGTTCTGGATACATCCAAACCACTCCAGGGATGGTCCCTGGCTATGTTCATCCCAAACTGTGTAGGATTGGAGGGATCAGGGCTGAGTCCCCAGAGCTAGGGAGGTTCTCTGAGGCTGGGGCTAGAGTCTGGAGCCAGTGCTGCTCCTGTGCTGGCAGGGCAGGGGCTCACCCTCCATCCTAACTAGGAATGTGTTGGCTCACTTGGATCAGAGAAACCCTTCCTCAGTCAGAGGGGCTGGACTGAGTGGCTGGAACCTCAGTGGGAGGTTTCTGAGGGCTCCACAGCCACTGTGAGCCTGGAGCAGGGGCTGGAGAGGGATGTGAGGGGTGCCAGGCTCATCAGGGCAGCTTTAGCACCTGTCCTGTGAGGGCTTCCTGCAAATCCATCCTCAAACTGCCTTAGGCCAAACCTGGGGTTGGAGCTGCCTGGTTTGCTGTAAGGGGCTATTTGGCAACTGCCCAGGCTGCACAGTGGGCAAGCACCCCAGCTCAGCCCTGGCACTGGCCACTTGAGGGGCCCAGCCTGCCCAGACCAGCTCTGTGTGTGTGTTGGACAGCAAGAATTCATTTTAAGGTATCTTTTTCCCCATTTTCTCCCTGCATTAGCAGATCTGGGGCAGAGCTGGCTGTTGGTGTTTGTCACACACGCACATGGGGCTGTGTCTATACATTATCTTGACATCAAAGGGGTTTGTGACATGTCTGTGGCAGTGCAGGCAGGAGGGGACACTGGCTTTTGGGAGAGAGGAGGGTGTTATCAAAGGGTTACAGACAGCTCCTGGAAAGGAGAATGAGGAATAAGGATGGAGAGCACAGAGCTGGAGCAACAGTGAGGTGCTACAGAAGCAAATTTTCACCTGGTCTTTTCATCTTCCCTCTTTATTACAACAGGGCAGGAGTGAGCCCCTCATGGCAGGGGCTTGGTTATTATTTTAAGGCAAAGGAATGTTCAGATGTGTTAGGTGGAGGGAGATGGGAGGTTGTTTGGGGAGGACACTGAAGGAAACCCCCAGACACAAACACAGCTGTACCACGGTGGGGCTCAAGGTGAAGCCAGCACCCACCCAGGCAGAAGGAGCTGCTGAGCTCCTCAGTGTCACTGCCTGAGCTCCTGGGGAGTTCAGCATCTCCACACCGAGCAGCCCAAGCATTTGGAGGGGACATTTCCCAAGGTGCCACAGGAGCTCAGGAAGCTGCTGAGCCTTTGGCCCCCAGGTCAGGACAGGAAGGTGTATAACACCTGGCCAGGCACTGGCCTGGCTCTGCCCCAGCTCCTGAGGATGGACAGTCCCCAGAATCCCCATTCCCTGGAGCCCCTCAGCATGTCCAGCCCTCAGCCCTGCCTGCTGCCTGTCCTGCCTGCCCTCCCTCCCAGCAGGGCAGGGTGCAAGGTGCCAGAGGCGTCCCCATGTCCCCTCCCCTGCCACAGGAGGGGATGCCCAGCACATTCCCATGTACATCCCATGACCTCAGCTGGACCCTGTCCCTCTCTGGGCCAGCCAGCCCTGCCTCCAGCCCCAGGCTGCTGCCTGGCAGCCGTGTGCCAGCTGACAGCTTCCTCCCATCCTGGGGGAGTTTCCTGGCACGGGGCTCAGGACTGTTCTGTCGAGCATTCCCAGGGGCTGCCATCCCAAAAACTTCTGTGTGTCCCTCCTCTTTGCTCCACCTCTCCCTACACCAGGGAACACAGAGTGTGACAGTGGCAGTGATGCTGCCCCCCACATTGCTCCCTAAAGGACCCGGAGCCAGCCCTTGCTCCTCCCGAAGCTCTCTGTGCCCGTTGTGGCTGAGCCTCTCCATGGCACAGCTGGCACGGGGATGCAGCCAGACCCGGCTCAGGGCTGTGCTGCCACGAAACCGGGCTGGGAAACTGCGGGAGAAAGGTTTCCAAGCCTGCAGCTGGGAGTTTCTGCAGGGAGGCAGTGCTGGGGGGTCCTGGGGAGGTGACAGTGACAGTGAGCCCCAGCACAGGACCCTTGGTGCCCCCGGAGCTGGGGGAGCAGAGCTGGCAGCGGGGCTGGAAGTGCTCCTCGTCCCTTCCACTGGAGCATTCTTGTGTCCCTCAGGGGAAGCCTAGGAGGCAGAAAGGCTCCCGCTGTCCTCTGAGCAGCCAAGGTCGTTTCTGGGAGCCGGTGCAGATGCCAGCTGCCGCGTGGCTCGTGCCCGCAGGAGCGGGGTAATTAGCTGGAAAGACGGTCAAGCAGCATGGGAAATGGGCAAGGAAAGGAGGGAAACGGCAGAGCCGCCCCTGGATCGGGGCCTCTCCACTCCAGAGGTTCCTCTCCATGGCCAGGCCGTCACCCCTGGAGAGGTGGGGATGCGTGTGGGCACGGGTGAGGTGTGGGTGGGAGCTGGCACTGTGCTGGCTGGGGGTCCCCACAGCACCCACAGTGTCCCCACACCCTGCCCAGCCTCCCCAGCACGTGGGGTTTGTTCCAGCTCCGCACCCTCTTTGCTTTAAAGGGGAAGAGTTGGTCTGATCCGACTGGGAACCACGGAACAACCGCGCTGAGGCTGGCAGCAGATGGAGGGAACAGCCTGGCGAGTCAGGCAGCCATGGCAGTGTCCCTCAGCAGTGACAGTGTCCCTCAGCAATGACAGTGTCCCTCAGCCATGACAGTGTCCCCAGAAGTGACAGTGTCCCTCAGCCATGGCAGTGTCCCCAGTGGTGGCAGTGTCCCTCAGCAGTGGCAGTGTCCCTCAGCAATGACAGTGTCCCTCAGCCATGGCAGTGTCCCTCAGCCATGGCAGTGTCCCTCAGCAGTGACACTGTCTCTCAGTGCAGCTGCCCCTTGGTGTGGAGCCACCTCAGGTGATTCCCCGATGATTCCCTGCATTGCTGCTCCTCCAGCTTTGGAGTCATCCTGCCCCTTGGGCTTGGAGCTGCCTGGCAGCCAGGGCATCCAGGGCTGGCTGTGCCCTGAACCTTCTGGTTAAATTTCTCTCAGGTTCCAAGGGGAGGCTGCTCCCCCTGCCCTGGGAATGGGGGCAGGGGCTGTGTCTGCCCTGGAGGGGGCAGCTGGTGACTCAGACACCAGCACCAGTGTCCCCACGCCTGGCACAACTGGTCCTGGCGTGCTGGGTGACTGGACTCCTGGACTTCTGCACCAATATTCCAGCACGGATTTTCAGTGCTCCGTGGGTGGTTTCAGAGATCCTGGACATGGTGATCCTGGCAGCTCTTCTCCATGGCTGGGTGGGGGCTGGTGCTTCTCTGTTGTATGCATCTCACTGCCCAGATTGTGCTGGGGATGGCCCAGGGTGTTTGTCCAGGGAATGAGGCTGCAAGCACTGCCACAGCCATTGTTCCCACCCCTGGGAGATGGAGGCTCCTGGGCTGCTCCATCTCCTTGTCCTCATGTGTGGGATCAAGGGGCCATGAGTCAGAGCCTTGGGAGAGCCAAGCACATCCCTGGTTCTTCTCTTGGTTCTCTGGGATCTCTTTGGCAAGGCCTTGCCCCTCTGTGCCCCTTGATACCAGTTGCAGGCAGATGCAGGGCTCACTGGCCATTCTGGAGAAGGTCTTTGTGCTGATGTTGTGCAGGGCTGGGATCTGCAGCATGCAGGGGCATTTACAGCATGTGTGGGGCCAGCCTCGTGCCACTGTCCCCATAGTGCCCACTGGGATCAATCTCCTTGTGGTTATCAGTCTGGGAAACCTCCTGGAGAATGCTTTGGGGTCATGTGGGGCATCCAGGACACTGGAGCAATCTGGTTTTTTAAGGAAACCAAGTAGGACAGTGACCTGCTGGGACCAGCTGAGTTTCAGAGCTGGCAGGAAACATTTTGGGAGGCAGCTGGAATGGAAGGCTCTGGTTTGTGTTTGAGGATGAGGGAACAGGAGTTGGAGCCTGTTGGAGATTGCCTGGATCCTGAAAGAAAAGGCAGCAGAGTGTGGGGAGGTGGTCCCTGGGCTGTGCTGGGAGGGTGTGGAGGTGTCCTGGTGGTGGTCTCGTCCAGACAGGGTGGCACAGCACTTTGTGCCTTGTGATGGGCTCCAGTGACAGGTGTGGTGAGGCTGCAGGGGGACAGTCACAGGGGTGGTGGGACTGTGATGTCCTGCTCTGCTGCTCTGGGGGTGACAGGTCTGACCCTCCTCAGGTGAGCTCACCTTGTCTCCTCTGCTCTCCCCCACCATGGATGGATCCATCCCAAGGCTCTGTCCGGGCTGCCTGGAGGAGCAGCCCCTGCTTTGGGCAGGGCTGGGTCTGCTCAGCCCCTCGTGCAGACGAAGCAGTTGGGAATTCTTCTGCCTTACAAACTCAATTTACTTTTTTCCGACCCAAATGTCTTTCCCACCTTTCTGCCAAGGAAACATCTGATGAGCAGCAATTAGCAAAGCAAACTTCAGTAATGACCTTTCTGTGTGTCTGGGCGGTGCCCTCAAGGAACACTCGCCAGATGTTTGGGGAGCTCTGCAGGGGAGGGACCAGGGCCTGGCAGTGCAGGGGAAGAGGCACCTCTGGGGCCATGTGGGGTGGCAGCAGTGTCACCTGGACACCTCTCCAAAGCACAGCCTCTGCAGCCAGGGGAGGGGATGGAGCCTGGGAAGGGTCCAGGAGGGGCTGAGGGTGTTGGGGATCTCAGCCTGGAAAAAAGGAGGCTCAGGGGGCCCTTCTGGCTCTGCACAACTCCCTGACAGGAGGGGACAGCCAGGGTGGGGGTCAGGGTTTGCTCCCACGGAACAGGGACAAGATAAGAGGAAACAGCCTCAAATGGTGCCAGATGAGGTTTAGATTGGATATTAGGGGAAATTTCTTCATGGAAAGGGTGGTCAGGCCCTGGCACAGCTGCCCGGGCAGTGGAGTCACCATCCCTGGAAGGTGTTCAAGAGGCATGTGGCTGTGGCACCTGGGGACAGGGGCTACTGGTGGCCTTGGCAGTGCTGGGTTAAGGGTTAGATTCAATGATCTTAGAGAGCTTTTCCAACCTTTATTATCTGTGATTCCAAGCCGCCATGGCTGCCCAGGTTCTTTCCATGGTTTGATCTCAGCTCGCTTTGTGTTGCTGCTGCTCACCAGCACATCCAGGGAAAAGCTGGACTCAAACACTGCTTTCCCATCCATCATCAGTGATTCTCTCTTCATTTGCTTTTTGGGCTTCACCTTTTTAATCCAGCTGTCTCCTGCCTTACAAATGTTCTTCCCTCAATTACTTACACCAGGCTGCAGGGCTGGTTCCATCCACCGCTGGCTGAGCTGGCAGAGCACAGGAGGGGCCAGCCCAGCCACTCATCACCAGCCCAACTGGTCACCCTGGCAGGAGGGGCCTTCCCCCTGAGCTCTCACCACTGACCCCATCCCAGGGGGCTTCTCCAGGTGGGTGGGAACAGGTGGCTCCCCTCAGCCTTCCCCGGGGATGCAGGGGGACACTTCTCCTTCCCTGTCCCCCACTGCTGCTGTGGGGATTCTCTCTCCAGGGAAGGTGCCTGCCTCCCCCGGAGGAGCAAGCTGGAGAGCAGGCAGCTCCTGCCTGCCTTGCTGCAGCATCCCTGGGGCATGGGCTGGGCTGGAGGCCACCCAGGTGAGGATGGCTCTCGGGAATCTGAGGCTCTGGGGAGGAGCAGAGCCCTGCAAAGTGCATTCCCGACCCGCATTCCAGGGAGGGACTTCCCAGGAAAGGGAATCCAGCGGCTGCTTGGGGCTGAAGTGCACTCAGACCTGGAAGGTGTTGGGTCTCCTCACTGGAAGGAGGGGCTGTGGGACAGATCCCACCCTGCTCTGAGGTGTTCCCCTGAGCACTGCACTATCCTTCCCACTTGGAAGTCCAGGCTCCTGTTATTTGGAGTGATGCCCTGTGTGCTGTGCCCTGTCCTGCTTGAAGTTCCCCATGTCCTGCAGCCATGGAGAGCCTGCTCAGGTGTGACAGGATGTGTGGAGCTGTTTCCAGGTGCCAGAGCATGGCACAGCCGTCTGCCTCTGCCAAATCCCAGACAAGGGACCAGCTCGGACCATCCCTTCACCAAAGCTGCTTCATCCCCTCTTAATGCTCTTATCTTGAAGGCTCCTCTCAGAATAAAGCCCCAGCAGCCAGTTCCCTCCCTGGATTTATTGCAATGCAGTTTTCTTCCCCTAATCTGATCCGGGTGTAAGCTGCTCTTTGGGAAGTGCACGGGGAGGACAGATGTGCCTGTCACTGCTGAAGCAGCCGGGCTGGCAGAGAGCAGCAGGGAGGTGCCCTGCCCTTCCTGGTGCCATCTCTGGCTCTTCTCAAGCCTTGAACCCCATTTCTCCTCAAACTGCTGAGAGCAGCTCTGTGGAGTGCCAGGTTGGTTTGGGCTCCTCACAACCAGAGAGACCTTGAGGAGCTGGAGCGTGTCCAGAGAAGGGAACAGGGCTGGGGAAGGGGCTGGAGCACCAGGGCTGGCTGAGGGGCTCAGCCTGGAGAAAAGGAGGCTCAGGGGGCCCTTCTGGCTCTGCACAAGTCCCTGACAGGAGCGGGCAGCCAGGGAGGGTCGGGCTCTGCTCCCAGGGAACAGGGACAGGAGGAGAGGAGATGGCCTGGAATTGTGCAAGGGGAGGTTTAGACTGGATATTAGGGAAAATTTCTTCATGGAAGGGATGGTCACACACAGCTGCCCAGGGCAGTGGTGGAGTCTCATCCCTGGAAGTGTTCAAAGGGAGTGTGGCTGTGGCACCTGGGGACAGGGGACAGTGCTGAACATGGTGGCAGTGCTGGCTCCATTTGGTGATCTGAAAGGTCTTTTCCAACCTTAACAATTCTCTGCTCTCAGCCAGGGAAGACACTGGGGTGCATCCACAGCTCCCTGGGCTCACGTGTGTCTTGTTCCTCCCCAGGCCGAGGTCCCTGGTGAGCGCGGTCACCGAGCTGCCACAGCCGGCGCACAGGCCAGCAGCGGCCTGCAGCCCGCGGATGACGGCAGCGTCCTGCAGCTGCTGCACCTGGCAGAGCTGTGCCACCTGGGAGAGCTGTGCCACCTGGGAGAGCTGTGCCACCTGGGAGAGCTGTGCCACCTGGGAGAGCCACATCCAGACTGTGAGTGCTGGGGGCTTTGGTGGGGACACGGCGGGGCTCCAGCGGTTCCTCGTGTGAGGGGCACGAAGAGGCTGTGGATGCTGGGGATTGTTCTTCTCTCCTGGGGTGCTGTTCTCTGCCCAGCGGGAGGAGACTGAGCTCTTTGTGGCAGCAGAGGCTGCTGCTGTGAGGTGCTGGCAATGCTGGGGTGTGGGGACAGAGGGAGGACACTGCTGTGGACACTGCAGGACACTGCAGGACAGTGCTATGGACACTGCAGGACACTGCAGGACATTTATGGGTGTCCTGGGGCTGTGAGCAATGCCAGAGCTCCGGAGCAGTGGGAGCAGAGCCCACAGGGAGCACCAGCCATGAGGCAGGTGAGCAGCAGAGCCACAGCCCCAGGCATGGGCTCCCTGGGGTCCGTGGGGCTGTCCTTGCCCTGCTGTGCTCTGTGCTCTGTGCTCTGTGTCTGCACCTTCAGCTCGTGATGCTCCCTGAGCTCTGGGCTCGCTGTGGACACGGGCAGGATGCAGATGCTGGACCACTCTGACAAGCCAGAGAAGGAGGCTCCTGCAGGAATTGTCAGCCCACAGGAAGCCTGTGTTCCTCCCTCAGGAAAGCTGTGTGGAGGGCAGGGCTCTGCATTTGGGCAGCATTGGTGCAGCTGCTGGTCCATGTCTGAAAGCAGCAGGCAGGGTGAACAGACAGGGCAGACCTACAGAGGAACAGATCCCGTGGCTTTCCTGCATCAGGAAAGATTTCCTGGTGTGTTCCAGAGTGTGACACCAGCTCCATCAGCACAGCCAAACCCAAACACTCAGAGTCTGGATTTGGCCTCCCAAAGGGAGAAGATGGTCAGAAAACCCAGTGAGCATCCAAAGTGTGTCAGGGGTTTGTCCTTCACAGCCTGTCAGCAGCTGTGGGACCCCGAGGGGTGGGAGTGGTGCAGGAGCTGCTGTGGGTGCCCTGTGCCACCACCCAGAAGTAAAATAGTGTCTCCAAAGAGCTCAGAGTGTTGAGAGCTCCGGGCCCTCACAGCACGGGATTCCTCACTGCAGCTGCTGTCAGTTGTGTCACAGAAAAATCCATGGGGGTTTTTAGCCAAGCTGATCTTTTCTCCCCACTTTGGGCCAATAAAGGGGGTCTTTGGGGTCTTTGTAGCCTTCTGGAGCCGTTCTGGAAGAAGAGGTCCCTGGTTCTCTGCAGGCTGGATTCTGCAGGGCTCTCCCAGTGTCAAAGCTCTGGCAGTGGTGCAGGGATGTGAATGAGACTTGGGGATGAAGATTGAGGTCAGACATCCACCCACGGGGTGGCTGCTGTGCTGGGGTGAGGATTGGGCTCCTGCCCAACCCAATCACAGCCCCTCTGTAATGCAGGGAAGCCCTTCCTCAGCCCCCCTCCTCCTCCCCCCAGCAGCAAAGGCCACCAGTGTCAGCTGGGCAGTGCCTGGTGAGGGCTGAGACACAGCGCACTCTGGACAGGGATAGGGACAGGGACAGGGACAAAGGACAGGGGGACAGGTGGGTTTGGCTGTTCCCTGGAGGTGACATCAGGAGGGAGGGTGAGACAAAACTTGCTTTTGGATTTGGGAAGGAAGACCTGGGAGCAAATGGTCCCAGTCCCCATGGGGCACAAAGATGAATGGTTCACAGGGCAGAGTGATGTCCTTAGGGTGGGAGAAACCTCTGGGAATGCCCCTGGGTGTGTGTGACTCCCCTCCCCTGGGGGACCTAAACACCCCGTGGGAGCAGCAGCCCCAGTTCCCTGCCCCCCAGCAATCATCAGTGGCCTCCTTCCCTTCACTGCAGCTGCTGGATTTCTCTCTGGGTTGTTTTTTTTAATGTATGTGACACATGTTTGGTTCGAAGCGCTTAATTGCCTCTTGGGATGCGTTTCATTTATTCATTAAGAGAGAAATTGGAGTTGTTGGGTTTGCTTTATTTTGCTATTTTTTTCCTTCATTTTTTTTCCCCCTTCTCTCTCCTGTAAGGAAAAGTGAGGAAAAAACCTGCACATACGCCTCCAGCATGTGTGTGCCTGGCCTCTCTTCTCTGTGTCCCCCCAGTCTCTCTCCTCTGTGCCCCCAATCTCTCTCCTCTGTGTCCCCTCAGCCTCTCTCCTCTTTCCCCCAGCCTCTCTCCTCTGTGTCCCCTAGCCTCTCTCCTCTGTCCCCCAGCCTCTCTCCTCTGTCCCCCAGCCTCTCTCCTCTGTCCCCCAGCCTCTCTCCTCAATGCCTTTCAGCCTCTCCTGTTGCTCCTGACCAGGGGAGTGGTGATCCCTCTCCTGGGACATGGGAGTACAAGAGCCCTGGAGATGTGATTGCTTGCACTGCTCAAGGGTCAGGACAAGGCTGTGTGCATGGGATGTGCTCCTGCCCGTGCCATGGGGATAACCCAGTGTGGGAATGGTGACATTTCCTGGTTTGGAGACTGGATAAGGCCAAGGATGGATATTAAGGGTTGGTGTCCGTTGCTCTGGGCCATGTTTTCAAAGCAGTGTCTGTCCAAGCAAAGCGCTGCAGATCCATCTTCTGGCTGAACCCAAAGCAGGATTCACACACCTTCTTCCCTGGGGAGAAACCCCCAGGAACACTGGGGTGGATAAATGGAGATTCACTGGCATCAGCAGCAATCCAGACAGGCAGGATTTGGGTTGTGTGGAGATAAAAGAGGGAACTCTGGACATGGGGATGGCTGGTGGACAGAGGCAGGCAGGGATGGATGGATGGATGGATGGATGGATGGATGGATGGATGGATGATGGATGGATGGATGGATGGATGGATGGATGATGGATGGATGGATGGATGGATGATGGATGGATGATGGATGGATGGATGGATGGATGGATGGGTGGATGGATGGATGATGGATGGATGGATGGATGGATGGATGGATGATGGATGGATGGATGGATGGATGGGTGGATGGATGGATGATGGATGGATGATGGATGGATGGATGATGGATGAATTTGTTCTAAGGAGCTGCCTGAATCCAGAGAGGTGAGGTGGTCACAGGGTCCACTGAGAGCAGGTGGATCCCAACCCCACACATCCCTCAGGGCTTCTTCCCAGAACTTTGGTGCCTGGAATCCTTCCCCAGGACCCTGCTCCAGACACGGCTCTGCTTCCAGGGCTTGCTGTCCCTTGTGTTTAGGGTTTGATGTTTTATTCTTCCTCCTCCTCAGGTCCCATCATCATGAACAATCCCACTAGGAACAGGTGGGCTGGGCCAAGCCTACAGGAATTTTCTGTCCCTTGTGAGAGGCACCCCTCGTCCCTCCCTGCATCCCCTTTGCTCAGTGTCCCAGTGCCCAGAGCAGGATGAGCCGTGGATTTTAGGGGCAGATCTCCTCCTGAGGGGCTCCCTGCATTTACTGAATCTGGGCTCCACAGTGTTCCTGCCCTGGGCTGAACCCCCTGAACACTTGTCCCCTGGAAAGGACCCTAGGGTACTGTCCTGGATTCCTCCATCCACCAGTCCCTGAGGGGCACAAATCCAGTCTCTGTCTTCCTGAAGAGTTGTGCCAAACATTCAGGTGGCTCCCAAACCCCTGGCAATGGTGGATCTCGTGCACCAGCAGATGTGGGGGTTGTTTTTCTGTGGATTGTGGGAAGATCTCCCCAGCCCAGCAGTGCCATGTGTCTGGGAAGAGATGGAGCTGCCAGGGCTGGCGGTGTGGGGATGCATCAGTAGGCTGGGATTGGCAGTGGATGGCTTGCAGAATGGAATCACAGCTCTGGGAAAGGGCAGCCCTGCTCCTGAGCGCTCAGCACAGACCTGCCCAGGCGCAGGAGAGCAGCTTGCCCAACAGCAGATGCCAAAATGGAACAGATCCCCCCCACCCCCAGTCTGGCTTCCCCCAGTTGTGGATCCACATCCCCGTGGTCCAGACACCCCCGCAGCACCTGGCCCACGCTCCCAGGGATGCTCCCCCCCTTTCCAAAGCTCTTGTCCCGCTTCCAGCCAGCTGCCGCAGACCAGGGAGCCTTCTTCCCTCTGCCTTCTCCTCCTCCCACTTACCAGGTCTGGAGGGAGAGCTCAGCTGGGGCTGTCTGTGCCAGAGACAAGCACAGGGAAATGGGAATGGCTGGTGTTGCTCCCAGCCAGGCTGCCTGCCAGGGAAGCTTTGGCTTTATCTCCCGAGCCAGGCACCCTGGGAATGGAACCAAGGCCTGCCTGGGGCAGGAGGAGGTGCTGGTGCTGCTCTGGACCCCTGGGCTCGCTCCAGAGGGGTTGTTTTCCTTTCAAGCAGCACTGCAGCACTCACACAAGAAGGGATTTGCAATGCAGAGAAAAACCTCCCACCCGCCATGCAGCAGCGTGTGGGCAGGGAGCGGAGCTGGGAGCAGCTGTGTTCCCACAGCCTGGGCTCCACACTCCTGCTCCTGGGCCATTCCTGCCTCTGGCATCCTCACCTTCCAGGTGGGATCATGGACACCCTCTGGGCACCATGCCCTGAGGACAAAGCTCTGCCCTGGCACTATGGAGGCGATGCTCTGCTCCCCACTGGTTTGGGGCTTCTGCCTCCTTCCAGAGCTGGATTCCTTCAGCCCACTGAGCAGAGACAGGCTGGCTGGCACGGCTGGCATCACTGAGTGCCCTCCTTGGAGCCCTAGGCATGGAGAGCACTATGGGGAGGCAGTGCAGGTATAGGACAGGGAGAGTTTGGGCTCTGTGATCCAGCAGATCTGTGTGTGATCACCGGGTGGGTGTTTGGCAGGAGGAGGGACCCCGAGGTGCCGCAGGTCAGTCCCACATCCAAAGGCTCCTGGTCCCCTCAGGTCTTTCTGGGAGAGTGAGGGTGGCTGCTGGAGGTTGGTTTTGGAGGGACAGTGTGTGTCTGGTCATAACTGGACCAGGAATTCCAGAGGCTGACAGGAATTCCCACAGGCTGGGTGGGGGAGGACACCATCCCCAGATTTGGAAATCAGTGCCAGTCATACCCTTTCCTGGGAAGGCCACGACACTCTGCTCCCTGCAGAAGCTTCAGTGTCACCCATGGGGAGGAGAACACCCCTGCCAGGCCCAGAGCAGCTGCTTGTGCCCTCCTCAGTCCCTCCATGGGGCAGGGAAGGTTTGTGTGATCCCGAGGGGCTGGGATGAGGGACATCACAGTGCTTCGGACTGCTGATCCTGGGAAAAGTGGGCTGTGGTGGCTTCCATTGCTTCCCCCTGAACGGAGGGTGGGTGTGGGGTGATCTGCTGGGAATGCCATGGAATTTCTGGGCTCTGGGTGCCCTGACCCAGGTGGGACATTCATCCCTTCTGCAGCACTGAGCAGGGAGCCCAGAGCACATCCCCATCTCCTCCCATCCTCGTTCCCCCCACACCCTGCTGAGCATGAGGCCTGAAGCCCTTCTGGGCAGGGGAGGATGCACTGCTCCTTCCTGAGCTGGGAGCACTGGGGTCCCAGCTGCTGGGGACACTGCAGGACACCTTTCCATGGAAGCCCAGGGAGATAAAGGGGCTTTCCCTGTTCTCCTGGTTTGCCAGCAGCTGTTGGGCTGCTTTTGTCCCTCTGTTCTGGATGTACATGGCAGGGGCTGGAGCTAGATAAGCTTTAAAGTCTCTCCCAACCCAAAATATTCTATGATTCTACATAGGGAACTCTGCTCCCTCCCCAAGGTGGCAGGTGGGGAGGGATTTCTCCATCTTCCAAGAGGAGGCAAAAGCACCCCCCAGAGCCTGGGAGAGCTGGGACCCCCTGGGACTGCACGGGAGGGCTGTGTTTTCTTGCTCAGAGCACAACTGTCAATGGCAAAGTCTCGGCACAGACTTCAGTGCTGAGAAACACTGTGGGCTGGGACATTTTGGAGAAGATTTTTAGATGCAGCAAAGAAATTTGGCAGCTTGGAAGCAATCTAATCATCCTCCTCCCATATGCTTGGTGCTATTTAAAAGGGAGCATGTACCCGATTCCTTCCGACCAGCACGCTGACATTTCCACAGTGCGTTTGGAAATAAATTTGGCATCCGCTGTCAGAATCTCAGATTGAGCCCAGTGTGGCTAATTTGGGCTCTGAGTGCCTCTGCAGAGCACCTTTCCCTGCTCTCAGATCCCAAGGAGCCGCTGCAGGGTCTGCTTCCCATGGCACCACCAGGCTTTGGGGACGGGGGCAGCAAGAGCTCGGGGTCCTGGCTGGTGACTCAAGCCCTTTCCATCAGCCCCTAAAGCTGAGGAGGCTTTATGGTGGTGGCTGTGCCTGGCTCTCCTGAGCCACAGCATCGCATGGAGCCACAGGGAGCTGCAACTGGCTCATCCTGCTCCGGGCTCTGGGCTCTGCAGAAACCTCTCCTGCCTCCTCCTGCCCAGCACCCGGGGCTGGAGGGCTGTGGAGGGGCACCTGGGGAGCATTTAGGGTGGTCCCAGCTCCCCCATCCCGTCACAGAGCTGGAGATGCCCGGGGGAACGGGAGCGGTGCGGGGATGGCAGCGCTGTGCTCCGTGCCCAGCTCCAGCTGAGGAATGGGGGCTGCTCCTCCTGCCTTGTGGGGAGCTGGGCAGGAGTGTCCCCATCCCGCAGATGGGACAGTGAGGGTGTTCCCAGGGGCTGTGCCCACTGTCCTGACCGCCTGTCCCCGGGGGCTGGCTCGGGGCTGGCCCTGGAGGTGACACCAGGTGCCACATCTCTGAGTGGGAGCTGTCACCTCCCCTCACCCAAAATCCCGGCTGCCCTCGGGTCCCCCAGCCCCGCCAACCCTGTCCCAGCCACCCCTGGGACCCGAGGGGACACGGGGCTGTGAGCCCACCCAGCCATGGGGACAGGGGCCAGCCTTCCTCCCCTCCTCTTCCTCCCGTGGGTTCTGGTGTGCTTCGTGCTGCGCTGAGGAAGAGGAAGAGCAAGTTGGAAACATATGGTGGGATTAATGGGGAATCCATGCCTGGGAGCCATCCGTGTGTCCCTGCTCTGTGCCATCGGCCTTGTTAGCGCCGCTGGAGTGGGGATCAAACCCAGTGAGCCGTGAGCTGAGCCCCGCCAGAGCCACTCGGAAGGATTAGGGTGAATTATGTAGATGGGAATCAGGCAGCAATCCAGGCGTGGACAATGTCTCGAGGGGGTGGCAGGACTGGAGCCTCGCTGTCCAGGAGGTTTCCTGGGATCTAATTAGCTTTTGGAACAGCCCCTCCTGGACAGGGCTCTGTGCCCTCAGTGCTCACCTCCAGCTCCAGAGCAGCAGGACCTGGCCTTGGGGACAGGGGACACGGGATGGCAGAGGGTCCTGAGGCTGTGGATACAGCCAGGGAAAGACATGAAGGTAGGAAAAGAACAGAAAAGATCAGGCCCCAGGTAGGAGGTGGGAGCTGATGTCTCTCCTGCCCAGGCTGAGCACTGGGGCACAGGAACATGCTGGGGACAGGCTGGGGACATGCTGGGGACAGGTTGGGGACATGCTGGGGACAGGTTGGGGACAGGCTGGGAACAGGCTGGGGAAAGGTTGGGGACATGCTGGGGACAGGTTGGGGACAGGCTGGGAACAGGCTGGGGACAGGCTGGGGAGAGGCTGGGGAGAGGCTGGGGACAGGCTGGGGAGAGGCTGGGGAGAGGCTGGGGAGAGGCTGGGGACAGGCTGGGGACAGGCTGGGGACAGGCTGGGAACAGGCTGGGGAGAGGCTGGGGAGAGGCTGGGGAGAGGCTGGGGACAGGCTGGGGACAGGCTGGGGACAGGCTGGGGACAGGCTGGGGACAGGCTGCTCCCCCTGTTCAGTGCCTGGCACCCCCTGGGATGGGCGATGTGCTGGATTGGGAGCAGCACTTCTGGCCCTGATAGGAGCTGTGAGTGGGGCACTCCTGCCCTGGAGGAAGTCCCCCCTGGAAGTGCTCTTCCTTGTCACCTGGGAGTGACGAAGGCTGGATCCTTCATTACAGGGAAGAGCAGGAGCCTCTTCCATGGTCCTGATGCAGACTCAGCACTTGGTGCAGGCCTTTGGGGTCATCCTGGCCCAGCCCAGACCCTCAGGGCTCGCTCCCACAGACCAGGGCAGGCTGACACAGAGTTCTGTGCCTGGATCTCTCTTGGGGCTCCTTTATTTCCCATTACTCTGCAGTGCCATGTGACATGGGATGTGCTGGCACAGGAATAGTCCCAGCAGTGCCCTGACCCCATCCCAGGGCCCAGGAGCACCTCAGCAGGGGCCAGCACCCCCCAGCAGCACCCTGGGGTGCTCTGTGCAGAGGATCCCAGCAGGTGCTGGGAAGGCTCCTGCGGGGCTGGGGCTGCAGCTGAATCCCTGCCAGGAGACAAAGCCAGTCCGGGCTGGAATGGAAGAATTCTGATCTTGGCCAGTTTGGCGTGTCCTTGGCTGAGGAACCTCTGCCAGGCACACCAAAGAGCTTTGCCTGTGCCTCAGGACAGGCTTGGGACCAGGATAAATCATTCCTGATCCAGGAGGCATCTGGGCAGGGATTGAGCTGCAGCCCCAGCTCTGGAGAAGCCAAGGCTGCCCCTCTGGGCTGATGTCTGCTGGGGAAGTCTGGGCAGCTGCCCTGGAGAAAAGTACCCCTGGAAGGGCTCCTTGGGGCTGATCCCTTTGTCCTGCATCACCCACATGTGGTGGGACATCCCTGAGCACCTCCAGGACCCTCCACCCCCGGGGATGTCCCAGTCCCACCAGGCATGGCCCCATCTCCAGGGCTGCCCTGCAGAGCAGCAGACACACCCACAGCCCTGGGACAGCACAGGGGGCTGCAGTCACCTGGTGACCACTCATTCCACTCTTTGTTCAGGTTGGATGGAAGAGAGTTAAAGTTGTGGAGGAGTGATAAAGGGAAGTGGGGAATCAGGGAATTATGGAATCCCAAAATGGTTTGGGTTGGAAGGGACATTAAAGCTCATCCAGCCCCATCCACTGCCATGGCAGGGACGCCTTCCACTCTCCCAGGCTGCTCCAAGTCCCATCCAGACTGGCCTTGGACACTTCCAGGGATCCAGGAGCAGCCCCAGCTGCTCTGGGCACCCTGTGCCAGGGCCTGCCCACCCTCACAGGGAACAATTCCTGCCCAATATCCCATCCATCCCTGCCCTCTGGCACTGGGAACCATTTCCCCTTGTCCTGTCCTCCCTTTGTCCCAAGTCCCTCTCCAGCTCTCCTGGAGCCCCTTCCACACCCTGGAGCCTTCTCTTCCTCAGTCTGAACATCCTCAGCCCCCCCAGCCTGGCTCCATAGTGAAGGACTCCGATTCAGCTGGTTCTGAGAATGAGGTGGTGAAGCCAATCAAGAAAAACATTGTGGGTCCAGCTAATCCCCGTGTCTGGATCAGACTCTGGTTCCTCATTTCCCCACGCCCCTACACCCTCTGCAGTGACCTTGTCACCCTAACCCTAACCCACAGCAGCCCTGCAGGGATGTGCTGAGCAGGGCTGGGTGCCTTGGGAGGGCAGGAGCTGTGCCCAGATGCTGAGGCCCTGGCACAGAGAAGCTGTGGCTGTCCTTGGACCCCTGGAAGTGTTCATGGCCAGGTTGGACGGGGCTTGGAGCAGCCTGTTCTGGTGGCAGGTGTCCCTGCCCCCAGCAGGAGGTGGAACAAGATGATTTTTCAGATTCCTTCCCACCTGAGCCATTCTGGGATCCCGTGGTTCTGTGGTGCCCAGCAGGTGCTGCCCTGGCTCTGTTCCCTGGAGCGCAGTGAGGGCAGTGGGGGGCACAGCTCTGAGTCCTGGGGCCTGAGGAGAGCCCAGCACAGACAGACCTTCCCAGCCACACTGCCCACCACTCCCCAGGAATGGATCTGTCAAGATCCAATGAGGAGTGACACCTGCCCTGTGCCTTTTTGTTGTCACTGCTGTTCTTTTTAGCAGTGGGCTGAGCTGTCTGCCGTGCCCAGGCACCGCGATGCTCCCCCTTCCCTGGCTGCTGGAAAAGGATCCAGCCCCGCTGCTCTTTGGGAATACACTGGCATCAAAGCACAGGGGAGAGTGGGCTGGGCACACACCCCAGTGGGGAAGGCCTGGGTGATCTGGGGTATTTAACTGGCCTGGGAAGAAGTGAGTGACAGATGTTTCCATGACGACCCACAGCTGGCTGGGCAGGAGTTCCAGTGTCAGCAGCACCCGTTTCCCTCCTCCCAGGAACCTGGGTAATTATGGATGCACTCAGAAATGTGCCTATCCAGACTATCCAGACGTGCTCGTGTTTTAAAACCTTTGGAGATAAGTGGATATGGGGATAATCATCAAAAAAGGCTGATCTGCTGGAGCTCCTGCCTGTGGTGTTGTGTGTCCATGGTCCCCCAGTGCTGGGGTGGTAGATGGTGATGGAGGAGGAAGAGAGGAAGAAGAAGGACAAGGAGAAGGAGAAGGACAAGGACAAGGACAAGGAGGACAAGGAGGACAAGGAGGACAAGGAGGAGGAAAAGGAGGAAGAGGAGGAGGAAGAGCTGCCCGTGGCAGCACATACAAATTCTGTGGTTTGAGCTGTGTTGTTGCAAACTGGGGTGTCAGGAACACGCACCAGGCTCAGATGCAGGTAAACAGCTGGGAAATCCTTGGCAAATCCTGAAATGGTTTGTGTTGGAAAGGACCTTAAACTCATCCAGTCCCACCCCCTTCCATGGGCCAGGACAGCTTCCTCTATCCCAGGTTGCTCCAAGCCCCATCCAGCCTGGTCTTGGACATTTCCAGGGATCCAGGGGCAGCCCCAGCTGCTCTGGGCACCCTGTGCCAGGGCCTGCCCACCCTCACAGTGAACAATTCCCCCCCAATATCCCATCCATCCCTGTCCTCTGGCAGTGGGAAGCCATTCCTCCTTATCCTGTCACTATGCCCTTGTCCCAAGTCCCTCTCCAGCTCTCCTGGAGCCCCTTCAGGCCCTGGGAGGGGCTCTGAGCTCTCCCTGGATCCTTCCCTTCTTCAAGCTGAACAGCCCCTACTATCCTCAGGAGCACCATCTCCTGATGAAGCTCTGCTCCATGGCTTCCTTCCTGCTGGAGCCCCCATCTGAGGGATTCCTTCCCCTGGGAATCCTTCCCGAGCAGTTCTGTGCTCCGGGGGCAGCTGGCACAGAACCTGCCCCACTTTCACTGGGGAGGGAAGGGGCTCATCAGCGAGGGGAGGAACACACAGGGACAGCCTCTGCGAACTCCCTGTGCCTGTTATTGCTATAATAAGTCTCAGTCATGTGTCTGGAAGGGCTGAAGGGAAAATCTATTTTTCTCCTGTTTTCCGGCTCTGCCTGTGTGACAGGGGCTCTGCGGGCACGGGCTCTGCGGAGCCGGCGCCGGCTTTTCCTGGTGTTTGTGTGGGTTTGCACATGGCAACGGCAGAGAGAAAAACCTTTTTTTTTTTTTTTTTCTTTATTTTGAAGAAGAAAAAGCAAATGTGATTGTGAAAAAGCAGCTCGAATTTGCAGGGAGGAGCCGGGAGAGGGGCAGGAACACAGACAGGGATGGGAGCGTGCTCCATTCTGGCATCGCTGCGGTTTCTGCTCGTCCCACACAGCCCAGCCTGGGGTTTGTGCTCCAAGGACACCCAAAAACAGCCTGGACATGTTCCTCATGGCCAAGGGGAAACAGGTCAACCTCAGGCTGGGATTCTGCAGGGAATTTCTGTGCTAGAAAGGATTCAGGTTTTCAATGCCTCAGTCCTCAGGCTGGGCCAGGGAAGGATTAGACTGGATATTAGGGAAAATCCCTTCATGGAAAGGCACTGGCACAGCTGCCCAGGGCAGTGGAGGAGTCACCATCCCTGGGAAGTGCTCAAAAGGCCCAAGCTGTGGCACCTGGGGACAGGGGCTACTGGTGGCCTTGGCAGTGCTGGGTTAAGGGTTGAATTCAATGGTCTCAGAGGGCTTCTCCAACCTTAATGATTCCATCCTTTGGGAAGCTGTAGTGGCAGAAGGAATGGAGAGGTCAGGCTCCACCAGGGAGCTCTGTGCTGAGGCAGCAGGAGCAGCAGCTCAGAGGTGCACCTCACTGCTGGTGAGCACTGGTCACTGCTGGGGCTGTGGGGACAGTGCCACCCCAGCCTCCCACTGTGTCAGGGCCACCAACTGCTCATGCCAGGCTGCTCCTTCCTGCCCCTTCCTGCTCCTGCCCTGGAGCCCATGCAGGCTCTGGCACCCTCCCTGCTCCTGCCCACCAGGCTGCAGCAGCCTGCTGCTCCCTCGGGAAGCTGTTCCCAGCTCCGGACCAGCACGTCCTTCCCACGACTGCTGCATGCGTCACTTTTTTTCCCCTTCCTCACACAACTGCCCTTTAGATATTTATACAGTGTTATCCTGTTCCCCCTCCAGCGCTGCCTTTCTAGGCCATACAAATTAAATTCCCTCAGTCTCTGACTGTAACTCATCCTCCCCAGCCCTGCCTCCCTCTGGCTGCGGGGATCGGGCTTTTTCCTTTTCCATGCCTGATGTCTCTCTCCCTGTAAGAGCCTCCCTGGGAATTGTAGGGCACGCTCCTACCACGGCACAAAAATAGGATTAGAAGCTGTTTTGTCCGGTGAAGGATTGTTCTGGGCTCCCACCTGCAAACCCTTCTGTGCCGTGTTCCCACACAGACGCTTCCAGCTCTCCGTGGTTGCTCCGGAGCCAGACACGCACAGCTCAGTGTCCACCCCCTGCAGCAGCTCCTGGGGCACTGGGGGGGCTGTGGGTCACCCCACAGCTCTGTCCCTGCCACTAACCCTCAGGGCCGAGCCCAGACAGTGCTCTGTGACCAGCTGGACAGGGAGACACCGCTGCCTGCTCCACATGTGCCTCAAGTGCCCCACACCTGCCCCATACCAGGCCCCACCCCAGAACAGCCCCAAGCCTGGCTATGGCTCTTGTGCCCTCCAAGTGCACCCTGACCCCCAGCTATGAGTCTGCCCTTCTGCCCCTCCTCTGCAGGTGATGGTCCCTTAAAACCTCATTTATGGGCCCCTGCACCCCTCAATCCCACGCCTGTGGAGCCCGGTGCCCTCCTGACCCCTCCCTTCGTGTTCATCTTCCCCCTTAACCTCACATCTATGGGTCCAAACACCCCCCAGACCCAGTCTATGGGGCCCAACGCACCCTGACCCCCATCTGTGAGGTTCAAAGCCCCATCTGAGGATCCAAACACTCCTCAACTCCCCACTTATGGATCCCAACACTCCCCAACCCCCATCTGTGAACACAAGCAACTCCCCAAACCCCATTTATGGGGCTCAAACACCCATTTATTTGTCTAAACACCCCCTGAATCCCCATTTATGGGTTCTGACCCCACTATCCATGCCATACTTATGGGTCAGGGTCACCCAGGCCATGTGGTCCCACAGGTGGCACCCTGGGGTTGGGGTGTCACAGCTTCTGCAGGGACTTCACCTCCTTGTTGACATCCTGCCATTTCTCTGGGACAGAGTTGAGGGAAAATGTGGGAGGGAAGATGTGGGGCCTGGGTGTGGGGTCTGTCCTCCTTCCTGGCTGGGGGACCTTGGTGTGGACCCTGAATGCCAGTGTTGGTGTGCAGCCCTCGGGAATTCCTGCCTGGATCTCCCAGGATGTCCTCCTGGCCTGAGGCAGCCCCAGGTGGCTCTGGGGTAGTTCCTCACCCCCAGGCAGGGTCTGGCACCAGGGGCACAGCAGAGGCTCCTCCCTTGTGCCAGACACTCTGGGCTTGGTGAACCACGGGGGATTTGGGGCATCCTGGAGCCACCGTTCCAGACAGTTTGTTTGGAAGCACTTGAAGAAGACCTTGTAGGAGACAGAACTGCAAGAGGCCAACTGTGCTTTGGTGTGTCCTTCAATCCCTGCACTCCCTGCTCCAGCCTCTGCCCCACACTGCCAGTTTGGGGCTGTGGCAGGAGGGAAAGCACAGGAACATCACCCAGCTCTGTGGTGCTGGATGCTCCCCACAGGGTGAACCCATTCACACAGCAGCCACGTTCCATTTGATTCCTATTTTACCTGGAAAAATAAGTTCCATCTCCAGCTGCTGCTGCTGCTGTTTTCCACTGGATGCAGAGCTGGGTGCCCCGTGCTCTGCCCACAGCAGAGCTGGCAGAGTTCCCTGCCTGGCACAGATCCCAGCTCCCACTGCTGCTGTGGTGACCAGAGTGACCTCTTGGGAGAAGTTTAGGTGTTCCCATCAACCAAAAAGGTTTCTGTAATTCTTGCATCCATAATTCCCGGTGTTTATCTGTGTATTCTGCCAGGCTGTGAGTTCATCCAGATCTGCTCCTGGGGAGCAGGGAGCTGCCTGGGAGCCTGGGTGGTGCTGTGGAGAAGGGGATGAGCTGGGGGTTTGCACCCACTGCATCCCTGTCCCTCCTCCTGAAGGATTCTGTTCTTGTCCCGTGATGTCTCTGTGTTCTTTCCTGATCCTTCCCTCTGTGTGTGAGCTCAGGTGTCTCTTGGCTGTGTCCTGCAGGATGTCCAGGGCTTGCAGAGAGCTGTGGGGGATCATTCCATCCTTTAGCACCCTTCATTGTTCCCTTCCTGGGGTCAGGACAGGGGAGGATCACACCATCCTTTGGGATCCCTTTACGCTCCTTTCACCCCCACAGCTCACCAGAGCCTCCATGAGCAGCGTCCCCAGCCCCTGGCAGTGTGGGACTGGACGTGGATCACACAGACAGGACAGCCACGGGCAAGGGGAGGACATGGGGGGCAGCCAGAGCTGCGGGGCCTGAGGAGTCCCAGTCCCAGGTTCTGGGGACTAGAACTTGTTCTAAGGGTCCCCCAGGAGGCAGGGAGGGCTCACCAGCAGTCAGCCCCTGTCACACACCTGTGTCCCAGAGCTCAGACAAGGCTCAGGGT